>NC_051084.1:31036443-32236443 GCF_004664715.2 Peromyscus leucopus | reverse complement strand
GGTGCCTTCCTCTATCATTGAAGCCAGAAGAATAGCGTCTTCAAATCTAATACACACACACACACACACACACACACACACACACACACACACACACACACATATACATAAACATACATACATCGAATACACACACATTGCAATATATATCGAATTTGTCAGGATTCTCTAGAAGAACAGAACTGATAGAATGAATGAGATATGCATGTAAAGGGGGTTTATTAGAATGGCTTACAGGCTGTGGTCCAGTTAGTCCAACAATGGCTGTCTACAAACAAAAGTTCCAAGAATCCCAAAGTTGTTGATTCCATGAGGCTGTCTGTCTGTCTCAGCTGGTCTTCAGTCTATGCAGGATCCTGAAGAAGTAGGCACTAATGCCGGTGAAGGAATGGACTTGCAGCAAGAGCAAGCAGGCAAAGAGAGCAAGCTTTCTCCTTCCATGTTCATTATATAGGCTGTTGCCAGAAGGTGTGGTCCAGATTAAAGATGGATCCTCCAGGGCAGGAGAGATGCCTCAGTGGTTAAGAGCACTGACTGCTCTTCCAAAGGTCCTGAGTGGGGTTGGGGATTTAGCTCAGTGGTAGAGCACTTGCCTAGCAAGCACAAGGACCTGGGTTCGATCCTCGGCTCTGGGAAAAAAAAAAAAAAAAAGACAAAATACCAAAGGTCCAGAGTTTAATTCCCAGCAACCACATAGTGGCTCACAACCGCTTGTAATGTGATCTGGTGCCTTCTGGCCTGCAAGGACACATGCAGACAGAACAATGTATGGATTAATAAATAAATCTTAAAAAAAAAAAAAAGATGGATTTTCTACCGGGCGCAGTGGTGAACGCCTTTAATCCTGGGCTTAATCCTCAGTACTTATAAAATAAAAAAATCCTTACCTGGGGTCTGATAATCCAGAATAATCAGTTGATTATACTTCAACCTAATTCCGTCTTGCTAGTTACAAAACATACTTATGGGTTCTTGAGAGTTACAATTTGGACAACTTTGGGGAGTGATTATTTTGGCTGCTACTTTGGGACACTTACTATGTATCAGGCAGGAAGTTTAGAGGTAGAACACTTAAGGTCATCTAGCAGGCACCAGAAACCACACTCTTTCCCCCTTATCTAGTCCCTTAGCTTTCTGTCTCCTTGCTTGTCGTGGTCCAAAGACCAGGCTGTTGCATTTCTAGTATCAACATGTTCAGCCTAGGGGAAAGGGAAAGGATGGGGTAGCCTATGCTCCTAGCTCTGTTCCCATTCATCAGAAACAACGTCCCTCCCAGAGTCTTTCCAGCCATATCTCTGAGACTTGTCACCATCTAGGTGTGGGACAATCTTTAACATTGAGCATGTGGCAAAGGGAACGCAATTGTCCTGAACTGGCAGGGACCTGCGCATCCCTGAAGCCAAAACAAAACCCAAGTTCTTTGAGGAAGAGACAGTTGAGCTGGGTATGTTGCGGGTGGAGAGCTTCGGACATCTTGTTGTTGAATAAGTGAATGACATGGGTATTAGAGCTTTTGAGATCTATTCTTCTAAGAAGACTTTTGTTGTTGTTGGTTTGGGAAGCGTTTCTAGAAACTTAAAAAAAAAAAAACAGCTAAGGGTGGAATTCTATCCTTCAGTAATGAATTTAATTAAAAACCACATACAAAGCCAGAGCTGGGTGTGGTGGTATATCCGTGCTATGAGGCAAAGGGTTTACTTGAGCCCCGGTGTCTGGGGCCGGTGTGTGCAGCAAGGTAAGGAAACCTCTCCCCCACAAACTCTGAAAAAGTCGGGAGCTTTGGGAGTTGTAAACCTTGTGCTTAGCATGATTGAGTCCCTGGGTTTAATCCTCAACACACACACACACACATACACACACACACACACACACACACACACTTTAAGAATATATGTGTATTATAGATACATACTATATCTATATAAATAGATATAGATATATAGTTTGTTTGCTTTTTGAAACATTCCTTCTGTGAGTAGTCCTGGCTATCCTGGAACTCACTCTGTAGATGATGCTGGCCTCGAACTCAGAGGTGCACCTGCTGGCTTTGCTCTCAATCCTCCTGCCTTAGCCTCCCACAGGGTAATCACAGGTGAGCGATGCCACGCTTGACCTTGAGAGGAGAGCTTGTCTGCATGGGAAGACTGCAAACAAAACCTGTGCTTCTCAGATGTCTCCTGAACTTCCTTAAAATGACTGCCACAGCTAGTTTTGGCTACTCCAGGAAGGAGGGTGATAATGTTGCAGAGTTCTGTGTGTGGCCTTAAAAATATTTCATTTAGCTAGTATGAGACAGGGTTTCTCTGTGTAGCCCTAGCTGTCTGAGAACTCACTCTGTAGCCCTAGCTGTCCTCGAATTCACAGAGATCTGCCAGCCTCTGCCTCCTGAGTGCTGGGATTAAAGGTGTGCGCCACCACTGCTCCACTCCATGTAACTAGTATTTTAAAACAAATTAAATGCAGAGACTTTAAAAAGTAGGGGAATCACACATCTTTAGGTGCAGGTATGTTGGAGTAATTGACTTTTTATCTGGGAATCATTAACTGTGTTTGTAGGAGTAAAACATTAACTTTTTTTTTTTTTAAAATAACAGGAAGTGAAGCAGCCTCCTAGCAAGGCAGGGACCTCCCAGACAGAGCTGGCGAGGAAAATGAAGCTCCCGATGTTCATAGTGGATGCATTCACAGCAACAGCTTTCCGGGGCAACCCTGCTGCCGTCTGCCTCGTGGAAAATGTAAGTCCTCGGTTCTCAAAGGGCCGTGCCTGGAATCCTAGATGTGTGCAGAGCCCATGACTTCTGATTTTCCAAAGGCTAAGGCAGGAGGATCCTGACTCTGAGGCCAGTCTGGGCCTTATAGAGAACCATCTTACGAAAATGAAAAGTAATAATCAAAAATTATTTTATAAAAGAATGACTGGAGCCTTCCTTTCAGAATTAGGATACTGTTTAATTAGCACCAAAAACTAAGCACAAGATTACAGGAGATCTGTGGGTAGGAATGGCTGAGACGTCATTTGACTTTTCTATGTGTACATCCTGGATCTTTTCAGCAGCAGCAGGTAAGACAGGGTCCACTATGCTACTCAGACTGGCTTGGAACTCCCTATGTAGCCCAGGCTACCCTCAGACTCTCCCTGTCCCAGCCTCCTGAGTGCTGGGCTTGCAGGGTTCATTATCATGCCTGGCCGCAGCCTCATCTATACCTCAGAAATGTAGACATTCTTCTCTTCAGTGCCCTGCAAGGTGACTCAGCAGGTGAGAGTGCTTGCTGCTAAGCCTGAGGACCTGAGTTCGATCCCCGAGGCTCCCTGGTAAAAGGAGAAAGCTGACTCTTGCAAATTGTCCCTTGGTTCTGCATGGTGGGACCAGCGAGAGGGCTGGGTGAGTAAAGGTACCTGCTGCCAAGCCTGACTACCTAACTAGATCTCCAGGTTCCACACGGTGGAAGGAGAGAACAGTGTCTGCAAGGGCCCTCTGACCTCTATTCATTCTCTCTCTATCTCTCTCTCTCTCTCTCTCTCTCTCTCTCTCACACACACACACACACACACACACACACACACACACACAGTAACTGGAGCCAAATAAAAAAGAGGAAGAGGCTGTGGCAGGAGGATCATGAGTTTGAGACCAGCCTGGGCTACAAGCATGCTCTAGGCCAGCCTGGACTATTAATGAGAACTGTCTCAAAAAACTAAAATAAAGTAAATCTTACCCTTTTACTTAGAGCAGTTCACATAAAGGAGTTGGTTATATGGGGCTAGAGAGATGACCCTCATCTCATCCCAGCTATGACTCCATTAAGTAACCCTGCAGCTAGCCGCAGAGGGTAAAGGAATTACTAGGTCTTATCTAGTAAGACAAGAGCTTGGGAAGATTAGTGAGAATAATTAGCAACCAGATTCCAGGTTCCAAATTTAGAACCTTCTATAGGATCAATCTGGCAAGAACGACTTCCTGTCAAATTGTGGAATCAACTGTAATTGCCTGTCAAGAGTTTAACTATATCTGTCCCATGTCTCCATGTCACTCATATATGTATATGTGTATATCTATCTATCTATCTATATAATAGATATACTTGTATATGTATATATACATACTCACACATACATATTTATAGGTATAAATATGTGTCTATGTATAGATAATTTACATGTGTATATATTTGAGACAGAGTCTATGTAGCTGCGTTTTCACCAGATAATAATTTGTGTTGTTTCATAACTTTGATTATCTCCAGAACACTAATATCAATAAACACTGGAGCTAAAGGATCTGTCTCTATTTAAAAAAAAGATTTATTTGTTTTATGTCTTGGGTGTTTTGTCTGCATGTACATCTGCACACCTGAAAAGGCCCTCAGATTCCATGGGACTGCAGTTATTGACGATGTGAGCCTCCATGTGGGTGCTGGAGTTGAACCCGAGACCTCTGGGTTCAGTAATCTTAACTGCTGGGCTGCCCCTTCAGCCCTCTCTGTCTTTATCTACTTGCCTATTAAAATATGTTTTTGGTTTTTTGTTTGTTTTTTGTTTTTGTTTTTGTTTTGATACAGGGTTTCTCTGTGTAGCCCTGACTGTCCTGGAACTCACTCTGTAGACCAGGCTGGCCTCGAACTCACAGAGATCCACCTGCCTCTGTCTTCAGAGTGCTGGGATCAAAGCGTGTGCTACCACAGCCTGGCTAAAATATGTTTTTTTGGTTGTGAGCCTAGCCTTTAACGGCTGAGCCATCTCTCCAGCCCTAAAATATGTTTTATGTACTTATCTTTTTCTTTTTTGTTGTCTTGCTGTGTTTGTTTGTTTGCAACATATTCAAAACTTAGGAAATAAAGATTTAAGTATAGCCAGGCTGTGGGGGTGCATACCTGTCTCGGAAAAGAAAAAAGATTTAAGCATAGTCTAAGATTCTTCTAGACTTAGAAGATGGAAGGAGGGATGGAGGACATTAAAATGAGAAAGACTGGGCTGGGCAGTGGTGGCGCACACCTTTAATCCCAGCACTTGGGAGGCAGAGGCAGATGGATCTCTGTGAGTTCGAGGCCAGCCTGATCTACATAGTGATTTCCAGGACAGGCTCCAAAGCTACACAGAGAGACTCTCCTCAAAAAAAAAAAAAAAAAAAAAAAACGATTTGACTGAGATAAGACTTAGGCTAAACTTTGTACTTTGAGCTTTTGAAAACTTGATAAAAGGCTGACGTAGAGATTGGGAATGTGTCCCAGCAGTGTGAAGCCCTAGGTTTGATCTCTAGCCCCACATAAATCAGGACTGGTGGAGCACCTCTGTAGTCAGGAGTTAAAGGTCAATCCCAGCCACATAGGAAGTTTCAAGCCAGCCTGGGCTACATGGGGCTATATGTAAAAAAAAAACAAAAACAACAAAAAGTTGTGTAAAGAAAAGGAACAGTTCTAAACAAGAATATCCCAAGAGCTTCTATAATATTCTATTTTGTTTTCAAGACATTTATCTCTTGAAACTTCCATACAAGGAACCCATAATATTGTATACCAGATAAAAGCAAAGACAGATTAAAAGTTAAACAAAAAAATTGGAACAGATAGCTGAAAAAACTTAATACTTAAAAAAGTAGGCATCTAGAGCTGGGCATGGTGGTGCACGCTTTTAATTCCAGCACTTAGGAGGCAGAGGCAGGTGGATCTCTGGGCCTTACCCACTGCGCCAACCTCAATGTTCGTGCGTGCGTGCGTGCGTGCGTGCGTGCGTGCGTGTGTGTTCATGCTACAAATAAATGTACTAGATTGAATCTGAGGAAAGGAAATCATGTGAGGGGAGAGGTATTAACATGGGAATTCTGCTTCCTGGGTACCCCACTGACTTCTAGCACATGGTCTCCAGCGTTGGAGCAGCGACCGTGGGGTGACGACTCAGCCAGTGTTGTTCACTTGTCACATTAACTCACACCGCCACCTGGGAGTGGGCATATTACCATTGTCCTTATCTTTCGGATCAAAGAACAGAGGCAGAGGAGAGTTCCATGATTTCCTGGGGTCACTCACTCCTAAGTGGCCTGCCTGGCGGCAGAGCCCTACCATCTCCACCCTCCCAGCAGCTCACCACGTCTCCCAGATGGCCATGTTCATAATTCAGTCAGCAAACCCTCTGAGCGCCTACCCCACCTTGACTTCTGCCAACACACCGGGCCTGGCATGTGGGCGGCACGCGGTAGGAATGTGTGGAAAGATAGGAAGACGTTATAACGGACTGAACTGTGGCAAAACCCTTCTAAGAATTCTTGTTAGGAACAAGAGAGATGGCTCAGCAGTTAAGAGCACTGGCTAAAGCCGGGTGACGGTGGCGCACGCCTTTAATCCCAGCACTCGGGAGGCAGAGCCAGGCGGATCTCTGTGAGTTCGAGGCCAGCCTGGTCTACAGAGCGAGATCCAGGACAGGGGAAAGAAGAAGAGGAAGAGGAAGAAGAGGAGGAGGAGGAGGAGCACTGGCTAATTTTGCAGAATACTCAGGTTCAGTTCCCAGAACCCCCTAGTGGCTCACAGTCATCTGTAACTCCAGATCTAGATGATCCAGTGCCCTCCTCCAAACTAAACAGGCACCAGGCACATGTGGTGGCCAGACATACATGCAGACAAAATACTCAGACAGACAAACAATCATAATTCTATAAGAAATACAAAAACCTCCCAGAATTCCTGGGCTAAAGACATGGAGAGATGGGACATGCAGACTGATATGAAAAAGTTACAGTCACCTGAGTTATGGCAAACCCTTCAGAATTCTTGTTAGGAGCTGGAGAGATAACTCAGTGGTTAAGAGCACTTGTTGCTTTTCCAGAGGACCTGGGTTCAATTCCCAGCACCCCGATGGCAGCTCTTACAACCATCTGTAACTTCAGGGGATCCAGTGCCTCTGTCCTCCTTGTGTACCTATATTCATGTGCACATACCCACATGCAGACACACATAACTCTATGTAGCAAGAAAGAATTCTTGTTAACCAGCAGTCACTAATTTTTTGGGCTTACCTTGGAGTGGGTTGGACAAGGCATAAAAAGTGAAAATGAAGACTAGGGGTGTGACTTGGTATGCTAGATCTTGTCCGGCATGTGTGAGGCCTAAAATAAAACAAGAAGGTATAGACAGTGCCTCTTCCAGAGGTTCAGATGCAGGGGAAGGGGTCCCAGTGTCTTCCTGGGTGTTTATGCACTTCCTGTACTTCTCTAATGAGACAAGCTGTCACATGAAGGTTGCCATGTCTCTATATTGCCACAAGATGGGAGTATAAAATAAAACTTTATCCTGTCCGCCCTCCCCGGCTCAATAATCCTGTGGGTCCTAAGATGTTAGTTAGGACCTTATGTCAAAACCCCAGACACTGGCCCTCTGAACAGCAAATATCAGTCTGCTTTTGGTATTGGAGATTTGATCCCCTCGAGGACGCCAAAGGGAAATGGTCGTTGAAGCAGGAGAGCTGCCTGGCCTGGTGGTGCAGTCTCTGGTTCCGGAGCTTGGGAGATGGAGGAAGGAGCTCAAGTTCAGGGTCATCCTAGCTCTGTAGCTCAGCCAGCTGAGGCTACATGAGACTGTGTCTCAAACAAAACAGCAGGGTCTGGTTATTGTGTGTGTGTGTGTGTGTGTGTGTGTGTGTGTGTGTGTGTGTGTGTGTGTGTGTTGGTATTTGCTCCGCCCATGGCCTGAAGGAGGCAGTGCTTCTTGCCATCATATGTGACTTCTTAAAAGGAAAGGGAGAGGGGTCACAAGGTCCCTTCTTCTGCTTCCTGGTCTGATCGAACTGCCAAGTGGATTCACTCCTGGTCAGATCAGAGGACTTCTTCAGCTGCTTACTCAGTTCTGTATTCGTGAGTGCATTTCCTCAATTTATATCCTAATAAATTCCCTAATACTCCTTAAGCAGACTCCAGTGTATTTCTCGAATGGGGGGGGGGGCTGGTTACTTGAGGAGGTGATGTTGTACAACCCAAACTGTGTTCTACCACTGAGTCACGGCCTCAGATCAGCTTTGTACTTATGTGCAAAAAGCTTATAGTATAAAATGGAAAGATAAATATTGTAATGAAATGAAAATGTGTGTGTGTGTGTGTGTGTGTGTGTGTGTGTGTGTGTGTGTGTTCCTGAGTGTGCATGCCATGGGTGACCCTCAGGGACTCCACCCACAGCTGTACTTTACTTCCTGACTTTAGGAGAACAGAAGTAAGGCTATGACTTGCCTAAGACTCTTCTCAGATGCCAGACTTTCCTCTCACTTTCCACCTACCGTACCCAAACCTGACCTTTTGCCCAGATACAGCATAAGACCTTTTCATTAAATTCATATATTTAAAGATTGATTTTTACTTCATTGAATGTTTGCCCGCAAGTATGTGTGTCTACCGGGTACATTCCTGATGTTGTCAGGAGCCAGAAGAGGGCACTGGATCCACAGCCTCTGGACTTAGAGATGGTTGTGAGCATCTTTAAAGCACAGTACTTCTTGTTAAAAATCTTTGTATATCAAGGCTGACGGTGAAGTTCAATGCAGAACACATGTTCTGGGAAGAGCCTGGGCAACACCTGGATCCAGCCTCCAACCCCCCCCTCCCCAGCCCCCAAACAAACAAACCCTCCATGCCTCAATGATCTGCTCTCTAGCATTGCTTACTACAGCTTCTGGTAGGTGTCCTGGCTTCCATCTTGATACTGAGTCCTTTGCACACAGGGCCATGGCTTACACACCAGGACTTCTCAGACTTTAATGCACTCCCAGATCCCCTGGCGTCTTGTTTGAGAGGACAGTCTGATTGAGCAGGTCTGGGGAAGGGCCCAGGACTCCCTCAGATTCCTTTGCAGTGGTCCCTGCTGCCAGCCCGCTCAGTACTCACTGCTGCTCCTTAGAAACCTTTCGGTAGTCCATGTTTCTCTGCTTGCTGGTGCCTTGCCTTTCTGTGAAGCGTTAATGGATAATAAGAGCTTGTGATGGTCAGACAGTATAGTGTCAGGTTAAAGCCTGAGCTTTGAGCCATTCAAAATGAAAAAAGTCAGTCTGTCTATCTATCTATCTATCTATCTATCTATCTATCTATCTATCTATCATCTATCAATCATTTTGTTTTGGAGACAAGGTCTCATGTAGCCCAGGCTAGCCTTAAAATTGCTATCTAGCTGAAAGTGACTGAACTCGTGATCTGCCTGCCTTCACCTTTCAAGTACTGGGATTACAGACACGTGTCAATGTGACTGGCTTTTAAGAACTTTTTCTTTGTTAGAGTAAAGGAAATGGGGCTGAGTTTTTGACTCAGTTGGCGGAGTGCTTGCCCGAGCACAAAGCCCTGAGTTGGGTCTCAGCACCACGTCAACTGAGTGTGCGCTCACATGCCTGTAATCCCAGCCTTCAGGACACAGAGGCAGGAGGAAGAATGAGTTTCAGAACAGTGCTTCCCGGGGCCCTGCTCCTCTCGGAGGATTTCTAGGCAGTTAGTGGCTGCAGGGGAGGGAGAGGCGTTTTCTTCAGTGGTGCAGCAGCTGAATTGCTCATGATGCTATAGGTAACTGTCATTCATGTTCTTGTAAGCAATCCTAGTAAAGCTCATTGGATAAGAAGAAACCACAAAAATCTAAAATGAAAAAAAAAAAAAAAAAGCCGAAACCCAAACAAAATAGACACTCCCAGAAAGATATCACACACACACACACACACACACACACACACACACACACACACACACAGTCTTTAATTCTTTACCATGTAAATTGAATTTCCTTTTAAGCATATAACTTTTCTTTTTCCTTTTTTATACATGGTCTCACTATGTAGCCTTACTGTCCTGGACCTTACTCTGTAGATCAGGCTGGTCTCCAACTCAGAGAGATCGGCTTGCCTCTGCCTCCCGAGTGCTGGGATTAAAAGTGTGCACCACTATGCCAAGCATACGACTTTTGATGCCGACGAGCTGCTATGTTAAGTCAGATCTGTGTTTCCAGGCTCTCTATAATCTTTTTTTTTTTCTATTTCAGACATTGGATGAAGACTCTCATCAGCACATTGCAAGAGAAATGAATCTCTCTGAAACGGCTTTTATCCGAAAACTGCAACCAACTGACAACTTCACACAAAGTAAATAGAAATGTAAACGTTTTGTTTTACATTTGTGTGTGTGTGTGTGTGTGTGTGTGTGTGTGTGTGTGTGTGGCACGGGCCATGGCATTTGTGTGAGGCTGGGGGACAGCTTGTAGGAGTTGGTTCTCCGGTTCCACCTTGTGAGTCCTGGGGATCAAACTCAAGTCACTGGGACCTTTCCCGGGAGAGAGCAGAATGTCTGTCTACCCCACGCTCCCCCCTGGAGGAAGGTTTTCCTGTTAACCGCGCTCATGATTTAGGGAAGAAGATGCAGAGGCATCTTTCACCTGACGGTGTGGGTTTGATCTCGCTTTTCTTTGCCTTTTCTCCTCGGAAGGTGCCCGCTTTGGACTCAGGTGGTTTACTCCGGAGAGTGAATTCCCGCTGTGTGGCCACGCCACCCTGGCGTCCGCGGCTGTGCTCTTCCATAAAATGAGTAATGTGGACTTCGCTTATTGATTGATTGGTTGTTGTTTGTGATAGAGTCTCATTTAGCTCAGGCTGGCCCTGAACAGGGCCAGCTCTGAGTCCTGACATTCCTCCAGCTTCCTACCTCTGCCTCCCACATGCTGGTGTGGAAGGAGTGAGTGTGCCTCGCTGTTTTGTTTGAGTTTGAGGCAGAATCCTGGGATCCCAGCCTGACTTCACACCTGCTGACTAGCTGAGGCTGACCCTGAACTCCTGACTTTTCTGCCTCTGCATCTTAGGTTTTCAAGCACATGCTCAGCTAATGTGGTGCTGGGGGTTGACCCAGGGCTTCTGGCATCTAGACAAGCATCTAACAACTCAGTAAGAGTTACATGAGGCAAAACACATATACACATTAATTATTTTTTTTGCTTTCTAAAAATAAAAAAGTAAAATCAAACATGGTAATATAAATCCAAAGAGATACTGATTTGATACTCAATATACTGACAAATGACAATGGAAAAATGTTAAACACCTTTGCCTCCTGTAAGTAAACGATTACATTTCTGTAGGAGGAACACATTGTATGGGCAGCAGAAATGGTGTCATTTATAACCTACTGTAGACTCCGATCTGAGCCCGCGTGTTTCACTGGGGTGGGGAGGGAAGGCACATGTAATGCAAAGCGTACGTGTCTCAAGGCCTCACTGATGTCACGCCACACCACGTGTGTAAGCAGAGCCAGAAACACTTTCTGTTCACTACATTTGGAGTTAAGTTTCAGTTGATGTGTGTTCAGAAGCTGCGTACTATTGACACATTCTTTGCAGCGTCCACACTCGGTCAAGACCCCAGATGAGGCTGTGACTCACGGTTTAAAAAGAAGGTGGACGCTAGACAGGGACCTTGAGCTGAAGAAGATGAAACCCATGCACCGAGCTGGATGGGGAGGAGGCGCATCCGCAGGCTCCAGCCAAAGCAACTCCTGCTGGGTTCCCCCCACCCCCACCCCTGAGACAGGGTTTCTCTGTGTAGCTTTGGAGTCTGTCCTGGATCTCACTCTGTAGACCAGGCTGGCCTTGAACTTACAGAGATCACAGAGCCTGGCTCTGCCACCCAAGTGCTGGGATTAAGGGCGTGCGCCCCACGGTTTTAAGAGCATGCACTAGAAACACTGAGATCAGAGAGGAAGCAATAACGTTGGGCCAGGTGCTGGTCAAGTTACAGCCCTTGGAGGCCTGTGGCCTTTGTGAGGATGTAGTGTGAGAATCCAGCTGCCGCTCAGGCCACAAGACCCTACAGAAGTCCTTCCCCCCTCACAGACATTGACAGGCGCCTTACTGAGACACAGACTTCTGGTGTCAGGTACGCTCATTTAGGGCAGTGACTTTTTATCAAAGCGGGTCCTGGCGGCCACACATCCTGCTCCACATCCCCTGCCCCCTTCCTGGGACTCAGAGAACCTAGCGACCCACTTGTGCTATAAAGTCACCCCCATACTCAGAAAGGTGTAAGAAGAGACCCCCCCTTCTGCCAAGTGGGCACCAATTTCCTCTCTTCAGAACCCACCATGCCGTCTGTTTCATTTAGCTCTGCTCAGGGCCTCTGCCATCTTGTTATCTCTCCGCCCATAGCGTTAATGATGCTTTTGGTCAACTCCTTACTGCCCAACAATCTGTTTTAGCGTCCCTCTTGAAAAGCCTCTTCTGAGACCTTTCACCTGTGGGCCAGTTCTCAGACAGTGTCTCCCCCCAAAACAGTACCAGGAGCGGAGGAGCAAGTGTTGGGGACGTTTTACTTTCAAGTCATAAAATTCTGATCATTATGATAAAATGATTTTGTTTGTGTGGGTAGAGGATAAGCATGAAGACAAGTTTAGGCTGACGAAGTGGACCTGAAACCCCAGGTCCTGGATTCAGGGGGCTGAGGAGAGAGGATTAAAATTTCAGACTTCCTGGGCCAAAGAGGGAACTCAAGGCCAGATCAAACAGCCTCATGAGACACCGTCTTGAAAATTATAGACCAAGGAGGAGTGGGGAGAGAGCTTAGGGGGAGAGACTTTCATGTTTGACCCTCTGGGTTCATTACACACACACACACACACACATACATACACACACACACACACACACACACACACAAAACCACCACCACACATACAAACATCAACAAACACCCAGAAAACACCGTCACTTTTTTTTTTTTCCTGATTCTTGATTCCTCCTCTGTCCAGAGAACACAAACAACACCCTAACCTTTGTCACTATGAGTGGGGAACTAAAGGCCAGAAGAGCAGAGGACGGGATTGTCCTGGACTTTCCTCTCTACCCAACCTCCCCTCAGGTTAGCTCTGTCTTACTATATTTACATCGAATTTTATTATCTACAATTACTGCCCCAGCTCTCCTGTTCAGCAATGACGGTATCTCTTCTCCTCTTCTAGGACCTCCATGAAGTAGAAGACTTGATAAAGGTTGGTGGGAAGAAGCCAGTTAGAGCCTTGTGGTGTGGTCCTTTGTGTTTGTGTTTGAAAAGCTCTGGTGTGACATGACCCATAAAATAGCCCCGATCCTGTGTACGCACCACTGTGGATGCCTAGATGGTTTCAGGTCAGAATGTTAGTGTTGTGTCTAACATTCATTGAGCTGGAATCTTTCTTGCCTCACTGTAGCTCAGGCTGGCCTTGAACCTGTAATTCTCTTGCCTCTCAAGTACTAGGATTGCAGGTCATACAATCACAGCTGACTCATTTGATTTAACTGTGAGCAATATAACCTCCATAGAGGGACAGGAGTAAGATGGAGTGTTTGGGGCAGACAGAGAAGGCCTGAAGGAGTCGGTGAGGAAGGTAACAGGCATCCTCAGCCCCTTTGGACCAAGAAGAGTTGATTTTCCAGCCTGATGAAGGCTGTGTGCTTGCTGAGCAGAGCAGGATAAAGCAAGTTCTCACCACAGGGCCAGCTCTGAGTCCTGGAATTCCTCCAGCTTCCTACCTCTGCCTCCCACGTGCTGGTGTCGAAGGAGTGAGTGTGCCTCGTTGTTTTGTTTGGTTTGGTTTTGAGGCAGAATCCCAGGATACCAACCTGACTTCACACCTGCTGACTAGCTGAGGCTGAGCCTGAACTCCTGACTTTTCTGCCTCTGCATCTTAGATTTACAAGCACATACTAAGCTAATGTGGTGCTGGGGGTTGACCCAGGGCTTCTGGCATCTAGAGAAGCATCTAACAACTCAGTAAGAGTTAGTCCTCTGAGGAGTTTTGATCTGCTTCACAGGCAGCCATAGGTGACGTCCTGGTCCAGGATATACAGTACTCTCCAGATACCAAAAACCTCATGGTCCGGCTCAGTGATTCTTACAACAGGTAAATGCCATGTTTAGCCATTTACACGCCAGCACCCAGATTTTCAGCTCTGCTTCCATCAGGCTGTGCTGTCACCAAAGCATGATTTGCCTTTTCTTTTCTGTCTCTCTATGTAGCTCTGGCTGTCCTGGAACTCACTCTGTAGACCAGGCTGGCCTCAGATTCACAGAGATCCACCTGCCTCTGCCTCCTGAGTGCTGGGATTAGCGGCATCTGCCATCATGCCTGGCCCAGACACTTTCTTTCCCAGAGGCAGATGTCAAAGGCAGGCCCCCCTTCCCTCTGCTGAGCCATCTGGGCACAGCCCAGCCTCTTTCCTATTCTGTGTGGGGTGGTCTGTGAAATACTTATTCCTAATCCATCCTGTTTGTGCTCAAGGTCCTTTCTAGAGACCCTGAAGGTGAACACAGAGCCTCTGCCTCGAACTGAACAGACAGGGAAGGTGAAGGGACTCATTCTCACTCTCAAAGGAGAGCCTGGGGGGCGGACACCCCAATATGACTTCTACTCCCGATACTTTGCGCCATGGGTTGGTGTGGCTGAAGACCCCGTAACAGGTACTCTTTCCCATGATGTCACTCAGATGCCAAGGTAGCACTTGGGAGGTTAGGGCAGGGGGGAAAGAAGTTAAGACTAACCTCAGCTAGTTGTAGGATAGCCTGGGCTACTTGAGACAGTCATAAAAAAGAAAACAAACAGAAAAATGACCCCGCAGTTGAATGCAGCTTCAGAGAGAGTAAGAGAGATGTGACAGGTACTTGGGAAGCATTGCTCACAAATCCTCTTTCCTCACTCCACACTCTTCTGGGGCCACCTTCACCAAGGACTGGATGATTGGTTGTAATTGTTGATACATTTAGAGGAATGTCACTCCTGATCTCATCGCCTGTCACTTCTTTCCAGGGTCCACCCACACTATACTTGGCCCCTACTGGTCTGAGGAGCTGGGCAAGAAAGAGATGCGAGGTAGGCTAGCTCTCTCCATCCCTCCCTCTCCCTCTCTTTGGGTGCTTGGGTACTGAACTCGGGTCCTTCAATGTTCAGCAAATGGGAAACCGTGGAGCCATGGCTCCTGCTGTGGAATTCAGGATGACCAGGTGTGTGCCCCCGCCTCCTGAAGGCCCAGTCCCCCCGGGGTGACTCAAAAACTCAAGCACATAGAAAAGGAACTTGGCTGAAGGAAGCCACGTTAATTAACTCATCATCAGAGCGGGGCTCTGACCCCCAAGGATGAGCTCTTTCTGAAGGGAGGACTCAGTCTCAGTGACTTGATGTGGAGAATGGGTGTTTGGTTTCTGTCCTGGGTGAGTCTAAAGCCTTACTAGGCAGGGAGCTCCTGGAAGGCTGAGGCTGTGGCTCCCTCGTGCCCCGGGCCTTGCAGTTACTTTAACTTCCTACAAGGAAACAAACTTCCATCTGACTCTTCTGAGCTGAGAAGGGGCAGGGTGGGGGGAACCTTCTCAGGTGGGCCAGGACCCCCTCTCTACATCTTCGGAGACTACCGTTCCCCGCCTCCATCTCTCCGCACATCCCTGAGCATCCTAGAGGAAGCGTTAGGTGGGGCACAGCTGGCCAATGCAGGAAGTGGCGGAAGAGACCCAGGAAGGGAAGGGCTGGGCAGCGTGTGCCCATCAGTTGTGTGTGGACGGACCTCTGAGTCTGCAGGAGGATGGGGAGGACGTGGGGGGCGCTGTGCACACATGGAGGAATTTATTCTGGAAACTGGCCTGGGAGGAAGGAGTCCTGGGTTGGTGACAATCAATCCTTCATGGTGTGGTCAGTCACAGCGAAGTGCTCTGAACTGACCCCACTCTGTGTTCTGTTTAGCCTTCCAGTGTTCCCGCCGAGGAGGGGAGCTGGACATTTCCCTGCGACCTGATGGCCGAGTTGACATGAAGGGTGGTGCTGCTATTGTCTTAGAGGGCACGCTCACAGTCTAGAGACACCTGTGCTGGGCTGTGGCCGCGGCTGAACGCGGTGTTTTCTCTACACCAAAAAAGCAAAGCAAACAAGCAAACAACAAACGCCCAGAGCTTGCTTCAGCGAGCTCACCGACCAGTGCCCTCAATCCTCTTGTGAAGAACAGAAAGGAAGCCAGTTGATGGAGAGGAGACAGCGTCTCCAGACTCCTTAGCCAATCAATGATGGGCTCAGGCCTCTGCCTGTGTGTGTCTTCAGTGGCCCACAGCAGAGAGTGATGCTGTCACTTCTTTCGATTATGACTGCCAATCAAAGTGAGAGATCCATTGATAAGGATCCAGATGAAATTTAGATTTAGGTGTGTACACCCTATAGAAGTTTTATAACTGTATATATAATTTTAATTTAAAGACAGAGTCGTACTGTATAACACTGGCTTGGAAGAACTCTCTATGTAGACCAGGCTACCCTCCGACACACAGACATTTGCCTACCTCTGACTCGAGTGGATTAATGGTGTACTCCATCATGCCCAGACTCATAACCTTTTTAGTAGACCCAATTGCTCTGTGGAAATACAGACCAAACACTAAAGAGAATAGACTGTAAACTGTTAAGGAGGCCAGGCTATGGCTGTGGGGAATTTGGAGTCACATGACTGTGAAAACAGCAAAGAGAAACAGGTTCGTGTGGGAAGATTCAGAGGAATCTTAGTGTCTGTAAGTAACAGGACAAAACCCAGGGAATTAAGACAAAGTGTGTATCTGAGTAGATTATATGATGATAAAAATAAACGCCGAGAACAGCATGATCTTACCTCTGTCTCCTCTGTGTCTTGAGGATGGCGATGCCGAAGCCTTCTCTTGTTTAATAAAGCATGACTTCACACATATTTGCATTTGGTCACATCTACAGTACTGGCTCCCCGTGAGTGGCTCCGGAGTAGGAAGCTCCTCCCCAGGTTGGCACGATAATCATAAGCCTGGTGTGCTGCTCCATGCCTGTAACCTCAGCACTGGGAGAGAGAGAGAGAGAGAGAGAAAGAGAGAGAGAGGCGGGAGGATCAGGAGTTCAAGGCCAGCTTCCACCGGGCAAACTGTCAGTTAACCCGGGTCACCTGAAACCCTGTCTCAACAAACAAGTGTTTTGTAAAGCTGAATTCACTGACATTGATTCTCAAACATTTCCAAAATTGCAAGGTAGCTGCAGGGCATCTACCCACCAACCCCACAGTTCCCCAGAGTTTTCTTGAGTGCAAACAGCAGCAGGAAATATTAGATAGAAGGATTTAGATTGTGGAGATAAACAGATAGAAAATAAAGGATAGCCTCCACAGGGTCTGGAACCTTTTCCAATGGACCCTGATTGTCTCTGCCCCAGGCTATTTATAGAGACGCCAAGGGATGGAGCAAAAGACCTCTCCCCAGCACAGCCAAGTGCAGACCATCTCAGACACCTGCACTCAGGCCCGTGGTCCTAATCATCCTCTCTATGCGGACCTGCTGGGTAAAGCCATGAGGAACCTGAAAACGGGCTCCCATAGGTAGCCTGGTTTGGTGCAGCACATCCATAGACCCAGCACTTGTGTTGAGGCAGGAGGATTGTTACTTGAAGGGCAGCCTGGGATGCATAGTCAGATGGACTCACAAAACAGAGCAGAACAGACAGACAGACAGACAGACACACACACACACACACACACACACACACACACACACACACACACACACACCAGAGTTCCTAGCCCTAACCTCCCGCCCCCTGTTTATCATTCAGTTGTCACTGTGTTTTAAGTGATGATGGAGCCGAGTCTTGTGCATGCCAGGCAAACACTACAAATTGTGTCGCACCCCCCAGTTCTAGGACGTAAATCCTCAGATCTTCCTGGGGACTTAAAACTCAGAGAATAGATGCCAGACGACAACTTTGGGGAGTCAGTCTCACTTCCCACCTTGGTGGGGACTGGACTCTGGTCCAGGCTTGTATGCTCAGTGCCTGCAGCTGCTGAGACATCTCCCTGTTCCCTGAATTCACTTTTGAAAGTATTCACAGCCAAAGCCAGTGACTCTCCTACAGGCTCAGTTAATGGAGAAGCTGAGGCAGAGGGATTCCTTAATACCGCCAGCTGGGGGACCAGCCTCCAGACAGCACAGGGCACAAAAGGAATCCACAGCGACAACGTAACTAAGACTTTTCTATCTGAGGGGGTTAGGAAAAAAACCACTCACACACTCTCTCGATGGTTTCCTTCTTTATTCTCTGTTGTTCTTCTGTCCTTTCTCTGTTCTCTCATGTCTTCCTACAGCTTTTTTGTTTTGTTTTGTTTTGCTTTTTTGAGTCAGGGTTTCTCTGTGCAGTTTTGCGCCTTTCCTGGACCTCACTTGGTAGACCAGGCTGGCCTCGAACTCACAGAGATCCGCCTGCCTCTGCCTCCCGAGTGCTGGGACTAAAGGCATGTGCCACCACCGCCCGGCCTTCCTACAGCTCATACACCCCCAACACACTCATTCAGGCAATATGGGACTCACAAAGAGGTTACATTCCATTATTAAGTGAATGATTATAGAACCCATGACTACGTAAACCTTTTGAACTTACAACACTGTGTAATCAAAAGTCATAAATCCGAGTGCCTTTCCTATCTCAGATTCCTCAGGGGTACCAAGAGAGTGCCAGCTGAAGTCTGGGAACATGGAGACACCTGGGATGTCATAAATCTTCTACGTCGAGCTCTAGTCAACATTCCTGAGATGCTGTATATCTTCTAGCCTCAGCTCCAGTTGGTATTCCTACGGCACTGTGGCACCATGACGCTTTAAATCTCAAAATGTACGTTCTCCTCTGTGTGTAATCCCTGATAAAAAGAAACCTGTAGCCCTTTTTGGGGGGCTACAGAGTCAGATTATTCTCTGGAGCCCTGACTAGTCAGAATTTTCTTCCCCATGGTGTATTTCAATAAAAGTTGCTTCTGTTTCCAGACTTTAGTGTTCTATTTCCTATTATCTGTGCAATACCAAGTCCCAACACTTTTATGCATAAAAAAACAGTCAGTCAGCTGAACTTTGAATCTTCAGGGTGCATACCCATATCAGCAAATTGAGGTCGGGAATGGGTACAAGGAATTAATCATTCATTAGCTAGCAACAATTGGGCTGTTTTGTATTTAGGACCCTATCCAAATGAATCAGACAGTTCAGGTTATGTCCTTGTGAACTTTAGAATGTTTTTCTGGGGTTGTTTATCAAAAAAAAAAAAAAACACATTAGCAAGGCATCTGGGTTAATCTAAAGTTATTTTGAAGCTTTGTTTTAGCTTAATAGTGCACACTGAAAATCCATGACTGCATCTTTTCAGTATTAAGAGAATTGGAGCCAGTCTGGATCCTTTTAATCTGAGCTGTGATCTCAAGCAGCTCCTAGGTGGAACTCATTGGCCTTAGCTATGAAATATATCCTTGTATCTATTTTTATTCATCAAAACTCTGTATAGGCTACCATTATAATTATCAATCAGACAATACAGCTTAGGGAGGAATCATCTTGACAATCCACAGATAAAACTGCCCAGTGGAGCTGGATGTTTTCATGAGATAAACATACTACATCACAGGCAGTGGGGGTCTCCTCACACCCATTCACACCATGCCACACACACCAGAGAAAGATTGTAGCAGTGAACATGTAAAGGCACAGCAGAAGCAAAAGACAATCCGGAGTCTGTAGTCTCGTAGCCTCACTTAAACGAGAATCACCCATCAGAGAGTCTCCTCCTGGTGGGCTGACACCTCGAACTTCAATTGCCATCTCTTGCTCCTATGACATGGCCATGGACAACTTTAGCCCTCTCACCTCTTACAAACACTAGGGATTTAGGTCTGGGGAGTGGAGGTGCCTGTGTTATAAAACATATGCTTAGCATACCTGAGTCCCTGAGTTTAAACTGTGACACAGACACACACAGACACACACACACACACACACACACACACACACACATACGGACACACACACACACACACCACTTAGATGTAATTTCAGAAAACTACTTAACTGATATCTCAAAAACTTGCAGCTGTAACTCCTGGTTACTAGAGTTCATGTATTTTCTCTCAGGGACAATTAGTGAGAGCTGATGGATGGAACCAATGAGGCTGAAGATCAGTGAACACCCAGACATAATTTGGTTTTATTCTGTTTTTTTCTTTTTTTCCTTTGAGATGGAGAAATCCCAGTCTGGCCTTGAACTCAAGGCAGGCCTCCTGTTGAATTCACCTGACTCCTGTGCCACTGAGCCTGGCTCCCAAGCTCCCCTATTAAATCTGTGAAGACCCAATGATAAGGTCTAGAGACACAAGCCTGTGATCCCACTTTAAAATGGAAGCTGAGGCAGGAGGATTGCAAGCTGAAGGCTTGCCTAGGCTCCACAGACAGTTCAAGGCCAACATGGACAACATTGGCAAGATCCTGGCCCTGCATAATAGGTAAACAAGCTGCGTGGCAGAGCAGTGAGCCTTCATGTGTGAGCCTGGGCTGCACCCCAGCCATGTAGAAGGGAACCACGTATCATTACAGACGCTTTGATCCTGTCTGTGCTGACTCACGCTATCTGATATAATCTGCCACGAAATCTTCAAACAATCCCACAAACAAGCTGAAAAGCAGCGGCAAGACAGTGATGCTACTAACAGAGACACATCCTGGAGGATGACACTCGATGGCAAACCTTCCTGTTTGTCTTCCATACTCGAAAGTTCAATTACGACATGCACTGAGTATATCACCACTTAAATCACTCAGGAGATATCTGTTGTGTACCAGACACTCTTCCAGCAGCTAAGTAAATTCAAAAGGAGAAAAGGGAAGTCAGGCATGGTAGCACAGGACTTCATTGCCAGAACTAAGGAAGCAGAGGCAGGCAGATCTCTGAGTTCAAGGGCAGACTTAAGATCCAGGCCTTTAGGCTGCATAGTAAGACTCTGTGTTAAGAAAAACAAACAAACAAACAAACAAAAAACCCAAGAAGAGGGTGACTTGATGTTGTTTCCTGATGATGAAAACCCAAAGTTTGCCAGTCGGTGATGGCGCATGCCTTTAATCCCAACATTTGGAGGCAGAGGCAGGTGAATATCTGAATTCAAGGCCAGCCTGGTCTAGAGAGTTCCAGGAAAGTCAGGGCTACAAAGAAAAACCCAGTCTCAAAAAACAAAAAAGAAAACAATAGCAAACCCAAAACAAACAAACAGAAAACCCAGTGTTTACTTTTTACCTATCAGACTAACTTTCATATACTGTGTAAGTTGGTAAACTCTTTTATTGTTTTGAGGTAGGGTCTCAGGTATCCCAGGTTGGCCTGGAACTCCCTGTGTAGCTGAGGATGGCTTTGAACCTGTTCCTCCTGCCCCCCCCCCCCCCGCCTGCCCACCCCGTTACCTTGGGCTAGGATTATAGATGTGTGCCACCATGTCCTGTTTAAGGACCACTGGGGATTCGATCCAGGGCTTTGAGCATGCTAAGGAACACTAGCAACTGAGCTGGATCAGCAGCCATCTCTCCTTCAGTGCTGGGACAGAACGCACGGCCTTGTGCACACCAAGCAAGTGCTCACTTGCCCAGCACTAAGACACTCTGCAAAGGTAATTCAATGCAAAGGCTGAAAAAGTTAGAGGAGGGTTGGTGTCTTTAAAGGGAATTATGTTGGACTAATTGTTTGACTTTGTTATCTGGGAACCATTAACTGCATGCATGTGTGCACCAGTGAAATATTAACTTTCTGGCTTTTTTTTTTTTTTTTTTTTTTTAAGACAACAGAAAGTGAAGCAGGCTCCCAGCAAGGCAGGGACCTCCCAGACAGAGCTGGCGAGGAAAATGAAGCTCCCGATTTTCATAGCAGATGCATTCACGGCAACAGCTTTCCGGGGCAATCCCGCTGCCGTCTGCCTCGTGGAAAATGTAAGTCCTCGGTTCTCAAGGGCCGTGCCTGGAATCCTAGATGTGTGCAGAGCCCATGACTCGTGTAGAAGAAGTGAGACCATCCTGAGTGTTCGCCACTCTGGCTTGTGTTCTTTGTCACAGCGGTGACGGTCGTGACTTCAGGTTATGCTATATATTATAACCTAGGCTGAGTCAGAACCACAGAGAGTCCCATGCAGGGGAACTGGAGCCGATTAAAGAGGCAGCAATGGGGGGTCAGGGCTCATATGCCTGTAACTCTGGGGTTCCAAAGGATAAGGCAGCAGGATCACGACTCTGAGGCCAGCCTGGGTTCTAGAGGAGGTCCTAGACCAGCTGGGGGCTCTATGAGGAGACCCATCTCACAAAATCAAAAATGAATAGGTAAGCAAATAATTCTAAAAAAGTAGGGGGGGGTTTCCTTACAGCCATCAGAGTTTAGTTTTATGCTAAATATGGATCTTATTTTAGGGACTCTCTCACGGGGGTTGGGAGAGGGCTTAAGGCAAGATCAAGATTTGCAACCCACGGTGACCTTAAACTCCCTCTGTAGCCCAAGCTATCCTCCAACTCCGTCTGTCCTGGACTCCTCCGCGCTGAGGGGTTGCAGGCATGTGCCGCCATGCCCGCCTCTAATCTTCCCTAGGCCTGGCTTACAACAGCCTGTAACTCTGACTCCCCAGGATCTGACACTCTTCTGACCTCCGGGAACACTGCACTCGTGTGTACAAACCCAGACAGTCTGTCTGTCTGTCTGTCTCTCTTTCTCTCTCTCCAAAGGCTCTACACTCAAGTGTACTGACAGACACAAACACAGACCCACACATATACCCTCTCTCTCTCTCCAAATAATCATCAAAATATTAAAAAAAAATCTTTTTAGGATCAAGAAAATAAGGTCCTTGCAAGGAATTAAAAAGAAACAAGGAGTTGATCTATAGTTCCTGGAAAAGTGAGTTTCCAAAAGTCTTCGTTTTATAAATAGCTCTTTTTCATGGGAGTGATAGCTCAGCAGGTATAGTTCCTTGGCGCCAAGCCCGAAGACCAGAGTTCAATCCCTGGTTGTCACATAGTGGAAGCAGAAAATCTTCTCCTGCATGTAGACCTCTGAGCTCACAGGCGTGTGTTGACACACATGGGCCTCCCCCAAATAAATGAATTCGTTGAATTTATATTATTGATTTTGATTAGGATAATTGCTAATAAGATAGTTAAATATTCTTTGGCCTTCTGGGTGAATGTTGAATTGTTTCCTGGGTCGTAGGAAGCAGGGACCTTCCTGTGATGGTTTATATTGACGGTCAACTTGACAAGCTCTGGAGTGGCCTTAGAGACACATGTCTTGACATGTCTGTGAGGGGGGCCTCAGATAAGTTTACTTGTATTGGAAAGACCCACCCTAACTGTGGGTAACACTGTGGGCAGTGGATGAAGTCCTGGGTGTGTATTGCTTGCTATGAGCATGGCCTGTCAAAGATCCGAATGCTCAAGAGGCATGGGAGTTGGCAAAGAAGTCCCTGGGTGAGGCTCGGGGAAGTGGCAAAGCATTCCCGTGGTTTGTGTGCGAATGCTGACAGAATGTCTAGAAGCATGGGGCTTCAGCTCCCTCCTCCTAGGTTTGGTCACAACCTCAGACCGTTCCCTACAGAGATGTGGCGCCCACAGTAGCTAACCCCTCCTCCCAGGGCTTAACGTAATAAACATGCCGGGCTACTACTACGTCCAGTAGTAGCAGGTGCCCTCCCATGGAGCCAGCCCAGCCCACCCCATCCCAGCTTTTCTGCGTGTCTGCCTGTCATTTTTCATCCCCTCATCTCCCCAGGCAGATTTCCAGGGCCACGCTGTGGCCTGGAAGGACAACAGTGTCTTGGGTGAGAGTCCTTGACTCCACAAAAGAAGAAAGCTGGGGCGGGTGACAGTGGGAGCCATGAGTGCCTGATGAGCACAGTCGGGTTCACTAGGGTTCAAGTCCGGGCACCTATGTTGAAAACACCTGTAATCCCAGCATTCCTACCATCATAGGGGAGCTGGAGACCAGAGGGTCACCTGGAAGCTTGTAGGTCACCCAGGGCAGCGGCCGAAGCCAGAGTGCCCTGCTTCGTGTTCTGATCTTAACCAGAAAATTGTCCTCTGACCTCCATAGCCCTGCCTGCCCTCTCCCATCCCACTTCTTTCTCATTAAATACATTTAGTAATCGGAAATTTAATAGTTATTTATTAATCAAATGTGTTAATTTGAAAACTATTGCCCATGCTTCCTGGCTGTGGATGAAGTGTGTTTGGCTGCCCCACACTTCTGCCGCAGTGAGTCTAGTCCCGCGACTCCAAGTCAGAAATGTTTCTTGGGCCGCAGGGGCCTGGGGTGGGCGATGAAGACAGACTCTCTCTAGGCAGTCATGTAATAATAGCCTTGATCTCAAAAGGATTTAAACACTCAGCTTTCACCAGATAATAAGAATTGGCACGGTGCTCTAAATTCTCTTCCTCGCCAGAACGTAACATCAGTACAATTTTAACTTCATCTTTCTGTCTTCGCTTCCCGAGGAGCGGGACTATAGACATGCACCGCTGTCCTCAGCTTTATTTATTTAATGGTTTGAAAGGTCAGCGACATGGCTCAGCCAGTGAGGGGGCTTGCTGCACAATCCTGGCGACCTGAGTTCAATCCCTAGAGCCCAGTTAGAGGCAGACGGTGAGGGCCAATTCCAAAAGGTTGTCTTCTGCCCTCCGTGGGCATCCTGTGGCACGCATGCCCCAGAATATTAAATTAATTCGTTGGTGTAGAAGAAAAGGCTTTTCTTATCAGACACTAGCATGGGTCTCATTTGAAGTACTGTCACGTGTTGGCACCGGAGAAGCATTTTGTAGGTACTAGTGGGTTTAACTGTATATAAATAATAATAATAATAATAATAATAATAATAATAATAATAATGCTGGGGCAGGTGAGATTGTTCCTTGGCCAAAGGCACATGCTGCCAAGTCTGATGACCAGAGTTTGATCCTCAGGACCCACATGAGGGGAAAAAAAAAATCAACTTCCACACATTTTCCTCTGACCTTCACAGGGTGCACCGTGGTATTCAAAAGCACACATACCCAGCCCCCCTCCCACAATTGTAATATATATTTTTTTTAATGTAAATGTAGGGGCTGGTGAGATGGCTCAGTGGTTAAGAGCACTGGCTGCTCTTCCAAAGGTCCCGAGTTCAATTCCCAGCAACCACATGTCGGCTCACAACCATCTGTAATGAGATCTGGCACGCAGGCAGAACACTGTATACATAATAAATAAAAAAGAAAAGAAAAAATGTAAATGTAGAGAAAAACAGTAGGTGGGTGTGTTCACACACACCTGAAATCTCAGCACTTCGGAGACCAAGGAAGGGGATTGTGAGTTTATAAAGCAAACAGCCAGCCCTGGGTGTGCAGCCCTACTCCCAGCTGAGGTAGAGGAATCACAAGATGCCCACCTGAGCATCCTAGAACCTGTCTGCAAAGAAAAAGTAATTCATTCATTCATTAAAAATGGCTGCGGCCATGGCTCAGCGATAGAGCGCTTGCCCTGCGTGCGTGGAGCCTTAGGGTTGATTCCCGCACTTGGAAAAAGTGGACAGAAAAGTGCCCAAGATCTTTAGCTGGACAACAAACGGACACAGAGAGGAACCTGGCCCCGATGCTCTGGGTTTGCATGCCTGTAGCACTCATTGCACACTTGTGGTTCTCAAAGGTGCTGTGGGCCTGGGTATCTGAAAAACTGTCTGTCCTACCATGCCTCCAATTCCTCGGCCCCTAACTTGAATTTCATAAGTCCACCACTATGTTAGCTAATGGTAGTTGGCCGTGCACGGAAGTCTGGGATGTGTTTCCCAAAGTGTCAATGACCTTTTCTTCCTAATTAAGACTCTGCCCGAAGACGCCCATCAGCGCATCGCAGGGGAAATGAATCTCTCCGAAACAGCTTTCATCAGGAAACTGCAACCAAGCGACAACTTCACACAGAGTAACATTTTCCATACTTTCCTGGGTGGCCGTGGAAGCCGAGGCTCAGGAGGGAGGTTTAGGGAGGTGTTTGTGTGTTATCTGCCTGCAGGTAGCTCACGTGGGTTTTAGTTCATCTGGGAGAAGGTGTGTTGAACTTAAGTCTACGTTTATAGTGTAAGGTTTCCCCACCTAACGAAGGTCATGTATTGGAAAGTGAGTCCCCAGGGTAGTAGCACATTGGTAGGTGGATCCTAATAGGAGAAAACGGAGTGATGTCATCTCTGTGAGGGCGGGTTGGTATCTCGGGAGCCGGCTTCTCAGACAACGGTGTTTGGCGCCCTCATGTGCCTGTGCCTTGCCCTGGGCTAATGCACTGACAGGAGGCTCAGCAGGTGCCGGCCCCTAGACCTTGAACCTCCAAACCATCGGGTCTATAGCAGATATTTTCTCAAAGAGTTGCCCGATATGTGGAGTTCTGTTATAGCAACCCAAACGGACGAGGAGGGTGTTGGCGAACCTACTGGTTCTGCTGCAGACCTAGCCGCGGGGAGCCTAGCTGCGGATGTCTGTCCGGTCTACGTTCGTCCTTTGAGCACAGTTTGCTGTTAACCACACCAGGGAGGGGTGTAGGAAGGAAGATGCTGAAAAGCTGGAGGCTTGCCTGTGTGCGGGTCTGACGTGTGTCTCTTTGGCTTTCCCCCCTTGAAGGTGCCCGCTTTGGACTCCGGTGGTTTACGCCAGTGAGTGAGGTTCCGCTGTGTGGCCACGCCACCCTGGCCTCTGCTGCTGTTCTGTTCCATAAAATAAGTAACGGGAATTTTACTTTGTGTGTGCTTGTGTGTACGCATGTGTATATGTTGTTGTTTTTCCCTGAGCGGGGTAGCCCTGGCTATCCTGGAACTCAATCTGTAGACGAGGCTGGTCTCAAACAGAGATCTTCCTGCCTCTGCTTCCCCAGTGCTGGGACTGAAGATGTGTGCCAAGACACCTGGCTCCCGTTTGTATGTTT
Source organism: Peromyscus leucopus (assembly GCF_004664715.2). Taxonomy (NCBI): domain Eukaryota; kingdom Metazoa; phylum Chordata; class Mammalia; order Rodentia; family Cricetidae; genus Peromyscus; species Peromyscus leucopus. The sequence goes on along the minus strand of NC_051084.1, from coordinate 32,209,711 downwards.
TTTCTGAGACAAGTATTTATGTATCCCAGGCTTGCCCTGGGTTCTCTACGTAGCTTCGGAACATCCTGTGCTCTTGATCTTCTTGCCTCCATATTTCCAGTCCTAGGATTCCATGTATACACCACCAGCACTCTAGAGGTAGAGGCAGGTGTCTCTTTGTGAGTTCAAAACCAGCTTGGCATACATAGGAAGTTCCAGGCTAGTGGGGGTTCCGTAGTTAAGATCTTGTCTTGAAAAATAAAATAGAAAATATTTTTAAAAAAACATTTAAAATAGGCTGGAATTGTAGCCTACAGTGTTAGTTCATTTGCCTTGAATCTGTGTGGTGCTGGATTCAATCCCTAGTACTGGGGTTAGGGAAGTCCCCTGTACCAAGCTTATTTTCCTGATTCTTGATTCCTCCTCTGTCCAGAGAACACAAACAACACCCTAACCTTTGTCACTATGAGTGGGGAACTAAAGGCCAGAAGAGCAGAGGACGGGATTGTCCTGGACTTTCCTCTCTACCCAACCTCTCCCCAGGTTAGCTCTTTCTTACTTTATTTACATCGAATTTTATTATCTACAATTACTGTCCCCAGCTCTCCTGTTCAGCAATGACGGTATCTCTTTTCCTCTTCTAGGACCTCCATGAAGTAGAAGACTTGATAAAGGTTGGTGGGAAGAAGCCAGTTAGAACCCTGTGGTGTGGTTCTTTGTTCATGTTTGAACAGAAAGAAAGCTCTGGTGTGATTGTTTACTGCTCTGATTGGTGGTGTGAACCTGGGTGAGCTGGGTCCGAAAATGAGGTAGACTAAAGTCTCATGCCGTAGCCAACTTTATTCAGAGCATCAGACAAATTCATTCTCCGAGGGTTAAGAAGAGTCACCTGGGTAGAGTGTTCGATCACAAGGACAAGCCACACTTGGCAAAAACATGTTTTCCCATAAAGACAATATAAAGCAATGGCAATAGCCAGTTGTACTGAATAATCTGAGGTTAACTCAATCTTATCCACTGCAGCTGGGAGGGGCACAAAAGCCCATTCCAAGAGCAATTCAGTGTTTTTGAAGAAACTGAGGTCAGAAGACTCTTGTCTTGTTGTCTTGGAATTTTCTCACAAACACTGACAATTGCCCATGCATGATTCCATCCTTGGACTGTGTTCTAACATAATGTGATCCCCACAGATGGGCCTCCTACCCATTATAATCACGGCAGTGGGATTGAGATTAGGATGTTAGTATTGTGTCTATTTGGTAAGATTGATCACTTTCATTGAGTTGTAATCACTGTGTAGCCCAGGCTAGCCTTGAACTTGCAGTTCTCTTTCCTGTCAAGTGCTTGCTGGGATGACAGGTTCATGCCATCTCACCCAACTCATTTAACTATGAGCAATATAACCTCGATCGAGAGACAGAGTGTTTAGGGTGGAGAAGCAGAGAGAGAGAGAGAGAGAGAGAGAGAGAGAGAGAGAGAGAGAGAGAGAGAGAGAGAACCCTGTAAGAGGCAGTGGAAAAGAATGTCACATCTTCAGTCCCCTTGAACAATGAAAGGTTGGATTTCTGTTCATTCCAGCAGGAAGGAGAAGTCAACATGGATGGTGGTGAGCCCATGCAAGTTCAAGTAGGAGAGATGGGCATCTTCTTTCTTTAAAAGTTCCTTCACAAGTTCATAGCTGTATATGACAAATTTTGGTCTTTTTTTAGCCCCCACTACCATTCCTCTCCTCCCTCTCCCAATGAAACACTTCTTCCCAACGGTTTCCTTACTTTTCACACCTGTGTGTGTGTGTCTGTGTCTCTGTGTATATGTGTGTTTCTATGTGTGTGTGTGTTTGTGTGGGTGTCTGTATGTGGGTGTCTGTGTCTTTGTGTGTGTCTGTCTGTCTGTCTGTCTCTGTATGTGTCTCTGTGTGTGTCTCTGTTCATGTGTGTATCTGTGCATGTGTGTCTGTATGTGAGTGTCCCACTGAAGTTTAGAGTTGCTTGCATGAGCCGTGGCTGGTGGTGGGTGTTATCTCTTGGAATCTGGACAGTGTATTGGTGGTCACACCACTGACAGAATGACACCCTTTCTTCAGTGGCCAGTAACTGGCAACAGTCAGGGGAGCTGTGGACCTCATGAGCTCCTCCCTCACCGATGATGAAGTGTTGACCAGCCTGATGTTTCGCAGACAGCCACAGCTGCTGTGATGTTCATGAGCTCATGAGTGCAGTGGCCACGTCGTGTCTAGAAGACCCATCTGCAGCACTCTTCCTCATCCCTTGACTTTTACGCTCTTCCCACCTCCTCCTCATGTTCTCCCAACCTTGGGAATAGATAATAATAGATGTCTCAGTTAGGGCCAAACACTCAAAGGCCAATTAATCTCAGCTTTTGACCAGTGATGAGTCTCTACATTAGCTACCACTGACTGAAAAACTAAGTTTCTCTGACAGAGGCTGAGGATCGCACTAACCTAGAGATATAAACATAAGTATTTAGAAGGTTGTGTGACTCGTGTCCATTTGCCAAAACCACGGTAGGAGGTCCCTTCTCAGGGCCCATGACCTTCCCAGCCGTGGGCACTTCACAAGGTGCACAGAATGAGTTCCAGCCTGTGAAGCAGCCTCTAGTCTAGAGTGGTTGATTACCCCCATAACAGCCATGCCACTGTTGCACCAGCATTGGATTTTCTACAGGAAAGACCAGCCCATGAAACCTGTGGAAAGAAGGTGGAGAGAAAGGTTGGGAAATGCTGGCAGTTGTCACTGTCATCGTTTGAGGGGTGGACAATGAGAGTGAGGAGGAGGCAAAGAAAGTCTACCCAGTAAGGACAAGAGATATAGCCTGGTCTCCTCGTGGGTCTATAGCATGTGAGCCATCACTACCTCCATCATTATTAAGAAGATGGCTGTGAGAGACAGCCTGCTCTGTGGGTGGTGCCACGCGCTGAGTGTTTTACCCACACACACAATCTCATTTTATTCTCAATGTCACCCAGTGAGGTAAGTACTGCAGTTGTCCTGTGGAGGTCCTAGAACCCCAGATGCATAGGGGAAGAAGGAAGGGACCATATCAGAGCAAGGGAGGTCATGAGAAAAACATGTTTGGGACTCTGCCGAGAAGCCCTCCATGGGTGTATGACTAATTCTTTTTCTCTCCTGCTGTTGTGGGTCTGACTTTAACTGGGAGATGTGAACACGTGACTGTTTACCCTAGAAGGGCACACAGAACAGACTAAAGAAACAATTCCATGGAGTCTAGCTTGGTGAGCAGATGACTTTGTTGTGATCCCTTCCAGCAGCGTGGGTGACTCAAAAGGAACTGAGTGACTAAAAGACCCTTTCCAGCATGGGGGACGGCTCACGGAAGCCGCACCCCTGGGGCTCCCCGTACCATCAGAGTTCCATCAGAGAGTTTTCACTCTAGAACAACTGCTGTTGCTTTTATAGCCTTAGGGACGAGCCTTGTGAGTCCTGTAATTTTCTGGACTTCCTGGACTTTGTAGGTTTCCTTAGCTTCTTGAGTCTGAGGAGCCTTCCTCCTCTCCCCAGGAGGGAATATTTCAGTTGGGAGGAAACAGCTACACAACAGCAGACAGCATCCAAGGCAGAGAAGCCTCAGCCATGGGAACTGGAACACCTCAGGGCGCAGAGGTGAAGCCATGCAGTAGTCATATCACTACTCCAACCTGAGGCTGGGCCTGGTACCAAAAGGAGAGAACTAACACCTGCAACTTGTTCTCTGACCTCCACACTTGAGCACACACACATACACATACACACACACACACACACACACACACACACACACACAAATAGATAGATAAATTAAAAAAAAAAAAAGTCCCAGAAAGTCTCCTGTGTTGCCTCCCCCCATCACCAGGGTTTACAGGTATGTGCAGGTGGCCATACCTGGCTTTTTATATAGATGCTGGGGATCCGAACTCAGGAACTCAGGTCCTCAAGCATGAGCAGCAAGCATTCTCATTTGTCTCTCCAGACCCAGCCTCCTTTTCAGCAGAGTCTTTCATTGTTCTGGAGCTCACCAGTTAGGCCAGGTGAGCTAGACAGCAAGCCGCAGGGAGCCTCCTGTCTGTCTCTCCAACGGAGAGACAACAACTGTTGGTCACCATGCCTGGCCCAGCGGGGGCAGTGGCACACTTCTTTAATCCCAGCATTTGAGAGGCAAAGGCAGGCGGATCTCTGTGAGTTCAAGGCCAGCCTGGTCTATAGAGCGAGTTCCCGGACCGCCAGGGCGGTTACACAGAGAAACCCGGTCTTGAAAAACCAAAACAAGCAAACCAACCAACCCCGTGGATGATGGGAATTGAAATCAGGCCCTCATGACTGCAAAGCGGGCACTTTACCAAACGAGCCGTCTCTCCAGCTTGACCACGAACGTCTCCTCCCTTTGCCTGGTCTATGGTTGCTATGGCTCCAGGCACGCTGGACAAGCCATGGTGTGAGGTTGGAGGTCACAGCACAACTTGCAGGAGTGTGTTCTCTCCGGCCATTTGGGTCTGGGTGACTGAAGTCAGGTCATGAAGCTTGGCAGCAAGTACCTTTACTCATCCCACCACCTTGTCGGCCCTCTGAGGCACTTCTGATCTGTTCCACAGGCAGCCATAGGTGACACCCTGGTCCAGGATATCCAGTACTCTCCAGATACCCGAAAACTCTTGGTCCGGCTCAGCGATTCTTACAACAGGTAAATGCCATGTTTAACCATTTACACGCCAGCACCCAGGTTTCCAGCTCCGCTTTGCACGACCTTTCTTTTCTTTTGAGACGGGGTCTCCCTATGTAGCTCTGGCTCTCCTGGAACTCACTCTGTAGACCAGGCTGGCCTCAGACTCACAGAGATCCACCTGCCTCTGCCTCCCGAGTGCTGGGATTAGAGGCATCTGCCATCATGCCTGGCCCAAACACTTTCTTTCCCAGAGGCAGATGTCAAAGGCAGGCCCCCCTTCCCTCTGCTGAGCCATCTGGACACAGCCCAGCCTCTTTCCTATTCTGTGTGGAGTGGTCTGAAAATACTTGTTCCTAATCCATCCTGTTTGTGCTCAAGGTCCTTTCTAGAGACCCTGAAGGTGAACACAGAGCCTCTGCCTCGAATTGAACAGACAGGGAAGGTGAAGGGACTCATTCTCACTCTCAAAGGAGAGCCTGGGGGGCGGACACCCCAATATGACTTCTACTCCCGATACTTCGCGCCATGGGTTGGTTTGCCTGAAGACCCCGTAACAGGTACTCTTTCCCCAAAATCAGGGGTGCGTTAACCAGAGGAGGAACACAAACAGCTAGCTATGCACTGTGGTGCTTGGGGTTAGCAGTGTGACAGAACCACCTGGGAGATGGGCCTCTGAGCACAACTCTGAGGGATTATCTTGACTAAGTTAATTCCAGTGGGAAGGCCTAGCTCAATCCCCGACTGGGATCCTGGCCTGGCCGGGCCGAGACAGGCTAAGCAGCAGCGGTATTCACTGCTCTCTCTTCACTGTGGACGTGATGTGAGCAGCTGCCGCAAGTTCCTGCCGCCTCGACCCGGGAAGCCATGAAGGGCTGTGCCTTGAACCGCGAGCTAAAATGAATTCTTTCCTCCTTAAGTTGCTTCTGTCATGGTATTTTATCCCAGCACCAGGGAGAGAAACGAAAACAAATAGCCTTCATGTGACCCTCCAGATGCCTTGCTTTGATTTTGTTTTCTGAAGTAGGGTTTCAGGTAATGGGGCTGGTCTCCATGTAACCTGGGCTGGTCATGAACCAAGGATGACTTTGTCCCTCTGCCGTCGTTGCCTCTACCTTCTAAGTGCTGGATGACAGTCATGTGCTGGGATTACAGCCATGTGCCGTCATGCCCTGCTGGGTGGTTCTTTCCATCTTACTTTCTTTCCCTCTACCCCTTCACTGAAATCTTCTGTGAAAAGATGATGTAGAAAGGAGGCGTTGCAGCCCTGCCTTCCTGGTTCTTATCACCTGGACAGGTGACAACCCCTGAAAGTCTCGGTCCCTCCTCTACGTGATGTGACGAATACCTCAGAGGGTTAGGTCAGCCCAGCACATGCCCAGGGGGACATACAGTGCCTGGCACATGGCAAATGCCCAACAAACCTTAGCTATGTTCAGTCTCTGCCTCTTTTCCTTCCTCTTCCTCTTCCTTCACCTCTCCTAATGCTGGAGATTAGACGCAGGACCACTTTGCCTGCTAGGCAAGCGCTCTACCACAGAGCTACATCCACAGAGCTACATCCACAGAGCTATGTATTTCGCTAGCAACTCACCTAGATCCCTGAGCCAACACTTGCAGACCTTGCTCCAGCCGGAAGCAAAAGAACGACATCAAAGATGGGCAGGAATGTCCCACCCTGCACTGTACCCTCTTTGAGAATTGTGATCTCTGCGGCCAAGGGCCGGGGTGCCCGGTGGAGGGGGCTGCTGGGGGAAATGGAGTTCAGGGCTGAAAGGGGACCGGGCAAAGGCTCCAAATGCTAGGAGCCAGGATGGTCTGGGGTCTTCATGGAGTTCCCAGAGGGAAACAAAAGGCACGAACACAAAACTCAGCAAAGTATTGCGTAAGATTGGGGGAAATGCCCACAGCATCCAGGAAGCCCACCGAGTCTCTCCCACGTATCTTAGTTAGGGTTTCTATTGCTGTGATGAAACACCATGACCAAAAGCAAGTTGGGGAGGAAAGGGTTTATTTGGCTTACACTTCCACATTGTAGTCCATCGCTGAAGGAAGCCAGGACATGAACCTGGAGGCAGGAGCTGATACAGAGGCCATGGAGGGGTGCTGCTTACTGGCTTGCTCATCATGGCTTGCTCTGCCTTTCTTATAGAAGCCAGGACCACCAGCACAGGGATGACACCACCAAGGGGCTGGGCCCTTCCCCATCAATCACTAATTAAGAAAATCACTTACAGCCAGATCTTACAGAGGCATTTTCTCAATTGAGGTTCTCTCCTTTCCAGTGACTCTAGCTTGTGTCAAGTTGATATAAAAGTCGCCAGCACACCATGGCAGCAGGCACACACATAGCTGCCTCCCCAAGACTGACAAGCAGCACAATTTCGTGTGTATTGTTTTCTAGACAGTGATGGTCTTTGAACCAGGTAGGGTAGAGTGGGATTGAGGGGCCTGATACATGGAGCTTTTAATGGTCAGTGTTGGGCAAAGCAGAATGTATGTTACCATACTTAGACATCCTATAATGCTCAGTAAGCTTGTCTGGTAGGGGAGAAGAGAGAACTTTTTTTTCCCTCCTCCCTAAAGACTTTTCAGCCAGTTGTAAGTTATAGCTTTTTTATTTTCTTCTCCCTGCTCCCCTCCACTTTTTTTTTTTTTTTTTTTTTTTTTTTTTTTTTTTTTTTTTTTTTTCTGAGACAGGGTTTTTCTGTGTAGCTTTGCACCTTTCCTGGGACTCACTTGGTAGCCCAGGCTGGCCTCGAACTCACAGAGATCCACCTGGCTCTGCCTCCCGAGTGCCAGGATTAAAGGCGTGCGCCGCCGCCGCCCGGCTCCCTCCACTTTTTTTTCAAGATAAGTTTCATGGAGGCCAGTCTGGCCTGAGACTCTCTATGTAGCTCATAAATCTTCAAAATAGGCTTCAAAAATCCCTATGTGGGACCACAGGTCTGCACCACCATGCCTGGCATGGCTTTATGTTTTGTTTGCGTTCATATGTAGTCTCTGATCTACTTCTAGGGTACAATCACACAACTAACTAAGGAAATAAACTTGGTCTATGGAAAGCTTGCCCTGCACACTGAACAATCGCAAAACCCTGGCTGAAAGCAACGTTCTTTTTGTCCACCAAGCCCTACAGGGTTGACCCTGTGTCTGAGTTCCTTTGCTTGTATATCTGCTCTAGAAGGAAGGAGGTATGTTGCCTGGAAATTATTGAGAGATTTATGTGACGGCCTCGAATTTCCTGTCAAGAGCTGACCGTCAAGAGCTGGAGGGATGACTGAGTGGCTAAGAGTGCAGACTGCTCTCGCAGAGGACCTGAGTTCAGTTCCCAGAGTTCGCCTTAGGCGGCTCTCAACTGCCTCTAACTCCAACTCCAGCGGAAAGAGCTGACAATGGATGGTAGAGCCAAATTAAAGCCCAAAGCCAGGTGTGGTGGCACACCCCTGTGATCCCAGCACCCAAGAGGTAGAGGCAGGAGGATCAGGAGTTCAAAACCAGCCTCGGCTACATAGAGAATTCCAGCCAGCCCGAGCTCCATGGGACCCTGTGTCAAAAAACCAGTTAGGGAATCCCTGGAGTCTAATCCTTCAAACACAGGCATAGCTGATGGACATTTTGGGAGAGCCGATTCATCACACTCACACACACACACACACACACACACACACACACACACACACACACCCCTCCCTTACTGCACACTCTGCTGTTGCTCGGTCGACATTAGGATTAGATCATCTAACATTCAGTCAACTTAAGTGACTTTATCACTTAACACAATTAGCGACACACACACACACACACACACACACACACACACACATACACATACATACACACGCTTCCGTTTCCTCCGCCTGTTCTCACATCCTCTTACTTTTCAGGATCTGCGCACACCGTTCTCAGCAGCTACTGGTCTCAGCAGCTTAGGAAGAAAGAGATGCGAGGTAAGAGAAATACTTCCCTCTCTCTCCTTGTCTTTGGATGCTTGGGTGTTGAACTCAGGGCTTTACAAATGCCTGGCCATCGAGTCATAGCCCCATCCCTCAACTATTTGGGACAGGGTCTTGCTATGTAGACCAGGCTGGCCTCTAATTTGCATAAACCTCCTAAGGGTTGGGATCGTGCAATACTATGCCCAGCTCAAATTTCTTATTTGCCCCATTTTAGGCTTGTATCGATTCTTAAAAATGTAGTAAGATCTGAGCTGATCGGTGGTGGCACACTCCTTTAAACCCAGAGGCAGAGACAGTCGGATCTGAGTTCGAGGCCAGCTTGGTCTATGGAGCTAGTTCCAGGACAGCCAGGGGTACACAGAGAAACACTGTCTAAAAACAAACAAACAAAAAAGTAGATCTTATATTATCACTCATGTGAAATATCCCTGATACATCTCCCCTCCAGTGCCCCCCCACTCCCAACCTTCTCCACCCCTGCCTCCCCAACACAGGTATTTCTAATACAGTAAGTGCTTAATAAATGCTTGATGAGTATAATTAGCTTGCTATGTAACTTTTGAGATCGATGCTCCCTTTTCTCTGTCCTGGGTGAGTGTAATGACTTCCTGGGTGCCTAGAAATCTGAGGCCAGGCCTCTTTTGTGGGCCCGGCACATAGGGTTACTTTCGTATGTTATGAGAAAACAAACTCCCTCTGTTTAATTCAGAGCCGAGGGTGGGGTCTTCTCAGATGCCCACTTAAACGGCCCAGGAAGGGAAGGGCTGGGCAGCGTGTGCACATCAGTTGTGTGTGGACCTCTGGGTCTGCAGGAGGATGGGGAGGAGGTGGGGGTGCTGTGCACACATGGAGGAATTTATTCTGGAAACTGGCCTGGGAGGAGTCCTGGGCTGGTGACAATCAATCCTTCACGGTGTGGTCAGTCACAGCGAAGTGCTCTGAACTGACCCCACTCTGTGTTCTGTTTAGCCTTCCAGTGTTCCCACCGAGGAGGGGAGCTGGACATTTCCCTGCGACCTGATGGCCGAGTTGACATGAAGGGTGGCGCTGCTATTGTCTTAGAGGGCATGCTCACAGTCTAGAGACACCTGTGCTGGGCTGTGGCCGCGGCTGAACGCGGTGTTTTCTCGACACCAACAAAGCAAAGCAAACAAGCAAACAACAAACGCCCAGAGCTTGCTTCAGCGAGCTCACTGACCAGCGCCCTCAATCCTCTTGTGAAGAACAGAAAGGAAGCCAGTTGATGGAGAGGAGACGGCGTCTCCAGACTCCTTAGCCGATGATGGGCTCAGGCCCCTGCCTGTGTGTGTCTTCAGTGACCCACAGCAGAGAGTGATGCTGTCACTTCTTTCGATTATGACTGCCAATCAAAATGAGAGATCCACGGAGAAAAGCCCGATGAGGCCATTTCAATTTAGGCATGGGCACCTGATAGAGTATTTCACAGCCATTCAGGAAAATTAACAGCTCTGTGGAAGTGCAGTGTTTCTAAAATCTTTTCCCCGTGGGCAACAGAAACATCTCCTCCCTATCCCCTGAGCTTCCAAAGACAAACTGAGTACAGTGCCACCAAAGTCCCCCCAGGGCACCTGTGAGCTACTGGCCTTACTTACAGAGCGTAGGGGAGGGGTTCCTTACAGAAGTGTGGGTGCGCTCCCTGAAATGTGGCACTCGGAAAGGCTTTTATCCAGCAAGGACGATAACTTTCCTATAGCCGCACAGATGGAGCCCCACTTCCTTAGTCTTCGAGGGCCTGTACCCCTAGCCTCTTGCTGGGACCCTGTGTGATTAGGGCAGCATCGCATACCACAGGAGGAAGGGAGAGGCTGGATCCTCAGGTGAGGGTCCTGTGACCTCCCCACCGCTCTGTGAGGAGATGTAAACAGTTAAGGGGCCCAGCTGAACTCCTGAATGTCGCAGTTGCTTGGCGCAGAATATCATCTCCAGCAAACATGCAAGAAAACATCTCACGATGCAATAATACCAAGAAAGTAAAGTCGAGTAGACTGAAAAACTGTGAGGGAGGTTGTCCTGTGACGGTGGGGCATTTGGATTTGTATGGGCTGAGAGGACAGCAAAATGAAACAGTTCATGTTGGGGACAGTGTAATTTCAGTGTGGCTAAAAAAAAAAAAATGCTTTGGGGGCCAGCAAGATGGCTGAGTGGCTGAAGTACTTGCCGTCAAGGCCGACATCCTGAGTTCGATTCCTGGGACCCACACAGTAGAAAGAGAGAACCAGCGTCTGCATGTTGTCCCCTGACTTACACACACACACAGGTGCTGTAGCCAGCACACACCCACACATATGCACGCGCAAACAAAATAAACAAATAAATGCAATAAAAATCATTCTCTTCATTTTTGCACTCACGTATAATAACTAAAACCTAGGACAAAACTCAGAAAATTAATAGAAGAAAGGATGTATTAGGTGGGCTGGGGGCTTGATGGATCAAACACTTGCCAGCAAGCCTTATGACTTGAGTTTGGGTCCCTGTAATCCAAGTAAAAGATGGATGCGGTGTCGATGGCTGTAATCCCAGTATACCTTTGTCCTGATGGGAGAATTCAGCCGGGCGGTGGTGGCGCACGCCTTTAATCCCAGCACTTGGGAGACAGAGCCAGGCGGATCTCTGTGAGTTCAAGGCTAACCTGGTCTACAGAGTGAGATCCAGGACAGGCACCAAAACAACACGGAGAAACCCTGTCTCAAAAAAAAAAAAAAAAAGATGGGAGAATCTGCCTGGTACCCCTATCTCCCTTCCCCACTCCCTACCCCCTTCCCACCTACCTAGAAACTCACGTCCAACTAGCTTGGCATATACAACACAGTGGCCAACACTTAGACTCAGCCTCAAACAAGGTAGACAGTGAGAGCTAGGACTATGGGAATTTGCCACCATGCTGCCAGGCACAATGGTCCGTGCCTGTAAACCTAGCAGCAGGGAGGGAAAGGCAGCAGGACTAGAATTTCAAGGCCATTGGTGGCAGCTGCCCCGCCAATGAATTTCAAGCCAGCACGAGCTCCCTGAGACTCTGCTTCAGAAGCCCCAAACTACAACAAACCTGTTAGAATCTATAGAAAGGACTTGGGAAATCACAGCAATTGTAAATCATCCCTAGCAGAAGAGGAAGGGGGAGGGGGGGTTTCCTCCCTGAGCACGATCCCTCTGTCAGCATCAGCACCATATGGGAACTTGCTAGAAAAGCAAAATCGCCGGCCCTCTTCTGGACCACCCGGGTCTGGAGCTCTGAGGACTGAGGTCAGTACTTTGAGTTTTAACAATCAGTCCCTCTAGGCGACGGGGTAGTGTGCGGCTCGCCCTGCGCTCAACCTTCCAGATGTAGCGGTCATTTCCATCAATCTCTTGACAATCGCCCCTGCGGCTCAGTGGCATTTAAACGCAACAACCCAGAAGCTCTCCGATGACGGCACCGACCGACTCGCTGCTGAAAAGTGCACTTTGGCACGGCCTGGGTTTGTGTCGGCTTCGGCTCCGTCCAGCAGAGAAAAATTAGCTGTGCTCAGGTGGGAGCTCTTCTGTAATGTGCTAGCAACAAACAGATTAGTCAATCAGCCATTATTTATTCATGAAGAATTAATTATACCTGGTTGTGCACTTCTGATAGCTAAATGGAGCTCTAAAGGCGTTATTTTAACAGTTGTCATGGTGCTAATTGGAGACACAGAGGATCGCTAATTAAACATGCAAACTGTATGCAGGACAAGTTGGGTTGCTGAGGCCACAAAAAACAAACAAACAAAAAACAACAACAAAAAAACCACCACTAATTTTTAAAGGGGAACCAAAACAAACTTTATTTTATGCAACATTAAGGAGTTCCTTTGGCTGTGTTAATTAATCACAGTCAGGCTTTCCAGCAGGGATTGGATCATACACCAATGTATGTACCGTTCTTTGGCTAGGCTCTGTGAAGGGGGACTGTGTGGTTTATAGTTTGTTTATGCTTTCTTCTGTTTGTGATGATTTCCCTGGTTTCCAGTTTGGGGCTATGCATAAAATTGATATGAACGGGGGGCTGGAGAGATGGCTCAGTGGTTAAGAGCGTTCCTGTGCAATCATGAGGGATGGCATTTGGACCCCAGCACTCCCAGTAAGTAACAGGCTGGGAATCCCACAAATAGCTGTAACTCCAACTCTGAGGGATCCAACATGCTCTTCTGGCCTTGGCCCGCACAGGTATGTGCAACCACACATGTACACACACACTCACAGACACATGACTACATCAAAATAAATCTTGAAGAAGTTGTATGCTTGTTTTTTCTAGACTCCCACACTTTTTCACTGTGGCCACTACCCCTTAGAATGGAATTACTGAGCAATGGCTTTAGCATCTTTAGTGTAGACACTGTCAATGGCCTTCTAATGTAGGTGAAAGGGCTGGAGATGTAGCTCAGTTGGTAGAGGACCCCCTCAGCACGCATGCAGCCCTGTGTTACTGCCCCCCAACACACACCCCCCGTACCACTTTAAAAACTGATGCCATGGTGCACACCTGTTATCCCAGCCGTACTGAAGAACTGAAGCGATGATTTGATACAGGAGTAGTGCCAGTTTGAATAGAATTTTGATGATTGAGGGGTTTTAATAAACATAATAAGAGGTCGCGATAGAGGTTAGTTTCGTGGACAAAACATAGGTAGAGGCAGGATAAAATGTTGCCCCTGCTTCTGACAGAGCAGAGGCTGCGGAGGAGAAGACATAAAACAAGGAATCGTCACACAGCGAGAACACAGGAGTTTCTATGGAGGAGCCGTATAGATTGTGGCTTAAGAAAAACAATTGAGGGGACGGGGACTTGGCCCTGCCTCAACTAAATTACCGGGCTTTGCTGACTCCCCATAGGAGGCCTTACCCTTTTGGAGGAGGGGATGGGGGCCAGGCGGCGTGGGGGGAGGTTAGGGTGAGTGGGAAGAGGGATGAGGGGGGATCTGTGGTTGGTATGTAAAATGAAAAAAAAAATTTTTTTAATTAAAAAAAAGAAAGAAAGAAAAGAAAACAATGGAGTCCCAGTAGCCTAGCTAGCTTAAACTCTTAATCATGTTGGGAGATGTGTTCACAGGTTTCAGAGTGCATCACAGCTGAAACAAAGCTTTGAAAATAACTTTAGGTAGCCAGGTGTGGTGGCGCACACTTTTAATCCCAGCACTCTGGAGGCAGAGACAGGTGGATCTCTGTGAGTTCGAGGCCAGCGAGATCCAGGACAGGCACCAAAACACGACAGAGAAACCCTGTCTCGAAAAAAGTAACCTTAAGGTTAGATTAAGATGTTTTTGTTAAATAGCTTTGAGGTGAAAAATCCAAGGAAACCATCTAAAGTTTTAAAAAGGCACATAGTTGGGTGAGGGACTCGTTAAGGTCAGGGAACAAGAGCAAAACAGCCTAATTATTATTAGCTGACATACCTTTCTTGCTAGGATTGGTTGGTGATCAAAGGTGATGATTAATTCCTGTACCCATTTCTGCCCTCAGCTTCCTGATGTAAAAATCTGTTGGTGAGTGGGTATGCACCCTGAGGAGTTAAAGTGGAGATGACTGATCATTTTTCATATATAACAGCTTAGGTTTGTGATTCGTCTAAGATTTCTTATAAAATTGCCCTTTGAGATAAGTAATAAAATGATTGGTCCTGGTGCTGGAGAGATGTCTCAGCGGTTAAGAGCACTGACTGCTCTTCCAGAGGACCCGGGTTCAGTTCCCAGCAATCACATGACAGCTCACAGCTGTTTGTAACTCCAGTTCCAAGGTACCCAACATCCTCATGCAGACAAAACACCAATGCACATAAATAAAATAATAATGATAAAATTATAAAAAGAAGCGATTGGTCCTTTCTTTGTAACTATAAAATGCAGCCTGCCAGCAAAAGAACTGGCTGAGAATACCTTGCCTGCTCACACTCTGTTACAGTATAACAAGTTGCTTGGGTATGAATGTAGGTGGGTTCTTGGGATAACTTGTTTTTTGTTTTTTTAAAATATTTTTCTTCTTTTTTTAATTACTTATTTATTATGTATACAGTGTTCTGTTTGCATGTATCCCTGCAGGCCAGAAGAGAGCACCAGATCTCATTACAGACGGTTGTGAGCCACCATGTGGTTGCTGGGAATTGAACTCAGGACCTCTGGGAGAGCAGCCAGTACTCTTAACCTCTGAGCCATCTCTCCAGCCCCGGGATAACTTGTTTTTAACCTGTAATACATAAAATGTTTAATCATGTAAGGGAGATGGAAAACATGCGGTTTCTTACCTGTATGCATTACAATCATTCACTTGAGAAATAGAATGTAACCACATTGTAATTTTTATATTGCTTAAAAGATGTTGCTGGGGTATGTAAGCTGCAAGGGAAAGAATAAAGTTAGTTAGAAGGAAATCATCAAGAGAGACAGAAGGGAAACATTTAGATAGAGGTAAGAAAAGAAATAAGGAACTGAGATGGAAGATGGTAGAGACCCTAAGAGTGTGTGTGTGTGTGTGTGTGTGTGTGTTCTCTCGCTGGCCCCAGAGAGTTAAGTTTAGTTCCCCCTCCCTCGTCAGCCTCAGAAAATTAGGTTTTACTCCTTCAGATAAAAAGTCCAGGTCTGCCAGCTCCACGGGCTCCCCATCAAGTGTTTTATCACAGCAACACCGACCTGCCAACGTCACACTTAGGAACGCAGTGCACTGTAGTGTGTCCATTGTCTAGTGAAGGCCTGTGACTGACTGGGCACTTCCATCTGTCACTGCTGCCACCTTCACGTGAGCGTGATGTGGAAGATTATTTTAAGGTGTGTTACTTTTGTTTATGTTGCATTTGCTTAACTCTGTGAAGCTGTGTTACTGTGTCTGTGTAAAACACCTGATGGTCTAATAAAGAACTGAATGATCAATAGTGATGCAGGAGAGAGAAATAGGTGGGGCTGGCAGGCAGAGAAAATATACAGAAGGAGAAATCTGGGAGGAAAAAAGAAGTAGCCAGAGAAGGAGAAGGACCCAGGGGCCAGTCACCCCGCTACACAGCAAGCCACGGAGTAAGAGTAAGATTTTACAGAAGTAAGAGAATGGAAAAAGCCCAGAGGCAAAAGGTAGATGGGATAATTTAAGTTAAAGAAAGTGAAAAGTTTTTGGACCCCACCTCTCTGCCGACGCAGCAGTCCAAATCAGACCAAATTAGAAAAAGTCCCAGTTTAATGGGTAAAGCGTTCCTGGGTGATTCTTCACCCCTACCCCCAGAGAGGAAAAAGGGACAAGAGACCGAAAAACCACCTGTCTGTTTTTTTTTGGGGGGGGGGCAGTTTAAATACTCTGTGGGAGTGGTCTTGAGCATCTCTGGGGGAGGAGCCGTGTTTGGCGGGACTTTCTGAGGGGCAGGGTCTGGGCAGACAGGTGGGGCTTCCACTAGAACATTAAGCTGGCAAGAAACAAGCCAAGCTAAGGCTGGGCATTCATAGTTAAGAATAAGGCTCCGCGTGTGAGATTTATGTGGGAACTGGGTGGCAGCCTCCCCCCCGCCCCCCAAAGAGCAAAAACAACCAACAACATGGGTGTAGAACCACACATTGCTATTCTGGGGGAAAATCCAAATTCAAGATCTGAAGTACATATTATACCAGATGTATATCATTTTCACACCACCATAAGCCAAGAAAGTATCAAGTGGAACCATAGTACATCGGGGCCGTTGGTATAGACATTCTGAAAAACTTCCCCAAAGACAGGAACCAAAGCAAGACTGAAAGGCAGCTGAGCAAACATTAAATCCCGTGGCCCCATGGCCAGCATCTGGTCTATGTGGACACAGCGGCATGATGTGAGCTGGAAAGGACTCGGGCTGCTCCACCTTTATGGCTTTGCCGTGTGCAGCCCATGTGGCCACTCTCCTGGGCTGCCCCCTCACTGGTGGCAGCTTTCCTGGGTAGTCCTCTCACATTATTGGCATGCCCATTTCTGGCTTCTTGTGACTGCCTGAGGGGCTGTCTGCAGGGACCCTGACCTGTCACATAAGAACGCTTGCCAGGCTTTCGTTAGAAATCTTGGTAGGAGCCTCCATATCCCAGAACGCTGGCATCCTCTGAGCCTGCAAAACTAGCATCATGTGAACAGTGATGAGGTCTACTGCTACCCGAGCTCCTTATAGGAGAGTGTAGCAACCTCTAAGTGTTGAGGACTGAGCACAGTCAAATCCCAGGGAAGCAACTCCCTGGGCGGCCCTCCCCAGGGCTCTAGCCGGTCTCTCTTCTCAAGGGAAGTTCTTTCTTTAACTTGTTACATTTTATTTGTAAATGTGTAAGCCAGTGCCTCTGTGTGTGTGTGTGTGTGTGTGTGTGTGTGTGTGTGTGTGTGTGTGTGTGTGTATGTAAGGTGTGGAGTACTTAGAATGATAATAACTCCCATAGGCTCGGATATTTGAATACTTGAGCCCTACTTGGTGGAACTGTTTAGCGAAGCAATTCCACAGAGTCTGTCTGACGATCAAAAGGAATTTATTCTGGGTTTACTCACAATCAGCATAAGGGAGATGGTTGCTGGATCCAGGAGGGGCGGGGCGTGGTCCGACACGGTTCTCTGGAGAACTCTGCCTTGATCTGCAGCACCAGCATCCAGCATCCAAGACCACGAGGTAGCCAAGAGAGCAATCATGTGCGCATCCCAGGTCTTAAGGGGTCCCCCCTTGGCCACGTCCTGGCGAGGGGGCAGGCAGGTACCTAGCAGTTACCTGCTGCCTGCCAGGGTCAGTGCTTCGGGGTAAAGCACAGACAGCCAGGCTTACAGTTGTTTGGAGAAAGATTAGAAGGCTTTGCCTTGTTGGAGAAAGGATGTCACTGGGAGTGGGTCTTGAGCCATCTTGGTGGCTCTTATGTTGTTTTTAAAGGAGCAAAGATGTCTTTGAACCATCATCACCAAACACATGGATCATTATTAGAGAGAATTAAAAATAGTCAGCCCACTGAGCCAGGAGAAACTTTCAAGGGACATGTAAATGCCATCTTCCAAGGACTTTGTAGGCTCTCACCCATGCTCTGCAGATGAGATGGGCCACACGCTTTATTTTGTAGCTGTGCACGGTTTGGAGGACAACAGTGTTCCTTAGCTTTCAGTCTTCTGGAACGGTGCCCAGGACTCGCTGTGTCCTGATGCTGCTTAACACTCTGGGGAGGCCAGGGTGGCTGTGGCTAGGGATGTGTGGCCTGTGACTTTGGGCAGTAGCCAGCCGAGGTTATTGCATTCCCGTTGGGCCAGGTTATTTTAAGGTACAATAGACAGTTTGTGAATCTTACCAGCCAACTGGAGGCTCTTCCCAGCTAAAGCCATGATTTCAGCAGAAAAGAAAAGAAGGGCTAAGTTAAAAGCCAGCACCTGCTCTTCTAAAATTGCTTTTCTGCAGGTACCAGCCCCAGAGAGTCGGCAGATGGTTTTATGTTTCGAAGCCTGACCTTAGTAGCCCTTCATCAATCTTGAGCTGGTTGACTCTCTCAGGCTTCCCAGGGTACCCAAGATATCTTTGATGTAGTTACTACCTGAAGACCAATTAATTAGCCCACACCGATTCTGTTCCATTTTCCTAACAAAGCTAGGACGCATTGGCTCAGCCTGCCTGGGGTGGCTTTCATACAAGTTCATTAATTACTGTCAGACCGGACTTGGGCACTCCTAGAAGATGGAGGAGAAAGCATCCTTCTGCACCACGGAGAAGTGGTGATCTCCAAGGCCTGCAGCTAGCTCTCCTGTGCTGAATGCTGTGCCGCAGGGCTCCCCATATTTAAAAACTTCCGTCCAAAGCACTGGACTTACCAGCCATGCTTCCCATCCCATCCCAACCCATGGCTGCCAGGTTCTCATGAGGGAAATAGCTACCTATCGCTCTTTATACATTTTTTTTTCTTTTAGATTTATTTTATATGTATGAATGTGTACCACACTAGTGCCTGGGAGTTACAGATGGTTGTGAGCCATCATGTGGGTGCTCGGAAGTGAGCCCAGGTTCTCTGGGTGCAAGAGCAACTCCTACTCAACCACTGAGCCCTCTCTCCAGCCCCCAACTCTTTGTTTTTTAAATGTGGGAGTTTCACTTATGTTTCTTTTGGAGTCAAAGGGATTTCACTTTTTTTTTTTTTCAAATAAAAAAGCATTTATTTGTTTATTTGTGTGTGTGTGTGTGTGTGTGTGTGTGTGTGTGTGTGTGTCCATGCACACGTGGAAGAGGTTAGAGGACATTGCAGGGGTTGGCTCTCTCTTTCTGTCATGTGGGACCTGGGGGATCCTCAAGTCTCTGCTTGGTGGCAGGGTGATGGGTACCTTTATCCACAGAGTCATCTTGTCAGTCTGTGCTACTCTTTTATGACATGGAGTGATTGATTAGTTGACTTTTACCTCAGGTTACCCTCTGGAAGCTAGTGTGGGGAACTCACCTATCTCACCTAAGAGAGTCTCCCTATGTGAGGCTCTTTTGCCTTTCACTTGATTCCCTTCTCTCTCTCTCCCTCCCTCCCTCCCTCCCTCCCTCCCTCTCTCTCCCTCTCCCTCCGTCCCCCTCCCTCTCTCTTTTTCTCCCCTCCTCTGTGTGTGTTCTTTTTTTTTTTTTTGAGACAAGGTTTCTCTGTGTAGCCCAGGCTATCCTGAAACTTGCTCTGCAGATCTGCAGACCAGAGATCCGCCTGCCTCTGCCTCCCGAGTGCTGGGATTAAAGGCGTGCGCCACCACCGCCACCACCGCCGCCGCCTGGCTTCCTTCATGAAGTTGTTAACCAAGTTGGAATTTGAGATAGCCTGAATGTGTGTTTCTGGTCCATGTTCATTCAGATTTGACTCCAGAATAAACTATCCCTTATTATCGTTAAAGTTAGAGCTGTGCTTTTGTGCATGCTGGCATCTTAAAAAATTGACCTTTGCAGGCTGGAAAGGAGATGGCTCAGCAGTTAGGAGCACGGACTGTACTTCCAGAGGACCCAGGTTCAATTCCCAGAGCCCACATGGCAGCTTGCAACTGTCTGGAACTCCAGCTCCAGGGGACTCGACACCCTCATACAGACATGCATGCAGGCAAAACACCAATGCACATAAAATAAAAATAAGTCATTGAAAGTCTTAAAAGTTGACTTTTGGTGCTCTCTTGGTAGTGTATGCTTCACTTTTTAGTTTTATTTCAGACATGCCCCGCTCCCAGCCACATGTCGGACATGCACTGTCAACAGTTATCAACCCACAAACCAACTTTGTTTCCTACATGCCCAAAGAGAAACGTTCTGTCTCCTTGCAGGGCCTCGCCCTGCCAACCCACTTCCCCAGGCCTGTGTGGTGGACTCCTCCTGGCTGTCCTCTCCCACTCCACGCTCCAGGACCGGAGCTTGAGAACACTTGAGTGTCACATTCTATTTTGCTTGATGGGAGAAATCCAAGGCGTCCTGGTGTCTAGCAGGACAAAAGCACAGCTGTGCCAGGCTGCCCACAAAGTAGGGCATCTCTGGAGACTACCTCCCAGTCCGCTCTCAGATTCTGGGGGAGTTTTAATCATGTCACCAGCCAGCGTCACTTGAACGTCTCAGGAACAATTGTAGGCGCTGGGCTGCTGGTGGGGAAGGGTGACAGCCTTGATTTGCATAAGCATGTATCCTAATTAGAATGTCAAAAGTTGGTGGCACGGAGGTGTTGTGGCGCTCTGACTTCCGATCATTTTAATTTCATTCAATTTCCCCTCAGTACAACCGTCGTCGGCCAAATCCCGCCCTCCTTTCCAAAGACTAACCGGCCACTGGTAACCGGAGAGGCTAAATTCTGAGCGCAGTTCCTTAGCCAAAATCGCAACTTTGTTTCTACGTAATCGGACAGCAGCTCAAATATTTAGATTCACAGCTGATAGTAGAAGCCAACACCGGGCTCTGAATCCAGGAGCTTACTCCGCACTGTGCACGTGAGGGGTGGGGAGCATCTAATCCTCTTCAGGTTGTCCCATGTGAAAAAGAAAAGCATCTCGGAATAGTCCCTGTGTTTTTACCGTCTGAGCATAAGGATTGGTGGGAATAATTGTTCAGCTAGACTCATCCATGTGCAGCGTTTTAAATTGTGCGTGGTGTCTATGGCTATCAGATTGGATGTACAGAGGGGCTGAGAAGAAACAGAACTCTGGGTCTCAGGCGTAGAACCGGCGTGACCCATTAGAGATGTCTTCGGCATGCATCAGTGATTTCTGAGTCTGCTTTCTGGGGTCCCAGTTTAATCAGGCATTCTCTGTTTTTCCGCTCTCATTCCCTTCCTGCAGCAGAAGGCCACCTTGTTAATTAGTTGAGGGTAGGAGCGTCTCTAATCTCCTGGGGGTGGCTTCAGGCCCCAGAATTAGATAAGAGGGTGACTCCAGCACCGGGGGACATGGCTGGCCTCTCTCCTGCAACATATGGGAAACCTGCCAAGGCTCAAGTTCCAGCAGCTACCATTAGCGGAGAGGCCTTCCCTGCTGGGAACACTCCCTGCAAAGCCAAGGACGGACAGCATTGCAGGAGAAGCCTGGGCAGTTCTTAGACTAGATAGCATCTGGCAAGCTGTGCCAATTGTCAATCAATGGCCCTCCCTGGGTGGGTTTAATTTTATGGTTATTTGCACAAACTTACTTCTCCTAATGGGCAGGGAGGACCTCAGAGCATCCTCTCATTGTTCTGGTGGGGTGTGATGTCTTGGGAGTCCCTGGACTAGCTGAAGTTGAGTCTGTTTGTTAGGGATTAGTGTTGGAGCCTGGCTGCAAGGCTGGAGAGGATCGATGGGCTTGCTGGCCAACGTCCAAGTCCCGGGTTCATGTCTGAGACCTTGTCTCAAAGGAATAAAGGAGTGACAGAACAGGACACTCAAATGTCTTCCTCTGGCCCCTGTAGTGTGCATACAGGCTCATACACCTGCACACATATATATGTGCGCATATCACACACACACTCTCACACAAATACACACTAAAACACAATCAAATAACACGGCAACAGTGATGGTGCCCACCTCCCTGAGCCGCTGAGAGGATGAAATAGGATAATTTATTGAAAAATCTTAATATAGTGTCTGGATCATTCATGAACTTTATTGTTTTGTTTTTCGAGACAGGATTTCTCTGTGTAGCTTTGGTGCCTGTCCTGGAACTCACTCTGTAGCCCAGGCTGGCCTCGAACTCACAGAGATCTGCCTGGCTCTGCCTTCTGAGTGCTAGGATTAAAGGTGTGTGCCGCCGCCCGGCCATTCATGAACTTTTAATAAATCTCAAGTATTAGAAATTATTACTGCATGCCTTTAATCCCAGCACTGAGGAGGCAGAGGCAGGTGGATCTCTCAGTTCCAGGCCAGTTTGGTCTATAGTATGAATTCCAAGACAGCCAGGGCTACACAGAGAAACTCTGTCTTGAAGAACAAACAAACAAACAAAGATAATTAAAACAATCCAGCAAGGGCTGGGGCAATAGCTCTGCCACTAGGGTGCTTGCCCAGCAGTCTGAATGGTCTAGAGAATGACCTGAGATTGCTGTACATTTGGTTTCAATGAGTGAGTTTATGTGCAACCAAAAGTAAAAGAACAAATAGCAAGTGGCAAATAGGTAGAGATGGTTGGAGTAGCCTAATCGAGAGAGAGCAAGCGCAAAAAGGTGACATCATCAAATTGAGGGTTTACAACGTCCAGCAGAAACCCACATACCCACAGCACCCAGGAGGTGACAACAAAGAGGATCAGAAGTTCAAGGTCACCCTTGGCTCCAAGTGAGCTAGAGGCCAGTTGCAGAAACATGAGCCCTAGTCTCAAACTTTCCCCTACCCAACTCTATATGAACAGGGCAGGCAAGTTTAAATATGCACGCACGGATGACTTGAATGAGCAGCAGTGGTTTTTAAAATATTAAATTTTAGCATTCTTTGAGTTGGCTCAGGGAGTTAAGGCACTGGACACCAAGCCTGGCGACCTGAGTTTGATCCGCTGGTCCCACATGGTGGAAGGGAAGAATCGGCTCCTGAGAGCGGTCCTCTGAGCTCCACGGGCGCACCGTGGTGTACACACCCAGACACATACAAATAAATAAATGTAATCTTTTAAACTTGGATTTTGGGGACTCGGGAGATGGCTCAGCAGTGAATAGCATTTCCTGCTTCTGCAGAGTACCAGGCACCCATCTGGTGGCTCACAACCTCCCACAACTCCAGTTCCAGGGGATCCAGTGTCCTTAACTGGGGCCATGTCAGGTACCAGCCATGCATGGGGTGCACATACATACACTCACTCATGCATATAAATATAAAAGTAAAACATTTTAAAAAGTTGTTCAAGGGGTGGGGGATTTAGCTCAGTGGTAGAGCACTTGCTAGGCCCTAGGTTCGATCCTCAGCTTCCAAAAAAAAAAAAAAAAAAATTGTTCAAAAACATTATTTTTAACATCCTCATTTACCTTTCTTGTTTGTTTGTTTGTTTAAATCAGAGCAGTGAAGCCGCTACTATCTTGCTACATTTTGATTCACTGTGACTAATGTTTTGAAAGTGCTTCATGCCACACTTCATGTGGAATACATACCCTGAAGGTGTCTATGGTGACGAGGTTGGTCTCCTTAGCTTAACATCCGCTTCGATTAAGAGCTTCAGCCAACCAAGCGGCATATGCAGGTTTACTGAACACTCTAGCAAGACTATTATGTGTACACTTTGACCCTTCCCCCAGAGAACTTACAATACACAGGGAGGAACGGAAAGACGGCGATGACACCGATTTTAAATTATTCAGTTCTGCTTCTCATGCCTAGAACAATCCCTGGCACACAGCAAGTCGATAAATCACAACTGAATGAACGAAAATCCGTGTGAAACACTTAATCAGGTTGGTATGTCTGTGCCAGGGAATACAAGAGAGGAGACACTCGCACATCTCCTAACGGGGTTTCACTTATGCTACAGGATCTTATTGTTTTCATTTCTCCTTGCTGGAGGAGGCTGAGGGAGGCACAGCCAGGGAAAAGCCACACAGGATGGTGAGGACAAGCTTTTTAGCAGGCCAGCTTCAGACTCTGGGGACCAGAGTGTCTAGACATTCAGAATAACTTCAGCCAAGGTGCTAACACTGCAGACAAAAGAAACAACACCAATAAGGTGACTAGACACCCCCTCCCACAGGCTGGGAGTAGACATCAGTGGCTGGCCTCAGTGAAGCCTGGGCCTTTAGTGTGAGCCGGCTGACTCAGGAGCCGCCTGAAATCTGGATGGTCCTGAGAGCATCCTTTGGGGAAGGGAGCCACCTGCTCACTGGAAAACCGCGGATGTCATGTTTTCAGTACAGGAACAAGGCATCAGGTTTGTGTCCGTGGCTCTTGGAGGACACAGTTCCCCCACAAAGTGACTGTTAGCAGAAGGAAGAAGAATTGGGTTGCTATGGGAACGAGGACCACTCTCTGGGTCTCTTGTTTCCTGGCTTCTTTTTCATCCATCGTTCTCCGTTTATTACTTATTTCTTGTTTTTAGTTATTTTAACGTTAATTTGTTTATTTGTGTATGTGTGTGGAGGGTGGAGGACAGCCTTCGGGAGTTGGTTATCTCTTTCCACCATGTGGCTCCTACTCACGTCATCAAGCTTGGTGGCCAGTCCTTTCCTGTAGGGCCTTCTCCCTGGCCACATTTATTGTAGATGCTTTGTGAAACAGGGTCCACTAGGTAGCCCAGGCTATCCTCAAGCTCAGGGCTCTTCTGTTTCAGCCACCCAAGTGCTGGGATTGCAGAACGGCACAGCGTGTCCAGCTTCCAACAATACTTCTCGTGCATCTGCTTTGTCCTAGACGTAAGTCTGGGTGCTGAGGGTGTAGTTAGGAGCCATACAGAGGAAGCTCCTGAATGGCAGGGGTTTCCGAACACAAAAGGAGGGAAAGAGAACATCAGAGAGAGCAGAATGACACAGGGAGCCAGCTGGGGATCTGGGGACATTGCACTTGAAGCTGCAGGAGCAACAAGTATGAGGAACACTCAAGCTGGAGGCCAGCTTTGGCAGGGCAGAGAGGTGACAAGCAGACCTTTGGGCCCTGAGTCAGATGGCAGAGAGCTGTTGGAGGTGACGCTGTTTATGTCAGATAAGGATGACGAAGACAGCAGGTGGGTTGGTTTGGGAAAGCAGAGGACACAAAATTTCCCTTCAGGAAATGAGCTGGGTTAGGAAAGATGGTCTCAAGACCATGGGAGCTATGATAGGCCTTACAGAGGTAAAGCATGAAAACAACAAAACAAAATAAAACCATACAATAGATCAGAGACAGAGAAGTTTCCCTTCGAAACCTGGAGTAGCCCCATGGGAGGCAGAGGCGGGTGGATCTCTGTGAGTTCGAGAGGCCAGTCTGATCTACAGAGCGAGTTCCAGGATAGCTGAGGCTACCCAGAGAAACCCCATCTCATAAAACCAAAACAAACAAACAAACAAAAACACAAAACACATACACACACAAATAAAACCATCAAAACACCACACGCCAAAAACAAAAACAAAAACAAAACCTGGCTTAACATGCCATTAAAAAAATAGCTTAAATAGTAAAAGAGTCAGGCATTGGTGGCCCACGCCTTTAATCCCAACACTAGGGAAGCAGAGACAGGTAGATCTCTGTGAGTTTGAGGCCAGCCTGGTCTACAAAGCGAGTTCCAGGACAGTCAGAGCTACACAGAGACACCCTGTCTCAAAAACAAAACAAAACGAAAAAGTAAGAGAGACAGCTGTTATGGACAGGATGATGGTAGGGAGTCCAGAGAAGAGTCAGACAAGTCCTCCAGACAAACTATCTAGCTTTTATGTGCTTTCAGGGTATGCTGGAGGTTTTACACCATGTGATTTAGTCTGGTATAGAAGGAGCCTGTAGGGGCCAGGTACTGAGAAGGACAGAAAGTCAGCACAGCATGGTATAACTCTCTGGGGAGATGGTTCGGTGCATAAGAGCACATACAGTGCAAGCATTGTGGACCTGGGTTCAAATCCCCAGCACCCACACGGTGTGGCTGCATGTGTTTGCAGCCCCAGGGCTGTTATGGGAAGAAACACTGTCTGGGGTTTGCTGGCTGCCAGCCTAGCTCAAGGATCAGGGAGAGACCCAGCCGCACAGGAGTAAGGAGGAGTGTGACAGAGCTGGAGGGGTTGACATTTATTCCCAGGGAGATGTAAACACCGTCTACCCTCTCCTCCTACGGCCCCAAAGTCAGATCAAGGAACGATGCCCCCACAGTTCACCCTGGTGAACCAACGACTTCATGAGGCTCACAGAGCAATGGGTGAGAGTGTATGGGCAGGGATGTGGGTGACCTTGGAGCAGTCCCACTGGAAGGTCTGCACACAGTAGGGATGGTGACTCCCCATGGCTGTGTAGATGGAGTCTCTCCCCTAGTCCTCTTCCACCTATACACTCTAGCCCCTCCCAGAGACCCTGTGGACTCGGACAATGAGGGCAGAATTGCATAGATAACTGGAGGGATAGTTGGATACTCAGGTAAGGGTCCCATGGCCCCCTCCCTCTGGGAAAAAACGTCAGCTGTCAATTAACCCAGTTGGGATGATCTTTATTGAGCAGGCCCAGCTGAACTCCTGAAGGTGGTGGTTCCGAGGATAGTCCTGTACAAGAGCAGGACACCAGCTGTCCTCCCTGAGCCTCTTCATGGGCATGGACATTTACACCTGCACACACATGCACATATGGTATGTGCCAGTGCACATATACGCGCACACATGCACACAAATAGTAATACAAAAATAATAATAAAAAATTAAGGCCAGGGCTTCACTATGTGGCCCTGGCTGGCCTGGAACACTCTATGTAGATCAGGCTGACTTCAAAAATCACAGAGGTCCACCTGCCTCTGCTTCCTTCCTAAGTGCTGGATTGAAGGTGTTCCTCACCTAAAATATAAAGATAATAAAGCAGCTTTCTGAATCACAACAGATTCAAAGCACTTTGCCAGCAGCCTCATTGGGCAGTTTGTGTGGATAGAAAACAGAAGTGATAGCCCATCGTGGTGGTGCACGCCTTTAATCCCAGCACTCGGGAGGCAGAGGCAGGCAGATCTCTTTGAGTTTGAGGCCAGCTTGGGCTACAGAGTAAGTTCCAGGAAAGGCACCAAAGCTACACAAAGAAACCCTGTCTCAAGCAAAAACAAAATGCAAAATTCAGAGATAGCTTGTGTTCCCTGCAGATGTGAGTGTGTGTGTATCTGTCTGTCTCTTCTCTGTGTCCATCCCCATCCCATGAATCTCTCTCTCTCTCTCTCTCTCTCTCTCTCTCTCTCTCTCTCTCTCTCGGGGAAGAGGGCTGTAAATCATTCTATGGGTTATTCACTAGAAATGTACTTATTATTAGATCAGTTTATCTAATTTATTGGCCCGGTCTCTCCTTCTGGGCCATTTACTGAGTTCTTAGTATTTTCTGGGTCTTGTCCTAGACACTAGGGTTGCAATTTCAATGATACAGACCTTTAAGAACAGCAAGGCTAAACATATTCCTGAAACTTTTACCAGTGTTTTGCCTGACTTTGGGAAGTCACTGGTGGACCTCTCTTGTCCCATCGTCAAGTGAGGGGCATAATTAAGTGATCTCATAATTTTAAAGCCTCCAAGATGAAAGGATTCAGGGGACTCGACTTCCTCTCTTAATCCAGCCACGTGCTTTCCCAGTTTCCAAGCATAGTGATCAGTCCCTGGACTGAAGTCTTCTCCTCTATAAGACAAATGGAAGGTTGGGCTAGGGATATGACCGAGCCAGAGGATTGTTTGCCTTGAACGCCAGACTCTCTGAGTTTGATTCCCAGCACACACTAAGTGTGGTGGTGCACACCCGTAACCCCAGCACTTGAGAGGTGGGGGTCATTTTCAGCTGTGTATCAAGTTCATGGCCAGCCTGTAACCCAGAAGATCTTGTCCATAAATAAATAAATAAATAAATAAATAAATAAATAAATAAATAACATAGAAGGTGCTAGAGCAGGTATACCTTTGAAAGGGTATACAAAGGGATGTTAATAACTATGTAGAGCAGAATTCTGTGTTCTAACAGGTCTAGGCAAGACTGAAGCCAATGTCTCTTTTCGCCAGGGTCTCAGAAACTTTCCTATGATGATTTTTTTTCATCACAACTGTTCAAGTGTGGGATAGCAGTATTCTCCAAGACACATTTGGAAAGTGTATTACTAGATGCCCCCTGAGACCCTTTATTTTAACTAAATCCCGATAACTTTGGGACAATTTCATGTCACATATGGCTTTGGGTCCCAGTGTTTCTTTTTTTTCCTCTTTATAATGTGCTTTCGATTCTCTGGTGGGTGGGCCAAAATCTTACCTACCCTGGATACACAATTTGCAAAACCACATATCTTATTACTACTTTGGATAATAATGGGCTGAAGGGGCCAAGGGGCTGTTTTGCAGGGGGATAATCCACAGTGAAGCACGGACTCTTCCGGGGAGAAGAGTGAGCTAAATGAATACGAGGGACAATAGCACTAATAACGCAGACTTCTGTGAAAACCTTAAAAGACATACTTTGACATTTTGAAGACTAACACAGTGGTTCCCATCACAGAACTGCTGTTCCCAACACGACTGTTAGGACTGAAGAGTGACAGAGCCGAGTGGCTCTGGGCAGAAGTCTGTGTCCAACATCTGTCGCTCAGAAGATTATTAATGTTCAATTGCATCCCATTGTGTTCAAGTTGGTCAACTTCATTTTGCGTCAGTGCCTTCAGCTGGGGATTAATAAACTATTTATGGGAGGACAGGGCTTGAAGTCAGGGTGACGGGGTTGTAGTCTGAGATGCTGGTGGGGCACCAAGTCCAAGTTAAAAGAAAGGCTCTTGATCTGTATGAGCTTGTAGATGATTCACTCGAACAAAAGTATCTGAGGATATTGCTGACATGCCCATGTTTCAAAAGGAGAGATCTTGCCTGGCCCTTCCTGAAATATTCAGAAGGGATTGCTGGATTGAAGCTATTTGGGGCCATTTCTTTTCCTCTAGATTCCTCTGAAACACAAGAAACAAGCTGAGAGGAGAGAGAGAAAATTATGGGTTTCTCTGTGTGAGTCTAATAATCAGAGGTGGAAATCATGTTTTGTTCCTGTTTCTGAGGACAGATGACATACTAAAACACTGAAATTCATTAAAAACTATTTTTGATAGCCGGGCGGTGGTGGCACACGCCTTTAATCCCAGCACTCGGGAGGCAGAGGCAGGCGGATCTCTGTGAGTTCGAGGCCAGCCTGGGCTACCAAGTGAGTTCCAGGAAAGGCGCAAAGCTACACAGAGAAACCCTGTCTCGAAAAACCAAAAAAAAAAAAAAAAAAAAAAAAAACTATTTTTGAAACTCCCAAATTATTTAGATGTTTCCATTTTGCACGTACACGTACATGAAGATATTGCGTTTAAATGCTAAATAGTGAAGTGATCGGTTATCACTTCGGTGTGTGCCCCACAAATATTAATGAGCAGGGAAATGAAATAGAGATGCTGAATTAATCTGCCAAGGCCTTGGAACCTGCAAAACTCAATCACATAATTAGAAAACAGTATCAAGTTGAAAAAAGGCACATTCATATCTTTGACTACACTGTAAGTTGTTTCATGGAAATGATTTGCTGCAGAGTCCCATTCCAGGTCTGCTATAATATTAGGACTTCCTAATTTGTCTGACTTGATTTAGTAAATTAAGTGAAAATGTTGATATTTTAGAATGTAAAATTGCCACTTCTCAACAAAGCACAATCTTGCTAGACTTCAGATACACCTAACAATGTCAAATTCAGCATCTTCACTCAAGTGATTTCTACTTAATCGTTTAAAAACCCGGGCTTTGTTTTTGATATGTAAGCTGCCCGCTGGTATGGGAAAAGATGGACCGCGCTCTCCCTCCACCCCCACCTTGTTATTCTATTGGGGACAGCCAGGCCAGGCCACTCCAGATGGTGTGCTAGTGTTGGACATAGCTTTGGAGAAACTTCAACAGACGAAGGCAGTAATGTCAGGATTTTGCTGTGCGTCGCTCTCCCTCCCCCCTGCAGTTCCCAGGGTAGGAAGGTGCTGAGATGGAAGCGAGGGACGCCCGCCCACCTGCCACCACCTGTTCCCTCCTTGAGCCCTGGGCTATAAATTCTCCTCCCTCCCCGCTTCATCCAGCGCTCTCCGACATCTACTGCGTGCGGTCCAAGCGGTCCTGACCTAGCTGAGCTTATTCGAAGATTTCATCATCCCGAAAAGCAGCCTCAGGCTTTCCCAGAGAATTGGAAGGGACTTCTCCCCCCACCCTCGGAACCACCCGCAGCAAACTGCAAGGAAGTTTCCTCCTCTTTCAACTTCCCGTGGTTGGTGTGAGGGGGGGGGAATGACTTTTCCCTGAGCATCACTTGCAACTGCGTCTGGGCAAGGGAAGAGACATCAGCCTGGCTACCCAGCAGGACGGAAGCCAGGGCCCCACACTGCCCACTGTGCATTGACTGACTGCGCGTGAGTCACTCCGACTGTGACTTAATTCACTCCCGGGAGCCACGCGGAGCGGCAGCGTGGATGAAGTCGGCCTGCAAACCCCACGGCTCTCCGGCGGGAGCGCGCGGCGCGCCTCCGTGCGCGGCTGCGGCCGAGCGCGCGCTCCCGTGCACGGGGCCCGGGCGGCTGGAGAGCGCGGCGCGCAGGCGCCTGGCGGCCAACGCGCGCGAGCGGCGCCGCATGCAAGGGCTGAACACGGCGTTCGACCGGCTGCGCAGGGTGGTGCCGCAGTGGGGCCAGGACAAGAAGCTGTCCAAGTACGAGACGCTGCAGATGGCGCTCAGCTACATCGTGGCGCTCACGCGCATCCTGGCCGAGGCCGAACGGGACTGGGTCGGGCTGCGCTGCGAGCAGCGGGGTCGAGACCAGCCCTACCTCCCGTTCCCGGGTGCCAGGCTGCAGGCAGAGTCGGAGCCCTACGGCCAGAGGCTCTTCGGCTTCCAGCCCGAGCCCTTCCCCATGGCCAGCTAAGCTGCAGGGTTTTTTAGAGTGGCCTATGAGTCTTAGGGAGAAAAATTAGTCACCTTTAAGGTTAATGTCCTTCGCCTTTCAGACCCGTGGATGAAATAATTTCATTGCCCTCCTTCCTCCGCTTTTCTTGCGTTTTGTAGATTTCGTGAATAGACCTTGTGAATGACTTGGGGCTGCTGTGAAAATAATTGCCCTACCGCTTTTAGTTTAAGACATGGGGCTGGAGTCTAGCTGAGTTGGTCGAGTGCTTGCCTAGCATGCACCAAGCTGTGGGTTCGAGCCCAGCACCTAACGGGCAGAAAGAGGTTGGTAATCACGCCTGTAATCCTAGCAGAGAGAGGGCGGTGATCACACCTGTAATCCTAGCATTATTCGGGAGGGGGAGGGAATATATATGGGGCCCTGTCTCAAGGGGAAAACAATCCTTTATTGATTGGAATTGGGTTGCATTAGGCTGGTACTGAGTCATGGGACAAATGGCTTCTTAAGCTCTGCAAGTTTGTTCTGATCGGGTGGAGTTATGTTGGGTGTCTCGTGTATGTTCAGAACAGCTACCCTGTCGTGTAAATGCATTTATGCTCCGTGTATTGTGTGTGCATGTGGTAGGTGGAGCCAGGCTTTTATTTTTCAGGGGGGAGGGGCCTGGTAGAGTACTTGGACATGAGCGCTCTGTATTTTTTTAACTGTGTACACATTAAAATATAGATTTTTTGTAAAATACAACTACTGTGAGTGTGTTTTAAACTTACATGTTTACTAGGAGACACTCAAGGCCTGTGGGGTGGTGGTGCTGCTGCTGAGTGTTCCCGGATATAGACAAGGAGTGTTTTATCCCACCCTATCCAATGTGGTGGCTCACTTTATAATCCCAGCTCTCTCAGAAGCTGAGGCAGGAGAATCACCATGGGTGATCTTAAACTAAATTAAAATAACGTGTAGCTTTCGGGTACTGAGATATTTAATGTCCAACATTTTAGTTTCCTTACTAAGCCAGTTACTAAATTTCCTTACAAATAACCAGATACATGCATCCCAACTTGTGGGCAGGAACATCTATACACATAATTATTCACATTCATACACATTGGTACATACCCACACAGAAGAATATTCCCATTTCCATAACAGAAAACTTAACGTTGCTTGTGGAGGTGCTTTCCTTTTAATCGGACAGTTGGTAAAATGCGGGCTTCGTTACCATCGTGACTCGTCAAAAGAGAACAAGTGGGATTGATTTGAGTTGCTTTCACAGGTTTGATTAACCAAGAACCAAGCAACCCTTCATCTAGAGTGGCTGTGGTCAACAGGAGTCATGAATTTGGAGCATAACCTGTGCATGCTAGGAAAATCAGGGCCCTGAAGTTTTCCACGAGTGAGGAACTTATCACAAGCCAACAAAAGCAACAGCCCCTGCATCTTTTTTGACCAGGGGTTCCAAAGCCTCACTACCAATGCAGCCTTGTGTATGAGAGAAATCTATAGGACATCTCCACGGAAATCATTTTCTTGGCTTAGCATAAGTTGGGGCTATAGCTCTGTTGGTAGAGTGCCTGCCTGGCCTGGCCCTGGATTCTCTTCTCAGTGTGGTGTGCAGTGCCTATGAAGACAGCACTCAGGAGGTTGGGGCCAGGAGGGTTAGGTTAGGAGTTCCTGGTCATCTCTGGCTACATGGTGAGTTTGAGACCAACCTGCACTACTTAAGACTCTGTCTTAAAAACAACAACAACAAGCCGGGCGTCGGTGGCGCACGCCTTTAATCCCAGCACTCGGGAGGCAGAGCCAGGCGGATCTCTGTGAGTTCGAGGCCAGCCTGGGCTACCAAGTGAGTTCCAGGAAAGGTGCAAAGCTACACCGAGAAACCCTGTCTCGAAAAACAAAAAAACAAACAAACAAAAAAAAACAACAACAACAAAACCACTGAGGGAACATGTCTATCTTAAAAAAAAAAAAAGTCTGGTATCATGAGCCCCCACTGGAAGACTGCTGGTCTCCTTTTCATCCGCTGCTCATTAATAGGACACCAAGGAGGGTTCAGGACTTTGATTCTTCAGTGCAGATTACAGAGCAAAACGCTTAACCCCTTGACTCCACAACTCTCAGAAGATGCTATGACAACACACACACACACACACACACACACACACACACACACACACGAAAGAAAAAAACTGAGGTGGTTGAGAGAGGACTCCTGAGGATTAATTACCTCTGACCTTTCATGTACACACACATCCCTTTGTGAAGTCAATATTCGTATATTATCAGTCACCGGGTTTATCTTTAACTTCACTCTTGGAAGACCTGACGATCAGCTACAGCACTTTTTCTACTATTCACGTTTGAAAATAATTTTCTTTCTTTTTAAAAAAATCCATGGATTTCTTATATGACAACACAGCACAAAGCATCAGTATAGGGCTGGAGAGATGGCTCAGAGGTTAGGAGCATAAGCAGCTCTTCCAGAGGACCCGGGTTCAATTCCCAGCACCTACATGGCAGCTCACAACTGTCTGTATAATCCAGTTCCAGGGGACACAACACTTATGGTGAAAAATGCATCAGTATAGTCAAGCGCCTGTTTCTACCCAGGCTTAGGAAACGCAAGCCTTTCCCTAACCTATACAGCTGGAAGAAGGATCATGCCTGCCTGTGCTGATCCCAGCAGGGCTCAGGCTCCTGAACCCTTCAGCGGTGCAGGACCAGTGATGTGTGGTAAGAGAGCTCCTGAGGGGCCCTGGAAATAAAACATCAACGGGTGGTGGTGGTGTCTCTTCAGCAACCCCCCCAATAAATAATACTTGCTTATTTTTATTGTGTCTCAGGAAAAGCTGAAGTTATTTTGCTTATTGAGCAGTTAAAGATGGAGACTCCCAGACCAGCACTCCAGTGGTAGAGGCACACAGATCTTTGTGAGTTCAAGGCCAGCCTGGTCTACAGTGAGTCCCCCCAGGACAGCCAGGGCTACACAGAGAAACCAAACAAACCAAACGAAACAAACAACAACAAATAATAACACACACACA
Source organism: Peromyscus leucopus (assembly GCF_004664715.2). Taxonomy (NCBI): domain Eukaryota; kingdom Metazoa; phylum Chordata; class Mammalia; order Rodentia; family Cricetidae; genus Peromyscus; species Peromyscus leucopus. Next base: position 32,176,098 of record NC_051084.1, on the reverse strand, counting down.
CCAAGGGGGGGAAACAACAACAACAACAACAAAACATAGCCAGGCACGGTAGCCTATAATCCCAGCACTTGGAAGGCTAGGCTGAGGCATGAGGACTTGGAGTTTGAGGCCAGCCTGTACTACTTCATGAGAACTAAGTCAGCCTGGGCTACAGAGCAAGACTGTCTCAAAAATAAAATAAAACAAAATGTACGCATATCTCAGCCTTAAATTGTTTATTGTCAAATGATGTTTAGCAGTTTTAATTTCTCTCTTCACTCATGGTAAAAAAATCTTCTAGCAAAGCCGTGTTTAAACGGCATGCAGCTGTTTCTTTATGCCTGCCCTCAGCATTTACTGTGCAATCCTCAGAGATTTGGAGTGTCTGCTCTTTGCCTATTTCTTGCAGTTTTGAGGCTACTGCTCCTGAGAGTCTGAAGCGGCTATTACTTCCACATTAACAAAAGGCTGTGTGTGTGTGTTTGTGTGTGTGTGTGTGTGTGTGTGTGCAGTTCTCTGCAAACGTCAAGGATGTTAACTAATATAATTAGGCAGAAATCAGAGGTGAACATATTTTTAACTAATATGCAATTTTTTTTGCATGGTACAGATTTTTATATTAAAAAAAAACCAATGATATTAGCAACTTTTTAAGCATCCTGATGAGCACCACATTGTCCAGTTTGTAAGGTGCTTTGGTTATTAACTCTCTAGAACATGGATGCACTTTGAACAAGAAAAGGCAGCTTGTGGTAGAAAATGTTTCCACAAATACGGTGGAGCCCAGGTGACTGGCCACCTTACTGGTAAGGGACACGCCTTTTAACTCAGTCACTCGTGGAGGAGTAGCTTCCCATCCAGGTTACCCAAGGACTCTGGAAGGACTTGAGTCAGTTATGAAGGAATTTGCCTTTACTTTGGTTTCTCTAACAGCTTTGAATTTATTTTTATTTATTTAAAAACTTTTTGTTTATTTTATATACCAACCACATTTCCCGCCCTCTCCCTCCTCCTGTCCCCCCCCAGCTTTGAGTTTATAACCAACTTATAAATAGCCCATGGGCAGACAGGCTCAAGATTCCATCTTGTGGGACTGGCGAGAGGACTCAGTGGTTAGGAGTGCTTGCTGCTCTTGCAGAGGACCCGGGTTTGGTTCCCAGCACCGACATAGGGCGGCTCGCATCAACCTGTAGCTTCAGTTCTTGGAAATCTGATGCCCTTTTACGGAAAGCACACATGCACGTACAGCCAGGCAGGTATGCAAATACACATAATTAACATTAAAGAGATCTCATCTTGGAAAGCATTTACTGTTGGGGGTCCACAGAGGTTTCCTAGTGAGAGCTGAACTTGCTTTACGCAGCAGGGCTGCATAAGGGGATGGACTGACCACAGGCATGGTTACCAGGTGCCTGGAATGGTCTACACTTGGCTGTGCTGGGGGGGGGGGTCTTTTGCTCCACCCCTTGGCATTCCTTTAAAAGCCCTTTAGCAAAGACAGAAAGGGCCTGGGTTTTGATCCAGGTCCTCCCAAAGCTATCTTGTGTTTCTATCTGTCTCTCTCTATATTTCTATCTAAATATTTCTCACTTCTCCCTCCTCAAGAGTACCCTGGGAGAAAAAGTGGGGGCAGGTCTCCCACAATTTATTGAGTATGTTGGGGGAGGGAGAAGGTAGGAAAATGCTACCATTAGGGAGAACAGGGTGCTGGACTCAGCTTCCTGAATCTCACCTCAGCCTTTTAATTTTTTTATTTTTAAAAGCTAGGTACAGAGACACATCCTAGCACTGGGGAGGAGCCCGGGATCCCTGGGGCTTGCTCATCAGCCAGTCTCGGCAATTCAGTGTGCTGCCGGTTTAGAGAAAGATCCTGTCTCAAACGACTGAGAAGGACATCTGACGACGACGACGACGACGACGACGACGACGGTCTGGCTTCTCACACGCTCAGGTACACAAGTCTCCACAGCCATTCTATTAATCAGGAACAAACGGCATCACATTTCAAAATTGCTTTTGAAAATGAAGCTCTCTGGGACCGTAGAGGACTCTCAGGTGGGGCCGATGACATGGCTCGGAGGGTAAAGGCTCTGGTCAATCCTAATAACCCGATTCCAATCCCTGGGATGCCCGTGGTGGAAGGAGAGAACCGATTCCTGCAAACTGTTCTCTGTCCTCTCCAGACCTGCATGTGCATGCTGTGAAACATACATCCCTCTCCAGTAACTAGGTTTTAAAAATGTATTTGAAGGAAGGACTCTCAATCATTCATTCTGTGGTGGTTGTTTGGAAGGGCTCCTTGGAATACCAAGCCAGGAATCCCGGAGTCAGGCTTTGATTATTGTGGTGCATGAAGCTCAGGGGCAGGCTTTGGGAAAGGGCAAAATGAGACCAGTGAGAGCAGTGAGCATTACAGATTATAGACACAAAAACCAAGGAAATGGACCTTCTCATCTCTTTGGGTTGCTTGCCCTGGCTTCCAGTGCTTGATTCTAACTCAATCTAGAGCAGCGGTTCTTGACCTGTGGGTCGAGACCCCCTTGGCAAACCTCTGTCTCCAAAAACTATTTACATTACGGTGCATAACAGTAGCAAAATTACAGATATGAAGTAGCAATGAAATAATTTTATGGCTGGGGCTCACTACAACATGACGAACTGTATTGAAGGGTTGCAGCGTTAAGGTGGTTGAGAACCACAGTTCTAGAGAGATAGAGGAGACATTCAGAATTCAGTTATGAATTTGATGAGCTGTTCTGGATTCTCTTGGGAATCTAGGATAAGGGGACATATGCAAGACAATATATTCTGTGGTTTATTTTTAAACAAAAAACAAACGTTTTACTATGTGAATGTGTGTATATACATGACAATTCCAAGCAGTTGGTTCTCTCCTTCCCCCCATGGAAGTCCCTGGAATTGAACTCAGTCTTGGTGTTTACTCAGTGAACCATCTTGCCAGCCTTATTTATTGTGTGACAACAAGACGTTTCCTGGTGAGGTGCCACATACACATCTATTCACCCCAGATAGGGAGCCCACGACAGACCAAAGTTACTTACAGGAGTGTGGCAGAGGGGTCACTTACAGGAGCAGACTCAGAGACAGCAGTATCACCAAGGCCACCCCAGCATGACTGACAGCTCACAGAGCTGGGAACCTGGAGCACACTGCACAGCCTGCGGGCAGCTCAGCAGGTTGGAAAGCGTCCTTTCCGGGTGCCTCAGTTGGTCTAAGCCTCTTCTGGGCAGCTGGTCTAGCCTCAGAGTCTTGGCAGCTTAGCTCGTCGTCGGGGGTGACTCAGTTGTCTGTGTTGTTTTGCTCTTGGGAAGGAGGGACGGAAAGAATCTGGTCCATTTCAGTGCTCTGTTCCTGGGCTGGAGCCCTAACCCTCTTCTGCGGTTAGAACAAAGCTATGTAAAGTAAACATTTGCAAAGCAAACATGAATCGTTTGAGGAGTCCGCTGAGAACCTGTCCCTATTAAAAGCCAGCTTTACCCCTAGGGGAAGAATTCTCCGTGACAGGTGTCACCCAGAGCCCCACCTCTCCCCACTGCTGGCCTCCGGGCCACTCCCTGGGAACCCTGAGAAAGAGGAGGCTGTGTCTACACACTGAGAAGTTCTGATGACTTCTGTCTCTCTCTTGCTCTAGTTGGCTTTCTATTGTAGTAATAAACACCTCAACCTAAAGCAACTTGGGGAGGAGAGTGTTTATTTCCTGGTAGCTGGTCTTTCCATCACAAAGGGGGAAGATGTGGCGGGAACTTTGAGTTAGGAACTGAAGCAGAAGCCACGGAGGAATGCTGGTTACTAATTTGCTCTTGAGGCATGCTCGGCCTGCTTTCTTTCTTTCTTTCTTTCTTTCTTTCTTTCTTTCTTTCTTTCTTTCTTTCTTTCTTTCTTTCTTTCTTCTCTCTCTCTCTCTCTCTCTCTCTCTCTCTCTCTCTCTCTCTCTCTCTCTTTCTTTCTTTTTTTGCTGGCCTTGAACTCACAGAGATCCGCCTGCCTGTGCCTCCCGAGTGCTGGGATTAAAGGTGTGGGATTAAAGGCGTGCCCCACCACCGCCCAGTTCAGCCTGCTTTCTTAAACCATTCAGGACCACCTGCTTAGAGGTGACACCACTTCCAGTGGGCTGAGCCCTCCCATATCCGTTATTAATCAAGACAACACCCCCAGAGACTTGCCTACAGGCCAAGCTGATGGAGGCGTTTTCTTAGTTGAGGTTCCCTCCTCCTAAATGACTCTGGCTGCTGTCAAGTTGACAAAAACACCAACCAGCACACCTCTGCTGCCCGTTCCCACATTAACCAAGCTATGGGGAGCCCCTGCATCTTCTGGAGAGAAGGGTGCTGGTGAGGGGATGTGGATTTTTTCAATGGAGACTTCCTCTTGCTCATTTTCGTAGATCTCTGAGCTTCCTCTAGGGGCTCCAAGAATGCTGCTTGTCTGAAGAACAGAGGACAGACAGACAAGCGAATGCACCCCTTTTCCTTCTTTCCAGGTACACACCACATGTGCAATCAGGGTGCTTTCTGCACAGATGCCAACCCTTCAGGTGTGAGCTACCTGTACCCTTTGGATGTCTTGCAGTAAGTCTGGGGATCAAATCATGGCAAGAAAACAATTTTTTTCTCACTCTTAGCTGCTCATTGGAATCACCTGAGAAACTTTAAAAACTATGGCTTCCAAATGGAGATTGAGAGGTAGGACAGGGTGATCTTCTTAGGGATTTACCCAAGACTCTGTCTTAAACAAGCAAATGAAAAATAAAACCCAAACCCAAGCCATGGGCACCTGTCTCACAACCCTGATACTTAGTTACTTAATTGATCTGGAGTGTGGACTGGGGTGTTGGCAATTTTATATATATTTTTAAGACGAGGTTTTACTGTATAGCATTGGCTGACCGGAGCTCAATATGTACACCAGCTGGCCTTTAACTGAGAGATCCATCTGCCTCTGCTCCTGATGCTGGGGTTAAAGACTGGATGGGTGCTGGAATTTTAAAGAGCTTTCTGGCAGGTTCTAATGTGCAGCCAAGAGTGAGACTGTCTGCTTAGACTCAATTTGCTTCCCACAGTAACACACCTACATTGAATTTTAAATTAATCTTAAGTCAGTAAATATTTGTTGATGCCTACTCTGTATGAGGCACAAAAGTAAATGCCTGCTATTGTCCATATCACATAGTCCACATCAGCAAGTGGGTAACCTCGGCCAAGAGTGGGCTCACTGAGGGCAGGCAAGCCAGGGCACAGAGTCTGCGCGCTATATAAATCTGTGTACAAAGCTGTTTTCTGTTCCTCCAGACTCAAGACAATTGCCGTGAGGTTTCAAAGAAAGTGTTTTAATTTGGTTGTTGTGAGGGTAGGGGGTGAGGTATGATCTCAAAGAAGCAGTGGCGTTTGATGGGCTTAGAGGACTACCAAGTTGCTATGGTGGAGACTGATAGTTGCTGTGGGATGTTCTGTATGTTCTGAATGTGTTGCTCTGATTGGTTAATAAAGTGCTGATTGGCCAGTAGCCAGGCAGGAAGTATAGGCAGGACAAAGAGAGAGGAGAATTCTGGGAAGTGGAAGGCTGAGTCAGAGAGATGCTGCCAGCCGCCGTAAGAAGATGTTAAGATACTGGTAAGCCACGAGCCACATGCCACGTGCCAACTTATAGATTAATAGAAATGGGCTAATTTAAGATGTAAGGTCTAGATAGCAAGAAGCCTGAGCCATTAGGCCACACAGTTTAAATAATATAAGCATCTGTGTGTTTATTTGAGTCTGAGTGGCTGCCTGCCCTGGCGGGACTGGAGATAACTCCAGCTACAAGTAGTGGCAGAGGAGAGGCCCACAGCTGGAGGGCAGGGCCTATGTGGGACACACACAATGTTTTCTGAGTCTTGGGCACAAAGGTTTGGGTCATACTGAGGTGAGCTTGAAGACTCCGGGACAGCACATCTGGAAAAGCTGATTCAGGTGGCCTCTGGGCGTTTGGAAGGGAGTAATATGAGCATGATTCTGGGATGAGTGATCTGATGGTGAGATCTGGATCAGCGGGAGGCAGCAGCCAGAGCAGAGCCAGGAAGACCAGACAGAAGGCTACTAGAGCTGAAGTCAGAAGTATCGCGGGGAAGGAAGAAGGGAAGTCCGAACCCAGGACCTCAGGGGAGTGGAAAGGAAGGCCTGAGTAAAAGAATCAGAACAAACAGAACTCCAGCCAGGCCTGACAGCTCATGGCTGTGATCTCACCCCAGGACTCAGGAGGCCGTCGCAAGAGAATTCATTGTCTTATAGGACAGCCTAGTCTACAGAGTGAGATTTTTGTCTAAAAAACGAAACGAAACAAAACTGGGTGTAGTGGTATACATCTTTAATCCTAGCACTCGGGAGGCAGAGGCAAGCGGATCTCTGTGAGTTCAAGGCCAGCCTGGTCTATATAGTGAATTCCAGGACAGCTAGAGCTACATAGTGAGACCGTGTCTTGAAAAAAACCAAACACAAACAAAAACAAGGGAAGGGGCTGGAGAGATGGCTCAGCAGTTAAGAGCCCTTGCTGTTCCTTCAGAGGACCTGAGTTTGGTCCCAGTTCCCACACCAGGCCACTTACAATGGCCCATGGCGCCAGCTGCAGGTGATCCGACATCTTTGACCTCCCTTGGCGCTCCCACACAATTGTCTATACTCACAGATACACATAAAAAACAAAAACCAGAAAAGGACTTGCAAACTGTATAGAAGAGGAAGAAATGGCTTGACTGTTTCTTACTGAGTGATGAGGACTACACATCCTTAAACCAGGTTGAGCAACGGCTTAGGAAACGGAAGACGGTCGATTTGATGGTGGGTGTGTGCTGAAAACAAATATAAACACAACCACAGGACCTGAGATCTTTTACTCAAATATCCTCCATTACAATAGGATTCGAATACACTGGTTTTGTTTTTTGGGTTTTTGTTTTTGTTTTTGTTTTGGCATAGAAATTCTGCCTCTCAGGGAACAACAGCCAGTTGTCTGGAGACAGGGACCACCACAGCTTGGGGTAGGGAAACAGGCCAGGGTTGTGGCCAAATATCACACAGTGCACAAGACAACCCCTACAACGAATGATTACCAAGCCCCGAAATGTCAGCAGTACGGAGACTCAGAAACCCTCTTTTACAACATAAGCCTGTAGCTCAAACTGGAGAGTTGAGAATTGTTCTATTTTGAGTGAGACAGCACCACCTAGTGTCAAAATGTAATATTTCTCTTCGTTCTTGAACAAAAGACCAGATTTAAAAAATACTCAATGAGCCGGTATCAGAGATGAAGGATATTCTCGAACTGGTCACGCTTTACATAAGTGGGCAGAATGGTGGTATCATACATATTACACATTTTAATATAAGAGTTAGAATAAATACGTATAATGGCACAATGATGGTAATATATATATATAAATAAAATATTCCAGAGGCAGTCTCAGAATTTAGAAAGTGATTCTCGGTTAGAAGATATTTTGTAGGGTTGGGGATTTAGCTCAGTGGTAGAGCGCTTGCCTAGCAAGTGCAAGGCCCTGAGTTGGATCCTCAGCTCCAAAAAACAAAACAAAAAAGATATTTTGTAACAAATGCCACGGTGGAAACATTTGACTACATTCTGTGTGAGACTGAAGCTGCCCCTGAGGCTGGTCAGAGCACTTCCTACCAAGCCTGACTGCCTGGGTTCGATCTCGGGGTCTGTGTGGTGGACAGTGTGAACCGATTCCCCCAAATTGTCATCTGATGTCTCCATGCATGTTATGGCATGTCTCACCCTCTATAAAAATACAATTTCCTGTCCCTGCCTACAGGACAAAGGAAAGAAGACCTAACCACTCAGCTGAGTCGTTGACCGGGCTGGCCTCAGACCGAGCACTGGGTGGGATTAAAGACCTTGCCACCCCTGCCCAGTGGATGTAACCTTTTATAGAACAGAACAACTCAAAACTGAAAACAGAGTGATAAGATTTTTCTTTGAGTGTGCTTGAATGTGTTTCATGTTGGTGTGTGTGTGTCTGTGTCTGTGTGTCTGTGTGTGTGTGTGCATCTGTGTGAGGAGGCCAGAGGTCAACACTGGTAATATCTTCAATTGCTTTCCACCTTATTTTCCTTTCTTTTTTTTCCCCCTTGAAATAGGCTTTTTCTCCTGGTTGTCCTGGATCTCGCTCTGTAGCCCAGGCCGACCTCAAACTCACAGAGATCCACCTGCCTCTGCCTCCCGAGTGCTGAGATTAAAGGTGTGCGCCACCACCACCCAGCTTCTTATTTTCCTTTTGAGACAGGGTTTCCCACCGAACCCAGAGTTCTGATAACTGGGCTAGACTGGCTGGCTAGCAGGCTGCAGGGCCTCTCCTGTTTGTCTGTCTGTCTGTCCATCCCCCCCTCTTCAAGCTGGGGTTATAGGTCCATGCTGCCTCAATCTACTTTTTTCATGGATTCTGGAGGATGGAACTCAAATCCTCATGTATACATAGCAAGTACTCCAATTGAGCATCTCTCCAATCTGTCTTTGTTTCTTTCTTTCTTTCTTTTTCTTTCTTTGTTTCTTTGTTTCTTTGTTTTTCTTTCTTTCTTTCTTCCTTCCTTCCTTCCTTCCTTCCTTCCTTCCTTCCTTCCTTCCTTCCTTCCTTTCTTTCTTTCTTTCTTTCTTTCTTTCTTTCTTTCCTTTCTCTCTCTCTCTCTCTCTCTCTCTCTCTCTCTCTCTCTTTCTTTCTTTCTTTTCTTTTTGTTTTTTTGAGACAGAATTTCCCTGTGTAATAGCCCTGGATATCCTTGAACTTGCTCTACAGACCAGGCTGGCTTCGAACTTGAAGAAATCCTTCGGCCTCTGCCTCCCCTTCCCCCGAGTGCTGGGATTAAAGGCGCGTGCCACCACTGCCCGGCCGACTTTGCACGATTGATCTACTGCCTCAACTTCCCAAGTGCCAGAACCATGGGCATGTAACACAGTTTGGGCTTGATAAGACTTCGTTAGTTGTGAAAAACAGGATGAAGAACACTGAAATCTTCCATTGGCCCAAGACCAGATCTTTGACTCAAGAAGCAGGATTACAGATGTCTTAAGTATTATCTCCCCGCTAATGACATCGGGAGCTCTGAGGGGCAGAGCCTGTGTCTTTTTCAGTTGTTTTTTGTTTGTTTGGTTGGTTTTTTTTACATTTCCTTATTTAGAGCGGTGTGGGAGGGTGCGGGTGGGGAGGAGGGCATGTGGGTGCCATTTTGTGTGTGTGTGTGTATGTGTGTGTGTGTGTGTGTGTGTGTGTGTGTGTGTGTGTGTAGGCCAGAGGACAACTTGTAGAAGTGAGTCCTCGCCTTTCACCACGTGGGTTCCAGGAACTGAACTTAGGCTCTCAAGCTTGGCAGCAAGCACCTCTATTTGCCGAACTGACGCTCCAGCCCCGCCCCCCATTCATACTTTTCTGTCTCCCACGGCACCTAGCACAGCATTTTACACAGAGGAGACACACAGCTGGTTTTTTGAGTAAATGAATTTATTTTTATACTGGAAATCCTTGCCTTGAAGCAAAGGAAGTTTCAAGCCTCTCTAAGCCATTGCTATCTCCAGCTAAAAATCACCAGCTGAGGGGGACCGGGCACGGAGAACACCGGAGATTTAAGCAAAGGGAATTGATAACAGACTCTTCCAGTTCATACCCCTGGCTTGCCTGAAGCAAGCTGCTGTGACAAACATCCCCAGGGCCATGTTTGGACTGGCCTAAGGATGGTAGACGCCTGAGTAAGAGTCATTCCCCAGCAGATGTATATTCAAGGCCTCCATTGTGCTTGGCACCCATCTAGGCACTAGGGGTGGATGTGGGTGTGACTCTCTGCCTAAAATGGTGATGATAGGCTGGTGGGAGCCTTGTTTTGACCACATAACAAGTGCACTGGGAAATCTTGAGTGTCCTGGTTGGTTTTGTTGTTTGGTGGGTTGGTTTTGAAATCTCAGGCACATCTTGGCTTCTTATGTGATCCCACAGGCAGGATATGCAAACCAAGGGTTTCACCACTTTGGAGGAGGGGTGTATGGCAAGATCCTCTAATGTTAAATGGGAGCTCACTTAATGAATTCACCAAGATGACTGCTATGGCTGTAACCCATGAAAGGTGATGATGGGCTCCCCATTTTTCTGCTCCGTATCTATTCTAAAGTTGCTAACTTCTCTCAGCTCTGGCTATGGCTCCTAGTTGGGCCTAACACCCCTAACACACGGGATGGGGGAGCACACTAGCTCCCGCCTCAAGCCGTGGTGGCAGGGGCATGATATCTTTGGTTCGTGTGTATTGCCTACTTGCATTTTTAAGACGCACAGCCCTAGAACTCTTCCTCAGCCGAGGCCCAAAAAGCCCCAGCCAACTTACTTAAAGCCCTTCTTGCCCCCGGTCCAGCAGGATGGGAACTCATTCAAACCCAGTTGTTTGGAAACCACCACGTCTGACCAGTCTTCCTTCCCCCTCCACAGTCCACCCTCTCACAGGGCAGGCCCCGAGACGTCCTTAAAGTTCATCGCTCTCCACGACACTCCGAGAAGTGCAGGAATACACCATCGTGCTTTCCACGGAGGAGAAGGCAGAGAAGATGTCAAGTCCTTTGCTGGTGAGGGATCCGTAGCGGCTGCCACTGGGCCGGATGGACATGGGTGGTGGGATCTGCTGGTGCCACTGAGCTGGGAAATGAACCAAAGAAAATGTTATGGCCAAAAGAATCAGTAGGAGGAACACTGATACCCCATCTCTAAAAGGAACATTAGAGCCTTCCTGCCGCCGGGTTGGCGGTGTACTCCTATAATCCCAGCACTTGGGAAGTAGATACAGGAGGATCAGGAGTAGATACAGGAGGATCAGAAGCTTTTGCAGGGCAAAAGACACGGTCAGTAAGACAAAAACACAGCCTACAGAAATGGGAAAAGACCTTCACCAACCCCACATCTGACAGAGGACTGATCTCCACAGTATATAAAGAACTCAAGAAACTAGACATAAAAATGCTGAACAATCCAATTAAAAAATGGGCTAAAGAGCTAAACAGAGAATTCTCAAAAGAAAAATCTCAAATTACTGAAAGAAATTTAAGGAAATGCTCAACATCCTTAGTCATCAGAGAAATGCAAATCAAAACGACTCTGAGATACCACCTTACACCTGTCAGAATGGCTACGATCAAAAATACTACTGACAGTCTATGTTGCAGAGGATGCAGAGCAAAAAGAACACTCCTCCACTGTTGGTGGGAGTGCAAACTTGTACAACCACTGTGGAAATCAGTATGGCAGTTTCTCAGAAAATTGGGGAATCGATCTACCTCAAGACCCAGCCATCCCACTCTTGGGCATATACCAAAGGAATGCTCAATTATACCACAAAGATACATGCTCAACTATGTTCATAGCAGCACTATTTGTAATAGCCAGAACCTGGAAACAACCTAGATGCCCGTCAACTGAAGAATGGATTAAGAAAATGTGGTACATATATACATACAATGGAGTACTACTCAGCAGAGAAAAACAATGAAAGCATGAAATTTGCAGGCAAATGGATGGAACTAGAAAAAATCATCCTGAGTGAGGTAACCCAAACCCAGAAGGACAAACATGGTGTGTACTCACTCATAAGTGGATTCTAGATATAAAACAAAGGACAATCAGACTGCAACCCATAGAACCAGGGAAGCTACCTAGCAGGGGGGACCCTAGGATGACTGTGACTTATAATAAGTTTTGGTTTTACTCAATCACTGGGCAAACTTCAGTGAAACATTTCACTATTTAAGAATTTGTACTGTATTAAGCTGATGATAGAAAAAATAAAATAAAAAGATATTTAAAAAAATATGGTCAAAGGAATCAGTGGGAGGAACACTGATACCCCATCTCTAAAAGGAACATTAAAGCCTTCCTACTGCCAGGTTGGCAGTGTACTCCTATAATCCCAGCAGTTGGGAAGTAGATACAGGAGGATCACGAGTTCAAATCCAGCCTTGGCTACATAACAAGTTTGAGGTCAGTCTGTGCTTTGTGAGACCCTGTCTAAAATGGAGGTCATACAGAGAGACAGGGAGAATTATGGAGACATTAGAAGAGAAAGGAGCCCCTTATCCAGGAACAAAACCTCTCACCAGCTGGGAGGCAAAATGGTCAGCAAACAGCCAGGCATGGTAGAGCACACCTTTAATCCCAGCACTTGGAAGGCAGAGGCAGGTGGATCTATGTGAGTTCAAGGTCAATCTGGTCTACATAAAGTTTCAGGCCAGCTAGGGTTGTATAGGTGAGACCTTGTCTCAGAACAACCAACCAAACAACAACAAAATCCAGCATAATTAATACAATTAATAACTATTTATTTTGTTTTCACCTTTCCAGCTGGAAGTCTATAATTTTCAGATCCAGGGATCGGACTCCCTCTTCTGGCCTCCACAGACAGGCACGCGCACTTACTTGGCACACACAGATACACATAAATAAAAATAATCTCAAAAAAAAAAAAGACAATTTCTAACCCTATCTTCTCCCTCTTCTTAATAAGTGAGGTTATAGAAGGGCTCTGGAGATGGCTTCAGATTTATAATCTGATAAAGTAAATTTGTGAGCCACTAAGGTTGAACACGGAATTTATAATACATGTCCTTTTTTTTTTTCCTTTGTTTTTGGCTTTTCAAGACAGGGCTTCTCTGTGTAGTCCTGGATGTCCTAGAACTTGTTTTTGTAGCCCAGGCTGGCCTCAAACTCAGAAATCCACCTGCCTCTACCTCCTGAGTGCTGGGATTAAAGACGTGCGCCACCACCGCCCGGTTATGTGTCCCTTTCTTGTAAATGGAGTTTCTGCTGGAATTCCTAGAAAAAAAGGAGGTAGCAAGATGGCGGAGCTGGTAAAGGCATTTGATGCCAAGTCTGACTACTTGATTCTCAAAAACAAAAACAAACAAACAAAAAAACCAAAAGCAAATGGCAGGAAGAAGCCGTCTTCCAAGCATGACAGATAATGTAATCTATCTAATTTACACATGGAACAATGTACGATAATCTTTAAAAATCATTTTCAAACTGTTGTCCATGCACAGATGTTCCTTGACTGACATCATACTTACCATATATATCCAACCTAGCTGTGCAGGACACAATGCCAGCTTCGTTCTTGGCTGACAGGGTATACCACCCGGCGTCAGATTTCTTGGCTGGCTGAATGAGGAGGCAGACGTAGCCTGTTGTGTCCTGGTGCATGCTGGAGAAGAGAAAGAGCAGATTCACCTTTAACTCCGCGCCAGAAACATCTTGGTCAACCTTAGGCCTGGAGATACTCTCAGAGGAGGGAACAGGGGACATTAGCTTCTTAACCAAAGCCTGGAAAAGCCTTCACCTTGCCCCTCACTTTCTTCTTCTTCCTTGCTCCCTCGGCCCCCTCCCCCTCTTTGAGACAGAGCCTCCTGGCTGGTCTGGAACTTGCTAGATAGACCAAGCTAGCCTCAACTCAGAGATCCTCCTGCCTCTTCTTGCTACTGAATCCAGCCCTCTACTCCTCCCCCTCCTAAAGATTTATTAATTTGAGTATGTATTATGTATGTATGTATGTATGCATGCATGCACACCACATATACACTGATAGCCAGAAGAGGCATCAGATGCTCTGGAACTAGAGTGTCAGAGGGCTGTGAGCCACCTTGTGGGTGCTGGGAATCAAACCTGGGTCCTCTGCAAGAGCAGCCACTGCTCTCAAGTGTTGAGCCGTCTCTCCACCACCACGCCTTTTTGAGACGGTCTCATGGAGCCCAGAGTGACCTTGAGCTCACCAGGTATCGAAGAACTTGAAATCCTGACCCTCCAGCCTCTACCTCCCAGACGCTGGAATATGCCATCCTACCCAGCCCCTAACACAGCTTTGTGCGTATTAAAAAAAAAAAAATTACAACTTTTCCAGGTCCTAATATGATTGGGAATATGACAAAAATATGCCAGATCTTATATGTGTGTGTGCTTCTGTATGTTTATGTTCTCCGTGTATACACAGGAGCTTGTGAAGGCCTTAAGTGGGTGTTGGGCCCCTTAGAACTAGAGTTATAGGCAGCTGTGATTCACCCAGTGTGGATGCTGGGAATTGAACTCGGGTCCTCTTAACTGCTGAGCCGTCTTTGCAGCCTCCACCCCCACCCCCACCCCCACCCCGAATATTTTTAAAAACTTCTTTTCATTCTGGAGACAGTGTCTCATAGAGCCCAGAACAGCTTCAAACTTGCCATGCAGCCAAGCTGATACCTTCGGACTCCTGATCCTACCTCCATATTCCTTTCCCCTGAGTAGGGGGAGTGTGGGTGTGCGACCACACCTTGGACATTCATAGTCAGTATTACTCTTTCTCTCTCTGGTAAACGTACTTTTATTAAGGCAAAGTGAGAAGGAAAAAAAAACCAAAAAGACGCTGGGCATGGTGGCCCACGCCTTTAATCCCAGCACTCCGGAGGCAGAGGCAGGTGGATCTCTGTGAGTTCGAGGCCAGCCTGGGCTACAGAGTGAGTTCCAGGAAAGGCGCAAAGCTACACAGAGAAACCCTGTCTCGAATCCCCCGCCCCCCCAAAAAAAGACTTCTGATTGTGGGAGGGGCTCCAAGGGAAGAATACCGCTGCCTCCCCGCCCCCCCCCCCCCCCCCCCCCCCCGCTTTGAGACTGAGTCTCCCTCTGATCTAGGCTGACTTGGAGCACACTCTCTAGCCCAGGCAGGCTTGGAACATGTACAACGACGGACAGAAACCCGGGAGCGGGGAGCACCGTACGAAATGAAGGAAACCAGCTGCAGAAGGCTGCAGGCTTATTCGGCTGCCCCCGCCCCCCAGGCCTCTGGGAGCGTGGATGCTCCACGGAGGCGGCGCCCGCCCGCCCGCTGTACCTGATCCTCTCTCTGGTGAAAGGGATGGTCTCGTTGTCCTTCTTCCAGTAGAACACGGGCGGGGGCATGCCTATGACGCGGCACTCCAGTCTCACCGGGTGACCCTCGGGAACGCCACTGTTTTGGAGTTTCTCCAGGATCATGGGGGCTTTCTTCACCTCTTTGGCTACACAAGAGAAATCAGTTTTCTATTTGAATAGCAGTAGCAAGTGCCTTGAGGTTTGTTTCTGCCTCCGACTCATCGCGTTCTTTATTATAGTTTTTGAGACAGGGTCCCACTGTATCGGCTGTCCTGGAACTTGCTTTGTAGACCAGGCTGGCTTTGAACTTTGCCTCTGCCTTCCAGATGCTGGGAAGAAAGGCATGCGCCACCATACCCATCCAGAAATAGTGACTTAAAACAAAACAAAACTCGACGATTTTTAATCCTAGCACTCAGGAGGCAGAAGTAGGCGGATCTCTGTGAGTTTGAGGCCAGTATGGTCTACAGAGCTCGTTTTAGGACACTCAGGGCTACACAGAGAAACACTGTCTCGAAAAATAAAAAACAAAAAACAACAACAAAAAAAGTTTTTCAAAATTACATCTAATTAATTCATTTGCAAGTAGGTGTTTGTGTGTGTATGCTTTTGTGTGCACGTGTGTATATTTGTGTGTATGTTTTTGGGTGCCTGTGGACGTGTTCCTGTTCATGGGTTTGTGTGTCTATGTGTGTGAGTGCATGTGTGAGTGTGTGTGTTTGCAAGCCTCCAACTGCCGTCAGAGTCCGAAGACAACGTCTGTCAGGAGTCACTTTTTCTCCTCTTGCATCATGTGGGTCCCAGGGATCGAACTCAGGTTACAATGCTCGGCAGCAGGGGCCTTTACCCTCTAACCCATCTCCATAGTCAAATAATGACTCTTGAGAACATAATCCACGTACTGAAACTGATTTTTTTTGGGGGGAGCAGGGGGACTTTATTTCATAGTAAGTAAATTTTCCCCCAACTTAAAATTCTTTGTTATTTCTTACTTATGTATATGAATGTGAGTCTGGGTGAGTTTATGTGCACCATGTGCATTCAGGAACCCTGGCAGGTTAGGCAGGACTTCACAACCCCTGGAACAGGAGCGATAGGCTATTGTGAGCTGCCACGTGGGTGCTAGGAACCAAATCCAAGTCCTCGGCCATGAGCAACAAGTGTTCTAACCACTGAGCCACCTCTCCAGCTCCCAATCAATGACATTTTTCCATCTGGTCACATTGTCATTTTTCTGTTTTGCATGTTCCCTCCCATAAATGTATTTGGAATAAAAACCTTTACGAAATCATGCATCCCAAGAAGGTAGCCTCGTCTATCAAAGTCATTGTTTTAGAAATATGGAAAAGAGGGAGAAATCCACAGCAGAACGAGGGTTTCCTATTCTGTTGGTGAGACTAAATTAAGAGGGAAAGGAAAGCGTTTACAGGAGAGCAGCCACTGACTGAGAAGGGCAACAGCAGTGCTGACTTGGTTTGTTTTCTTCCTTCTTTTCTTTCTTTCTTCCTTCCTTCCTTTCTTCCTTTCCTTTCCTTTCCTTTCCTTTCCTTTCCTTTCCTTTCCTTTCCTTTCCTTTCCTTTCCTTTCCTTTCCTTTCCTTTCCTTTCCTTTCCTTTCCTAAGTCAAGGTTTCTCTGTGTAACAGCCCTGGCTGTCCTGGAACTCACTCTGTAGACCAGGCTGGCCTCGAACTCAGAGATCCGCCTGCCTCTGCCTCCTGAGTGCTGGGACTGCCTACTTTGGGTTGGTTTACTTAATGGTTTCCCTTCCCCCGTGGGAGGAAGCCTAGCACTAGTGTTCCCAGTGGCCCATGGCCCTGCAGCTGATGATGTCTTCCTGCCCTTTTCTGTAGCCGTTGCTGTGTTTTATTCACATCGTCTTATCAGGGGAAGGCTCATTGGTTTTGCGATTCAACATTTGATGAGCACCTTCCACTGAGGCACACATCCGAGAAACACAACAAACCAGGGTCCCGGGAAACGGCTCCATGGGTAAAGGTGCTTGCCATTAAGCCCGAAGACCTGAGCTTAACCCCCCAGGTCTACATGCCGGAAAAAGTCAGCCTACTTCTGCAAGCTGTACTCTGACCACCACACGCACGCCCACCCCCTTCTGCATAAGTATAAACACAACACAGCAGAGCCGAGCCTCTGGCCTCAGCAGCTCAGGGTCTGCAGGGAGACAGCGCAGCCCACAATCAACATGGCTGTCTGTGGGCCCTCTGTGAATATTGACCGCTCTTGTGCCATGGAAACTCAGAGGAGGTGGCAAGGGGCTGCCCGGAGAACCCACTGTGCCCGGGTGGTGGTGACACTAGACTTTGGCCTTTACGTTTTATTCATTCCTATTTTTATTTTTGAGAGGAGGCTTCAGGCTGGTTTCCACTTCACCCTGTAGGGTGACTGCCTAGCCCACCTCCCTAGCGCTGGGTGTCAGGTGTGTGCCACCACACCTGGTCTAAGCGGGCTCTGTGTGCTCTCGGGCACTCTCTCAACTGAGCTGAGAAATCCTTGGTCCTGAAGCTAGGCTTTACGGAATAGAGGCGTGCTGGGTAAAGAACATTCCAGTTCCCAGGACCACTGGTGTAATGCAAAGGTTTGTAACTCAGGGGACAAAAGAGCCTAGTGTGTTCCAGGAATCACAGACTGAAGGGCAAAGGACTGGAATGCAGTGACAGCTAATTAAATAACTCGTTGATTGCTTAGTCAATTATTGAAATTGCTCCCGTTGGTCGTATGATTAAAATGAAGAAGCAACCGTATTGCATTTCTAGATTACGATGAATCTCAGAAAACAGTGTAGAAAATAGGGTCTACAGCCGGCCAGTGGTGGTGCACACATTTAATCCCAGCACTTGGGAGGCAGAGCCAGGCAGATCTCTGTGAGTTTGAGGCCCGACTGGTCTACAGAGCAAGTTCCAGGAAAGGGACCAAAGCTACACAGCTACACAGAGAAACCCTGCCTCAAAAAACCAAAAAAAAAAAAAAAAAAAAAAAAAAAAAGAAAAGAAGAAAGAAAGAAAAGGAAAATAGAGTCTACTACAGTGAAGGGGAAACAGATCAGTAGTCCGAAGGATTCTGGAATTCTGTCAGAGCATCTGACTGTTTGGACAGTCAGTTCCAATGGAGTTCTGCCTAGGAGTCAGTCCCACAGCGAACCTTACCTACTACAGTGAGCTCCAAACTAAAGGAATTCTGCCCGGTTTTGTTGGTAGCCACGCATGTATAGGTCCCTGCGTCTCGTTGGGTGAGCGGGTCGATGAGCAGAGAGTGGACTCCCGTCTCTCGGACCAGCATCTTGTGGGAGGCGTCTGGTAGCACAGGTTGCCCATTGAGCAGCCACGTCAGCTCCGGGGGCGGTAAGCCACTCACCTAACAACCAAGAGAACAGGTAACACACTGGTGACAGGCAGGTTGATTTGGGGAGTGAATTCTTTGTCCTTATTGGCACCAATTACATCAGTAAAGAAAAACACAGAGGGCTGGGGACTCTGCAGCGGCCTTGGAGGAGGGAATCTGTAAATGGTGCTGTGAGTTTGAACTGTGTGGAATCCTGGCCCCATTTCAGTCACGATTAATCCATGTGATTATGTCCCAGAGCAGAATAATGGTAGTAGAGAAAAGAGGCCCATGGCATCAGTAAGAGAGCTGACGTCGGCTTAGACACCGGAGTTAGAGAAAAGTCAGATATTAAATCAAAGTTCTCAAGTTTTGCTCACGGATTATCTAAAAAAGAATCTTGATGCCGGACTATCGGGGGGGGGGGGGGGGGGGGGGGGGGAATCTTGATGCCTAATTATAATATTAAACCAGAATTTCTGGAGATGGGAGCCGGACACTGGTAGTTTTTGAAGTTTAGAGGCAGGAGAGCGTACAGCCTGAGTGTTATTTAGACAGCAATGGGGGGTTGAGAGCCGTGCACAGAACGGGGTTCCCTGCACATGTTTAACCTCCAGCCTTCACTGACTTGCACCCACTTTTCCCATGGCACCCTTCATGGCTGCCTGGGGTAGAGCGGTGACGTCAGTGTCTTGTTGTAGGGAGAGGCCGCTGCCCTGCCCACAGGAAGCCTCATTGCAGGTTGGAACTTAGAATGCAGAGTCACAAAAGGTGACCGAGGTGGCTTAGGGTGAGAAAATGACCTCTGTTTGCTCTAAATGCTTTGGCTTTATCTTCTCACACCTATGATTTTCCAAAGTTCCTCCCATCCCAAAGTTCCAAAGATGCAAAAAAAAATTTCAAACTTCTGGATTCACAGTACTGGAGGATTCCAGGGACCATATGGAAAAGTTCACAATTTATCCCTCTCTGGTTATCGTCTCACAATGAAGAATTGACTTATATGGTACCCACACAAAACTGTTTTTTCTTTAAAATGTTTATGCTTACACAATTTTTTATTAAGATACAGTGATTTAAGATTTTAGTGACATATTTGTGAATGGAATTAAAAAGATCAAATGCTCTAAAAGAGCCTATGGAGGGAACCATTTCCTTCCCTTCCCTAGGACCTTTTCATCTGGGAGAAAACCCCACAAAATTAATACAAACAAAAAGGAGCGCAAACAAATAACTAGATGAAAACCCTGGACAGGCCTGGAGCTAAGGACAGGTGTTGGGAAGTACCTTACAGTCCAGCCGACAGAGGCGGCCCTCGTGAGCCACCATGTCCCCTGGGGCCTGCAGGAAATGTGGTCGGAAAAAGCGTTCCTGGAGAGGTTCTTTGTCTCTTTCCTGCATTCTGGACCTTCCCCTACAAGAAGCATTTACAAACGTGTAACAATAACCACATGCATGTAGAAATGGCTATAATGAGACAGAGTCTCCTGTAGCTCCGGCTGACCTTGAGCTCAATAAGTAAGCCAGGAAGACCTTGAACTGGCCCTCCTCTCTCTACCTCCTGAGTGCTACATTACAGGCATGCATTGTTAGGCCCACTTTATGTGGTGCTGGGGATGGAACCCAGGACGTGGTGCATGCTAGGTAAGCACCAAATGAGCCGCAGCCTAGAATAGAAAGGATTTGCTGGGCAGTCAATCAATCATCAATCAATCAATCAACCAACCACAGCTTAGAACACACACACACACACACACACACACACACACACACACACACACACACAAGCCAAACAAAACCAAAACCAAATAAAACCAAAACTCCTTGTGGCAAGTATCCTATACACTGTAGTATCATCTCTGCAAACTCTGAAATTACGGAAATAGGCTCAGGGCTGGTGCCTCTAGAGGACCCACGTTCATTCCCAGCACCTGTGCTGGATGGCTCACAACCACCTGTGACTTCGACTTCGGCTTCACGTGCACATACCCCACATACCCCATCCATACACATAATTAAAAATAATGGAAATAACATAAGCAGGCTTTAGTTCCTTTCTCTCTGAAGTCATTCAGCATTAATCGGCTTAGCTCCCTTGCTGTGGGTTTTGGCACTTGCTGAAAAGTCATCACAGTAAACAAATAAATCAGTACTCCATCTGAGAGCCCAAAGAGAGGTCTGTCCATCTCCCAGGACAGGATGGCTGTGACCACAATAAAATGCAGCCTGCCAATAAATTATGGCTGATAATTAAAGATGACCATGAACTTGAACTCAGTCACGGTGACCAACAGTAACAGCTGTTCTTGAAAACAAAACAAGATAAGGGAGGGGGCAGAGAAGTCGTGAAACATTGTGTGTGAACCCTAAGTCTCTATTTTCATTTCTTTGGTAAGTCATTTAATTCATCAGTCTCAGCAACTATCTGCTAAGACTTTGTGGCACCCTAAGACTCAAGGGGGAAAAAAGCCAGGCTCTTTCTCATTAGTAGTTCATAAAATCTGAGAAGAATACCAGGTATCATGAAGATGACAGTGGAAATATTCAGCCCCCAAGTTTCAGCCTGGTGATGGAAAAGTGGGTAGTTTCAAAGGGTCTCATGGCGCATTATGTGCGTGGGTGTTACCAATGGTTACAATGTTTTGAACCGTTACAATTGTACCAAAGGGGCTGGGAATGCAGTTCAAATGGGCTGGTGCCTGCTTAGCATGCATGAAGCTCGGGGTCCTTCCCCAGACTCACAAGTACTGGGTGTGGTGGCGCACACCTCTAATCCCAACAATTAGGAGGTGAAGGCAGAAGTGTCAATTTCAAGTCATCCTCTGCTATATTTGAGGTCAGCCTGGGCTACATGGGAGCCTGTCTTAAGAAAAAAAAAAAAAAAAGGGAAAGTGTCAAAGCCTGGAGTATCTCAAATGTAAACATGCCGGCCCATGTCCTGGGGATTCTGTTAAAGTGCGGATTCTGACTTGGATGCTCTGGGCCAGGCTGGATGGCTGTATTCCAAAGAGCCCCCTGGTGGTGAGGCTGCGGCATGTGTGGCACACTTCAGCAGTGATTCACTGGGGTGAGTGGAGGCGTGGGAGGAGTCCAGAAAAGGGGGATCTCCCGCTTTACCTGTGAGACTGACCGGCAGGGTTGAGTCTATTTCGAATGGGCAAACTCTGTACCATCAAGTGGCCAGAACAGCTGATTCTCCCCTGAGAAGCAGAAAACAAACAAGATTTAAATCAGGAGAAATCCACATTTTTTCCCAATTTATATAAATGTTTTCTTCACCAAAGCATTATACATTTTTTTTTCTAACAATGAAGAGATTTTCTTTGCTCAAGAGCAATGAAAATAATATTCTTTTTGTTTTGTTTTGTTTTTGAGACAGGGTTTCTCTGTGTAACCCTGGCTGTCCTGGAACTCACTTTGTAGACCAGGGTAGCCTTGAACTCAGAGATCTGCCTGCCTCTACTTCCTGAGTACTGGGATTAAAGGTGCATGATAACACCACCCAGCTAAAAACAATGCAACTTTTAGTGTATGTGTGTGTTGAGGTGCATTTACCTGTGTGTGCTGAGGCCTTGATGTTGGGAGTCTTCCTAGACGGCCCTCCACCTTGGTCACTGAGGTAGGATCTCTCAGTTGAACCCAGAACTTGCAGATATGACCAGTGTGGCTAGTAGCTTGCACTGGGGGTCCCCTATCTCTGCCTTTCCGGACTTGAATTCCAGGTAGGCCACCACACCCACCCAGCATTCACAGGAGCCATGATCCCCACACTTGTACAATGAGTGCTTCAAAAATCTGGCTTCCAGATGTTGGAAAGATGGCTCAGAGGTTAAGAGCACTGGATGCTTTTGCAGAGGTCCTGAGTTCAATTCCCAGCAACCACATGATAGCTCACACCATCTGTAATGAGATCTGATGCCCTCTTCTGGCCTGCAGGCAGAACACTACATGCATAATAAAGAAATAAAAAAAATCTGGTTTCTGGGGCTGGAGAGATGGCTCAGAAGTTGAGAGCTTACTGTTCTTTCAGAGGACCAGAGCCGTTCCCAGCACCCACATGACCACCTGGAACTCCAGTTTTAGGGGACCTGACACCCTTTTCTGGTCCCTGAGGGCATATGCATCACACACACACAATCCTTAAAATATATAGATACATGACTTCTATTATTTATTATTATCAGGTGTGTGTGTGTGTGTGTGTGTGTGTGTGTGTGTGTGTGTGTGCACATGCCATGCAACACTCTTGGTGAAGGTCAGAGGCCAACTTCATGGAGTCAGTTCTCTCCTGCCCCTTTTACATAGGTTCTGGGGTTCAAACTCAAGGTCACTGGACTCATGTGACAAATGCCTTTACCCACTGACCCATCTTTCCAGGCCCAAAAGGATTTCTTTCTTTCTTTCTTTTTTTGTTTTTTTTGAGACAGGGTTTTTCTGTGAATCTTTGGGGTTGGCCTTGAACTCACAGAGATCCACCTGCCTCTGCTTCCCAAAGTGCTAGAATTAAAGGTGTGCGCCACCACCACCCAACCAAAAATGACTTCTTAAGCTACCGTTACTATTTCAAGGGGAGAGTTCTTAGGAGTGTTTTGATATTTCCACTTTAACCCGAGAAGTGACAAGACACACATATTTTATTTTATTTTATTTTTTTTTGTTTTTTTTTTTTGTTTTTTTTTTGTTTTTCGAGACAGGGTTTCTCTGTGTAGCTTTGCGCCTTTCCTGGAGCTCACTTGGTAGCCCAGGCTGGCCTCGAACTCACAGAGATCCACCTGGCTCTGCCTCCCGAGTGCTGGGATTAAAGGCGTGCGCCACCAACGCCCGGCAAGACACACATATTTTAAAAATGACCATTTCTCCCCGAATTGACATCATGTGCACAATAAAGCAAAGAGCATAGCCAAAGATTCTTCTGCTTCCCTCAGCAGAGATCCATCCAAACGGACGCGTTAGCATGAAAACAGAAACTATGGCTTTATATTTTCCATCTGAATGGTAATTGAAAATAGGCTGTCCTGTCTTTTAGGGGAATTTTGAAAGTTGGCCTCATTCAGAAAAGAAAAGTGCAAGATTTCAGTTCTCCAACTTTTATCCACAAAGACAAAGTAAAAGAAAAATCTGATCTAAGTTTGAGAGACATTTAAAGCCTTTTTGAAGTAATTTGTTCTCTAGGTTTACTTATTGTAATTTTTTATTTTATTTTATATTTGTTTATTTATTCATTCATTTATTCATTCACTTACTTATTTATTTTTTCGAGACAGGGTTTCTCTGTTGTAGCCACCGCCTGGCTTATTGTAATTTTTTTAAAGGTTTGTTTATGTACATGAGTAGTTTGCTGGAATATGTATCTCTGCACCATGTGTGTGTTTTACTACTGGAAGTCAGAAGAGGCAGCCAGAACTCCTGGTCGGATGGTTGTGAGCTGCCGTGTGGGTGCTGGGAATTGAGCCCTGCTCCTCTACAAGAACATCAAGTGCTCTTAACCACTGATGGACCTCTCAGGCCCTCGTTTATTTATTTAATTTGTATTAATGTGTATGCATCTGTGCTTGCCAGGGGTGTAGGTATCTTCAAGGGCCAGAAGAGGGCACTGGAGCCCATGGAGCCGGAGTTACAGATGGTTGTGGGCAGGTGCTGGGAACTGAACACGGGTCCTCTCCAAGAGCAGCAAATGCTCTTAAGTACTGAGCCATCTCTCCAGCCCCTTTTTCATTTTGATTTGTTTTCTGTCTTCAAATTCAATGCACTGTGCCCTTGGACTGATCCTCCTTGGCCTTTGCTTCCTGAGACCCCCCCACCCCATTATGCTTGCTTGTTTTTATGTGGCTTTGAGGATCAAACCCAGGGCCTCACAAATGCTAGACAAGCACACTAAAAACTGAACTATATCCCCCAGGATATAGTTCTGACAATACCCTCCTGACAAGGGCAGCCAGTAGCAGGCTAGTCTCAATTCGACCCTGTGTTCTAGTTAGGCGCAATCACAGCGCTTCCCGTGCCCTCTCCTCGGCACTTGCTCACAGTGACATCAGTCGCTCCCGCTGACCTCCAGGAGCCTTGCCACCAACCTGGGGGTTGGCCGCCATGATGGTGTAGTTGCCGTCGTCCTCGCCGTTGGTGGATTCAATGTGCAGAGAGCAGGTCCCGTCGCCTTCGCGCCTCATTTTACAGTGCTCATCTCTCTTGGAAATCTGCTTCCCGTCTTTGAACCAATAAACCTGGAGCGAAAAGTATTCAAGGAACTCTTGGTGAGGACGTTCTGTTCCGTATCTTCAGAAAGATGAGGCAAAGGTCAAACGCCATCCCTGTTACCAGACGTGTCCTTTGCAAACACTTAGAAAAATCGTAGAACATTCAAAACGACAGTATACTGTGCACCTCCACCTGTACCTATATAATACTTAAGTAAAAAAATATGATACAGTTTAGCATTGTGGTAAAGCTTTTGACCATCTTTATAGCACCTCATAATTAACTTAAGGATACTCTGAGGACTAAATATGTCTTCTTCACAGGCAACATAATGAACACAAGAAAACTGGATCATCCCCCATTACTCTATGTCAGTCTCTGAGCAGATGGAGGTCTGAGCACCTGGGACGGCTCACCGTGCTTGAAAGGCTAGCACGGTTTATTGGACCAAGAAGAATAAGGCTAGGATCAGCTTGCTAAATTTACTCCCAAGGCCCAAAGCCAAACTCTAAGATTAAAATATACAGATTTGCTGGGCAATTATTTCGGTGGTCAGCCCTGCCCATGGGAGGGTGAGCTCTTCGAGGCAGGGGGGATAAAGCGCTGGTTGGAGGTATCCCCTTCGCCTCTTCCTTGGTTACCTAACCACGTGTGGCACCACTGCACTCGTGTTTGTGAAAACAGATCCCCTGCCACAGCCACCCCGGGTGCAAATCCTTCCCTGACTGCCAAGGAATGTGGTGACTCAGAGGCGTGGTCAGCAGCCGGTGACAAGCACGGGAACATTCTTGGCATTGACTAACCTAACGGTAAGGACACCAATATAGCTCTCTCTGTGCCACGGAAGGCACCCTGTGGGTGTCCAATGGAAACTAAACACAATGAAAAATATTAACGGATGAGTTTGATGGCCAAGAGAGCCAATAATCCAAAATAAGACAGCATGACTAAGAAATTTCTCCTGAACTTTTTGTTTTGTTTTTGTTTTTTTGAGACAGGGTCTCTTTGTAGCTTTGGAGTCTGTCCTGGAACTCACTCTGTAGACCAGGCTGGCCTCGAACTCACAGAGATCCACCTGACTCTGCCTCCTGAGTGCTGGGATTAAAGGCGTGTGCCACCACTGCCTGGCTCTTCTAAACTTTTATTAAAATTCTAACAAGGTTTGATGTGGTGGTGCACACCTTTAAATCCCAGCACTCCAGAGACAGAGGCAGGTGGATCTCTGTGACTGTGAGGCCAGCCTGGTCTATAGAGTGAGTCCCAGGCCAGTCAGGACTACATAATGAGAACCTGTCCAAAAAACAAACAAGTTTCCTTTTGCCCTAATGATCCTGTTCCTGGGCTCTGCTCATTTTTGAGTATTGTCTTTCACTTTCATTCTGTATATGTTTCACTACAGTATGATAAGTTGTTTTTTGTTTGGTTTAGTTTGTTTTTCTGAGACAGGGTATCATGTAGCCTAGGCTGGCCTCAAACACACTATATAGCCAAGTGTGGTCTTGAATTTCTGAGTCTTCTGAGTGTTGAGATTACAGACATCACAAGCATGCATCACCATGTCCAGGTTTTGTTGTTTTTTGCTTTTGTTTGTTGGTTTGTTTTTGTTTTTTTCCAGACAAGGTTTCTCTGTGTAGCCCGGGCTGTTCTAGAACTTGCTTTGTAATAAAGGCTGGCCTTAAACACAGAGATCTCCCTGCCTCTGTCTCCCAAGTGCTGGGATTAAAGTTGTGTGCTGCCACCACCACCCAGCCAAGTTTTTGTTTTGTTTTGTTTTGTTTTTTGTTTTTTTAAAATATGGTTTTGGGGATTAAACCCAGGGTTTCATGCATGCTGCATTCTAAGCCTGATGTGTCTCTGGTGGGCGGAGGGTGCAGGAGGAGGCCAGAAGAGGGCATCAGATGCCCGGGAGCTGGAGTTACAGGTGCTTGTGAGCTACCCAAAGTGGGTGCCAGGAACTGAACTCCCATCCTGTAAAAGCAGCAAGTGCCCTTGACTGAGAAGCCATCTCTCTAGCCCCCTCAGATTATGCCCCCCCCCCCGCCGGTGCAGAAGACACATATCAGAGCCATGAGCGGCAAGCACTCTGGCACTGAACTACATCCCAGCCCCATGAGACTTTCCTGAAGACCTTGTGTATAGTTCCACGCTGTTGATCGACTGGAAGCCCATGTTCCTTCCCTACCTTTGGAACAGGTATCCCGACAATTTTGCAGGTGAAGGTGACTGGAGAGCCTTCCGTCACCCGGAAGTGCTTGAGCCTTTTGTCAAAGATGGGTGCGATACACTTGCCCGTGGGGATTTCATCATGCTGGATCTCATCATCTGACTCGTCCACAGGAGTACGCTCCAAGCGGAACTCGATCTCATTCATCAGCCTCTGCTCAAAGCTCGAAATTTTATATTCCTGCCAAACGGAAGGGTATGTTGAAATGTCTATGCAGAAAAACTTGATTAGTAGTAGTATGTAGGGGGGCCATGTATGCATGCCAGGACACCATGCCAATGTCCCAGACAGCTCTCTGGAGTTGGTTCTTGTCTTAGTTAGGGTTTCTTTTAAAAATATGTATTTATTTTTACTTTATGCGTCTGGATGTTTTGCTTACTCATGTCTGTGCAACATGTACATGCCTTGAGCCGTCATGTGGGGGTTTGACATTGAACCCAGGTCTTCTGAAAAGACATACAGTACTCTTTACCACTGAGCCATCTCTCTGGCCCCTTAGTTGGGGCTTTATTGCTATGGTGAAGACTATGACCAAAAATCACTCTGGGGGGATAGGGTTTATTTCATCTTGCAGCTTCCATCATCGTGGGAAGTCAGGGCAGGAACTCAAGGCCGGAACCCGAAGGTGGGAACTGAAGCAGAGGCCACGGAAGGAATACTACTTACTGGCTTGCTCCTCGTAGTTGCTCAGTTTATTTTCTTATACAAACCAGGACCACCTGCCCAGGGTGGCATCACCCACAGTGAGCTGGGCCCTCTCCCATCAATCACTAATCAAGACAACACCACGAAGACTTGCCTACAGCCCAATCTGATGGGAGGCAGCTGGGCGGTGGTGGTGCATGCCTTTGATCCCCGTACTCAGGAGGCAGAGGCAGAGGCAGAGGCAGACAGATCTCTGTGAGTTTGAGGCCAGCCTGGTCTACAGAGTGAGTTCCAGACAGTCAGGGCTACACAGAGAAACCCTGTCTCAAAACAAACAAACAAACAAACAACAAAAAAAAAAACAACAATAAAAAGATAGATTCCCTCTTCCCAGATAGGTCTGGGTTTGTGTCGTTGAGGAAAACCAACCGGCACACCTCTGCTTCTCCCTTGCCATGGCTTCTGGGGATAAACTCCGGCTGTTAAACTTGTGGAGGATAAATACATAAAAATATGTCCGAGAGCGAAAGTGTCAAAGTCACGCTTCAGAAAGTCTGCTCACACTGTAGAGAACTTCACAGAAGTGTGTAGTTTGGGTCTGGTTCACTGTGGTGTGTGATTGGTTTATCTGCAAGCTTTTTACAGCGAAGTTTATAAAATTAGAAATATAAAATACACCGATATAGCTGATCAGTGTCCCAACCATGGAATACAATGGATGAACTGAAGACGAGCACGAAAGTGAGAATATAAAGGCCGAGTTGCTTCCATGACAGAGTAAACATTTGGCAGGCTGAACTCTCACTGACTTTAGGCCACTTCTCACTTTCTGCTGCTTTATCCACTTTGAGAATAAAAAGGGATGTTTCTTTATCAGCTGCCTTCAGTGATATCTGCAATCCAAGGAGAGCACTCACACACACACACACACACACACACACACACACACACACCTGAATACAATTTAAGAGTGGAGTTGTGCGAAGAGAATTCTGAGTGCTTGTGAAAAAGTAAGAGTCTTGTGATCTTAGTTTCTTCAAAAACACGGAATTGTTCTTGGAATGTGTTTTCGTGCCCCTCCCAGGTGTATCAGATAGCAGTAAGTTTATTTTGGATTATTATTACAGCTGGTTATTGTTATTTGTTTGTAGGTCTCTGTGGATAAAACATGTTTTTGGGGGCTGGAGAGATGGCTCAGAGGTTAAGAGCACTGACTGCTCTTCCAGAGGTCCTGAGTTCAATGCCCAGCAACCACATGGTGGCTCACAACCACCTGTAATGAGATCTGGTGCCCTCTTCTGCCCTGCAGTCATACATGCTGTATACATAATAAATAAATCTTTAAAAAAAAACAAACATGTTTTTGCCATGTGCAGCTTGTCCTTGTGATTGTACACTTTACTCATGTGATTCCTCCTAACCCTGAGTATAAATTGTCTCATGCTCTGCTGGGCAGTGGTGGCACACGCCTTTAATCTCAGGACTTGGAGGCAGAGGCAGAGGCAGGTGGAGCTCCGAGTTTGAGGCCAGCCTGGTCTACAGAGTGAGTTTCAGGACAGCCAGGGCTACACAGAGAAACCCTGTCTCGAAAAACAAAACAAAACAAAACAAAACAAAACAAAACAACCTGCACACATACACACAAAAAAATATCTGATGCTCTGAATAAAGTTGACTATTGCATGAGACTTTAGTCTGTCTCGTTTTTTTTTAGGCTCCACTCCCCAGGTT
This sequence comes from Peromyscus leucopus, assembly GCF_004664715.2. Taxonomy (NCBI): domain Eukaryota; kingdom Metazoa; phylum Chordata; class Mammalia; order Rodentia; family Cricetidae; genus Peromyscus; species Peromyscus leucopus. The sequence goes on along the minus strand of NC_051084.1, from coordinate 32,147,076 downwards.
TACTGCCAACTAGAGTGGTAAACACACACAGAGACACACACACAGACACAAACAGACACACACACACACACACACACACACACACACACACACACACCTTTCTGTGTAATATGGCCAGTAGAGAACTCAAATCAATGATAAATGACCTGTCCTTTCTAGATTTCTGGTCCCATGGAATTACAGCTGTTGTGCACAAAAGAAAATGAAAATCTAAAATTTCAGGAGAAGATGCTACTTGAACCTATAACTTTTTTTTTTAAAGTGTAATCCTCCGAAGGGAGATGTGGTGCTTTGGGTGAGAATGGCCCCACAGGCTCAGAGATTTAAATGCTTAGACCCCAGTTAGTGGAACTGTTTGGGAAGGATTAGGAGGTGTGGCCTTGTTGGAGGAAGTGTGTCACTGGGTGCAGGCTTTGGGGTTTCAAATGCTCAAGCCAGGCCCATTCTCTCTCTCTCTCTCTCTCTCTCTCTCTCTCTCTCTCTCTCTCTCTCTCCCTCCCTCCCTCCCTCCCTCCCTCTCCCTCTCCCTCTCCCTCTCCCCCTCTCTCTCACTCCTTCTCCTTCTCTCCCTGCTGCCTTTGTGTCAGGATTTAAAGCTCTCAGCTACTTCTCCAATACCCTGCTTGTCTGCTTCCCAACTTGATCATGACTAACCCTGCATTCTACCACTGAACTACAGTCTCAGCCCTTGTCATGTCTTCTTTTTAAGTTAGGCTTTAATATATCCATATGTCTGTATAGAGATACCACCTGTGGAATGCAGGCATATATTGAGAGTCTTGGAACATGTCCCCCATGGGTAGCAGAGGACCACCCAATAGTCTATCACAGGTAAACACCTATAAACAAGTAAACTGAGTTACTGGATTGGGGTGGTTCAGAGCTACCTTCTCCATCAACAAGCTCCCCAGCTGACTGAGTGTGTGCTCTACCACGGAAGCTGTGATCAACCTCCTGAGAGCAGACGACCTCAGCACTCAAAGACTGTATCAAACAGAGTGATATCCTTAAAGCAACCATTTGAGTCCGACACTCTTACCTGCTGGTGTGATCTGACATCACCGAAATTCACTTTCTTCCCCAAGTCTAGAATCACCGAGTTCTTAGTCTCTCGGATGTAATCGTCACTCACTGCTTGAGGAGCCTTCGTGGTTTTCTTCATCAGACCCTGGGGCGGTCTGTAAAAGAAATCCCCACCCCTATGAAAGGACTAGCCAGTGTATAAGGGTCCACAGGTCAGAGAGGGGAGAAGGACAACCTGGCCTCAGCGCTCAGGGGATTAAATACTGCATGTACAGGCATTTTATTTTATTGCTTAATTTTATTATTTTGAGACAAGAATTCAGGTAGCCCAGGCTAGCCTTGAACTAGCTATGTAGTCAAGGATGACCCTTGAACTTCTGATCCTCCCACATTTGCCTCTCAGTGTTAGAATTATAGGTGTGCCAACCACACCCAGTTTATAAGATGCCAGGCACGGAACCCAGGGCTTCATTCAAGCTAGGCAAGTGCTCTACCAAATCAACTGCAAATTTTTAATTGCCAGGTAGGGTGGCACACACCTTTAATCCCAGCACTCCAGAGGCAGCTGGATCTCTGCGTTCCAGGCTAGCCTGGTCTACAGAGTGAGTTCCAGGATAGCCAGGGTTGCTACACAGAGAAACCCTATCTCAAAAAACAAAATTTGACAAAAAAAAAAGAAAGAAAGAAAAGAAAGCAGGAAGGAAGGAAGGAAGAAAGAAAGGAAGGAAGGAAGAAAAAAGGAAGAAAGGAAGAAAGAAAAGAAAGCAGGAAGGAAGAAAGAAAGAAAGAAAGGAAGGAAGGAAGAAAAAGGAAGAAAGGAAGAAAGGAAGAAAGGAAGGAAGGAAGGAAGAAAGGAAGAAAGGAAGAAGGAAGGAAGAAAGGAAGAAGGAAAGAATGTCCCTTGTCCTGAGGCATTCAATACCCGTTTTGTATCTATTTGATAAGATTTTTTTCAGAATCCATTCACTAAGAGTCCTGACTCAGACCAGGCTATTCTGGGCATGCGCCCCTGTTAACTGGCATCTCCAAACCTTCGAGACACTTACCCGGACGGTGCACTTTTAGGCAGCCCCATGGCATTGGTGGGTGGAATGGATGGGAGAGAAGGCAGAACCGAGCTGAGGAAAGCCACTGGGTTCTGAATCCGGCCGGTCGGAGAGACGGGAGTTGGGGACACACAGTAAGGCTGAAACTGGTGTCCACTGGGCATGGGGTACGGGAGCGGCGGCGGTGGCGGCGGCGGCGGCGCTGCTGGCTCTGTTGGCCCTGGAGGAGCTGGCTCGGTTTGGATGGAGAGCCCCCCTGGGGATCTGCCTTGCGTAGAGGGGTGAGACAGTAACAGGCTTTCTTTGCTGACTGTCCTCTGAATTGTGTGAGGAGCATTACTCAAGGTGAACACTGGGGAACTGGACGGGGACCCAGCGGCCGCGGGAGTGCTTGAAGTGGGGAGGAAATGCTTCGGCCTGGCCAAGGTGAACGTCTGTGGTGCGGGACCCTTGACCTGCTTGCTGGAAATGGTCACTGCCGGGGGAGCCGAGTTCAAGACGCTGAAGTTGGAAGGAGACTCCTTGGGTGATGAGGGAGATGCAGTTTGCAGCTGCTGCTGCTCCAGCAACACTTGGTTGTGAAGCTGTTGTAACTGAGAGGAGTCGCTAAGTGAAAAAGAGCAGGGAGAGAGGAGAGACACATTACCATCAACCTCACCCTGAGGACAGAGCTCAGTTGGGAGAGCACTTACCTAGCATGTGCAGAACTCTGGGTTCAATTCCCAGCACTGAAGAAACCAGGCATCATGGTACCCACACACCTATAATCCCAGCACTCAAGAGGTAGAGGCATAGGGGTGAGAGGTTCAGGGCCATCCTCAGCTACACAGCGAGTTTGTGGCCAGCCTGGGCTACAGCTGGCTATTTTAGATTGGGTTGGGGGAGGGGCACAGAGGGAGTAAGAGAGAGACAATAACAAAGACAGAGAGGGCCAAACTGGCAAGACATCACCTAGTAAGGAGTGGTGGTCTGTCTTTCCCTCTTGCTAAGGGAATCTCAAATATTCTGGTCAACTGTGCAACAGTGAGTGTTTATGAATTGAAAAAGAAAAGAAATTGAGACAGTGTTACTCGTGTGGCCACTGTTGCAAGTTACAATGGCCTTGGCTCTCAGCTTGGACGGAAGGCATCTAGCTGCACACCGTGGTGATGTTTTGTTTGTGCTCTAACAAATAAAGCTTGCTTGGAGATCAGAGCATGGAGCTAGCCGCTAGTTAACCATAGAGGCCAGGCCATGGTGGCACACACACACCTCCAATCCCAGCACTTGGGATCTCATGCCTTTGATCCCAGTACTTGGGAGGCACATGCCTTTAATCCCAGCACTTGGGAGGAGGAAACAGGAAATGATATGGCTGGGCAGAGAGAGGAAGTGATAAGGTGGGGTGAAGAAAGGAGCTTGGCCCTTTCAGGCTGATGACTCGGCAGAGGTGAGAAGTCTCTCTAGTGGCCTCTCCTTTAGTTCTCTGATCGTTCAGCTTTCACCCTGCTATCTGACTCCAGATTTTTATTATTAAGACCAATTAATTAGAATGCATGCTACAGCACACAGGTGTGAGTTATTGTAAGCACTGAATTCTCCGAAAGAATATCTCCCGCTCCACCTGTGATGGGGGTGGAATCTGGGCCTTGGCGCATGCTAAGTAAATGCTCTACCACTGGGCTACACTCTCAGCCCTCCTTCAAAGCCAGCCTTAAGGAGGGATCCAAGTGTGTCTGAATGCTTCCCATCCTCTCCAGGCAAGACTTTGGGTTTTTGGTATTTTTGTTTGTTTGTTTGTTTATTTATTTATTTATTTATTTATTTATTTATTTATTTATTTATTTTGGAGACAGGGCTTCTCTGTATAGCCCGGGATGTGCTGGAACTCACTCCGTAGACCAGGCTGGCCTTGAACTCAGAGATCTGGCAGGCAAGGCTTTGTGCATAAGATGGTCCTGTGTTCCTATTCAGTCAAAGCAGTCTTTCTCTAAACCTTTTTCAGCATTATAATTATTACAGAGGTTAATCTTCACTCTCCCAAGTGTCCTACTGTGATGCTGGGTGTGGTGGGGCGTGCCTTAATCCTAGCACTTGAGTGCTTGATGAAGGAGGATCAGGAGTTGAAGGCCAGCCTCAGCTTTGTGTCAAGTTTCCTGCCAGTCCAGGCCACGTGACATTGTTTAAAAAACAAAAAACTGTTGGGGAATATTATTTTAAGGTGTGTTACTTTTGTTTATGTTGCATTTGTTTAACTCTGTGAAGCTGTGTTACTGTGCCTGTCTAAATCACCTGATGATCTAATAAAGAGCTGAATGGCTAATAGCAAGGTAGGAGAAAGGATGGGCGGGGCTGGCAGGCAGAGAGAATAAATAGAAGGAGAAATCTGGGAAGAGAGATCTAGGAAGCGAGAGAAGGAGGAGGACATCAGGGCCAGCCACCCAGCTACACAAGCAGCAATGGAGTAAGAAAGAAAGGAATACAAAAATAGAGAAAGGGAAAATCCCAGAGGCAGAAGATAATCGGGTTAATTTAAAGTTAAGGAAAGCTGGCTAGAAACAAGCCAAGCTAAGGCCGGGCATTCATAATTAAGAATAAGTCTCTAGCCGGGCTGTGGTACCACACACCCTTAATCACAGCACTCGGGAGGCAGAGGCAGGTGGATCTCTTTGAGTTGGGGGCCAACCTGGTCTACAGAGCGAGTTCTAGGACAGCCAGGACTATGCAGAGAAACCCTGTCTCGAAAAGCAAACAAACATTAAAGACTTTCATTTCTCTTTTGTTCATTTTGTTCTTTTTGAGGACAGCCTCTCCCTTATATAGTTCCTGGCTGGCCTGGAACTCATGTATGTAGACCAAGCTAGCCTCGAACATGTAGAGATCCACTTCTCTGCCCCCCCAGGGCACTGGGGTTAAAGACAGGTGCCTCTACGCTCAGATTTTGGTTTCATTTCTTCATCATTGAAAGATTAAACAATTAAGAAACAAGAGAGATGGTTCCGTAGGTAAAGGCACACGTTGCCAGACCTGATGACCTGCATTTTATACCTGGGATCCATGTGTCTGAAGGAGAGACCAGACTACCAAAGCTGTCTCCTGATCTCCACAGGCATGCCATGGCGCATGTATGCTCACACTTACATACACAAATACACATAATAAATAATTGTATTAAAATTAAGAAGCAGAAATATCTTTGCTGCGTTTTCCTCCACAAAGAATAAACAGTTTCTACTGGTGCTGGCTTTTTCTTGTGATGCGAAAATGCAAAATACTAACTTTTTAATTTTTTGAGACAGGGTCTCCTATGTGCCCCCAGCTAACCTGGAGCTCTCAATCCCCCTGCCTCAGTCCCCTGAGTGCTGAGATTACAAGTGTACTGGCATCATAGCCTGTGGATTTTGAATTTTTGAGATTAAAGTATTAGTCAAATTATAAGCCTGGGTATCAAGTTTGAAGGTGGCTTTAGCAACAGTTTTGGATACTGTGTGCCAGTGATAACTCTTCCCTGGCACTGAAGGACATCTGCGATGGACCCAGTCCCAACAACCCGCTCAGTGGCCTTCTCTTGGTGGCCTAAATTCATGTGGGAGAAGTTGGCAACTCTAACCATTAGGGTTCTTTCACCCAGTCAGTTGTGAAATGTTTCCCCAGCTGATCAGGACAACTAGTTCTGAGCAGATGGACACCGCTCGACCAGTCCTCCCAGCTGGGGACTGTAAAACGACCTGGCTGTACACGCCAGTGTACATTAAATAAATAAATCTTAAAAAAAAAAAAAAAACCATTCATACACAGAAACACTGCTTCAGACCACTTGATATTCAAGCTGCAAATTTAAAAGGGAGAATCATTTTGGCTCTGGGTAGACAGTATTGAAAAATGCCAGCCCCCCCCTTTCTGTAGTAATTTAAAGATGAACGTTATCTCTGTTTTCCACATGAAAAGCTAACCGATGGAATAAGAAAGGAACAGAAACACCTGCATTGGTCAGAATGAGCCTGCATTTTAATGCCCGGCCTATGCAGTGAAAACCAAGCAGGTTAAAACTAGTATGAGAAATCCCAATAGAGAAATGATAACTGAGCCCTGACCTTGGGATTTATACGATTGACAATTATACAGTGCATATACTGTATCAAAATGCCACACAATACCTGGTCACTGTACAATTACTGTGTGTCAATTAAAAAAAAAAAAACAAAACGCTAGGGGCCTGAGAGTTGGCTCAGCAGTTAAGAGCACTGGCTGTTCTTCTGGAGGTGAGTACCCACATGGTAGCTCACAACCGTCTGTAACTCCAGTTCCAGGGGATCCCACACCCTTTTCCAGCTTCTGTGGGCACTGCACATACACAACACACACACACACACACACACACACACACACACACACACACACACACACATATATACATGCAGGCAAAATTCCTATACACATTAAGTAAAATCTTAAGCTAGTAAGGAAAGGTTGTAGGCTTGTGAGTTCACAGAGGGTGTGTATGTTTGTGCATATGCATGTATATTAATACCTATACTAATACAAACATAGAAATACAACTAAGAGGAAACTTTAAAAGGCAAGGAATACTAAATGAATATATAGTGAGGAGAATTAGATTTTTAGAGGGTGTCACTCATTGCAAAAATACTTTTCTTAATTGGATGTCTCATATGACAGACATCACTGTCTACTTAATTCTTTGCTTAGTAAGGAAGCTTATTTTTTTATTTTATTTTATTTTTTGTCATTAGATTGAATTTCTTTGAGACAGGGTCTCATAGAGCCCAGCCTGGCCCTGAACTTGCTATATAGCTGAGGACAACCCGACCTCCTGATCCTCCTGTCTGTCTGTCTGTCTCTCTCTCTCTGTCTCTCTGTCTCTTTCTCTCTCTCTCTCTTTGTCTCTGTCTCTGTCTCTCTCTTTTTAGCTGAGAACCGAACCCAGGGCCTTGCACTTGCTAGGCAAGCACTCTGCCACTGAGGTAAATCCCCAACCCCATGCTTCCACTCTCGTGGTAAGATCACAGGTACCTGCTACCGTCCCTGGCTAAGAACATGCTTTTTGTTTGGGCTGGGTTTGGTGTTTTTTTCATTGTTGCAATGTGTGTAACTAGAGACTACATTTCCCAGCCTCCTTTGCAGCTAGCACAACAGGTGACTCAATCCTAGCCCAAGAGAGAAAATGAGAAGAGTTTGGGTGAGACCTCTTAGAAGGCACCTAAAAGAGGCTTCTAACACCGAGACTGTGACTCCTGCCCTTGTGCTCTTTTTTTTTTTTTTAGATTTATTTATTTATTATGTATACAGCGGTCTGCCTGCATGTCTGCCTACAGGTCAGAAGAGGGCGCCAGACCTCATTACAGATGGTTGTGAGCCACCCTGTGGTTGCTGGGGATTGAACTTCTGGAAGAGCAGCCAGTGCTCTTATCCACTGACCCATCTCTCCAGCCCTCTTTCTGCTCTTGAAATGACCATGCAATGGCTAGACCATGAGGCATCTTGACCATGAGAGGTCCCAGCAAGGAAGCACATGCTGGTGATGGCAGAGCAGATGAAGGAGACTAGATCCTAGCGTCAGAACAGCCCCACAGACTCCCTTTATGTGAAAAAAAAATAAATAAATTCTTAGGTGTTTCACCTCTGTTACTTTAGGGTTTTCAGTAACAACAGGCTCCACGTAATCTTAAATGACCCACCCTGACACAGTCCCTGGAGGAGAAAACCCCCTGCAGAGAGAAGGCGGGTCCCAAGGGAGTTGTTTGGTTGACCCATCTCCAAATTCCCGTCTCTGAGAAGCATACCCAACCAAAAAACAAAAGACAGAGTGGAAAGCCAGACTTCCAAGTGAGACCTCTATATGGATGCCAGGGCACATGCCCTTCCCTCCCCACAAATAAAAAATTATAATTTTTTGTTGTTGTTTTGGTTTTTTGTTTGTTTGTTTGTTTCCAGAAAGGGTTCCTCTGTCTCAGTTTGTAGCCCAGGCTGGCCTCGAACTTATAGAGATCCACTTGCCTCTGCCTCCTGAGTGCTGGGATTAAAGGCGTGCGCCACCATGCCTGGCTAATGTAATATTATTTTTAAAGTTTAAAAAGCAAGGAAGATGGGCTGAAGAGATGGCGGTTTCTCAGCGGCTAAGAGCACTAAGAAAACAGAAAGCTGGTGAAGATATAATTGAACAAGGGGGCCATGTTCCAGCCCCAGCAAGCAGCAGAACTTGGCAGCTTTGGCCACGTGGTTCTGGCTTGAGAGTCAAGGACACAAGAAAGGGGCCATGGAATCTCCCTCCACGACTAAGGAAATCTACTGAGGTCAGTCGGGCGTACGGCAGGGTGAGGACCAAAGTCAATAACTCGAGTGGCACCTGGTGAGCATCTCCCGTCACCACAGAAGGACAAAGCGCAGGACCCGTTCGTTGCTGAAGGTTTGCTCGGTGACATGAAAGGTTTATAGAATTATCAATACAGCTTCTATCACTAGCTGTAACGCACGTTATCCCTAGCTGCAATAGATCAACACGCTAAGGTCATGCTCTGCACTTGCTTGGCCGCAGGAGCACTGAACATGCACCTGAGACAGAAGACCAAGACTTCTTGCATCCCATCATACTCAGACACATGGTGCTGGGTTGTACTCGGCGGTAGCAAAGAACTATGGACACCTACTGAAGAGCGTCTCTAGTGACTGCACAAGCTCCAGTTGATGCAGAGACACACGAGGACAGAAGAAGAGACAAAGAGCACGCTCTTCGGGGAGGAGTCCAGACATGCTTTAGCTGGAGAACTCTAACATTAGACAGGAGTGTCCTGAATTTAGGTGTCATGTTGCTTGGGTAGAATGTTAGTACCGAGGACGGCCGTGGGGGCGCATCCATTTGCGGCGATGTGAAGATGTACATTCAGCGTTGCACTCGAAGTATGTTTTCCCACTTGGAACTGTGTTTTTCAGCTCTATCTTTTGTCTGGTTTGGTCTGAGGCAAGGTCTCATGTAGCCCAGGCTGGCTTCAGGCTCCCTGTGAAGTTGACCTTGAGTTTTAGATCCTCTTGGCTCCACCCACCAAGTGTTCACAGGTGTGCCCTACTTCACCTACTCCAGTGTTGGGGCTCAAACCCTGGACCTCCTGCATCCTTGGCAAACACTCTAACAACCAAGCTACAGACCCAGCCCAACTCTACTATTAACATTCTTAAATTTAATTTTGTGTGTATGTGTGTATGTGTGTGCACGTGTGTGTTCATGTGTGTGTATGTGCGCACGTGTGTACGTGAAGGCCAGAGGATGCTCATGAGTGTTGCTTTTCTTCTACCACACGGGTCCCAGGGATTGAACCTGGGTTTTCAGGCTCGTGAGGCAAGCGCCTTTATCCAACTGAGCCATCCTGCCGGCCCCAACCTCTCTAATTTTTAAGGTCAGGCTCCCAGGAGGCTCCCAGGCGCTCCCAGGTATCCATTCTATTTTTACTTACAGTTTGGGTTTGGCCAGGACAGGAGGGGGTTCTTTGACAGGTGAGGACGGCTCTGGGATTCGGGCTTCCGGTCCATTGTTGAACCTCTCGGGGAAGGAGTCGGGTCTGGCCTGGCTGGTGTTGGCGACTCCACTCCCGGAGGAAGCCTCGTTCTCCACGTCATCTTCAGGCAGGTTGAAGTGCACCCGTAGCCCGATCCTGGAGCTGGAACGGGGCTCATTATGGTTCACCAGGACCCCTTCCAGTTTGGGTTTTGGGGGCGGTTCCTCAGAACGAGGCTCTGGGTTGGGTGGGGAGGGCTGGGGCTCAGTCCCAGCCAGGCTAGTGGTTGAGCTGGCTGGGGGAAGAGCCCCATTATCGCTGATGTCATCGTTTCCTGAAAGGACAATTAGAGACCTTGAGCTGGAGACCTCCCACAGGACTGAGCTGGAACTGTCACCTGGAGCTGGGGTGTGCATACAAGTAGGGAACCATCAGTCCATGGAAAGGCGCATACAGGAAGATGCTTGCCCAAAACAGGCTAAATCTGGAGCATTCAAGGGTGGTGAGGATGTGGGGGAAACTGAATTGAACGTTGGAGTACACAACCGTGCATGTAGCAGTGTGGGATACATGCTTAGTTTATTCAAGGATGTGGGCTTGATTCCCTGAATCCCCTACCTCTGGAATCCAAGAGTTCTTCTCTGTTTTGTTTTGCTTCAAGACAGGGTTTTTCTGTGTAGTCCTGGAACTTACTCTGTAGACCAGGCTGGCCTCAAACTCACAGAGATTTGTCTGCCTCTTCCCATGCCTCCTGAGTGCTGGGATTAAAGGCATGTGCTACCACACCTGGCTACATTTTGTGTGTTTTACATGAGCGTGTGTGTGTGTGTGTGTGTGTGTGTGTGTGTGTGTGTGTGTGTGTATTCATGTGGAAGCCAAAGGACAACTCCAGGTATTTGTGGTCATTGAATTGCAGAGATCTGCCTCTTTTGCCCCAGCCCAGGGATTACATGCATAGGCTCCCATGCCTGATTTTTTTATGTCGATTTAGGGCACTGAACTCAGGTACTCAAGTTTATGAAGCAAGTGCCTTGCCTACTGAATTATCTTCCAGCCCCTTGAAGTACTCTTAAGAACTTGAGAAGGCCAGGGAGCCTCTTTCTTGGGAAGTGTGGAATGACATTAGGCCCCTGAGGAGGCTGTCTGTGGCTATAAGTGGAATAAGAATTGAAAAACTGGCTGGACGCCTTTAATCCCAGCACTCGGGAGGCAGAGGCAGGCGGATCTCTTGTGAGTTCGAGGCCAGCCTGGTCTACAGAGCGAGTTCCAGGAAAGGTGCAAAGCTACACAGAGAAACCCTGTCTCAAAAACAAACAAACAAACAAAAACCCCAAACAAACAAACAAACAAAAAGAATTGAAAAACTGGACATTGTCCATAAACTTTTTTGGAGGTGGGGTCTCATGTATCCTAGGCTGGCCTTGAACTCACTCTGTTGCCAATGACGTTGGACTCCTGGTCCTCCTGTCTTCATGTCCCCAGTGCTGGGATTACAGGTGTGCACCATTAGGGCCTGGTTAAGGCGGGGCTGGAGAAGGAACCCAGGGCATCATGCTTGATAGGTGATCGCTTTACCAGCTGAGCTATAATCTCCAGCCACAAGGACATTTTTCTCGTTACTGTTGTTATTATTTTATGTTTGTGCATGTGTGTGTACAGTCATACAGGCATGCCAAGGCAGGAGGGTGGAGGTCAGAGGACAGCTTGCTGGAATCGGCGTTCTTCTTGCGCTGTGTGGGTCTCAGGGACTGAAGTGAGTTAGTCAGCCTTGGTGGGAGGTACCTTTAGCTGCTGAGCCGTCTTCTCACCAGCCCCCGGGAACAATTTTCTCAATAATTTAGAAATTTTCAAAGATACTTTATGTGTGAATGCTTTGCTTGTATGTACCACATGTATGCAGTACCCTTGAAGGCCAGAAGAGGGTGGTGGTTAGCCTGGAGTTACCGATGGTTGTGAGGCCATCTTGTGAGTGTTGGATATTGGACCTGGGTCCTCTGGAAGATTAGCCAGTGCTCTTAACCGCTGAGTCATTTCTCCGGGGCCCCAATTTAAATCTTTTTTTTTTTTTTTCTTCAGCCAGTCTTACCCATACTGCCTTTCCACATCAGACCTTGACTGCGTACTTGCCACGGTGAGTAATTTAAATCTTTATGATTCATACATGAATCTGGAAGAAAAGATGACTCTGGGCCGGGCCGTGAGGGTGCACACCGTTAGTCTCAGCACTGGGGAGGCAGAGGGGCCAGCCTGGACTACGGACTACAGAGCAAGTTCCAGGACAGCCAAGGCTTCACAAAGAAACCCTGTCTTAAGACAAGCAAACAAAAGGACTCTGAAGTTCACACTCACGGTCTGACTGCCGGGGAGCACTTACCTCTCACGTCCAGCTGGGCGATGCTGGACACTGTGCCGTATTTGTTGCTGGCAGTGCAGGTGAAGCATCCGGAATCTTCCGAAAACACCTCAGCGATGACTAACGTGCAGATCTCCTCTGTATGCCAGTAAGACAGAAATGTTAATGACATAACCACGGGGACAGAACAGTGAGACTAAGTGACGCCAAATGACGATTCTTAAACGCTGATGTAAGGAGTTGACTTAATTAGTTCTTTCAAAAGAGCTGCAACCGATAACTATTTGATCAGATTGACCCGTTAGGAGGCTGAAAATGCCCAAAGACATAAAACCAACAGCTCATGAAGGTTTTGTGATAATGTGTTGCATATAACACCAGGGGCGCCCTCTAACCACTGAGCTACATTCTCCAAAGCTGCAGCGCGGGCGTGCCTCAAACTCCCGATTCCTTGTTCTCTTCAGCAGTTGCCTACGAGGGGGAGCCGAGGACCAGTGGTTACACATAATGCACATTCTGTTTCTACTGTCCACCCAGATGACAGTTAGATTCACAATAGACTTGTCAAAAGTCGCAAACACAAATTAGCGGCGTCAAAGGAAGTGTGTGTGAAACAGAAAAAAACGAATGAAATAGTTTTCCAAACCCCAGTCTCTCATTATTTTCATGGGGAAATTTCACAGTGAGATGATTTTAAAGAAAGGCCACAGTTTAAAGTCGGGCAGAAGGGCTCGGGGCGGTGCATGTCTCAGCGGGAAAGCTCATGCCTAACATGCATGAGGTCCTGGGTTTGATCCCCAGCAGCACAAAAAATTGGACAGTGTATGAATGCTTTGTTGAGGCAGTAACAATTAGCTGACAGAGCAGTAGAAACTCCAGGCGAGAGGAGATCAAAGTGAATCTCCCTTTGTAACACCATCGTCACTCCCATGGATTAGCCTGCTACACGACATGAAGTCTTGAGAGTGACAGTACAGGGAATTCTCAGACATGACTAGAACCTAAAATTAATACAGTTAGATGCTCTCTGAAAACCAGAGAAGAGCAAGGTCATTAAAACGAAATTACTAGAGCAGTAGTATTAGGGGAAGCTTGGCATCTCAGTATTTCGTGATGACTGAGTTAGGTCAACTAGAACCTTCTAGAACAGTGGTTCTAACCTACAGGTTGCAATTTGGGGATCAAATGACCCTTTTACAGGGGTGCCCTAAGACCATCAGAAAACACAAATGTTTACATTTGATTCATAACAGTAGCAGAATTACAGCTATGAAGTAGCAAGGAAAATACTTTTATGGTTGGGGGGGGTCACTGTATTAAAGGCTCACAGCATCAGGAAGGACGAGAACCACTGTTGTAGAAGGAATTCCCAGGAGGCCATGGCAAGCAATACTGGTTAGTCCTTACAAGAAAGAACCCTTGTCTTTATTATATGCCCTAAGGTCTAGCATAGGTGTGCAATATGGATGTTCTGTACTTGCTTCTGGAATATCTGTGCTGTCTGAAGAGAACTGCAATAAAATTTCAAACTATCTCCCCACCCAGAGTTACAAATACAGCCTGAGGGCTCTGGTGTGTACATGACTCGAAAATGCTTTATGGCTCTCGCTTCTATTTTGGTATTCTCCAAAACCAAATCAAGAAACAGCATACACATTTTATTTAATCTCCATACATTTCTTTCTTTATTTACTTTATTTTGATTGGTTCTGGGGATCAAACCCATGGCTTTGAGTAAGCCAGACAAGTGTTCTCAATTATTGATATTCCCAGCCTCTCACCCATTAAGTTTGATACACAAAGACTGTGGGACTGGAATTGTCGTCAGAGAAATTCCAAGACCAATTTTGAGGAGGGCATGAAATGAGTGGGAGTAATGTTCAAAGGGAAAACATCCCCAGGAAAATGTTAACGAATTAACTATATTCGTATCAGATATTAAATTTGTATGCAAATTTGAACATGCTCCTTCCTCCCCCTTCAACAATAACAGCTTGAGTTCATTTGGATCTTTCTAGAATTTTTAATTTTCACCTTTCCTTGACTATTTTTAACAATTTTAGAACAATTACAACATTTGTGTATCTCAAACCACTCATCACATATCAATAAGTTACAGTTGGGACGATCTTTACCTGGCTCTGCCATGGATCGAGGTTCTAAAGGGAGAAAAAAACAAAAGGTCGTGAGCATCTACTTTACTGAAAAGCTGTATCTCCATCTGAAGCCTCCCTGTAGAGTCTCAGGGCCTCGTTTACTTGGGGGTGATGTGATAAGGACAATCTGTCAAGGTTAAGTAGTGACCCAAGTACCAGTGACCTCAATAAGGCCACAGAGGGGCAGGGCAGCTGGAGAACTGATAACTGATGCTTCATTTTGCAGCACACCTGGATTCACACAGTGAACATAAGCTTCAGGCCTCCAGACAAGGAAGAATGCCAAAGGGAGCCAGGATTCAGAAGGACTAGGATCTATGTATCTATACCTATCTATCTACCTAGCTATGTATCTATCTATGTTTCTATGTATCTAGTATGTATGTATGTATGTATGTATGTATGTATCTATCTATCTATCTATCTATAGTATAAGCCACAACATTCACGCGGAGGTCAGAGGACAATGTGCAGGAATCTGCTCTTTCCTTCCATCCTGTGGATCCTGGGATCAAACTCAGGTCTTAAGGCTTAAAGGCAGGAGACTTTACCTGCTGACCATCTCACTGGTCCACGGCTTATACTAGTTTTAAAGGTAACAAAACTTGTATATAGCTTAGTGGGAGGGCTCTTGCCTGGCACGCAGAAGGTCCTGGGTTCAATCCTTACTACTGCAAGAAAGAAAAATTATAATTATGGGTGACAAAATGGCTCAGTGGGTAAAGGCACTTGTCACCAAGGCTGGTTGTGTCACCTGCGTTCCATCCGCAGGACACACACGGTGACAGCGGAGAACTCCTCCTGCAAATCGTCCTCTGCCCTCACAGGTGTGCTGTAGTAAGTATATCCACACGCACAGATGCACATACAATAAATAAGTGAAACTCAGATTTAAAATAATAAAAGTAAGAAAACTTGATTAATATGGAAAGATGTCTATGAGCTTTTGTGTAAAAAAAAAAATCAATTATAGTCGGGCATGGTGGAACATGCTTTTAGTCCCAACACTTGGGAGGCAGAGGCAGGAGAATCTCTAAGTTCAAGCCCAGCCTGGTCTATATAATTCCAGGTCAGCCAGAGCTACACAGTGAGACCCTGTCTCAAAAAGCAAAATCAATTACAAAATATATATATTTGACTCATTTTTTTAAATTAAAAATATGTATGGAGAAATCTTGGAGGATATATACCAATATATTAATACAATTTATTCTTAAAGTGATTTTTATGTTTAAAAAATTTAAAAAGCTCTTTTATGTGTGTGTGTGTTTTGCCTGTAGGTATGTATGTCTGTGTACATTGTATTTGCAGTACCCACAGAGGCCAGAAGAAGGCGTCAGATGCCCTGGAACTGGAGTTACAGACAGTTGTAAGCCTCCCCATGGAACTGAACCCGGGTCCTCTGGAGGAGCAGCCGGTGCTCTTAACTGCTGAGGCATGTCTCCAGCCCCTTTATGTTAGCTTTCTACTATCTATTCAATTTATTGTTAAAAAAACAGGAAAAACAAACCCATATGAAAAACTTGTTTAAAAATGTAAGA
The DNA here is from genome assembly GCF_004664715.2 of Peromyscus leucopus. Taxonomy (NCBI): domain Eukaryota; kingdom Metazoa; phylum Chordata; class Mammalia; order Rodentia; family Cricetidae; genus Peromyscus; species Peromyscus leucopus. The sequence continues at coordinate 32,131,467 of NC_051084.1, read as the reverse complement.
CCATCAGAAAAGCATCCACTCACTCTTCTGTAAGATCCTGAAGTCCGGAGAATCCTCTATTAAGGTCCCTTCTCGGTACCACTCGACTTTCGGGGACGGGGCTCCTTTTACTCTGCACTCGAAGACAACCAGCTGCCCCTCAGAGGCTGACAGGTTCTGTAGCATCTGGGACAAGAGGAGTATGTTATCACCTATGTGCTTGGGGACTGTATCCTACTGCTGGATTTTAGGGACACCGTCTCCACCCCTGGATTCTTTCCATATCTCCTACGTTTCCGACGGCTTCAACTCAGTGAGTATACACAGAGTCTAGTTTGGAAGACGGCACCATCCAGCCCTTCCAGGACTTTCTTCATTATTTCTTGCATTTACCTCCATTTAAGTGATAATCAAATTTATGAAGCATAGGTCAAACATATTGAGTAAAGATCTTTTTTTTTTCCAGAGAGCGCTCTACCACTGAGCTAAATCCCCAACCCCAAGATCATTTTTTTTTTAGCAATTTCTTTTTCATTTGTTAGTTTTCTTTCTTTTTCTTTTGTCGTTCGCTCCTTTAATTTTTTTTCAGTTCTTGTCTAAACAAAACTTACAATATTTTGTGCCTTGCCCTGACACATTTATAACCCTTTTCTAGAGATGTGGGCTGCATAGAGACACACCCCAGCAAACAGTTATGAGAAATGCCTAACACAAAAAACGATTAACCTACTTAAAAATATTACAAAGTGGGGTGATTTTGGTCAACGGCAGAGTTTTATAGATGACAAGGTCTTGTCCCAAAGTCCAAAGGGCAGGACTCTGGCCCGACCGAGCACAGCAGTGGCCGCCAGGGGGCGCTGTAGTTCAACATCACTATTTGGTTCTTTCTGAGGTGTCAAATTTGCTGAAATCATTCGTGACCTGAATAACACGGAGTGGTTTATGAATTAGTAAAAGTGCTACTGGATTGGAAAATCTAATTATTCCTCATTTCCCCAGTACATCTTATAATGACAAGGTAGAAGACAGGCAACATCCACGTGCTGAATGCAATGTGCCCTCCCTGACCTCTGGAGAAAATTCTGTGCTAAAATATCAACTTTGGTGCCTATTGAAAACCGGAGTGGCAGTTCAACATCTCTCTGGAATTAACATGTAAGGGAGTTTTCATGACTTCTGAGGTAAACAAGTTAGAAAATCAAGTCAACAACCTCCCCCCCCCCAGTAAAAATAGTGGTGGGAAAAAACAAAAACAAAACAAACAAACAAAAACCACAGGCATGGCAGCACACACCTTGAGTCCCCAGCACTCAGGAGACAGAGGCAGGCAGATCTCTGAGTTCCAGGACAGCCAGGACTGTTACTCAAAGAAATGCTGTTGTCTTGAAAAACAAAAAACAAACAAACAAAATGGTGGTGGCAGAGTGATTGTGGAAATGATATTTGGCATTTCCATAAGATGGATATATGGAGAATGAAGCCAATCTATGCGTTCTAACATGGTGTGTGGCTCAGTTCATTTGCTAAAGCAGTTCTCAGCGGGGGGGTCTTCGAAGCACTCTCGCAGAAAGAAGGAAGAACCTTCTAGAGAGGCTGTTCAGCCAAGACTCCCACAATGCCACAGTGCAGAGTAGGCCTGCTAATGTCTAGGGTGGGAAAGAGAAGTGTCAACACTCAGGAGGAAGGTAACCAAGGGTTATCTTACAAGCCACTTAGAAAAAGTTGTTGAACACCTGTCAGAATGGCTACGATCAAAAACACCAATGACAGTCAATGTTGGAGAGGATGTGGAGCAAAGGGAACACTCCTCCACTGTTGGTGGGAGTGCAAACTTGTACAACCACTGTGGAAATCAGTATGGCGGGTTCTCAGAAAATTAGGAATCGAACTACCTCAAGACCCAGCCATCCCACTCTTGGGCATATACCCAAAGAATGCTGATTCATACCATAAAGATACATGCTCAGCTATGTTCATAGCAGCACTATTTGTAATAGCCAGAACCTGGAAACAACCTAGATGCCCATCAACGGAAGAATGGATGAAAAAAATGTGGTATATATACACAATGGAGTACTACTCAGCAGAGAAAAGCAATGAAAGCATGAAATTTGCAGGCAAATGGATGGAACTAGAAAAAATCATCCTGAGTGAGGTAACCCAAACCCAGAAAGACAGTCATGGTATGTACTCACTCATAAGTGGATTCTAGATATAAAATAAAGAACAATCAGACCACAGCCCATAGAACCATGGAGGCTATATATACAGCATGGAGGTCCCTAGGATGACTGTGGCTTATAATAAATTTCAGTTTTACTCAATTATTGGAAAAAAAAAACCAGCCAAACAAATGGAAACACATGAACTATGAACCAAAAGCTGAGGGGTCCCTCTGAATAGGTGTGACAGTTGATTGGCTTGATCTGTTTGGGAGGCATTTAGGCAGTGGTACCAGGTCCTGTGCTCATTGCATGAGTTGGCTGTTTGAAACCTGGAGCTTATGCAGGGACACTTGGCTCAGTCTGGGAGGAAGGGACTGGACCTGCCTGGACTGAGTCTACCAGGTTGATCGCAGTCCTCGGGGGAGGATTTGTCCTGGAGGAGGTGGGATTGGAGGGTAGGCTGGAGGTAAGGGGAGGGGGTGGGAGGGGGGAGAACAAGGGAACCCATGGCTGATATGTAGAACTGAATGGTATTGTAAAATAAAATAAAAGAAAAAAAAGACAAAAAAAAAAAAAAGAAAAAGTTGAAAGTTTGTCATTATCCTGCAAATGGTGGAGTTTTTGTTTTTTCTTTTTCTTAAAGTTTATTGCATTTTTATGTACTGTGTGTTTATGAGTTATGAGTATCATGGCCCACACGTGGCTATCAGAAGACCACTTGCAGGGGTTGGCCCTTTCCCTCCATTATGTAGGACCTCAGGGTCAAACATAGGTCATCAGGCTTGGAGACAAGCGCCTTTGCCTGTGGAGGCATCTTTTTCTTTTCTCTTTTGAGAATATATTTTTAATGACGTTGATGTGGGTGGGTGGGTGGAGTGGCCTCTGAGGCACCAGAGCCCCTGGAGCTGTAGTCACAAGCTGTTGGGAGTTGCCTAATGCAGTCCTCTGAATCTGGACCCTAACCGCTGAGGCATTTCTTCAGCCCCCACAGCTGAAGACAGCTTGCTGGGTTTGCTTTTGTTTTTCAGATAAAGTGGCCTGAAGCTTGTTGGGTAGCTGAGGATGACCTTGAACTCTTGATCCTCCTGCCTCCATCTCCTGAGGGCTGGGGTTAGAGACATGAACCATTATGCCTGGAAAATTTGTGATCTTCTATAAGGATGTGGCTCCCCATACATTCGGATGAGTTAAGCCCTTAGGACGCAGTGCAGAGGACGCTTCATTTATCACAGCCGTAGATCTCAGGTGTCTTCTAATGGTGTGGTACTGATTTTGGATCAAAATGTGTCCCCCCCTGCCCTTTCCTGGATGGAGATGGAAGAGAAGGGGGTTAGGGGGTGGGAGCAGGGAAGGGGATGGGGGAAGAGACTCGGAGGAGAGGATGGGGCTGGGGGGAGGCTGAGGCTAGGATGTAAAACAAATAGATACATTTTAAAAAATGTGTCTTCCCAAACGTTCACACGTTGGAAGCTTGTTCCCCAGTTTACCAGTGTTAAGAGGCAATGGGACCTGTGTTACTGGCTCCTTTTCTCTTTATTTCTTTTTCAAAAAAGTTGTTAAGTATGGTGTTGGCCTGAATCTATGTCTGCCTGGTGCTCAGGGAGGCCAGAGGATGGTATTGGATCTCCTGGAAAGGGGGTTAGGAATGATTACAAACTGCCGTGTGGGTGCTGGGAATAGAACTCAGGTCCTCTGGAAGAACAGCAGGTGCTCTTAACCACTGAGCCATCTCTCCAGCCCTCTTCTTTCTCCTTTTAAAATCCCACCTCCTGTCTGGATGCAGGATTCTCTCTCCTCTCTCTCTTTCCGACCATTGTCTTACCATCCTCCTCAACATCTTCACCAGAGTTAAGCCTGGAACCCCCAAACTGTAAGATAAACACACCTCTCTCCTGTGGAAAGGACCCAGCCTTGGGTAGTTTGTTATGAAACATAAGCAAATACACAGACAGTGCCCATGCTAATATTCCGATCCTGCCCCTTGGCGCCGCCCTGTGTCCTGAAATAAAAGTCTCTTTTTAAGGAAAAACTCCGCCCATTTCTCCTCTCCCTCTGCTCCCACGAGGTGTGGACCACTCGACCCTGTTCCGGTCTCCCTCCCTCCCTCCTCCTCCTCCTCCTCCTCCTCCTCCTCCTCCTCCTCCTCCTTCTCTCTCCCTCCCTCCTTCCCTCCCTCTCTCTCTCTTTTTCTCTCCTTCCCTCTTTCTGTCTCTCTGTCTCTTTATCTCTCTATTATAATAGACTTTCCACGCGGATGTAGCGTCTGGGTTGTGCACGTCCACCCGCCGCCCCGCTGCCCTGCTCGCCAGCCCATCTGCCCAGCATGCTTCCCTGCACTCGCGGGATACCCACGGGGGTCCCCCGGGGGTAGTAATATATCCTAACAGCCCAGACTCCGATCATGTCCATCTCAGTTCACTAAAGGTGAGGAGGAGGATGAATCAGTCAGTTCTCAGCTGAGGAAGGCTGAGTTAATCTTTACTGGAAATTATGGATCTGAACTGAAGTCACTACAGTCAAAAGTCCACAGCCTCCTGAGGTAAAAACAGTGTCCAAAGTACAAATCTGCCACATTTGCCACCATACAGATCATCTTGGAGTTCATTCACTACAGACCCGACCATCTGGAGGGGCTCCGTGGCCAGTCAGCAAGGGGCCATTGTTTCTGTTCTTCCTGAAGCTTCCAGAAATAGAAGTATTTACCACAGAATAAATCCAACCACGTGCCTGCTTTGCCCCTGCCCTGCCTCTGTCGGGGGTTATAAAGGTGGGTTCCTGCTCAGAGGTTCTTGGCTGGCAGACACAATGCGACCATACCTTCAGAAACATCATGCCCCTTGTTGGTTACAATACATGATCAGTTAGGAGAACTTGTTCTTGCAAAGGACCTGGGTTTGATTCCCAGCACCCACATGGTGGCTCACAACTGTCTGTAACTCCAGTTCTAGGGGATTCAGTTCTAGGGGATCAGACCTTCTTGGACACCAGGCATGCATGGGATACATATACATATATGCAGACAAAACACTCATACACATAAAATAAAATACATAAATATTTTAAGAGTAGCTCCAAGGTTCATTTTGTTATTAGGCTAGAGTTGGCCCGGGAAGGTTTACTGATATAGACCAATGGGAAATGGCGATATGGCTCAGCAGGTAAAGGGGCTTGCTACCAAGCCTGAGGATCTGGGTTCAATCCCAGGACTTTCCTGATAGAAGGAAAAAACTGATTCCCACAAGTTCACAAGTTGTCCTATGACCTCCACGCTTGGGCTGTGACGTCTACAACACACACACACACACACACACACACACACACACACACACACACACTGAAAAAAAAAGTAACAAAAAACTAGACAGAAGGCCCTTGGTCACTTGGTCGTCACAGGTACCCCAGCAAAGGTAAGTCTCTGGGTTTGGTGGGTTGGGAAGAGGGACCCTGAAGTCCTCAGAAATCTGGACCTGGCTGCTGGCCCAGTTATTTCGGGGTTTCCTGCCTCTGCTGTTATATAATGTGGCGCTCTTCAGAGTCTCACTTCCCCTGCCCCCTTACACTCTTCAAATTACTGCTGAAGCAGCCAGAGCCGGGGCTGCCACAGCCTTGAAAACTCGCCAGGGCAGCTGCCGTTGAGTGGGAGGTGACAGGAGCAAGATTCTAATTTGGTCACCTCCCCCCCCACCCCCCACTCCCGAAGTGTGAGTGCTGTGCTCTTGGTAAGGCGCGTGAAGTGTTTCTGATGTTGTCAAGAGGAGGAAGGGTGGTCTCGCACCACACACGGAGTGTTTCAAAACACAGGAGGGCTGGAGGACCGCTCAGTGAGGCAGGGCGCTTGCCACCGTCAACACTGGCAACCTCAGTCCCACCCCTGGCGCATAACAGGGTCGAGGAACAGAACCGATGCCTGGACCGTGCCTCTAATCTCATGCACGTGTTGTACACACCCCAACCCCCCATAAATGAAGAAATCTAAAACAAAACTAAAAGACACCAAACGTAGAAGGTGGGCTAAGGATGTAACTCAGTTGGTCGAGAGGCTGCCTAGCCCTGGGTTTGACGGCCAAGCGCTGCGTAAACCAAGTGTGGTCACGAATGCCTGTGGCCCTGGCATCCAGGAGGACCAAGAGTTCAAAGTCAAACACTGCTACTTACAGAGTTCGAGGTCAGCCTGGGCTACATGAGGCTCTGTCTAAAACAACAACAACCACGAAAGTGTGGCTAGGGATGTAGCTCAGGGGCAGAGCACTTGCCTGGCATTCTCAAGCACCTACCCAATGCACCACAAGAAAAGGAAGGGGGGCACAGGCACCCTCTGTGAGTAAACCCGTAGGGGAACCCCACAGTCCGCTCTCAACCCTGTCACCGTGTGGCCGGGCAAGTCTCCTTTTCACGCAAACCTTCTCTAAAAGGAAGGTCACCCAAGAAGGGAAAACAGAGTTACACAAAACCCTCCGGTCAGTGCTTTTGAAAAATGACGGCTTGCCGTAGTTGGCAAGTGCTTTCTGGGGCTGCATAGAAAGTGAGTCACAGGAGCCATGCAGCCTGGAGTCCCTGAAGAGACAAACAGAGACAGAATAACCTGGACAGACGTGTGCAAATCACCTGCTCTCATTGCTCGGTGGCGAAATACCATCCTTGGTAACGGTGACTCAGAAATTCGCTAATGACACTGGCAGTGACTGTGACCTCAATCCTGCCCTCACTGACGGGGACTAACGCAAGCACGCTGCGGCTGATAAATCTCTCTGGAATCTGAACCCCGGCCTATCCTGGTGCCCCGTGTCCCTGGACAATCCCATTTATGGAGGCAGGAGCTCGCATTCAGAGGGCAGAGAAAGGCTTCTCACAGTTTGCGTCTGTGTACCAAGAGCTGGTTTCCCACCAGCAGGCTAATATTTTTGTAGATTTCACCGTATCTGATGACCAGTTCATTTTCCCATTTTTATTTGTCAAAAGCATATGTATCTGCCAACCAGAATATCTAATCAGAGAGAGGCACTCACAGTCACCTCAGTAAAGCAGTTAAAATGGATGCTTTGATTGACCTTGGGAATTAAATATAAAGAATATTAAAGGGTCCTATCTGACTGGCTCTTTCTCTCTCTTCCTCCTCTTCTTTCTCCTCTTGTGTTGAGGGCTAAACCAAGGACTTTGCACTTTCTAGATAAATACCTAACCACTGAACTACACTCTGAAACCAGACTTTAAAAAGAAAGAAAGAAAGAAAGAAAGAAAGCTTTCGAACTTAGTTTTTGAGAGAGGGTCTTTCTATGTAGCCCAGGCTGGCCTTGAACAGCCTCTTTCTGTCTCAGCCTCCTGATTGTTAGGATTACAGGCAAGCATCAATGTGCCAGACTTCACCTTTTAAACTTCTATCGGCCCATTACACATAGTTTTCAGGGTGATTGGGAAAAACCTAACATATAAACAGCTTTACCTGTGAGGAATGTACAAGGCATGTGCTCTGGGTCATAAGAATCTTTGCATACTTAAGATTTGGAACTTAGTGGTGGTGGGTGCCGAGAATGGGCAGGAAGGAGACTGTTGGGACCACCAGGGTATTTGGTGGTTCAGCTACCTTTTGAGTCGGCACTGTCTCTAACCTGTGAGGAATGGACATGACAAATGCTTTACTTCTGTGACACTTTTATGCTGTCTCTTAAGGCTAGATGGCTTAGCAGTGTCAATAAGAGATGACAAAAACAGGTCTGTTAACTGTAACACACACACACACACACACACACACACACACAGTGCATCCACAATTTCTCTTCATAGTCTTGCATCTACTAAATCAGAACAAGTATTTTCCTACTTTCAGTCATTTACAACAGTAAGGCTGAAACACCAGAGGCAGATTATTAAATGAATCTAAAAAATAAAGAGTTATCTTATTCATACAAGGAAATGTGCCTAATCAACGTGGAAATGGGTGGACAGGGATTACTCTAGACTCCGGGATGGATTTTGGGAAGCCATCTTGGATGATTTCATCCAAGATGGCCAAACTCCTCGTCTAGGACAGTTGTGGCTCTAGCAAGAGTATCAGTACTGCTAGAAAAGACCACGTTTGCCATTTTTCCTTGAGATCAGGGTTCCTTATCTGGAGATTTGGGGTTAGATGATTCTTTGGGGCGTGGGGAGGGTGGCGGGGAGGCTAGCACCCTGAGCACTGTACTGTGCTTAACCTCATTTCCAAATGCCATTAGTACAACCCTCTCATGTGAGGGTTTCTAGACATTACCAATGACCCTCGGAGAACAACGTCAACCACAATTAATATCCATGGCTCAAGCCATATTTTTTTTATAGAATAAAAAAAATCTCTTGGGGCTTACATTTGCTATTCATACGAAGAAGAATATCATGAAGACAAATTATAATATAAAAAAAATCGAGTGTGACTTATTTTTTCACCTTTGAGCTCACTGTCTTGGGCAACAGTGTGAGTTGCACATAGGAAGAATCATAGTCTTAGACGTGGGAAAACTTGTTTCTATTCCTAATTTCACCATTAACCAGTCCTGGACGTTGGCTGGATTTTGGTTTAATCTCGCTGGCCCTCCCTTGGTTTTTATCCTTTGTAAATGAGGATCTCTAACTGAATTTTCCAGTTCAAAATACAAACACTGGGTGATTTAGAATTTGGTGACTCTATAGCTGCTAATACCTCAGAACAGAAGAGCTGAGCTCCTTGTCCTAATCCAGGCTTCATGTTAAATCTCCTAAGATCACTTAGCTCTGTTTCCTTGAGCACCAGAGGCAAGTCCCACAACCAGATCCTCCTGAAAGTCAGGGCACATCTCTAGAAGAACAAGTAGTCAGAATCTTGTCAGCTGATTTCCAGGACTGACTGTTTAACAACCTTTAGAATGGCCATAAAGGTCAGTGTGCTTAGCAGTGAGTACATTTCCCTGATGATAAGAACTGTCTTTAGAAACCTGAGACTTGGGGCAATAAGGAATCAGGTAGCCAATGGCCTGAGGAACAACATGCCTAAGTTTTCTTGTGACTACTGTGATATGTATCTTTACAACAGTAAGGCTGAAACACCAGAGGCAGATTATTAAATGAATCTAAAAAAATAGTTATCTTATTCACACAAGGAAATGTGCCTAGTCAACGTGAAAATGGGTGGACAGGGATTACTCTAGACTCTGGGATGGATTTTGGGAAGCCATCTTGGATGATCTCATCCAATATGGCCGAACTCCTCTTCTAGGACAGTTGTGGATCTAGCAAAAGTATCAGTATCTCACCCATGATTCTCCATCGGTGAGAAAGCCACAGTGCAGTGCTAGGAAACACAAAGGGAATGTGAAAGACTTCTTTTCCTGGAAATGGATAGAAGAGCAGGCCTAGAGCCTGATAGACAAAATGACGGCTGCATTTCAACAAAGCAGTTCCATGCTCTGCTCCTCGGCTGGGGCCGTGATCCGGCCTCTCCCCAGTCTCCTGGGTCCTCCTTGCCCTGGCATGATGCCTGCACCCTAAATGTGAGGCCACTTATGATGCCAATGTGAGGCCTTCCTGCTCCTGGTCTGAGGCCACCTATGGGAGGCCACATGCCCATGATGCCTGGGCCTCCAATGAGGAGACCTCCTGCTTGCCCTGTGATGGTGCCCACTCGGCCTGGCATGACTCAGCCAGACAGATAAGAGCAGGAGGGCTCTATCAGTTTTGTGTTTCTTGTTCTGTTTCACCAGGCGATCACGGTGCTGAGCCTGAGTGTTTTCTAGCTGCCTGACAAGGAAGACTTTCCCCTTCCTAATGGAGAGAACAGTTCTGGAGGGGAGCAGTCAGGTAAAAGGTGCAGTTTGCAGCTGGGTAGCGGTAAAAGCACACGCCTTTGATCCCAGCACCCAGGAGGCAAAGGCAGGCAGCTCTACATGAGTTCCAGGCCAGCCTGGTCTATAGAGTGAGTTCCAGACCAGCCTGGTCTACAGAGTGAGTTCCAGGACAGTCAGGGCTACACAGAGAAACCCTGTCTTTGAAAAAAAAAGGCACAGCTTTCACTTGTATTGTGAAATATAAAAATAAAATCATCAACTGTTTTAGTTGAAAAAAAAAAGCAAAGAAAAAAAAGAAGAAAAGAAATCTGAAACTTGGAGAGGGGCTGGGGATGTAGTGTAACTGACAGAGTGCTTGCCTAGTATACCCAAAGCTCTGAGTTCAGTTCCTAACAATGAATAAATTGGGTATAGCAGTATACACCTGTAATCTCAGCACTCAAGTGGTTGAGGTAAAGAGGATCAGAAGTTCAAGGTTATCTTAAATTACATAGCAAGTTCAAGGGCAGCCTAGGACATGTGAGATCCCATCTCAAAAAGTAAAATAAAATAAACCTGGGACCAGACATGAAACCATAGAAACTACCCAAACACAGAAACCCTTCAGCCCTCCACTGTACTTCCAAAAGACAAGTCCTGAGATCAAATCAGAGGCTCTTGGGTCCTTTGTCTGGGTTCCCTGGGGTTTAAGGCCCCGACAGAAAGAGAAGTCTTCTTTGATTACCTTGGTAAACACTGGAGCGGCGATGATTGGCTTGCCATCGAGTCCTTGCAAATAGTTGGTGGGACTCTGACACTGTAAGAAGGGAAGCAACAATACATTCATTGTCACCAAGGTTGCTGCGTGGACAGGCTGAGATAACACATCTACAGACTTCACTATAGAAAATTAATCTCAAATCAAAAGACCAGTGTTTTCTAAACTCATGAATCTTAGACTTGAGATTGTTGACTGTACCGATTGCATTTCTTCTGAGGTCAGGCTAGCTGTAAAGTTACACTTCCCTCACACCGTATGGGTCCAGGTAGCCAGCCCTAATCTGAAGAGGGCTCATCAAGTCCCTGGGGCTACACAAATCACTGTTTAAAGACCAATGGATTTGGACTCAAAGTTGACCCTCTGCATTACTGAAGAGGTTAGATAAGTAATCCTCAATATTTTTTAAGGCTCAGATCAATACATCAAAATATATTTATTTTGATTATCATTGACACATTGCCAATACATTTAGAAAGTACAATTTCATGTTGTAAAGTACATGCATACATGAATATTTTTATATATGAATAGAAAGTGCCTGGAAGTCTCTCCTAGCAATGATTACTATTGATATCTGAGGATAGAGGTGTAGAGATACAAACTTGACTAAATTTGGTGGATTTTTTTTTTTAGATTTTATTTTAGTTTTAGTTATATGTATAGGTATGTATCTCTGTTTGTGCACACACCTGTAGGTGCCCATGGATGCCAGAAGAGGCAGCTGGATCCCCAGGAACTAGAATTATGGTTGGTTGTGAGCTGCCCAAAGAAGGCTCTGGAAACTGAATTTGGGTCCTGAGCAAAAGCAATCCTCCGTCTTCACCACTGAGCCATTTCTCCAGCTCTGATTAAAGTTTTTACTTTATATGCTTCTATAAATTGAGTGTTTTACAATAAACATTATCATCAACTTGAAAGGGGTGAGTCTTATTTATTTTTCAAAAACACCAACTTCCTGCTTGCCTTAGGAAGTATAATTATCCCAAGTTCCATGGAGTAAAGTTAAGATGTACACCCATTGGTTCACATATGATTGGCACTTTTTACGAAGTGGGGGTGCCAGAGACTAACTTGTCAAGGATCCCTTTTGCCTACGATATTTTCCCAAGGAGCAGACTAGGTTCCCAAAGCCACCGGAAGCCATGAGCTCGTGCGGCAGAAGGACAAAGTGGCTATCGTAACGACAGATTACAACAGAGGAGCGTGACCTTGCCACGCAAGGTGGTCATGGTCACTTGGGTTCGACCTAGCTTCATGTACCTGCTGGACGGTGGACACTCTGGGCTGGCCTTGGGCTGCTGGAGGAATGGCTGCAGAGGTGGCGGGAGGAGATGACAACTCCTTGGGCTTCTGGATGCTGAGAAATGATTAAAATATAGATTATAAAACAGGACGATCGCTGCTGGTCAGCAAAACCAGTGATGTCAGCACCGCTCACGGCCGGATCTATGAAGTCTTTGACAGTATTCTACACGCATTCAACAATGTTTCGTTGCTACACATCCTCTTGGGCAATACACACATGAAGACGACATTCTTAGCCTTGGATTCTTTGCCTGGGGTACAACCAGTGAGTCAGATGTACCAACAGTGACCTGAGATTCACAAGCCCGGGCTGGAGATCATTTTTTAAGCTCCATTTTGCTGCCGCTCTCTCTACTGTACTTCTCATTTCTTTTTCTTTTCTTCGTTCCCTTCCTGCCCCCTCTCCTTTCTTTATTTTTTTTCCTTTCTTTTTGGAGACAGGGTTTCACTCTGTAGGCCAGGCTGACCTTGCAGCCACTCATCTCTACTTCTCAAGTGCTGAGATGAAAGGTCTGCACCACTAAATTTGGCTCTCTCTCTCTCTCTCTCTCTCTCTCTCTCTCTCTCTCTCTCTCTCTCTGTTTCTTTTCTTCTGTCTTTCTGCTGGCCTTGAACTGGCTATGTAGCTGAGGGGGACTTTGAACTTCTGATCCTTTTGCCTTTGCCTTCTGAGTGCTCAGATTGCAGGTGTGAGCCACCATGCCTCTTTTATGTGGTACGGGAGACTCGAATCCAGGGCTTTGTGCACAGGGGGCACAAGTACTCCATCATCTGAGCTACATCCCCAGCTCCTCCTCTTTCCATTTGGAGCAAGGAAAAAATAAAATAAAGAGGCCAGGATTTATACATCTTTATTTCTGCCATTTTGCGCTGGCGTAAAGTAGATTTATCCTGAAGACAAGCTCTTCCAATTTATACAACTTAACTTAAAGAGAGTTGAACCAGGAAGTACTCTTGAGAAGGATGCGGAAGGAAAACTAGTTTTGTGAGCGAGAAAGATAGAGGTCTGAGGATCTGGCCAGAGAGCCTGGCAAGAGAGAGAGCCTAAGGCAGAGGAAAAGGCAGCCCTTTGGGTAGAAAATTCTGGTCGGCCGAAAGAACACTGGGAAACAGGAAGTGCTGGGCTTAAAGGGCCCTCAAGATCTTGAACCTGGGCCTTTCACCTCTGGCCCTTGGGGACACATGACCACTCACAGTAGGCTACCCTTTCTTTGGTCTGGATACTGCCTCTCAGTTTCTTCAACCCTAAAATGGGTGAATTGCTGTGGGATGGACTGTATGTCAAATGTGTTGCTCTGATTGGTCAATAAATAAAACACTGATTGGCCAGTGGCCAGGCAGGAAGTATAGGTGGGACTAACAGAGAGGAGAATGGAGAGAACAGGAAGGTGGAGGGAGACATTGCCAGCTGCCGCCATGACAGGCAGCATGTGAAGATGACGGTAAGCCACGAGCCACGTGGCAAGATATAGATTTATAGAAATGGATTAATTTAAGATGTAAGAACTAGATAGCAAGAAACCTGCCACGGCCATACAGTTTAAATAATATAAGCATCTGTGTGTTTATTTTATAAGTGGGCTATCAGACTGCTGGGCCTTGGCGGGAGCTGGAGAGAAAACTCTCCAGCTAACGATAAATAATCATTTATAGCCCGTGAGTCTTTTAGGAGGGTTAAAGAGATAACTCCCATCAGATGCTTAGCACGTCCCTGCTTCCACTGTGCTCAGGACAGATGCCTGTGGGGTCTCTGTACAATTGAGGACATAAGGACACAGAAGGAATTCCTTCCCCAGACAGGCAGCATGTGCTCTAAGAAGCGAAATTACAGGACCTATCATAGTCTCCACAGCATGTCCTACTCTCTACAGTAGGAGAGTCACTTATTTTATCACATGGCTCCTCCACATAAAGAGTATTTCCTAACCTTCACTGTGGCTAGGTGTGTCCCTATGACGACTTTCTGGACATGGGCCACGAGGGAGAGTGATGTGTGCAGCTTAAGAGAGATGACTCAAAAGGTTTGTGTGTTCCTCACTCTCTCCTTTCCTACTGAGGAGATGGGGCTCTGTGTTAGCGTGAGGTGAAGCAGAAAGCTGGATCTGGCCACCGGAGACCTACGATGTCCCATACTGGTACCTAGTAAACTGAGAAGCCCATGTGCCAGACAAATCCTGATCTGTGTGTACATGAGAAGTAAATATCTGTGTTGTTTAAGTCACAGTTAATTTGGTCTCTGTTATGTACAACTGAAAAATCTTTGTGGGTACCAAGTAAATTTAAAGCAAATAAATGAATGAGATCTCTTTCACTTATTGAAACTTGTAGATTAAAAACTCATACCCATGAGCCTTTGTAGCAGGACCCAAGACACACACACACACACACACACACCCCGCCCCCAGAGAGGAGCGATGAGCATGTGGCTGAGCAGGAGTTTATTATGGAATCCAGAGAGGGACCATTCAGACTGGGTGTGCTGATGAGTAGGAATTTCACAACAGGAAATCCCACAAAGTGCACAGTTTGAAGAAAAGATGAAAATGAATGCTGTGCTGTTTGAATGAGGTGCCAGCCACTTGGAGAGCCTGATGCAGCAGGGACAGAGGGTAGCCTGGCTGACATTCTCCTTAGTACAGCTTTGGATGGAGGCCACTGAAGATTTTTTTTAAATGTTATTTGTTTCATGTTTGGTTTTGTTTTTCTACAGATAATCTTTTCTTTTCCTTTGTTTATTTTTTTAAAGACAGTTTTCTTTGTATAGCCTTGGCTGTCCTAGAACTCGCTCTGTAGACCAGGTTGGCCTTGAACTCACAGAGATCCACCTGCCTCTGCCTCCCAAGTGTTAGGATTAAAGGCGTGTGCCACCATAAACTGGCTTCAGATAATCTTTTCTAAGCCTGGAACAGGAAGAGACCAGAATGATCTGTTTGAGAACAATTGGTACCACTTCAAAGTCTACAAAAGAGAGAGACTGGAGCAGAAAGGAAGACCTCTAAGGAGGTGATGTCGTACAGGCACACAGAGGAGGATGGGACGAAGGCCTTGTGAATGATGGTAGAAAGAGGTGAACGGCGAAAGAAATCCTTTTTTTTTTTTTTTTAATTTGTTTTTGTTTTTCTGAGACAGGGTTTCTTTGTATAGCTTCGGAGCCTGTCCTGGAACTCACTCTGTACACCAGGCTGGCCTCAAACTCATAGAGATCCTCCTGCCTCTGCCTCTTGAGTGCTGGGATCAAAGGCGTGCACCACTGCCACCCGGCTAAGAGAAATCCTTTACTTACTAATGTTCATAAGCATGAAAGAGCTAAAAGCAAGCTATTGCAAGGGAAGATGCACAGAACGTTTGAGGAACACAACGTGATTTCTTCTCTCCCAGAGTGTCCCTTCCGTGGGGAGAGCTCTGTGAAGCCTTTCTTGCTCTCTCTTCCTCTCCTCCTTCCTTGACCGATGGTGTACTATCTGAGTCCTGCATATCCTACACATGGTCGTATTCCACTGCACCTTGTCACCCTTGTCCACTTCCTGCTGTACTTCCTGTATATGTCCCTCTGCTAGACCCTAAATCTTTTTCTTTTCTTTTTCTTTTTCTTTTTCTTGGTTTTTCGAGACAGGGTTTCTCTGTGTAGCTTTGTGCCTTTCCTGGAACTCGATTTGGAGACCAGGCTGGCCTCGAACTCACAGAGATCCGCCTGGCTCTGCCTCCCGAGTGCTGGGATTAAAGGCATATGCCACCACCACCTGGCTAGGCCCTAAATCTTGAACAGGCAGGAAGCCTGTGATTTTTCTTGGTGTCCGCTGTACCTCACATAGTACCTGGGCCACAGTAGGGGCTCAATCAAGGTTGTAAAAAGTAATAACTAGATGGATAAAGCTTTATTCGGTACCACTGTTTAGCAAAAACCTATGACATGCCAAGGCATTTATATTGTCTGAAACTCACGGCAATCCTCCTGTCTCGGCCTCCCAAGTGTTGCGATTACAGGTGTGTGCCACCACACCTAGTTTTATAAGTACTATTTAAAAATGTATTTTAAAAGTTATTGGCTTACATTTTTTTAATTCTATAGCTAAAAGTATGATAATATTTCCTAAGTGGCGTTTCGTTTTTTAAATATCTGGAAGAGTTAAATTAATTTGCTGGACAGGAATTAAGCAAAAACAAATGAGTCTTGCCCAGATCTTCCTACGTATACGTACATACATGTTTTCTTATAGTGTTAGGATCTACCTCGGAACCACCTCCTTCAAGTTCTAGACATTAGCTAGGGGTTTTCTTGGGGCCATTGGAATTACCGGTTCATCTCTTCTCTGTTAGGGTCCCCTTCTGAGTCAGAGGAAGAAGCTCCTAGAGAAAGAAAGACAAGAGATGGGTTTTTTATTAATTAATTAATTTATTTATTAATTTTATTTATTTATTTTGGATCTGAGGATCGAACCCAGGGCCTTGCGCTTGCTAGGCAAGTGCTCTACCACTGAGCTAAATCCCCAACCCAAGAGATGGGGTTTTTAAGGCGACAATTGACTAAACAAATTCCTAGGCATTTTGAAGACCTGGAATAGAGTCTCGGGCTCAGGCAGGAACCTTGTGGATCCTCACATGAACATGCAGTCTGGCAAAGGGACAGTGACTCTAAGAAGCCTAAGGAGTCACTCAAGGACATGTGCCCAGTGAGCGCTACAGCTCAAAAGAATAGAGCCGTATTCTGCATCCCAGTGTGTAAAACACCTGCTGAGATCTTTGGACTCACAGGGCAGTCTTTGCAGGCATTCCCTGGCCTCATAAATCCTCACTGAGTGGGTGAAAGGGGGGATTATTCCGGATTCCAAACATTGGAGGTGTAGGTGGGCGCTCTTCCGTCCTGCCCTAATATTAACAAGTCATCCTCCATCTTGGGAGTGGGAGCATTTGATGTCCAGATGCCAGAATGGAGAAGCAAACCAACAGTGTGATCCAATCTCAGTTCTCCTCCCAGGTCCTAGATTTATTTCTCAAGATAGGAAATTCCAGGAATATCCAGGAGAGCTAAACCTGGAGCTGTTTATGGCACTCCAAAAACTTGAGGCTAAAAACATGGAACACATTCCTATCCACGTATTTACTCATTAAATGTCTGTCGAATATTCAATATGTGCCTAGTTCTGTGGAAATGATCAGAGATAAAGAGGGATGAGACCATTTGGGCCTCGCGATCTTCTCGGCAAAGGAGCGTTTAGTCCATGATCATATGATATGTAGGTGCTGGAGGCAAGGCATACCTAAGGTATTATAGAGGCAGGAAAAAGTACTAGAGAGTGGTCCTCCAGATAAAACTCAGAGGATGAAGCAAATAGGAACGGAAGCTTAATAGATAACCGAGGACTAGAGATTGATTTCTTGTCTAAAATTACTCCTCTTGGGTACTGCTGCTCAAGGGGTCACCAGACTTCTATCCCTGACTCCCCACAATGTATATTCTCAACCAGCAGTGAGGGGAAGGCAGATTATGCACATCTCTGTTCAGAACCTTCCAGAATTGCCTGTGTTGCTCAGAAGCAAAGCCCTTGCAAGGACAGATAAGGACTTAGCATCTGCTCACCCACCTCCCTCCACCTTAACCTCATCTTGGACTTCAGGCTTTATTTCCTATTGCTTTCGGCCTTGCTTGCTCTGCTCTGGCCACAGTAGCTCTTCCTGTTTTATTTAAGTTGTTTATGTTTATCATTATTACTATTATTAGTGTGTGTGTGTGTGTGTGTGTGTGTGTGTGTGTGTGTGTGTGTGTGTAAGCATGCATGAGGGTCAAATGCAACTTTTGGGAATTGGTTCTGTCCTTCCACTGTGGGTACCAGTGACCAAACTCTGGTTCCAGGCTTTTATATTTAGTGTGAAGCATCTCGCTGGCCCAACGCACTGGCTTATTTCTACCTCAAGACTGATGCTCTCTCACTTCAGGGACACTGCATTTGCTGAGTTCTCTGCCTAGAGTGATTTTCCCTTGAGTCTCCTGTGACCACCACTTAGCCTCCTCCAGGTCTTCCTTCAAATGTCACCCGGTTAGTAATGTCTTTTTTTGACCACCTAATCAAAAATGACAGCCAACACATACACACACACACACACACACACACACACACACACACACACTCCTATTCATTTTTTCTATTTCTTTTGTAATGTTATAATTTATCACCATTTATCTCATCCGTCTGCAGTTTCTCCTATTATAATGTAAATTCATTGGCACATCATCATCCATCTAAAGAGTTTTGTCTACTTGATTCATACCTGTTATCCCCAGTGTCTAGGTGGGCAGAACAGGCCCTCAGCAAATGCTTATTTAATTACACATCATGATATTTTGAGAGTGTACATCATGCTCCGGAAGCAGTCAGCTTTACCTTCTATGTAAATCTCAGCAGAAGTCGAGTCCGTCCCATAGATGTTGGAAGCAAAGCACGAGTATCGTCCCGTGTCCTCTTCAAAGGCCTCGGCGATGGTCAGGGAGTGCAGGTTGCCAGTCTGCACGATGTGGATATCTGGAGAATTTTCAAGCTCCTTGCCTTCACAATACCACCTGCAGGGAGGAGGATACGGCCATCAGACACAAGTAAAGCAGGAAAGCTGTTAGGCAGGGTGGGATTTACCTGTAATCCCAGCACTCAGGAGCTGGAGGTTGCAGAGTCAGGAGTTCAAGGTCATCCTAGGCTACTCAGTGAATCAGAGGGCAGCCTGAGCTACAGCAGACCTTGCCTCAAAACAACTAGAGCAAACACCACAGTAAACCAAACAAACAAAACTAAATAACATCAAAACCTCAGTAGCAGAGATTTTCTGAGAAGGAAACTGACAATAAGTCAGAATATTAAACAATCCTTCGTTTTGGTATTGTTCAATTTGCCACAGGGAGAAGCATTGGCAATATTCAAACCACACTGATATTTTACTCCGGAAACCGGAAAGTGATTCCTGTTGAAAATTATACAGGCGAGCTGGCTCAGAGAAGAGTTTCTACTGAGTATGCAGAGGAGCCCAGTTTGGTTCTGAGCATTCGAGGAGTCAGGTAGCTCACAACCACCTGGGGTCCCGGCTCCAGGGGATCTGAGACTCTTCTGTCCTCCAGGGGCACTACACTTCTGCATACAAACCCACACATATACACATTTAAAAAAAAAAAAAAAAGAATTACACAGCTGAGAGATGATGAGAGACCAGACACCATGGATCACAAAGCTAGGACTATGATACAGGTGTTCATTTCTTCCCAAAGTTTTGTAGCATGCACCAAGTGCTACTTCATCTTATCCGGAAGGCACCAAAAAGACAGTGTTCAGATGTCAGATGCGTTTACCTTGTGTCTGACACTATAAGAAAATTAATTCATGTTGTTACTGCTTCTCCCAGGACTGGCCTCGCCATAGCAAATAGCCCAAGTTAAATGTTTCTATGGGTGATGCATGGTTTGTTTATTTGTTTGTTTGTTTGTTTGTTTGAGACAGGGTCTCACTATGTAGCTCTGGTTGGCCTGGAACTCACTAAGACCAGGCTGGCCTCAAAACTCAAAGATCCACCTGCCTCTGCCTCTGCCTCCTGAGTGCTAGGATTAAAAGTGTGGGCCACACACCTGGCTGGTCTTTTAGTTTAATTCTATATACTTAAAATTAGAACCTTTGACCGGGTGGTGGTGGCGCACACCTTAAACCCAGCACTCAAGAGGCAGAGGCAAGCAGATCTCTGTGAGTTTGAGGTCAGCCTGGGCTACAGAGCGAGATCCAGGAAAGGCGCAAAGCTACCCAGAGAAACCCTGTCTCGAAAAACAAACCAAACCAAACAAACAAACAAACAAAAAATTAGAACCTTTTACTACAGGTAGCATATGGGTTTTTTGGGGGGAAGGGGCCCAAAAGTTTCTACAAAACAATATATGAAATTTTTAGGGTTTGGGGAAACGGCTCAGTGGTTAAGAGTGCATATTGCTCTGGCAGCAGATTGCAGTTCCATCCCAACATTCATATCAGGTGATTCAGAACTGCTTATAACTACTCCAGCTCCAGGGGATCCAACACCCTTTTCTGCCCTCCATGACCACCTACATTTATATGCACAGACACATACACATAATTAAAAAAATAATCCTTAAAAAAAGAAAAAATAGCCAGGCAGTGGTGGTGCACTCCTTTAATCCCAGCACTTGGGAGGCAGAGACAGGTGGATCTCTGTGAGTTCAAGGCTAGCCTGGTCTACAGAGTGAGTTCCAGGACAGGCTCCAAAGCTACACAGAGAAACCCTGTCTTGAAAAAAACCAAAACCAAACCAAACAAACAAACAAACAAACAAAAAACAAGAAAAAGAAAAAATATTTAAAATGTGGAAGTGCAAGATAAGAAAAATTAACATTGAAAATAGACAGAAATAGAATTTATCACATAACAGTTTTGGAAAAATCTACTGAGCACTCTCATATATATTAGTGATGATGAAAGATAATATCATTCTTACAAAAGGACTCTGGAAGTGACGCAAAATTACAGATACCTTTTATTCTTGGAACCAACAAGCTTATTGGAATCTATGCATGGAGAGACTTGGAGACACACAAAACGATAGACATACAGGCTACTCGTTGGAATAGCAAATGATTGGAAACAAACTAACTATCCACCATTAGGTTGCTGTTCTCCAAGCTGACATACAGCCACACACCGAACACTGGAGCTCCAAAATGAGGATGAGAAGAAGCACCAGGTGTCAATGTAGATGGGACTCTTTTTTTTTTGGTTTTTTCAAGACAGGGTTTCTCTGCATAGCTTTGTGCCTTTCCTGGAACTCACTTGGTAGACCCAGGCTGGCCTCGAACTCACAGAGATTCCCCCTGCCTCTGCCTCCCGAGTGTTGGGATTAAAGGACTGCGCCACCACCGCCCGGCCTTAGACAGGACTCTTTATGGGCAGTGGTGGCACACGCCTTTGATCTCAGCACTCGGGAAGCAGAGCCAGGCAGATCTCTGAGAGTCTGAGGCCAGCCTGGGCTACAGAGTGAGTTCCAGGACAGCCAGGGCTACACAAAGAAACCCTGTCTCAAAAAATCCAAAAGAAAAAAAAAAAGAAAAAGAAAAGATCTATCTTATGTCAGGAAGGCTTTGATGATATAGGATCTTCACTGAGTCTCTGTTTTGAAATTCTGTTTGTCTCGCTAATTTCACTGGAAACATTGTAAAATCTTAGAATTCTATCTCCACAAGGAGCGTCTGTCTCATCAAGGACAGTGCCTTATGCATTCTTGAAGCAGCCACAGAGCCCAGGGCAGCTCTGTCTGCTTTCTCAGGGTCTTATCTCAGCCCTCAGTGTCAAGCACGCCTCCACCCCAACATCTGCTTTTTCAGCCCTGACTCTCTTTTCTCATCTCTCTCTTTCTTTCCTTCTGTTCCAGACTCATTGGCCTTTCTGTTCTGTGAGCACACTGAGCCCTTCTCTACCATGGATCATTATTTGGTTTGTTTTTTTAATTGATAGGGGGTCTTATGATATTTAGAAAAATGATTTCCTGCCACAGCATGCTTGTGGGGGTCGGAAGACAACACGTGGGAGTCAGTTCTCTTCTCCCACTAGGTAGGCCCCAGGGATTAAACTCAGGTCATCATCAGGCTTGGTGGCAGGTGCCTATACCTGCAGGTCCTTGAGATAGGTAGGATCTTACTAGGTATCCCAGGTTGGCCTGAAACTTGTTCTGTAGCCCAGGCTGACCTTGGACTTCTGGTCCTACCTCTACCTCCTGAGTGCTGAGATTACAAATATGCACTCGCACACCTGACTTCTGTGATCCCTAAAATCATCTGCCCCAGATCTTCACAAAGATAAGTCTTGCTAAGCAAGACAACTGCTCAAATGTCACTTTCTGGGAGAGGATTCCCAGATCCTTTTCCCAGAGTGGCCTCTTTACAGCCACTCTATCATGCTAACCCAGGCATTCGTGACTTTTGTGTAGCTGTGACCAAAATACCTTAGATAACAGCATAAAGGAAGAAGGGTTGCCTTGGCTCACGGTTTCAGGGGGCTCAGTCCTCCGTTACTTGACCCCATGCACTTGGGCAGAGCATTATGGCAGCAGGAAAGTGAGTTAGAAGGAGCCTTTTGCTTCACAGCAGACAGGAAGCAGGGACAACAAGGTCGTGAGTTAGCATCATGTGCCACCTTCGAAACTACTCCCAACCACCTACTTCCTCCAACTGGGCCTGCTTCCTAAGGTTTCTAATCTTCCAACATGGCATCAGGAGCTGGATGACCATCAAATACGGAAGCCCGCGGGGGACATTTTATATCCAAACCACGGTGCCTTCATCGGTCATCCTCTCGGCACTCCCTACCGTCTGAAATGTTATAAACTTACTTTGTCCCTGTTTGCCCCCTCTCAGCACACTTTAAGACCATTGTAGACGAACCGGAAACACGTATCAACACTGAGCTTCCAATTAAACACTGCACGTTGAGCACATTTGTTGCCATTATTTTTCACTTGAAATACCTCCCCCCAACCCCACCCCCGCTGTGGGGGGTGTCAGAACCAAGTCTCTTGTAGCCAAGGCAGGTTTTAAAACTTGATAGAGGACAATGGCGACCTTGAATCTCCCAATCTTCTGACCCCACCTCCTGAATGCCGAGACTACAGAATAAGCCACAAAGCCACAAAAGCTAAGAGAATGAGGAGGACCCGGAGAGCAGACACCAGCCCTTGGGCTCGGTGGGAAGGCAGACAGCTCACACGGACACCTGGACACCAGGGCAGGCAGTTGAGGGGGGCAAACCAAGCACTCCCTTGGGGATGTCAGTGACAGGAGTTGATGCAGCCGAACCCCAGAAATCTGGGACATGGAGACATGAGATGGCTGACAACAGAGGAGAGGACACGGGGTGTAAAACAGGGGGAAAGGTTACACGTTTGGAGCATGAGCCTGCACCCCAGGTCATTGCCCCTCAGCTGAGCAGTGGGCCGTCCTCCCAGGAAGGCCAAACTGCTGGGTGAGGGAGCCTCGGTCCCAGAAGAGAACACGAGAAAGCAGGGAAAAATCAGGGGAAGGGCTTAACCCCACAGACTTGAAATTTCACAGACTGATGGTAGAATTCAGACAAATTTGTTTCACATTCAAACAAGAAAGGGCAAAATCACCACCACCAAGAGCCAGGCCAAGAATAGATTATGTTAAACGAACAACACGTCTTGTCCTCTGGAGCTGCGGGCTTGGAATCCATGAATGCAGGGGCGGGAATCATATTTGCATGGAGATGCGCAGACTTTGTGGGTTAGTGTTTTCCCAACAGTATACAACAGCAACCATCATCATAGCATTTACTATGTCAGGCATCCTCTCACTTATGCATTTAACTTTTTATTACATTTATTTATTTTTGGGTGTGTACTGTAGCATGTGTGGGGGCCAGAGGACAACTTGTGGGATTTGGTTCTTTTCTTCCATCATGTGGGGCCCCCGGGATAAATTTTGTAGCAAGTACACTTATCTCAGCTAAGCCCTCTTGCTGTCTGTACACACACACACACACACACACACACACACACACACACACACACAGCTTTCTATTTAATTTTTTTTTAAAACACAGGGCCTCACTGTGTATTCCCAGCTAGCCTCTAATTCACTGTATAGACCAGACTGGGTTCAGACTCACAGAGATCCACCTGACTCTGCCTCCCAAGATTTAGGATTAAAATATGTGCGACCATGCCTAGCCTTTAAATTTTTATTTATTTATTTAGTGTTTCAAGACAGGATTTTTCTCTGTAACAGTCTTGGCTGTCTTGGAATTCACTCTGTAGAAAAGGCTGACCTCGAACTTATAGACATCCACCTGGCTCTGCCTCCCAAATGCTGGGATCAAAGGTGTGCGCCACGGCTGCTCGGCTAAAATTTATTCTTAAGCTAGCAACCAGAGTCGCTGGTTTCACTGTGGCCTTGTCACACCCATGTGACATCGTCCCTTGTCTGATGTGTGCTTCCGCCATGCCACCCCTCATCTCCCTCTGCAGCTCTCTCTTTCTTCTCCCAGACAGCTGTCCCCACACCTCCTGTCAGGTCACACCTGTTCTGTTAGCCTCTCTTTCCCTCCAGCCTGAAAGATGCAACCCTCCCCTCTCACATCATCTAGATGTATTTTAAAGCACACAGGAAGGCTTGGGGTCATAGCTCCGTGGCCAGGTGACTGCCTACCACACATGAGACCTTGGCCCCAAACACCACGACCCTAAAGCGAAAAAGGTATATATGGGACAATATGCATCAATCATGTGCCAACAATAAATAAAACACATAGTTTTATATAGGGGACTTGAGCATCATAGATGTTGATTTCCACAGGGGACTTCCCTGGTAACAGTGGGGTGCTGGGTAAACAAAGAAAAACTCTTCTCCCTGCAAGGGGGAGTCAAGGACAATTTCCCAGTAACAAGCAAAGAAGCACTGAATATTTTTTGGTAGAACAACGTGGCAATACATTGAGAAACATAACAAGTAACATCCAGGTGCTAAGTTACCGTCAACAGACAAGGAAGTCAGTAGAGAACAGCTTACACCAGAGTACTAAGTAGAGTACTAAGTAAAGTACTAAGTAGAGTACTAAGCAAGCAATGTCATGGTCAGCACATCGACGAGCCGGCGTCTCTCACTTTCTGTGAGAACAAAAGCGAGATTATTTGCCCTTTGTGTTCGAGGTTCTACTGATGAGGCAAAAGTAAAGAGAGCTCAGAGTGGCTGAGCCACGTGAGCTGAAGCATGTCACAGAGCTGACTGTGGTGCTGGGCCCCCCACACCCACAAAGAGCAAGCTCAGTCAAAGCAACAGAAATCATGACTAAATTTTATCAGCTCTTTCCGCCCCCCCTCCCAGTCTCACTATAGTCTGGGCTGGCCTAGAACTCACCACGTGGACCAGCTTAGCCTCTGCCTTCCAGCTGCTGGAATGAAAGTTGTGTGCCAGCGACTTTTTATTAACCTTGAGTGCGTGTTTTTTAGTATTCTGGGTGATGGAATGGGACGTGGTATAGGGCGTTTCTGCTGCGTGTGGGAAGGTCCTTGTGCTGGGCTTGAATTGAAGGTTAAACTGTTTGATGCATGAAGTGGTATTTTAACTTGGAAGGAAGACTGATAGACAGGTTATGGAGGCTCAGACGTGGGTATTCACAGACATTTTTCTTACAAATCAAAGGAAGCAAACTTGTCATCTTAAGTAAAAATAACGGACGGCATTTGTTGCTAATGGGTGAAAAAAAAAAATGTGTTTTCCAGGAGAAATTAGAAAACTTTTGTGTCTCCCACAGTGACTTTAGGTTTCTTAACTATCTTAAAGATTTTTTAGTTTTTGTTTTTACTGAAATTAATGACTTAACAAAAGAGTGTTGCTTTTTTTTGTTTTTATTTTTTCGAGACAGGGTTTCTCTGTGTAGCTTTGCGCCTGTCCTGGAACTCCCTCTGTAGCCCAGGCTGGCCTCGAACTCACAGAGATCCACCTGGCTCTGCCTCCTGGGATTAAAGGTGTGCGCCACCCCTGCCTGCCTGAGTTTTGCTTTTTTTTTTGTTATTTTTGTCTCATGCCCCGCCCCATGCCCCCCAAGCTGAGGACCGAACCCAGGGCTTTGCGCTTGCTAGGCAAGCGCTCTACCACTGAGCTAAATCCCCAAACCCCGAGTTTTGCTTTTTTTTAATGACAGATGAGAAATATGTTACTTTTTGGAAGATCTGTACTCATTTTCCAAAGAACAGATGGAAGATATTGTCCCTGCAGAGTTCAAAATGGTCCACTGGGGTTTTTTTTTTTTTTGTTGGTGTTGGTGTTTTTTGGGTTTTTGTTTTTTGTTTTTTGTTTGGTTTTTCGAGACAGGGTTTCTCCGTATAGTTTTGTGCCTTTCCTGGAACTCACTTTATAGACCAGGCTGGCCTCGAACTCACAGAGATCCATCCACCTGCCTCTGCCTCCCGAGTGCTGGGATTAAAGGCGTGTGCCACCACCGCCCGGCAGTCCACTGGGTTTTAATCCATCGCAGGACAAAAGTTCTTTGGCGGGGCTCGGATTTCCCACTGCGGCTAACCTTTAGGAAGCTGAAGTCGGAAACCGCTGCGGAACACTTCAGTTTCCGACTCCCTGTCAGTCAGAGCCTCGCTGACTTCAGCCCAAACAGTGCATTACATTACAGTAAGGCCAGTGCAAAAGCGAATTCGAGAATTGTAAAAATACGTGCAGCAGGGCTGGGTAGCACATGTGTATCACGCATACAAACCATACAAACACAAACTAAAGCGATGGCGCTCTTCTAGCCTAACCTTTTTTTTGGGGAAATAGTTATTCTTCCTCAAATTGTTTAGAGTGACATATTTATTAGCATTGTTATTTTAAAATGAATGAATATTGGAAACACTCTGTCGCTTTAATTTCAAACATGAGATGTAATTATCACTCACAAAAACAAAACTTCTAGACTGGAGGCCGTAGGTCCGGAGACAGAGTGCTTGTTTAGCGTGTTTGATAACCCAAGTTCAATTCCTGCACAGAAAGGGGAAAGGGAGGGGGAGGGGAGGGGTATGAGGAGTGTGGGGGGGAAGGAGGGAGGAGGAGGAAGAAGAGGAAGGAGGGGAAAGAGACAACAAAACCCCTCCTTCTAGACCTCAGTGATCTTTAAGATTATAAAGGGCGCCGGGTGGTGGTGGCGGCGGCGCACACCTTTAGTCCCAGCACTCGGGAGGCAGAGGCAGGTGGATCTCTGTGAGTTCGAGGCCAGCCTGGGCTACCAAGTGAGTTCCAGGAAAGGCACAAAACTGCACAGAGAAACCCTGTCTTAAAAAAAACAAAACAAAAAAAATTATAAAGGGCATTATAACAATAAGATTGAGAAGCACTGGTATACTGTGAGAAACTAACAGGAAACTCCAAGGAGAACTGAAAGCAGTCTGTGCTATATTTGCATTTTTTTTCTTTTTTCAGGTAGTTTCTCACTGAATGGCCCTGGATAGCATGGAACTCAATTTGTAAACCAGGCTGGCCTCAGACTCACAACCACCCGCCTCTGCCACTGGGGTCATGCCACCACACCCTGAGCAGTATTTCAATTTTCACAGTTACATTTTATGTGTATTGGTGTTTTGGTTGCACGTATATCTTGTTAGTATTCTGACTCCCCCCCACCCCCCTACAGAGTTTCTCTGTGTAGCTTTGAGCCTGGAACTCACTCTGTAGCCCAGGCTGGCCTCAAATTCACAGAGATCCTCCTGCCTCTGCTTCCCGAGTGCTGGGATTAAAGGCGTGCACCACCACCGCCCAGCTAGTATTCTGACTTCTGATCCGTCCCTTGGAGACCTGCTCAGCATCCTGATGTAAAGTCCACTTTAAAAGGAAAACCCGCCCCTCCCCCTCTCCATTCCCATGAGATGTGCACCCTCGACCCATCTCCCCCTCCCTTTTTTCCTCTCTCCTCTTTCTGTCTTTCCCTCTTTCCCTCTCTTTCTCTTCATCTCTCTATTATAATAAACTCATTTCCACGTGGGTTGTGAATGAATGTCCACCCGCCGTCGCCCCTGCAGCCAGCACCACCGCCGTGCCCACATGCCATGCCTCGCCTGCACAGCATGTTTTCCCCCAAGCGTGGGACACCCTGGCCCCGGGGTCCCCCCTGAGCGCAATCTATCATATCTGTGTACCATGTGTATGCCTGGTACTCATGGAGGGGGATGGATCTCCTGAGACTGGAGTTACAGAGGGCTGTAAGCTGCTATGCGAGTGTTGGGAATTTAGCCCGGGTCTTCTGGCAGAGCACACAGTGCTCCTGGCCACTTAACTATCTCTCTAGTGTCTGCATTTGAATTTTTAAGCAATGCATCAGGGTTTCTGGGGTTTTTTTTTTGTTGTTGTTTTCTAAAACAAAGTAGTTGTTTTCAAACAAATAAATGCCTTCCTTTACATAAACATTATAGGATTGTCTCAATTCTTTAGGTAAGATTTCTCCTTACCAAAGGAGAGTGGGATCATGTCCAGTAATTCGATAGCCAGAGGGAGTTAAGTGGGGTGGGTTCGAATGCCTGAGCCCTTTGTCAGAGCATTGTCATCCTTACTCAGACGTCCAGGGCCAAAGACCAGTCCCTTTATCTCTGACTTTAACATCGAGATCCACTCAGAAACCAGAGTGCTCAGGCTGCCTCCCGAAAGGCTGCTGGTAACATACCCAGCTACCCTGCAGCCATCGGAGGGTGGGAGAGAGAGGTCTGACCTGGAAACTGCCTATGTTAGTGAACGCTTTGGTAGAGACGCTCTCAGTCACCCCCGGTTTTCAGAATGCCAATCCTAATACAGTCACAGAATGGCAGGAGGTGCCCAGCGTGATTCATGACTCAGAAGAAATGAGTCACTGGGTTGGGGAAACAGGGCAGATCCAAACCTACCTTCTACATAATGCAGTCACCTGCCAAGCCTGCTGATTCGGCCAGCTACCAAGCCAGGGAAGGGAGGCACTCAAGAAATAAGTTTTCCAGATTTAACTCTCTCTTTCTGTCTCTCTGTCTCTAGCTGTCTCTTGGCTGCCTATCATTACCAATTGCCACTCTACTGTTAGATTACTAGTGCAGCTAAAGCATGCCTTGGGTAAATATTGTGACTTGTCATTTTAGCACGTTAACAAGTTCTAAGTATAATTTGAATGTGCTGCTCTGACTCACCAGTAATAGCGCTGGTTATGGGAGCGATTGCTCAGAGTCCTCTTTTACCCTTGCCCTAGTCCTTCCAAAGTCCCCATCTCACCTTCTGTTATTTCATTAGCCTGTTCCTTTTCCTTCCTGGGACCTACAGATGATGTATAGTTCCATATTTATTTGAAGGTTCATGTGTTTAACGTCTCTTTCCTTAGCTGGATGTGAAAACCACAAGAGCTATCAAGGACTAGAAGCTATGTTGTATTTTCAAACAGTTTACATTCTCCACCACCACCACCACCCCCTTTCTTTTTAGGTTTTTTCAAGACAGGGTTTCTCTGTGGCTTTGGAGCCTATCCTGGAATTCACTCTGTAGACCAGGCTGGCCTCGAACTCACAGAGATCCGCCTGCCTCTGCCTCCCAAGTGCTGGGATTAACGGGTTGGGGATTTAGCTCAGTGGTAGAGCGCTTGCCTAGCAAGCACAAGGCCCTGGGTTCGGTCCTTAACACCGGAAAAAAAAAAAAAAAACCAAGTGCTGGGATTAAAGGGTTGCACTATGTTCTCACTTTAAAATTCTATGTGTATGTGAGTTTGCATGCATGCGTATGTGTGAAAGTCAGAGGGCAACCCAACCCCTTGGGTATCACCTACGGGAATGTCATCCACCTCCTTTGAGACAGGGTTTCTCACTGTCCTGGAGTTCACCAATTAGGCCAGACTGGCTGGTCAGGGAGTCTTGGGGACACCATGTCTCCCCACCGTCTCAGCACTGGGGTTACAAAGCCCCAGCATGCCTAGCGTTTTTAATGCAGACTCTAGAAAAGGAACTCAGGCTCTCAGGCTTGCGTGGTGAGCACCTTGCTGACTAAGCTATCTTCCTAGCCTTGTACTCGATTTGTGACATAACTTGTTTTCAATGTTTACTGTTTACTCCTAAATTAATAAGTTTCAGTCTCCCTTATCCACTGACTGCAGTTGGGGGGGGGGGACTTCCACTCATGAGAAGGCAGCGTGTCTGTGGGAGGAAAGACCAAGCTTTAAGGTTACTGAAAATGTGTCAGTTTAGCTGGGTGTGGGGTCGTGCATCTTTAATCCCCGCAGTTCAAGGGGCAGAGACAGTCAGAGCTCTGAGTTTGAGGAGGGACTGGTCTACACAGTGAGTTCCAGGAAAGCCAGGGCTACACAGAGAAACATTGTCTTGAAAAAAGAAGCAAGAAAGAATAGAATTCTGTGTGACTTCTTCCAGGTGGGAGCTGGTTGGCAACACAAGGGAAGCACAATGTATCGCGTTAAGCTGATGTATCATTTGAAGACACTGAGCCCACCTCTTGCCACTTAGCTACATTTACCGAGAACAAAGGAGACTGAAAAAGGAGGAGGAACGCAATTCCTGAGCCTGGGCTGACCTTGGATTCCCCATCTTCTCCTCCCCAGTGCTGGGATTATGATCGTGCTCACCATAGCTGGCTCCCAGTATTTTTTATTTTTTTGAGACAGGGTTTCGTATATCCCAGGCTGGCCTCTAACTCCCTCCGGAGCTGAGGATGACCTTGTGTGTCTGACCCTCCTGCCTCCCCCTTTTTGAGTTTATCTACTGCTGGGGATCAGAGCCAGGGCTTTGTGCCTACCAGGCAGAGCTCTACCAGCTGAATTCCATCCCCTAAAATAATACATTTTAAAGACTAAATTACTGTGGTGAGGGCTCACCTGCCCCAAACTTTAATTGCTTCTTTCTAGAAACTTTCTTTTCTTCAACCCCTTGCTTTTATGTCTAAATTACTACACAATTTGCTTATTTATTAAAGTTATCATTTATTATCTCTTCTCCTTCACAGAATGTGGTATTTCAGAGAACGTCCCTTTCCTTAAGGGACTCCAGTGACCCTGAAACATTTCCTGATACATAGTAATTGTTATTGAAAGAGCAAACAGACAGATTTTCAGGTTTTTGCTTTCATTAATTTGGTGTACTGGAGTCTTCCTGCGTCACATGTTTAAAAGTATAATTTATTCCTTTGTTTGTCCACTATGATTTTTTGGGGGTGGGGTGGAGTGAGGAGAGAGTGTATACATGCTTCTGTGCTTGCACAGGTAGAGGCCAGAGGTCAAACAGTAGGTGTCTTCCCCAGTTCCCCTCTGCCTACATAGTTATTTATTTGTTTGTTTGTTTATTTGTTTATTCAGGGCAGGGTTTCCCATTGGCCTGGCGCTCACAGACTTGATGCGGGTGGTGTGGCTGGCTAGCATGCACCAGAGGTCACCCTGTTCCGTCTTCCGGGCTCTGGGACCACAGCATACTACCGTGCCTAGGTTATTACATGCACGCCGAGGAGCCAAACTCAAGCCCTCAGGCTTAGGAAACATTTTACCAAATGGGCTGTCCCTGGCCCCTGCTAGGTTACATCTTCTAGAATGAACTCTTGTGTTTGCTCCCCGGGGGAGCCGTCTCCGACTTGATTTTCCCGAGTTGTTTGAAATCCTGGCCTGCTCAGGACTCTCGGCTCTGATTACAGGAGACAATGGTTTCTGGTGATTGCCGGGGAAAGGCCGTGGAGATTTCAGCTAGGCAGACACTGTGTACCAGAAGTGCCTCAATCCTCCTGACTATTGTTAGCCATCTGGGCCACTGCCCGGTCCCTCCAGAACGCTCGCTGCCTTGGCCCCTGGATTCAGGGCTGCGCTTGGTGCTCAGCCCAAGCACAGAAAGTGGGAAGCCCTGACCCGCACAGCTGCACTAAGTGTAGTCCCAGGTTAATCACGCTGACTGCCTGAGTCCTCTCCTCGTCACTGGGTCTTTCCCCTCTGGGTCTGGAGCATGCCCAGAAGAGACCCTAGTACCTAGGCCATCTTTCCTATGATTTGGATATGTTGTTTCCTTGCCAGTCAGGGTTCTGCCTAATATGTCAGTGAAGCTTCAGGTTTCCTCGAGACCCTTCCGAGGCCTCATTACTGTATATTTAGGAGGTAGCGTTATTTATCTTAAAGAGGATACCTCCGGTTTGTGTGTGTGTGTGTGTGTGTGTGTGTGTGTGTGTGTGTGTGTACACATAAAGACTCACAAAACTGGCATCTGTCTTCTAAACGGGATTTCTACGTAACGGTCACCATTCTGATCAACAGGTAAGCAAGGAACGACAGGACAGAGGCAGAAAGAAAGACCATGTGAACAAACCCATAGCTAAACTTTCATCATTTCAGCAGTTGGGGAATGAGGGAAGTCTCCCAAATGAGAACATTTTGTGAATTCAGCAAGGCTGTGAAAGTCAATTGTATTTCTACACACGACAAATACAACATGCCATTTTTTTTTAATGATACCATTTATAGTTGCATTAAAAAAAATGAAACTCAGCCGGGCAGCGGGGGCACATGCCTTTCATCCCAGCACTTGGGAGGCAGAGGCAGGAGAATCTCAGTGAGTTCGAGGTCAGCCTGGTCTACAGAGTGAGTTCCAGGACAGCCAGGACTGTTACACAGAAAAACCTTATGTCAAAAAAAAAAAAAAGAAAAAGAAAAAAGAAAAGAAAAAAAAAAGAAAAAAAAGAAAGAAAGAGGAAAAAAGAAAGAAAGAAATACCTGTGAATAAAGGTTACCAGAGATTTGGTAAGACCGACAGAAATGACTTGAAATCTTCACTGAGATAACTGTCACAGGCCCGGGAGGCAGCTCAGTGGAGTGATTGCCTAGCACACGGCTCAGGTTCCATTCCCAGTAACACAGTCTCTCCTGTAATCCTTGCACTCAAGAGACACGGGGAGGGGGAGGAGCTCATGAGAAGGTCAGCCTGGGAGTTCCGGGCCAGTGGGAACTGCAAAACCCTGTTCCAAAAAACCTAAAGTCCAAACCAAACAAAACAAATTTGTTAAAGGATACCTAAGGAAATGGAAAAATACACTGTGTCTCTGACATTAAAGCTTTTCTTTTCTGAGACAGGGTTTAACCACATAGCCCAGACTGACCTGAAGCTACTCTGTGGCTCAGGGGGATCTGGAACTGGTGGTCCTTCCTGGTCCTTCGGCTTCACCCTCCCACGTAGCTGGGATGACAGGCCTGCTCCGCCAAGCTCAGCTAATGTCCAGACTACTTTTAAAAAAATCTTACAAAAAAGAAAAGACTAAGCAATTCCATAGAACAATAAGAACACCTAGGGCCAGCAAGATGGCTCCGGCTAAAAGCGTTCGCTGACAAGCCTGAAGGCCTGAACTCTGTCCCAGGAACCCACACAGTGGGAGGAGAGAACTGACTCCTGCAAGTTATCCTCTGACCTCCATATTGACACCATGGCGTAGGAATACACAAAGTAAATAAATAAAGTTAAAAATGAAACAACTAGCCAGGCGGTGGTGGCGCACGCCTTTAATCCCAGCACTCTGGAGGCAGAGCCAGGTGGATCTCTGTGAGTTCAAGGCCAGCCTGGTCTCCAAAGCGAGTTCCAGGAAAGGCGCAAAGGTACACAGAGAAACCCTGTCTAGAAAAACCAAAAAAAAAAAAAAAAAAAAAAAAAAAAAAAAAAAATGAAACGACTAAATAATATGAGACAGCACCTTCATCCCCATTATAATGGTTAAACTGGTAGCATCAGTATTGGCAACGATGCAGAATAACCAAAATCCTTACATTATTTTAGTGAGAACATAAACCAGGACAATTCTTTGGGAAAATAATTTGCTGCTATTATGAAGTTGCAGTTATGCGTGCACTGCCTACAGTCCCATCCCTACCCACACTAACCTAACAGGTAAAACTCATTCATGGGATAGACTGGAAGTATATACCATTATTCGTGTGGGAAAAAAAAAAAAAAAAAACACTGAACAAACCCGATGTACACGGGTAACACAGCAATCTAGCCATGCGATAACATGCTGCACAGCAATGGAAATGAGTGAACAGTTATAGATACTTAAGGAAGCAAAGTCACGGAGCAAAAGAATATCGACAGTCTCATTGCATTCATCTGGTTTCGGTGCTTGTCCTGGATCTCGCTCTGTAGCCCAGGCTGGCCTCGAACTCACAGAGATCTGCCTGGCTCTGCCTCCCGAGTGCTTGGATTAAAGACGTGTGCCACTGCCACCTGGCACATTCATCTAAATTTTTTACACGACCGACTTACTACACACTTAATTTTTTTAAAAGTTAATACTTACACATGGGGGCAGGGGCGGGGGAGGTATGCACATGCCATGGTGTGCGTGTGGAGGCTGGAGGACAGCCTGCAGGAGTTCAGCTCTCTCCCTCCACCCTGTGCGCACTGCGGATCAAATTCAGGTGGTCAGCCTTGGTGGCAAGCACCTTCACCTGCCCAGCCATCTCGCTGACCCCTAACTTTTTTTTTTCTTTTTTTAATTATAGACAGAGTAGACCCACACACATTGCTAGACGTCATTAATTATCAACACGTTATCAGCAGCTTGTTAAAATACAGTTTCTGGCCTCATCTGAAGACCCAGACTCGGGAGCTCCTGGGTAGATATAGCCTAGGAAGTTGCCTGCCTGTTTGGTCCTGGGTGACGCTCCTGCTGCTGGTCCAGCGAGCCACTCTGCCTGCTGTAGAAGCTCCCTGAAGCTGTCCTCTCTGACTTCAAAACCATCTTACTCTCCACTCCCCATGTTTTGGCTCTGTCAGTTTGTCCAGTCTTTTTGTTGTTTTGTTTTTGTTTTCCGAGACAGGGTTTCTCTGTGTAGCTTTGTGCCTTTCCTGGATCTCACTCTGCAGACCAGGCTGACCTCAAACTCAGAGATCCACCTGCCTCTGCCTCCCGAGTGCTGGGATTAAAGGCGTGCTCCACCACCGCCCGGGGGCATGCTACTTTTAAGCAATGTCCAGGAATAGCAATAAGGAAACCTAACAACCATAGCAGGAACGGATAGATATAGAGAAGTAAACACGTGCGGCCTTAGAAGTCTGTGTACACGGAAGGACCCAGCTGTACATTCCTGGGCAAAGACTCTGCAGTCGGGACACAGGAAGGCATCAGGACCACCTGCCATGAATTCCTGCAGACTTGTCCATCCGCAGCTACTGCCCCAGTAGATGCCATTTTTCTAAGACCCCAAATGAATCTCTGCCCAAGCTTAACAGGCTTTCCAGAAATGCTAGTTTCAGCGAGATGGGATCTCGCTTCTGCTGAGAGATCTCAGCACCATTAACTTGGAAACCAAGAATATAAGCACAGATGTGTTTTCAGCTTGCTAAGCTTAAGTGACATGAACGTGGGTAAAATACTGATTACACACAGAAGCCCGGAGACAGCTGCCCAGCACACTGTTTCCTTTCTGACTATGATACTCCTATTTTACAAGCTGAAATGACTTATTGTCTTACCTTTTTTTTTTTTTTTTAGACAAAGTCTTAGGCTGCCCTGGAACTCATTATTTTGACCGGAAGGATGAACATTTGATCATTCTCGCCTCTACCTCCAAAGTTCTGGGATTACAGGTCTGCACCGCCCATGCCTGGTTTATGCTCTGCTATGGATTGAACCTGGGGCCTGACATCTGTTAGACTAGCACTCTATCAGCCGAGGTACATCCCCAGCTCAACTGTGATGTGTTGTTAGAAGGACCCTATGGATCAGAAATCTGTGTTGCTGGGCCCTTTGAGATGTTCCAGGGACTTCAGTTGCTGCAACAAGCAGGTTTCAGGCGCTCTCTGCCCAACTCCTTTAAGACTAACCATACTGATTTTATCTTAAAAGTGTGTGTGTGTGTGTGTGTGTGAGAGAGAGAGAGAGAGAGAGAGAGAGAGAGAGAGAGAGAAAGAGAGAAACAGAGACACAGAGACAGAGACAGAGACAGAGACAGAGAAAGACAGAGTGAGACAGAGGGGAGTGGATTTTGGGGGAATTTTTTTCTGGGGGAGCTGCTGTTGGGGAAAGTTGGAGACTATTTTCATTTCTAGCCCTGGGTTCCTTCACTGTGTGACCAGTCCCTTTATAACACCAGGGAAACACATCACTCCCTCCGTCCTTTTAGGTTAGGTCAACTTAGCTTTATATAGGGCACAGGGGCGCCGCGGCAGACTTTTCCCAATGTCCAGGCTAACTCTGGATGTTCTAATTCCTTTGAGACAGGGTCTCAATACATGTGTAGCTAAGGCTGGCCCATGAAATCCCCATCCTCCTGCCTCCACCTCTGGAGTGCTGGGACAGGGGTTCAACACCACAGGCCTCACTCTGTCTGCATTTCGGACTGAGGACTGTGCCCTGCCCAGCCCCTCAGACTCAAAGCTCATCAACGTCCTCTACAAACCCACTGTTTCTTCCACTTGGCCAGTCCCGGCCCATGATGACTTTTGTTTTGTTTTCCAGGCAACTTGTGGAAGAATTTAGTCAGTGTGTATGTGTGTGTGTGTGTGTGTGTGTGTGTGTGTGTGTGTGTGTGTGTGTGTATGCAGGTATACATATACACACTTGTGGAAGCCAGAGGTTGACATCAGGTATCATTCCTTAGTTTCTCTCTCTCTCTCTCTCTCTCTCTCTCTCTCTCTCTCTCTCTCTCTCCCTCTCTCTCACTTCCAGTTTACTTTTTAGATTTTCATTCAATGTGTTTTGGTCATATAAGGCCTCCCATTTCCCTCCAGACTCCATCCAGACCACCTTCTCTGCCTTACCTCCCTCCCGACTTCATGATCTCTTTTCAACTCTCCCTGAATCTACCTGTGCTGCCTTTCTGCGCACGGGTGCAGAGCCGGTTACTGGAGCCTAAGCACCCTACTATCCACCAGGGAGCCCCCAGGAGCAGCTTCCTGCCTCCCCAGTACAATATTGCCCAGGCTTTTCATATGGAGTAGTTTCTGAAATCATCCCTCCCATCTTGTCGTCACGGGGTTCAGCTTCCTCCCAACACTGGTCTCTGGCACCCTCTCTTCTCCTTCTCCTGGCATGCACCCACCCCCCTGGAGTATCTGGTGCCTGGGACACCCTCCACGGCTTCCCCAGCAGACTCAGCACTCCACCCTTTCCTGATCTAATCTAGCCTTCTGGAATCAGCCTCCCACCCCCACCCCGAAATGGCCCCTTTGATCTTGCACACACAACCTTAGACGGTTTCCAGTGTTCTAGACTTTGCTTTCCAGGCCCTTCAGAATCATCTGGCTCCATTCTCCTTTCTGGGTAGGTCAGTCTCCTCCCTGTCAGATAAAAATATTACAATGCCCGCATCTGTGGCCTGTGAACAGGCCTCCTTGGTGGGGCAGGATTTCATCCTTTGCAGTTGCCTCTGGGCTTTTTCTAGCCCACCCCCACCCCTCACCCCCACCCCCGCTCCCACTCCAGGGTCCAATGCTTGCTTTATCCTGCACTCCAGACAGGCTTACTGATGTCTCCTTTGAGCTACGACTGCATCATTTTTTTTTTTTAAGGTAATCTCATGGAGCCTAGTCTAGACTCAAACTTGCTATGTAGCTAAGGCTGACCTTGAACTTCTGACCCTTCTAGCTTCCAAGTACTGATTATAGGCGTGTGTCACCATGTCTGGTTTCATGTGGGGCTGGGGACCAGACTCAGGCGTCCCCAGCCCTACTCCTTATACAGCCCTTATTATATGATACGGCAGCGTTCTGATTACACGTCTGATTTCTGTACTCGATTATGAGTTGTGCCCTCTCACGATGGTTTAGATGTGGTTTTAAAACAAGGTCACTGGCCTCCCATAGCTCACTGCTTTGAACTCCTGGGGATCAGCTTTAGTGACTCACTAGGTGTTTGTCGAATGATGAGCAAGTCCATTTCAAAGTAGCTCCTGTTTGGTCTTCCAAGTTCAACAACTACAATGCCTCTACCACAGCCTTCTTCAGCTTTCCTGGTTCTCAGCCTGAAACATATGGGTCATTACTATAGAAATTAGGATGACTGCTTTAATTGGGTTTCAGCCTCCCGGAAGGCATAGGTATGCAAATGTGTGTGTGTGTGTGTGTGTGTGTGTGTGTGTGTGTGTGTGTGTGTTTGAGACAGGGTTTCTCTGTGTAGCTTTGCGCCTTTCCTGGAACTCGCTTTGTAGACCAGGCTGGCCTGGAACTCACACAGATCCACCTGCCTCTGCCTCCCGAGTGCTGGGATTAAAAGCGTGCGCCACCACCGCCCGGTGGCATTTATATTATTTGTATATTTGCATTGACAATGGTGTGAGCAAATTAAAAACTAAACAAATACTGCTTTCTGAGTAGACTTGTATAAACTCTGTATGAATGAAACAGCGATAGCTGATAGCCGACCAGGAAAATTATAGTTTTCTTCACGCAATTGCAGTCTGGGAATTCAGTACAAGTTCATTCAGAAACGAATGTAATGAATTCCCACGGGTCTCCTGGCCTCAGAACAATTGTTGGTATAGACAGGAACTCTATCAGTAGAGGAATTCTTCCCTGGTGAATTTAGTATTGCTTCATAGAAGCCACATACACGACTCTCACTTGGTGTGCGCATACATGCTTTGTGTGTGAGCATGAGTGTATGCGTGTTCACATATGTGTGTGAGTTCATGTTCATGCATGGGGTCAGGGGGAGGTTGAAGTCACATCAGATGCCTTCCTCTATTGCGCTCCACTTTATTTACTGAGGCGAGGTCTGTTCTGAACACGGAGCTCGCCCATTCCGTCTAGTCTAGCTAATCAGTATGCCTGCGAATCCTGCATTCACGTGGGTTCTGGGGAGCTGAACTCTGACCCTCATATCTGTACTATAATCCACAGAACTACCTCTCTGGCTTGGAAATGTATAGATCTGCACATTTTTGCCTGGCTGATTAACCAGTTTTGGGTGGCTACTGGATTACGTTGATTGGGGTACTTTATCATCCTGGTTGATTTTTTGGGGTGGTGTACTGAATTGGTCCTTAAAGCCGAGGCTGTCACCACTGAGCAAAGGGAAGAACGACTCCTTGAGGGATTTGGTCTTTTTTCTTAAGAAACCGGTCTGTGTCCAGAAACCAGTGACTTGGACTGGACCTCTCTGAGGTGTGTGTTCTGTAATCTAAGGTCTCGTCGGCTTACTTAGACTGACCAGAAGCCATGGAGGGACACGTGTCATGCTGCTGGAATAACACCTCACAAGCTTTACTGACCAGAGCCCAGGCAGTGTCATCCGTCACAGTTAAAGGAGAAGGCTGAACTCCGCCGTTCCCACGCCCTCCAGCGTCTTTGGCCAGCTGTCTAACTCATGGTTTAAATGTAAGGCAAATCTCTTGCTTTTCTGGTTTTGTTTGTTTGTTTGTAACACTCAGATGGCGTCCTCTGCCTTCTACTCCCCCAAATGAGGAGAACCAAGATCAATCACTCATGCCAAGTGCAAGGAAACCACACTAGGAACCAGCTTCACTCTGTGCCCTCTCCTCAGGGTTCTCAATACTCTTCACACCCCAAGGGACTTCTCCAGTCACTAACTAGGAGAATGTCCCTGAAAGTATAGTCTCCCCACCTACTATTTATTCATTGATTCACTCAACATTCCTTAGTGACCAGCATGGGTCAGAAGTGATGCTGGATGCTCAAGACTCAAAACCATCCAAATCCTGCTTTGAAGGTCAGGTGGGTAACCTGATAGTCAACCATCTACATCACTGTGAAAATAATATTGGATATGCTTTATGTTACCCTTGAAAGCAAAATTTGATATATGAGTACGTCTTTGGGCCAGAATACCTTCCATCAGTATGCGTATATAAAATGTAATTGTTCATATTAATACGATTGCTTTATAGTATGAATATTATGAAAGAAAAAGATGAAATGCTGTTGACTTACAGAGAATAAAGGTCACGTGGTGATAGTGTCATATTCTAGCAGTGATTAGGTGATTAGGGAAGCATAGTAACTCTTACAGGACTCTGAATACTAGTAATTCTCCACAAAACCAATCTATTTAGTGGCACTATTCACATGTTACCATATGGTAATAAGAGAGGGTACAAATGTCACCTGGGAAGCTAAGGTTGGTTACAGGTTCCATGGGACCACAGAGATGGTAATATTTAAAAGTATAGACTAATGTTCGGACATGCAGTTAGGTATGGCGTATGTAAGTCCTGAAGCTTTTGCCTGTGTGCCTCGAACAGCTGACTGTGGTAGGCACAGCAAAGATGAGTGTCTTCTGGGCTGGGGAGATGGAACAGTGGTCAAGAGCTTGACTAGCAAGCATGAGAGTCTAAATTTGTAAAAGCCAGACATGGTAGTGTCTGTCTGTTCTTCCAGGGCTCCGTGGGTAAGATGGGAGGTGAAGGCAGAGAGCTCCCGGAAATGCAAGGACCTGCTGATGCACACACACACACACACACACACACACACACACACACACACACACACACATGAGAAACATCCCCTCCACTATTAGGGAAAGACTTGAGAATTCGGGAGAATAGTGTTTTATATACATGGAATGAATTTTTAAAAACTGACCTTACCCACCATGTTATTCTGTCTTAAAAGCTATATTACTGCTTGCCTCTTCATTTGTTTTCATTATTTGAGACAAGGTCACACGTGGTCCAAGCTGGCCCTGAACTCACCATGTAGCTGAGATTGGCCTAGAACTCCAACCCGGCTTCCATCAGCATCCACACACATATGCATATACATACATTTTTTAAAATCTTAAAAATATGTGGCTTTTAGAAGAAAAAAAAAATTGAGACAGGGTCTTATGTAGCCCAGATGGTCTTGAACTCTATATGTAGTCAAAGATGCCCTTAAACTCCTGATCCTCTTTGCCTCTCCCTCCTGACTGCGGGACTACAGGCTTGTGCCACCACATTTGCTTTTCTGGGGTGTTGATGGAATCTAGGGCTTCCAGCGTGCTAGCTAGACAAGCATTCTACCAGCCCCAGACGTTTTATTTATTGCAGTGCTGAGTGAGGGGTTGATCTCAGGCCCTCACACAGGCTGAGCAAAGTCCTCTTCTATCACCAAGCCAACTACAGCCACAGCCGCAGAACAATTTGAATCACTTACGGAGCAAATGTTAGCTTCCTCCCTTTCATCCTAGCTCCTTTCCTCAAAGGCGGTATGGAATTTTCCGGAACAACAATCACGGCAGACAGATAGCATTGCTAACCACCCCGCGCTGGCTGTTTTTACCTTACTTGGGGCGGTGGAATTCCTACCACTATGCAATCCAACTGGACTCGGCTTCCTTCCGGGACTTCTCGGCTCCGTAGCTTCTGTGTGAAGCGGGGAGGCTGCCCCAGAGGTTCTTCGTAGTACAGGGACGAAGGCGAGGACCCTGGGGTGCTGTCGCCCGCAGCGGCCTCGCCGCCCGCAGCCAGCTCGGCTTCCCGCCTCTTGGCTTCCCGCTGTTCGATCGCGTGGTTCAGCTCGTTGTCCCTGCTGTCTGCGGGGATGGGGATGGGTACCGAGGCTCTTTCTCGCCTCTCTGTCAGATCCGAGAAGGTGGGGCTGTTTTCCTGCAGGGCTTTGTTTTGGGACTCCGTTTTGCTCTTGTGGTTTTTGCAGGCCCGAGGTCTGATCCTCTTGGAGCTGTGAGCCTTGAAGAGGGAGGACAGCTCTTCGATGAAATCGGCGGCCTTGTTCAGGAAGACTTTCTTGGACTGGGTTTCAGAACTGTACTGCGGCCTCTTTGTCTCCGGGGGACTGTCTGTAGAGCGGGCAGGACCTCGAGGGCTGTCCTGGCAGAAGGCAGGCTCGAAGGTTGGTTTGGGCGAAAGCTTCTTCGTCTGGTCGGAAGACAGGCGTTTCCGAGCTTGCGCTTCATCCACTCTCTCCAAGGGGTCGTGGTTGATGGCCAGCCTCGCCAGGTTGACACTCTCGTCTAACTCTTCTTGGCTCAGGAAGGCGGAAAGATCCGGAAGGTCCTCTGGGCCCCCGCCTTCTGCAGCCCCGGAAGGACTGCCGAAGTGGAAAGGGTTGGAGGAGGAAGGCTCCGCTCGACTTCGCTCATTGTCCCCACGATGTCTGGTTTCCGCCAGGTAGCTTTCTCTCAGAAGCTGAGAGATGGAAGTGGACGCTTCTATGCTGTCGTCTTGCATGCTGTAATAAAGTGATGGGCATAGAAAAAAAAAATTCAGATCACTGCCACGGAATAACAAGCC
Source organism: Peromyscus leucopus (assembly GCF_004664715.2). Taxonomy (NCBI): domain Eukaryota; kingdom Metazoa; phylum Chordata; class Mammalia; order Rodentia; family Cricetidae; genus Peromyscus; species Peromyscus leucopus. Next base: position 32,089,763 of record NC_051084.1, on the reverse strand, counting down.
TGTATTTACTATAGCACAGACGTCAGTTATGTAAGAAATGCTTAAATCACCTAACGTTGGCACTTTCATAAAAGCGAAAGACTTAACAATGACTCCTCATTGTAAAAAGGAAATGAAACGCAATTAAGTTTCTCTGAAATTAAAAATAAAATCCTGCTGGGTATGGTGGCAAATGCCCTTAATCCCAGCACTTAGGAGGCAGAGGCAGGTGGATCTCTGTGAGTTCTGGGCCAGCCTGATCGGCATAGTCAGTTCCAGGACAACCAGGGCTATATAGAGATGCCCTGTCTCAAAAATCCAAAACAAACAAACAAAAAACACCTGGGGATTACTATTTCAGTACTTTCTTTACATTAAATTCAATTGTACAAGCTACGAGATAACCATGGCTATTTTATACAGTGTCAGGGCTGAGGGTGGAACTCCGTGGGAGAACGCTTCCCTAAAATGTGAAAAATGTCTAAGCCTAATTTATAAAATTATGTTTTTTCTTTCTTTTGTTCATTCATTCATTCATTCATTCATTCATTCATTCATTGTTGTGTAAGGCACACATGGGTCATGGAGGTTCTTTCTTCCACCATGTAGGTCTAGGGATCACACTTGAGCTTGGCTGCCAGCGCCTTTACCCATCTCAACCAATCTACACCTGATTTTGTTAACAGTTGCAATGGTCTTCTCGGTTAGGATGTGTTTTCATATTCAAAACAGATCTGTTCTGCATCCTTTCCTCATTCTTGCCAATTTTGTTAACTTGATGATAATAGAATTATAGAAAAATAAAAGACATTGACAGCATGTTCTCCTTTAATTTACTGAAAAATGTAGTCTTTATATATATGGCTCGTGAAAAATAAAGGATGTTTATGTTGTTGGACTATAGTCAAGCTGTTTAAATTTAGTGTTGGTGCTGGGCTCAGTCTATTCTTGAAAGCTAAGATAATTTGGCCTTCATGCTGAGTCTAAGCTGTGGGGCTTTGTGTTTTGTTTGTTTGTTTAGATTTAAAATAAAAAAAAAATCTGTATGTCTGTGCAAAGTATATACACAAGTGCCAGGGATCAAGGAGACCAGAGGTGTCAACTCCCAATGTGGCTGCTGAGAATAAATCTGGGTCTTCTGCAAGAGCAGCGTGGGCTTTTCTTAATGGCCGAGCCATCTTTCCAGCCCCAAGTCGAGGTTTTTAAGAGGATCTTAAATTAACGTTGGTTAAGAGAAGACATGAGAGGTCGCTGAATGCAGCGCTTGGCAGGGGACTTCACATACCTGAGTGCCAGTCTTAGTTTGTAAATTGTGAATAAATGAATATATCAGCTTTTGAAAATAAATATTTTGTTTCGTTTTTGGAGACAGGGTTTTTATGTGTAACAGCCCTGGCTGTCCTGGAACTCACTCTGTAGGCCAGGCTGGCCTCGAACTCACAGAGATCTGCCTGGCATACCTCCCGAGTGCTGGGATTAAAGGTGTGTGCCACCACCGCCCGGCAAAAATGAGTATTTTTTAAAACCATAAGAAAATAGTATGGGGCTGGAGAATTGGCTCAATGGTTAAGAGAGCACTTGTTCTTTCAAAGGACCCGGGTTTGATCCCTAGCACCCACATGGATGCTCACCACTTCCACAGGCACCAGGTACACGTGTAGGCACACACATACACACAGGCAAAGCACTCATATGAATAAAATTTAAAAATCTAAAAAAAAAATTAAAAATAAATAAAGACGGACAGACAGACAGAAAGGACAATAGCATAATGTGATTTGTACTGGTGATGTCACCCATGTGTTGATTCAGCCACTTACTAGAGGGAGAGCAAACTTGTAACTCCCAGGCTGTTAATTCTCTCCTATCCTGAACAGGTGCTCAGGGGTGGCTAGAACCTTCCCATTGACCTTGACTTGCTTAGCACCCCACCCTTTAGCTCCACCCACCCTCAGATCTGGTGACTGAATGAAGACGATTGGCCATTCTTTGCTACTAGGTATTGGCCTTGTCCTGGGAAGATGGGGAAGAAAGGAATACCCTAACTCTCAGTTGTCCTTAAGACTCATGACAAAGCCTGTTCCAGTCCATCTGTCCTCCTCTGCCTGACCCGGCGGCGGCCATCATCTGCCTGACGCAGCAGCCTCTCACTCACATCACACCGAAGGCTTCCTGGGAACTTCCCTGGCTCCCAAACTTCCACAGTGCTATCCCAAACTAACCTCTCAGTTGGCAAGGTCGGCAGTCACCTTGAGAGGGCAGTTAGAGATAGCTCGGGAAGGATGGCTGGCAGTGAAATGTTTTTCACACTCTTGCCAGCAGAGCCTGGCATGGTTCTGACTGGAGTTGTTTATTTCAATGAAGTCTATTGTGCTTTCCAAGGGGATGAATTTAAAATTCAGGGGTGTTGGATGAAACCATCACTTTAATCTAGAAAGATGGCCATTACGGTATGGACCATAATATGAAAACTGGAACTATGTCCAGTAAGATTGAGTTAAGCAAATTACGATATGCTCATTTACTAGGATAGTTTTAAATTTTGTAGAATGATAATATACAGAGTAGCACGAGAAAGCAAAACTAATATCTCAGCTGAAAATTTTCATTTGTGCGTGAACTCTGTGGAAGAACAGATGTATGAAGTAAGGCTCAAAAATGCTATTTGAAAGCTTATTTAATATACTATCATCAGGAATTCATAAACCAATTGCTGTCATAAACCCAATTGTTATCAACTACTTCTTTAGCCTAGTTGGAGTTTCCAAATCACTGAAATGTGAGGGTGAAAAGTTAACGCTGCCTCAGAAAGCAAGATGCTTTTCCGTCTGAGGGCTGCTAATGTTTACTACGTCATGATGCGACTTTGTCTTTAGCTCCGTGTGTTGCGTTGGCTTAGATCTTGAGCCAACCAGGAGCAAGCAGTGACCTTAGAATTAGAGAAAGCAGAGTTCAAAGTATGGCTTCCTCTCTCAGCAGGTGACTGAGACATTGAATGACTTCTCTGGGTTTGTTTTCCTTATCTTTAATTCCATGCCATCTCTTTCTTTGGGAGGTAGGAGCGACAACTTCCAGAAGGTGAAGCCCTTCACACGTGGCCTATGGCCGTGAGGATACCATTGGCATTATTATTTTAAAAAGAAATGGACGTTTCTTTTTCTTTCTAAAACAGCACAAACATTAATGTTGACGACATTCCAGAAAGTTTATATATAGGGTGGAAGTGGAAAAAAAAGAATAGTCACTGATTTCTCTATCTAGTTTTTTTTTTTTTTTTTGGTTCTTTGTGTGTGTGTGTGTGTGTGTGTGTGTGTAGAAGCCAACTGAGATATGTGTGCTTGTTTTTTTGTTTTTATGTCTATGGTTATAAAAACTATTCTGGCTGGGCGGTGGTGGCGCATGCCTGTAATCCCAGCACTCGGGAGGCAGAGGCAGGTGGATCTCTGTGAGTTTGAGGCCAGCCTGGTCTACAGAGCTAGTCCAGGACAGGCTCCAAAGCTACAGAGAAACCCTGTCTCGAAAACCCCCCCAAAAATAAACAAACAAACAAATAAATAAATAAAAATAAAAACTATTCCAATAATAAAACTTCCAAGTATTCAAAAATAAAGGATTTACGTAGCAGCTTAATGCTGTATGCTCCAGGATGGGTGCTAGGCACTCAACAGCTGATGCTTCCTGGATGTATTGAGTTGAGAAAGTCTAACTTCTGGAAGCGTTGTGGTCCACCCTAAAGCAGGGAGGGTGGTCAAGAAGGGTGAGTTACTTTCGCTGGGAAGGACAGGAAAATCTATTCTGGAGACATCAGCAATCTGACCAACTGGGGAGACTATTCTTTACCAAGGAAGAAATGTCAAGGTCAGAAAGGATCCGTGTTGGGTGTGTCGGGTCAAACCCTAGGCACCAGCGAGTGAAAAAGAAGAATGTAAGCCCTGAGGTTGGAAATGTACAAGGCCTAGACTGGGTGTGGTGGCTCATGCCTGTAATCCCAGCGCTTGGAAGGCTGAGGCAGGTGCATCGCCATGGGTCCCAGGTCAGTCTGGACTACATAGTGAGTTCCAGAACAGTCTGAACTACAGAGTAAGACCCTGTCTCAAAAATAAATAAATAAGTAATAAAATTAAAAACAAGAAAAAGAAAGGAAGGAAGGAAGGAAGGAAGGAAGGAAGGAAGGAAGGAAGGAAGAAAAAGGTAGAAGGTCAGATCATATTAGGCCTTGCAGGACATGGGAAGGACTTCAATTTTTTTTTTTTTTAACCTTATGAATGGAGAAGATTAATAGGAATCAGTTGTGATGTGTTATGCAAGTGTCAGGGGTGTGGGCCAGTGAGTGATAGCAGCAGGAGGTGGTAAGGAATGGTTGGATTTGAGCTCTCTTTTGAAAGCAGAGGCCAATGATTTGCTCATAGGTTGAGAATGAGAGACAAGAGAAAGACCAGGGTATTTATGACCTGAGCAACTGGGTGGCTGGCAGAATCGGGTTTGGGGAAAGGAGACCATGAGTGTTCTCTTAGACATTTCAACTGGGGTGTTCTGGGACATTTGGCCGTATTCTCATGCCTGTCCCTTGTAAATTGAAATGTAGCTTTATGCCACTTTCAAAATAAGAGGAGTAATTGCTCTCGAGAGGACATTATGGTATTTGTGAACTGGACCATGCTGAAAATGAAGCATCCCCATCAATCCTCTGGATAGACTTGGCTATTGTCCTAAGTCAGAGTGGCCACACAGAGAACTTACTCAGCTGAATTTCTTTGTGTTTTCTTTCCTCTATGACTTTTCCTGAGGAGAATCTGCCCTGAGAACTTATAGGCTTCAAAAAAACAAAACTAGATGCTAATGCCTTGAGTTCTCTCTCTCTCTCTCTCTCTCTCTCTCTCTCTCTCTCTCTCTCTCTCTGTTTGTCTCTGTCTCTGTCTCTCTTTCTCCATTGGCACAGGGTCTCACTGTGTAATCCTAGCTGACCTGGAATTCACTATGTAGACCAGGATGGACTCAAACTCATAAAGACCCACCTTTGTCCTGGAGTGCTGGGTTTAAAGGTGTATGCTACTCTGCTTGCTTCCTTCCTCCCTCTGGTGCTTGGGGTTGAACCCTGGACTTCTGGCATGCTGGGCAAGTGTCTATTACTAAGCTCTATCTCCAGCCAATGGGACATATTTCTTGACTCATTATAACTCAGTACTATTCTTCTTCGGGCTCTAAAAAGACCCTGTTGTTGCAAAGATCACACACTATAAATCTTTCACTTGTAAGGTGACTATTTATGTCAGGACTTTGGGAATTTAGTTCAGTGGTAGTGCATTTGCCTCCTATACAGGAGGCCCTGGGTTGGATCTCCTGCATCACACAAACAAACAAAACTGTGGTATTGCCCAGAGAACTGGCAAAGCCCAACAACTCAAATTTAAACATAAGTGCTAGAATTTTCTGACTATGAAATATCAATAATTGTTTATTATTTCATTATTATTTTTGGTGCTAGGGGCTGAACTTAGAGCCTTGCACATGCTAAACATGTCAACTATCATTATAATATATTTAATTGAAAACAAAAAAGAAAAAAACAACCACAGAGACTGGAGGTGAGGAGAGGTTGTTCAAGAGGCCAGAATCTCAATTAGACAGAAGAGATATGGTAACTACAACCAATACAACAGCGTATGCCAAAGTATAAGTATGTGAGGCATATTAATTAGCTTGACTCAATCACTGTAATATATATATATATATATATATATATATATATATATATATATAAAGCAAAACATTATGGTATTACCATCAACAAGCACAACTCTTGTCAATTAACCTTAGTAAAGCTGTAAAACAGGAAACATCTTTTATACACAGCTCTTTAAACACTGCTGGCCACTCACTGCAGTGTGGGGAACACATTCATAAAACCACAACAAAAACAAAGCAAACTCATAAAACCCAAATCTAGTTTCTAGGACGACACAAAAACAGCCCAATATTTAATAGCTGTTGATGAAGGATGCTGGGACAGGAAAAGTTAGTCATGTTTAAGCAACTTACCTTCAACTGCAGCCACACACACACACACACACACACACACACACACACACACATACATACACACACATACACACACACACACACATACACACACACACACACACACACACACACACACACACACAAATCCCATGCTTACTGCCTAGGCTTTAAAAATAGAGTGTTGTGCACATCTAAGATAATTATTTTCTGCCAATATGTAATGACTACACCTAGTCATTACATTTTCATTAGGGAACAATAAGATAGTGTTCTCTTTGGGATTTTGTTTGTGTCTTTGTGACAGGTTCTTTTGTGGCTCACGCTACTCTCAAATTAGACTTGTAGTTGAGAGTAACCTTGAAACTGTGATCCTCCTGCCTCTACCTCTTGAGTGGTGCTTTTAAAAAAAATTACATTTTCGCTGGGCGGTGGCGGCGGTGGAACATGCCTTTGATCCCAGCACTCTCTGAGTTCGAGGCCAGCCTGGGCTACAGAGTGAGTTCTAGGAAAGGCTCCAAAGCTGCTCAGAGAAACCCTGTCTCAAAAAGCCAATAAGTACATAAATAAATAAAAATAAAATAAAAATTACATTTTCTTCATTGAGAGAGAACATACCACCATTGTTTATATGTGGAGATCAGAGGGCAACCTGTGGGAGTCGGCACTCTCCTACCATGTAGGTCTCAGGAATTGAACTCAGGCCATTAGGCTTGGCAGCAGACACCTTTACCTATTAAACCATCTCACTGGCCCTACTTTTTTTTTCCCCTTAAGACTGAATTTCCCTATGTATCTCAGACAAGCCTCTCTCAATCCTCCTGCCTTAGCTTTCTGAGTGTTGCAAGTGAGACGTACTTTGTGCACCATTATAATGCCTGTCCCTCAATACTACATCTTGATCATCTTGACCTTTGTGTTACTTCTAGTCTATTTGTACTGTGAATGGCATTGGTAATTTAATGTATTAATATAGACAGACGTGGGGATGAGATATGGGAAAGGGCCAAAGGTCAGGAAATAATATGACTCATTCTCTTAAAGAACTTCTAGTCTGGAGGAAGAAAAACAGTAGACAAAGATAAATCCAGACAACAGACGCAGTAAGAGAATATGTTGGGGGTGAACCCCGAGGCACACACATGTAATCCCAGCACCTAGAAGACTGAGGGAGGAGGGTTGTGAGTTTGAGACCAGCCTGGGCTACACAGCAAGACCCTGGGCTTTAAAAAGTTGTTTGTTTAAAGATGAAAAGAATGTGTTGGGACAGAGGCAAAGCTGAGACCATGCACAGGAGAATTAGTGAGAGTCTCTTACTTAGACTTCTCCCCGAAGGCCGGAGTCGGACAGTGAAGGGACTTTGAGAACATCGGGCAAGGCCAGGCTGGCCACTCTCTCGGTGTTTTCATAAAATTGATAAAGGCCAGTAAATAGGAAAGAAAGATTTCACTGATGTTCAAGGGAGAGAGATTGGTTTTACAATACAGCATGTGTATTTTGTACACAGAAGAGGACCAACGAGAAACTGTAAGAGATTAATATAAGAGTTACCTGTGCCAGAGCCCAGTTATTACCGAATCTGAAACACAGTAAATAATTGATAATCAGAAAATCCCAGGGCCTTTCAAAAGGCCAATGGAAGGGATCTATGGTTAGAAAGGCATTTGAAGGCTGAAGTAGTTTCATGGTACAACCATCTACCTAGCATATACAAAGCCCTGAGTTTTAGCCTCAGCATGAGGGACAGGGAGAGAGAGGGAGACACACACACACACACACACACACACACACACACACACACACACACAGAATATGTAGAGTATGGAGAGGTTGATGGTAGTCCCAATGACAGGTATAGAAGCACAGAGCTAGTATATAGAGCAGTGGTCCTCAACCTTCCTAATGCTGCAACTCTTTAATACAGTTCTTCATGTTGTAGTAACCCCAACTATAAAATTATTCTCATTTCTACTTTATAACTGTCATTTTGCTAGTGTGTTGAATCATAATGTAAATACATGTGCTTTCTGATGGTCTTAGGCGACCCCTGGGAAAGGGTTTTTTGACTCTCTAAAGAGCCATAACCAATAGGTTAAGAACTACTGATATAGAGAATCATAAATGTAAAATTTCTGTCAATTCTTATAAACTGAAACTTACTTTTTTTTTTAATTAAGAAAAGTAAGGAGAAAAAGGACCCCCTTATGTTCTTCAACCTCTATTTTTATCAGTTCTTTGTATATCAGATAATTAAGACTTTGAAAAGCAGTAAATTCCCTAATTAAACTGGCACATGTTTACAAGGTTGGGAGGTAAGTGCCCCAGGTGAGCTTGCGGTCTCAAGATCTCGTTCTAGATGAAGTGGGGTCTGGAGGCTCTGTTGAGGAGGGGGTGCAGTGAGACTCCAGGGGAAGGCAATGAGCCAGGCCGCCTGTGCAGAGCTTGCCAAGGTGACTCGTTCTGTGTGAGCTCTGGGAATTCTCTAGTGTCCACAGGTATAGCCACACTAACATTCATTGGCACCAAAAATATTTACCTATCCAAAATATGCCCTTGAACCGAAAAGCTGGCCTAGCGGCTAAGAGCACTTGTTGCACCAGGCTTGGAGGCGCACGCCTTTAATCCCAGCACTCACTCGGGAGGCAGAGGCAGGCGGATCTCTGTGAGTTCGAGGCCAGCCTGGTCTACAAATTGAGTTCTAGGACAGCCAGGGCTGTTACACAGAGAAACCCTATGTCGAGAAAAAAACAAAACAAAAAAACAAGAGGCCTTGTTGCTCTTGCAGTGACCCAGGTTTAACCCTGAGCACTCCAGTTCCAGGGGCTCTAATGCTGTCTGTCTTCTGACCTTGTGACCATGTGACACAAATACACACAGCTTGTTCCCTTGAAGCAAATGTGTGACATTCTAGAAATTTTAAAAGCGTCCTGTGGGCAATCGTAGAAACTCATGAAAACATGCCTGTAGTGCCTCAGTTTTTAATCTCCAAGCAAAGGGAAAAGGCTGTTTAAAACAGAACAAACAAAACACCTTTCTGGGTCATTTCTTTTCAAAACTTAATTTGTAAAAGCTATCTCAGTGAATTCCAAAACTGGCTTGTATAATAATCCTCTAAATTTATTGTGCTCGTAAATTGTAGTTCTGAGTGGATACTTTTTAAAAACACTGTTGTTATTATTATTGTATGTGTGTGTCACCACATGGTGTGGAGGTCAGAGGAAAACTTTTGGGAGTCTGTTCTCTCCTTACAGGAGACAGGTCTTGGGGATCGGCCTCAGGTCGGACAGTTGGCAGCACGTCTCTTACACATCACACCGTCTCACTGTCCCAGTGAGTGTGTGTTGTTACTGCTGTTGTAACAGAAATACGTGAAGAGCCTTTGCCGTAAATTACAGGCCGTGAAGGAGGTGGTGGTCCACAGAATTGTAATTATCATTAGCTACATAGTATCAGCGGGGAGATAGACAACATTCCACAATTTGGAGAGTGTCCAACTGTTTGTTTCATAGTCTACCTACTCTCTCAATTTCTGAAAGTGTAATTTCCAGGCATCTCAGATTTCCTGTGGTGGCCCTGGTTTTAAATGTTTTGCTTGTTACCAAACAGAATGTCAGAGACAGTCTCTATAACTGTAGGCCCTTGACTTCCTAGAAAAAAATACTTTAGATTTTTAAATGAATCTGAGAGTGTTATATATATAAGGAGAAATTGAGAAGTTATGACAAATTTTAATTCATAGCCTATAAAATTCATTTTCTCATTATTAAATTATTACTAACATAAAAGTGATTAAATTACCTTAATGATTTGAGAGAGAGAAAAGGCTATACAGCTATTTCATCTCTCTCAAATTGAGTGATGGGAGTAACTTTACTAAGTACATGAAAATTTGTTGGTAAGATGAGACCATTTCTTCCCATCATTCACTTCTTTTGACTGGAGACACTGAGTAATCTACCTTTTCTCTTTGCTTGTATAGTTTTAAAAATATTCAAGATGTGCATCTAATTGCTGCTAAGAGCTAAGAGTACAGTGTGCTGGGCCAAACATTTGCCAGTGACCGTCAAGTATCTGAGAGAGAGAGAGAGAGAGAGAGAGAGAGAGAGGAGAAGAAAGGAGAGAGAGAGAAAGAGGGAGAGGAAGAAAGGAGAGAGAGAGAGACAGGGGAGAGATAAGTAAAAAGAGAGGGGAAAGAGGAGAGAGGAGAAAGAGAGAGAGAGAGAGAGAGAGAGAGAGAGAGAGAGAGAGAGAGAGAGAGAGAGGTGTTCCTGAGCAGGCTCTCTGCAGCTGTTGTGTACATTAATCCAGGGAGCAGATCTCCCAACACTAAATATAGCAAGCAGATCCTTTTACAGGATAAAAAAAAAGTTTTAAATGAAAGTCTTCAACCATGGAGTCACATTGTTTTAGATTTGATTTCCTTTAAGAGGGAAATAGGCATTGCACACACATTTGCCATATAAACAACATTAGTGTGATCGGTGAGTATGACGAAAATGTCAGTACTATTTGTCACGGCTTCCTCCGTCAAAGCACTTTTCCTTAGAACTCAGACGGACTCAAGTAGGATACCATCTCCGCGAGTCTCATCCCCCATTCCAAAAGCTTTGGACTAGAAAGCCTTCTTTTCCATTTAATTGTGTATCTCTTCATACATAATTAAAACGCTACCCTAGCTTTCACTCTAAGGAACAGTAATTAGCTCCCTGAAATACCCCTTTCCCCACCGTCCGCAACCCACTATCGGAACACACTTTCCGAGCCTCAGTCTGAATATTACCTTTCTTTTTTTTTAGGTGACCCAGATGAGGATGTCCGATCCAGGCAGGCTTCTTCTGAGATGACGATTATCCGAGGAGAAGTTTTCGACGAAAACACGGGAAGAAGGGGAATTTCTTCACGCCCTTGGAAGGAGAGAGTGGCCGCCCATAGAGAACGCCGAGTTAACCTTAGTTTCGGAGAAGAGGGCTGTTGGAAGCCGGGCAACCTGTCACCACCGCGGCCAAGAGCATTTGTCGGCTCACAGGTCCCAAGTTATTTTGAGCTGTATAAACCATGTGCCTGTGAAACATTCCACCTGATTGGACAGGAGAAAACTGAGCAAAGGGATTCCATTGCGGGACAGCACCTACCGGAGCTGGGGTCAGTGGCATTTTTCTACCTACGGAATTTCATTTACAGCTGGAAGCCCAAGGTGTTTATTGATTGATGTTTTGAATTAGTAGTAAATGAACTATATCACACTCCACCCGTCAAAGACAATGGCATTACTTTAAAAGAGTATCAGAATTTGACATTTTTACTGTTATTAATTAAAAAAAAACAGATAATTTATCTTTGTGAGTTTGTGTGTGTGGTGCACGAGTGCACGTGTGTATGTGTGTGTGTGTGTGTGTATGTGTGTGTGTGGGGGGTCCACACGGGCACCCCGGGGTGTGAGTGGAGATAAAAGGACAGCTTTCAGGGGCTCGCTGTCTTCTTCCACCATACGGGACACAGGGATCAACCTCAGATTTCACTCTTCTCAGCAGCTCCTCTACCCTCTGAACCATCTCATTGATGTCTGGCATCTTTCATTTTAATCAAAGGAAAACTTACTCCCATTTTACTGCTAAGATACTGAGGAAATCTGTCTGTGGAAAGGAAATACGGAGCTGAAATTAATAACTTGAAGCCAAGAGCTTCTTAAAACTGTCTACCGGGAGCTAATTCCAAAGCACAAAGAAACAGAGGAAAACTCCACTAACTTGAGAACAAATACATGTGAACGACCGTCTTCACAAAAGACAAGTTAGGTCAGATGTGGTGGCACACGCCTTTATTCTTAGCTCTCAGGAGGCAGAGGGAAGTGGATTTCTTGAGTGCCAGGCTAGCCTGGTCTACCTAGTTCCAGGCTTGCCAAGGCTACATAGTAAGACCCTGTAAAAATTAATTAATTAGAAAAACCACCATGTGGTGGCGGCGCACACCTTTTATCCCAGCACTTGGGAGGCAGAGCCGGGCAGATCTCTGTGAGTTCAAGGCCAGCCTGGACTACAGAGTGAGTTCTGGGATGGGCTCCAAAGCTACACAGAGAAACCTTGCCTCAAAAAACCAAAAGAAAATAAATAAATAAATAAATAAATAAATAAATCCCCACAAATTGGATAAGCTTAAAAGTTAAAATGAGGTTTTAGCAAGATGGCTCAGTGGGTAAAGCTTTTTGCCACCAAGCTGATGACCTGGGACCAACGGTGAAAAGAAAGTGAATTTTTGTGTGTGTATACACACACACACACACACACACACACACACACACACACACACACATGCACACACAATACACACAGAGATAAATATAACTTCGACGTTCAAAAAATGTTCTTTTAAAAGGGGAACTAGAAGGATGGTTCATAGTTGAGAGCATGGACTGCTCTTATCGAAGACCTAAATTTGGTTCCTAAAACCCAGGTCAGGAAGCTCACAACTGCCTGTAACACCAACTCTAAGGAGATGCCTATGCCTTCCTCCAGTACTGTACTCACATGCATTACCAATCAGTAAGAAAAAGAAAAAAAAAAAATCCTTAACCTGGTGGTGGTGCACTCCTTTAATCCCAGCACTCAGGAGGCAGAGGCAAGTGGATCTCTGAGTTCGAGGCCAGCCTGGGCTACAGAGTGAGTTCCAGGACAGCAAGGACTAAACAGAGAAACCCTGTCTCGGGGGGGGGGGGGGGGAGTATAGGTTCTTTGATGTTAATTTCATGTACTTTTAGAATATGAGTCTTGAAAAACATTAGCTCCTTTAGTACAGATTAAGTGGTGGCTTGATACTACTGTCTGGTCAGAAGATTACTTTCTGAAATTCAGTCTTGAATGCCAGGAATTTTTGTTTCTTCCTTCCTTCCCCTCCCCCAACTCTTCCCCCCCTTTTCCCTCTGTGTAGCCCTGGCTGTCCTGGAACTCACAATGGAGACCAGGCTGGCCTTGAACTCAGAGAGCCACCTGCCTCTGCCTCCCAAGTGCTGGGATTAAAGGCAGGAATTATTTTCTCAAGGATTGTTTTCAGATCTTGGGACATGAAGTAGATCCGTTAAAATGTTAGTTCTGTTGAGAAATCACACAACTGTTGACAAGTTTCCTTACATCCATTCATTCAATAAATATTTACTTAATTCTCATCATGTGTCCTGTGTCGTCCAGTATGCATAAAGAAGTGTGCAAAATGCACACATCTTCCTGTCCTCGGGGAACTTACTAAGAGATCTTCATTCTCTTCAGCCATCTTGAGACTTTCTGTGGCACACTGGCTAGAGACGGAATTTGTTTATTGTGGTCACGTCAGAGGTGTCGCTGTTATCTTTTGTTACCAGGTCTTATGGGGGGAGGAAAAGAACTATTATTTCAGAGAGAAAGGAACACAGAAAGAGCCCAGTTACCTGGTTAGATTGCTTTTAGAAATTTCTAGTGGGATTAAAATATTGGCATCTAAAGGAACAGACTTCTGCATGGCATTTTACCACCCACTTCACTTTGGTTGGTCCTCTCCTTCACCCTGCTCCTCTCCCCCATCTCTCTGCTACCCCATCCCTCCCTAAACCCTTCCATCCCCAGAGACTCCCATTCCACTTCCTTATCACATTTATCTATTATCCTTCCCAATCGCTCACTGACCATCAAGACTATTTAACTCTGTCCTATCATGGTGGCACACACATGTAATCCTACCACTCCCGAGGCTGAGGCAGGAGGATTATAAATTGAAGGCTAGCCTGGGTTACATTTTAAAAAAGAAAAGGTTACCCAATTTTGTTTCTACATTTTCTGTTTATGTGGATGCTCCAGCAATTTCTTTTTATTTAAAAAGAGGATGTTGCTATGTGTAGTAACACATTCTTTTATTTGTTTGTTTGTTTGTTTGGTTAGTTTTGTTTTTGAGACAGGGTTTCTTTGTGTAGCCCTGGCTGTCCTGGCACTCACTCTGTAGCCCAGGCTGGCCTCGAACTCACAGAGATCCGCCTGCCTCTGCCTCCCGAGTGCTGGGATTAAAGGCGTGCGCCACCACAACCCCTCTTGGACACTCTTAGCACTTGGTGCCGGAGGATTGCTGTGAATTCAAGACCCTCTCTTGAAAAGCAACGACGGCAAAGTGGGTTTGGGGTGAGGTGTGCAGGTTAACGTCACAGCACTTACCCAGCATTCACAGGGCCCTGGGCTCAATCCTCAGCATCAGCAAAAGAAACGAAGACCTTCCTCCACCATCCCGACTAAATCTTAAGCCATAATCAGTCAGTTCCCATGTTGCTGGGCCTTAGGTGCAGACATGGGAAAGTGGAACTTCTATATTGAGGAGCTAAAAAGTGTACCACAAATTGGTGTACCGAGGGGAAATGTTTATAGGAACCATACTGAACATGTTAACTTCCCTGAAAACTGCCACGACAGGCCTGTATCTTACCCTTTTCTATGCATAAACTACTGAGTTGGGAGGAGTCCCACACTCAAAGATGGACCAGCATCTGTAAGATAGTGAAACTAGGAATACCTATCAAATATTAGAATATTTATCAAATACATATCAAATATTAGAATCTGTTCAAAATATGAAAGAATTACAGAAGAAACTAAGAATCTCTGCTCTCTCTCTCTTTGACATTTTCAAAAACAAATACTGAACACATTTTTAGGCTCTTTAAAAAAGCTAAGTATTAGGTATGTAGGTATTATTCAGCAATTATGAGATGAGTGTTTTGCTTATCCTATCTCAAGCTCTTTTTCTAGATTTTGTCTTAGTCCTTCCCTGGCTTATCAGTAATAATTAAGCAAATATTACACCACAGACCTCTTAGGTTTTTTTTTTAACCAGAGTTTGTTGATGTGTAGAAAGATTCTTAAAGCTTTTAAAAACCTAACATAGTCATAGATTAACTTACTAGCAACAAGCAAATGTAAGTTACATGTCTTAAGCCTTCCTCACAAAGCAGTGCAGACCAGCTTCCTATGTTACTGTGTTTTGAGCTGATTCTCAGCTTGCTTTCAGCTGTTCCTTTAACACAGCTTAGGCACACTGAGATGAGCCACAGGGATGCCAAGGAATCTGTCCTCACTTGGAGGAGAGACGTGAGTCTCCGTACCAGGAGATTCATATACCATTTTGAGTTGCTTTTTTCTATATTGCCATAAACTCTACTGTCTAAAAGGAACTGCCTCCACATACCAAAGTTTTAATAACTTTGGCTGACAGTTGATGATTTTATACTAAGTTTCCCCCTCTGGCATCATATTTAAAGACCAATGACATAAATTCATCCTCCAGGTTTTTTTTGTAATGAAAACAATATTCACCCCAGAGACAAGTTCTTGACCATTCCAAACAAAAGCTAAGTGGTGGAGCATAAACCTCTGTACAACCCTCTGATATAATTGAGAAATACGATAGAATTCTGAAGAAGTTTCTTTTTCACCCTAAAAGCATTAACCTGGAGGGAAAAAAAATCTAAAAATCATCAATTCCAAACTCATTTAGTTATAAGAGCTTTTAACAATTCTTTCTCTTAACCGCCGAGCCATCTCTCCGGGCCTTAACAATCCTTTCTCAAAGCTAAACAGAACACCCGTTTATGAACATGATTCTATACAGGAAAGTCGCCCTTACCTGCATCAGGAGAGGTGCCATCCCCATATCAATCAACTAGGATCATCTAAAGCTCGCCTCTCACAGCCTGACTTGTGCCGGCCACAAAAGTAGCATGGAGGAAATGTGATACAGCCCAGCCCGAGTAATGAAGGGTATTTACAGGGTTCCGTTGCAGATCCAGGGACAGTCGCTTAGAACACATTGCTCTTTCAGGTCGACTTTAATAACCCGGTCTGTAACGACGTTCTTAGCCTGCAGCAATGGTGGGGGTGGATAATAACGGAGGCTACTAAGGACACAGACCTCTCAGAGGAGATGAGAGAACTTAAAAAGAAGGTCTAAAGAACATCAGCTGAACTGAGCGTGTGTGGCAACATTATAACATTATAAGGAAACTTGCTGCTTTATATGCTAACTAAAGCATAGAGTGAATTTTGAAAAGAATTTTGAATGATTTATTTATTTTTATTTTATATGCTTTGGTTTTTTTGCCTGTCTGCATGTCTGTGTGAGGACGTTGGATCCCCAAGAACTGGAACTACAAACAGCTGTGAACTGCCATGTGGGTGCTAGGAGTTGAACCCAGTCCTCTGGAAGAGCAGCCTATGCTCTTAACTGCTGAGCCATCTCTCCAGACCCCATAAAATAAATTTTTAAAAAATAAAAATATTCTGAAAAACAAGTTTAAGGATTTTGTAAGACATAGGACATAGAAAGACCCTTATTTGTACAAATCGGAGGCTATGGGTAAGACATTTAGTTAAGTAAATGTAGGGGAACAATCAATTACTATTACTAAATACTTCACATTTGTGCCCCCAGTTTTAGAGTAAGGGCTACAGTGTGATTTTTAGTTAACACACAGTGATGCTTACTTTATTGTGCTGTTGGTATGAATACTGAGAAAACAGTACATTTCCAAACATATCAAAGTTTATATTGTATAGAAAGTATTACTTCCAAGAAGAAAAATCTGTTCCCCAAACTTCAAAATGTTATTTTTAATTATGTGTATAAGTGTGTCTGTGAGAGTGTGTGTCACACGAGTGTGAGCCAGAAGAGGGTGTCTAACGCCCTAGAACTAGAGTTAAAGGCAGTTATGGTGAGCTACTCAACATGGGTGCTGGAAACCAAAACCACGTGGATTCTGGGAATTGAACCCAGGTCCTCCGCAAGAGCAGTAAACATTCTTAACTGCTGCGTCTTCTCTCCAGTCCCTGTTCCCAGAACTTTGTGAAGGTGCTTCCTGAGAGTGGGTAGGTAACTCAATGATAAAGTGTGTGTATAGAACGCATGAGCCCCTGGGTTCAATCTGCAGAACATGTGTGTGTGCACACAAGGACATGCAAATATACACAAAGGTAAGTGATTAGATAAGCATCCTCTTCATGAAACACAGAACCATGTACAGTGAATACACACAATAAAAACAATTTAGGTATCTGTTTGAGGGATGAGCTCAACTGTTCACAGAATTGGGAATAAAGTACACAATCAGCTGGTTGATTCTAGGATGTGTGTATTCTGATTTTCACATTTCTGAGCTTGGTATGTGGCTTACAGTTGGGCAAACTTTCTGGTTTTAAAAAAAAAAAGAGTGGGTGCAGGAGAGAGGGGTCAGCAGTTTCTGCTCTTGCAGAACCCCTGGGTTCGATTCCAAGCACCAGCATGGTGGTTCACAACTGTCTGTAACTCCAGTTCCAGGGGATCAGCTGTCCTCTTCTGACCTCCGTAAGCACCAGACGTGTAAATGGTGCCCTGACATACAGGCAGGCAAAACACTCATACACATTAAATAAAATTAAGACCACACCAAAACCAAGAGTGGTGGAGTTCAACTCAGGACTCCAGAATAGGGCGTCTCTCACCCCTCATGAGAGACGCTTCTCCTTGTAGTAGATGGTAGTTAACACAGAGACTCTCAACTGGCCGATCCACAGAGAATAAGAGAGTGGAAGGCCAGGCCTAAATGGTTCATACATATCCTACCCCTCCTGGAGAGCCTCAGGGATCTTTGTGAAAGAGGAGACAGAAAGGTTTCCAAAAGTACTAGATAGCGTCAGCCAGGCGGCGGTGGCGCAGGCCTTCAATCCCAGCACTCAAGAGGCAGGCAGAACTCTGTGAGTTCAAGGCCAGCCTGGTCTACAGAGCGAGATCCAGGACAGGTTCCAAAGCTACACAGAGAAACCCTGTCAGCATCAAGGAGATGGTGTTTTGTTGTTGTTTTGGATGCACACAGGAAGTCACAGCAGTTGTGACAGTATGCACAAAATCGGTGTAAAGTCAAGCCGGACAAAATCTCACCAGGGGCGTGGGGAAGTGGGCACAAAATCTCACCACTAGCTGAGGAGCAACTGGAGTTTGATAAATGCGGGGAGGGGAAGAGTCAGTCTGCTACAGTGACCTGAGACCCCTGGTAGGTACACACCACTGTCCAGGGCAAGCCCCTCTCCAAGAGTAGTTGAAGTGGTGGTGGTGGCGGCGGCGGCGGCGGTGGCGGCGGCGCACGCCTTTAATCCCAGCACTCAAGAGGCAGGCGGATCTCTGTGAGTTCGAGGCCAGCCTGGGCTACCAAGTGAGTTCCAGGAAAGGCGCAAAGCTACACAGAGAAACCCTGTCTGGAAAAAAAAACAAAAAACAAAAAAGAAACAAACAAAAAAAGAGTAGTTGAGCCACCACAAACCGAACTCCGTAGTGGGAAAATGAAAACTCAAAGTTGGGTGCGTAGGGAGGTGATGGGGGATGGGGTAGATCTAGGAGGAGCTAGACAAAGGTGTGTGGGGGGGGTGAATGGTCAAACTACATTGTATGAAATTCTCAAGGAGTAAAAATATTTTTAAAGTATTCTGTGAGTAACACTGAGTTACAAAACTCCGAAATAACTAGTATCAGGTATATAATCTCAAAGATATTCACTTGCCATTTGGGTAAAAACAAGTTAGCATTCCTGGGCTATGCACTAGAAACTTTCCTGACAGCTTCAAGTAGGTTGTGCTCTTCTTTATGCATTCTTTCAGCACGTGAGAATCTGGGGCCTCAAAAGAGGCTAAAATCACGTTCTACATGTTTGAGCCAAAATTAAACATATGCTCCTAACCTTTGCAAATAATTAAGCGTTCCCACGTTCAACATTTTTGCTAAAGGACTAAGGGTTTAAAATGAATATGAAACACGCCTTTTCTTTTAGCAAATACCCTAAAGAGATTCCATGTAAAACTTGAAGTTGTTTAGTTCTGATTGACATGCACTCTGGAATCCTTCGGGATGATAAAACAAACAAAACGAAGGAGAAAATTCAGGGGGTGGGGAATGGAGATGCTTTCGCATATTCTCTATGGCCAGATTATGGCCAGCAATGTGGCTTCCTTTGCAGACAGGCATGGGAACGGATGCTCGGAGGAAGGGCACTGACAGGCAGGCAGAAGGCTTCCCAGGATCTTTTCTAGTTTCTATTCATGACAGCAATTTGCTGAAACAATTTAAGAGCATTGTTCATTGGCAACGACATTTAAATGTTTTAAATGTTATTTCTGAACACTTTCACACAAGTCAATAGTTTTCTATTTTTTGCAAGAGCCGGATAGAAAAATGGGTTTGAGTTCTCCCTGTAGATAGAATGTTAGCGTGGAACGTGCTTGTATGTCAGGCTCTGGACGATCCCACTCAGAGGCTATTTTTGGGCTACAAGGTCATCTCAGAATCAAAGTTCAGTGCTCTTCTTCAAGATATATGAGTAATCACATTAACCCTAATGACGGGCGGGAAGAAATGGGAACCAATGTTTCTAACTCCGAGAGTTACTCTCCTTTAATTTCCGGCAGCCCCAAAGCTGAATATTATCTGTGTATACTGGGGCGATTAAGGGCAGTTAAGAAGTGTGGCTTTCCAGTGGCGTGCACAGCTGGGAGCATTCCAACACTGGTCTTCTAGTTTAGAATGTATGCTCTTTTCATTGCTTCCCACTGTCTACTCATGAAGGATAATTATTCAGGTTAGTACAAAGCCAAAAGAGGTTGTTCATCTTGACTTTTATGTTTTGATGGGCAAAGAAGTTGTGAAAACTATTACTTTGCTCTTATGGAGATGGTGATTATTTTACAGAAGTAGGAAGAGAACAGAAAGGATAGTTTAACACACCACACACACACACACACACACACACATTAATAAAATTAACTGGAGCCAGAGCAGTGGTGGTACACACCTTTAATCCCAACACTTGAGAGGCAGAGGCAGGTGGATCTCTGTGAGTTCCAAGCCAGCCTGGTCTACAGAGCGAGTTCCAGCACAGCCAGAGCTATTCACAGAGAAACCTTGTCTTGGGGGAAAAAAAAAAGACTGAAATAGCAAAGAATCAGACACGTTTCTGAGAAACTATCATCTTACTACAAGTAGTTTATCATGGAATCAGTGAATGTATCAAATGGGATGAGCTTGTTGTCAAAAAGGGAAGAGTATAAAGACAAAGTGTGGAGAACCTAAGCTGTGAAGAATGCAAAAG
Source organism: Peromyscus leucopus (assembly GCF_004664715.2). NCBI lineage: Eukaryota > Metazoa > Chordata > Mammalia > Rodentia > Cricetidae > Peromyscus > Peromyscus leucopus. The sequence continues at coordinate 32,069,650 of NC_051084.1, read as the reverse complement.
GAACCTGTCTTTTCTGTCTTTATCTAACCAGTGGTCTCCCCCTCCCTAATGCTGCGAACCTTTAACACGGTTCCTCATGAGGTTATTTTCGTTGCAACTTCACAATGATAATTTTGCTGTTGTTATGAATTGTGATGTAAATATCTGATATGCAGATATCTGATCTGTGACCCCTGTGAAAGGGGTCGTTCGGCCCCCAAAAGGGTCACCACACACAGGCTGAGTGAGAAACACTGGTCTAAGGTCCTATTTTTATTTGCATCTGGATCTATCCATTTGGCTTTTTCTTCTGGGGGGTGGGGTGAGGTGGGGGTGTTCGAGACAAGGTTTCACTGTGTAACTGCCCTGGCTGTCCTGGAACGCTGTTTGTAGACCGGTCTGGCCTCCAGCTCACTGAGATCTGCCTTCCTCTGCCTGCCAAGGGCTGGGATTAAAGGAATGAGCCACCTATCACTACCCAACGCCATTTGGTGTTTTCCGGACATGGTAAACTCCCTGTCAGGTAAAGACAGCACACCTGAATGGAGGGAGACCTAAAAAAGCCACTTCGTTCTGCTTTCTCATCCATCCAGCTCATCTCCAAATTACTCAATTCAATTCAAGAATGGGTTATTTAAAGCCTAGTCTAAACAGTCTCCTGGTCCAAGGTAATCACCATGTGTGTTCCGTCATCTGGAGCTCCTTCCCTTCATCTGCTAGCCTAGGTGGCAAACTTCAACTCAAAATGTGGCCACTGACGGTGTCACTAACAGGGACGTGAAAACAGATGATGTTGTAGAGAGCTTTAGACACAGAAACGTAGGGCATTGTTCAGTGACCCGGAAATAAATCTATTTGTCTGACCTGCCTGACAATATTTTAGATTTGTGATCAAGAGTAAGAAAAAAACAACAAAAAAAACCACATCTTGAAATAGCCACACTGTGTCCCACATGCATGTGCAATTGTTTCATGTTTGTTCTAAGGCCTTGGGATAATTGGAAATGTGGTCATCCTGGTCCTGTGACATCAGGTCCCACCAATCACTCTTCTGCACAAATCTTGTCTTCCGCCGACATTTCCCTGTCTCCTTTCCCTATCGCTTTGCTCACGGTTTCTTTTACTTACGATGTAATAAAACAATGAGTGGTTGCCCATCTCTTTGAAATCCTCAACTCCCTACCTCCGGCTCCTAAGCACTAGGATAACAGGCATGTGCTGCCATGCCCTGCACTTCTTATATTGCTGAATTAGACTTTCATTTATACACCCAGGTAAATACCTTGAGAATCAGACCCATAAAAATGTTTTTTAAGCGTTTATTTGTATGTGTGCATGGGTGTGTGTGTGTGTGTGTGTGTGTGTGTGTGTGTGTGTGTGCATGCTGAAAAGGCCGGAAGAGGGCATTGGATTCCCCTGAAGCTAGAGTAACATGTGATTCTAAGCCACTCAGTGTGGGTGCTGGGAACAGTCCTCTAGTCCTCTGGAAGAACAGTAAACCCTCTTAACAGCTAAACCATGTTTGTATTTTTCTCCTCCCCATTTTTTTTTTTTTTTTAAGGCAGAGTCTCACTGTGTAGCCCTGGCTGTCCTGGATCTCACTCTGTAGACCAGGCTGGCCTTGAATTCAGAGATCTGCCTGGCCCTGCCTCCTGAGTACTGGGATTTAAGGCGTGCGCCACTACGCCTGGCTTCCCCATAAAAAATGTTTAACCACACAATTAAATTGTCAGGACATAGCACAAAACAGCCAGGTGACAAACGTTTGCCCGTGGCCTGTCATGAAAACGAAGTATACATTATTTAGTTGTCCTAAATGATTCTCTTAATTCAATACATATTTGCTTACCATTTCCTATGTGTTACAAGAGATCAAATGGCCTAAAATCTCTTCAATGGTGGCTAAGTTATCACTCAGGGTTATGATATGTAATCCATAAATGCCCTGAAGAATTAAGTCAAATGAAGTAGAGAGCTAAAAATGATTGGATATTAGCGGTATACAGGTCACAAAGTGGGGAGCCATATGTGTCATTGGCTCGGTGATTGCTCGGTTTCTGGCATAATTTGAGGAGGAGAACCCTTTCTTTTGGAGATGGTTTGGTGCTAATAGATGTCCATCATGCCCAAGGACTTGTTCAGAGGTGCCTCATACGAGGTCCTTCAGACCTTTGCAGTCTTCTCCAGTCACTACTGATTTCCCTGAACACCTTTCCGAAGACTGTTTTCTATTTGTCCTTAATTTCACTCTACCCCACAAAGGTAAGCCTGGTTTTCTGTTGGTTTTTTGTTTTTTTTTTTTGTTTTTTGTTTTTTTTTTTTTTTTTTTTACTTCCACAGCCTGCTTCTCTTGGGTTTTTGCACTTCCTGAACCTAAGAGAGCAATTCTGTCCTTTCCCATGCCTCATTTTTGGGGAGTCCAACTCTAGGTCCCAGCCAAGCTCTCTATTTGTCCAGAAGTAAAGAATATATTTAAAATGCTGGGCAGCGGTGGCGCACGCCTTTAATCCCAGAGGCAGGCAGAGCTCTGAGTTGAAGCCATCCTGGTCTACAGAATGAGCTCCAGAACAGCCAGGGCTGTTACACAGAGAAATCCTGTCTCAAGAAACCAAACCCAAACCCAAACAAAAGAACATGTTTAAAACTTACATTATATAATATACACTAATTTATATCAAGATTTTAATTATTTGTTTCTGACTCCCGATTGTATTTACTCTCTAAAACGCAGATCAGAAGACCGAGTGTCTTAGCTCTGTAAGTGACGCTGTGATCCCAGCGCTACAGCGAAGCTTTGTGTTTGTTGCTCTAGTTAATATAATGGCTTAATACGACTCAGGAAGTACAGGTCGTTATCCCCATTTTATGGAGGATGAACCTGAAAAAAAATTACATGCCTCCATGTTTTTTGCAGATTCAAGGGTCTGAAAAAGATTACTTCAGACGAACTATGTCATTACCTTCTTTTTATAGAGGAAGAAACTAAAGATCAGAGAAGAAATCTGCACAAAGCCACTCAGGGCTGTGATTCACACCCAAGTCTATTCCACGCCAAAGCCCAAGCTGTTCTCTATGCCAGCAAGCCACCTTTCAGAGGCATTCACACTTGTTAGTAATACATTGAGGAACCCGTTTGGGATTGGGGGAACCTTGGCAGAGATAGGATAACAAGGAGACATCTGGTAGGGTTGGCTCATGATGGTTACTAACTCCCTCCAAAGTTCTCCCAAGTCCTTTGAAATCTGGATGCTTTAGACGCTCGTGCTGGTCAAAGAATCGTCTTGAACGGATTGAAGTGACTCAGTAATAAACAGTTCTCTCTGTATCTGTCTGCAGACCAGGAGGCACAGGACGCTGGAGCGTGAGAGGCTGTCACTCTATCTACAGTCTTTTTCAGTAGACACAGCCTTAGCATTTCACCTTTTTAAGTTATTTCCAGCCACAGTGCCAATAAAAGCAAGGAGCTGGGTGCCATGCTCAAAAAAAATGTAGTCCCAACTACTTGGGAAGCTGAGGCAGGAAGGGTGCTCGGGGTCAGGGTTGGAAAGCGGCCTGGGCGATGTGGTAAGGTCCATCCCGTGCACAAATGAATAAAAATAAAAGTAACAGAGGTGTACTGGCCTTGAAGTTGGTCTTTCTTGTGTTATTTTGTGGGAAAGTTGTGATGACCAGAGCTGTGTGTGAGGACACACTAGCAGTAAAATACAGATTCTCACCGGGCAGTGGTGGAACAACCTCCCAGCACTTGGGAGGCAGAGGCTGGCAGATCTCTGTGAGTTCGAGGCCAGCCTGGTCTGCAGAGCGAGTTCCAACATAGCCAGGGCTGTTACACAGAGAAACCTTATCTTGAAAAAACAAAAAATAAAACACACAGCTTCCCAAGGCTACTGCTCATGGGACTAAGGAGAGCACCTCTGAGGGAACACCCTGGACCTCACCTACAGCAGAACCAAGCGATAAATGAGCGCCAGTGAGATCTGGAACAACACTGAGCAGATAGAACAAGCAACTAAAAGAAACACTGAAAGATTATTTTGTATCTCAAGATAGCGATTGCTATAAACATTATTTTACTGTGTTGTGAAAACTGTGAGAATTAGACTGATTTTATCCATTGAAGTAAGTAAAACTGCTTCGTGAACTGTACTTTAAAGATCATTTATTCCATCAAAAATATATTCTCTAGCTGCTATAGGAAAGTTTCATCTCTAAAGAGAGAATCAGATTTTTTTAAACTCTATTTGCTTCTCCTTTTTTGGACAGGGTCTTGCTATGTAGCCCCTGCTTAATTGGAACTCACTACGCAGACTAGGCCTGCCCAGCTTGTTAGTTTTGGAGGCCAGGCGTCCTGGCTCACATCTGCAATCCCAGCACTTAGCCTGAGGCAGACAGTTCTAGGTTTCAAGGCCAGCCTGGGCTACATAGTGGGCTCCAGGCCCTGTGAGTTATATAGTAAGACCTTGTCTCAAACAATAAACTAAACGACAACCAAAATTTTAAAGCAGAGAGTCAGTGGAAAGAGTTAAATCCCTATGATGAAAAAAGAAGGTGCTGGGGTGCCCATTTGATGGCTAGTCCCTGCGTTTGTGTCGGAATGGAGTAGAAGAGGGTTTTTATTTTAATTTAATGTTATTTTCTCTTCCTAGAAAGTGAAGAACAGAGAATATTTTCTAAGCCTGGGTAATATTTAAAACTCAGAAAGAAAAAAAAACAAGAACAAAATAGATAAGCTAAAGATCATTGTAAAATTCTGGAGCGTTTTGTTTGCTGTCTTAGAGACAGGGTCTCACTGTACAGCCCAGGCTGGAACAATCAGTCTCCCTGTCTCGACCTCCCAAGCACTGGGTTGACCGGTGTCTGCCACTGCACATGGCTTAAGACAGAGATCTTTAAGGACTCAAAAGTCTAGAATGATAAACAAGAACAGAATGTAGGAAATGCACATAATCTCTTTTGGGAACAAATATTAAAAAATAGTACAGGAAACAGAACACTGTAATAAAGTTGGGCTGTTGGCATGGACTATATTTGCTATGGGCATAGCATTTTAAAAATGTATCAACTGGGGTACCTGAGTTCAATTCCCAGAAACCAGTTTTTAAAAAGCTGAGTGTGGGCCAGGCGGTGGTGGCGCACGCCTTTAATCCCAGCACTCGGGAGGCAGAGCCAGGCGGATCTCTGTGAGTTTGAGGCCAGCCTGGGCTACCAAGTGAGTTCCAGGAAAGGCGCAAAGCTACACAGAGAAACCCTGTCCCCTGTCTCGAAAAACCAAAAAAAAAAAAAAAAAAAAAGGCTGAGTGTGAGGGCCTGGAGAGATGGCTCAGCGGTTAAGAGCACTTGCTGCTCTTTCAGAGGACCAAGGTTCAATTCCCAGCACCTACATGGCAGCTCACAACCATCTGTAGCATCTGTAACAACAGTTGCCAGATATCTGATGCCTTCTTCTGGTCTTCACAAGCACCAAGTGTGCACATGGTGCACATGGATACATGCAGGCAAGCACTCATACACATTAAAAAAAAAGAGTGTGAGAGTGTGAGTTTGTAATCCCAGTGCTGGGAGACAGAGACAAGCCGATCCCTGGGACTCCCTGGTCAGCACAGCCTACTTGGCAAGTCCCAGGTCAGGGAGACAACCTGTCTCAAAAATAAGGTTGTGGGCAGTGCTAAGGAACACCACCTGAAGTTGTCCACTGGCCTCCACGTGAACGTGCACACACAGGAACTCACACCTGTACAGTCGTACATCCCACACATACACACGCAGACACCAGGTCCATAGCAAGATGGTCAAAGAAGAAACCAAGTCAGTGCTATAATTGGGCCGAATGTAATTGTATTTAGAGTCAGATTCTAACTCCATCACTTACTATCCAAGAAACCCCTAGCAAGTTATGAGGTCTCTTGACGTTTCTGTTTGCTCATTTCTAAAAAGGGGAAGCCAGGTACAGTGATGGGCTCCTCAAGTCCCAACCTTCTGGAGGCTGAGGTGGGACAATTATTTGAACCCAGAGTTTGAGACCAGTCTGGGCAACACATTGAGACCCTGGGTAAACAGATAAGTAAATGGCTGGGTGGTGGTGGCACACGCACCTTTAATCCCAGCACTTGAGAGGCAGAGGCGGGTGGATCTCTGTGAGTTCGAGACCAGCCTGGTCTACGGAGTGAGTTCCAGGACAGCCAGGGTTGTTGCACAGAGAAACCCTGTCTCGAAAAACAAAACAAAACAAACAAAACAAAACAAAAAGTTAATAAATAAATAAATAAATAAACTTCAAAGGGGAAATGATGGGAACTATTGCCATAGGAGTTCTGTGAAAATTATTGGTACTCAGATCAATGCCTGGTTCCTCACATGTGAGCAACAAATGTTAAGTATGACTATTATTATAGAAGTGTCTCTTAAGCCAGCTGTTAGCAGTTAAGCCAGCTGTTAGCAGCACGTGTCTGTCATCCCAGCACTCCGGAAGCAGAGGCAAGAGGATTGCCACAAGTCCTGGGGCAGTCCAGACCACGATGTGAGCTCGAGGCTAGCCATGCCTATACAGCAAGACTCTACCATTAAAATTACTAAGGTAAAAATAGAACAAAAAGTGAGATAAACATCATCTGGTCCGCTGTGTAAAGTCACAGGTAGTGAAGTTCTCACAGCTGTGCTGAGCCATAAACTTAAAGAAAGGCCAAAGGCTGAATGGGCCACTGAGACTGTTGACTCAGGCAGGCTCGGCCGCAGTTCGGGTTTCCAGACTGACTCAGGCCTTGGCGTCTTTCCTGAGGCTGACAACAAGAATGCCAATTAGTGCCGGAGAGTGATGAGTTTTTGTAACAAGTCTGTGAAAGCATGTGAATCAGGTCACTTAAACCTCGTGCCGAACACCAGTCGTGATCAACGGAGCTCAGACTCATGCCAAAGACACGCAGAAAAATGCTCCTATCTAGTTACTGTGCTCCGGAAACATCTGCTTCTGAGTTCTGGATTGTCAACTGACCCACTGCCAAGGGGCTAAACATAGCTAAAGCCTTTAAATTATAACTTGATCCGACAGGCCAGGTATCAAACAAGACCTGAGCAGCCAAATCGAGTGGTGACAAATATCAGAGCAATATATCAGTCTATGGTATGTGTTTTATGACAAGAAAATAATGGACAGTATTAGTGCGTATCTTTTTGTTTTGTTTGTTTGTTTTTTGAGACAGGGTTTCTCTGTGTAACTTTTGGAGCCTGTCCTGGATCTCGCTCTGTAGACCAGGCTGGCCTCGTACCCACAGAGATCTACCTGCCTCTGTCTCCTGAGTGCTGGGATCAAAGGCATGCGCCACCGATGCCTGGCGAATATATATATTCGTGTATACACGTGTATATATATATATTTTTTTTCATTTAATCTAAATAAAGGATGTCTGTCTAAGTGCAGCGGTCAACACAGGCTCACGAAACTATTCTTCAGTTTAAATGATCTACAGGGGAGAACCCTGGGAACGTAGGGAAATTGCTTCATCTTTTCATGGTCCTGAAAAGATGTCCAAAAGACTAATGTGGATGCATATTAATGCCTCCTGTAAACGAGAGGCCCCACGAGACAACGGCAGTCAACTGGACAGGTGTCAGGTACAATACAGTAGTGTTTTAAGACTATTACGAGAGCAGCAAGAGGGCACAGCAGGTAGACACTGGCGGTGCAAGCCTGGGCACCTGGGTTCGTCCCCAGCCCCCGGGGCCCCCTTTAAAAGATCAAATGTGCTGACACAAATCTATAATCCCCGCACTCCTACATCCAAGTGGGAGGTGGAGACAGGAGAACCATCTGGAAGCTCACGAGCCAGCTAGTCTGTAGTAAATGTGCCGCAGAGCAGACACCAGAGAAACCCTTGAAAAGGGTGGCAGGACATTTACTCCAGAAAATTGTCCTCTGACCTCTACATGTGTGTGCATTTGCCCACACACTAATAATAAAAATTAAATAACAAAAGAAGCAGAGAGACCCTGATTCAAAAAGACAGGAGGCAAGAACTGAGTGACTCCTGAAAGTTGGCCTCTGATTTCCACAGTATGCATGTATGCACAGGCATGCACACACATAATAATAACAAACAAAAATAAAACAGGAAGACCCATTATTTAAAGGCTGCAGTGCTGGCACTACAGTTATTGTTTGTTTATTTGTGGTGCTGGGGATAGAAACCACGGCCTTAGTGCATGCTAGGCAAGTTCCCTAGCATTGAGGCAGTCTCAGTCCCAATAAGACATTTTATTTGCCAGGCGGTGGTGGCGCACGCCTTTGATCCTAGCACTTGGGGGGCAGAGGCAGGTGGATCTCTGTGAGACTGAGGCCAGCCTGATCTACAGAGTGAGTTCTAGGACAGACTCCAAAGCTACACGGTGAAACCCTGTCTCGAAAATACAAAAAAACAAAAAGAAAGAAAGAAGAAAGAAAGGAAAATTATTCCTTATTCTTATCTTTTTCTCATCCTGTCAGTGGTTCTGACATATTTTATATACATGTTTTACATGTTTAGTGTACATGTTTTTACCATGGCAAACTGTCATATAGAAAGGATAATTAGCTTACATCTACATGACATCTCAGTACCAGAAACCATCTGAGCATGAAGTTATTTGCATAGCCTATGTTTATCTTCAAGTTTCAGTGAACTATGTCCACATGCATTCAGTGCCATGCTTCAGTTATCATTGGGAGTACCGCTTGATCTGTGGGCAGCATTTACCCATCTCTGGACCAAAGTCACACAAAAACAGAACTGTCTTAGCAAAATTCTTCTATTTTATTTCAATTTGGGGAGTAGATGTTCTATATCAAAATCTGTTTCGATTTTGATTCCTCAGTCACCTACTCTCTCTTTAAAAAAAAAAAAAAATGGAGCTGAGGGTATATGTAGCTCAGTAACCAAGCCATGCTTAGTATGTATATGGGTCCTAGGTTTGGTCCCCAGAATCACATTTTCTCATATAGTAAGATATAAGTAACAGAATTTTACCATTTAAAGCATTGGGGTTTGTTTGTTTTTTTGTTTGTTCATTTGTTTTGAGACAGAGTCTTATTATGTAGCCCTGGCTAACCTAGAATTCATGAGTTAGATGAGGTTAGCTTTTATAGAGAAATCTGTCTGTCTCTCTCTACCTCCTGAGTACTGAGATTAAAGATGTGTACCACCACACCTGGAAACCTCTATTTTATTTTTAAAAATTCTGGAGTTCAATATTTTAAAGTATTGGCTGGTGTTTGTGTGTGTGTGTGTGTGTGTGTGTGTGTGTGTGTGTGTGTGTGTGTGTGTATGCATGCATGCATGCATGCGTGCGCGCGTGCTCTTCTATATTAAGATGTCTATTCAGGGGCCAGGCCAGGCCAGAAGTCAATATAAGGGTCTCTTTTGCTATTACTGCCCACCTCATTCTCTCATTGAACCTGCAGCTCACTGATTGTCTAGACTGGCTGGCAGGAAGCCCCAAGGGACCTCCTGTCTCCACAACCCCACCAACTCCCACCATACTCACTGGGTTTCAGGGACCACGATGCATCTGGTTTTACATGTGGCTGTATCATTTATGTGGTTGTTCATGTTGTTTTTGTGTAGCTGTGTATCAGAACTCAAGTCTCTGTGCTTGCACAACAGACACTTTATCAAGCCAGCTCCTCGATCCTGCTGTGCTTTTTAAAGCTTCTAAAGCCAGGAGTGGGGCAATGGATGTACTCTCAAAACTTGAAAGGCTGAGACAGGAGGATTTTTGTGTTCAAGGCAGCCTGAGCTATATAGTGAGACCCTATCATAAATACATATTTCTATTATTTATTAGTAATAATACTTCTCATTTGGGTATAGGATTTTGGTTTTTGTTTTGGTATGGTTTTGTTTTTGGGTTTTGGAAACAGGGTTTTTCAGTGTAACAGCCCTGGCTTTCTTAGAACTGTAGACCAGACTGGCTTTGAACTCAGAGATCTTCCTGCCTCTGCCTCCTGAGTACTGGGACTAAAGGCGTGCGCCACCACACCAGTTGTGGGTGTAGGATTTTTATAAAGAGTTTAAAAAAATCTTCCTAATCCCCTCCTAAAGTCTCAAGGACACAAGAAAAAAAAAGAGCAATGTTTGGTTGTAGCCTGAATGATGGGATATATATCCATTCATTTAATGAGTGCATATGTCCTCAGCTCTGTGCTGCTAAATCATAGGAGGCACCTGCTCCAGACAGGGGAGCTGAGAGCCCAAAGTCAATAGCACTGAACCATAGGCCAGAGTCAGTGATTTGTCTGTGCCTGCCCAGCAGCACCCTGGCTTTGGGTTCCTTTATAAAGAAAAAAATAAGTTGGTAAGAAAACATGCCATTTGGCTTACTTTAAAGCCTTTTTGTCTCTTTGTAAATCAGCAAATTGGGATGTGGTGGCACTTGCCTTTAATTCTAGCATTCAGGAGGCAGAGGTAGGAGGATCTCTTGTGAATTTAAGGCTAGCCTGGTCTACATAGTGAGTTCAGGCCAACCAGGGATACATAGTGAGATCTTGTCTCCAAAAACAAACAAACAGGAAAGTAAATTAACAAATTTTAGTTTTGGCTGGAGGAATACACATGAATAAGGCCCTGGGTTCAATCTTTAGTAATGAAAAAGAATTACTTTGAGATTTTTTTTTTTTTGGAGGAAAAACAATGTTTGTGAGTCTGAGCTTGGAAAGCTAAATGCCAGACGGTGGAACCTGCTAATTTCATCATGGTAATTATAAGCTACAAGATCTATGACAGTCAACCAAGTAGACTTCTCTAAAACTCCACCCTGTAATTCAGTGTGTCATATTTAGCATGAAATAAACACCTCCGAGGCAGGTGTGTCTGGGAGACCTTGCCATAAAATAACTCCACAGTACCAACAACGGACATGGCATTTTACCCACAATCCTGTATGATTTCCTCTCTCTCTTTCTGTCTGTGTGTGTGTGTTTTGCATATGCAGCTGTGAGTGAGGGTGAGCATGACCGTGTTGAGTGTGTGCAGAAGCCAGAGAAGGACACTGGGTGTTCCCCTCTGTCACTTTTTGCCTTATTTCTTTGAAACAGGGTCTCTCGCTAAAATGGGAGCTGGCTGGTGGCCAGCAAGCTCCAATCATCCTCCTGCCTCTACCCCCACAGTGCTAGGGTTACGGGCATTCATACACAGCCTTTTACAAGCGCTGGGGTCTACACTCATGACCTCATGCTTATACATAAGCACTCTTAGCCACGGGGCCGTCTCTCCAGCCCTGACACCATACTATTCCTAATCCAGAACTGCAGATAAATTGAGGACCCAAGAAAGTAAGTCAGTTATACCAGATGGCAGTTGATGTTAGTTCAAACTTGATGTTACAATTGGTGCTCCTGGTCCGGAACAAGAAACTATTTCCACGGTTTTTATGAAACAATGTCGCAGCTGTATTATGTGCATATCTATAACTGTATCTCCCTTTCCTGTTTTAATAAACACTTACTTATTGAGTAGTCTGTTTAAAGCACCCTGCTGTGTTAATGTTGTCTTCTAATCTGCTCTGTAGGTTTTTTATTATGATTAGATGTCTAACATTGAAAGGAGAAGCTGGGCCGTGGTGGGCACATCTTTAACCCCAAGCATTGGGGAGGCAGAGGCAGGAGGATCTCTGTGAGTTTTGGGCCAGTCTGGTCTACAAAGAGAGTTCCAGGACAGTCAGGGCTACACAGAGAAACCCTGTCTCAAAACACAAACAAACAGAACGCATAACCTTAGAATATATACCTATGTGCCCTCCCAGGATGTCCTAATTAGATAGGTGTCATTATATCAGGTCTTATCTGAGACTGTCATTAAATATAAATCATCACTGGGACTGGAAGCTGGCTCAGTAGTTAAGAGCACTGACTGCTCTTCTAGAGAACCTGGGTTTGATTCCCAGCACCCACATGGCAGCTCACAACCATCTGTAACTTCAGTTCCAAGGGATTTGATACTCTCTCCTGGCTTCTGCAGACACTGCAAAAATGTGATGCAAAGATATACATGCTGGCAAAGTGCACACACACACACACACACACACACACACATACACACACACACAGTTATAGTTATATATAGTTATATATCTCTTATAAGTTATTGTTGTAGTTCTGAATTTCTGTTATTGCTTTGTACCATCCCTTTAGATTAAACCTAGGAAGATCCTTTTCATTTGCCCTGGAAAGTTTTAACACCACCGAAGATTTGTAACTTTTAAAAAAGAAATAAGACATATGAAAATAAATGCTAGAAATGAAGACAGAAAGCTGTGGACTCACAGAGGGGCTGTGAAAGACCATCTGCCTAAGGTGCTTGAGACCTGGCCTAGAGCTCTGCCGCCATCAGCACAGCTGGAATAAAAAAGAGTGGAAACTAGGGTTGGGGCCTGTTTGTTCCCGGGCTTGGGAGACTGAGGCAGAAGGATCAAGAGTTTGAGGACAACATGAGCCACACAGTGAGACTGTGTCCCGAAACCAGCCAACCAGCCAATGAAGAGTCAATGGTTAGTAACCTGACTGAGAATGGTTCGCTCTCTTTCCTTCCTTCCTTTTTCCTTCCTTCCTCCCTCCCTCCCTCCCTCCCTCCCTTCCTTCCCTCCGTTGACAGGGTCCAAGAGCTGGAGCTCTCAGCATCCGCAGCTATCCTTGCCTGACTACTGGTTCTTTATGAAATAGTACCAGATAAAACCCGAGAGCTCTCGGCAGGATTCTGTCATCCATCCTCAAGCAGCTCAACTTATTCTGTATTTCAACCATGGAAAAAGCCCCCGTTGCCTGACTGGTTTTGTCTGCATCCTGTTGAACCTTTCCGGCTCTGCCTTATCTCACTCCTTCTCTACAGCATCAATGGCACCCTCCTCAGTTCTCTTTCCTGATTTCCTAAGGCATCTGTAACACTTGAGAAAGCAGTGTACCACATGCTAGAGATCCCCAATTCAAAAAGTGAAGTGGGTGGTTTGGGTGAATACGCTGGGTAAGGATGGATGTGAGATTTCTATTATGAAGCTCTTTTTTTTTTTTTTTTTTTGGTTTTTTTGAGACAGGGTTTCTCTGTGTAGCTTTGGATTATGAAGCTCTTAATAGCTAGATTGTTGGAAGCGTCATTCATAGATAATAGCAAATCTTTTAATTCTCTGGATGGCCTCCTAAGAAATCAGTCTCTCTGTCTCTATCTCTGTCTGTCTCTGTATCTCTCTCACTGGATATGGTAGCCCACACCTATAATCCCGGCACTTAGGAGGCCGAGGCAAGCAGATGGCAAGTTTGAGGTCAGCCTGGGCTACATAGTGAGACCCTGTCTCAAAAAACAAAACAAAGAAGCCACCAGAAGGAAGAATGGAAGTGGGGGAGGGGGAGAGGGAGGGAGTGAGGAAGAGAGGTTGAGAGGAAGGGAGGGAGGGAGGGAGGGAGGGAGGGAGGGAGGGATTGCTTTACCCCCCAGTGGGGCCCCTACCTGTCACCAGCAGAGGCTGCAGAGGCTAAGGGGGTTCCTCTGGGAACTCCTCACCAGTTGAGGGCTGAGAGGGCTGGTTGGCTTTCCCTCCTGGGCTTGCCCATCCTGCTAATTTTAGGCTGCTTCCTCATGCGGCTGCCATGGGTATCAAGGCATGTGGCTCCCCTCGGAGGAGCTATTTTCTCCTCGGAGTCTCACTTGTTTGCTTCCAACTTGTCTCCTCCCCCACCCCATATCTGTGGAACTGAGTTATTTCACTTTAATATTAATACACACACACACACACACACACACACACACACACACACACACATAATGTCTTAATATATGTCTTTCAGGGGCTTGTTAGCATATGCAAATCCCCAGGTTCAAGCCCAGCACTAAAACAAAACAAATAACAAAACCAAGCAAAAACCCTTTCGGAATTATGCTCACTCTGATCCAAATTTAATCCTAAACCCGAGACTAAAGCCAACTTTTCACACTGGATTTTAGCTGTACCCGCCACTGGCCGGGTTTCTGAGTCATGTTTGTCGAACAAATATTTACTAGACTGCGCGGAGTCACTGAAACACACTGATGAACCAGGCCAACCTGTGTTTACTGGTGAAATCTCGGTAACAGGACGTTTATCAAATTTCCACTATGTTCTGTGGCAGTAAGTGAAACTCCCGTTCCTCAGAAGGCACACAGGTATTTCACAAAGACCCAAAGGCAAACCTAAGAAATTCCTGCTTCGACTCGGATTTTAGATAATGAAAGGATTTGCTTGCTCAGTTTGTCAGGAAACAGTGCTCAGACGACAAACACATAAAAAATACTGATTATGTTCGGTCTTCTCTAAGGTCTTATCGTTTCCGCTAAAGACGTTACGTCAAAACATCTTCGTGGGCTTGATAAAGTTTTCTAACAATTTATTTCTCATTTTTAAAATAACTGGTTTGGGCTGTTGATCTGCCTCAGCAGTTAAAGGTGCTTGCTGCCCAGCCTGATGACCCGAGTTTGATCCTCAGAACCCTCTCAAGTGGAAGGAGAAAATCGACTTCCCAAAGCTGTCCTTGGACCTCCACACGCATGTCGCATGCTGTGGGCATGTGCGCACACCCATACAACTGGATCTCTGTGAGTTAGGAGCCAGCCTGGTCTTCATAGAGAGTTCCAGGTCATTCAGGGCTACATAATGATGTATGCCCTCTGCTGCCCTCAAAAAGGTTGAATAGATGAAGTTGGTTGTGGGGGAACACACAGCATCTTCATTTGCTTCCATGTGTACAGAATATTTTTTCTTTGATTTCTTAGTATGTACATAGATTTTTTACAAAGCAATGTGGACAGTGTTGCCTTTTTCTTGGTCTAACATTTTTGTTATTTTAATATGGTTAAACTGTATTAGGCAAAGTGAAAGTGGCAAGTGTTAATATTCTGATCCCGCCCCTTGGCGCCACCCTATGCCCTGATGTAAAAGCCTATTCTTGGCTGAGTGGCAGGGGCACACGCCTTTAATCCCAGCACTCAGGAGGCAAAGTCAGGCGGAACTCTGTGAGTTTGAGGCCAGCCTGGTCTACAAAGTGAGTTCCAGGATAGGTTCCAAAGCTTCAGAGAAACCCTGTCTCGAAAAACCAAAAAAAAAAAAAAAAAAAAAAAAAAAAAAAGAGCCTATTCTTAAGGGAAAGCTCCACCCATTTCTCTCTCTTCTCCTCTCCTCCCATGAGGTGCACACCCCTTGAACCCCTCGTGTCCCCCCCCCCCCGTCTCACTCCTTCTCACCCCTCTTTTTCTTCCCACCAAATAAAACTCTTCATTGAGCGCTGTCTGCATGGCATCTCTGTCTCTCACCTGCCGTGGGGCACCTTGGCTCTACCCGCTAGCACACAGGAAATCCTAACAGCAACTATAATTAATCAGCTAGAACACCGTGTCCTTCTGGTCACTCCTGCTCGGTCCCTATCAGTGCTTCTGTGAAGTTTATAAGAGTCGTTTTCAAACTCTAATAAATATCTGCCCATAAACATATCAGCTGGGCGGCACACGCCTTTAATTCCAGCACTCGGGAGGCAGAGCCAGGCGGATCTCTGTGAGTTCGAGGCCAGCCTGGGCTACCAAGTGAGCTCCAGGAAAGGCGCAAAGCTACGCAGAGAAACTCTGTCTCGAAAAACCAAAAAAAAAAAAAAAAATCAATGCTGTGTTGTGGGATGGCTCAGTGGGGAACTAACTAGCTGCTAAGTCTGAAGACCTGAGTTCAATCCCCAGGTCCTTCATGGTAGAAGGCAAGAACCAGTTCCTGAAAAGTGTCCTCTGATTTACACACACACACACACACACACACACACACACACACACACACACACACACACTTGTGTACCTTCCCACCACCACACCACTCCTGACACTAATAAACATGTTCTAAAGTTTAAAAGAATGTCAGTGCTTTATTTATTTCTGGATATTAGTCTTCCTTCCTTCCTTCCTTCCTTCCTTCCTTCCTTCCTTCCTTCCTTCCTTCCTTCCTTCCTTCCTCCCTCCCTCCCTCCCTCCCTCCTTCTCTCTCTCTCTCTCTCTCTCTCTCTCTCTCTCTCTCTCTCTCTCTCTTTCTTTCTGAGATAGGATCTCATTATGCATTCCCAGCTAAGAACTCTTTATGATGAAAATAGTCTCTCTTATGTTCCACCATGTCCTCCCCTCCTGGCAACACCTGGTTTTAGGACAATCCTTTTTGCTTTTCCAAAAGAAGCTGAGCTGGGTCTGCTGGTACAAGAGGATAATCCCAGCACTCAGGAAGCTACAGCAGGAGGCCCAGCACTTCAAGGTCAACCTTAGTTAGCTACAATAGCAAGTTTGAGACCAGCTTGGGCTATACAAGACCTTGTCTCAAAAAAATTCAAAAGATTAAACTAGGCAAAACATAAACCCAGCCAACCAATCAAGCACCACCACTAACTCCGAAAACAAAAAGTATATGTAGACATTGAAAAAGATTTCCAATCCATTATCTGTGTGTATGGGTACCACTAACTCTGAAAACAAAAAGTATATGAAGACATTGAAAAAGATTTCCAATCCATTATCTGTGTGTACGGGTATGTCTGTGGCAGCATACATGCCACAGTCATGAACGTGGAAGTCAAGGGACAACTTTTTGCAGCCAGGTGTAGGTCCTGGGTCCTGAAATTAGGTCCTTTGGCTTAGCCGAAAGCGCCGTTGGCACTGAGCCATCTCACACCTACTCCAGATCCCACACTTGTAGTATTTGGTGATGTTCATTATTTACACTCCCAGAAATTCCATCTCGTGACTATTGTGAGATCAAGCTGAGGGCAAAACATGGTTTAGCATGTACTTAAGTCTTTGGGGTTTTTGTTGTTGTTGACTGTTGTGAACAACAAAACAAAGTAAAAAACCAAACCAACAAGGCAATTTGAGAATGCTGTCTGATCAGACGGTATAGAGGCAGTCGGAGTAATTTCAAGCACATGGCCACATCCCCACATACTGGTCGAGGGCCACATTACATGCCATCCTTCGGGGTTACATCTGCTTGACGGTCAAGGGAGTTTCGGCAACTAGATCATGGGACACAGAGAGTCACACCGTTAGAGAGAGAGAACATTTAGAGGCGGCTCTGGCTTTCACAGCGCAAAGGTTATTGCTGTTTCACACAGAGACCGTGAGAAGAAAATGGAAGTCAGAAATCTGGAGAGACAGTGGAGGCTGGGATAATTGTGAAGCAAAAATTGAGAAGGTTCTTGCAATAAACACTGTTTTTTTTTTTTTTAAATGTTATTGACTAAGTGAAATATTTCATAACATATCAATAAAATTGCTTTTAGTGTGGTAGGAGTTATTTCTCCCATCTCTCTTTTTAAAGTACAGGTTCATATCCACCTGTTATATAAAGAATTTTCCATTTATTTTTTTTGAGATATGTTTTTATGTAGCCCAGGCTAGCCCTGAACTTGGTAGGTAGCTAGCGACAACCTTGATCAGATTGTCCTGCCTCTATTTCTCAAGTCCTGGGAATCCTGGCATGTGGCACCATACCTGGTTTATTCAGTTATGGATGCTAGGTAGGCACTATACCAATTGCAGAACTTTCCCAGTTCAAAAGATTTTTTAAAAATAATAATTAAAAAGAAAGAAAAACAGCCAGGCAGTGGTGGCACACGCCTTTAATCCCAGCACTTGGGAGGCGGAGGCAGGCAGATCTCTGTGAATTTGAGGCCAGCCTGGTCTACAGAGCGAGATCCAGAAAAGGTGCAAAGCTACACAGAGAAACCCTGTCTTGAAAAATTAAAAAAATAGAAAGAAAGGAAGGAAGGAAGAAAGGAAGGAAGAAAGAAAGAAAGGAAGGAAGGAAGAAAGAAAGAAAGAAAGAAAGAAAGAAGAAAGAAAGAAAGAAAGAAAGAAAGAAAGAAAGAAAGAAAGAAAGAAAGAAAGAAAGAAAGAAAGAAAGAAAGAAAGAAAGAAAGAAAGAAAGAAAGAAATACTGTTATGGGCTGGGCATGATTCCTAACACCTGCAATCCCAGCATGAGCAGGCTGAGGCAGGTCCAGTGTCAGGAAGAGGAGGATCACCCAGGCTACAGCAGGAAGTTTCAGGACAGCTCGAGTTCTAGAGCTAGACTGCTTGTGGTGGTTTGAATAAGAATGGCCCCATAGGCTGAGTAGCTGAACGCTTAGTCATCAGGGAGTGGTTCCATTTGGAAAGAACGAGGTGTGTGGCCTGGCTGGAGGAAGTGTGTCACTGCAGGTGGGCTCTGAGGTTACAAAAGCCAACCAGAACGGGCTCTGTGTCTTCCTCTCTCGCTCCCTCCTTCCTAGCTCTCTGTCTCGCAACTACTTTTCCAGTCTCTGCCTATGCCACCATGCTCCCCGCCATGGTGATAATGAACTAATCTCTGAAACTGTAAGCTGGCCCACAATGAAACTGCTTTTTTTTTTTAAAGAAGAGTTGTCACGGTCATGGTGTCTCTTCACAGCAACAGAACAGTGACTAAGACGCTGACTTGGGAAAATGAAACGCGGGGCTGGAGCCATGACTCAGCAGTTGAGGGCACTGGCTGCTCTCGCCGAGGATCTGAATTTGGTACCCAACACCCACACAGTGGCTCAGTTTTCACGGGATCAGACACCTTATCTGGCCTCTGTGGGCACCACACAATCACATGGTGCACCGGCGTACATGTAAGCGAAACACCTGGACACATAAACTAGAAACGAGTCAAAAAGAAACACTACTGTGCATCACGTTGTACCCTTCCCTGATAAACTCCTGTGTTGAGATCCTTTCACTCAACGTGCCAGAGAGTGGCCATAGGTTCTTTGAGGAGGTCATGAAGGTGCAATGAGGTCACAAGGATAGACCCTAACCCATTATGAGTCATCTCTTTACAGGAACAAAGATAGGACCAGGATACAGGAAGCAAACCCGAGGCCATAGGAACACATAGCATGGAGGTGGCTATTTGCAAGCCTAGGAAAAAACAAAACACAAAAAAACTGCTGACACTTTCATCATGGACTTTCAGCTTCCACAGCTGTGAGAAAATAAGTTATTTAGGTTATGTTTTTTTTTTTTTCTTCTTTCACGGTAATAGGGATGAAATCCAGATTCTTTTTCATGCCAAGCAATCACTATACCAGTGAGCTACACCCCAACCCAGTTATGTAAGTTATTAATAAGTTACATAAGCTACTGAAGAAATTCTGTTACTTAGATTTGTGGTATTGTGGTAGTCCTAGAAAATTAATACAAAAACATTCAAGATTTTTTTTTTTTCTCTTGCCAAAACTTATCTTCCAGCTGGGCTTTGTAGCATACACCTATAATCTCAGGGCCCCACAGGCAGAAGCTGAAGGCTTGCTGTAAGTTGGAGGCCAGGCAGGTCTACTTGGTGAGCTCCAGACTAGCCAAGGCTGCATACATAGTGAGACCCTGTCCAAAAAAAAAGCTTAAGCTGCTGGGCGGTGGTGCGCATCTTTGATCCCAGCAGAGGTAGGTAAGGAAGATCTCTGAGTTCGAGGCCAGCCTGGTCTACAAAGAGAGTTCCAAGACAGCCAAGGCTACACAAAAACCCTGTCTTGGAAAACAAAAACAACAACAGAAAACCTCTAAAGCAAAGCGAAACCTCGATCTCCCGTGTCCTTCAATAGTCATTTTTATAAATGGCATTAGTTACCCAGTCAGTTGCTAAGCCAAAAAGCCACAATCTCCTGTTAACCACCTAGTCCAACCCTGTTAAATTTATCCACAGAGTACGTTTTTAGCTTGCTTGTATTTGTTTTGTTTTTGATATCCATTTTATTGTATGAAGAAATACTTTACAGGATTCAGAAAGTAAAAAGAGGTGAAGGGTTTAGGCTGGACCTCTCGACTCAGAGGCCTTCAGTTCTGTTGTTAAGTTTTATTTTTTAAACTCATGTTATATGTGTGCCTCTGTGTGAGTGTATGTCGTGTGTGTGTGTGTGTGTGGGGGGGGGTGCTGGCAGAGACCAACGGCATTGGAACCCCTGGAACTGGAGTTGTGAGCCGCCTAACATGAGTGCTGGGAATCGAACTCCAGTCCTCTGGAAGAATGAAAACACTTTTAACTGCTAAGCCATCCCTCTAGCTCAAGCTCTGGAATTACTAATGGAGTTGTGTGTCTAATGCATCTGATAACTTGATGTCTTGTTCTCAGCTTCTTTCTCAGATCACATTCCGAGAACTGGACTGGAATCTACTTCTAAAATATTTTCTTGGTCTGAGTTCTGAATCTGTGGTCTCCTTGGCTTCTTCCAGGAAACTGAAGGTAGCTGGTCTCATCCCTAGTAAAGGATGCAGAAGCCTGTGTGCTCTCCTAGAATGTAGGTACTGTTGCCTCTGAGTCTAGGTCAGTGGTTGATTCTTGGTCCACGGTTACCTCTAAACTAGTGGTTAACACCACCTCATCACAAACGCCTGGATCACTAGTCAACTTTATGTCAATTGTGGGTCACAATTTGATTCCAATAGGTTACTGGTTGAGTCTCATAGGTCTTCACAGGTTGATTCTAGCAGTTCACTAGTAGATTCTAATTAGCCATTGATTGATAGAAGGGTGGATTGAGGAAGTCCAGCATTATACTGAACAGGTATCAGAACTTTGCGGGGTATGGTGCTTTGGTGAGGTCAGGGGCAACAGGTGAGCAGGTAGAAAGCACACCATCTGTTACTACTGCTCCAGCCTCCACCACTATTAACTCCCATTTGGATCATTGCAAAAGTCTGGTAACTTAACCTCTCCCACCTTTCACTAATTCAGCAACCCTGTTCTGTCCCACACCAAAAGTTAGCTTTCCCCCCTTAGCTCATGTGGTAGGTACACTCCTTTCCTTCCTTGGCATCAATTTCTTGTTCATGCCCTCCTTGATTTTGTCTGAATTTTACCCTCTCCCTACTTCCAAACATGTGCTTGACCGACACCAATTTTCATTCAGTTCCTTGGAAATGTCATGTTCTTTTCTGCCTCAGCGGCTTCATTTTGGTCTCCTAAGCTTGAATGTTCTCATTTCTTCCTAGGCTTGAGATCTACTTTATCTACCTACCTGCCTATCTATTTCGCCTACACACCCAGACCCTGAGAGTCATGCATACTCACTGTGTAGCTGAGGATGACCTTGAACTCCTTATCCGACTGCCTCTACCTCACAAGTCTATTCTTTTAATTTTCCTTTTTCAGATTTTATGTGTGTGCTTTGTCTCCCCACTCCCCCACATGCCTGGTGCTCAAGGAAGTCAAAAGAAAGCATCAGATTCCCTAGAACTGGAGTTATAGATGCTTGTGAGGCACCATGTGGGTGCCAGGAACTGCAAAGTTGTCTGCTAGAGCAGTCAGTGCTCTTAACCACTAAGCCAACTCTCCATCCCCTATAGGTTTCAGGTTTTTTTTTTTTTTAGACTTATTTATTTATTATGTATACAGAAGAAAGTGCCAGATCTCATTACAGATGGCTGTGAGCCACCATGTGGGTGCTGGGAATTGAACTCAGGACCTCTGGAAGAGCAGTCAGTGCTCTTAACCTCTGAGCCATCTCTCCAGCCCCTAGGTTTCATTTTTAATGGCAACTCCTCCAAGGAGACTTTCACTGACCATTCTATTTCAAGGATTCACTCTATTATTCTCGACTCTGTTCTTTATTACAGCTTGCAATGTACTTCTGTTTGACAGGAGTCCTGGCAAAATAGATCTTGTCTCAAAAAACAAAACAACAACAAAAATGACAATACGAAAGATGAAACAGTGAAAAATGAGAATGTTTGTGAGCACTCTCACATCTAACGTTGAAATTATGCTTTCTTAACTATTTTACCATTTTATACTGCTCCAACATACTGTGGTAGGCTGAAATCTTAACCTCGGGTAGGTACCCTATGCAATCTTACTGGGAAATAGGATCTTTGTAGATACAATTCAGCTATGATGATGAGCTCATAATGGATAAGAGTGGGGCCGGATCCAATCACTGGTGTTCTTATAGGAAGGGAAACTTTAATCCAGACACCCAGGGAAAACATCAAATAAAGGTAGGAGCAGAAATCAGGGTGCTTGCTCGAGGCTTAACGAGGACTATTGGCAATCACCAGAAGCCAGGAGAGAAGCATGGAAAAAAATTCTCCCCTTGAAACCAGGGGAACCAACTTGCTGCCTTCACCTTTCGGGCTTCTGACCTCTATATCTGATACAGATTTCTATTGTTTTTAGAGACTTGATTTGTGGTCATTTGTTATAGTCCAGGAAATTAACACACATATGCCAAACTGAATGTTTCCTAATCTAAAATATACTTTTCAAATAAAACGAACAAAAAAGCCTACTGAGGAATTGATTATAAATGATTCACATTCATGCCAAAATAACAGGTCTTAGTGTGGTGTAAGCTAGGTAATATGGCCTACACCTCCAATCTCAGCTACTATTCAGGAAGAAGGATCCACAAGTTTAAAGACAACATTACTTAGTTTTGGTGATGTGCATAGTTGGTTAAAACAGCTAGTAAAGACATAACTAAATGCTGTGTAAAAGTCAGTCCTATACAATTTTTAAAAGGCCTGGTTTTAAGTTCTCTAATTTTTAAATGAGACTGATTTTGTTTATAGCTATCCTCTGCTGGAAAGGGCTTATGCCTCCTTAGTTGTGGAGCTCCCCACCTCCCCGCCCCCCGCGCCCCCAAGCTAGCGGCACAGTTGGTTTGCACAGGATTTCCATGTTGTTTTTTCCCTCCTTCAAGATTGACACAGCCCCACAGATCGTTAGCTACCGGGTTTCCTCAGTCATTTCCTTCTAAGGATAAAGGGAGCTTTGAACCTGTGTTAAGAAGGTTAAAATGTCAGTAAGCTACTCCACATTCTTGGTCTTGGCGTCTTACTGAATACATCTTTTTTTCTTGCCCCAACAATGTGCCCTCCATTCATTCACTGGTTTCTTTTTTGAGACTCAACAGACAGATTTGGTATCAAGATGATGTTAACATTGGCCTGTGAAACCTGGATTTCGTTTTCATGAAGCAGGAGCTGCAGCCACACGCTCTAATTTTTTTCCCCCCTTCTGAGTGAGAGAGGCCGGACAATTTAACCTTATTTTCCAATGAGTTAGCTGAAAATGTGAGCCAACACGGTTCCAAGAACCCGAACAAAGATTAGGCTAAGCCATCGCTCCATTGCTATCAATATACCTCACATGTTTAGATTAAGTTCAGGTGAGTTTAAGGGTAGGCATCTGCTTTTCTAACCGTATTGCTGATTGTTTCGCCGGCGACTTCAAAAATCACCTTAGGAAAGGTAGAATAAAATTTAGGAAAAGGCTAAAAACCTACAAGCAGAAAGGCACACCAAAAAAAGAAAATTCCATCAAGCAGCCCTTGGGAACGCCGAAGCCCTTGTGAACACACCGACCGAAAAAGAAAAAGAAAGTATACTGACAGCTTCTAAAGCTCTCATTTCTCCATTACTCTGCTAGGAGCAGGGACTGGCGAACCCACCGCGCAGGCGCCCGGCTCCGAAGACCCCTGGGAAGACTTCCCCGCGCAGGCGCGCGAACAGGGAAGTGGGCGGGGCCGCGCGCGCGCGGCGGCCACTTCCGGCAGGCCGTGCCGCCCCCCCTCCCCCACGCCCCAGCCCCCGCGAAACCACCGCCCCTCTCTCCCTCGCCGCCAGCCTCGCCCTCGGCTTCTCTCCACCCCTCGTGCTCTCCGCCCTGCTCGCCGCCAGCCAGCCCTTCCCCTCCCGCTCCATCCGGGTCGCGGACGGCTGCCTCTCGGTCCGGAGAGTGCGGGACGGCAGCTTTCCCTCGGAGGAGCCTGGGAAAGTTTCACCCGGAGAGCGAGCGAGCGAGCGAGCGAGCCGGGCAGCGGAGCCGGCTGAGCGGCGCCTGGGGTTCTTCCGAAGGAGGAGTCGTGGTCACCGAGCCGTGGCCGGCTGGAAGAGGAAGAAGATCCCGGAGCCGGAGAGCCGTCCAGAGGTCCGGGGGCGGGCAGCGGCCGCCCTCCATCGCCTAGGGCTCTCCCGGCCCGGAGGGACCCGGTGAGTCGTTGCCCCTGTGGGTTCGGGGTCGTGTGACGGAGGTGGTGGCCTCCGCTGGGGCCTTGGCGAAGGGCGCCGGCGTGCTCCGCGCTTGCCGGGGCGCTCCGCGCTTGCCGGGGCCGGGATGGTGCACCTCTCCCGTGGGCAAGGGCCTCCCCGGGGCCGAGGCCGCTGGGGCCGAGCCCTCTGGGGCGGTCTGGGCGGCGCAAGCCGGTAGCTGCGGGAGTTTGGCTGGTCGGCACGCGAGGCTGGGTTGTGTTGCAGACCCTTCCCCTGCCCCGGGCCGCGTGAGCCGATCCCGGTGCATGGTCAGGCAGCGGAAACTGAACTGCTTCCCCTTCTACCTGTTGCTGGCGAGAGAACGCCTTTCCAATACCGGTTCTGACTTGTGGAGGGAGAGAAAAAAAAAAAAGAAAGAAAGAAAAAAGGGTGCCCAAACGAAGCGCGCTGAAATCGGAGATATGTGTCTGTCTTCCGCTAGCCGTACGGAAAAGATACGGAAGGACAATGCAGAACTCTCTGGAACTTTCGAGTTTTGCTGTCCCAAAGGGCGGACATCAGATTTCTGGTTATGCGAGTGTAGTGGGATAGCTTCGGCACTTTCTAAATAAACGTAAGTGCGGGAAAATTATGTTTTGAAATCTCAGATTCAGTGTAAGGAATTTAGGTGACTTTGGACAGCAAGGAGGAAGACTAACTCCCAATAAGGGTGCTATTTAATAACGCACTGTTGTTTTTGAAAAAAAGAAGCGGAGGTTTAGATGAGAAAGACCCATGTCCTTTTTTTTTTTTTTTTTTGGTATAATGTTTATGGATGTTTTGCTTAGGTGTTGTGCACCTTGTGTGTGCCTGGTGTTGGTGGAGACCGGAAGAGGGCGTAGGATTCCCTGGGACTAGTTACATAGCGAGCCGCGATGTGGGTGCTGGGAATTGAATCCGGATCCTTTAAAAGAACAGCCAGTGCCCTTAACATCCGAGAGGTCTCTCAGCCCCTCATGGTATGTCTTTCAAGTGAAGAAGTTATATAGATTTCTCTATCAAACTATCAATGCCTTACCCCCACCCCCCACCCCATTCCTATTTTTGGGGAAAAAAAAGTTCTGGGATTGTTTACAGTTTGTTTTTCGTCTTCAGGTAATTGTCCTAGAGGTATATATAAATTAATATTATTTTTACTTGTAGGAACCATTCATAATAAAAAATTTTGAATTGAAAGAACCTAGATATTTAAACTGAATATTTTTATGTGTTATAATCACATCGATTTAGTTTTAAAATTAAATTAGTAGAGAGGGGTTGCTGCTAATATTTTGACTTGTAAAATGGAGTTGATTGTTTTAAAATTACGACTTGATAGATTCTAACTTTGTATATTGCCTATTATTAGTATAAGTAATGAGAATTAGTATAAGTAATGTCTAAATTGTGACAATTTTAAGTTCCATTATTGGTTTAATTTCTGTTACAGATAAGAACTTCAGTTTTCTGTTGATGTGGAGGTAGGTATCAGATTGTTGACTTGGGTGAGTTGAGGGAGACTTCAAGGTTATGTTCCTGTGGTTGGCTGGCTTCTTGCTTGTTTGGGCATTAGACACATGACTTATTTACTGTTCTCACTAAACTTATTTAAAGAAAAAAAGAATTTCATAAGAGTACTTATTACTGAGTTATATAAGTCAAAGCCAGTTACGGTTTTAAGTTTTGAAAGAGTAGTAGAAAGTGATGTCATTTCCTAAACATTTGTATATGATGCTTTAAAAAAAGAAAGAACTGATTGGTTCTTGGAACCGACTGATAACTCTGAAGCATGTTTTAAATGTGTAACAATTGCAGTTCTGATCGTCACGTAACACTTGATGAAAGAGCAGTTACACATCACGATTTCTTTGAAATCCTATTAACTTTGTTTGTCTCCTCAGACATAAGGTACCTCCAAGTTTCCAGTGTTTCAGAAGGGACTTTTATATTGAAACTGGAAGACCAAAGTCATTACAAGCATGTTGTGCTGGGGAAATGCATCCTATGGACAACTAGGTTTGGGTGGAATCGATGAAGAGATTGTACTAGAGCCCAGGAAAAGTGACTTTTTTGTAAATAAAAAGGTCCGAGATGTTGGCTGTGGACTCAGACATACTGTATTTGTTCTTGATGACGGAACTGTGTACACGTGTGGATGTAATGATCTGGGACAGCTTGGTCACGAAAAATCCAGAAAGAAACCAGGTAAGTGAAAAGGTCTCTATTTCTAGTCATTGATAGCATTTTATATTTGAAATGATGGTTTTTATGACCTCTGTAAACCTAAACTTACAGGCTTTATTAAGCTTTGAAATCAAAGTAAGAGTTAAACATTCTTGAGTTTTGCACACTTCTGAGTACTTTGGTTTGTGGTTCTTTTTTCTTGTATTATTATTACTACTAGTATGACCCCTAATTGATTGTGGTTAAAAAGAGCAACAACAAAAACTAGCCTTCAGTATATGTTTCTTTTGTATAAAATATAAAGGTATCAAAATCTTCAATAAGTTCAGCCACCTTGAACAGATTTTGAATTCCTAACTTGCTCTGTGATGTTTCTGTACACATGGGGGGTATGATAAAAGCTTTTTACTTTGGTTTACTTGTTTAAATCATATCCGAGTTCTTCGGTTTCTCCCCGTTAACTTTAGATATGTAATTTTTGTTTTGCTTAGTTAGAAATACTGTTCAGCCCCACCCCCCCATTTTCTGCTTTCACGTGGTCAGTGCTAGCTTTTAAAGAGGTTGTGAATGTGAGGTGGTCTGACTGTGGAGAGTAGTATAAGCAAAATGTAATTCATCAGGTAGTGAGAATTGGAAGTCTTTGGTCGATTTCATGTCTGTTTCCCTGGATGTTGTGTTTAATTGGCAGTGACTTGCCTGAGGTGGTCTTGTTAGGCACTTTGCTTTCAGCTGTGATAACCAAGAACTACTACATGAAGGTAGTAGATTCAGGTGAGCCTGCTGCTGTGCTTAGTTTCATAGCAGTGACACTTGGGTATTCCCGATGGCAATCCTTTTTTTCTCCATCAGCTCATTGTACAGTGCTTGTTTGGTTTCTGTTTTTTGAGAGATCAATGGAGGTGTAAAAACTCAGGCATTAAATTGAAATATCTTTTATACCATCTCAGCACCATTGCTACACTTTGCTCCTAATTTGCAAGATCCTGGAAGTTTAAGTCTTGTATGTGGGTAGGGTCTTTTTTTTTTTTTTTTAAACATTTATTATGTATACAGCATGTATGCCTGCAGGCCAGAAGAGGGCACCAGATCTCATTACAGATGGTTGTGAGCCACCATATGGTTGCTGGGAATTGAACTCAGGACCTCTGGGAGAGCTGTCAGTGCTCTTAACCTCTGAGCCATCTCTCCAGCCTGTGGGTAGGGTCTTAATCCCACCTTCTGAGGCATAATATGTAACTTGGTTTTATTGAATGAATGAGAGCGAGTCCTTAATATAGTAGGTCTAATTATTGTAGAACTCAAAGTAAATGATAGTTTTCTTGTATTACACTTCACAAAGGCATCTTTTACAGACTCTTACCAGATTTTCATAGTCTCTTGGGCATTGAGGTGGTTGTGGGTGGTAATTTACTATCTGTACATTTTGCTTAGTGTAGTATTGGGATTACTTACTAGATGTAGGAATTGCCAGAACACTTGCTGTAACTTACTGAGGTTTAGAAATGTTTAATGTTACTAAACACTGTTTGGTGTTCAGAACAAGGGTGAACACATACATCAGTGCTTAGAATGTCAAGCTGCACAGATGAGGTTTGGGGACAGCCAGCTGCTGTTCGGTCTTGTTGTTGACTTTGTGATGGTTGTATTGTGACATCTCTGTCTTCCTGTTAACTCATCCTGGAAACATTATTTAGTAATACAAAGTTGAAGAATGTGCTTCCACTTTCAGATCAGCTCATTTATGTCCAGGGCATATAAAATAGACGAGAGAAAAGGAAGAAGAAAAAAAGAGCTTTGTCTTTCCAGAGATTTAGAGCTAGAGTTGGAAGTTCAGACATATATAAATGAAGTAAGTAAAGAGAGTTGAAATTCTGTTTGCTGTATATTTCAAGCCTAGGGAATTTAAATGATGAGAAAGATATTGTGGGATTGAATTAAAGGAATAAAAGTTTAAGTTAAATTCTGTCAGTAGTCACATAAATAGCCAAAAAGTAAGTCTGGAGTTAGAATTGCTTTTATAAACAGGGTTGGGGAGCTCCGAGCCTAAGCAAAAGCCCTGGTTCTCTGATATTTTGAAGTGTAACTAGGCTATAGAGATAGAAAAATGTAGAAATTAAAGGAGGTGTGATGGCTGTGATAGGAAAGATTCCAGCTTTCAGCCTCATTTTTTTGTTTAAAGTACATGAGTGGTAAATTTTAATAATTTTTTTTTAAAGATTTATTTATTTATTTATTATGTATACAGAAGAGGGCGCCAGATCTCATTACAGATGGTTGTGAGCCACCATGTGGTTGCTGGGAATTGAACTCAGGACCTCTGGAAGAGCAGTCGGTGCTCAACCTCTGCACCATCTCTCCAGTCCAATTTTAATAATGTTTTAACTAAAATTATTTCTCTTTGGAATGGTTCATCAATGTTTTAAACATGCCCTATCTCTCCCCCTTTTATAAATTGTTGAATTTGAGATATGAGTGTAAAGATAATTGTTAGAGCTTACTTAATTGGTTTTCAAGTCTTGTAATTGAGCAGTCTGGTTATATCTGTGTCATAGACAATTCCTTTATCAGAACTTTACTTAAGTCACAAAGGAAGTAGAGAAAAACTAAGAATTATTTCTTTGCATAGACTGCTTTATAACCATAACAAATACATTGTAACGAAGAAATGGAACTTAACATCATTAAGGTTACTTGAGTCACATTTAGGTTGGCCTTATTGTGTAGTAGTTTGAACATATGACCTATGGGGAGAGTTTTCCATTTTGGATATTTTATTTATATCTGGAATCACATAAAACGTTTTTTTGACTTTTATTATACCAAGAGTATTAGGTTAAGTCCATATCCATCTGTGTTCTCTTACATAGGTATGACCTCACTACTAGCTCTTTCTGAATTAGTGCAAGAAAAAATGGAATGTCTCTTCCACCTTCATGTATTTTTTTTCCTACATAGAGACTACTAGATACCTAAAGCTAGTTTCTCAATGTCTTTTTTTAAACCTTTTTTTTCCTTTTTTAAAATTTATTTATTTTGAGTGCTCTATCTGTATGTATACCTTTATGCCAGAAGAGGGCATCAGATCCCACTAGAGATGGTTGTGAGCCACCATGTGGGTGCTGGGAATTGAACTCGGGATCTCTAGAAGAGCAGCCAGTGCTTTTAACCTCTGAGCCATCTCTCCAGCCCCGTTCATCAATTTCTTAATTCTTAGCTTACAAATAAATACATTTATTCAGTATATCTGTCTACTTAAATGAATTGTTAGCTTTATTTGTATACTTCTAGATTTACTTATGAGATTTAAAAGTAATTTGTTAGAAGTAAACTTCCTAACAGGTTTCTTTACTCACAATATATCCAGTCTTAACTTGTTGACTTTAAGTGTATGTTTCCTACATCTCTTTTTGGTCTCATATAGTAGCCGTACTAAGCCGTTTTAGGATTGTAAATAATGGTATCATTCTGTTAAATGGAGTATTTTGGTAGCTTTCTGTGGTTTTCCCAGTTCTTTCACATGGAGTATCTCATCTGAGCCCACAACACTCTTCTTAGTCATTCCCGTGAAAGCAGTTTGGTCATAGCGGTAGCTGCTTGCTTGCCTTTCTTGAGTCCTCACTTTCCGACCTATTCTTTCTGTTCGTAAAACATAAATCTACAAATGAAATGTCCTTTTATATACAATTCATTTTTAAAAATAGTGTAGGAAATATGTAAATACGGTAAATTATTTCTAGATTAAAAAATACCAAATTGTTCCACATATTTCTTATTTTACCAAAACATACAAGATTGCAGCTCACTGGATTTTGTAAGTCTTAATTTTCATAATACCTTCTAAGGAAGAGAAAGATGTAGATGATAAACGACTTGTAAAAAGAATGACCGAGGTCATCAGGACTTGAGGCTTGGCTTTGAGTACTGTGAGAAGGGTCAGTGCCCAGGAATCACAGTTTCAGGTGTGGGGAAGTCATAATGCAAACAGATGCTGCTAGAGAGATGTATAATAATACTTTACTTTGTGTAGGA
This sequence comes from Peromyscus leucopus, assembly GCF_004664715.2. Classification (NCBI taxonomy): domain Eukaryota; kingdom Metazoa; phylum Chordata; class Mammalia; order Rodentia; family Cricetidae; genus Peromyscus; species Peromyscus leucopus. The sequence goes on along the minus strand of NC_051084.1, from coordinate 32,039,441 downwards.
CCCACATCTGAGGAGTTTCAAGAGCATTACACAATAACTCATGGTTCCTTTCAAAATGCTTGTGACACAAATTGCAAGAATTATCCTCATCTTAGGGGATAAATTTGGAGAAATGGCAGCACAAGTTGGTAAGTAACTTGTCCAACAGCAGGTGGCCTGTAAATTGAGTCTAAAAGCTTAAGCCTACCAGTCTCCTACTGGAGTCACTAAAGTGTGCTTATGTTTAGTGGTATTTACAGTAATAGCTTCTGTTTGAGGCAGGCCAGATACTGATGCACAGATTGTTTCCTTGCCATTTGATTTGATGGCCTGTTGAAATCAATCAGGAATTGACCAAGATGATTGCATTATATCACTGTGTGGTAGGAACAATTTTTTTTTTTTTTGTTTTACTGTAGATCAAACACAGGGCCTCATGCACGAGAAGCAAACACTGTGACACTCAACGACGCCCCAGCCCAAGAATAGTTAGGCAAACAATGCTTACTTTTCTTGTGTCTGTTTTGTACTCTCATATCTTTCTTTATTGTCTTGACTGCTGTGCTGGTCTATCAGAAGTCTGTAGTAATTGTCATACAGGCTTGATTGAATGGCTAGCTAGCATTAGAACAAGGTTACTTAATTTATGTTGTATCAAGACTATCTGGGATGCATTGGTTTGCTTGTGTTATAAACAACTCACGCAAAAAAATGCAGTTGGCTTCTTTCAGGATTTTCTTTGTATTTGGTGTATACTGTGCTTAGAGGAGTGTTGCTCAGAAGGTTGCTTTGGTGACTGTGTTTAGAAGGTTGAGGCAGAAGGATCATTTAGTTGGAGGCTTTCCTAGGCTTCAAGACCTTCCATCAAAAATAGAAAATGAAAACCAAAATACTGCTTCTATCACCAGAAAAAGGGAGGGGGGTGCATGGTATACTTCAGTTTCATAATTTGGGCAGTTGCCAAGGATTAACATTGTAAAATGGCAGCCCAGTCAGTTTGCATCATCTGCTCAGAGATTTTGTTCTTGTACTTTTTGAGACAGGGTCTCACACTATGTTACTCTGGCTGGCCTGAATTTACTTTATAGACTAGGCTGTCCTCCAGTTTAGTAGAGATCATCCTGTTTCTGCCTCCTAAGTGATGGAACCAAAGGTTTGCACCACCACACGTTGTTATTATTACTATTTTGGGTATGAGTGCTTTGTATGTATGCCTGCATACCAGCAGAAGAGGGCATCAAATCCCATTATAAATGGTTGTGAGCCACCATGTGGTTGTTAGTTGAACTCAGGACCTCTGAAGAGCAGCCAGTTCTCTTAACCTCTGAGCCATCTCTCCAGCCCATCCCACACCTATTCATGCTTAGAGACTTCTTAAGGATTCTTAGTTTCCATTGTTCTCAGTATGCTATATAAATATAGCATGCTTCTCTCACATTCCATGTATTTTTTTTTTTGGTTTTTTGAGACAGGGTTTCTCTGTGTAGCTTTGCGCCTTTCCTGGAACTTACTTGGTAGCCCAAGCTGGCCTTGAACTCACAGTGATCCGCCTGGCTCTGCCTCCCGAGTGCTGGGATTAAAGGTGTGCGCCACCACTGCCCGGCCTCGATGTAATAAAAATATGAATAAGAACGACTTCCATTTTCCTAAACTGTAAAGTGTATTATTGAATGTTGAGATGTTTTTTAAACTCTTGATACAAAAGGTGTCCTTAAACATTGTTGCAAGGATTTATTTGGGTGAGATAGTGTAGGAAAATAAGTAGTAAAAGGAGCCATATGCAAGCCTCTTTCTCTTTCCCTGGACTTATTCTTTGTCCATAGAAAACAAGGTGGTGATACATGCAAGGAAAATGGTGCTAGATGTGGTGGTTCCTCCCTCTAATTTTAGCACTTTTGGAGGTTGCAGCAGAAGGATCAAGAATTGGAAGGCAGACTGGGTTATGTAGAGATACACTATCACCAATTTGTTGTAGTTATAAAGGGGAATTTCTTTTCTTTACTTTTTTTTTGGTTTTTGAGACAGGGTTTCTCTGTAGCTTTGGATCCTGTCCTGGAACTCACTCTGTAGCCCAGGCTGGCCTTGAACTCAAAGAGATCCACCTGCCTCTGCCTCCCGAATGCTGGGATTAAAGGCATGTGCCGCCGCCGCCGCCGCCGCCACCACCACCACCACCACCACCACCACCACCCGGCAAAGGGGAATTTCTTGACCATTAGTGCTTCCAAAATTTTATTTACCTGGACTTACTCTTCTGTCTTATTTTCTAGCTTGGTGTAATTTATATTTGCATTTTTAAGACTCGTTAGTAACACGTTTTCCACATATTACTCAACGAATGCTTCTTTTTTGTTATTTGAAGTGCTGGAGAAAGAGCCCAGGGTCTTATGTATAATATACTAGACCAGCACTGCCACGATGCTGTACCCCCGGTTCCTTGCTTCTTTATTCATACACAAGTTTAGACTGATTTTTTTCCCCTTTGTTATCATACAATTCTGAACACAGTTTTAGTTTTTCATATTTTTTTCTGGTTATAAAAGTATTACACATTCTTGGTGGAAAATTTGGCAATTCTAAGAAGGTAAAAAATCAAGTGTAATGACATCATACAAAAGTATTCTCATTTGAATCCTTTCTTGACTCATATTTCTGACTACAAACTGGCAATGTATTTTTCTCAACCTGTTTTCAGTGACATGAATAATCAACTGATTCTTCATATTAAAAAAATATTGAGGGGCTGGAGTGATAGCTCACCCTTTAAGTGCACCTCTTCCAGAGGACCAGGGTTTGACTTCTAGCAACTGCATGGTGGCTTACAATCATCCGTGACTCCAGTTCCCTGGGGAAATGAGACAGCCTCCTTGGGTGGTCACTCCCCATGGCATGCATGTGGTGTCCAGCCATACATGTAGGCAAAACACTTATACATATGGACAAAATAAAATATTTAAAAAATTTTTAGAATGTTAACTAGTGATAATTTAGCATTCAAGATTTAAAAAAATTATTTCCATCTCTCTCCATATATATTTATCTGCCATGACTGTGCATAATAAGTGTAGTCCTTGTTTACATCTCCTCCTCCTTAGAAAAAACCAGAACCTTTAATTTTAACATATCTACAACAGACAGCTAACTTATTTTTTAAATGTTAAACACAGCTGTAGTTTTACAAATGCATATGCTCAGAATGTCTGTGCATGAAAGTTCCAGAATACATTCATTTGATAGGCTTCTGGGTACAATATAATGAACAGTGTTTGAAAGCCATGTAAGGAAAATAAAACAAGACACAAATCATAGGAGGAGTACACATAAAGATGCAGCAGTGTTGTTTACAGATGAATGATTGTATAAAATAGGTGAGCATGGTAGCTCACATCTGTAATCCTAGGACTCACGAGGAATGCTACAATCCTGAGTCCAGACTGATCTGTTTTGGAAATTCTGTACTAGTTAAGATTCACAGTTAGATCCTGTCTCAGAAAATCCCCAAATACAAAAATGGGTAATAGAACCTTGTAAAACAGCATGGCTTGGGGCTGGAGAGATGGCTCAGAGGTCTTCCAGATAAGCATAGTTTAATTCCCAGAAACCACATAATGGCTCAGAGCCATCTATAAAAGAGATCTGGTGCCCTCTTCTGGCATGAAGGTGTACATGCAGGCAGAACGCTATACATAATATTAGTAAATCTTAAAAACAACAAGATTTAAAATTTAATTTAAAAAGAACAAGATTTGATGCCTTGTTAGGAATGGAATGGTAATCCATTTAGCTGGAATGCCTGAGAATAGGGAACATAAGATCCCATCCAGTGCTCACTATATCAGAAGCTTGTCAAGTGAATGTATTTTGGAACTTTGACTTACAGAAAACATTCTTGTGAGCACATGTACTTGTAAGATGATAGACAACTGTGTTTACAGCAGGTTGAACTATAAAAATTTTAGATGTTCTGATTTTAACTTGGTTAGTGGGCAAATAGTTTTTATAAAGGAAGAATTGAAGAGAGGAGAATTGGGAAAGTAATTAGTTTAACTGTGGTTATAGTTCTTTAAATGAAGGAACAGATAGATCAGGAGAGATTTGGCAGAACAAAGATGGACAGACATTGTTAACTTGATGGAAGTGAATTGTAGGTCAGAAATGATAAAGAGCCAGCTATGGTCCCAGGTGGAGTCATTGATTGGAAATAGAGGATGCAGCATGATTAGGACTGTTACCTCTTCTGTTTAAAGAGAGCTGATTCTGGTGAGGTAAATTTTGTTGTAACTGTGATAGCATTATTCAGTGGGCAGTAAGGAATAAAAAAAAATGGGTGAAAATCGTGACTAAAAGCATCAGGTGTTTATTTCTAGTTTTGCTTTCCCCTAGGTGTATTAGGTAGGCTGTAAATTTTTCTATTATTCCAGTTTACTAAGTAATTAATAACATAGCTATTATTTTGTGGTTGAGTCAACCTTTGGAAACTGTTAAAAGTACCTAGTGAATTTAAAGTAACTTGTAAATTTAAAGTGTCATAAATGACTCTACTTGATCTGTTCTCTATTTTATTATTATTTTTGTTTGTTTGTTTTGAGATGCCTGGTACTCATGGCTACCTTCCTGTCTCAGATTACCAAATTCTGAGATTACAGGTTTGAGCCACAGGCATAGTTTTATCTGTTTTTATAAAGTGATAAAATGAAAATGTCTATTGCTGTGAAGAGACACCATGTCCACTGCAACTCTTCTAAAGGAAAACATTTGATTGTGGTGACTTGCTTACAGTTCTGAGGTTTCGTCTGTTACTGTCATGGTGGGAAACAAGGCAGCATGCAGGTAGACATGGTGCCAGAGAAGGAGCTGAGAGTTCTTACATCTCGACTCACAGGCAACAGGAAGTGGTCTGTCTCACTGGGAGTGGCTTGAGCATAGATGAGGCCTCAAAGCCCACTTCCACAGTGACATACTTCCTCCAAGGCCACACCTCCTAATAGTGCAACTCCCTTTGGGGACCATTTTCTTTCAAACCACCACATTCAGGTACCATCTTATGGGAGTCCTGCTCCCACCTTTTGAAGGTTTCTTAGGAGGAGGAGAGAGGGATAAGAAAATATCAGATAGAAAGAGAGACCTAGACAACGAGGAGAAAAGAACACAGGGTAGCTTCAGGAGGGCCAGAGTCAATACCCAGCAGCCTCATCCAGAAGGGCTTTTTATAACTTGGCAAGGGGAGGAGCAAAAGACCTCCCCCTTGTTAGATCAAAGCACACCATACAGCCAAGTGTAGACCCTTCCAAACACCTGGGAACCACTCCTGTTACCAGATCATCTCCTTATGCAGCCCTGCTGGGTAAAGCAAGCTCAGATTCTCAGACCTTGAGTAAGATCTCGGAAGCCACTGTGGGCTCCCACACCATCTGATACCTTGATCATTTGAATTTTGTTAATAGGCTTATTTGCTTATTGTTGAACAAATGCAGCCCTATCAAGTTAATTACTGTGTTTGGCTTGATGCTTCTTTCTGAGTTGTTAGTAGTTGAAGTAATCATAATTATAAACTGTGTATTGTTGGAGTGGGCAAGAGTTCCTTTGATCTGACACTTGTTTTGTGACATGCAAATAGAAGGGGGAAGGCATTAGAGCAAGATGAAAAGAGGTCCTTACCAACAGAGTTGGGAGCATCTGAAAACAGCTTGAGGAGAATTTGGCTGCTTTGCTTACTGTAATTAGTAGAAATTGGTGGTTTTATTTCTTTATAAGACTCACGCTAGCCCAGTGGTGGTGGTGCACGCCTTTAGTCTTTAATCCCAGCACTTGGGTGGGAGAGGCAGGCGGATCTCTGAGTTCGAGGCCAGCCTGGGCTACAGAGTGAGATCCACAACAGCCAGAGCAACTCAGAAACCCTGACTGGAAAACACCACAGAGACTGTCTTGAGTGTATAACTCAGATTGTTTCCCTGAATTGATTCCAAGTACTTACAGATTACTATATACATACTTTGTGATCGAGTATTTGCTATTCATTACATCCTAACAGTAATGAAACTATAATTACCTTTTTAAATAGTTTTTTTTAAAATTTTATTCATTTATTTTATTTTGGTTTTTCGAGACAGGGTTTCTCTGTGTAGCTTTGGTGCCTGTCCTGGAACTCACTTGGTAGCCCAGGCTGGCCTTGAACTCACAGAGATCCACCTGCCTCTGCCTCCCATTGCTGGGATTAAAGGCGTGCGCCACTGCCACCTGGCCTACACTTATTTTTGAAGAGTAGTCATGTAAAACGCTAATTGGTTATCTTTGCATGAACATAGGTTCACACGTATACATGGGTGAGCAGTTGAGTAAGCCTGCAAATAGAATAAGGAAGAAAGCATACATTTAGAAATTGGTATGTCCGTGTATAGGAAGGGAAAAACATATGGGAAACTTTATGAACTATTATTCTAAAAATACAGTGCTGGTATTTAAACAAATCAGCTTTCACCCCTTTTTATTGTTTGAGATGGGTCTTGCTGTTTGGCCTGGATTGACCTTGAATTAACTGTGATGGGATCACAGGTTTGTGACAGTTCAGCCCTGTTTGTTTTTGTGGGTGAGTAAAATAAGAATGCCAGGATGGGACTTGAGAGATGGCTCAGGGCTGAAAGAGCATTCGTTGCTCTTCCAAAGTAACCCCAGCTCTTGGGAGTCTCAGTGACCTCTTTTGGTCTCCATAGGTACCTACACACCTGTGGCATATTCATTCATTCATTCATTACCCCGCCCCCAACACACACAACACAGTGAAATAATAGAAGATGCCCTTTATAATAACAATAAAAAGAGTAATAACTGAGGGTCAGTGTAAAAAAGTGTATGACCTAGATGAAGAATTGACAGCACTGTGTTGCTGGAAGGCTTCTCTCCAGCTTCCACCAAGCCCCGTAGCCCCTACAATCCACATATAAAATAATCACTCAGACGCTTATATCACTTATAAACTGTATGGTCGTGGCAGGCTTCTTGCTAACTGTTCTTTTATCTTAAATTAACCCATTTTTATAAATCTATACCTTGCCACGTGGCTGGTGGCTTACCCGGCGTCTTTACATGCTGCTTGTCCTGGAGGTGGCTGCAGTGTCTCTCTCCTCAGCCTTCCGCTTCCCAGAATTCTCTTCTCTCCTTGTCCCACCTACTTCCTGCCTGGCAACCTACTTCCTGCCTGGTCACTGGCCATCAGTGTTTTATTTATATAGAGCAATATCCACAGCAGCACTGTGCTTTTTATCTGAGAAGTCCAGTTTCTGGGCTGCTACCCAATAGCTACATTTGTATTGCAACAGCGTTTTATGGAGATTAGAAATAACCTTAATCTTTCTTTTGGAAACTGGCAAAATTATAATTTATCCAACCATTGTAATGTAATGCAGTGCTATGTGATTGAGGACCAGAATGGGAAGACATCTAATATACTAAGGAAAGAAATAAGATATAGAAGAATGTAGTGTAGAAAGTTAGGTAAATCCATCTATGTTGACTTAGAGATGTATTGAAACAAGTAATAACAGTAGTTATTGTAGGTTCAGAGGTGGGTGGAGAATAAGTAGGTTGATGAAGGACATGAGTGATAGGCTTCACTTTATATCTTTTTCGACACTAAACCAGTGCAAATGTATTTATTATCTGTCTGTCTATCTGTCTATCTACCTACCTACCTACCTACCTATCTATCTACCTACCTACTTACCTATATTTTTCCTTCCTTCCTTCCTTCCTTCCATCCATCCATCTATCAATCTATCAGTTTTTTGAGACATGGTTTCTCTGTGTAACAGCTCTGGCTGTCCTGGAACTCACTTTGCAGACCAGGCTGGCCTTGAACCACCTTGTCTCTTGAGTGCTGGGATCAAAGGCATGCACCACCATGCCCAGCTTTCTTCCCTCCCCCTCCTTTTAAAAAATTTTATTTATTATGTATACAGTGTTCTCTCTGCATGTATGCCTGCAGGCCAGAAGAGGCCACCAGATCTCATTACAGATGGTTGTGAGCCACCATGTGGTTGCTGGGAATTGGATTCAGGACCTTTGGAAGAGCAGCCAGTGCTCTTAACCTCTGAGCCATCTCTCCAGCCTGCAATATATAAATATAAAAATATATATTATTTTATTTTATTTTTTTGGTTTTTCGAGACAGTGTTTCTTTGTGTAGATTTGTGCCTTTCCTGGAACTCGCTTTGTAAACTCACAGAGATCCACCTTCCTCTGCCTCCTGAGTGCTGGGATTAAAGGTGTGCACCACCACCGCCTGGCAAAATATATTTTTTAAAAGGTAGGACTTTAAGAACTTAGGTATAGTCCTGGTCTGTTGCTTGTAGGTATATTTTCTTGGGCACATTGCTTATCCTCTGTGTATCTGAGTGTTCTGTTCTGTTCTATGAAAGTAGTATAATCATGGTAAGCTCTTTCGGGGTGGGGGGGAGGGGAGTAAGGATTAAGTGAGATAACACATGCAGTGCTAAGAACAATGGCCTGGCATGTGGTTAGTACTCAGATGTTTGCTTTTTTAAAAAGCTGCTAATGTTGGAGTTGAGGGGGGTACATAAATAGGTCTGACTAATAATAATTTGGGTATTAGGCTCTTTTCATATTTACCTGATACCTATTATTTGGTCTTGTTAGAAGCCATGGTATTCACATATTTGTCTCCAGATTGCCAGTGTCTATCTCTTCATTATAGCTGAAGTTTAGGCATTTATTCAACAGTTATTGTTTTGTGTCTTGGTTGTACTAGGCACAAAAGTACTTCTTTCCCTTTAGTCTTTAAAGGCCTTGTTGTAACTTTTATTCAAGAACTATGCTAAAATACTAGAAAACCAAAACATTGTGATGCTTGGAGGTATGCTATATTGGAACAAGACACAATGGATGATGGGATTCTTTTATCTTCAGATGTTAAAAGATGACACAGGACAGGAAAACAGTGATGCTTCCTCCCATAGGAAGCATGGGAATATCAGAAGTTATAGTTGGCTATTGATTTTATTTTTATTTATTTTTACTTAAAAAATTGTGTGGTGGAGTTGAGTGCACACGTGTGTGCTGTAGTTTACATGTGGGGCCAGAGACAACTACAGAAGGTGACTGTTCACCTCCCCTTGTGTGGTCCTGGGAGGAAGGAATTCAGGCAGACTTGGTGGCAGGCCCTTTACATGGAGGTATCTTCAGAGCCTCCAGCTTGATTGATTTTAAAAATTATTTAATGAGAATTATAAGACGTCATATCTTGATACTTTGAAAAATAAATACATTATTTATTCAGGTTTTTAAACACGGCTGAACTGAAAATGATGAACTGACCCGTAAATAATGAACTGACTGTAAGATGTTAAGAATTTTTTTTTATTCTGCCTCTTGTTTCTGTGTTTTGTAGTTATTTTCACATCAACTTGAGTATATTTTTTACTTAGCATATAAGCAGTTATTATTTTGGCAATTGAATAGAGGAGAAATTTAGACATTGGTCTAAACCTCACCCCTCCTCCCAAGAGTCTTCCTGTGTAACTCTGACTGTCCTAAAATTCACAGGGATCTGCCTGTTTCTGCCTCCTGAGTGCTGGCATTAAACCCATGCACCATGCCTGACGTATTTTGTCCATCTGTCAAGATTGCCTCCTGTTAATGACCTCTAGTTTCATGCTGCTCATGATCAAAAAATTATACTGGATAAGATTTCTGTCTTTTTTGAATTGCTAAGACTTGTGGCTAAACAAGAGTGTTTTATGTGCATTACACATTAGGACCATTTGGTCTAGATTACTGTTCAGTCCAGTATTTCCTTGTGAGTTTTCAGTCCGAAAGGGGGGATTAAGTCCCCTACTGCTTTTGGAGTATGTTTTCTTACTTATGTCCCTTAATGCTTGCTTTATATTTAGGTACTTTGGTGTTAGGTGAATGTATACTTACATTCATTATGTTCTGTGTAATTGACCCTTTATTATTAAATAACGACGATCCTAGTCTCCTAATAGGTTTTGGTTTGAGGTCTGTTTTATCTAATGTAAGCATAGCCTTGCGTGCTCGGGGTGTTAGTTGACTGGCAGTCTCCGATGTTCCTGACATAACCTGTCCTCCCAGCACAGTAGATAAAATCCGTGGGGAAGCTTAGCTCATGCAGACAAATGTTATTTCTATTTCTCTTGAAGTACAGTTTGAATTTGCCTTTTTTCTTCTTGAAATTGAGCATCTCTGATATGATTAAAAGCTATTTGTTTTTCTATGAATGAAGAAGTCTTTAAGAATTGGAATGGGCTTGGTGGTACCCACAATACTCAGAAAACTAAAGTTGGAAGATTATGAGTGTAAGGTTAACCTAAGCTATATGGTGAGACCCTGCCTCAAGAATGAATGAATGAATGAATGAATGAATTAGGAAAGTTATTCCTTCTGAGGCATAAATGTTTTCCCCATCAGTCTTTTCACTTTTGATTTATCTTTGTTTTGTTCTAGTAGTTTGAATTTTCCTAATGGATGCATGGATCCTCTTTTGCTTTCCTAAGCTTATGACTTAAGTATCACTGTCTTGTAGAATCCTTCCTAATGTATTTCAAAACCCAAATAAACATTCGTGTTCACATAGTATCTTTTTCATATCTTTAGTTTAACCTTTAATCACAATCCTTATTTCTACTGTTTTTTCTCAAACTTTTATTTTTATATTTTCAGTGCTTAGAGCACAAAAATGTATATTTTATTACTAATGTCTAATATTTTACATTAGATATTTATATTACACATTAGAGTCTGATGCCTTTGGTTTCATAGCCATTGGAATGCAATTTAAGTGCTCAAAATTTGTTAAATGGAGAACCAAGGAGTCTTAACTCATTCCTGTACTGTTTTCTTTTGCTGTTTCCCTTGGGATTGTTTTAGTGAGATATTGACTTACTTGAGGGAGCCTCTGCTATTTTTAATTAATTTTTTTTTTTTAGTTTTTCAAGACAGGGTTTCTCTGTGTAGCTTTGGAGCCTGGCCTGGAACTCATTTTGTAGACCAGGCTGGCCTCGAACTCACAGAGATCTACCTGTCTCTGCCTCCTGAGTGTTGAGATTGAAGGGATTCAAGGTGTGCGCCACTATGGGTGAGAGCTTCTGTTATTGGTAATAGATTTCAATTTCCTTAGTAATTGAGATTTGTGGCCAGGCTGTGGTAGGGCACGCCTTTAATCCCAGCAGAGGCAGATGGATCTCTGTGAGTTTGAGGCCAACCTGGTCTACAAAGCAAATTCCAGGACAGGCTCCAAAGCTACACAGAGAAACCCTGTCGAAAAACCAGAAACCAAAACAAACAAACAAACAAAAAGATTTGTGAGACTGTTTGTGTAGGCTAATGATTCTTAGTTTTCTTGACCTTTAGAGGAAGGTCATGTTATAACCTGTTTTGTTTGTTGTGTGTGTTTCTATAATATAATTTTATTAAAACACGTACAGAATAATGCAAAGAGTAAGAGATTGGTGTAATAAACTTAAGTGTGCTGGGCACTATCTTGAAGAGTTATCAACTTGCTGGGCATGGTTGTACACACCTGTAATCTTAGTACTTGTGAGGCAGAGGCAGAGGCAGGAGGATTGCTGCAGCCTTAAGCTGGCCTGATCTATGTAGTAAGGCCAAGTACACATGCCTCAAGTATACATCAACTCGGATACTTTTAAGGTAAGTGCTTAGTGTATCAATGGAGTCGTATAGATTCCTGGAGATTATCTAGCACTAGCCTCCTGCTTAAAGAAAAGCAAAATCTTAATCCAGATATAATATCAATTGCTTCATATGTGAGAATGTCAGTTTTTTGGGTGTAGTCAATTTCATTATTGAATAGCATTATTTACAAATTAGTATGCCAACAAACCCTGGTTGACAGAGTTTTAATTGCTTTCATCATGAGGCTTCTGTTGTGTTGAAGATAATAAATGTAGCATTCTTATTAAGCTTATAAAGTTAATTTCAAATGGCATGTAAAAACTTACTGGTGAAACACTAACATTGTATATATTTTTTTTAAAAGATTTATGTGTATGAGTGTTTTCTCTGAATGTTTAAATGTATACCATGTGCCTTTGTATACCTTCGGAGATCAGAACAGGGCATCAGATTCCCTGGACCTGGAGTTACAGGTGTTTGCCAGCCACTGTGTGGATGCTGGGAATTGAGTCCAGGTCCTCTGTAAGAGCAGCAAGTGCTCTTACCCACTGAGCTTTCTCTGCAGCCCCAGCACGGCCTATCTTAAGGGAAACTTGCGGTGTCACTGGCTGGCTACTTTTGATTTAAAACTTGAGCATATTTTAACCACATGAGGGGGTTTATAGCTGTTGATGCTAAAGTAGGAGTCCATAAAATAAAACCTACTATTTATAGTGGACATACTACCTTTTACTTCTCTATTCAGCATATCCAATAGATTTTATATTTTAAAACTCTGAGCCTGGAGTGATGGTGCATGCCTGTAGTAATCCCAGCAGTTGGGCAGCAGAGGCAGGAGGATTCCAAGTTCAGGCCACCCTGGGCTGCAATATTGAGATTCTGTCTCAAACTTAACAACAATAAAGATCTGTAAATAAATTGCCAGTTGAGATTGTTTCATTAAGAATACTACACTGTAGTGTTTGTATGATAAAGTAAGTCTGAATTATAATTACACTGCTAAAGTTCCAATAATAGCCCAGGTTATTGTTAATTGGTTTCTTTTTTATTGGTGGTTTTGAATAGAGTATTGTCTTCTGAGATCATCTTGATGAGCCCTGAATTTCTCTACAATGTTCAGGTCATTTATACCTTATGGTGTTATCACAATGAGAATTGTATATGGAGCATATTTGTTAATTTTTTTCAAAACAACTGGTTGTATTTTATGTTTAAGCATCTCCTTGCTTTTGATAGACAGTGAGAATTGAATGTATTCTTATTTCAAGCTCAAAACTAGAATGTAATGTTTCTCTTCTTGACTTCTGTTAGAGCAGGTTGTTGCCCTGGATGCCCAAAATATCGTAGCTGTTTCATGTGGAGAAGCTCATACAGTAGCACTTAATGACAAGGGCCAGATGTTTGCTTGGGGTCTTGACTCTGATGGACAACTTGGCCTACTAGGATCAGAGGAATGTATCAGAGTACCCAGGTAACAAAGGTGACCACAAAGAGGTCCTTAAGCTTTTATAATAAATTTGTTTATCTAAATCATTTTACTTATGGTGAGCACTCTGCTTACTGTGAGCATGTAAATATTGTTGCCTAATTATTTCTCCCCTTTGAATCTTTTAAGAATTTATTAAGTTGGTTCTTGTTATTGATTTGGGTTGAGGTATTTGGTTGACTATTTTTTATATAACTGATATTTTTTTCCATAATGGATAAAATTTCTGTTTGTAAAGAAAAGAAGTAGGATGGCAGGTATGGTAGCACATGTCTTTTAATCCTAGCTCTTGGGAAGCAAGATCTCTGTGAGTTGGAGACCAGCCTGGTCTTTAGAGTGAGTTCCAGGACAGCCAAGGCTACACATAAAAACCCTGTCTCAGAAAAAAGAAAAAGAAAAGTAGGAATTGTTTTCTTCTAGAATGGGATAGATTGATTTAAGCTACTGGTTCCACTCTGTCAAGTGTCCCAGCAATTGAAATACTGATTTAATACTGATTGGTTGCTGGGCATGATGGCATACACCTTTAATCCCAGCACTCAGGTAGAGGCAGACGGATCTCTGAGTTGGACACAGCAAATTCCAGGACAGCCAGGGCTACATAGAGAAGCCCTGTCTCAAAAAACAAACAAGCAAACAAAAATATCTATTGGTTGCATGTTTCTCTGACCTTTTTTTTAAGGCTTTGTTGATTTTTGTTTGTTTGTTCAATTTATTGTAGACGTCCATTAGAAATGGATGCCCCCCCCCACCCCACTCACCCACCCAATACTGGGACTTAAGATACACACCACCATTCCCAGCTCTTGTTTTAGATCTTGGAGAGAGCATTTAGCTTTTATCTAGTATGTTATTAAATTCTTGCTTTTTTTGTTAAGATTTTCTTTTTTTTATGTGTATGAATGTTTTGCCTGCATGTATATATGTGTATGTACCACGTGAGTGCCCTGAGAGGCAAAAGACGGCATCAGATCTTATGGAACTAGAGCAGTGGTTCTCAACCTTCCTAATGCTGCAACCCTTTAATACAATTCCTTATGTCATGGTGACCCCCAACCTAAAATTATTTCATTGCTACTTCTTAACTGTAATTTTGCTGTTGTGAATCATAATGTAAATGTCCGATATGCAGGGTATCTGATATACAACCCCTGTGAAAGGGCCACCTGACCCCCAAAGGGGTTGTGACCCATAGGTTGAGAGCCACTGAACGAGAGCAACATGTAGGCTGACACATGTGGGTGCTGAAAAAAACAAATAGGGGTCTTTGCAAGAGCAGCAAGTGCTCTTAATCACTGAGTCATCTCTCCAGCTCCCTAGTTGTTGGCCTTTCCTATAACATCTTTATTATGTAGAGATACGCTCCTTTTATACCTGTTTCTTCAGCCACTAGTTGTTTATGTTGTGTCCTTATTTGTTACTATTATCAGAGTAGATGAATTCATTTCTCTTGAGTTTTTTGAAATAATGTGAGAATCAGTATCAGTTCTGTGTTTTTTTTTTTATTTTTTTTTTTTGGTTTTTTCGAGACAGGGTTTCTCTGTGTAGCTTTGCGCCTTTCCTGGAACTCACTTGGTAGCCCAGACTGGCCTCGAACTCACAGAGATCCGCCTGGCTCTGCCTCCCAAGTGCTGGGATTAAAGGCGTGCGCCACCACTGCCCGGCTCAGTTCTGTGTTTTTTTGTTTGGGTTTTTTTGTTTGTTTTTTGGTTTTTTGAGACAGGGTTTCCCTGTGTAGCTTTGGTGCCTGTCCTGGAACTCACTCTATAGACCAATCTGGCCTCAGTCCTCCTCCTGAGTGCTGGGATTAAAGGTGTGTACCACCACTGCTTGGCCAGTATCAGTTCTTTAGATGTTATTAGGCTTGAGCCATCCTCAGGTCCTGTGCTTTCTTTGATGGACACATTGGTACTGAGTCTGTCTTACTCCTTGTTGCTGGTCTGTTGAATTTTTTGTTTCTCCGTGGTTCGGTTTTGTAAATGCTTATGTTCAGGAATCGGTCTGTTCCTTCTAGGTTATGGAGTTTGTTGGCAATAATCTCTAGTGATCTTCTATTTCTGTATCAGTTACAATGTCTCCCTTTTATCTCTGAGATTATTTAAAATGACTTTAGCATTTGCTTATTTTGCATGTATGTTCATATGTGGGTGTACATGTGCAACGGTTTGAATATGTGGAAATCCGAAAGCAACTTGCAGAAAGTAGTTGGTTCTTCATCATGTGGGTTCCAGTAATTGAACTCAGCTTGTCAGGCTTGGCAGTAAGTGCTTTGGTACTGAACCATCTACATGCTAAGAAAGCAAGCCTATGACTGCTTTTTTAGTCTGGTCAGGGGGGTGCCAATTTTCATCTGCTGAAGAACTTTTTTTAAAATTAAAAAAAATCTATTTCTTTATTTCTGCTGTGGTCTTTATTTTTTTTTTCCATCTATTAATGTTGGATACCTTTTGGTTTGCTTTTTTCCCCCTCCTTGGGTCCTTTGAGACAGGGTTCCTCTCTTGTGACTCACTGTGTATAGGCTGGCCTTGAACTCAGAGATCCACCTGACTCTGCCTCCCAAGTGCGGGGACTAAAGGTGTGCGCCGCCACTGCCTGATTTGTTTTGCTCTTCTTTATCTTTGGGATAAGAATGAGTGTTGAGATTTTCTGTCTTATAATGTAGGTGCTGATTGCGGAAAACTTCTCAGTACCGCTTTTGCTGTAGCCCATACGTTGGCTATATGGTGTCTTCATTACCCTTTTTCAAGAAGGTTTTCCTCTGTGACCCATTTGGCTATTTAAAGCTAAGCTGTTTCAGTTCTGTGTTACTGTGTAGTCTCCAGTTGTTTCTTGTTACTTACTGACTGCCAGTTTTATTATATTGTGACTGAGAAAGACACTCAGTAAGATTCTGTTCTTTACTTTTTTTTTTTTTTTTTTTTTTTGTTTTTTCGAGACAGGGTTTCTCTTTGCGCCTTTCCTGGAACTCACTTGGTAGCCCAGGCTGGCCTCGAACTCACAGAGATCCGCCTGGCTCTGCCTCCCTAGTGCTGGGATTAAAGGCGTGCGCCACCACCGCCCGGCCTGTTCTTTACATTTTTATTGAGGGCTAGGGATGGAGCTCATTTGATAGAGATGACTTGTTGCTAGCAACAGTGCAGCCCGAATGTGATGGGCACACTCTTAAAATCCCCACATGGGGTGGTGGCCCAGGGCTCAGAAAGGGCATCCTCAGCTTCATAACAAGGTTGAAGACAGCTCAGAATAAGTGAGACTTTGTATCAGACAAAGAAAAAAGGGAGGAAATGTTACTGAGATTTGTTTAGTGGCCTGTTAAGACTTACCCTGGAGAATGTTTTGTGTGCTGTTGTATAGCAGGTTCTGTAGTTGGTTTTAAGCCCATTTGGTCTTTTGACTGCTGATTCTTTGTCCACTTTGTCAGCCTCGGAAAGGGGCATTAAAGTCCTCTGTTACTGTGTTGGAGTTGACGTCTACCTTAGGTCTAGAATACCAAGAGTATTTTCCATATGTGGATGCTCTAATATTCTATACCTTATATTGAGAATTGTTTGTTGAATTGACCTCTTTAGCATTACATAATGCTCTTTTTTTTGAAGATTTATTTATTGATTTAATGTGAGTGCTCTATCTGCATATACACCTTTACACACAGAAGAGAGCCACCATGTGGTTGTTGGGAATTGAACTCAGGACCTCTGGAAGAGCAGCCAGTGCTCTTAACCTCTGAGCCATCTCTCCAGCCCTGTTTAAGTTCATTTTATCTGACAGGAGTATTGCCACTGTTTTCTTACAGTTCTGTTTGCATGGAGTACCTTTTCCATTGCTGCTTCTTGTGTTTGTGTCCTTAGAGGTAAATTGAGTTTCTTAGAAGCAGCTTATACGATTTGGTTGTGGTGATCCACACCTTCAGTCCCAGCAGTGAAGAGGTTGAACCAGAGGAATTGTCATTTGCAGGCTAGCTTGGGCTACAAAGTGAGTCTTGTCTCAAACAAATCAAAGAAGAAGTAGCAGTCATTTGCTTTTGGATTTTGTAATTCACTCAGTTACTCTTTTGTTTACATAGCCCTGGCTGTCCTGAAACTATGCTATGTAGACGAAACTGACCTGGAACTCGAATCTGCTTTCTTTTCCAGAGATTTTCACCAGGGCCGACTCATTGTCTATGGCCCCCCCCCCCCCCCCCCCCCGTTTCTCTGTGTAATCTTGGCTGTCCTGGAACTCCCTCTGTAGACCAGGCTGACCTTGAAATTACAGACATCCCCCTGCCTCTATCTGAAAGGCATGTGCTACCACATGCCTGGCTTTAGTTGCTCTTTTTTTTTTTTTTTTGGTTTTTCGAGACAGGGTTTCTCTGTGTAGCTTTGCGCCTTTCCTGGAGCTCACTTGGTAGCCCAGGATGGCCTCGAACTCACAGAGATCCGCCTGGCTCTGCCTCCCGAGTGCTGGGATTAAAGGCGTGCGCCACCAACGCCCGGCTAGTTGCTCATTTTTAATTCGACAGGAAGACAGGAAAACGTAGTGTTCTGTGAGAATGTAGTATTTTGAAATATTTTACTTGAACTTGCAAATTAATAACTGGAAAAGGCTTTTTTCCTGATGAGTAATTTAATATGGTGAAAAGATCAATGTGTGATGTGGGTGGTATCCATAAGCAGTAACAGTAAATACTAACTTCAACACAATTGTACACATCCATGAATTTTTGTTTCTAGCTCTTTTGCATTTATTTTGCTATGACATTCTGTCATGCTCTTAAAAACTGAAGGTACATTGGAACCTGCTGATTGGAAGCAGCACAGCTCTCAGGTTCTGTAGTTCAGAACATATATCCAGGGGGCTAGAGAGATGGTTCAGTGGTTAAGAGCACTTGTGGCTCTTCCAGAGGACCCAGGTTCAATTCCCTGCACCCACATGGCAGCTCACAACTGTCTGTAACTCCAGTTCCAGAAGATCCAACACTCACACACAGACATACATGCAGGCAAAACACCAGTGCACATGAAAGAAAAATTAATTAAATACAATATGGAGTTAGAGTGACTCACTTTTTTCCTGTTCACAGTTTGATTCACTAAAGCAGCCTCCTGAAAATCATAAGTATCAAAACTCTGTTCAGAAGTTTTGCTCCTTCCTGACTTTGAGTTGGCAGAATCAGGTCTGATGGCAATATCAGAAAAAGACAGATAAGAGAACCTCTTCTTCCCTCTTTCTTGAAAACATTCATTCAGAAAAGTAGTAGAAGGCTGTCAGGCAAAAGGGAAGTACAATGCATTGCAGTTAGATAAATTTAGAAGTGTGAAGACAGAATACAAGAGAGCAAAAAATAAGAAACATCATTGATTATCATAAATGTGAATGGACTAAAATTCCCTAGTTGAGACACAGATGCCACTGCTGTGGGTGTCAATTGAGAGGGTACATTAGGGGGGGGAAATAGGGTCCACAGTTCTGAGTCATGAGAACACCAGTTTTAGAATAATTAGTATTCCAAATAAACTGCCAAGTTTCACACTGTAAGGATTAAGAAAAGTATTGGATAATGGAAGAATATGTTTAAATGATAAGTGCATCTTGAAGCATGGTGCACTTCGCTTCTGTTGTTTTTGGTTTGTTTGTTTTTTTGGTTTTGCGTCCTGTCCCTGTCCCCCCATGCGCCCTTCCCCTCCAGCTGAGGACCTAATCCAGGGCCTTGCACTTGCTAGGCAAGTGCTCTACCACTGTGCTAAATTCACAAACCCCTATTTTGTCTTTTAAGGTGTTTTCTCAGCCCATCTTTTGCTTTTTTTAAATGCTTATATTCTGGTTACTGGTTTTAACCTGAAGTTTTGATGATTAGCCTGACTGAAAAAGATAGTGCATCCTGAAAAGACAATTTCGCACAGAGTAAGTGGCCAGTGACTAGCACCTAAGTAGCATACAAGATTCACTTGTTACAGGGAATTGATTCTGCTCTCCTTCTTTTCTAGAAATATTAAAAGTCTTTCGGATATCCAAATAGTACAGGTTGCATGTGGTTACTATCATTCACTTGCACTTTCTAAAGGTAAGCAATTGGCCTTTTGTTTTCTTCCTAAAGATGATTGCTCGGTGCTTTGAACAAAAAGGCCTCTAGCTTTCTTCTTTCTACAAGATGTGTCCTGATTCTGGATTCCTTTCATTTCTATATGTATTTTAAACCAGCTGTTAGTTTCCATACATACAGAACTGCTAAAATATTGATTGAGATTGCGTTGTTTATAAATCAGTTTCAGAGTAATCTCTACAGTGTTAAGTTTTTTGCTCATGAACATGACATTTCTCCATTTAATTCTCTAAGTTTTTCTTACTAGTTTTTTCATTTGTTTGTTTGTTTAAGATGGGATCTCACTATGTAGCTCTTGCTGTCCTTGAACTCACTATGTAGACAGACCAGGCTGGCCTCCAACTCAGAGATTTGCCTATCTCTGCCTCCTGGGTGCCGGGATTAAAGGAGTACGCCACCACTGCCTGACACTATGGTTTTCACTGGGTATTTTTGTTCATTACATAATTTTTGTTTACTATATAGGCCCCATATTGGGTTGTATGTCTTAATTACTAAATATTTAAAAGCCATTACTTCAAAGCAGAGGAAGCTTGCCTTCCCGCATCTCATTAAATTTTATATCTAAGCTTTTTAGGAATTAAGCACAGAGGAGGATAAATACCTATTAGTTTTGTTTGCATTCTTCTTTCTGGTTTAACTTATTCATATGCGGCTGAGGATTGGAAAGTGAATTAGAGAATCTCCCCTAGTTTTTGTGTTATCACTTAAAAAGACAAACTTGAACAGGAGAAATGGCTCTTCCAGAGGACCTGAGCTCAGTTCCCAGCACCCATTTCAGGCAGCTCTGTGACTCCAGCTCTAGAGGACTCTGTGGGTGTGCACACGCACAGAGACACTTACACACAAATAAAAATTCAATGATAAATTCAGCCCAGCATGTTGGTACTTATCTATAATAATCCCAGCATTTTGGGAGGTGAAGCAGGAAGATTCAGCTTAGGCTATCTCAAAAAATAAGTGCCAGTGCCTCTGTTACTTACTGTTTTAGTAAATGCCTAATGGGGTCTACTGTGAACAAAATACTAGATTTTAATTTAGTAAAAACTTATACATTAAGACAGTTTTCCGAGTTCGAGGCCAATCTGGTGGTCTACAGACCTAGTTCAAGGACAGCCAGGGTTACACAAAAAAATCCTGTCTCAGAAAAAAACAAACAAATTTTTACATCTGGAGCTGGTTTTTTTTTTTTTTTCTTTTTTGCATTTAGCTTTAGGTAGTATCATAGTCAGATAACAAGCTTTCTGATCATGTAGTGTGAACTGTACGCACTCAAGTATATAGTGCGTGATCAACTAGACTACTAGACCTCATAGGATCACACAAATTACAGGTAATTATATACTGTGAAAGGGTCTGTAGAGGAAGAGTTTGCAGTTTATAGAACATTACATGGGAATGGGATTTATGTGGACTCTCCAAGAATGAAGACTAGAGGTGAGCTAAACAAAGAGTTAGGAGGAGATTAGGACAGTGAAAACATGGCACCTGAGTGCAAAGGAATGTAAGTGTGGCTGGAGTACAGTGAGTGAGGAAATGGTTGTCCTAAGAGCATGAGAATGCACTAGATTTCTCCCCTCAAATCTACCCTGTGTGGTGTTCGTTTGTTTGTTTTTTTAATAAATTTTGTTTTTGAGGCACAGTCTTACTCTGTAGCCCAGGCTGCCCTTAAACTAGGCGCAATCTGTTTTAGCCTCTCAAGTACTGGGATTATAGACATTTGCCACCACACCTGTCTGAAGTTTCTTTATGCATATATATGTACATGTTTGAAGAAGAGTCAGGGACCTAATATTTTAAAAGTTGGAGGGAAGCTAACTTCAAAGTTAGTTATTTAATCATGTGTGCATAGGTTTGGATCCAAAGAACAGCTTTGGGAGTTATACCTCTGGTGCTATATACCCCTTTGTTCCCCCCCCTTTTCTTTCTTTCTTTTTTTTGGTTTTTAGTGTTTCTTTTTGAGACAGGTTGTCACTAGCTTGGTGCTTACCAGCTGAGTTAGGATAAGCTGACTAGCCAGTGAAGCTGAGCGCCATCACTGGCTCTTCTTCCCCAGTGCTGGGGATTGCAAAAGCGTGCCACCCTACCTGGCTTCCCTCCTCCCACATGGTTCCTGGGAGCCTATTGAACTCCTGTACACGTTACCAACAGAGCCGTCTCCCCGAGCTAGGAGCTTACTTTGAAATGCATACAATTTTGTCGTATGAACTTTTAAATTTACTCATTATATTGCTTACTAGATTATTGCTAGTTGTTTTTAATAAAAAATGCCTGAAGTTGTGAAATGGTCTGGCAGATCAATCAAGTGATAAGCAGAGAAAATGATTAAGGGAATGAAGAAGGATGCTAAAAATAGGTCTATTTACTAGAAAGAAAACTGTATGTATGTAACTTGGTAATACTTGGTAGATTTAGATTTGGCGATGTCTGAGAAGGGACATGGCATCCCTGGGTATGTGACCGCTGATGAAGGGCAACATTGGGAAAAGAAGTATGGGAATTGGAAATAGGGCAGAAGCCATATTCAGTGTGGGTGTACTGAATTAGAAGTGGTTTTGAAACATCCATATGTGTGTGTCAGATAAGCAATGGATTACAAGGTGTTTCTTACTGTTTACATTTGTATATGTGAGTTGATAGCTGAAGCCTTGAGTTAGAAGAGTACTTGGAGAAGTTAGAGAATAAGAGTGAAAAGTGAGGAATGTTAGAAAGAGACAGTCCTTTGTTGTAGAGCATAAGGCACTGAGTTTGTCCTTAGTTTTCATCAGTATTTACTAGTGTTTTGCTGAAACTTAAAAGTATACTGATAAGGAATATTCTTCTAGGTAGTAGTATGTTTTCCTGTAAAAAACAAACTTCATTGTTAGGAAGCATGTGATTTCATTTAATGAGAGGGAGGATGTCTCAAAAGAGTAGTTGATCTGCAATGATATTGTATGTGTGTAAAATAATTTTATGGTTTTTGTCTTACAGCAAGTGAAGTTTTCTGTTGGGGACAGAATAAATATGGCCAACTGGGTCTAGGCATTGACTGTAAAAAGCAAACTTCACCACAGCTGATCAAGTCTTTACTTGGAATTCCGTTCATGCAAGTTGCAGCAGGAGGAGCCCATAGTTTTGTACTCACCCTTTCTGGGGCTATCTTTGGATGGGGACGTAACAAATTTGGTCAGCTAGGTCTTAATGATGAAAATGGTAGGTTCTCGTTATAGTTCAAGTATGTTTTTTAAAAGATCATCATCTGTGATGAATGAGTGATTCTTAGAGTATTGGAGAAATGTATACCCAAATCTTCCTAGGACCAATAGAGGTGGAGCTGAGGATGTTAATTTAAAATTTTAATGTGACAATGTTTTGAGAAGATCATGGGGAGGCTAAAAATTAGCATATAATAAATTGGGAAGTTTATTGAGGCTGGAGATATAGCTCAGTGGAAAAGCTCTTGCCTAGTATGCACAAGGCCCCTGGGTTCAATCCCCAGCACCTTTTCCCCCTCAAGAAAGAAAAACATTCTTTCAATCATTTGGACTGAGATTATAGATAGCTCCATGGTAGAATGCTTGCCTCTCACACAGGAGGCTATGGTTTTAATCCCCAGTACTGAAAGAAAAGAAAAAGTTTATGCTTTTCTTCATTATTGGGTGTTTACAAATACTACTTTAAGTTGGTAGCCAGTGTTGTTCCAGTATTGGCCACCATTAATGGGAAGAAGCTATAAAATTAATTAGTGAAGAAGCTGCGCATATGGCTTTCTGGTAGAGCATGCATGCAGTGCTCTAGGAAAGTAACATGATGTATTCAGTCGATGTGTTTCAAGTTGGATTTATGTGATCTGGGGTTATTAGATTAATTTTTGGTTGAATTTCTTTTTATACTGATGATACTCTTGAAAATAAACATTTTGAATTTTAAAAAAGGACACTTTTTTAAAGTTACGATCTTGTATCTGCCAGTATTTTGAATACTAATATTTGGCATACAAATCACAGTTTGTAAAGTTCAGCATACTCTTAATGACTGAGATGGCCAAAGTGAGTTTTTAGCTAATAACAACTTATAATGATAAGTAAATAATTCCCTCACAGAATTAGATAATTTTTATTCTGCATAAAAAATATGTTCATATTATGCTGTGTATATGTTTTGCCACAAAAAGCAGAAAATACGACAGGCTATTGTGTAGGATCTGAGCATAGTCATTACAGAATAAATAATGATACACATGTAGAAAATCTGAAACGCTGAACTGGATTGCTCAGGCCTATGCACATTGGCATAGGGTGATTGAATTCTCATCTTTGAATCCTTCTTTATCATAGGAGTAGAGATTGGTAGCCCTGGAAACCCAATTTTATAAACTTTTTTCTTTACAAAGTCTTTGATTGATAGTCACAATTAGTATTATGTCTACTGAGTTTGGAAATCTGTAGAGGAAGCACATTTTAGAAGAATTTTAGTTAAAAAAATATCATTAACATCTTTTATTGGAATTTTCAGATAGGTATGTTCCTAATTTACTAAAGTCACTAAGATCTCAGAAAATAGTTTATATTTGTTGCGGAGAAGATCATACTGCTGCATTAACCAAGGTATTGTATTATAAAACTTTTTATTATTCACAGTAATTTTCTCATAGTAAATGCTTTCATGATCTTTCTATTAAACTTGAGCAGTGTTTGTGTTTCAGAAATAGTTTATCTTAAAATAGACCTAAATGATTCTTGAAAATAACTTGTCTTAATGTTCGGTTTTGTTTAGGGTTATGAAGTGTGTGTTTTGATATGCTGTCACATGCAATTGCAGCAAGGTTTAAGTGATTATGTCGTCCAAACTCACCTTCAACTGTAGCTATTGCTATTCCCCTTTCTGAGAGTCCCGAGTGCTGGGGCTGCAGTCACTCAGTACCGTGCCTGGCACTCTTTGGAGAGGTGTTTGTCTGTGTGTTGATACTAGAATTTAAAACCCAAGACCTTGCGTATACTAGGTCACGTGTCTACCACTGAGCCACATCTCCAGCTCTTTTTTAATGGTGAGATAGGAGCTTGCCAAATTGCTCAGGATGACCTTGGGTTTGTAATCCTGTTAGCCTCCTGAGTAGCTGGGATTATTAAAAATTTTGAATGAAATGACTTCATTTGGTTCATTGGGCTTGCAGTGCTGTGTATCAATCCCATTGTACTTTATCACTCTACCTAATTTGCGTGAAACTTCCATTTGTTTTATAAATATTTTATAATAAGTAAAAATAAGCCACTGAATTTCTGTTATCTATAGGCTGAGTGTTATGCTGGCAGTTACAGTGTATGTGTTTTCAGTACAGTCTTGTCGGTTGCTTTAACATTTACCTTTCATCAAACACATCTGGGGTGTGTCTGTGGTGACTAGATGTCAAATGAACACATTCAGACAATGGATGTGGCTCAATAAACAGTTACGTAGGGACCTCAGTTTGATCTTCAACAATACACAAACAGAACAAAATACTGCTAATCTTTACTGTAAAAAATATTGTTGTGTTCATTCACATTAACTTAAAGATTATTGTTCTTTGGCCAAATTAGAAATTGATGTTTCAGAAGGGCTGGGGATGTGGTTAGTTGGTAGAGTGCTTGCCTGACGTCCAGGAGGTCATGGGTTCTAGCCCCAGTACCAGCTGAGTGCAGTGGTGGGGAATGGAGGGAGGCAGGAAGTTCAGACATTGAAGGCTGTCTTTGCACGGTTTCGGTTTGTTGTTGTTGCTTCTAAAACGCACTGCCCCCTCCCCATTTAGTGTTGTTTACTTTTGAGAGAGGGTTTCTCTGTGTAGCTACGGCTGTCCTGGAATTTACTCTAGAGCAGGCTGCCTCAAACTCACAGAGAGAAGCCTGCCTCTTCCTCACCAACTGGCTTCATTATTATTATTTGTCTTGTATAATTGGTAAAAGATAATAACTTCCTTATTTACTTACTTATTTTCAAGGGTCTCACTGTGTAGCCCTGGCTGGGCTAAGAATTTATGTAAATCAGTGTCCTCAGATTCACAGAATTCTTTTTGCCCACCTCTCCCCTCTGAGTGTTGGGGTCAAAGGCATATGCCACCAAATTTGGAAGAAATTAATTTCTAGTCATACTTTAAAAAATTGGGGGCTGAAGAGATGGTTCAGCAGTTTAAGAGCATTTGCCTCTTTCCCAGAGGACCAAGGTTGGTTCCCTGCACCTACATGGCAACTCACAACCATCTGTAATTTCAGTTTCAGGGGGTCAGATGGCTCCATATTGCCTCTGTGGTGCACTGCACTCACATGGTGCACTTATTGTACATGCAGGTAAAACACTCACGTCAAAATTAAATTAAAATTGTATTAGATTGGGAAATAGAGATCAGGTGCAGAGTATGTGCTGATTTGCATAAGACCACAAAAGGAGGGAAAGAAAAAATTCTGCGCTGTTTTTACCTTTTTCCTTTGCTCAGAATGACATTTTTAGTTTTATTATTTTAGACAAAAATCTTTATTTGATTTGTGTTTGGGTTTTTTTTTTTTTCTTCTTCGAGATAGGGTTTCTCTGTGTGACCCTGGCTGTCCTGGAACTCACTATGTAGTGGATCAAGCTGGCCTCAAACTCACAGAGATCCGCCTGGCTCTGCCTTCCAAGTGCTGGGATTAAAGGTGTGCACCACCACCGCCCGGCTTAGACAAAATCTTAATATAGCTGAGCCTGTCCTCAACTCTGTCATCAGTCCAGGCTCCCTGGTACTGGGCTTACAGGTTTCCTTTGAACTCCAAAAGTAGCTGAAGATGACTTCAAATTTCTGATCCTCCTATTCCTACCTTTTGAGTGCTAAGGTCACAGATGTGCACCATCACGCCCACACTGCAGTGTTCAGAGGCAAGCGCTCTACCAACTAAGCTGTGTCCCCAGCCTCTTTCCGACTCTGTATTTGATGTGGAAAGTTCCTTCCTTCTTTCCTCCCTCCCTCCCTCCCTCCCTCCTCCCTCCCTCCTCTCTTTCTTTCTTTCAGATTTATTTATTACATATACAGTATTCAGTCTACACGTATCCCTGCAGGACAGAAGAGAGCTCCAGATCTCATTACAGATGGTTGTAAGCCACCATGTGGTTGCTGGGAATTGAACTCAAGACCAGTGTTCTTAACCTCTGAGCTATCTCTCCAGCCCTGGAAAGTTTCTTAAAGCATGTCCTTATATAAAAAATTATGCTGTTAGATGTTGAAAGCAGGATGTAAAATTGCATACACATAACTACAGTTAGGAAGAAAAGTGTCAAATTGAAAAATACTGTGGTTGTGTTAGGTTGTTGTGTGTCATATCTCTTGTAAAATACATAGCCTCAGCTGGGCGGTGGTGGCACACGTCTTTAATCCCAGCACTTAGGAGACAGAGACAGGTGGATCTGTGAGTTCCAGGACAGCCTGGTCTATAGAGCGAGTTCCCGGACAGCCAAGACTACACAGAGGAACCCTGTCTCAAAAAACCAATTTTAAAAAAAAGCATAGCCTTTAATTGACTCATGAGTATTAATAACAAGAAATTAAAGATTATCTCTCATAGCAACTGTGTATGCTTCAAACCGTATCTGTGCACTCTGCTTACATGTACTCTGCATGTTTGTTTTTGACAGAATTTCTCTGTGTAGCTTGGGCTGCCTTAAACTCATTGTCTTTTTGCCCCCAACTTCCTGAGGAGAGAACATCACATTCAATTTAGGTCGAGCATTTATGTTCAAGACATAATTAGCTTTCTAACTAAAGATAGTAGCATTTTAAAGTTTTTGTGAAACGTTAGAAATGTGTCCTTTGAATTAAAAAAAGAAAGCAAAAGCAACACAGTTAAGTAGTTCCTGGCTCTTTGGGTGGTTTAGTAGTAGTTACTATTTGGGGGTGAGGTGTCTCATGTAGTCAAACTCTTGGACAGCTTTTAACCTCATCTTCTCAAGTGCTGAGATTACAGTTGTGTAACACCATGCCCAGCAGTAATTCCTTCTGTAATGAACACTTCAAATTGTGTTTTATCATAATATAAACATCATTTAGTACTTTAAAAATCTGTGGAAGCCTGCCTGGTGCTTCAACCCATATTCACAACTACTTGAGATGCTGAAGCAGGAGGCCATAAGTTCAGGGCCAACCTGAATGTCTCAGTGAGATTCTATTTCAAAGCAAAAGGAAGAGTGGTGTGATAGCTCAGCAGATGAAGGTGCTTTGCAGGCATTCCTGGAAACCTGAGTTGATTCACCAGAACTCAAGGAAAGGTGGAAGGAGAGAACCAACTTCATGGAACTGTCCTCTGAGTCCGTGTGTTCACAGGTGTGCAGCATGCACACTCATACCAATAATAAGATTTTAAGATGTTTTAAGTAAAAAAGATATGAAGATGTAGCCTGAGTGATAGTGTTGCCTCTCATGCACTGAATGGTAAGGTTAGTCCCAACAATCATAATCAAATTGCCTGAGTTTTAAGACAATTTGACCTTCAAAGACAGGAAAGAAAACACTGAGTCCATATTAAAAGGTCAACTCATATTTCTGAACATTAGTTTATTTTCTTTCGTTAAGCTTCCTCATAAGTTAGTTGTTTGTTCTTTTCCAGGAAGGTGGAGTGTTTACCTTTGGAGCCGGAGGGTATGGCCAGTTGGGTCATAATTCCACCAGTCATGAAATAAACCCAAGGAAAGTTTTTGAACTTATGGGAAGCATTGTTACTCAGATTGCTTGTGGAAGGTAAGCTGTGGTAAAGAAGTGTGGTGATACTGTGTTCCCCAAAATATTGTGCACCCTAATAAACTTATCTGGGGTCAGAGAACAGAACAACCACTAGTTAGACATAGAGGCCAGAAAATGGTGGCGCACACACCTTTAATCCTAACATTCCGAAGGCAGAGATCCCTCTGGAACTCTGTGAGTTCAGTGTCACACTGGAAATAGCCAGACATGGTGACACACGCCTTTAATCCCAGGAAGTGATGGCAGGAAGCAAAAAGGTATATAAGTCATGAAAACCAGCAGCAGTTCAGCTGAGATCCATTTGGATGAGGACTCAGAAGCTTCCAGTCCGAGGAAACAGGGTCAGCTGAGGAATTGGCAAGGTGTGGTGGCTGTGGCTTGTTCTGCTTCTCTGATCTTCTGGCATTCACCCCAATACCCAGCTCCAGGTTTGTTTTTATTAATAAGACCTTTTAAGATTCATGCTACAAAGAAGAGAGAATTTTGGTCTCTAGACTGATTAGTGAGCTGGTAAGCATGATGACATGCCTGTAATTCTAGCACTTGGGAGGCCACATAGGGAGTCCCTGTTTCAAACAAAACAACCTGCTCCCCTGTCCCCACCCCAAGAAAAATTCCACATTTCCCCCCCTTTGTTTCAAGACAGGGTTTCTCTCTGTGTAGCTCTGACTAGCCTGGAACTTATTCTGTAGACCAGGCTTGCCTCTGCCTCCCAAGAGCTGGGATTAAAGGTGTATACCATCACCGCCCAGCAAAATTTACCTTTTTTTTAAATGGTTGTGTAATAAATTGTCTTAGGGTTCTAATAGTCTGAGGTAAACCATTTCTCCTGAATGTCTAATTAGCTGCTGAGGAGTCAAAGTAACAGAGCCATCTTATGGTGATTCTGTTTGCAGTTTCTTCAAAACTACCTCATGTTCCATTGTAATGGCGTCATTTTTAATTATTCACCAACACTAATTAGTTCTCCTTTTTCAGACAGCCATCCTGATAGGTGTATCTTGTTTACATTTATATTTCCCCACTGCTTAGTGAACTCAGCATCTTTTTGAAATCTATTTTTGTTTTGTTGACTACTATATTCTTGATGTAATCTCTTTATCAGATAGCTAATCTGCAGATATTTTTTTGCATCTTATAGATTGCCCTTGTGTAAATATTTTGTGTCTGGAGAGATGTGAATAAACACACTCATATTCATCCAAACTCGGAGCATAAAGAAACAATTCCCCCATCTAAGTCTAGAATGGTGAACCATTGAGTTTAATTATAGTTTCTTAAAGGACCTTGGGTATGGTGATTGCAGGAGCATGGACTGATTCTGGGTGGCTAAAGAAAATTCTCTCCCCTTGTAATTGTTAACCATTCATATATGACTTACCTCTGAAACCCTCTACCTCCTGAACCTTCCCAACACAAAGGAATATTTCATTACCAGCTTTCAAGAATACTGTGTTTTTACATGCTGAGCTATTCTTCTAAAACCAAAATCGGGATCGGGTGAAAATAATCTATAGGCTGACTGTGAGACAAGCCATGGCAGGCATTTGGCTCAATTTTAGGTTTTGGCTTTTGATCATGTAGTTGCTTTTGGAAGACTCCTAAATACAGTGTGTTTTCTGAAGCAGTTTTGCAAGAAATGTTCTCAAATAAGTAGCAAGCTTTAATTCACCTTATAATAAAATTCTAAGTGCAAAATGTGATTCTGGTGGTGGCTGAAAAAAATTGCTCATAACATGCCAATTGGGAAGGCTAAAGATACTGCTCAGTGGGTAAGATCACTTCTGCTCTTCCAGAGGACCTGGGTTTGAATCCCAGCACTCACATGGCAGTTCATAACTGTAGATCATAACTATAACTACAGTTTTTTTTTCCTTTCATTTTATTTTCCAATACCATTCAGTTCTACATATCAGCCATGGGTTCCCCTGTTCTCCCCCCTCCCACCCCTCCCCTTACCCCCAGCCCACACCACCTCCTCCAAGGCAAAGCCCCCCCCCCCCCCCCCGCCCTGTGATTAACCTGGTAGACTCAGTCCAGGCAGGTCCAGTCCTCTCCTTCCAGACTGAGCCAAGT
This sequence comes from Peromyscus leucopus, assembly GCF_004664715.2. NCBI lineage: Eukaryota > Metazoa > Chordata > Mammalia > Rodentia > Cricetidae > Peromyscus > Peromyscus leucopus. Next base: position 32,009,429 of record NC_051084.1, on the reverse strand, counting down.
GTCCCTGCATAAGCTCCAGGTTTCAAGCAGCTAACTCATGCACTGAGCACAGGACTCGGTCCCACTGCCTAGTTGCCTCCCAAACAGATCAAGCCAATCAACTGTCTCACCTATTCAGAGGGCCTGATCCAGCTGGGGGCCCCTCAGCCTTTGGTTCATAGTTCATGTGTTTCCAGTCATTTGGCTATTTTTTTTTTCCCAATAATTGAGTAAAACCGAAATTTATTATAAGCCACAGTCGTCCTAGGGACCTCCATGCTATATATATAACCTCCATGGTTCTATGGGTTGTGGTCTGATTGTTCTTTATTTTATATCTAGAATCCACTTATGAGTGAGTACATACCATGACTGTCTTTCTGGGTTTGGGTTACCTCACTCAGGATGATTTTTTTCTAGTTCCATCCATTTGCCTGCAAATTTCATGCTTTCATTGTTTTTCTCTGCTGAGTAGTACTCCATTGTGTATATGTACCACATTTTTTTCATCCATTCTTCTGTTGATGGGCATCTAGGTTATTTCCAGGTTCTGGCTATTACAAATAGTGCTGCTATGAACATAGCTGAGCATGTATCTTTATGGTATGAATCAGCATTCCTTGGGTATATGCCCAAGAGTGGGATGACTAGGTCTTGAGGTAGTTCGATTTCTAATTTTCTGAGAACCCGCCATACTGATTTCCACAGTGGTTGTACAAGTTTACATTCCCACCAACAGTGGAGGAGTGTTCCCTTTGCTCCACATCCTCTCCAACATTGACTGTCATTGGTGTTTTTGATCGTAGCCATTCTGACAGGTGTAAGGTGGTATCTCAGAGTCGTTTTGATTTGCATTTCTCTGATGATTACGGATGATGAGCATTTCGTTAAATGTCTTTCAGCCATTTGTGATTCTTGTTTTGTGAATTTTCTGTTTAGCTCTTTAGCCCATTTTTTAATTGGACTGATCAGTATTTTGATGTCTAGTTTCTTGAGTTCTTTATATACTGTGGAGATCAATCCTCTGTCAGATGTGGGGTTGGTGAAGATCTTTTCCCATTCTGTTTTCTGTCTTTTTGTCTTATTGACTGTGTCTTTTGCCCTGCAAAAGCTTCTCAATTTCGAGAGGTCCCATTTATTAATTGTGCTCAGAGTCTGTGCTGTTGGTATTTTATTTAGGAAATGGTCTCCGGTGCCAATGCGTTCAAGAGTGCTTCCTACTTTCTTTTCTATTAAGTTTAGTGTAACTGGATTTATGTTCAGGTCTTTGATCCACTTGGACTTGATTTTTGTACATGGTGACAGATATGGATCTATTTGCAATCTTTTACATATTGAGATCCAGTTATGCCAGTACCATTTGTTGGAGATACTTTCTTTTTTCCATTGTATAGTTTTGGCTCCTTTGTCAAAAACCAGGTGTTCATATGTGCATGGATTAATGTCAGGGTCTTCAATTCGATTCCATTGGTCCGTATGTCAGTTTTTATACCAGTACCAAGCTGTTTTTATTACTATAGCTCTATAGTAGAGTTTGAGGTCAGGGATGGTGATGCCTCCAAAGGTTGCTTTATCATATAAGATTCTTGTAGCTGTCCTGGGTCTTTTGTTTTTCCATGTGAAGTTGAGTATTTTTCTTTCCAAGTCTGTGAAGAATTGTGTTGGGATTTTGATGGGGATTGCATTGAATCTGTAGATTGCTTTTGGTAAGATTGCCATTTTTACTATGTTAACCCTGCCTATCCATGAGCATGGGAGATCCTTCCATTTTCTGATATCTTCTTCAATTTCTTTCTTTAGAGATTTAAAGTTCTTATCAAAAAGGTCCTTCACTTGTTTAGTTAGTGTTATCCCAAGGTATTTTATATTATTTGTGGCTATTGTAAAGGGTGATGTTTCTCTGACTTCTTTCTCAGCCCTTTTATCATTTGTGTATAGGAGGGCTACTGATTTTTTTGAGTTGATCTTGTATCCTGCCACTTTACTGAAGGAGTTTATCAGCTGTAGGAGTTCCCTGGTAGAGTTTTTGGGGTCACTTATGTATACTATCATATCATCTGCAAATAGTGAAAGTTTGACTTCTTCCTTGCCAATTTGTATCCCTTTGATCTCCTTTTGTTGTCTTATTGCTCTAGCTAGAACTTCTAGTACTATATTGAATAAATATGGGGAGAGTGGACAGCCTTGTCTTGTTCCTGAATTTAGTGGTATCGTTTTGAGTTTCTCTCCGTTTAATTTGATGTTTGCTGTTGGCTTGCTATAAATTGCCTTTATTATGTTTAGAAATGTTCCTTGTATTCCTGATGTTTCTAAGACCTTTATCAGGAAGGGGTGTTGGATTTTGTCAAAGGCTTTTTCAGCATCTAAGGAGATGATCATGTGGGTTTTTTTTTCAGTTTGTTTATATGGTGTATTACATTGACTGATTTTCGTATGTTGAACCATCCTTGCATCCCTGGGATGAATCCTACTTGGTCGTGATGGATAATTGTTTTGATGTATTTTTGGATTCAGTTTGCCAATATTTTGTTGAGTATTTTTGCATCAATGTGTAACTACAGTTTTAAGGAATCTTTTGTGGCTTCCTTGGTCATTGCACACATGTACCAGATACACATGGAGACAAAACACATTTATTTTAACAAATGGGATCCTGGCACTGACTGCTTTTCCAGGGGACCCAAGTTCTATTCCAGGCACCATTATGGTATCTTAGCCATCTCTGAGTCCAGATCCAATACCCTTTCCTCGCTTCTGTGGACACCAGTACACGCATGTTGTGCACAGACGTACCTATAGGCAGAACACCCCTAGAGATCAAGTAAAAATTGATTTCAAAATAGAAAGAAAGGAAGAGAGGAATAATGGCATCCTGGACTGGGGGTGGGGGGGAATATCTCTTAGGAATGTGCTTGCCCTTAGTAGCACAAGGGCCGTGTAAATGTTGGACGTGCTGCTATCTGCTCATAAGCCTGACATTGATGAGACAGAAACACAAGAGTTCCTGGGGCTTGCTGGCCAGCCATTCTAGCCTAATTGATGAGTTCCAGACTAGTGAGAGACCTTGTGTCAGAAGAGATGATGCCTGAGATTGTCCTACACACACACACACACACACACACACACACACACACACACACACACACACACACACACACACACACAAGCACACAGCACCTGTTCCACTTACTTTCTTCATAAGATCATATTAACTGGGCCGGAGAGAATGCCCAGTGGTTAAGGGCACTTGCCTTGTGGAGGACCAGCGTCAGTTCTCATATAACTAACTGTAACTCCAGTTCCAGGGCATCTGATTCTCCCTTCTGTCCTCTCTGGACACTGCACACACTTGGTGCATACACATATATGCAAGCAAAACAATCATATGCATAAAATACAAATAAAATCTTTTCAGAAAAATTATATTTACTGTTTGACATCTGTTGAGATGCCTAATGAGTTTTAGTTTTCCTGAAAAATACATTGCTTAGATTATTATAGAGATTATGTAGAATTTGTACATAATTTTACTTTGCTTAGGGTAACATTGATACTCTAATATCAAATCTTTTAGTCAGTGCTTGAGCATAGGTGAGCCCTCCATTTATTTACATATTTAATTTTTATGTGTTTGTGGACATCCACTTGCATGGAGGCCAGAAATGCCTTCCTTGGTCTCTCTTCTCTTTATCTCTTTGAGACAGGCTTTTTCTCTGAACCTGGACTTTACTGGTTGCCTTGATTGGCTTGCCAGCAAGGCCCATTTCATTCTCGTGTCTCTGCACCCCAGTTCTAAGTTTATAGGTGTACAGACACACATCACCAACCTTGCTTCTTTATATGGGTTCTGGGGTCTGAACTGAGTCCTCGTGCTTACACAGCAAGCATCTCTTTGTTTTTGTTTGTTTTGTTTTGTTTTTCAAAACAAGGTTTCTCTGTGTAGCTTTGGAGCCTATCCTGGAACTCACTCTGTAGCCCAGGCTGTCTTTGAACTCACAGAGCTCCACCTGCCTCTGCCTCCCAAGTGCTGGGATCAAAGGCATGTGCCACTATGCCCAGCTATTTTTGTAGATAATCTTTATCAGATTAAGTAATTTTTCTTTTATTTCTAGTTTTATTTTCTGTGTGTTTGTTTTTAGTACTAGGGATTGATTCCAGGGTCTTAGCCCCATTCCTACTTATTAATTGTTGCTCCTTGTGTGTTTGTTGAGATGATTTGTGATGTTTATTGTGTGTGGGGGTGCATATTCACAGGCCAGAATAAAGCATTGAGTGTCTGTCTCTGTCACTCTCAGCTGCATCATCCTGAGATAGAGACTGTCCGTGAGCTGCAAGGTCGCCATTTCTGCAAAGCTGGCTGGTCAGTAAGCTCTCAGGACCAGCATGTCCCTGCTCCACATGCTGCGTTTACAAACACACAGCTGTCCATTCCTGGCTCTTTACGTGGTGGTGGACATTCGGGTCAGTTTCCCATGCTTGTAGAGCAGACACTCACTCCTACTGAGCCATCTTCCCAGGCCAGTTGATTTTTTTTTTTTTTTTTTTTTTGCTTTTCGAGACAGGGTTTCTCTGTGTAGTTTTGCGCCTTCCCTGGAGCTCACTTGGTAGCCCAGGCTGGCCTCGAACTCACAGCGATCCGCCTGGCTCTGCCTCCCGAGTGCAGGGATTAAAGGTATGCGCCACCACCGCCCGGCAACCAGTTGATTTTTTTAAGAGAAGATTATGTTGGTTCATTTTTATTTTTCTAAGTATGTTGTTTGGAATTTAATCTTAAGTCAGAGGTTTTCTGTCATTTTATTCTAGGCAGCATACCTCTGCATTTGTTCCTTCTTCAGGACGAATTTACTCCTTTGGTCTTGGTGGTAATGGGCAGTTGGGAACTGGTTCAACAAGCAACAGAAAAAGTCCTTTCACTGTAAAAGGAAATTGGTTTTCTTATAATGGGCAGTGTCCACAAGATATTGGTAAGTGCTAATGTATTTAACCTCTGCTACATGTATTAAAGCTCTTTAAAATGCTGGTCTTCTGGGGCTGGAGAGATGGCTTGGTGCTTAAGAGCATTCAGCAACCACATGGTGGCTCACAACCATCTATAATAGGATCTGATGCCTTCTGGTGTATGGGTATACATGGAGACACTCATACATAAAATATAAGTAAATAAAATGTTGGTCTTCTGTGATGAAGGCTTCTGTGGTTATAGAAACTCCAAGACAAAACATCAAATTTCTTTTTTTTTTAAACAAATGTGGTGGCAATAGGAGGAACATTGGATTTGGTGTAGCCCGGACTTGTGGCAAGACCCAAAACACATGAGCCTTTTCCTGTCCCACCAGCCAGTCCCCAAATAACGACACAGAGACTGGTTGCATCCGGGTTCTTTTCAGTAGTGGTTCCAGGCGTACAGCCGGTCCTCACACTCGCAGAGCTAGCACTTTCCAACGCTGAGTCACCTCTCCAGTCCCTGTCACCTTCTATAGCAGTGTTCTCAATTTTACTACTGTTGTGACCCTTAATACCGCTAGCTCCTCATGTTGTGGGGACCCCCAAACTTAAAATGATTGTTGTGGCTACTTCATAACTGTAATATTTGCTACTGTTATGAATGTAATGCAAATATCTGTGTTTTTTAATGGTCTTAGGTGACTCCTATGAAAAGGTCATTCGACCCTCAAATGGGTCGTGACTCACAGGTTGAGAAACCATATTTTCCATTAATGGAAATGGTTATGCATTATGAAGTATTTACTCAAAATTGTTTAAATTTCCCCATGTTCTTTTTTTAAAATGAATCTCTGTTTGCTGTTTATTTTGAGGTATAGTCTTGATATGTAACCCAGGCTAGTCTCACAGTCAACAGTCTTGTCTACCAAATGCTGAGATTTCAAGTGTGCCCCCTTTCATTTTTTTCCTTGTAACTTTTGTAACAATTATTCCAATTTTACATTATGTTTAAAACAAAATATTAGATACAGACTAGAAAACAGATTTGTGCATGGATACAGGTCAGAAGAAAATCTTAGGAGTTTTCCAAATGGTGCTTAGGCTTGTTGGGGTCATTTCATGTTCATCATTTGGTCCATCTCATTCCAAGTCATTCAGAGCATTTCAAGCCATTTCATGTTATGGAGTCTCCTAGAATGAATGAGAAGCCTAGTTAGATGATCAAGACAAGTCTTGTTTCACATTTAATGTTCTGGAATTTAATGTTTTACATTTTATTTTTATTGTAGATTCTGAAGACTATTTCTGTGTCAAAAGAATTTTCTCAGGTGGAGATCAAAGCTTTTCACATTACACTAGTCCTCAGGTACTAATATAATCATAAATAATCAGCGTCAAAGAAGTTGGAGTAATTTAGAAACATACCTCCCAACTTTCTACTATTTTTAACAAAAATATCAGTTCTTCATCTCGTGTTGTGACATCTCTTCCTCTGCCTGATCTCTTTGATTGTAATGTAGAGCTGTGGCCCAGCAGATGACTTCAGATGCCCTGACCCTTCAAAGCAGATCTGGACAGTGAACGAAGCTCTGATTCAGAAATGGCTCAGCTACCCTTCTGGAAGGTTTCCTGTGGAGATAGCCAAGTATGCGAGACATTTCACTCTTACGTACACAGCCCAAACCTGTGTGGTAGAGCAACATTTGTGGAACATTTTCTTTTTTTCAATCTGCGTGTCTTTTGCATCATATATCTTGATCCCATTCATTTCCCTGTCTCTTCTCATCCACCACCCCCCCCAGAATTTTCATTTAAATAATTCATTGAATTGCCTTTCTCTGCATAGTTTGTATATAAAAGTTTTAAGTACTTACAGCTTCCGTAGTGGGTTTTTAAGATCTCATTTAAAAATAAGTGTGGAACAGAGCTGTTTTCAGATTGCATTTAAGTTGTGCTCCTTTGTTTCCTTAATCTTCTCTTGGTTTTTGTTTTTATTTTAATTAGTATTTATTGATTTTGCTTATGTGTGCATGGGTGCACACAGTGCTGTTGTACACATGTGGCGTTCAGAGAACTTGGAGAAGTGAGTTCTCTTCCACTTACATAAAAAATATTTGAAGATTGGGCCTGGTTTGGGGGTACATGCCTTTAATCCCAGTACTTGGGAGTCAGAGGCAGGTGATTCTCTGAGTTCAGGGCCAGCCTGGTCTGCATAGCAAATTCCAGCGCCAGTCAAGGCTGCATAGTGATACCTTGTCCTGAGTAGGTAGGTAGGTAGGTAGAATGAAAGTTTGTTTTCTTGAATTTATCTTGTGTGTGGGGGTGCACAGATGTCTGCAGACGTGCATTCACTTGTTTCCATGTACATGTGGAAGCCGGGAGTCTTTGTTGAATGTTCTTCCCATCACTCAGTGTTTTAGTTTTTGAGACACGGTCTTGGGCTGGCTGTTTAGTCAGCTCTAGAATCCCCTTTTGTCCACTCTGATAACACGACCACCACTGAAGTTACAGGCACATGCCATATGTAGCTTTTTCATGTGGGTACTAGGGAATTGGAGGTTGCATCTTTGATCATGCTGTAGACACTTTACCAACTGAACCATCTGTGTGACTGCTGAAGATGAATGTACTTAAGCTTAAGTTAAACAGTTAATTCCTATATCGAGTGTTATGTAATCTGTCTCTAGTGATTTATATAGTTCTGATTAGTTGAGTAGTGAGAGAAGTACTCTGTAGCATTAAATATTCATGTGTGTACATACATGTTGGGGAGTATATATGGAGGCCATAGGTCAACACTGAAAATCGTCCTCAGTTGTTCTCTCCCCTCTCCCTCTCTCTCCCTTCTCCTCTTCTCCCCTCTCCCCTCTCTCCCCTCTCTCCCCTCTCCCTCTCTCTCCCCCTCTCCCCTCTCTTCCTTCTCCTCTCCCCCTCTCCCCCCTCTCCCCCCTCTTCCCCCTCTCTCCCCCTCTTCCCTCTCCCTCCTCTCTTCCCTCTTCCTCTCTTCTCTCTCCTCCCCCTCTCTTCTCTCCCTCTCTCTCAAGACCAGGTCCTTGAAATTGCTGTGATTAGGCTAGACTTGGTGGGCCTTAGGGGTCTTCCCTCGACCTCCCCAGCTCTGATATTGTAAACACCCTGCCGGACACAGACCCTAGGGTGTCAGCCTTGAGTCTTCCTGCTTACACAGCAAGCAATTGCCAAGTCACTTCTGGTCTCTCTCTGTTTCTTTAATAGGGCAGTCTCTTGTAGAGTCTCCTGCCTCAGCTTCCCAAATGATCAGATTCTACCCATGTGTCACCATACCTAGGTCTAAATTGTCATTTAAATTTTTATTGAAAACAAAAGGCAAATAGTTATATGTGTCTCATTTATTTTATTTTTAGTGAGATAGATGGAACATTTTCTTCATCTGGTTGCCTAAATGGAAGTTTTTTAGCTGTTAGGTAAGTGGTAATTCCTTGATTGCCTGAACCTTTGAAATGTATTGAATTGAGTGATAGATTAAAGAATTGAGTAATTAATACATACTTGTAGGAATCTATATTCAAGAAATGAAAACACTAACATTTTAATTGGTAGAGTTTTTCTGTTTTTAAAAGTTAATTCTTTGACAGCTTCATACATGTATATAATGTGCTTCGATGTTCTAACCCCTGGTTGCCCTCTATCTCCTCCTTACTCACTTTTAACCCATTCCTCTCAAAATATTCCCTAACTATTTCATGTCCTCCGTTGGGTGCTGATGTGATGTCCATTGAGTTTATTAAGAATCATTGTGTGAGGCCGGGCGTTGGTGGCGCACGCCTTTAATCCCAGCACTCGGGAGGCAGAGCCAGGCGGATCTCTGTGAGTTCGAGGCCAGCCTGGGCTACCAAGTGAGCTCCAGGAAAGGCGCAAAGCTACACAGAGAAACCCTGTCTCGAAAAACCAAAAAAAAAAAAAAAAAAAGAATCATTGCGTGAGCACAGCTTGGGTTAATTCACTGCAGCCTGGGAACAGCTAACGGGTACAGCCCTGAAGAAAATGACTTTGTTCCCTTCTTTCTTTTTTAGCAATGATGATCACTATAGAACAGGTACCAGATTTTCAGGGGTTGATATGAATGCTGCTCGACTCTTGTTCCACAAACTCATACAGCCTGACCATCCTCAGATATCTCAGCAGGTTTGTTCTCACATGATTACTTTAGTGAACTTCTGGATTCTTACATGTTATTTTTACAGATCTTTTATGTCTGTAAACGAATTAATCTTGTATTTCATAGACTGACATTATACTTCATGATAAATTCAAGGTTTATTTTAAAGCATTTGTAATTTAGGTGTTAAAGATACATTAAATTTTTCAGATGTTTGTAGCAGACTTTAAATACTTAATGCTACTGTTTGGTTAAGTCTGTTACTAGCTAACAGGTCACTGGTAGTGTTTACATTGATATTACCCTTGCTTTTTGAAATTTCTTAGCAGTACTTAGGCAGTAGTTTTCATCGTGCTTCAGTTGTTGTCTTTTTGGTTCAGTCATCAGTTCGCGTGTGTTAGTGCTTGATTTTCTTTTTACTCTTCTGTTATATGTGCATAACGTGTATGTGCATCTCTGTGAAGTGCATTCACTTTAAATGAAGTAGCTTTTGCTTTTTGTCACAATATAGGTGGCAGCTAGTTTGGAAAAGAATCTTATCCCTAAACTGACTAGCTCCTTACCTGATGTTGAAGCCTTGAGGTTTTATCTTACTCTACCTGAATGTCCCCTGATGAGTGACTCCAACAATTTCACAACAATAGCAATTCCCTTTGGTACAGCTCTTGTGAACCTAGAAAAAGCACCACTGAAAGTCCTCGGTAAGAATTTCAGTATTTTTCTTCTGAGTGGTTTCTCTTTAAATGAGAATGTTAATGACTTCTTTTGTTTGTTGCCTTGTTTATTTGACATTGTCTAGATGGAATAGATTTTTCTCTTTTGTTGGCTTTTTCCCCTGGGTATTTGATTCTAATTGTTGGAGTTGCTGAAGGCAAATGATGTTAAATATAGAATTTTAATCCAATATAACAGAGATATAGTATCAAGAACAATTAAAAACCCCTATTTTTCTCCCCCATCGTCTTGAGTGATCTTGCTGGTAAAGAACTGGAAGAGCCATTGAAACTGAACAACATTGGTTTTAAATCATCCTTGAGCCTCAAGATCAACCATTTTCCTTAGTTCCTTCCCTTGCTAATTTCCTTTAATTTTGTACCTCTGCTTATGCACAAGATTCCTGAGTTCACAGTTCAGCCTCTGTTTTTCTCTGGGCTTTGGTCTAACTTTGCTCACATTAATTCTTCTAACGGTGTGGATTCATCGCTAACTCCTGGCCTTTATACTTGGCTTGCTGTGGATAATCCAGTGTTTTGCTTTCTAAGAGTGTTTGCTAGGTATGTGGAACTGAAATATACTGAAGTAATAAAATGACTATAAGAAATTAAATGCTGAAGGTTGGTAGAAAAAGCAGTAAGTGAGGAATCGAATGCTGGCATCTGAAGGAGTGAACCAGCCTGGAGAAGTCAAGCCAAGTGCTGCTTCCCCACTTAGAAGGTTTTCCATTCTTCTCACTCCATTTCCTACGATTGTGGGGTTTGTAGTTAGAGACTATACATAATAACATGAATAAGGCAGTATAGGTTACAACTGTACATTAAGTTTCTTGTTTCTGATTTCCCAGAGTTCCTTGGATTTGTAAAGTTGTTGCTTCATAGTATTTCAGTTTTATATATTAAGTTGAATAATAAAACTTAGATTTTTAAATATTTGAACAATACGATTTTAAAGTGTATTTTGTTTAAAAAGAATTCTGATTTCTGTAACATTTTAATAACTGACTTTAATATTAGCTATGTTGATTTTTAATTATAATTTATGAATTTAAATATAACTTAGGGTACCAAGAATGTGAATTCAGTAGGTCTTTCATACTTTACTTTTGAGAGGTTTTAAGAACATTATTCCATGAATTGGTAGTGAGGAAAAGCGATCTGTAAGCCCTAGAGATTTTATATAAATCATTGCTGTGTTCATCTTCCGGAAATGTTCAAAAGGTTAAACCACTGCTCTAGAAGAAAAGTTAGTGTGTTTTTTTAAATTCTGATTTTTTTTATTCATTTTATTTGCATGTTCACCCTTTAATAACAGAAAACTGGTGGTCAATACTTGAACCTCCACTATTCCTCAAGATAGTAGAACTTTTTAAGGAAGTTGTGGTACATCTTTTGAAACTCTACAAGATCGGCATTCCCCCTTCTGAAAGAAGAATTTTCAACAGTTTTCTTCATACCGCATTAAAGGTTTTAGAAATATTACATAGGGTATGTCCATTATTAGTCCTTTATTTTCCTCTTTCCCCATTCCTACTAACAGATTGATAATGTTCATTTTAACATTAATATTAGAATGGCATAAAAGATACATATTAAAGAAATTTGAAAGTTATTCATAGTTTCTCATTTCCTTTACAAGTAATATATTTATACTTTGTAGCTTTGGATTTGTAACTTGACTTTGTTAGGCATCTATAGCCTACTGTTGGGCAGAACAATAGCATATTAATGAATTAGAATTCTTATGTTTTCTTGTAAGGAACCTAATGTGTTGATTTAATGATACATTATTTTTAGTTATAAGTGGTTATCATATACATACAAGTGACTGGGCCCTTGTAATTATGAACATTTAAAGTTCTATTCTTTTGGTGTAGGTACTAATGGCCTCAATCAAAGTAGAATGTTTCATTTGAAACAATTGACTAATTTGAAAATGAAACCATATATAATTCATTAATTTGCCTATTGTTCTTTCCTGCCCTTTTTCCCAGTGTAAGAAATAGTACACTTTACACTGTAGAAGTGCAAAGTTACATGAAGAAATAGAGCTCAGCTGTCTCATTAAAGATGGATTTGAGTCATCCCTGACAGTTGGTAGGTATATCTCTGTTATGCCATTTGGTATTCTAGAGTTGCTACTTAGATGAGACATGACCTAAGGGAGAAGCATGTGTTCATAGTCCGTAATAGCCTGAAAACCCCATATGAATATAGTTTCTTTTCCATAACAACTTCTTTACGCTTTCAGATTCTTCTTGCTCAGTACTAAAGTAAATAATAAAGGGGACAGAGGAGATAAGCCCTTTTTCTCTGTATCAAAGAAACCCTGTGGATCGTTTATTTTACTTTTTTTTTTTTTTTTTTTTTAAGTGAAGCTCCTGGGTGTTTTTCTCAACTTCTTAACTTCCTTGAACTTTTCTTTTTCCTTTTGTATTTAGTATGTCCAAGATTCTTAGGCAGTTAATTTCTGTTCTCATTGTCATAATTAAAGAGATGATAGCGATTTCTTTCCTAGGAAAACTTGTCATTCCCCACAACAAGACTTTCTTGCAGCCTGTCAGGGCCTGGGTGTGCAGCGTGCTGCAATTACGAAGATCTTTTGACATCATAGCATGGTCTCCACCTTTCTGTATACTTTTTGTTTAGGATTCAAATGATTAATTGTGTTTTTCTTTCCTCGGATGAACTTTCCCCTAATATTTCATGAACCATCATTCTTCAGCTGGACCGTATTTCTACATGATTACTCTTTTTGACTCCATTGTCTGCTTATTTATTTATTTATTTATTTATTTATTTATTTATTTAGTTCCTCTTAAAGAATACTTAGCCCTGTCTTTTATCTCGAGAAAGGGCTGCCTGTAATTCCAGGAGTCTGGAAGCTGAAGCAAGAGGATCACCAAAATTCCAGGCCACTGTGAACTGCAGAGGGCATCTCTGTCTCAAAGAAAGGGAGTGGGAAGAGGAGCTTTTATAGTCCCAGCTAGGACGCCTTAGCCCTCACTAAGATCAAAGTTTTAGAGTTAGGCAATACTTCAGTCTGTCGGGTGTTATGTTCCTGAAAGATTTTGTGGGTTTTTTTAATTCCCCCCCCCTTTTTTTAACCCCTTCTCTCTGGGTCTGTAGATTGAACTGCACATGGAAGGCAGATACTTCATCTGAGCTGCAGTCTAACCCTCAGGTTTTTGGGATTAGATTTTGTGCTATAGCCCCAGCTGCCCTTAAAACTCATGATATTCCTACCTCAGCTTCCTGGATGCTGGGATTTTAGTATTGTCTACCAAGCTTGGCTCCAGAGACCATTTTGAAGGAGCCATGCCAGATACTAGGGTCCTCCTTTTTACTCGTTCAAGGTTGGGGTGGCAGTCGAGTCTTAGCATGTCTTGTTTGTCAGCAGTATCCAGCATTAGAAGCCTCTGTGTATAGTAACTATGAGCATTGTGTATATAGTCATTTTTTAAAAGATTTTTAAGAAATAGACTTGTATAGTTGGTATCTTTTTCCTTTTTATAAATTAAGACACTGAAGAAACAAACAAACGAACTTTTACCAGGTGGTGGTGGCACATGCCTACTTGGGAGGCAGGTGAATCTCTGATTTCGAGGCCTGGTCTACAGAGAGTGTTCCAAAACAGCCAAGGCTACACAGAGAAATCCTGGCTCAAAAAACCAAAGAAATTGAAAACAGCTCAGTGTTAATGGTTAGTAAATTGCAGAATTGAAAGCAGTTCAGATCTCCTTCTTAAACCCCTGGTGTTTTCCTTTTCCTTCTACATTAATGAGTATGCTAACATGTACTTAGGGGCTGGAAAAATGGCTTAACGATTAAGCACATACTGCTCTTCCAGAGAACCCACAACCTCTTGCAGCTCCAGGTACAAGGATTCATTCTAACACCCTAATCCTCTAGGGCTTAGAGCAGGTTTTACTTTTATTACGCCTTTAGAAATCGTGATGCAAACTCTAGAGAGTATGTTATGTATACTATCTTGTGTTTAGGCTGCTTTGTGTGTTTTTTTATGTATGTATATGTATGTGCAGTACTAAGGATTGAGCTTAGGGCTTCTTTAGTAATGCTAGGCCTTACTCTTATCACTGAGCTATGCCTTTTTGTCCATATCAGCACTATTCTTGGACTGGAAATCAGTAGAACACATTTTGATTTCTTTTGTGCTATTTCCTATCAGTGTAATTTTGAACAAAGTCTCTTTATCATATGTAAATGAACAATTACCAATAAAATATCAGCCCTGATAGTTTAAGATTAATGTATTATTTACATTATGTAACTTAAACATTTATTTTAGTATGTTTGTGTGCCGGCAAGCATGTACCCTGGTGTACATGAGGAAATCAGAGGACACCTTGTAGGAAGGAGTCAGTTCTCTCCACCATGTTGGCCCCAGGTGTTGACCACTGGGTGTCAGGCTTGGCGGCAAGTGCCGTTTCCTGCTAAGCTGTCTTGCTGGCCCTAAGGTACATACTTTTTAAATGGTTGCGCATTCTGAAGGCAGAGACTTGAGTATCACACCGTTTGGATGGGAAGAAAACACTACCTTTGATTTATTGGGTTAGACAGAAGCTAGGTTCTCAGTTGAAGTTGTTACGTACTTGAAAGCACACCAGTACACATATACATTTATTCCTTCTCTGCTCAGTGACTGAGAGTTCGGGGAGTTTCCTCAGTCTGCTCTTCACCTAACCTGGGAGCAGGACTAGGAGCAAGGAAACATTGTGTCTGTCCACTGTCCGTCTCAGGATGTGCTTGTTCCTCCCGTATGTCATGTCCTTTGGAAACTTGGTAACAGAGATCTCCAGTGCTCTCAATGGCATCCTGAGGAAAATACCTTTGGTACCTGCTGTCAGGGATGGAGCTGTAGTGAGATAAAGAAGTTTGTTGGGTAGTCATTGGGTTGATTTTGAGTTCTTACACAGTACATGGCAGCAATCCTAGTGTGCCAAAAGGCTTCCTTGGTATGTCTACCTTAGTCGCTCTATACAGTACCGGTTTTCAAATATTTGGGGTGGGGGCACGGAACCCTCAAACCGAGTGGATAGAACATACATTTATTCAGCATAGTCACTCCTTAACCAGAATACTAAATTATAGTGTAAAATAAAAGCATTGTGAACAGAATTTAGATTTTATTTTGAACATTTTTATTTTTAGTAAAAATTATATACAGATTTTTTTTAACTTACATGTGATTTCCGTTTTTCCTTTGCAAATATTTATTGAGTGCCTACTGTATGCTTGTTATACTAGATGTTAGGGATTTGGTGATAGGAAATCATGTAATTTCACCTTGGATCTGACAATCTAGAAAGTTATCTATGTACAAACAAATGATTATTTATGATATAGCATAAGTTCTAGATAAGGAAAAATGTACTAAATGAAGAATTAAAGACTTTTTTTTTTTTTTAGCTTTTCGAGACAGTTTCTTTATGTATCAGCCCTGGCTGTTCTGAAACTTGCTTTGTAGACCAGGCTGGCCTCAAACTCAGAGATCTGCCTGTCTCTACCTCCCAATTGCTGGGATTAAAGGCATGTGCCACCACACTCAGCTGGATTAAAGACTTGTTAAAGAAAAGGTAGCTTTGTAAGATAGCTTGTAAGTATGCACATTATACAGAATGGTAGGTAGGTGTATGTGTGTATATTTTGTTTGTAAATTTGTATGCACGTCTTTTGGGTAATTTTCAGCCAGGCATGGTGATGAGCACACCTTTAATTTCAGCCCTTGGGAGGCAAAGGCAGGTCAGTCTCTGAGGCCAGTGTGGTCTACTTAGTTCCAGTGTGTAGAGAGATTCTGTCTCAAAAAACCAAAACATATAAAACCCTTGGATTAATCTTCAATACTCAATTTCTTTATTTACACTTTTTATGGATGTGTTTATTTTATTGTTTTATGTGCATAAGTATTACCTGTATATGTATGTAAGTATATATTTATATGCATGTATATATGTGTGTGTATGTGTGTGTGTATATATATATATATATATATATATATGCATGTGTATATGTGTGTTTGCCCCACATATGTGCCCAGTGTCTACAGTGGTCAGAAGATAGTATTGGATCCCTTGGAATTGGAACTACAGAGGACTGTGGCCCCCATGTGGGGAGCTGGGAACCCAACCCTGTTCTTCTGCAAGAGCAACAAATGCTGCTAACTGCTGGAGCCATCTCTCCAGCTCAGTTCATTTTTAAATGCTATAGTACCTATTTTTTTCTCTTTAGTTATCAAATCATATTTGAATTAACTACTAGTCATAATTCCCCCCAAGTCAACATTTCACTGATTTTAAATTTTTATTATTTTGACGTGTTACATCTATTGATATATGTGCATACCTTAAAAAAAGTGTGTGTGACTGTGTGCACTTTAGTGCAGTGCCCATGCAGGCCAGAAAGGAGCATTCGAATTCCTGGACCTTGAGTTACAGCTCTTTGTGAGCAGTCAGATGGGTCTGGGAACCAAACTTGTGTCCTCTGGAAGAGCCGTGCGCACTTTTACTTGCTGAGCCATCTCTCCTGAACTGATATTTCTCATAGTTACAAAATAGTCAGGTTGCAAACACTGTTTGGGGAGAGGGGGGAAACTATGGTTTGTTTTTTAATGTTTTAAAAGTATTTACATTCGACAGAAATGCTTATTTTAAAGAATAATCAAAACTGAATTACTTTCAACAAGAGTCATTAAATTTAGACTGAAAAATATTAAAGTATGATGTTAGCTGGGTGTGGTTGTGCACACGTTTAATCCCAGAATTGGAGGCAGAGGCTGGTGAATCTCTGTGAGTTCAAAGCCAGCCTGTTCTACATAGCTAGAGACCCTGTCTCAAACCAAAAGCAAAAAGGGAAGAAAAGAGGAGAAAATATTATATGAGCCTGGCCAGTGGCATAGCTGTACTTGGGGTGTTGAGGCAAGAAGATTGTGAGTTGAAGGGTTATGTTATATGCACAGATCTTATTGTTTTTGTAGTTTGTATTTATACTTATAAATATGAGTATCTGAGGAAAAGCCGTTGTGAATTTGTGTGTGTGCAGGTGTGATATTGTGTGTGTTTTTAGTAAATAGTGCAGCTAATGATATTACTATTAAAAGACTGTAGGGCAGGACACACAGCTTCTATTAAAAGACTAGGCAGTATTTCACACTTTGCATCTCCATTAATAAGTAAGTCTTCTGTATTAATTGCTCAAATGAGAACAGTGGAAAAATGGCGAGGCATGGTATCACACACCTTCAGTCCCAGTCTTCCAGAAACAGAAATGGGCAGATCTTTCGAGTTTGAGGCCAGCCTGTCTGCATAGCTAGTTTCAAGGAAACCAGTAGTCAGGCACTGTCTCCCTCCACCTCACTCCAAAAAAAGCAGGAGAGCTCAAAATGTTTTTTTCAGTCAGTAAAATAAAGGAATTAAAAACATAACTTGGAAAATAAAAGCATTACTGTTTATAAAGATCGTGAAATAAATAATGTACACAAGTAGTACAAAATCTAAAGATGGCGGTGGTGGTACAGTCTCAGCACTCGAGAGGCAGAGCCAATGGTCTACAGAGCGAGATGCAGATCCAGGACAGGCACCAAAACAACACAGAGAAACCCTGTCTTGAACAAACCAAAAAAAAAAAAAAAAAAATTGGAAAAAAAAAAGTTCTGATCTTGTTCTTTGTAGAAGTGATAGGCAGTGTTTGTTCTAATTTCTCTTTAAAGCAAAAGTTTGGAATTCGTAAAAATTAACAGTAGCTGTCTGTTCATTACTACACATCCCTCTAAAGGTACAGCAGATAGAGATGGTTTGTGTTAAAGTCTCATTGCAATCTGAACTGTATGCTTATCTTTGTACCTTTTACTTCTCATCTGTTCATTTCTTCTTTCTGGAGGTTTGTGATTGATGTTTTATTAAATTGATATTAAAATACCAGAATTGTCCAGTTAGATTTATACCTCTGATGATTTTGTCCCTCTTTTGCTTTCTTAGAAGTTCAGGTTTATTAGGAATAGCTGTTTATTTCATTGATACATTGGCTTTTGTTTTGTGACATGGTCCTACTGCAGCCCTGGCTGGCCCAGAATTTACTATTCAGACCAGGGTTGAGCTCATGGACACTCTTTTTGTTGGGGTTAGGAGGCCTGGGCCACCATGCCATGCCAGTTAAATGATTTCTGTCCCATTTCTTTAGTTTGTGTACATGAACTGCAGCACACCCGTGAAGATCTGAGGACAGCTTGGGGGAGTCAGTCCTTTCCTCTCCTTTACATCCCCAGGGTCAAACTTACCAGGCAGGCTTGGAGGCCTCTCTGGGTGAGCCATCTGGCCTCCCTAAGAACTGGGTTCTTTGTTGGGATGTTTTGCTTTGTTTTGAGACTAGGTCTCACTCCGTATCCCTTGTTGACCTGGAACTCCTAGAGATCTGCCTGCCTCAGTCTGCTGAATGCTGGGATTAAAGGTACCATGCTCTGCTCAAGAAAAGCTTTTAATGTAGATTTACTCACTGTGCTTAAAGAGGAGCCATTAACAAAGTTACTTTTGTTGTTTCCCTTAGGAAGTTAGTTTTATTTAGTATATATGTTGAATTAACTATTACCACTGCTTTAGCATTTTTCTTTAAAGGAAACAATTCTCAATTATATCACAGTCTTTCCATTGCTCTTTTTTTTTTTTGGACATCGTCTTAAGTATCTCATATTGGCTTCCCTCCTGAGTACTGTAATCACACCCCTTCTCCTTACGTTTGAACTTACAAAGACCCTCTCATCCTCCCCAGCTCCCACTTCCTGCCATGCCAAGGATGTCTTCTGATTTCTAGGTGTTACTACTGACATTTTTTTGTTGTTGTTCACCAGATCTGAAGTATTGGGAAAAAAAACAACAGACAAACTAACTTTGTCCGTTTAGCTGTCGTGGTCTCTGAGTGTCTTCTTATTGGGAAATTTGGATCTCATTGTGACTCTGCTTCATTTCCTAGCTAGCCTCTCATTCTTCTGTATCTTACTGAGCCAACAGAATAATTTTCAAAATTTCACTGATTTTATAACTCGTTGGCTCCAAATTATTTCCTCATCGGTCAGTTCTTGTCAGTTCCTTAATAAAACAGTCCAGACTTTCTCCAACAGTGGTAAGCATTTATTCTAATCTCAGAGTGGGCAGTTTCCACTTAGGTTGGCTTCCCTAGACAGTTTAACCCAGCTTTCTCTGAGCTGTGTCTTCTGTCCAGTTTTATTTCATGTGTCTTTCTTGTTGGAATAGATGTTAGAGCCAGGATATATTAATTTTGTCTCCTTTATTTAACTCATGCTCCTTTGCCTACAAGTCTAGTCTCTCCTTTCTCAGGCTTTTTTTTTTGTTTTTTCCCCTGAGATGGTTTCTCTGTGTAGCCCAGGCTGTCCTGGAACTTGCTCTGTAGAACAGGCTGGCCTTGAACTGCTAGGAGTAAAGGTGTGCACCACTACCACCCAGCCTGTTTTTGTTTTTTTTTTTGTTTTTTTTTTTTTAATCTTTACACTTCTGAATTTTGTCTTCCTTATGAATGTGTCTGTGTGTCTGTAATGTAATAAGTATGTTACTGAACCCAGAACCTCCTGTATGCTAAGCGGGCCTCTACCATTGTGCTACATGCTTGGCCTCATCCCTTTTCCATTTTTATTTTAACTGTTTTCATACATACTGCAACATTGTAAGACAAATATAATGAATACCTATATTCCCCAGCTTAGATTTATCAGTTGTTAACCTATGCTGTTTGTTCTTTATCGGTTAGTATCTGTACATTTCAGTGAAACATTTGTGACTATACTACATATCACTCTTTCTTTTTAATTTTTATTTTATGTATATGGGTGTGTTCTCTGCATGTATGTCTGCGTACCATGTACCTAGATATATGCATGCATGCATGGTGCCCTTTGAGGCCAGAAGAGGGCATTTAGATCTCCTGGAGCTGGAGTTACAGATGGGGGTTAGACTCCATGTGGGTGCTAGGAGCAGAATCCAGGTCCCTCTGCAGGAACAGCAAATGACCTTAACCACTGAGCCATCTCTGTCACCCCATGCATAGATCACTTTTTATATTCCAGTTCCGAGATAAGTCATTGTCTACAGAAAAGCAATATCATTATTTTCTTAAGGAAATTTATTATAATCCCACAGTGTCCAGGCATATTTAGGTTGCCTCAGTTACAGCAGTTTATTCTTTAAATCACTGTTTCTTTAAAACAGAATCCAGTTAGATTTTGTTGTTTACATGTTTGTCAAGGCTTGTTATTTTCCTTTGCAGTCTGTGGTCATAGTCTTCCTCTTGGTTTATCTGGGTCTCTTTGTTCTCTAATGTTTTGTAGTTTTCATGGGTCTTATACATCCTTTTAGAAATACTCCTAGGCAGCTAGAGAGCTTCCTTAATAGTTAAAAGCACTTGTTGATCTTGAAGAGAACCTGGTTCAATTTCCAGTACCCACATGGTGGCTCATAACCATTTGTAACTCAGTTCCAGGAAATCCAACACCCACTTCTGGATGTCCATCGGCAGCAGGCGTGCACATGGTCCAGACATACATGTAGGCAAAATACTCATACACATAAAGTAATAAAGTAAATCTTTAAAAATAGTCCTCCATATTTCATATTTTTAATTGTATACAGTTTAAATGTTTCATTTTCAAAGCTTTCTTGATAGAGAAATTAAGCTGAAAATTTTAACTGTTAAACTTTTACTCCATAACTTTGGCAACTTATTAGTTATGATAATTCTCTTATAGGAGACATTAGAAGTTTGTGTTTGTACCTCTCTGACTGACTTTTAGTTTAATTCTTTTATTAGGGAAAGAAAACATATTATCTATAGTCAAGAATTTGCCATTGTTACCATCAGGAGGATGACTTTGTAAGCTTCTTCTGTACCTACCACTAGAACTTCTCTGGTCTCTTAAAAAAAAAAAACTGTGTGTCTGTGTCTGTGTCTTTGTGTGTGTGTGTCTGTTGCCCAGGTACTATGGAATGGTCAGAAGACAAATTCCAAGAATTGGTTCTCTTCTTCTACCACATGGGTTCCAGAAACCCAAATCAGGTTGTCTGGCATAGCAGCAGGCTCCTTTACCCCCCTCCCCCAAACGATCTTACAGGACCTAGTACAAGACCCCCCCCCCACTTTTCATTTTAGAACCCCTACCCCTTTTCCCCCCTTAATTTCTTTCCTTGTCTTTTTGAAGAACTGTGGTGAGTGTTGTGGAAGTTCCACGGTGGGGCTTTTTGTGATTGTGTCCTTAGTAAGGTGCTTGTCTGCCCTTTGTGTTGTCTGCAAACCAGAAGTTAGATGTAAGTCTTGATCAGATTTGGGTTAGTTTGCCTGATAAAAAGGTTCTCAGTTGTTGCATACATCAGCAGAAGACATGTCACTGTCCCAGTATTGGTTATGGTGTGCTCTTCACTAGGGACTAGCTTTTTTGTGTACTTGCTTATCTGTTCAGTGAATCTGCAGCCTTGGTTTGTTGGTTTCATCCTGTTCAGACATCACCTTACATAATCGGGCACTGGAGAGATGCTCACTGCCTGAGCACAGGCACTGCTCTTTTCAAGGACCCGAGTTCAGTTCCCAGCACACATGTCAGGTTGCTCTTCATTGCATTTTACTGCAGATCCAGGGGATCCGACCACTCATTCTGTCTGGCCTTCAAAGGTACCCCACATGTGTGGTGTACAGTCATTTAAACAAACTGAAAGTAGAAGAATAATTAAAACCTTGTTTAATTAAATATTAAATAGCATAACATTTATCAGGCATTAGCCATTACAGTTCAGGTCCTGTTTGCCAACTTGAAGTCCATAGAGTTTCTGATTTCTACATTTTATAGTGTGTTGTGGTTGTTCTAGACTTGGGGTACTGTATATAGGTAGATATCACATCCTATAAAGATTTTTTTGTCTCTCATAGCACTTATAAGGAATTTGCATATATAGTAGGCACTCAGTAATTGTTTTTTTCCATAGAATATTAGCAAAGAAATCTCCAAAGCCTTTTTTCAGTTTAAGAGCTGTTTACTCTCTGCTTTAAGTACTTTCTAAATTTAATGTTAATTACACTTCTTTCTTTTTTCTTTTTTAGGTAAATGAGAAATCAGGACAGCTTATACAGTATGACAAATTTTATATACATGAAGTACAAGAATTGATAGACATAAGGAATGACTATATCAACTGGGTCCAACAGCAAGCCTATGGAGTGGTACGTCTCTGCACTGGGAGATGGAACTTACGTGCCAAACAAGTATTTTCATAGCTTTTATTCCAAGTGGTGCATTCTTTTGCAATAATGCATTGCATATATGCAGATATTCTCCCAACACCAAACCAGCAGTAAAGATTGTGTTTTTCTAGAGAAAATGCAGATGTGGCTTGGACTTTGCACTCTTCTTATTTTCTATAAGGTTACCTACTTCTTCGCTAATGTTCAGAATAATAGATATCGGGTCTTTTAGTAATACTGTGAGATGTTTGCTTCAGGAGCAGGAGAGAGCCCTGGGACCACTGAGTCTGTGTTTTAATTTAATTCAGATTGTTGATATTGTCCACATATGGATGAACTTCTTGGCATGTGACTGAAGGTCTTTAGTAACCAGATACTTACTGTCCCTTGAGAACCAAACAGTGGCACATTCCTGTCATCTCAGTATTCACTGGCTGAGGCAGTGAGTTCTGGGCCAGCCTGATGGAAAAGGAAAACCATCTTAATAGGCTCTCTCTCCCTTCCTGTCTTTCAATATTTGCATGAAATTTGGTAGTCATGTCATCCAAACGAATCTTAGTACAAAACCATGATGAATCAAACTAAATCTCATTAAGGAGCTATTTTGTTCATTATTTTCTGATAAGAATGAGGTCATAGAGCGCTATAGTTTTTTAGGGTTTTTGTTTGTTTTGTTTCTCATTCTTTATGATCTATACTATAGTTCTTACCTCTCCATTTTTTAATGATTGTGATATTATTGCAGGAAGCTGGCGCTTTTTTGGTTTTTGTTTTTTTCCTTTGAGACAGCCCTGCTTGGCCTGGAACCTGCCATGTAGACCAAACTGGCCTTGAACTCAACAGAGATCACCTCCCTCTGCCTCCAGAGTTCTGGGATTAAAGGCCATGCCACTATATCTAGTTCTTTGTTTTTTGTTTTTTTTTTTTCTTTCTTTCACTTTTTTTGTTGTTGTTTTTCAAGACAGTGTTTCTCTGTGTAGCTTTGCGCCTTTCCTGGAACTAGCTTTGTAGACCAGGCTGGCCTCAAATTAAAAAAGATCCGCCTGCCTCTGCCTCCCGAGTGCTGGGATTAGAGGTGTGCGCCACCACCAACCGGTTCTTCCTTTGTTTTAAAGAGAGTTCATCACACTTTTGCATTTACACAGTACTTTTAAAGACGTCTCTCTGAAATTAAAAAAAAAAAAATCCCAGTTTCATTGCTAGTCTTAATACTGAGTTGCGTTCACACAGTATTAGTAAAGTTTTAAAGACTATCCTAGCCAGGCCGTGGTGTCGCACGCTTTTAATCCCAGCACTCGGGAGGCAGAGGCAGGCGGATCTCTGTGAGTTTGAGGCCATCCTGGTCTACAAAGCGAGTTCCAGGACAGCTAGGAGAAACCCTGTCTCGAAAAACAAAAACAGTATCCTAAAGATATTTGTGTTATTTTGTGATGATATGTATATTCGTGTGGAACTACAATTATGCATATGCAAAAATATATGTATTTATATATCACAAACATGAATGCCAGTTTGGTTTATAGGGTAAGGGAGTAGTTGTTTTTCTGAAGACAAATTCTTGCTCCAGGCCTGATTCAACCTTGGAAAAATGTTGTGCGTCAGCTTCTCAGTGTTGGGATTAGAGGCCTGTGTCATCATTGCAGGTTACATATAGTTACCTATCACGAGTTATGATAAGGGGCTGGAGAGGTGGCTTAGCAAGTTAGAGTACTGGCTGCTCTTCCAGAGTACTTGTGTTCAGGTCCTAGCCACCTATAACTCCAGCTCCGGAGGATCTAATGTCCTTTTCTGTGCCCACACTCAGACACCCACACACAGTTTAAAAATAATAAAATGCAATTTAAAACATACTTTTATTATATATATGGGTGTTTTGCTTTTTATGTATATCTGGGCTCCACTTGTGCACCTAGTACCTACTGTGGTCAGAAGATGGTGTTTGGGTCCTCAGGAACTGGAGTTGTGAGCTGCCATGCGGATGCTTGGAATTGAACCTAGTTCTCTGGAAGAGCTCTTACCTGTTGCACCATCTTTCCCCTTCTTCCTCCTTTCCTTTTTTTTTTTTGGAAAAGTTATGACCTGTGCCAGTGAGGTGGCTCAGCTGGTAAAGGGACTTAAAGGGACTTGCCACCAAGTCTGGTGACCTGATTGGACTCCTGGGAACCCATGTGGTGGAAGAAACTGACTCCTACAAGTTATTCTCTGATCTTCACACATATGCTGTGGCATGCATGCACCCCGACACACACACACACACACACACACACACACACACACACACACACACATTCAAATAAATGCATTAAAAGTAAAACTTAAAGTTATGATCTGTGTGTGGTGGGACATACTTATAATACCAGCACTCAGGAATTGGAGGCAGAAAATGATCAGAAGTTCGCTTTCCTAGTTCTATTTCAAAAGAAAAGAAAGGTCCATGTTGGATTTGTCATGTTTGAAGTACATAGAGATTTGAGTTAAGTGACTTTTTGGGGGTGGGATTTGTGGGGTTTTTTTTCTTTGATGTTGTATATTTGTAAGTTATAAATTTTGTTCATACAGTATTGTACTGTGTGTCTAAATTTGTCCTAGGGAATTTATGGATAGTGATTGATCTAGCAACCTGGCATGCTCATTAGTATGATAGATGGGCAGGTGTAACATCAGGATAGACCAGCATTGGGAGGACACACTGATATTTAACTTCCCCAGGTAGGGAGTTCTTCTCAATTATCAAAGCATGTTAGAATTTAGCCACCTACAAAATTGGAGGAAAAACACATGTGACTGTCTTTATTTCTTATAACCATTTGCCAAGTTGGGAGGGGGTATGTCCCACTCCATTCTCTGGTTTTATCATTTGTTGTAAGTTTTCAGAGAACTCAAAGAACTACTACACAACCAAGTGCAGTTTATTACAGACTAAGAATACAAATTAAAACTGGTCAGGTTAAGACTTTAAAGAACGGTTTCAGTAGCTCCTGTCCTTTCCTCATGGAAAGTCATAAATAGTTACTGGTATTGCTATTTGATAGTGCTCAGAAGATTGCTAAGCAATGGGGCTGACTTGTGCCCAGTGTTTTTATTGGGTGTCCATCAGTTCTCATAATGTGGCTAACTGTTTTAAATTTTGTGTATATGAGTATTTTTGCCTGCATGTATGTACGTATTGTGTGTGTGTGTGCTAGTGCGCCTGTGGTGCCTATAGAGGTCAGATTTTGCCTTCATGTATGTATGTACACCGTGTGTGTGTGTGTGTGTGTGTGTGTGCGCGTGTGCGTGCGCGTACATGCTACGGGGGTGCCTGTAGAGGTCAGATTAGGGGGCCCCAGAGCCCTAAGTGACAGACCGTTATGAGGCTCCATGTGGGTGCTGGGAACTGAACCCCTGTCCTCTGTTCGAGTGTTAAGAGCAGTTAAGTGCCCTTAACTGCTGAGCCATCTCTCCAGCTCCATGTCTGAACGTCCTAAAGGCAGAACTATCAGATGGCCGAAGTCTGCATCATGAGTCATATTATTTACATTGTCAGCAGCTAAAGATCGCTGTCATTCCAAAGACCCATAATAGCCCAGGGCAAATGCCTTCTGTTTGGATAAAGTTAATTCATTACTGTAGTCACCAGGTGCAGATTTAGTAGCATATTTTTGAAGATTTTAGTACTTAGACGTGTAAACCCTGAGCATGTGTGCAAGCACTCAGTAAGAAAGCACGTAACTCAGTTGGTGGAAGCCCTGGGTTTGGTACTCAATACCAAATAAAACAACATGGTAGTACATATCTACAATCCCAGGAGGCAGGAAGAGAAGAGTTCAAGGCCAGCATGAGATACATGAGACCCCTCCTAAAACAAGTTTGTCCAGATGTGGCTGTGGCTGTGGCTCACTGTTGAAGCACTGACTTAGTGTGTGCAAAGCCCTGGGTTTGATTCCTGGATTTGGAAGGAAAAAGGTATACATTTCTTTCTATCCTCTTAAGTAAACTTGCATTATTTTTCCTTCATAAATACTGTGTTTTTACAATTTAGCAACCTGTATCTTTGTGTTGTGTTTTTTATTTTAAGTTCATGTTGTTTTCAGAAACACTAAGAGCTGGCACGCTGGCTCAGAGTTGGGTAAAGCACTTGCTATGCAAACGTGAGGACCCACAACGCTGGGAAGAGAACCGCTGTACAGCCAATCTCTTAACCCCCGTGGGCACACCTGCGCTCTCTTACACCTCGATAACAATAAACAAATAATGCAAGGACACAGACTGAGCATGATGATACTTTAACACAGGAGCCGGAGGCATGCCGATCGATCTCTGAGTTTGAGGCTTTCCTGGCTTATATAGGAAGTTTCATTCCAGCCAGAGCTATACAGTGAAACCCTGTTTCATAAAGAAATTTGAAGGGGAAAAAAGCCAACCACCATAAGATACCTTATATCTTTATGGTTGTCTGTCCCATAACAATTTATGGCAGCTTATCTCTCATTTTGCTTCGTGTAATATTTTAATGTAGTAAGCATTTTTACTTCATTGAGATCAGACAAATCTGAGAAACATTTCTTCCCTTTTCCAGGTAAAGAAACAGCCATAAAGAAGTATCAGGCTAAGAATTAGTTTGCTAGTGTATGTAAATTCTGCAAGCATGGAAATTTAGTTGCTGAAATCAGATCTCATTATGTTCAGACTTACTAGTTTCACGGTACAGAGTACCCAAACATCTTAAATATATAGATACAGAGGTGGGAAGGTCTTGTGGAATGGTGAACTTTTTTGTTGATTTCTTTCCTGCCTCATTAGATCAATGTTTGGCTGTAACGATATATAAATTACTTGTTGACTAGAACTAGAACACTAACATTGCTCTTTCCTCATTCTGCATTGCTGTCTTAGGATGTCAGCCATGGACTAACCGAGGTAAGTTGGGTGCAATCAAGTCTCTTTTTCATGAAGCATGTTCTGTTTTTTCCTTTGTAAAGAGTCAAATTGGTCTTTTGGTGATTTTTGTATTTTAATGTGCATGTAAAACTAAGCCGGGTGGTGGTGGCATTCGCCTTTAATCCAAGCAGAGGCAGAGGCAGGCAGATCTCTGAGTTTGAGGCCAGCCTGGTCTACAGAGCAAGTTCTAGGGCTATTGCACCCAGAAACCCTGTCTCAAAAAAGCAAGGGAAAAAAGGTCTATAGAAGTTATTCTGTCTATTATTATTTCACAAACGTTTTCTAAATGAAAAGCTGTTGCTGGGCATGATTGCTTGCTTCTTTAATCCCAGCACTTGAGATGCAGAGGCAGGCAGATTAACTGAGTTTGAGGCCCGCCTGGGCTACATAGTGTGAGCTCAGTGAGACTCTATCTTAGGAAAAAACAACAGCAACAACAAAAAAGTCATGTTGTTTAGCATTACACCTATATGATACCTCCTAACAAGATTAACTCTCCTTGTCTTCCAATATAAAATGTGGTATGTTCTCCAGAATACAATTTTATCTTAAAATTTTATAAATGCTTACCTAATAGAGTTAAGTATTAGAGAAGTAAAATTACCTATTTTTTAAAATTGTTTTTATCCTGTGTGTTACCTTACTATGTAAATTAAGGTACTAGTTCTAGTACTTGGACCTGAGTAATGCATGGCCCTAAGCTTTCTTTTAAGAATGGGGGGTATTGTTTTACTTCTTTTATGTTATGTGTTATGTTTTGCTTTAGGCATTGTTTGGTGTGGTTTTCCCGAACTTAGGAAGTGTTAGTTAGCTTAAATTATAAACTATATATAGTTATATAAACTATATATAAACTTCTTCAGACGAGTGTCACATAACTATGAAAAGATAGGGCTGGTATCAGGGATGGCTCAGTGCACAAGGCTCCATGCACAGTCCCAGCATAAGAGTGTGTATTGGGGAAGGGGAGGTCAAAACAGCTTGAAAACATGATTAGGATTTGAAATATTACAAGCACATAGACTTCCCTGTAGGAGCTAAACCAGCAATTTTCAACCTGTAGGTCGCTATCCCTTTGGGGGGTCGAATGACCATCTCATGGGGGTCGCCTAAGACCATCGGAATTATCAGGTATTTACAATTCCAAGGTTATCGAAATTACAGTTATGAAGTAGCAACGAAAATACTTTTATGGTTGGGGGTCACCACAACATGAGGAACTGTATTAAATGGTCACATCATGAGGAACATTAAGAACCACTGAGCCTAACAGAGATCCATAGTGATGTATAGAAATGAAGACTCAGAAACATGGAGATGGGTTCAGTGGGTGAAGATACCTGCATTGGACCCACGTAGTGGGAGGAGAGAACCAACTATTGCTGGTTGTCCTCTGACCTCCATACACACATTATGGCATGCATGCACAAACAAGCACAAAATAAAAATTTTAAAATGTGATTTTTGTAAAAGTTTCAGCAATTGGTTTAGCAAATAAAGGTACCTACTACCAAACATGACAGCCTGGGATCAGTCCATAGGACCCACCTGATGGAAAGAACTCACATCTGACCTTCACAAGCATGCCACGAATGACATCAGTATGCCTTCATACATACCTACACAAAATAATGTTTTAGGCCAAGCCTGGTGGCACACGCCTTTAATCCCAGCACTTGGGAGGAAGAGACAAGATGGATCTGTGAGTTCGAGGACAACCTAGTCTACAGAGTGAATTCCCAGACAGCCAGGGCTATACCGAGAAACCCTACCTCAGAGAGCGAGAGAATATGCCCTTTTTAATAATTTCTAACCATACCAGTGAATGAACAAAGAGTATGATGATCATCTTTACCAAAATTGACAGCGCCCACATACCATAACCAGCTTGAACTAATAAGTTAATTTCTTTCTTTCCAGTTGGCAGATATCCCTGTGACAATTTGTACATATCCATTTGTATTTGATGCCCAAGCAAAAACTACTCTGTTACAAACAGATGCAGTCTTACAGATGCAGGTAAATACTATACAGTGCTAATTTGATTTGGGGATGCTTCCAGAAGTTGTCTCTGGCTATTCGTTCATTCGAGTATTAGAAGCACGCGTAGTAATGGATGGGGACAGGATTGTAGACTGTCTTTTGCCTAGTGCCTTGTGTAACTGTGAAGACTGCTATAACACACAGGAATGTGAAAGCTGCTTATTTTACAAAAGGAACTCTGTTAAGGTTCTGCTCCAGGTTCCTACCTCAAGCTTCTGTCCCAGCTTCCCTTCATGAAGGACTGTAAGCTGTAGGATAAAATAAACCTTCCCCCACCTCCTAATTAGGAACTGTAATAAAAATAGAGTAATGTAGCCTTTATTCACGTTACTTGAGAAAAGATGGAGGGAATGAAAGTCGAGATAATATCAGACTTGGAAGCACTTCATCACTTTAATGGGAGAGAGTTTGAAATTGCCTGTGGCCTGGCATGGTGACACACACACACACTTAATCTCAGCTCTGCGAATTCAGAGGCCAATCTGGTCTGTGTAGCCAGGTCAGAACAGCCAGGACTACATAGAGAGACTGTCTCAAAAAAGGAAGGAAGGAAAAAATTTGCTTGAGGTTGGTCATAGTTTTGTCGTTGTTTTTTATTTCTTTTTTGGTGTTTGGGGGCCAGGGGGAGGTAGGGGAGACAGGATCTCACTGCACAGCCCTGACTGGCTTCAGTCGCTGAGCTCTGCCTTCAGAATGCCTCCTTTCCTTTCTGTTTCCCTTTTACAGTGAGCTTTTTTATTCATAATGAAGATTTTAAAAAACGAGTTCATGAAAGAGGCTGGGCAGAGTGGCACGTGCCTTTAATCTAGCACTTGAGAGGCAGAAGCAGGTCGATGTCTGTGAGTTCCAGGCCACATAAAGCTACAGCTTTGAGACCCTGCCTCAAAAAAAATGTGTGTGTGTGTGGATTGAGGCTATCACAATGAAGCTTTATGCTAACTAAAATAAAATAGCTGAGCATGGTTGTACTTACATGTGATCCCGCCCCTAATCTGGCATTTGGAAAGTGGAGCAAAGCAGGAGTTCATGGCCATCCTCCCTCTTATTGCTATTGAAGAAACGCCAGGACTAAGGCAACTTATTAAGGAAAGCTTTTAATTGGGGGCTTGCTTACAGTTTTAGAGTTAGTCGTCATGACGGAGGCATGGCATTGAAGCAGTAGCTGAGAGTTTTATATTCTAATCTGTAGGCAGGACGCCCACCCCCTAGTGACACACCTCCTCCAACAAGGCCACCCTTCTAATCCTTCCTGAATAGCCTGCCACTGGGAACTAAATACTCATATACATGAATGAGCCTATGGGAACGATACATGCTCAAACCTCCATAGTCAACTACATAGCAAATTCAAGGCCAGCCTAGGTTAAATGAAACTATCTCAAAGTAAAGCAAAGATGATTTTGTTGTTGTTTTTTGTTTTCTAGATGGCTATTGACCAGGCCCACAGACAGAATGTCTCCTCTCTCTTTCTTCCGGTGATTGAATCTGTGAATCCCTGCTTAATTCTAGTGGTTCGCAGAGAGAATATTGTAGGAGATGCAATGGAAGTCCTCAGGAAAACCAAGAACATAGATTACAAAAAGCCACTCAAAGTAAGTGAGCGCCGCTTCACATGCATTGAGGCTTCTATTTAAAATCTGTTTCAGGTCTTTTTAGGCTTTTTGTGTGTATTGGAAAGTGTTTGTGGGTTTGGTTTTTTTTTTAATTATATAATTGATTATATAATAATCAAGACTTACTTGGTTCTATATGTTTTGCCTCCATGTATGTGCATCGTGTGTGGCCTGACACCTGCAGAGGTCAGACTAGAGAATTGGATAGATCCTGGGAAACTGTAGTTAACAGATAGTTGTGAGCCAAGTAGGTGCTGGGAAAGCAACCTGAGTTTTCTGCAAGAACAGCAACTGCTGAGCCAGCTCTCGAGCCCCAGGAAAGTTAACAATCAAATCACATGTTTAATGTTTGAAAGTATAAAGTGCTAAGATTTATTTATTTATTTTCTTTTTTTTTCCCCCCCTGGAGCTGAGGACCAAACCCAGGACCTTGTGCTTACTAGGCAAGCGCTTTACCACTGAGCTAAATCCCCAACCCTGTGCTTTCTTTTCTTTTCTTTTTTTTTTTCTTTCTTTCTTTTTTTTTTTTTTTTTTGCTAAGATTTATTAGCAATAAAGAGAATGTTCCAGGGTCTCTGAAATGCACTTTGATTTCTTTACCGTCCATTCAATGTTCACATTGCCCTGTTTTAGGTTATATTTGTTGGAGAAGATGCTGTTGATGCAGGAGGTGTACGCAAAGAGTTTTTCTTGCTCATCATGAGGGAATTATTGGATCCTAAATATGGCATGTTTCGGTATTACGAAGATTCCAGGCTCATTTGGTTTTCAGATAAGGTAAAATGCCCATCTACCACAATTATTTCTTTATATCTTTGTTTCTATACCCTATGTATCAAATTCACTCAGGAAGACTAGATTCCTAACATATTTTCGTCAGAAGTTTGCTTTATTACAAGTTGAAGTTATGAACTTTTAGACTTATTGTCAAAACAGAACCCTGATTTTTATATATTTAAAACTAAGAAAATAGGGCTGGAGAGATGGCTCAGAGGTTGAGAGCACTGACTGCTCCTCCAGAGGCCCTGAGTTCAATTCCCAGTAACCACATGGTGGCTCACAACCATCTGTAATGAGATCTGGTGCCCTCTTCTGGCCTGCAGTCATACATGCTGTATACATAATAAATAAATAAATCTTTAAAAAAAAAAAAAAACAAAAAACAAAAAACTAAGAAAATAAATTGAGGAACAATCAGCTTAAAAATGCTGATGAGCGGGGCTGGAGAGATGGCTCAGAGGTTAAGAGCACCAACTGCTCTTCCAGAGGTCCTGAGTTCAATTCCCAGCACCCACATGGTGGCTCACAACCATCTGTAATGAGATCTGGCACCCTCTTCTGTGTACATAATAAATAAATAAATCTTTAAAAAAAAAAAAAAAGAATCATCATTGATCATTTAAAAAAAAAATGCTGATGAGCAGTTGTGGCTTATGCCTTTAATCCTGGCACTTGAGAGGTAGAAGCAGGTGGATCTCTATGAGTTCCAGGACAGCCAGGGCTACACAGAGAAACCCCGTCTCCAAAAAAGCAAAAAAAGCCGAATTTTCCTTCTCTGTATTTCAGTTTGGATAATTGAATAGTAATCGCTATATTAGCTTCTCTCCTAGGGTAAACTCATTTAGCGTTAGGGATTATTGATGTCTCTTACAATTTAGATTAAGGGCCAGTATTGTAGTATGTGAAGCAGATCTTCACACCTCACATTT
The DNA here is from genome assembly GCF_004664715.2 of Peromyscus leucopus. Lineage (NCBI taxonomy): Eukaryota > Metazoa > Chordata > Mammalia > Rodentia > Cricetidae > Peromyscus > Peromyscus leucopus. Next base: position 31,977,118 of record NC_051084.1, on the reverse strand, counting down.
TCATATAGGAAGCCACCTGTTGGCTATGACTGCTTTTGACACATTTGTGTCAAAGGCAGAGTTAGTTACTAGTACCCTGTGTCCAACAAAGACTTAAGGTCTTTACCAGCTCTCGCTCTCGCTCTCTCTCTCTCTCTCTCTCTCTCTCTCTCTCTCTCTCTCTCGCTCTCGCTCTCGCTCTCGCTCTCGCTCTCGCTCTCGCTCTCGCTCTCGCTCTCGCTCTCGCTCTGTGTGTGTGTGTGTGTGTGTGTGTGTGTGTGTGTGTGTGTGTGTAGACTTTGTTGCAGGAGGCTGGCTGTCTTGTGTGAGGGTAGCAGTTACTGATGTTCAGTGCCGAGGATAATTCCTGAGGGGTAACAAAATAATGCCACTATAATTACACTGTCTTGGATGTTTTTATAGAGAACTACCCTCTGCATTATGTGATAAGTGTCTAGTTTACCAGGAAAGGGGTCAGCCTGTTCAGTACCTGTTCTTGAATAGACTCACTGTTCTCTAGCACCCTCCAGTGGTTACAGTGTAGTGTTTGATCTTGTGTTTCTCAGTTTGCCGCAGTTGTTATCTTTACTGAGGCCACCCCACATTGTCTCATCTTGTCTACTGACAGCTTTGAGGTGTTGCCTAGAGCCTTGTCACACACCCTGAGCACTCTGCTAGTTCCACTAAATGTTCTAGGCTTTAAAAACATAGCCAAACGGTGGCACCAATGTTACATTAGTGAAAATACAATTTTAAGTTGTTGAGTCATTTATTTCATTTTTAGGATATAACCATGTTAGATATACAACCAATGGTGTATGAATAAATCTTTATTTTTAAAAAAAGCTTGGCAAAAACAGGTATAGTGGCTCACACCTGCAATCCCCGTGCTCGAGAGGTGAGCTTGAGGGCAGCTTGACTACATCTAGACTTGTAGTTCTAGGCCAGACCCTGTCTCAAAAAATGACAACTAACCAAAAGCAAGGCTTGGTGGTGTGAGACCCCAGCACTAGGTAGAAGGCAGATGCAGGAGGGTCTCTAGCTCATGGGACAGACAAGCTAGGCCAGCTGTTGACCCCCAGCCTTTCCTCAGAGCAGGTGGACAGCTTTCTTGAGGGTGACACATCGGGTTGTCATCAGCCACCACACATGGGCATGCACACACAGACACATGGGCATGCACACACAGACACATGTACACATTTTTAAGTGTTTGCTTTTATTATCTGTCAATCATCCTCTTGTTTCGTCCCGTGCTCGGGATCAGACTTGGGGCCGTACCCAACATAGGCAAGCCTAGCAGTCCACGGGTTATGTTTAATGACATGGAAGTGCTTAACGTTTCTGGAAAAAAAGTCAGCTGTGAAGCCATATGCCTGTCTGTAGTCCTGACTGTCCTGGATCTCACTTTGTAGACTAGGCTGGCCTTGAATTTAGAGAGCCACCTGCCTCTGCCTCCCAAATGTTAGAATTAACCATCACTGCTGGCTAATAAGCAAGTTTTTTTTTTGTTTGTTTGTTTTTTTAATTATGTATACAGTGTTCTGTCTGCATGTATGTCTGCACGCCAGAAGAGGGCACCAGATGTCATTACAGATGGTTGTGAGCCACCATGTGGTTGCTGGGAATTGAACTCAGGACCTCTGGAAGAACAGCCGGTGTTCTTAACCACTGAGCCATCTCTCCAGCCCCCTAAGCAAGTTTTTAAAAACAGTATCAAATGGAAATGTACCCAGTGATGGCCATGAGCTGTTTTTGTTAATTTTGTGTCGTCAGAATTTTCCTACTATGGAGATTGTGTTTTTGTACTAAAAATCTAGATTTTTAACTTGGAAGAGATGTCTTTTATTATTTCTTCTTTGTATTTTTAGACATTTGAAGACAGTGATTTGTTCCATTTAATTGGTGTTATCTGTGGATTAGCAATTTATAACTTTACTATTGTGGACCTCCATTTTCCTTTGGCTTTATATAAGAAACTACTGAAACGGAAGCCATCCCTGGATGATCTGAAAGAGTTGATGCCCGATGTTGGGAGGTTAGTGGTTCAGAAAGCTTAGGGTGGGTTGGGGCTAAGAGGAGAGGAATGTCCAGAGAAAGCTTTTTTTCTAGAAATAATCATGTTTTGTTGTTCTGTTAACATTTTTAAGTAAACAAACACTGTTTCAATAATGGAAAGTCTGACATATTGATAAGCATAATTGTCAAAATCACCTGTTTTACTTTAAATAAGCACTTTTTTTTTTTTTTTTTTTGCAGAAGCATGCAGCAGTTGCTGGACTATCCAGAAGATGACATAGAGGAAACGTTTTGTCTGAATTTCACAGTAAGATGAACAGAAAGCGGGTGGCCTTTTCTAACAGCTGTGCTTTAGGATTTCTCTTTTCCAGTGTGTGTGTGTATAAGGGTGTTTAGTCTGCTTGTATACCTGCACATCATGTATGCCTGCTGCCCATGGAGGTCAGAAGAGGGTGCCCTGAGATTGGAGTTACAGAGGTTCTGAGCTGCTGTGTGGATTCTGGGAATTGAATCCAGGTCCTCTGGAAGATCAGCCAGTGTTCTTAACCACTAAGCCATCTCTCTAGCCCCATAAATGGAATTCTTAACCCTGCAGCTAACATTTATTGAACATTTGCTGTATGCCAGCCACAATGCATGCACAATTTATTTTATTCTCAACAATCCTGTGAGATTGTTTTGTGAGATTGTTTTAATCCTTAATATACAGATAAACTGAATTAATTGCATGTCAGTCATTATTCACCAGCTGTGTGATTTCAGTAATTATATACTTTGCTAATTATAATAATAAGGGATCTTAAATTCAGGAGACTTATTCATTTCTGAGCCTGTAGATATAGGAATGATTAGAGATGGAAAGATTAACAAAAGAGTATTACTAGTGAACTTAAACTACTCAGTAGATTGATTCCTCCATTATGTCTGTTTGCTTCTCATTGAGTCCATCCTTGTCTGTCTGTCTGTCTGTCTGTCTCTCTCTTTCTCTCTCTCTTTCTCTTGTCGGCTCTGTCCTTTGACCATGGATCCAAGAATTGAACTTAGGCTCTCAGGTTTGCACAGCAAGCAGCTTTTCCTAATGAGCCGTCTGCCAGACATCTTAGGTCCTTACAGGATTGGCATGTGGATGGTGTATTTGTAAGGAAATTTGATACATGTTTAAGCTGAAGTAAAATTACTGTGTATTTTTTTCTCACAAGAGAAACCTTCCTGGGGCTGGAGCACTTCCTGTTCTTGCAGCAGTTTCCAGCCCTCCGTTTGGGAAACTCCCAGTTGCCGTTGACTTAGCTGAGTGGGCCCATGCCTCTGTCCTCCACAGGCACCCACACTCACAGGCACATACACACACTCAGACCTGCACACCTAACTTGGTGGCTTCTGTTTGAAGGGAGGTCAGATTTCTTTACAGGATGACTCTTGGTAGGTTCACCGTACTCCATAGTGGATGATCCCATACACGGGAGTACTTTATGTTTGGGTGCCGTATGACAACTTTTCCTGGCAAGGTGTACCGATACAACAAAGTCTAACTTGGTGAGCTGGTGAGTTTTGTTAGGGTTACTTACAGGAATATGGGTAGCGAGTTACAGGCACAGCGGTGACAGCAGTATCACCAAGGCCACCCCAGCATGACTGACAGTTCACAGAGCTGGGAACCTGGAGCACACTGCACAGCCTGCAGGCAGCTCAGCAGTTGGAGAGCGTCCCTTCCAAGTGATTGGTCTAGACATCTTCCAGACAGCTCTCGTGGTTTCTACTTCTTTGAGGCAGCTGGTCTGCTTTCAAGTCTTCTCTGCAGCTCAGATGCCTTCTGTCTGAGAGGTTCTCCTAGCTTTCATTGCTTTGGCAGAAGGATCCTAGTGAATCTGATTAGTCTCAGGGACTTCCTGAAGCTAAGTTGTTTGCCTTCTTTATTATTATTATTATTATTATTATTATTATCATTTTGAGACAGTGTTTGTCTGTAGCTCTGGCAGTTCTAGATCAGGCTGGCCTCAGACTCAGAGATCCACTTGCCTCTGCCCAGTGCTGGGGTTAAAGGTTGTACCTAACACCACCGCCCAGCTGGTGTTTACCTTCTTGCTCAAGGAACTTCCCCTGAGGGATGAAGTATTTTGATCTCAGAGGAAAGTGTTACACAGCAGTGGGCAGAATTAGATTATAGGTTCCTTTAAAAAATAAAAACCTCACAAAAGTCAGGGACAGTATGTGAGGTAAGAGTGAATCTGGGAGGAAGTTCAAGAAAAAGTAAACTAACCATTAAAAATAATAAAGATAATAGTAAATAATAGCCAGGTCTCGTGGTACATACTTTTAACCCCCAGAGGCAGATCTCTTTGAGTTCAGAGCCAGTCTGGTCTACATATTGAGTTCTAGGATAGCCAGAACTATACAGTGAGATCTGTTTTGGGGTGGGGTGGGGGGACGAATGTTGAGGAGGAAGAGGAAGAATGGGGAAGGAACCTTAGAATGCTTTCTAATTTCTGTAGATTCACTTGTGTCAATTTAAGATTCCTTGACTTTTTTAATGATTCATTTATTGTATGTGCATTGGTGTTTTGCCTGTGTGTATGTCTGTATGAGGGTGTTGGATCCCCTAGAATTGGAATTACAGACAGTTGGGAGCTGCCGTGTGAATGCTGGGAATTGAAGTGCTCCTAACCACTGAGCCATCTCTCCAGCCTGATTCCTTGACTCTTTGTTAGTATTATAGTTGACTAAAATATTGAGGTTTGTGAAGTTTAAGTCCTAATTTATTTATCAATACATACACTTGTATATATTCAGGAATATTGATTTATCAAACATTTCTTCCAGCTCCTTTTATTGCTTGTACAATAAAAGCTATGAGAACATAAAAGACATCATTTCTCTTTTTAAAAAAGTGGTGTGTGTGTACAGATGCATGCACAGGCAGATGCATACATTGACCATGTAGAGCTCCAAGGACAGCTTAGGGAGTCAGCCTTCCTTCAGTGTATGGGTCTTAGGGTGAACTCAAGTTCCAGATTTGGCAGCAGGTGCTGAGCCATCTCAACACCTCCTGAAGTTTATTGTTTCTAATTTGTATGTGTATGAGGTGTGCTGTATGTGTGTGTGTACAATGATTGGCTTGCCCATGTGGGGCAAGTGGAGGCTGGAGGGTGACATTGGGCTGTCGTCCTCGTTTTCTTTTTAGTTTTTAAGACTGTAGCTTGAGGTCGCTGCCTCTGCTGGCCTGGCTGGCCTGATGTGCCCAGTGGTGCTGAGGATCCAGCTCAGTTCCTCAGTTTTGCAAAGCAAGCACTTTATCCACTGAGTCATTGCTGTAGCTGCTATGGTTTCCCTTCGCACAGTTACTCCACTGTTCATATCATTGCATCATGCAATATTCTTTCGTATACTCTGCCCTTTTGTTAGAGCCACTTGCCATACACTTTCAGAACTTTCTTGTCTACTTTCTTACTTGTCCTTTCGTTGGGTTGATGTATTGTGTATGGAATAGTATAATTGTGTTGAGATGACTTCTGTGTGGTGTGGTAAAATTGTGTTCTTATCCTTTTGACAAAGTATTTATCCCTTACAAGATAGTTCACTGAAAGCAAGAATGTATTCCCATAGCTCTCTGTGGATACAAAAAATGGACTATTAGGAGAAAGAAAAGGTTTTGGAATAATGTATCACCTTATAAACCCAATGAATATGTAACTGATAAGTCCCTGTCAAGTAAACACGACAGGGAAGATGGGAGAGTTGTTGTCACGTGGAAGGCTGTGCTGCTGGTGTGAATGCAGAGATGGGGTTCGCTCAGTCTTCCAAGGAAAACGTACTTCCTGCGATTTTGTTGCATTCTGAAGTGGTTGGTTTGCCTGTTGGGTTGGGAGAAGTGCTCAGGTTGCCTGTGTTCAGCTGGCCAAGTACTTGGGGATGTGTCCGGGTAGCAGTAGAGTATCAGCCTACTAGAAAAGGCGGGGCCTAGTTGAGGCGCTAATGCCTAGTTTTAAGTAGGCTCTTTTTAGCATAGATTTGTTAGTTTGCACATTTAAGGAGAGAAAAGAATGTTACATTTAAAAGTATTGCAGGTTTGGGTCTGACATCGACCTTCTAATTGTTTGTTAATTAATAGATCACAGTTGAAAACTTCGGTGCAACCGAAGTAAAAGAGCTGGTTCCGAATGGTGCAGACACAGCCGTGAACAGACAGAACCGGTGAGTGGATGGCATGGCCTCAGGGGCAGGGTAAGGGTTGGTGGGCATTGCCTAGTGTGCCTAGAAACCTGTCGCTGCTTAAAGAAGACAGTACGGTAGGTTGTGTGTGGTGGGGATGCCTTTATTCCCAGCACCTCAGCCTCTCGTCCAGCCAGGACTCCATGAGACCATGTCTCAAAACAGTCCGAAAACAAACAAACAGAACTGAGTGTTTATTGGGAAAGTAATATATATGCCTTTGCTACTGAAATCCCCTTTAAGCTGTAAAGGAATAAAAAGATGATGAATGAAGAAACAAAGACAAATGACAGAGGAAATGGTGGCAGCTAATGAGCCAAAGGGTGGGAAATCACCTTCAGGAGTACTTCTTAACAGTTCTCAGTGATTTGGATATATTTTGAAATTATTGATAGCCAGTTTTTTCCCCTCTCACTACAAATAGCCGAGGAATAATCATGCCTCTTTTTTTTTTTTTTTTGAGACAGGTTCTTTCTACATAGCCATGACTGTCCTGGGTTTGGTGTGGTTTTGGTTTAGTTTTCTCCCTAATGATAGTGTCCCTTTGAACTCTTAACTTTTCTGATTTTAGTTGAAAAATAGCAAGAAGTGGAGGAGCAAAAATTTAATTGGACAGTATTGGGTATTCTCCATAAATGTGTGTGTAATCTGTGTATCTGTGCCTTGGTTTCATTTCTAGGCAAGAGTTCGTCGATGCCTATGTGGATTACATATTCAATAAATCAGTGGCGTCTTTATTTGATGCATTCCATGCAGGCTTTCATAAGGTCTGTGGAGGAAAAGTCCTTCTACTTTTTCAGCCTAATGAATTACAAGCTATGGTTATTGGGAATACAAACTATGACTGGAAAGAACTGGAGAAGGTAAGGAAAAACCAGGCTTTACTTGTCAGAGTAAAACATGGCTTGTTGTTGGAAATCTGGCCTGTGTGCTGTTGCCCTTTGTATAGCTCGTTGCTGTGGCTCTGAAGACACCCCTGCCCCTCCTACCCACAGTGCATTGAGTGTTGGATGGCACTGGTGGGGTGCTCAGCAAAGTGCTATAGGAGCCCCCAACCAGTGTTTGAGGAAGACTTTGGGTTCCGTTTCCCTAGCAAATCTAGTGTTAAATTGGTGTGATAAGGTCGGCCCATCCCTGTAGGGAAGGGTCTACAAAAAAGACTTGTAGGAGACTGTAACGGGCCATCTCAGAAACTGTCACACAACATTGCCACTGTTGCTCTTAGCATTTTCATTTAAAAAAGAAAAAAAAGTACAAACTGATTGATTTCTCTTCCTGGAAATAGTAAAAGAAACTTGTCTAAAATTCCATGTTGGTATTTTAATAATCCTTTCACACTGTTTGAATCCTTATTGATAGTGTTGCACAAACATTTCTGGCGATTTTAGATCTGTTCTTCCCTTTTCCTGGGAACTAGTAGCTTCAGATTATAAATACAGGATCACAGTAGTTCCTACTCTTCAACCATGATAGGGTTTATAGGAGCCACTTTACTAGTTTAATGTATATTTCTTGTTGCTAAAAAATGGTTGTGTTCTTTTTAGAATACAGAATACAAAGGGGAGTATTGGGCAGAACATCCCACGATAAAAATTTTTTGGGAAGTGTTTCATGAATTACCACTGGAAAAGAAGAAACAATTTCTATGTAAGTATTTCCAACCAGCTGCATATTCTGAGACAAGAATCTAATCATTACAAATTGCAAAATATTAGCCCAGTTTTTAAAATTAGTTTTTGCAATTTTTTTAAAGATTGTTGTATCTGTGTGTTATGTATGCAAGTGTCCTCAGAGGCCAGAAGAGGATGTTGGATCCCCTGGAGCTGTTGTTACAGGTGGTTGTGAACAGCCACCATATGGGTGCTGGGAACCTAACTTGGGTCCTATGCTACAGGGCAAGGCTTGATGTCTTTTCCTATTTCTTCCCATTCATAAAAATGGTCTAGGGTATTCCTCTCTGGAAACACTCCCCACTTACCCACTTAAGAATGTGTACCGCTTTTGCAAAGGCCCCTAAGACTCAAGTTCAAGGTCTGCTGGAAATACAGTTGCCAAGATCCTGTTTCAAAGTAAAAAGTAGAACCTGGGATCCATATGGCAGGAGATAACTTCTGAAAGTTTTCATTTACACACACAAAAACAAAACACTAATTTAACCAGTTCTCTAAATGGCTTTTTCAAAAAGGATTTATAAATGCTTTTGTCAATTCCAACATTGTTCACCAAGTATCTGTTGAGTACTTCCTGTAAAAATAATTAGGGTCATATGGTGGGTGGATGTTCATGCAAAGCTGGGCTGTGGTCACTGGACTATTGTCTAAATCGTTTTTTTCTTGGCAGTATTTTTGACAGGTAGTGATCGCATTCCCATTCTTGGTATGAAGAGTCTGAAACTAGTCATCCAGTCAACAGGAGGTGGTGAGAGCTATCTCCCGGTTTCCCATACCTGTTTTAATCTTTTAGATCTCCCAAAATATACAGAAAAAGAAACTCTACGATGTAAACTGATTCAAGCTATTGATCACAATGAAGGCTTCAGTTTAATATAAACTTGGAGTTCTGACTGTTCTGTTTAGTGCAAAGGTATCAAACCACTTGTCTTATGAATTCAGCATAGTGAGAAGCATTTGCAGTTCTTACTTGCAAATTGTTCACTACTGTATTGATGAAAGCCAAATATTAAAGAAAAATTGAGCAACTGTTAATATTAAACTTACTGTACATAACCATGAATTGTCCCTATCCTCATAAATATACAAGTATTGTGAATACATTAAAGTTTTACTAACAGGAATTTTAAGAGTTTGCATATCCTGATGTGTGAGTGCATGTTGCTTAATGTTTCTTCAATCACTGGGTAAAAAACAAAAAAACAAAAAAACATTTAACTATGGCCTGCCTTTAGTCATTTATTTTTCCATTTTGTAAATAAAAGTTTTGTAATAAAATAGTAACATTCAGATACCAGTAGTTTCTATGGTTGTAATTGAACTGAGCTGAAGTTTAAGGGTTAAAAATTATGATTGTCTGACTCTATAAAAGCATGGTGGAAACAAATCTTTTTGCTACATTATATGTCCCTGCAGACCTAAATTTCAAGTATTAACTTGTAGCTGTGCTGGCTGGTGGGGTTGTCAAAATGTGTTGACAGTAAAAGTTGCCAGAAACAGAGCCAGTGGCCACAGAGAACCAATCACAGTCACAGCTTCAAAACTAGATGTCTTAATGGTGCTGTTTAGTTATCTGTTAATAAGTTGTGAAACTGAGTTGATGCAATACATGTAACTCTGCTAGCTACAATGCAAATATTTATTTTTTAAATTTAAAAAATGCCTTGAAGAGCTTAAATAAAGACTTTAATAGCTTAATATTTCAACTTCCAGTGGTTCTCATCAGATTCAAACTTAAGGAGTTTGTATTTTTATGTGCACTATATGGATGCAGGGAACTCCCAACCCTCCAGGCTACAAGCAGGCTGTGGAGTCACAAGCTACTGATGAACAGTCTCCTGTAAGTTACAAATCCATCTCATTTTTCGGCCAACACTATTCAGTTGTTGAGGCTGTTCAAGCTATTCATTATATGGGAATCCCTCCCTAATGTTTGGATGGAGGGGCTGGGGATTTAGCTCAGTGGTAGAGCGCTTGCCTAGCAAGCACAAGGCAAGGATTCGATCCTCAGCTCCCCCCCCCCCAAAAAAAAAGTTTAGATGGATCCTTGGTGTCTTCACATTGTCATGGTTCACTCTTCCCTGTAATGATGACATTTCCCTTTGAAGTTACTTAAAACTTCAGTATTGTTAAGAGTTGCATTGAAGGCCAGCATGCTTACCTCCTGTGGTCTCAGCAGCCCTTGACATGCAGTGACCATATTGTCTCAGGCATGCCCACCACACCTGGCAGAGTTCATTTCTTGCTTACATCTTTGTCTCTATGCCTTGTCTTGTTACTACAAAGTGAGGCTCTGGCTGTTTCTGCGGTCATCTGACAGCCTTTCCAAATTGAGGAAGGAGGGAAACCACATTCCAGCCATTAAACAAACCATTTCTCCACTTTAGCTCTGTCATCATTTGGTCCACACAGCCCTTCTAGGGCTGTCATCCCACACTCCAGCTCATCTGCATGGCCAGCTTGAAACTCACTCTCAACCGTAAGTTGGTAACAGAGGTGGAAGGCATTCTGGTCAGATACCACCACCATCTTAACACAAGGTTATGTCCCCTAAGAACCATCTGCTACAACCAGTGTTAACAAGAGTAACCCTTATTGGGCTGGTAAGTTAACAGGAAGGAAAAAAGGTCAAATGACAATTTTAATATAAGACTTTAAAACAAGATACAAGTATAAAACACTGTATTTCAAAAGTTGGAGGAAGATAATCCAGTCATTAAACAGTCTACAAAACATATGCCGGATTACATAAAAGTCTATTTACAATATAAAAAGAGCTGAAAACAGTCTTCACTGTAAAAATAATTTAAAACAAATTTTTCAATTTAAAATATTGTCTATAGCACAAACACATCATGCAAATGGAAAACTAAATATACGGCATTCTTTAGTTAAGCCAAATTCAGATTGAGAGAGCTTTTTTTAGGTAAGGAAATGAGCTACTTAATTAGTTTTCTCCTCTGGCAGTAACGGTCCTAGCTGGGTATTTTATGCAGAAAGAACAGCTATATTTCAAAACTTTTTTTGGGGGGGAGGGTAATAAATACTAAACCAAACATGAATATCTTAAGTTTGGGAATAATGTTTCAAAGTCATCTGTAAAATAAGTACTGACTGCAGTTTCTTTGAGGTGTGAACTGTTTGAAAGGCTAAAAGCTTCTGCAGTTCAGAAAACTCATCACTAGTTTTAAGGCAAGCTAAGCTTTTAAATAAATAAGAACTAGTTTCATTGACTATCTGATTTGTATTCATCTCCATAATACAAGGCTAACACTTTGGAATACATTACACCAAATCCTCTCAACAGGAAACAATGTACTTTCTGGGTGAGTTACAGTTTATTACTTTGGAACTTATAATTAAGAGACTCGTTGCTTTCCTCATTAGTGGAAAAACAGCAGTTCAAAATATTACTCTCTCCCCAGTCTAAGTACCATTATTAGATTCAGAAAGGCTTTGCATGTTCACATCTTGGCAGTTTAATACTTGTGGTGAAGATCTACACAGGCTCTACCACAGTGATAGTTTAAATATTCGCTATTGTTCAACCTAAGGGGACCTATAGACAGGCACTATTGTTTCTAGAGCAACTGAAACATTTTCAAATCATTTATCAGGTTAGTCTCAGGGGCTTGTTTTGACATTACATCTGCAGCAGGTACAAAAGCCATCTGAAGCACTAAATATGCTTCAAACTCTGAGCACCAAATTTTGAGTGCTCCCCACACATGGTGATTTCCTTCTCACATTATAAGTCATCTGTGATTTTAAAAAGTTAGCTGCCACAAGTTTTTGAAAATGCCAGTGTTTTCAAAGGTAACTGCTAAAAATAAAAAGTTCAGCCGAACAGAATATGAGGATTTCAAACTATTCAATGTTACAAACAAAAGTGTGAAATACCATTCTTTGGTCTAGATAAGCTGTTCCCTTTACATTAACATTCCAATGGCTTTTTGAAAACTTTAAAATGTTGAAAATTAATAGGCAAAAACAAAATTATATATACATAGGGATGTATCATACAAATGAACCTTTAAAGGAAACTGAAGTCAACTAACAACTGATTAAAGATACCTAGTACCTTTAAAAAGTTAGTGTTGAATGTACAAGTACAGAAATAATGGAACTTTAAAAATTATGACAATTATTATCCAGTCTATAAATATTACATCTTTCTGATTTCCTTGTTCAAGTTCACAAGTAAACATTCATTTTGACATGCTGAAGTTCCCAATGCTGGTGGAGCAATTCCTGTACCTGGACAACTGTAATAATGTTATAATTTGTCTGATGGACAGTTTACACCTGTCACCTCCTGTCTCATGGCTGTAGCTTCATTAACTCCCTCTTGATCCCCTCCATCAGCTCCAAATCCAGATCCTCCAGCACCTTCAGGTCTATCATTATCATCTTCCAAGCCATTATAGAACTCTTCAATCTCACTTTCATCTTCCATGGGTTCTCCTAAACTTGGACTCGGGCATGTGCCACTGTCACTGTTAGTGCCACAGGAACTAGAGGATAAGACATCGTCTTCAGAGTCTGAGTACACCTCCGCACCATGGAATATGTAACGATTTGGTGGTACAAAAAGGTACTGATTACCTGAAATACAGCAGTAAGAAATGTTACCTTTAGTTTGGCAGGAGAACCATTCTAGAAGTGTCCATTGGGTACACCCTGGAAGACTCACAAACTTTCTAGTTTGTGGTTTGTTGCATTATTACCTGTTAGACACAGATCTGCCTTGAACTCGCTGTCTTCATTCTACCTCCTGAATGCTGAGACTTACAAAGATATGTATTGTAGGCTTACATGTTAGTTGATACACGCAAGTACAATTCACAGCTAAGAGCTAAGTCTCCTACTCTGTATGTGTGCGCGTGCGCGCGCATACCTGAGGGAGTATGCCGAATAACTAAATCACCTCTACTATAATTTCCAAACAAATGTTGGGCTCTATTATCAGGGTATTTTGTGGAGTGGTGTTTAGTTCAAAACAAAGTATTATTCTGCTTTGCAAGTATTAAAAGATTTTATCACCTGTTTTTAGTTATACAGACAGAAGTAGATAGTGCCTCTAGAATTCAGTATACTGCCAAAGGTCAAAGATTTATTCCGCTCACTAGAGTTTGAGTTCATACACAGCATTACATAAGCCAGGTGGCACATATTTTTAAATCCTAGCACTGGGGAGATGGAAGCAGGAAGTTAACCGTTAATAATTATATAATTGCTCTGTGATGGCTCATGGCCACAATTCTAGCACCTAAAAGGGAAAGATCTGTACTACGTTCTTCAGAAACTAAAATTTTTTAATTTCAAAGCTGAGCATCACTTTTAATCCCAGCTATCAGGGTAGGAAAGCAGGTCTCTGTTGTTGAGGGCAGCCAAAGCTACATATAAAATGTCTGGTGATGTTTTAATTACAATGCTCTGCTGTTGTCTAGATGCTCACCAAGGGTCAAGGCTGCACACGTTTAAACACCAGCTTGCAGCCGGGCGGTGGTGGTATGCACCTTTAATCTGGGGGTGGGGGTGGTAGTTAGAGTCAGGCAGATCTCTGAGTTCGAGGCCAGCCTGGGCTACAAAGTGAGTTCCAAGGAAAGGTGCCAAAACTACACAGAGAAACCCTGTCTCGAAAAACCAAAAACAATAAAGGCCAGCTTGCTCTTCAAGTGTGAGGCCTGATCTAACAAAGACCAAAATTAGTTCCTACCAAGTATTGTAGAGGTTGTGCCATAACTTAAGTTTGGATTTACCTATTATATAGTATCTTCCAAAAAGTAAACTATTCCACCTATGTTAACAGTTGATAGGATAAAACAGATGTCCAGTAAGATCTGAAACAAGGCAGCCTCTAGAAGAGGGTACATCCTCAAGGCAGACCTAGAATTTTACCTGGCAGTACCTGTTCCTTCAATCCTGAGTTTTCTCACCTAGAACATGATTGTGTGTGTAAGCTGACCCACAGTTAAAAAAAATAAATAAAATCTCAGTCATTTATTAAGTCATGCCTACCAGCACAGTAACGTAATTTAAAACCCACTCTAGGAGCTGAATTTATAACTCGGTAGATCTTGCCTAGCCATTTGAAGCCCTGGGTTTTATCAGAGTACTGACTACAAAAATATCACCCTTCTCTAACTCAACAACACACAAACACAGCACTACCCTAGTCAACTAATGTCAAAACAATTATTCAGGTTTTCATGGTATATGTGTTTAAGCCCAAATCTGACACTGGGTGTCATCTACTTGGAACACAAGACTTTGAAAGTGGTTGACCAAACAGCATTCCTTACCATCAAGACGCTTACTAATTTGCTCCTTTGCAAGTCTGTTGGGCCAACATTTTCTCACTGCTTCCACAACTGAAGGTCTTTCGTTTTTCTCTCCAGTACTGGAACCAACAGCCTTGAAATCTGGATTTTCCACATTAATGCCCTCCACATTCCTACAAGTCTGTACTACTTGTGATTTTTCTTCCACACCACCTTTTGATTCAGATACTTCTAAATCATCAACTTTGTTCTTTGTTGCTTGGTCTACAAGTGTAGAAATCACAGAAGAGTCTTGGGGTACAGTTCTTTCAGGTGAACTTGAGTCTTCTGAAATATGAAGAGGTGTTGGTGGCAATTCTGATAAATGAACCAATTCCTTTTGTGTTCGTGGAGGTTTTTCAGTAATTTCTGAAAGCTTTACAGGGTTACAACAAAGTTTGGCATATTCACCACCTAACCTATGACACAACTCATTAATTATGACATCACAGTCTCCAAGAAGCTCTACATCAAAATGCAGATGAGGCAATGGTTCCCTATTTATTAATATTTGAGGCACTTCATGGGGTATGGAACCTAAAAACAATGGAAAAGGGAGTTAGAAAAAGAGAAAGAACGCAGTTATAACCCAAACAAATGGATATGCATGCCCACCCCTTTAATCCCAGCACCAGGGAGAGCTCAAGGGAAGCAGCCAGAACCACAGTGAGAGGACCCCCCCACACACACACACACACACACAGTACGGCATACAAATCTATGAACATTTTACATTTTCAAAATCAATTTCCTATCAATGACAAATAATTTACTTTTCTCCCACTGGGGCTGTGCCTTACTCTCTCTGGCCTTAAACTCACGGCAATCCTGTCCCAGCTTCAGAGAGCTCCAGCTCAGAAAGCTTACAACTTTAAAATAACATTTCTTTGAATTAGCTTAACATATAGCTATAGGTATTTGGAAGGCTAAGATGTCTCTTATCCTCTAACAAAAGGACACTTCCAATGTAACAGAAATAAATGTTCTTGGCTTGGGGGTTTAGCTCAGTGAGTGGTAGAGCGCTTGTCTAGCAAGTGCAAGGCCCTGGGTTCAATCCTCAGCTCCAGAAGAAAAGTAAAAAGAAAAAGAGAGAGAAAGAGAGATGTTCTTAGCTGCTTCACACGGTGGAGGTAGCAACAGAAATATGAAAAAAAATTCAAGAATGACAGAAACGAATTGGACATAAGCTTTTTTTCTGGGGGGGGGGGGGGGGTGTCAGGGTCTCACCATTGTAACTCTTGCTGTCCTGGAACACACTATGTATATAGACCAGGCTTGCCCTTAAACCTGGAGGTCTGCCTGACAGGATTAAATGTTCTAGCTGCTATGCCCAGCTCCTGGACACAAGCACATAGATTTGTGGAACTACAATCATTATGGAATGGAACTTTATTTTTTCATCTATGCTAGGCTGGCCTCAAACTTGCCGTGTAGTAGAAGCTGCTATCCTTGGGACTCCTGACCCTCCTGCCTTCGGCCCACCACCACATGGTTTACAAGCGTGTGCCACCATTCCTAGCTATGAAAGATTTACTAGCTGGGAGTGGTAGCACATGCCTTTTCTCTCAGCACTGAGCAGACTGGGGCAGACACATCTCTGAGTGTGACTCCAGCCTGGTCTGCAGAACCTCCTAGTCCGAGGCTAGAGAGATCTTGTCTCAAGAACTGAGGTTAGAGGTTGTTATGTGCCTACCTACATGTAAGTGTACAGTGAGTACTTGTGACCACTTTGGCCAAATGAGGGTGCCAGATCCCATATAAACTGGAGCTACAACAAACTTGTAAGCTGTCATGTGGGTGCTGTCATGTGGGAACTCACAGTGGGTCCTCTGCAAGAGTGGTGCTGCACACCTTCACTCCCAGCACTCAGGAGGCAGAGGCAGGTAGATCTGAGTTCAAGGCCAGCCTGGTCTACAAAGTGAGTTCCAGGACAGCCAGGGCTATTATACAGAGAAACACTTTCTTGAACACGCCTCCCCACCCCGCCAAAATAGCCTTCTTCACTGCTGATTAATTCATTTCTCTGGTTTGCACGCTCGTGTACACACACACGTGAGCTAAATATAAATAATAAAATTGCCTCATACACAGACCCACAACACATGGCACGCAGAACTGCCCCCTAACCCATCAACTTACTTGGAATTAGTGCTACTGGTCTTACTTTCAGAGAAGACCCAATAACAATGAGGAGGTCAACTTCATCTTTGTCATACTTCATGGCTCTATGAAATTGTTCTGGTAAATTTTCACCAAAGAAGACAATCTCCGGCTTCATGATAGCAAGTGGCTCATCAGCCGGGCACCTAGGACAACGAGGAACTACCTGCACAAAATGGGAAAGCGAAGGGAGCCCCAGTTAGAAGCAGTCAACATTCCCAGGAAACAGCAGCCGTGCACAGGTAAACCTGACAGTGTCTACTGTGGAGCAGCCAGGTGACCACAGCTCAGCAGGTAAAGACAATTCCTGCCAAGCCTGACAACCAATTTCAACTCCCAGAGTCCATAGGGTGGACTGAGGACTGACCCCCAACACCCTCATCTCCTTTATCCTCTGCCTTCACACATGTGCTGTCCTTCCCCCATGCACACATGTGCACACAGAAAATACTAAATATGCAAAAAATGAGCACAGGGAAAAAAATGCAAACTTGACCTTTTAAAAATGTTTGTGAAAATAACTCCATTTCAATATACTCTGTTTCCTGATTATACATGACTGTGCAGGCAGGACACATTTCTGGGTGTGTGTTGCTGTATTTTCCTGGAGTAACTACTTCGCTATCATTTTGAAAATGTTTGAAATCGTACACAACTAATGTAAGAAAGGCTCCAAATATGATCAAAGCTGAGAAGGAAGGACAATGGCGGAATTCCCTCCAAGTTGTGACCAGGCCCCTACTTTAGACTTCGTAAGGAGGTACTTAGGAGATGTAAACTAAAGAGGACTTAGATTTGTTGGTGAAGGGATTTATGTAACCTGGGCTAACCCAAGCTTGCTTATAGCTGAGCATGACCTTCAGCTTAAGTCTCCAGCCTCCAAAGTGCTGGGATTACAGGCATGTGACCAAACACTAGATTTACTGGTGCTGGAGAGCAAACCCAGGACTCTAAATGTTAAGTAGGCATCCTAGCAACATTCCAACTTTTATTTGGAGACAGGGTTTCTGAGTTATTGTCCTGGAACCTCGCTCTGTAGGCCAGACTTGCCTCTGCCTCCTGAGAGCTTTACTAGAGTAAAGGTGCATGCCACCACTCCCTGGCCCAACATTTTTTTCTTAAGGCCTCTTCACCTTACAGACCCGAATTTATCAGAAGTCCAGCACTCTTTCTGTGTGACACATACTCTGAAGGGGAAATGATGAAGGCAGAAGCAGCAAACATCAAGTTCACACAGTTCCTACAACGAGCAGATGAATTCAATTACCTGATTAAAAATGTCTCCTCGAACAGCTTCACAATCAACTTTGTATTTGCAAATCAGGCAAGATGCTGTTGCAAAGGAACCTAAAACAACAAAATACACCTACATTATTGAAATATTTGTGGTTTACACCATAAAGACTTTATAAAGAGTTCTCCTGAAGTCTTACAAGGAATATAATCTATGTGATATATATTTTATATATTAAGAATACGTGTGTATGTTTTTGTACATATATGTATATATGTATGTATATATTCCATATCCTCTAAAGCTATTGCAATAAATAACTTTGCAAGGGCTAAAACTCTACAACTGGAAGGTTCCAACCTTAGCACAGTTGTGTCTTGTATAGTCAAAGATAGCCTTGAACTTCCTATCACTAGGCATACACCACCACATCTAAGGCCTTATTTCTGCTTTTTTGTGTGTGTTTTTTTCAGTTATGTGCACTCAAGATTATCAAATAATGCTTAATCACGAAACTAGATAGCATCTTCTTTCCAAGCCTGATGTTTCTATTAAACTAAGCACACTACAGAAAACTACTGTTGACGTTTACTAACCATGACACTGGATGATCCTTTGGATTCCTGCAACCTGCTCCAAGGTATCTATATTTTGAGTATAGTTTCGAAGTAGTTTTCCTTCCTTATCTGACAAAGCTATGAATTTGTGACACAGAGATGGCTGGAACTGTCCGGGATATATTTCCTATATAGTGCAAAAGGCAGAAAGATTGACATTGACTAATGAAATAAGCATAACAGAAATGCTGCTTACATTTAGTCAAAAAATGTCCTAATGGTAACCCCCATGTATATACTTTAATAAACAAAATCCATGAGCATTTTTAAGCATACAGATGGATGGCACACCTAGAAAAAGGCTTGTTACTATATGAAAACTCAGCAACTTGTGAACTTGGCCCCTTGAACAAGATAAGGTGACCCAGAAACACACCTTAATGGATGTTTAATGTAAGTCAGAAGAAATACATACCTTAGGTACATCAAAATTTTGTTGTCTGTAAATTCAGATTTTTTTTTCTTTAAGGAAAAAGAGGGGAGCTTTACACTGATTACAGCTATCAAAGGTATGGTGACTTCACAACTAAAAAAAGGCTGTCAATGTATTATTGAAAACTTTCTTTTTGATTCATCATTCATAAATATCAACCTGCTGGAGTTTAAAGCTGAAGTTTTATTAATTCCTTACCACAATTGCTTTCCTTCCACTGCACAGGCATACTGGGATAGAACAGAGCTGCTCATGAATGCTGAGTTGCTGGATTTTGTGTGTGTGTTTTTCCCCCCAAATAATGCTTCAATGCTGTTTCTTCTTTAAAAACAAAGAATTCAGATATACACATGGCAAAAAGATCAGAGAAAAAGTATCAATTTTGGTCCTCTCAACTTTTGACAGTGTTTTTATCCAATTTCATTTAGTAAGTGACTACGGCAAAGGAAGTTTCTTCTTTTTTCTTTAAAGTAGTTGTACTTTCTACTTCCTTACATTGTAGGCCCTAACCCATCACAATGATAGCAAAAAAGAAATACAACCATATATTCATCAATAGGGAGACTGGTTGTATAATAATGTACATCCATACAGTGCTATTTCAGCCACTGAGACAATGAGAGGGCTCTCATGCACTGACCTGAAAAATAGTCCATGACATACATTTAAAAAAAAAAATTAGTCACCAGGGAGTAATCTTTTTGGTTTTAAGCAAAAAACTGAAATTGTGTGCACATATGGATGGTTCTGTTTGCATGAACACTTGGCAAGAACACACAGCAACTGTAAACAGGGCTGAGGCTTCTGTAGGATTAGAGGACTTGACTTTTAACCTATTTAGTAACTCACAAGTTTAGAATTTCCACTCAGTAACTGTACATAAAACCTAATAAGCTTTTTTGGGGGGGGATTTGGGGAGGAGACAGGGTCTGTGTCTACATAGCCCTGGCTCTCCTGGAACTCACTCTGTAGGCCAGGCTGGCCTTCAACTCAAAAGATCCGCCTGCCTCTGCCTCCTCAGTGCTGGAATTAAAGGCAGTGCCACCACACCCAGCAATGAACTAGTTCTATAGGAAGTCATGAATGTGGTGGTCCATTACACAAAAATCCAAGATTTTTGCTTTCCATTCCAATGTATACTGCAAACACTTATCAGCTGAACTGAATGGCACATCCTGTAAGTTTTCAAACTAAGGGACAGCTAGAAATTATAGAATTCTAACGAACTTTAAATCAGAACTTCCAAATCTTAAAAAGACAGGTCGCCTCAGGTCTGAACATCCTGAAGCCTTTTGAGAAACCAGTGGCAGGTTGTAGGGTGCAAGCCTTTAATCCCAGCACTCAGGAGGCAGAGGCTGTCGGAACTCTATAAATCCAAGGCCATCCTGGTCTCAGGGCTGTTACAGAGAAACCTTGTCTTGAAAAACCAAAAAGAAAAAAAAAAAAAAGGAAAGAAACCATTCAAGCCAGGCATGCTGGCACATACCTTTTTAATCCCAGCATTTGGGAGGCAGAGGCAGGCACCACCTGGTCTACTGGTCTACGAAGCAAGTTCCAGGACAGCCAAAGCTATTACACAAAGGAACCCAGTTTCAAGGGAAAAAAAAACCAATCATGAGTGTTGGGCCATGCTACTGAGATTAAGTTTAAAAGAAATATTTTTAAAAGCTAACACTCTGCAGGGGACTGATGGTGCACACCTTTAATCCCAACACTCAGGAGGCAGAGACAAGAAGATCTCTAAATTGAAGCCAGCCTGGTCTATAAATCTTCTAGGGCAGCCAGGGCTACAGAGAGAAACCCTGTCTCAGAAAAATAACAAGCTAACACTCAGGAGAGCTTCCACGTAAATGGCTTCCCCTCCAGTGATGCTAGCTGCTTTCTGCCTCTAAGTTTCTAGCAGTATAAACAAAGATCCTAAAAGGCAGGGTATTATTGCAGCCCCTAAAAAACTAAAAGCTTCATCCAATTTTAGAGTTTGTAGTTTGGTAACAAACAACTTAAATCAATTCTCCACTCTATGAAGAATGAAGGCTGGCACCAAATGCAGGGGCAGCTCTTACCCAGCATGTGGGAGGCAAAGTGCTCACTCCCTAGCACCACACAAAAAAGTGAAGGGCTGGAGAGGTGGGTCAGTGGGTAAGCATTTGCACTGCAAACTTGAGGACCAGCGTTGTAATTCCTGCATGCAGGAAGCAGAAACAGGGACCCCAATGAAGAGTCTACAGGAGAACCTGCTTTCATACATAATGTGGAGAGTAATGGAGAAAGACACCCAAAGTCAACTTCTGGCCACCACCTGTGACATGCATACTCATACCCTGGACACTACATAAACATCACACACATGCCCACAAAGGGAAAACAGGAACAGGAACAAAAATTCCAGGAAGAACCCTCCTCACACTCATTTCATTCACAAAACTCCAGTAGAGTTAATTTTTACTCTACTGATCAAAACTTTTTGCCAGTTACCTCTTGGAGGATATTTAACCTTAACAAAACACATTTCATTTTGTATACAAGGTCATAATAAGTGAATATTAGTCTTTATGGACCATACATTTTGCCATATGGTTTCATATAGCAAAAGTAGAGATGATCTATTTCAGTGGACTTGGCTGTTACTGAACTGACTTAGGGACAGTACAGTAGAATTTTATAGTATTCGTGTTATGAAAACAGCCTGACAACTCCCAGGCATTAACAACTAACTCTCAAGTTAATGGGATGGGTAAGATGGGAAGAAGCTGGTAAGCAGACAGAATCTGACAGAGAATGATGTTTAGATGATCTATTATACAGCATAGATTACAATTAATAACACTGTGTACCTGAAATGTCTGAATATAAGTGTAGAAATGAGTATGTGAAGTAATGGATGTTACTAATTTGCTATAGCCATTCCATAATGTATATACAGCAGCATAATGTGTATCATATAAACATATGCACTTATATGTCTATTTAAATAAATTCATAGCTCACAGTCAGCCATACTTGGAATTATATATTATATCACATCAGAAAACAGAACAAGCTTTTTTTCTGATAGTATGCCAATCTGTCTATTCAAATCTAAGTATTCCAGTTAGTGAAGCTAAAAATTAATCCCTACTAAACTTGAGCATGTACAGGCAAAACCCATACACTTGTATTTCACCTTTTAATGGTGTAGAGCATTATACATTCTTCACGTGCTATACATATTTATACATATTTCACATGTATAAGGCTCAATTAAAGAAAGGGTCTCATTATGTAACTCTAGGTGATCTGGAACCCAGAGATCCACTTGCATCTCACTCCAGAGTACTGAGATAAAGACCTGGACTACCATACCTAATCCTTTTTTTTAATATTAAAAAGAAATTTTGTATGTATGAGTGTTTTGCCTGAAGGTAATATGAACATGTACCACATGCTTGCCTGGTCCCCAGGGATGTCAGAAAAGGACACTGGACTCCCTTGGAGAATTGGAGTTATGGATGGTTGTGAGCCACCACATGGGTGGTAGGAACTAAACCCAGGTCCTCTGTGCAAGAACAAGTGCTCTTAACTGCTGAACCTTCTCTCCAGCTCCTACGTAAAAACTTTTCATTATATCATGTCTGGGGTGGGGGGTAGGGGTGAGTGCAGGTGCCATGGAGGTGGAGGCCGGAGGGCCAGCAGTACAGGCTTGGACTGGGACTGGTGACAGCTGGCAGTTGTAGAGACATAGATGCTGGAAACTGACCTCTGACCTTTGCAAGTAGTGTGCACTCATTAGCACTGGCTCATCTCTCCAGTCTTTGTTGTCAGAGGTGACTTTTTCACCCAGATTTCCTTCCCAGCCATGTTTGTAGAATGGTATGAAAGGAGTTTTCTGGCGGAGCTGTTAAGGTCTATGCACAGAATATCATGCGTAAGCTGAGGGCTCTTTGATTCCCCCATTTCTGTCTTTTTTGTTTGTTTGTTTGTTTTGTTTTTGAGACAGGGTTTCTCTGTGTAGCTTTGCGCCTTTCCTGGAACTCACTTGGTAGCCCAGGCTGGCCTTGAACTCACAGAGATTCGCCTGGCTCTGCCTCCCGAGTGCTGGGATTAAAGGCGTGCGCCACCACCGCCCGGCCTCCATTTCTGTCTTTTTATGAAGGCTAAATTTTTAGGCTCTCCACCTGCCCCATAAACCCAATTAAAACCTAAGAACAAAACCACATTTTAGAATGTGTGTCCATTGCTGGGGCCTAAATCCAGGGCCTTATGTTCAGTTAAGCTCTACCACTGTATCCCAGGCTGGCCTGGAACTCAAGTGTTTAGCAGAGACTGGCCTTTTAACTCTTGAGATCCTCCCGCCTCCACCACCTGAACCCTGGGATCAGGGACATATACAGCTGGCTTGTTACACATTAGAGAGCATTTTGTGCCAGGGTTACTGGAATTCCAGCCTTTATAAACCCCTGGAGAAGAGCAAAATAATGTTTGTCCGTACACAGACACACAAAATAAGTAAATGTAATTTTAAAAATTATGGAACTCTTAATTTTAGATACGTATCTGTAAGATAGTGGAAAAATTACTATTTCTGGCAATGCGGTTTCTCCACTCACAACACAGAATTTACAGTAAAGAAAAATCTTGGGGATATTAACATAGATACACTAACCAGCCATGCTTGTATAAGACATGAAAGTAACTTGTAGTTACCTGCTGACCTTTCTAAGCCTGTATCTACTTACTGAAGTCATAAAGCATCAGTGTCCTGCATCCATCAAGAAATCTTTGTCATCTCACAGTTCTGTAAATCTCCCATGTGTGTTGTCTGTGAGGTCCCTAAACTACCTTGTCTTGTCACCTCCACAGGAGCACTCTGGCATGTCCACCACCACTCACCGCTCCATCCTTCCTGAAAGGAAACTTCTAAGATCCTGTTTAATTTCTCCATTCTCTAAAATGTCGCTTTAATACAAAAGAGCCTTTCAAATTCATTTACAAGTTCCATAACAATGAACTAACAGGAGGAGGAATGGTGATAGATGGAGACCAGAGGATCAGGAGGCTCAAAAGCTATCCATGGCTGTTCAAAGTTCAAGACCAGCCTGGCCTACATCAGACTGTCTCAAAAAATACATACATATAAATAAAAATTTTAAATTGAAGAAAAATCAAAAATTTTCTAGTGACTAAAATTTTGGGACAATATATGAACTTTATACTCTACAGCAGAGCTGCACAGCATACATGGAGCCAGGTGTACAATTTTCAACTTTCTAGTTCACATGAAAATGAAAATTTCCAATGCCTAATAAACCATTTTGTTACTGCTTTGTTTTTGAAGCTGAGCCTCACAATGTAGCCCTGGCTGATCATGAAGTCACGAGTCTTGTGTCTGCCTCTTGCATCCTGGGACTGCAGGAATACACCACTATGCCTGGCTCCTAAACATATTACCAAACAAATATTTCTAAATGCAGTTAGTAGAGGATCATTTTTCTTTAGCAAAATCTTTAAAATCCAGTGAGTATGCCCCTCACTTATGTCAGTACACTTCACAAATAGTCAATAGCCACATGCAGCTGCTGACTGACCTATCAACTATAGAGACTAGAAGATGCTACAAGGGTCCTGTCATCTGTTCACAACAAAATGTAACCTTGGGCTGGAGAGATGGCTGAATGCTTAAGAACACTGATTGGTCTTCCAGGACCCGGGTTCAATACCCAGCTCCCATATGGCAGCTCACAACTGTCTGTAACTCCAGTTCCAGGCGACAGGACACCCATGGCAAAACACCAATGCACATAAAATAAAAAATAAAAAGTAACTTCAATCTTTGGTAATTAAAATCAATTTTTCAGATAGATGCACACGTTAAAACTTGTCCACTACGCTGGGTGGTGGCGGCACACGCCTTTAATCCCAGCACTCGGGAGGCAGAGCCAGGCGGATCTCTGTGAGTTCGAGGCCAGCCTGGTCTCCAAAGCGAGTTCCAGGAAAGGCGTAAAGCTACATAGAGAAACCCTGTGTCGAAAAAACAAAACAAAACAAAAAAAAATTGTCCACTACAAAAGATACGCTTATACACTTATGACTCAGAAAAAAATAGATTAAAAGTCACACAAGTCATTTTTTTTATATCTTCTACAAACCTCCACAGGAGAGAAGACAAACACAGTCAAAAAACCAAAAGTACATTATTTTCCATCAGTCCTAAAACAGAAGTTCTGCCTACCACACATAGCATCCAATTCACTGGGTGAGGAATGACAACTTAAGACACCCACCTATACATGACATCAACACTTTTTCATCAAAAACCTGTGATACCTTGGCAAACTTGAAGAATGGTCTTGGATCTTTTCTAAAATACTCAATATCAAACATGGCTTGAGGATCTGGGAGATCTGGGAAGTCCACAGCAAGGCGAGCATAAATACCATCTCGTGATCTGAAGTCAGGTATCCCACAGGAAACAGAAACCTGAAATATACAAGACATAATTTACAACATTCAATTGTCTACCTTCATAATTAGTACCTCTAGTATATACAATTTGGTGGTAAGAACTCAAAAGACAAACTGAGTTTGGGGGACAGCAATACAACCCTCTAATTTTAAATACAGATTAAACAGGCAAGCTAATGTGAGTAATTCATCTGCCACATACTGTTTCCAGTGGTGCGAAGTCTGGCTAATCTTAACCCTTTAAGCAGGGGTGTGACAGGGCCCTGGTTATTCAGTAGTACACAGCTGTCTAACACGCACGGGAAGAAAGTAATTTTTTCTCAAATGCTATTATGTTTTACTGTTTTTGTTTTCTATGTATGTAGGGGAACTAAATGTATATCTGTGCACCTGGTGTCCTCAAGTCAGAAGGAATCAGATCATGCAGGTGTGAAGTGTCATGTGGGTGCTGGGAACTGAACCTGGGCCCCCTGCCTAGCAGCACCAGCAAGAGCTCAGTTCTGAACCATCTCTCCAGTCCAAGAATATAACATTTATTTATAGGTTCTTGGTTTTGTTTTTTTTGTTTGTTTTTTGTCTTTTAACGGAGTATCACTATGCATCCCTGGCTGACCTGAACTCGGAGAGATACACCTGCCTCTGCCTCCACAGTGTTAGCATTAAAGCATGGGCCACCTAGCTTCTTCTCATTCCCCCGCCCCCGAGCTGAGGACCGAACCCAGGGCCTTGTGCTTGCTAGGCAAGCGCTCTACCACTGAGCTAAATCCCCAACCCTGATATTTTTTTAAATAGTGTCTTGCTGAGCCTGAAGCTCACCACGTGGTTAGGCTGGCTAACCACTGAGCTCCAGGGATCTGTCTCTACACCCCAGCGCAGAGAGAGGTCAGGGAAGGCCTTGACAGGTAAATGCTGAGATCAAAGGCATGCATCACAATACCCAGCTAAGGATGTGTTTTCTTGGTTGTGGAATATTATTTTAACTATGTAAAGGTGTGTTACATTTGTTTATGCTGCATTTGTTAATTATGCAAAGATGTGTTGCTGTTTTACCTTGCCTGCCTAAGGCACATGATTGGGCTAATAAGCTAGATGGCCAATAGCTAGGCAGAGGAAGGACAGGTGGGGCTGGAGGGCAGAGAGGATAACTAGGAGGAGGAATGCAGGCTTGAGTGGAAAGAGAACAAGAGAGGGAGACACGGGGGGGGGGGGGGGGGGCACCTACCCAGGCAGCCAGACACAGAGGAAACTATGAATGTAGGACATACAGAAAGGTAAAAAGCCCTGAGGCAAATGTAGATGAAGAGAAACAGGTTAAAGTAAGTTGTAAGAGCCAGTGGGACAAGCCTAAGCAAAGGCCAAGCATTCATACCTAATAAAGTCTCCTGGTCATGATTGGGAGCTGGTTGGTGGCCCAAAAGCAAGGCTGCTACATTTTTTAAAATACAAACACAACCCAGAACAGTGGTACAAATCTACAGTCAGAGCTAAAATAACCAAGGCAGGATCACCTATCTGAGTTCAGGTAGCCACCCTGTGCAACACAGTGACAACCTATCTCAATAGAAATAAAACAGTGCTAAGGACCAATCAGTTGTGTGTTTGTGCCCATGTTCAAATCCCCAGCAGCACAAATAATTACAATAAAGGGCCAGGGAGATGGCTCTGCAGCTAAAGGTTACCGAGCTGGATGACTTGTTTGATACAGGAACCACAGGGAAGGAAGGAAAGAATGCTTCCCAGTTGTCCTCGGACACCCTCTGTGTGTATACACACACAATTTGTTCTTGCTGTTGTTGGGTTTTGTTTTTTTTTTAAAGAAAGAATTTCTCTATGCAACAGCCCTGGCTGTTCTGGAACTCTCTTTGGATATCAGGCTGGCCTTGAACTCAGAGATTCGCCTGCCTCTGCCTCCTGAGTGCTGGGATTAAAGGCCTGCACGGCCTGCACGGCCACCACCACCACCCAGCTACACAAACTTTTTCTTAAATAACCATATGTAGTGGCACCTGCCTTGAATCTTAATTATCTGCAAGTTTGAGGACAGCCTGTTCTACAAAGGAAAGTTCTAGTTCAGCCAGAGCTACACAACAAGATACTGTTTCTAAATGAATAAAAGGTATAAAAGGTTTTAGACACAATACTTTTCCTCAGATAAACCCTGGCAGTCCAAATAGGAGAATCAACAAGTTTCATTTTGCTCCAGCTTTACAGTGAAAGAAAACTGTCTCTGGACCACACTTGACTGGAAGAGAAGGACTGCTGCAAGGCTGAGACCATTCTAGCTACAGGGACCATCTCAAAAAAACCAAAACCATCAGCCAGGCATGCTAGTACTTTAGTACTTGCTTTAACAATCCCAGCACTTGGGACGATCCCTGGGAAGTTCTAGGCTAGCCAGGGCTATAAGTAAGACCCTATCTCAAAAATAAACCTGGGAGCCTGCAGAATGGCTCAGCCAGTTAAGGTGCTTCTGACTAAGCCTGAAGCAAGACTCACACAGAGGAAGGAGATAACTCAAGCTGTACTGACTCCCACAGGTGCCATAGCATACTTGCTGCCACACACCCAAACACAAGACAAACCATATGTTTTGTTTTGAAAAAAACAAAAATGGGGGCGGAGGCCTTTAATCCCAGCACTCAGGAGGCAGAGGTGGGTGAATCTGAGGCCAGCCTGGTCTACATAGCTGATCCAGGATAGCCAAGGCTGTTACACAATGAAACCCTGTCTCAAACCAAAAAACAAAAAACAAAAAAACCCAACCTTTGCCTAAATCATACCTATACGCAAAACTAATTCTATTCTGGGGTTGAGGGGCTAGTGCACACTGACATGCTTTGGCATGCTCACCTCCCTCTGCCTCCCAGAACTGGAATTCTTAATGATCACATAATACCTTTTCACTTTGCTAGATATGTTTCTTGCTGCTAACATACTACACAACACAGAATATGACTTGGTCTTAGGCCAAGTCTACAATCTTACCAAGTTAAAATGAAGAAAAGGTAAGAATGTTACCTTCCCAATACTACCTATTTTAACCATGAATTAAGTTTCTGCTTTCTCCATGAAAACTGTCTCCACTAAAGCCTTGCTACCATACATTGCAAAAGAATCTAATTTCTCTAAATCTCCTTTGGAAGCCAGGATACATTGTGTTAAAACTCCAGGAGCTGGAGAGAGATAGCTTGATGCTCTTATAGAGGACCTGGAGGCTCACAACCATCCTCACTCCAATTTCAAGGGATCTGATGCCTTCTGGACTCCTCAGGCACATCACACAAGAGAACACAAAACATACATGCAGGTAAAACACCCTGCACATCAAATCAAAAACAAACTGAACTACAGGAACTAGAGAGATGACCTAGCCACTAAAGACAACTTGCTGCTCCTTGAAGCGAGGCTACATTTGGTTGCTAGCAGCCACATGGGGGCCCACAACTGACTAGAACTCCAATTATAACCCAATACCCAATTCTGGCCTCTGCTGGCACCAGGCACACATGGTACACATACATGCATGCAAGCAAAACCACACACACACACACACACACACACACACACACACACACACAGAGAATAAGATCTTTAAAAAGAAAAAAGCCATAATTCCACTTACCAATTCTGCTACAAACAGACAAACATTTAAAGTTGTCAGACTTTTCAAAACAATGAACTAATTCAGCAACTGCTGTTACACCTCAGGTTTTGGCAATTTCTAAACACCTATATTATGAACGAAGGCTACAATTAGAGCAGAAAAAGTTAACTGGCCAAGGAATCAAACATACACCAGGCCTCTCTCTCCTGTCCTTCTGCCCCGTACATACCCCGGCTCCAGTTAACACGACTATCTTCTTGCACTCTTGTAGTAATCTCACAGCATCTTCAATTGTATTAATGTCTTTCCTTTTTTTCCGTTTTGGTGGTTCTGAAAGGATATTAATAACAATCTGCCACAGTGTCATGTCATCCAGCTCAGGTGGAGGAATCGTTTCTGGTAGTAAATCTTTAAGGATTGTTCGAGGATCGGTGCCAATCATGAGATGCTGCTGAACGAAAGTATATGGACCTACAGGAAGGGAAGAGAGACTCAGATCAATTCCACTTCTAATGAAAACCTCATTTATTTGTCAAGTAAATAAGTCAGCAATATATAAAATTTTTATATAAACAAAATACAATTTAGAGCCAGGAGGTAGAGGCAAAGGCAGGTGATCTCTGTGAGTTAGAAACCCAGTCTGGTCTGAGTGAGTTCCAGGACAGCCAGGGCTACAGAGAATCTCTGTCTCCAAAAGCCTGGGGGGGAAAAAGTACACTTTAAAGGTATAGATCTGACTGAGCAAGAGCTTGGGGATGGTGTGTGTGTGTGTGTGTGTGTGTGTGTGTGTGTGTGTGTGTGTGTGATGCTTAGGTCTAAGGTTTTGTTTTTCAAGACAGCATTTCTCTTTGTAGCCCTGGCTGACCCAGAACTGCTATGTAGACCAGGCTAGCTTTGAGCTCACTCAGATTTGCATGCCTCTGACTCCCTAATGCTGGGATTAAGGGTATGTGCCACCACTGCCTGGCAGGTCTCAGGTCTAAGTATTTTGATTGTATTTTAAGGGTCAAATGGGTGGAAGATGAAGAAAACAACTCAGAAATCAGCATGCAGGAGGCCAAGAAAAAAAAAATCTTACCAATACCTGAGGAACTAGATCTAAATGGTAAAGATGACAGAATTAAAAGTTGGTACAAAAACAGCTGGAATTAACTATAATACCCAGCATTTCACACAAGACAATCGGAAATTCAAGTTCAATGGGGGCTACACAGTGAGTTCAAGCCAGTCTAGGCTACAAGTGATCCTGTCTCAACAAGCAAGCAGATAAATTTTAAAAAATACTGGTACATACAGAGCAAAAGAGGAAAAGCTGATATAAAAGAAAAAGGACAGCGATGAGGAACATCCTCAGCCCCAAAGGGAAATAGTGTAGCACACCTAAAAGCCCAGCACCTGAGCTGCTGGAAAAGGCAGGAAGATCAGAAATTCAAGACATCATCCTTACATCCTAGACTCCAGGAGTTTAAAGCCAGCTTGGGATACATGGACCTGTCAAAGGAGTCAAGAAAAAGGAAAAGACGGGAAGGAGAAAGAAGAAGAAAAGGTGTAAAGAAGAAAAAGATAGCACTGGTTATGGTATGCTCCAGAGGCTGGTGCAATAGACTGCACAACAAGTGAGCTAGCCTGGGCTACAAAACACCTTGTTTGGAAAAGAGAGGCGTACCTATCCTGGGCCGTGGAGTCCAGTCGCTAGAGCTTGCGTGGGAAGTCCTGTCCTCTTCGTCACTTTCACAGGAGTGAAAGCCATTAGTGATGATCTCATCAGTGAACAGGAGGTTGTCTGTGAGAGGAAACAAGAGGCTGCGGCTCAAACAACCTGCATCTGGACCTGGGGTACACACCTGAAAGAACGCACTGTGTGGATGGACCACATGGGGAGACTCAGGTGAGAGACAAAAAGGAAAACCAGAAAAGGCACAGGAACGTACATCTGTGATGCCAGAACGAGGGAGGCGCACAAGTTCAGAGCAACCTGACCTCTATAAAATAGTGAAAGCCAGACCAGCTTGGGCTAAAGTGGGATCCTATCTCAAAAAAAAAAAAATCTGTGTAACTCAGGGGGAAGCATGCCTTCAAACAGGATCAGGGTTCCACATCTAGGACTTAAAAAAAAACTACACCTTCATGAAATGCATGAAATAGAAGTTACCTCAAACCAGGCAGTGGTGGTGCACGCCTTTAAAATGCCAGCACTTGGGAGGCAGAGGCAGAGGCAGGTGGACCTTGGTGAGTTTGAGAGTTCCAGGACAGCCAGGACTGTTACACAGAGAAACCCTGTCTCGAAAAGAATTTTTAAAAAGTATTATATACTTTGTAATACGCTTGTCTCCCTTTAATAGCTGAAATCAAGGGCTATTTACTATTCCGGTCCCTATAAAGCCCTTTTTTTTCTTTTCTAAGTACATGGCCAATGAATGCCCCATTAAATGGTCCACAAATACAGACTCCGATAAATTCTGGACAAAAGCAGTTCAGATGACATTATTACATATACAGCCCCTTTACTGTCAATATGGCAAACACAGCCGGTTTGTTTCAGAACTAGATATGTAAAAAACTAAAAAAAAAAAAAAAAAAAGTTAGAAGCACATAATTTCAGAAGAAAAAGTACAGTAAAATTACCACTCCGATATACCTAGGCGCTAAATGCAACCTCAGAAAATTAATGTTTTCAGGTACAGTCATTTCCTTACATTTTTAAGACCATGCCTCACGAAACAGCTTTTGGTCTATTAGAATTCCTAACTTAAAAAAAAAAAAGACATCGGTCCAAAAAAAAAAAAAAAAAAAAAAACACAAAAAAAAAAAAAAAACCCACCACACAGGTGTCAGATTGCAAACGCAATCGCAGGTCGATCCACGGAGGGGGAGGGAGGACAGTCCAAAGTGTGCTGCGAGGCAAATACAACTTTAATACAGGCGCTTTGGGGTAAGTCAAAAAGAATACGAGGGAGGGAAAAGAAAAAAAAACAAAAACAAAAAAAAACAAAAAAACTTCTCCAACGCCAACTGCGAGCGAGAGCCGGGCGCCCGGGCGACTGCGCGCAGCGCAAAGCGGCCCAGGCGAGCGGCGAGTCCGCGCGCGGCCGGCTCCGCTGCAGGGCCGGCGAGCTCGGCGGCGCGCGGCCGAGCCAGGGCCGAGCCGAGCTGCGCCGCCGCCGCCGCCGTCACCGCCGAGCCCTCGAGGGCCCCGGCCAGCCCGGGACCGGGGCCCAGGCGGGGAGACGCGGAGGGGACGCGACTGCGCGGCCGCGGCCCCGGCGCGCGACTCACCCCGGTAGCCGATCGCTGCCGCTGCCGCTGCCGCCGCCGCCGCCGCCGCCTCGTCGTCCTCCTCCTCCTCGCCCTCGTCGTCGTCGAAGTCGTCGGCAGCCCTCGGCTCCCGCCGCAGGCCCGACCCATTGTCTCCGTCCCCGGCCGCGGCGGTCGCCGGGGCCTCCCGCTCCGCGCCCGCCGCCGCCGTCACCACCGCCGCCGCCGCCCCGACCGCCTCCCGCCACAGCGCCGCCGGGGCCGCGGCGCTCGGCGTCTCACACCCCGCGGCGGCGGCTACCGCCGCGGAGCTCGGCTCGCCGGGGCTGTGCCCGAGGCCGGGCCCGTCTCGGCGCGGCCTCTTACGGAGCGGCTCCTCGGCGGGCTGCGCCGCCGCGGCCTCCATGGCGATGGCGGCCGCCGCTGCCGCCGCCGCCGCCGCCGCGGAAGGGGAGCCGCCGGCCTGAAGGGCGAGCGCCGCCTCGTCCGCCATCTTCCAACTGCCTCTCTGGCCCTCCGCCCTCGCCTCCTCTGCTCCGCTCGACGCGCGGCACTGGCGCCCCCGCGGCTCGGCTGCGGGAGATTTAAACCCCGTCACGTGACCCGGCCCCTCGGCCGTCGCCCCCGCCCCCCCCCCCCAGTCCCGGCCCCGGCCCCCGGCCCCGCCCCTCCCGGCCCCCGGCCCCGCCCCCGCGCCGCTCCCGCCACCCACGCGGGCCGGACCACAACACGCCGGGTCACGTGTCCGGGCGCCGCCCGCGGCCTCGGCCCTCCCCGGCCCCACCCAAGGCGGGCGGCCCGGCTCCCCCTCTCGGCGGCCTCTCTCTCTCTCCTTCTCCCTCGGGCCTCCCGCTCGCCCGCTCGCCCGGGGATCGCCGCCGCGGCCGCTCAAGTTTGCCATTGCGCCGCGAGTTCCCACCTGGGCCTCCCGCGTGCACCTGGCCCGCCGCCGCCTCGGCCGGCATTGACCTCGGGGGTGGGGTGGGGTGGTGGGGTGGGGTGGGGTGGTGGGGTTCCAAAGCCCCGGAAGGCAGAAAGGAGTCCCACCTGCCCACCCCCCCCCCACTCACCCACCGGACTCGCGCTTTGTGACAGCTCTGCCTCAGTTTCCCCCGCACCGTGGTCCCCTCTGCAGATGGTGCTTTCTCCCCGCACCTCCCTGGTCCTGTACGATGGAAGGTCAAATCCCAAAGCCCGGAAGGACCTGGGCCTAGCTGCTCGCGCGCGGGGTGGGGGTGGGTGCCCCAAAAATGTTCAGCCTCAGTGCCCCGGACCTCGCTTTTGTAAAATTCATTATCTCTTGGCTCCGGAGGGCAGAGCGAGAGAGAGGGACTGGAACGAGAGGAGCACTTGGTTCTTACTCAGTGTGGGAGTCAGATTTTGGGGCCCGGCTCTTGTGACTTCAGCATATGGATCGAGCCTTTTCTAAACCCAATTTTTTTGTTATTGTTTGGTTTTCCGAGACAGGGTTTCTCTGTGTAGCCCTGGCTGTCCTCGATCTCGCTCTGTAGCCCAAGCTGGCCTCGAACGCACAGAGATCCGCCTGCCTCTGCCTCCCGAGTGCTGGGATTGAAGGTGTGCACTGCCACCACTCACCGGAAGTCTTCTAAACCCAGTTTCTAAGCATCTCTTAAAATGGCAAGACCAGGACTGAGGCTGCAGCTCAGTTGTGAAGTCACGCTTGCCTAACGCGCATGAAGCTCTAGGGAGAGGGGCACAGGAGGTCATCTTCAGCTACATAGGAAGTTCAAAACAGGCCTGGAAACGTAAACCCTTGTCTCAAAATGAAATTTAAAAACAACGGGCAGTGGGTTTTGTTTTGTTTTGTTTTGTTTTGTTTTTCTTTTGCAGTGTTATGATGAGAAATCAGCTAGATAGGTGTAAAGTAATGACCCATACTAACTTAAAAAAACTCTTAGTTCTAGCCGGGCGTGGTGGCGCACGCCTTTAATCCCAGCACTTGGGAGGCAGAGGCAGGCGGATCTCTGCAAGTTCAAGGCCAGCCTGGTCTGCAGAGCGAGATACAGGACAGGCTCTAAAACTAAAAAAATCTTAGTTCTAGGATTGGAGAAGGGGCTCGGGGGTTAAGAGCACTTGTTCTTGCAGAGGCCATGGGTTTGACTCTCACCATGCACAGGGAGTCACACCCGCGGATCTGACACCCTCTTTCTGTAAACCCAGGCATGCATGCAGCCGAAACACCCAGACGCATAAAAAGACATCTTTGTTAGTTTGAACCTGTCAAAAAAATTCTTTTTAATTCTTAGTTCTTTCCCAACTCTCCAGTTACCCTGAAATTCTGGGCCCTTCTGTCCATTTGAGTCATTACAACTCAATTACACTTGGCTCAGTTACAGAGAGACTGGTGTGTAATCCCCCAATCCAAAAATTCGGGAGTTAGAGACAAGAGGAGCAGGAATTTAAGGTGTTTTCACTATGCAGTGAATTTCGGCCCACCCTGTCCCCAAAACAAAACAATAGATGTGGCACACGCCTTTAGTCCCATCACTCGGGGGCAGAGGCAGGAGAATCAAGGCCAGCCTGGCCTACATGTGGAATTCAGGCTAGCCAGGGCTATATAGACCCTGTCTTAAAGACTATGAAAAATATTAACTGAGCAGGGCGGTGGTGGCGCACGTCTTTAATCCCAGCACTCAGGAGGCAGAGGCAGGCGGATCTTTGTGAGTTCGATACCAGCCTGGTCTACAGAGAGAGATCCAGGAAAAGCGCAAAGCTCCACAGAGAAACCCTGTCTCGAAAAACCAAAAAAAAAGAAAAAAGAAAAAGAAAAGAAAAGAAAAAGAAACATATTAACTGAATATTAAGGAGCCAGAGAGATGGCTCAGTGGTTAAGAGGACTGGCTGCTCTCCCAGAGGAGCTGGGTTCAATTCCCAGCACCCACGTGGCAGCTCACAACTGTCTGCAATGCCAGTTGACAGGGGACCTGGCACCCTCACACAGACATAACGAATGCAGGCAAAACACCAATGCAAATCAAAATCTTTAAAATTAAAAAGTAAGCCTGGGAGCTGGCGGTTAGGCACATGGTTAGGCACAATGGTTAGGCACGTGCGCTGCTCTTTGGGAGGTTCCAAGTTTGGTTCCCAGCACCCATTTCAGGGGGCTCACAAACACCTGTGACTCCAGCTCCAGGTGACACTGACCTCCACAGGCACACACACACACACAATTAAAAATAAAAATCTTTAGGCCCAAGATGGTTGTGGTGGCTCACGCTTTTACCCTTAGCACTCAGGAGGGAGAGGCAGAACGGGAATTTGAGGCCAGCCCAGTTTAGATAGTGTCGTTGGGGTTTTCTCTCTTTGGGGGGGGGCCCACCACCAAGCTCCCAAATAAATCACACATGGAGGCTTAGTCTTAATTATGATTGCCCGGCCTTAGCTCGGTTTATTTCTTGCCAGCTTTCCGTGGCTTGCTGTGTGGCTGGGTGGCTGGGTGGCTGGGTGGCTGCATCTGAAGTCCTTCTCCTTCTCTGACTACTTCTTTTCCTCCCAGATTTCTCCTATATATTCTCTCTACCTGCCAGCCCCGCCTATCCTTTCTCCTGCCTCGCTCGCTATTGGCCATTCAGCTCTTTATTAGACCATCAGGTGTTTTAGACAGGCACAGTAACACAGCATCACAGAGTTAAACAAATGCAGCAGAAACAAAAGTAACACACCTTAAAATAATATTCCACAACAGCATGGCAAGTTCCAAGGCAGCCAGAGCTACATAGTGAGTCCCTGTCTCAAAAACACAAATAAATAATAATAATCTCTAAGCCCAGGATGGTGGCGCACGCCTTTAATCCCAGTACTAGGGAGGCAGAAGCAGGTGGATCTCCATGAGTGTGAAGTCAGCCTGGTTTACCTAGCTCTAGGCCATCCAGGACTACTTAGTGAGACCCTGTATATAACAAAATAACAAAAATGGGGCCAGTGAGGTGGATCCCTGGGGAAGAGCCTCATGATAGCCAGATCTCTGGGACCTCCACAGTGGGAAGAGAACTGACTCCTGCAAGTTGTCTTTCAATTTCCACAAGCACGCATGCACGTGCACACACACACACACACACACACACACACACACACACACAGAGAGACAGAGAGAAACTACTTAATAACAGAATCTGGGAATGCGCATCAGTTAGACACAGGTTCAGTCCCCATCACTGCGTAAGGCAAGTGATGATGCAAGTGTGATGATGGTCCAGCCTATACTCCCGGCACTCGGGAGGCAGAGATAGGAAGACCAGGAGTTCACCATCATCCTCTGCTACATAGTGACTTTGAGTTATAACAACGACAACAAACAGGGAAAGGCAGGAAAAAAAAGAAAAAAAGAAAACAACACCTCCCATCTATATTTTTGTTCTCCCAATACTTGGAAAACATTTACCCAAGTGATGTCATTCTCTGGTCCTTCAAGCTCACAAGTTCACATTCATAGTTGCAGCTCTCCCCCAGGACTGGCCTCACAGTTGTGGTTATTCTTAGCATTAGTACACTCTAAACTGTTTCACATTGCTGAACCCATTTTCCCAACCCCAAAGCTCTTAGCTTCTCATAAAGGAAGATCGCTGAGGCACACAGCACAAGGAGGCAGGAGATGTGATAGCATTGAGTGAGCTATTTGTGCACATGTTGAAGGGGAGTTTGTTTGTTTGTTTTTGTTTTCAAGACAGGGTTTCTTTGTGTATCCTTGGCTGTCCTGGATCTGCTCTGTAGACCAGGTTGACCTGGAACTCACAGAGATCCTCCTGTGTCTGCCTCCCAAGTGCTGGGATTCAAGGCGTGTGCCGCCACCGCCCGGCATGTTGAAGGGTTTTTATGAGCTAACCATGGAAGTGGCACTATTTCTTACATCCAGCTTTCTAGAAGTTAGCCGTGTGCTAACAAGATCAAGGGGCTGGGAATATGACGTAGTTAGCAGAGAGCTTGCATAGTATGCCCAAAGCTCTGAGTTCGATCCTAGCACTGCATAAGCCAGACGTGGTGGTGCGTGTCCGGGCACTTGGGCAGTAGAAGCAGGAGGATCAGAAGTCGCAAATCAGCCTTGTTAGGCTGGCTAGGTTTATGTCAACTTGACACAAGCTAGAGTCGTTTTGGGAACAGGGAAACTCAATAGAGAAAATGTCCCCGCTAGATTGCCTGGTCAACAAGTCTGTGGTACATTTTGCATTTTCTTGATTGCTGACTGATGTGGGAGGGCACAACTCACTGTGGACAGCAGTGCCATCCCTGGTCCTGGGTACTATAAGAAAGCAGGCTGAGCAAGCTACGGGGGAAGCCCGTAATGAGCACCCCTCCATGGCCTCTGCATCAGCTCCTGCCTTCAGGTTCCTGCCTCGAGTTCCCATGCTGAAACCCCTCAGCGATGGTGTGACCTGAGAGGTGGAAGCTGAAATAACCCTTTCCTCACCCACTTGTCTACAGCCATAGTTTTTTAACCCAGCAATAGAAACCCCAGGTGAGACACTTGTCTAAGTAGCAAGTTTAAGGTCGGACTGAGCAACGTGAGACTCTGTCTTGAGGTGGAGGAGGAGGAGGAGGCAGAAGGAGCAGGAGGAAGAGAAGAGGCAGTGAGTGTGGGTGATTGCTGGGGTTGTTTTTTTGTTTTGTTTTTTGGGTTTTTTTTGTTTGTTTTTTGTTTTTCGAGACAGGGTTTCTCTGTGTAGCTTGGGGTTTTTTTTGTTTGTTTTTTGTTTTTTGTTTTTCGAGACAGGGTTTCTCTGTGTAGCTTTGCGCCTTTTCCTGGAACTCACTTGGTAGCCCAGACTGGCCTCGAACTCACAGAGATCTGCCTGGCTCTGCCTCCCGAGTGCTGGGATTAAAGGCGTGCGCCACCACCGCCTGGCGATTGGTCACTAATGCCCTGAACCCCAAACAACCAGCCATGCAGAAGTTTGTTGTTTATTACACAAAAATTGTTTTGGGGGTAAAGCAAATTCTTCATACCAAAGCCCCTGACACAGTCTATATGTTTCATGAAGGAAAACATCACACCCCTGAAATTTTAGCCCTTACTGTGCACTGTTTGTGGTACTCAATAATGCAAGGTGTTCCAGGATTGCCAGGACCATCTTGTGACTCAAATCATGCAAAGGCTGGGAAGCTCCTTCAGAAAAACAACTCTATAAAACACAGAGTTTTCTGCAATGATCTCTCTTTTAAAATTTTTTAAATGATTTATTTTTATTTTGGTGTTTTGCCTGCATGTCTGTGTGAAGGTGTCAGATCCCCTGGAACTGGAACTACAGACAGTTGTGAGCTGCCATGGGGGTCCTGGGAATTGAACCCCGGGTCCTCTGGAAGTGTAGCCAGTGCTCTTAACCATTGAGCTATCTCTCCAGCCCCAACAGTGATTTCTTCAAGGTCTAAGTCCTTCCAGAACACAACTGTTTCTCTCTCTCTCTCTCTCTCTCTCTCTCTCTCTACTCCTTATTGACTCTCTGTGGATTTCACATCATGCACCCCAATCTCATTCATCTCCCCATCCCTTCGAATCCACCCTCTGCCCTTGCAACCTCCCCCACAAAATACAATAAAATTTAAAAGGAAAAAAATTTTGTCGTGGAAGCTGTAGTATGTCATAGTGAGTCACACAGTATACTCTTTAGTTCATACGTCTTTACTTGTGAGTGTTCATTTGCAATGAGTCATCGGTCTTGCTCAAGGGCTCTGGCTTCTGCTTCACTTTCAATACTGGGACTCTTTGGATATCCTGTTGTTGCCTTGAGTCATGAAGATCCTACAGATTTGGATCTGCAAGACCAGTCCCTTCATGTAGTTCGTAGATGGAGTGGATGTTGGGGTGGGCCAACTCATAGCCCTGGTATTGGGCCTGGGTGGTACCATTTCATGCTAATGTTTACCCTGGGTATGAAGACTCGACTACATTTCCTACTACAAGATGACTTAGTATGCCCTGGGTCTGAGCCCCACCACAGAAAGAAAATGAAAAAGGTATTGGAGCTGTGTGAATTGTGTTTGTGTTGACCGCTTGATGGCCTATTGTTGTTGTGGTAGTGGTGGTTGTTTTCCAATGCTGGGTATTAAACTAAGAGTGTTGTGAAGTTTAAGGAAACACACTACCTGGCAGTAGCGGAGCACACCTTTAATTCCAGAGGCAGGCCGATCTCTGTGAGTTCGAGGCAATCCTGGTCTACAGAGCTAGTTCCAGGGCCATGAGAGCTGTACAAAGAAACCCTGTCCCAAAAAAACAAAGGGGAAGCCGGACTGTTTTTGTGCATGCCTTTAGTCCCAACACTTGGGAAGCAGAGACAGGCTGATCTCTGTGAGTTCAAGGCCAGTCTGGTCTACAGAGCGAGTTCCAGGACAGGCTCTAAAGCTACACAGAGAAAGGCTATCTCAAAAAAGCAAGCAAGCAAACAAACAAAAACAACCAAGGGTGGGGGTAGAAAAAGAAAAAGAAACACACTGCCACTGAGATACATCCCTCGCTCCCCATTATAACTTCACAAACCATTCCGGGTTAGCCTTTAACTTAGTAGATCCACCTCTTTAATGATATCAAGGACAGAGTGATTTTGTGATATGTTGAAAACCTAACCCCCAAAATAATAGCACTGAGATGTATTTGTGAAATCATTATGAAGATGGGTAGATCAAGAAGGTAGTGTCTTCAGGGATGGAATCAGTGCCCCTATGAGAAGGGATTCCAGTGTGATGCCCTCCTTTAATCTAAGCACTCAGGAGGCAGAGGCAGGCGGATCTCTGTGAGTTCAAGGCCAGCCTGGTCTGCATTGGGAGTCCAAGGACTTCCAGGAGCCATAGTCTCAGATGTCCAGTCCCCAAAGTCTGAGTGCCCAGTTGATGGCCTTTTGAGCTGAGACAAATGATGTTTGTTTTTGGTTGGTTGGTGTACAGGTGACCACGGAGGCCAGTGGTGGGTGTCACACCGCCTGGAGCAGTTGTTACAGGCCATTGTGAGCACCTATAGATTCCATCGCATGTCCTCTGGGAGGGCAGCAACTGCTCTTCACTGCTGAGCCGTCTTTCCAGCTCCCACCCTCACCCTATCCCACCCCCATTTTTTTAAAGGCAGAGTCTTCTTCTTGTGGGCTCAAGAAATCCTTCTGCCGCAGCTTCCTGAGTGGATACACCACCCCACACTTCAGTCTGAAAATTCTTGGAGACTGTTGGAGATGCAGCTCTGTAGCAAAGTACTTGCCTAGCATGTGCTCTACAAAAAAAAAGAATACAAACAAACAAACAAACAAAAAACAAGATCCAAATAGTTTAAGTATCTGTAAATGAATATTATTGTTTTGATGACTTCCATATCAGTTAGATATTTATACACATATATATAAATGAAAATACATTCAAGGAGTTTTAGTATAATACCAAATTCTTTCAAGTTCTGTCTCCTTTGTGCTGAAAAAAAAAAATCACCTAATTTTCTGTTTTCAATAATCTCTCTTCCTCTCCTCCCCCCAGATCTCACTGCATAGCCCAATTTGGCATGGAATTCATTATGTAGTGCAGGCTCAAATCTGAGAGCTGGGCTTTCAGGTATATACGCCTGTGCCCAGCACAAACATCATTTAATGATCTAATAGCTGAGACATTGATTGGTTTCTCCTGTGGTTTGCAGAAGGCAAAAGCCTGGAAACTACCTGACTTTCAGAAAGATGTATCACCAAAGTCATTTGGGGTCTAATTTTGTGATATGTTTACTTAGACCTACGAACTACTAATTACAAATTATACTCTATTTTCTTCTGCTAGAGGCACCTCGTTAGAAAAGTTTGGGGAATATTGAGCACCTTGGAGTGTATCATATGGAGTACCTTGAGTATGTTTTTCTCAAGAATTTGGAAGTTCCAGATTTTCAGTTCTCTCAGGGCATACAATGATGAAATTCAATTCAGTTGTTTGCTTTGTGTTGAGGTTTCCAGAAGCAACCCAAGCTGGCTCATCAGTCTCCCCTCTCAGCCTTCTAAGTGCTGAGATTGTAGTTGTGTGCCTCAGTGCATAGATTACCTGTGTAATGATTTCATTTTTCTCCTCCTCCTCCTCTTCCTCCTCCTCCTCTTCCTCCTTTTCCTTTTGAGACAGAGTTTCACTACGTACGCCTAGCTGGCCTAGAACTCAAAGAGATCTGGAACTCACAGAGACCCATCTGCCTCATCTCTTGAGTGCTGGGCTTAAAGGTGTGGGCCACCCTGTCTCCACCATTTTTCTTCCTTCCTTCCTTCCTTCCTTCCTTCCTTCCTTCCTTCCTTCCTTCCTTCCTTCCTTCCTTCCTTCCTCTCTCTTTCTCTCTTTCTTTCTCTCTTTCTCTCTTTCTTTCTCTCTCTCTTTCTTTCTTTCTTTCTTTCTTTCTTTCTTTCTTTCTTTCTT
This sequence comes from Peromyscus leucopus, assembly GCF_004664715.2. Lineage (NCBI taxonomy): Eukaryota > Metazoa > Chordata > Mammalia > Rodentia > Cricetidae > Peromyscus > Peromyscus leucopus. Next base: position 31,935,805 of record NC_051084.1, on the reverse strand, counting down.
TCTTTAATGTATACGTTCTCTGTCTGTAGCTATGTGTGCAGGGCAGAGGAGGGCATCAGATCCCACTACAGATGGTTGTGAGCCGCCGTGTGGGTGCCGGAAATTGAACTCAGGTCCTCTGGAAGAGCAGCCAGTGCTCTAACCACTGAGCCATCTCCGTACCCCAGAGGTCTGATTTCTGTTCCCAGCCCCTAAGTCAGTGGCTCACTAATGCCCGTAAGTCCAGCTCCAGGGAGTCCAGTGCCCTCTGGCCTCTAGTGGCACTTGCACACAATGGTGCATATATTCACGAAGATGCATATATACACATAAATAAAAAAAAAAACTCTAGCTGGGCGGTGGTGGCACACACCTTTAATCCCAGCACTCGGGAGGCAGAGGCAGGCGGATCTCTGTGAGTTCGAGGCCAGCCTGGTCTACCAAGTGAGTTCCAGGACAGGCGCAAAGCTACACAAAGAAACCCTGTCTCAAAAAACCAAAATAATAATAATAATAATAACTCTAAAGATATTAAATACATATACTGGAATTGACTTGAGGTACAGCTCCATGGCAGGCTTGCGGAACGTTCAGGAGGCCCCAGGGTTCTCTCTCACAAAGGAAACAAGATGAAATAGAGTTAACCAGAATTCAGCTATGTCTGGGAAAGCTCTTGCCCCTGGTACCCATATCCTCCACTATCACTCTGTAGCACAAATGTGAGACGTCCCTACGGCGTATGTGTTGAACGCCTGGTCCTCAGCAGTCGGTGCTGTTTTGGGAGGTTGTGGGACCTAGTAGGCAAAAGTGGGTCTTTGGAGCAGAACAGAACACAGAAACTGCACAGGAAGTGTGATGCTTTAAATGAGATATTGTAGCTAGAGTTTTCCTGCCTTGCCCACAGTCAGGACAGATCTCTGTCACCTGCCAGTCCCACAGCTGCTCAGACCCAACCAAGTAAACACAGAGACTTATATTGCTTACAAACTGTATGGCCATGGCAGGCTTCTTGCTAACTGTTCTTATATCTTAAATTAATCCATTTCCATAAATCTATACCTTGCCACGTGGGTCATGGCTTACTGTCGTCTTAACAGGCTGCTTATCATGGCAGCGGCTGGCAGTGTCTCTCTCTGCCTTCCTGTCCCTCAATTCTCCTCTCTGTTAGTCCCGCCTATACTTCCTGCCTGGCCACTGGCCAATCAGTGTTTTATTTATTGACCAATCAGAGCAATTTAACATATAGACCATCCCTCAGCAAGATATCCTACATATGCACGGTCCCGGGTTGGACGGTTGTTTGGGGAGGCTTAGGAGGTGTGGTCTTGCTGGAGGAAGTACGTCATGGAGCCGGGCTTTGGGGTTACAAAAGACTGCTACTTGAAGTATCTATTTCCTGCTTGAGGCTTGAGAAGCGAGTTCGCAGCTTTTCTCGTCTGCCATGCCTGGCATTTGCTGCCATAAATCCTTGCTGTGATGGTGACGGACTTTATCCCTGTGGAACCGAAAGCCCCCAATAAGCCCTTCCTTCTATAAATTGCATTGGTCAGCTGGGGAGTGGTGGTACTTGCCTTTAATCCCAGCACTCAGGAGGCAGAGGCAGGTGGATCTCTGTGAGTTCCAGGCCAGCTTGGTTTACAGAGTGAGTTCCAGGACGTGGTAATTTGTTTGTTTGTTTGTTTATTTTGGTTTGTTTGTTTGTTGTTTTTGTTTTTTTTGAGACATAGAATCACTGTGTAGCACAGGCCAGCCTGGAACTTCCTCTATAGACCAGGCTAGCCTTCAACTCAGAGATCCATCTGCAATGAATAGTGTCTGTTTCCCCAGCAAATTCCTTTTCCCAAGGTCAGGCATTTAGACAGAAGCCACCATTCTCTCAGGGGCTTGAAGAAAGTTCCTACTTGCTTGAAAAGGGAGTCATTCTCCTTATCTCCAGCGAGAGGAACTTAACATATGACTCAACATATAACTTAACATATGACTGTGTTCCCCTATGATTGTCAAGGTCAATGCTAGCCTCTAGATTCCCTCCATCCCTGCTCACAAGCTCCACCCCCGCTCACAAGCTCCGTTTCTCCAAGTCCCATTTAACTAACCCTGGAACTATTTCCCCTGGCACTCTTCCTTATTTTCCTGGGATAAAGCCTTGGCAGTTTGATGTCTATTTGGGATGGGTGTGTGTGAGACAAGGTTTCTCCCTTTAAGCCCTGGCTGTCCTAGAACTTGCTATGTAGTCCAGGCTGGCTTGAAACTCAGAGATCCACCTGTGCCTTCTGAGTGGTGAGATTAAAGGCATGTGCCACCACCTCCTGGCCGTGTCTTTTTTGTGTGTGTTCCTGGTAGTTTGCTAAGCAAAAGAGAAAACTAATACAGATGGTTTGTAGTGAGGGAATAAATGTTTTTCATATGACTTAAAACATGCTCCCGCTGCTATATTGAACCCACACATGCTTTAAAAGAAATTTGCTGTAGAATATTATTTTAAGGTGTGTCACTTTTGTTTATGTTGCATTTGTTTAACTCTGTGAAGCTGTGTTACTGTGCCTGTCTAAAACACCTGATGGTTTAATAAAAAGCTGAACGGCCAATAGGTAGGCAGGAGAAAAGATAGGCGGGGCTGGCAGGCAGAGAGAATATATAGAAGGAGAAATCTGGGAAAGAGAAGGAGGAACCAGAAACAGAAGAGGACTCGAGGGGTTAGCCACCCAGGTACATAGCAAGACACAGAGTAAGAGTAAGATTTACAGAAGTAAGAGAACAGGAAAAACCCAGAAGCAAAAGATATATGGGATAAGTTAAAGAAAGCTGGCTAGAAACTAAACCAAGCTAAGGCCAGGCATTTATAAATAAGAATAAGCCTCCATGTGTCATTTATTTGGGAGCTGGGTATCAGGCCCCCCCCAAAAAGAGCAAACACAAACAATATTTTGACACCCAGCATGAGGTATATTTCCATGTAGGGCCTGAGAAAGCTGTACCACACAACAAAAAAAGGGATACAGCTCCTTTAAGAGTTTCAGCTGGACAGTTTCTGCTGGTCACTGAGACCTTAAGCAGCTAGTACGTTAAGTAGGAACAAAAAAAACTAAGTTAAAACACCTGCAACGCCTGCCATAGTGCAAGCATTGGCATTCTAGAGCCCTAGGAAGGTTGAATGCCGTTTCTGGTCAGAGAAACCTCTGTCTGGCCTTGAGTTTCATGCTTGACTTTCATGACCCAAGAAGTGGGCAGGGCCAGCTGAGAGCCGCTCTTTGAAAATGCAGGTGTAGATTAACAGTCTCAGGTATGCTTGTATGGTCAAAAAAGGCTGAAGATATGCAATAAGAGAGGTCCAGACAGAAAAAAAAAAAGCAGGTTACAGTGTGTTTAACGATGTGCATAGGTTTAAAAAAATGAAAAGGGTATAGTCATAGAAAAAAATGAATAGTTTATAAAATAAAGTCTTTAAAGGCAGAGTAAAAGAAAAAAAAAAGCCAAGTAAGATGGGAAATACACAGAGAATCTGGACCCTATATGTTATTGTGTTGATTTTGAATTTTCTTATTAAATCTTTCTTAGCTTTCTCCAGACTTCCCTTCACAGACAACAAACACATTAAGATGCCTGTGAATAAAAGAAGCGGTGGTACCACCATTACCATTTGTGGGGTTCCCCTGACTCCACCAAAGAATTAGGCCCACCATGCGCAGCAGACCTTGACTGAGGAGGGGTAATGCGCCACTGGCCCACCACCCAGCCTCCTGGTACCCGGAGACAATTAGATGCAGTGGGGAGCCGTGTCAAGCAGAAACTCGTTTATTAAACATCAGCACACCCTTTATAAAGCACCAAACCACAAGCCAGCTTTCCGTCTATCTTTTCCCCTTGGAACAATGACCCCCTCCCCGCTTCTTTATTTCTTGTGACTAATTTCTTTCAGACTAGCAGGTTGAATGAAGACTGTGAGATGGGACCCCAAGGAGTGGGGGAAAGACACAGTTACCACCTGAGTTAGAATAAAAACCAAAGGTGCTTCCTCTCTCTATGTTGCCTCTCACGAGCACATCATCTTGGTTAACAGTCAAGTTTGCCCTGTCCAGACACTTCAGTTGGAGTGGTGGTCACTTGTTGTGAAATATTCCTTTACACTGTGTGAAGATATGTCACTATGATTGGTTTAATAAACAGCTAAATCGCCAATAGCTAGGCAGAAAGTATAGGCAGGACTTCTGGACAGAGAGTGCTCTGGGAAGAAGAAAGGTGGAATCATTAGATGGAGACAAAGGGAAGAAGACATGGATGAGGAGAGGTAAAAGCCACAAACCACGTGGCAGCACATAGATGAATAGAAATGGGTGAAAAGAACTGGTTAGAAACAAGCCTAAGCTATAGGCTGAGATTTTATAATTAATAAGTCTCCGTATTGCTCTTTGTGAGCTGGTGGTCCAAAGGGAAGTCCTGCTGACTATAAATGGTGTCCAGCATGGCGTTTGTATTTCCACATAGGGCCTGAGAAAGTGGTCTCTTGGGTAGGCTCAGTATACAGAGGCATGGCACTTTTTTTTTTCTTAACATAAAGACAGGTTATAATTTAAAAGTCCAGGGTTATTTTAAACAGTAAAATATTTTCTCTGTAGAAAACAGTATAAATGATAACATTTCTTAATAAGTCCTTTTAAGCCAAATGATAGCTGAATTATAAATATTGATTAGATTTTGGGATACAGAAGAGACCTATCTTCAAGAGACCTAGCTTCATGTTCAGAGAGCTATGTTTTACTTAAGTTGTGTAAGTGAGATTCCTGTTCATCTTCCCCTTCACTGTTTGATTTACGGCAGACATTTTTCTATAGGCTAATCCACAATCTGAAAAAGCTTTTAGCCTCTCCTCCTGAAAGCACAGCCAGTATTTTCTTTCATCAGCTTGATACAGTACAAATTCTTATCCTAATAGTGAAATGTTTCACTAAAGCTTGCCCAGTAATTGGGTAAAACCAAAACTTATTATAAGCCACAGTCATCCTAGGGTCCCCCCTGCTATGCAGCCTCCCTGGTTCTGTGGGTTGCAGTCTTATTGTCTTTTGCTTTATACCTAGTATCCATTTGTGAGTGAGTACACACCATGTTTGTCCTTCTGAGTCTGGATTACCTCACTCAGGATGATATTTTCTTTCTTTCTTTCTTTCTTTTTTTTTTTTTTTTTTTTTTTTGGTTTTTCGAGACAGGGTTTCTCTGTGTAGCTTTGTGCCTTTCCTGGAACTAGCTTTGTAGACCAGGCTGGCCTCGAACTCACAGAGATCCTCCTGCCTCTGCCTCCTGAGTGCTGGAGTTAAAGGCGTGCGCCACCACTGCCCAGCATTTTCTAGTTCCATCCATTTTCCTGCAAATTTCATGATGTCATTGCTTTTCTCTGCTGAGTAGTACTCCATTGTTTATATGTACCACATTTTATTAATCCATCCTTCAGTTGACAGGCATCTAGGTTATTTCCAGGTTCTGGCTATTATGAATAGTGCTGCTATGAATATAGTTGAGCATGTATCTTTGTGGTATGATTGAGCATTCCTTTGGTATATACCCAAGAGTGGGATGGCTGGGTCTTGAGGTAGATCAATTCCCAATTTTCTGAGAAACCGCCATATTTATTTCCACAGTGGTTGTACAAGTTTGTACTCCCATCAACAGTGGAGGAGTGTTCCCTTTGCTCTGCCTCCTCTCCAACATTGACTGTCATTAGTGTTTTTGATCATAGCCATTCTGACAGGTGTAAGGTGGTATCTCAGAGTCATTTTGATTTGCATTTCTCTGATGACTAAGGATGTTGAGCATTTCCTTAAATGTCTTTCAGCCATTTGAGATTTTTCTTTTGAGAATTCTCTGTTTAGCTCTATAGCCCATTTTTTAATTGGATTGTTCAGTATTTTGATGTCTTGTTTCTTGAGTTCTTTATATACTTTGGAGGTCAGTCTCTGTCAGATGTGGGGTTGGTGAAGATCTTTTCCCATTCTGTAGGCTGTCTTTTTGTCTTATTGACTGTGTCTTTTGCCCTACAAAAGCTTCTCAGTTTCAAGAGGTTGCTGTGGGATGGTCTGTATGTCAAATTGCTTTGATTGGTCAATAAATAAAACAGTGATTGGCCAGTGGCCAGGCAGGAAGTAGGTGGGACAAGGAGAGAGGAGAATTCTGGGAAGCGGAAGGCTAAGGCAGAGAGACACTGCTAGCTGCCGCCATGACAAGAAGCATGTGAAGACACCGGTAAGCCACCAGCCACGTGGCAAGGTATAGATTTATGGAAATGGTTTAATTTAAGATATAAGAACAGTTGGCAAGAAGCCTGCCACGGCCATACAGTTTGTAAGCAATATAAATCTCTGTGTTTACTTGGTTGGGTCTGAGTGGCTGTGGGACTGGCGGGTGACAAAGTGTTGTCCTGACTGTGGGCAAGGCAAGAAAACTCTAGCTACAAGAGGTCCCATTTATTAATTGTTGCTCTCAGTGTCTGTGCTACTGGTGTTATATTTAGGAAGTGATCTCCTGTGCCCATGCGTTCAAGAGTACTTCCTACTTTCTCTTCTATCAAGTTCAGTGTCACTGGATTTACGTTGAGGTCTTTGATCTACTTGGACTTGAGTTTTGTGCATGGTGAAAGATATGGATCTATTTGCAATCTTTTACATGTTGACATCCAGTTAAGGCATGGCACTTTTAAAAGGCCCTACTACCAAGCACTTAAATGGGGTTTCTGAGGGGTGGGCAGCGTGCTGCTTTGTGGTGAGAGACCAGGTAGAAGCACCTGTGGGATCTGAGGTGGATAGACCAGCTCCAGGCCAGACCTGCAGGCATGAAGCTCTGCTCTCACCTACCAGAAGTGGGTGAAGCTGGCCACCAGGCCATGTGCTAGTGCTGGAGGCCTCACTGCCACCGAACAGTTTAAGATTTGGCTCATGTATGCCAGGGAATGCTGGAAGTGCCCAGCGAAGACATTTAGAAAATTGGTCCAGACCAAGAAAAACTTCTGAACAGATACAGTATGTTGAAAAATGGGCCTAGATGCTAGAAAAGAAAATGAGTATGGACTGTCATAGAAAAAATAAATAGTATATAAATAATAAAGTCTTTAAAGAGAAAATAAAATAATGTAAAAAGGATAAGCCATGTAAAGTTGGAAAATATTATAACATAGGGAGTTTGGACCTTATATAGTGCGTTGTTAATTTTGAATTTTTGTTTTGTTTTTCAAGAGAGGGTTTATTTGCGTAGCTTTGGAACCTGTCCTGGAGTTGGCCTTGTAGATCAGGCTGGCCTCGAACTCACAGAGATCCACCTGCCTCTGCCTCCCAAGTGCTGGGATTAAAGGCGTGCATCACTGATGTCCAGCTTGATTTTGAATGCTAATGAGAAGAGAATGATAGCTGCGGAGAGTCATGGGGTTGTGAAAGGGACTGCTGAATTAAACCCGCCTATATACTTTAGGAATGCCTTAGCTTTAAAATGGAAGTCAGAAAATATATTGCTTTGGGGAAGAGGTTCTGCTTTTGTTTCCCCCAGAAAAGGAAAGGCTGTGGATTCATTCAAGGTTGATAAAGCTCAGGTTTGATTTGGATAGACCCCCTGAAAATCTTGACTACAGAAACATAAACCCAGAAAAACTACAAGACAGGTGATGTATATTTTACTTACTCAAACATAAAGCAAAAAATCATCTTTGCCTGGCTTGTGTACAACACACGGTCCATACTTGTGTTAATGCAGATGTGTATATTACCTTTAAAACTTTGTGTGTTTTCAGAGCAAGGGAAAAAGACACCAAAGAAAACAGGTGGCCCAGGTGATCCAGACTATCAGAGTATCTCTGTTGTAATTTCCTCAGAGTTCTGCATCCAGAACAGCTTCAAGGCTGCTGGCTGAGATGGTCCAGCCTCACAGACTATTCTAGCTAGGACTGCAGATAATTCTTGCACTTTCCCATTGCACAGAGACTGGACAACAAGCGTTACGTCTAGCTTTCCCAGAACTTGACTGATAAGTCTTTGCACCCTGAAGGCCTTTCCACCAATGCAGCACTCCAAATTAAACCAAATCAGACCAAATTGGAAAAGCCCAGGTTTAATGGGTAAAGTGTTCCTCAGGTGATTCCCCAGCCCCTCAGTAGGAGACTAGGACTAGCGACTGGAAGAACCATGTGTCTGTTTTCTGGGATCCAGCTTATACTCTGTGGGAGTGGTCTTGAACATCTCTGGGGGAGAAGCTGTGTTTGGCGGGCTTTGAAGGGGCAGGTTTAGGGAAAGAGTTGAGGTGGATCTTCCACCAGAACATTGACCATTATCTTAATTTTCTCAGGGTCTCCTAAAGATGCTGTCACCCACAGACAATAAGAAGTAATTTTAAGAACACAATGCCCACATTCCCAAGAGGTGAGGTGGGTGGTTTTTGGTCATTCAATGGGTTACAAATGATTGTCATTATTTAGGGGGCTGGTTATAAGTTGTTATTGGTTATGATAAAAAAAAAGCTGAACAAAGGAGATTAGATTCAGGGATCTCTTTCTGAAGGAAAAAAGGGGAATATAGTATAGAAATGATTGGATAAAGGGGTAGATTGTTGAGTCTACTTTTGAACAACCACTTGTCTCAAATATTTTACATTTGTATGGATTTTTGTATATTGATACAAATTTAAGATTATTTTTGTTATACTACATATATTTGTATTCTTGTTTAAAGTATTATAGCTATACAACTTATTTAAAAATGTAAAGTTTTAGTCCTTGAAAGCTATTTAAGATAAAGAAATATAGGTTGGGCTGGAGAGATGGCTCAGAGGTTGAGAGCACCGACTGCTCTCCCAGAGGTCCTGAGTTCAACTCCCAGCAACCATATGGTGGCTCACAACCACCTGTAATGAGATCTGATGCCCTCTTCTGGCCTGCAGTTATACATGCTGTATACATAATAAATAAATGTTTTTTTTAAAAAAGAAATATACGTTAATAGTTAGTCATTTACAATAATCAAACTTATAGTCATGTTAGGTGTGTTTTCAAGGTCATACAGAGATATATTATAGATAGATAGGTAATCTTCAAACACTTCAAAGACCTTCAGAATATGGCATTTAAAATGTTTCAATAACATAAGGCTTTTCATGACAGTGAGACACGTCTGCTGCTGGCAGCACCAGTCTACTTCAAATAAGAAGAAATGGCGGGCAGGCATTGGTGGCGCATGCCTTTAATCCCAGCACTCGGGAGGCAGAGGCAGGCAGATCTCTGTGAGTTCAAGGCCAGCCTGGGCTACCAAGTGAGCTCCAGGAAAGGCGCAAAGCTACACAGAGAAACCCTGTCTGGAAAAACAAAACAAAACAAAAAACCAAAACAAAAAAAAAGAAGAAGAAGAAGAAATGGCATTGAAGAACCTCCATATGGAGTTTGCTTTCTTTGTGACAAAAACTAGCCATTTGGTCAAGAAACTGCCCTTGCCTCAACTGCTGACAGTATGCTGCCCAAACTGGACAAGGAGGGGACACACACACACACACACACACACACGCACACGCACACGCACACGCACATGCACACGCACACGCACATGCACAAATAACTGCCAAACTTTGCTAAGACAAAGTAGGACAATCCTTCAAAGTTACTGCTTTACAGAAAAGTCTGTCAGATATTCTAGGCCTGTAGGCTGAAGATGGATGCCCCAACATTGCAGAGGAACCCTGGGGTGACTGTTCAGGCAGCCAGCTGTCTCTGTCATTTCTATAGTTTTGGAAGTTACTTTCTCTGAACTTCCTGTTTACTCAAGTAATATTTCATCCTTCTTGGGTCTCTGATAGGGATTGAAGACTAGATAGTTTTACAGTTTTCCTTGTTACCAAATTCAGAAAAGAAATTTACATAAGAGAGAAAAGTTTATGAGGTTGAGAAACATAAAAGTTTAAGTTGTTTATCTAAAAAGATGTCTTAAGGTCTAAAAAGATATTTTTTAGGATGGTAATACAAGTTATGACAAATAATTATTTAGGACTAAGATAGGATAGATAATGGAATATTTTCTCTAATTTTTCCAAATGAAAATAAGACGGGCGGTGGTGGCGCACGCCTTTAATCCCAGCACTCGGGAGGCAGAGGCAGGCGGATCTCGGTGAGTTCGAGGCCAGCCTGGGCTACCAAGTGAGCTCCAGGAAAGGCACAAAGCTACACAGAGAAACCCTGTCTCGAAAAACCAAAAAAAAAAAAAAAAAAAAAAAAAAAAGAAAATAAGCTGGGCATTGTAAATGTAATTCTTACCTGATAATTGTTCTTATTGTATATAGTTTTCCTGTGTTACAGTTAAAATCTTTCTTTTATTTAGACAAAAAGGAGGAAATGTTGTGGAATATTCCTTTACACTGTGTGAAGATATGTCACTGTGATTGGTTTAATAAGAAGCTAAACAGCCAATAGCTAGGCAGAAATTATAGGCAGAACTTATGGATGGAGAACTCTGGGAAGAAAGGTGGAGTCATCAGTTGGACAAAGAGGGAAGAAGACATGAAGGAGGAGAGTTAAAAGCCATGAGCTACTTGGCAGCATGTAAGTGAATAGAAATGGGTTAAGTTATAAGAACTAGTTAGAAACAAGCATAAGCTGTAAGCCAAACTTTCATAATTAATAAGAAGTCTCCGTGTTGTTCTTTATAAGCTGGTGGCCCAAAGGAAAGTCTGACTACAGTAATTCTCTCTATTTCCTGTTCTTGACTACTGGTGGCATACACCTTTTCTTTTCTTCTTCTTCTTCTTCTTCTTCTTCTTCTTCTTCTTCTTCTTCTTCTTCTTCTTCTTCTTCTTCTTCTCCTTCTTCTTTTGGTTTTTTGAGACAGGGTTTCTCTGTATAGCTTTATGCCTTTCCTGGAACTCACTCTGTAGCCAAGGCTAGCCTCAAACTCACAGAGATCGCCTGCCTCTGGCATACACCTTTAATCCCTGCACTCAGGAGGCAGAGGTAGGTGCATGTTTGTGAGTTTGAGGCCAGCCTGGGCTACAGAGTGAGTTCCAGGACAGCCAGGGCTACACAGAGAAACTGGAGGTTCTTGAGAACACCTATAATCCCAGCACTTAGGAAGCACAGGCAGAAGGACCAAAGTTCATCCTCCGCCTCTAGTAAGTTGGAGGCCAGCTGGACTATGGGAGACCTTGTCTCAAAAACAAATGTGTTCTTAAGGTTCAGGACTTCACAGGTGGGGAAATGGTTTCACAAATTGAAAACTTGAAATTAGACTATTATTATTATTATTATTATTATTATTATTATTATTATTATTATTGTCTCAATGTTCTATTGCTGTGAAGAGACACCATGACCATGGCAACTCTTATAAAGGAAAACATTTAATTGGGGCTTGCTTACAGTTCAGAGGTTTAGTCCATTATCATCATGGTAAGAAGCATGGTGGCATTCAGAGAAGGAGCTGAGAGTTCTATATCTTGATCTTCAGGCAGCAGGGAGAGGCCCTGGGTCTGGCTTGGGATTCTGAGACCTCAAAGCCCACCCCGAGTGACATTCTTCCTCCAACAAGGCCACACCCCCGAATCCCTCTCAAGTAGGGACACTTCCTAATGACCAAGCATTCTTTGTCATCGAACTTCAGTCCTAGCCCAGTTCTTTAATATATATATATTTTTTATTCATTGAGGCTGGGGAAATGGGTCAGTGGTTAGAGCACTTGTTGCCCTTGCTGAGGACCCAGCTTCAGTTCCCAGCACCTACATGGTGGCTCACAACCACCGGTAACTCCAGTTCCAGGGGGGGTCTGATGTCCTTTTCTGGCTTTGGGGGTCAATGGGCACACGCGGCACATGTACTTACATTCAGGCAAAACATCCAGATGTGTAAGTTAAAAAAAAATGCTTGAAAATGTGTACTTTGTGTGTGTGCATGTTTGTGCATACAGGGGCACGTGTGTGTGAGCCTTGTGTGCTCCAGCGTGTACAGAGGGCAGAAGCCAACCTCAGGTATTTCTTGAGACACGGTTCCGGTTCCTCGCTGACCCGGGGCTTGTCAATATGCCAGTGCTTAGCTTGGGAGCCCTGTGGGTCGCCCCTCTCGGCCTCCCCAGCCCTGGGGTTCCGTGTACATACCACCGTGTTCACTTGTTTGTTTTTTATTGTGGTCTCCCTGTGTAACCCTGGCTGGGCTTAAATGCTTGTGCCGCTGTGCCTGGCGTGCCCAACTTTTTACCTGGATTCCGGGCATCCGACTTCGGTTCTCACATTTGCATGACAAGTACCCTACTAGCTGAACCATCTCCTCAGCTCCCCCCCCCCCCCCCCCCCTTCTCAAGACAGGACCTCTCTCTCTAGGTAGCCGCCCTGACTGTCCTGGAACTCACTCTGTAGACCAGGCTGGCCTGGAACTCACAGAGATCCGCCTGCCTCTGTTTCCCTGAATGCTGGCCTCTAACTTGCTTTATAGCCAAAGATGACCCTAATTACTACTGTCTTTCTGCCTGTACCTCCCAAGTGCTAGGGTTATAGGTGTTCATGGTCTTCAGTCTAGGGATCAAAGCCAGGGTCTTCTGCATGCTCAGTAGATGCTCTAACCACAGAGCTACATCCTTGGCTCCTTCCGTTGATTTTTTTTTTTGTATTTGCATGTATGTCTATTCAGGTATTGTGTGTATTGCATGTCAGGTGCTGGGAATCTAATATGGTTCCATTAAAAATAATAGACTTCAGGACTGGCAAGATTTCTCAGAGGGTCAAGTCACCCCCACAAAAGCCAGACCTGAGTTCACTAGCCAGAGCCCAGGTAAAGGTGGAAAGGGATGACTGATTCCACACCGTTGTCCTCCAGCCTCTGCACAGGTGACTCCTAGGGCAAGATGGAAGAATGGCAATTTCCAGTATTCTGTGAGTAGGGAGCCAGGGAGGCCGCAGAGAAACTCTATTTTGAGCAGAGAAAGGGAGGAAGAGTTATCCAGGAATCTTGAAGGTGGTGACAGGAAAGCTGAATGGCATGGAGATGTAGAAGAACAGGAAGCAACCTGCAATCTAAGCCCAGCTACTCAGCAGGGAGGGCCAAACACCATGATCAGGGGGGAAGCAGAGATGTCTGTAACTGGATAGGCAGCCCAGCCACTAGGAACCCTGTGGTTCTTTTCCATTTGGGGTTGGGGGCAGGTTTTGAGACAGGGTTTCTCCTGGAACTCATTCTGTAGACCAGGCTGGCCTCCAACTCATATATCTATCTGCCTCTGCCTCCCAATTCCTGGGATTAAAGGCATGGGCCACCACCACCCAGTGAAACCTGTGGTTTTTTTTATATAAGTTTTCTTTTCTTTTTTTCTTTCTTTAATTCTTTTTTAAAGACAGGGAGGGTTTCTCTGTGTAGCTCTGGCTGTCCTGGAACTCACTTTGTAGACCAGGCTAGCCTCAAACTCAGAGATCTGCCTGCCTTTGCCTCCCAAGTGCTGGGATTGAAGGCGTGTGCCACCACCGCCTGGCTCTTACAAGTTTTTCTTTCCTTTCTTTTTATTTTATTTTTTTGAGATAGGGTCTGTGGTAGTTTGAAAGAAAAAGTCTCCCTAGGGGAGCGGCACTACAGCAGGTGTGGCTTTATGGGAGTAGCATGCCCTTGTTGGAGGAATTGTGTTACGTGACCTGGAGGTGGGCTTTGAAGTCTGATAGATGCTCAAGCTTCCCTCAGTGTGATGTGCAGACCACTTCCTGTTGCCTGCAAGATGTAGGAGTCTCAGCTCCTTCTCCAGCGCCACGTCTGCCATGTCCCACCATGATGGTAATGGACTGAGCCTCTGAACTGTAAGCCAGCCCCAATTACACGATTTTCTTTGCAAGAGTTGCCGTGGTCATGGTGTCTCTTCACAACAATAGAAACCCTAAGACAGGTTCCTACTATGTAGCCCTGGGTAGACTAGGCTGGCCTCAGAGATCTGCCTCGATCTGCCTCCCAAATACTGGCACGTGCCATCACGCCCCTCTCTTAGCAGCTTTACATTCAGGGCTGGAAAGATGACCTAGAAGTTAAGAGAAGAGCACTAGGGCTGGAGAGGTGGCTCGGTGGTTAAGAGAACCGACTGGCCGGACTTGTGGTGGCGCACTCCTTTAATCCCAGCACTCGGGAGGCAGAGCCAGGCAGATCTCCGTGAGTTCGAGGCCAGCCTGGTCTACAGAGCGAGATTCTGGCCAGGCACCAAAACTACGTAGAGAAACCCTCTCTCGAAAAACCACACACACACACACACACCACCACCACCACCACCACCACCACCAACAACAACAACAAAAACCATGACTGCTCTTCCAGAGGTCCTGGGTTCAATTCCCCTCAACCAAATGGCAGCTCACAACTGTCTGTAACTCCAACAGCTGCCACCCTCGCACAGACATACATGCAGGCAAAACACTAATGCACATAAAAACAAACCATTTTAAAAAGATGAGAGAGAGAGAGAGAGGGAGGGAGAGAGAGAGAGAGAGAGAGAGAGAGAGAGAGAGAGAGTTGGTGATGCAGTGGATGATGATGGGAATGTATTTAGGAGCATCCAATGTAGAAGTCACTGAGGAGAGCCCTCTAAAAGCTAAATAGAGGAGCTGATTTAGCACCGTTGGTGAGTGCTTGCCATGAATGCGGGTTGCCCACACACCCAAATATGTAAATGTAATAATAATAAAAACTGAGGGTGGCGGTAGGTGCTCCTTACCCCAGCACTAGAGAAATAGAGGCAGGAGTATGGGAAATGCAAGGTCTTCTTTGGCTAAATGGTTCAAGGTCTCGGACACCTAAGCCCCTGATTGAACATGAAGAGGAGGCGGAGGGAGTGGAGAAATCGGGTTAAGCAGTATAAAGTACAGGCTGCTGGGGACCTTAAACTTTGTGGCCAGCAAATCCAGTCACATGATCCGGTGGGAGTACCACGGGATCTTTCGGCCCAGGGTCCCACTCTGGTCCATTTGCTCTCTGAGGCTTGGGCGACCTGTGCCTACATACAAGGCATTTGCCCCGCCCCCGGGCGTGGCCACAGTCTGAAGGGTGAGTGAACTCCTGCCTGACCCACACTCCCCTGAGGCTGGTGGGGCTAGTGGGTGCCCATCTAAAAGGCCTCCAGAATAAATGAGGTCCCGCCTTACACAACATACCCTTAAGCGCCCTCGGAAAACGCCTACCCGGCTCTGCCCGCGCACACACCAACCTGGTGAGTGAGAGTTGAGGAATTGTTGCCCAGTTGTGACCATTACAACTTGACTGGCAGGTTCTGATATTAGAAGAACCAGAAAAAAACTTCTCCAACTACCTCAGCCTGGAGGAATTCTCCTCCCCGACCCCCTGTTCACTTTAATGGGGTTAGCTTTAGTCCAGGCTGACCCTCACCTTAGCCTCCTTGAGTTGCTCGGATTATAACGGACACCGTCACATTCTGCTGAACTTTTGGACTTACTTTTCTTTTTATTATTTTCTATAGTTCTGTCTCATTTGATTTGTGTTTTTAAAATTTTAATTTAAGAACACGTATCAGTATTTTTATGGGTATGGTTGCTTGTTTGCTTTTGAGTATCTACATGCCCCCCCCCCCAAGCCTGGTGTCAGCGGAAGTCAAAAGAGGGCACTGGATTCTCCTGGACCTGGAGTTACGCAGGGTGTGAGCCACCTTGTGGGTGCTGGGAACCGAACCAGGGTCCTCTATAAGAGCAGCAAGTGCTTTTAAACATTGAGTCCATCTCTCCAGCTGTTTTATTTTTATTTACGTGTGCGGGTGCATACATGTCATGTTGAGCATAGAGGTCAAAGGGACAGCTTTTTCGGGAATAGCTTATCTCTTCTTATTATCCTCCTTGTTGAGGGAGGTGGTTTTTGGTTTGGTTTGGTTTGGTTTTTGGTTTTTTTTCGAGACAGGGTTTCTCTGTGTAGCTTTGGAGCTTGTCCTGGAACTCAACTCTGTAGACCAGGCTGACCTCGAACTCAAAAAAGATCTGCCTGCCTCTGCCTCTTGAATGCTGGGATTGAAGGTGTGAACACTGTGTCTGGATTAAGTTTTTTTTTTTTTTTTTTTCTTCAAGACAGGGTTTCTCTGTATAGCTTTGCGCCTATTCCTGGATCTCGCTCTGTAGACCAGGCTTGGCCTCGAACTCACAGAGATCCGCCTGGCTCTGCCTCCCGAGTGCTGGGATTAAAGGCGTGTGCCACCACCGCCTGGCTAAGATTTATTTTTAAGTCCGTGCTTGTATTCGTGTCCATGTGTGGATCTGCAGGGTCGCTTGGAGTCCAGAAGAGTGTGTCAAATGTCCTGGAACTGTCAGTTGCAAGCAGTTGTGAGTCTCCTCTGTGAGAGCAGTTCGTCATCTTCAGGGATGGGCTGTCTCTCTAGCCCATCCCATGACTGACTTCTACGACTTCTTTAGCTTCTTTCTTGTGGGGAGGGAGGGTTGAAGTAGTGTCTAACCTGTGCTACCTGGATCTCTCCTAGCTCAGGATGGCCTTGAACTATCCGGGACTCTCCTTCAAAGCTTCCTAATACTTCTAAGTTTCCTAGTGGGATGTATCATTGAACTTGGCCCTTCCTTTTAAGGTTTTTAAATATATATATATATATCCCCAGACAGAGTTTCTCTGTGTAGGTTTGGAGCCTGTCCTGGATCTCGCTCTGTAGACCAGGCTGGTCTCGAACTCACAGAGATCCACTTGCCTCTTCCTCCTGAGTGCCAGCACTAAAGGTGTGCGCCACCATGTGCCCAGAGAATGGATGAATTCTGAAAAGGTGCTCCTGGGTCACCAGAATATTAGAAAAATTTACCCCCAAGAAATTACAATTTCCCCAGGAATTTTTGGATGACCTTGTGGAAGAAACTGACTTGGCTAGAGAGACTGGGAGATGAGTTAATGGTGGGCAGGGCCATGCCTTGGCTGACAGCTCAGTTATATTTATCTGCTTTCTGTTTAAGCCCCACCCTCCCATCAGAACTGGGAGATGGCCTTGGAGAAGCTCTTTATCCTTCTTCCCAATATGGCCACACTGAATGAGTAAACTTTTTCTGTGCCATTTTAATGGTCATGTGGAGGACAGGTAGGTGGCTCCTTGGCTTCAGACTGTGACCCCACTTGTCACAATACAGCTAGGACAGGTGCAGGGAAGCTTTATGGCTGCGGTCCTGATAATGCACAGTCACTGATCTCAGATCAATGATTGAATGCTTCTAAGAACACATACTGATCTCGCAGAGGACCCGAGTTTGGTTCCCAGCACTCACATCAGCAGCTTGCAACCACCTGTAACTCCAGCTGGAGGCCTCCATGGTTACCTGCAAAACACACACACACACACACACACACACACACACACACACACACACACACACACACAATTTTAAATATGTAAAAAAATGAGACAGAGTCTCTGAAAGGGTGCTGGTTACCGTGTGGGAAGGTCACCGTCACGACAGAACCCAGTGCTAGTTTTTAAAGCTTTATTAGGAGGGGAAAGGGGGGAGGGGAAAGAAGAGAGCCAGGCCTGGAGAAAAAGATGTTTGCGGGGGAGGGAGCAGAGCAGAGAACAGAGAGAGAGATGGTGGGTCGGAGTCTGGCTTTTTAAGGCGCAGATTGTGTGACCATGCGCCCCCGATGAAGTAAGACGCAAGACTCTGCACTGTGCATGTGCAGGAGTGAGGGCAGGGTCCCAACAGTCTCACTAGGTCGCTCCAGCAGACTTGAAACAATGTCTTAGAAATCAAGAACAGAGCCGGGTGGCGGCGGCGGCGCACGCCTTTAATCCCAGCACTCAGGAGGCAGAGCCAGGCGGATCTCTGTGAGTTCAAGACCAGTCTGGTCTACAGAGCGAGATTCTGGACAGGCACCAAAGCTACACAGAAAAACCCTGTCTTGAAAAACCAAAAGAAAAAAGAAAGAAAGAAAGAAAGAAAGGAAGGAAGGAAGGAAGGAAGGAAGAAAGAAAGAAAGAAAGAAAGAAAGAAAGAAAGAAAGAAAGAAAGAAAGAAAGAAAGAAATCAAGAACAGGGAAAACTGAAAAACAGTGAGCATGTAACATACCCCCAGCCTGCTGCTTAGCAAGACTGCCTCCATGATGGGAGTACCACTCAGGCCATAAAACTCAGCACGTGGACAGCACCATCTGCCAAAATGAAAACAAAGATCTAATTCATCAAAAATCCACAGTTCTGGGAAAGTCTTCAATGTGCTGCTAACCTTGCTTTTTAACTTCTGTAGTTCCAATTCTGCTAACTGTTCTTGTTAACTGATGTATGTCAACCCAGAATATGGTTTTTGTGTTTAGAAGTTCACCCTGAGAAAGGCTCAGGGCTACACTGGGATCCTGAACACCCAATACAGTCACCAACCTGCTAATAAAGACTTTCTATTGGCTTAAACCCGTGTATGAGTAGTCTTCTCTGGTCGATACCCCACAACAAGAGGATGAGAAGAAATAAGATCTGGGAGCTGGAGAGATGACTCAGGGCTTAAGAAAGAGCACTAGCTATTCTTCCATAGGACCTAGGTTCAATTTCCAACACCCATGTGACAACTCACAACTGTTTGTAACTCCAGTTCACCTTCACACAGACATACATGCAGGCAAAACACCAATGCACATAATGTAAAAATAAATAAATAAATCAATGGGCAGTGGTGGCACACGCCTTTAATCCCAGTGCTCTGAAGGCAGAGGCAGGGAGATCTCTGTGAGTTTGAGGTGAACCTAGTCTTCAAATTGAGTTCCAGGACAGCCAGAGCTGTTACACAAAGAAACCCTGTCTTGACCCCCCCCCCCCCCCAAAAACCCAAGCCATCCAGGGATACATAGTGAGACCCTGTCTCAATGTAAAAAAAAAAAAAAAAGTGTGTGTGTGCGTGCGTGCGTGCGTGCGTGTGTGTGTGTGTGTGTGTGTGTGTGTGTGTGTGTGTGTTGTAGGTGCTGGCAGAAGCATTACAGGAGGTTGTGAGTTGCCTGATGTTGGTGCTGGGAAATCACCTGCTCTTCAGTGCCGAACCACCTCCCCAGTCCCACTGACATCTCTCAGCCTTAGCCTCCAGCCTCGAAAATGCTGCGATTACAGATCCTCCAGATTCGAAACCAAGACAACACCATGTAAAGAAAGCTGAAGGCTGTGTGAAATGGCTCCGTGTGTAAAAACACTGGCCATGCAAGCTGTCTTAGTCAGGGTTTCTACTGCTGCGGCAAAAGAAACATCACAACCAGAAAGCAGGTTGGGGAGGAGAGGGTTTATTTGGCTCACACTTCCACACTGTAGTCAACCACTGACGGAAGTCAGGACAGGAACTCAAACAGGGCAGGGTCCCGGAGGCAGGCGCTGATGCAGAGGCCATGGAGGGGTGCTGCTTACTGGCTTGCTCAGCCTGCTTTCCTATAGAACCCACCATCTGCCCAAGCCTGGCTCCACCCCCAATGGGCTGAGCCCACCCACATCAATCACTAATTAGGATTGCCTAAAGCCCAGTCTTAGGGAGACATTTTCTCAATAGGAGTCCTGTCCTCTCTGATGACTCTAGCTTGTGTCAAGTGATAGAAAACTAGCCAGGACACAAGCCTAGGAAGGGTCTCGCATAGTTCAAGGAAAGAACTGATCTCTGCAAACTGTCTTCTGACCTCCACAGTGACACACACACACACACACACACACACACACACACACACACACACACTCACACACACACACACACGGATCACACGAGCATACACACATACACACCGGGTTAAAAAAGAAAAAGAAAAATTTAAACTACTTAGAGTTCCCTACTACACTGGGTTACAGAGTGAGGCCCTGTCTTGGAGAGGTGGCTCAATAGTTAGGGGTACCACCTGCTCTTCCAGAGGACTCAGGTTCAAGGATTCAATCCCCAGCACCTACTTAGTGGTTCATAGTCATCTGTAACTCTAGTTCCAGAGGATCCTAGTGCCCTCTTCTGGTCTTCACAGACAGCAGGCGTGCATAT
Organism: Peromyscus leucopus; assembly: GCF_004664715.2. Lineage (NCBI taxonomy): Eukaryota > Metazoa > Chordata > Mammalia > Rodentia > Cricetidae > Peromyscus > Peromyscus leucopus. The sequence goes on along the minus strand of NC_051084.1, from coordinate 31,915,884 downwards.
GGTAATACGTAGACGTTCATGCAGGCAAAGAACCCAAACACAGTAAACAAACAAACAAAACAAACAAACAAACAAAAGCAAAAGAGCCCGGCAGCAGCAGCGCATGCCTTTAGTCTCAGCACTCGGGAGGCAGAGCCAGGCGGATCTCTGTGAGTTCGAGGTCAGCCTGGTCTACCGAGTGAGATCCAGGACAGGCACCAAAACTACACAGAAAAACTCTGTCTCAAAAAAAAAAAAAAAAAAAAACAAACCCACAAACATCTGAAAAAAAAAAAAAACAAAAGTAAAAACTCTGAGTGTGGCCATGGAGATGGCTAAGCGGGCTGACATGCCTGAGACCTGAGGTCTAACCTTGGAACCCACACAGTGAGAGGAGGGAACCAGCTGCTGCAAGCAGTCCTTTGGCATCCACCGCACAAAGGTGCACCTGCAGGACTCGAATGCACCTCGAGGGAAGTCAGTCACAAGCACCCTCCCACCCCCCTACCCCGCCCTTAAGATCTGTTATCAGAGTTGGCTGCTCGCGCCTTTGGTGGCGGCTGAACCATCTCATCAGCCTTTTCCTCTGCTTTTGAGACAAGGTCTTGCGATGTAGCTCAGGCTTGCCTTGACCGCATGGCAATCAATCCTCTTGTGCTCTTGTCTCCACGCCTTGGGTGCTTACGGGCAGGCACCACGATGCCCTACTAACAAATCTTATTTTTCGTTTGCTTTTGAGAAAAAGTCAGACTGCCATACACGGGTACATGGTGAGATACTGTCTCAGAAAAAAATACATATATATGTATAAATGAAAGAAAAGAAAACGGGGGTGAGGGGTGGGGGGGGCAGGCAGGAATCAGTAGTACAGACCAGTGCTGCGGAGCTTGCCGATTTCTTTGGTTTTAGTCCCTCTAGTGGTGATTCTGAGGTACTGCTGGCGATCGCGGCAAAGCACAAAAACCCTGCAACAGCTAAAATGATCTTTTCACAGGAGTTATAAGTAGCTCAGTGGCAGAGGGTAAGGTGTGCAAGGACCCGGCTTTCCGGTCCTCAAATCAGTAAGAGCATGTTGGCACATGCCTCTAATCTCAGCACTTGGGAGGGGCGAGGTAAGAGGAAGATCAGGACTTCAAAGCCGTCCCTGATTACATACTGAATGAGTTAGTTCCAGGCTAGCCTGGGTGAGGTCTGTCTCAAAACCACAACACTTCCCACAACCCAGAACAAAACAGAACAACCAAACTGATCCTCAGATCAACCTTGCCAAGCCAGCACTGTACATACACACACACACACACAAACCCATGTAGATGAATGGTAAACTGGGGTGCGGGGCCACAAGCAGATGGGGTATCTGCGGTCCCAAGACCACATGCTTCCAGCCCCACTTTGTTGGGGTTTAGGACCGAATCAAAGGCCTCTGGCATGCTACACAGTGTATCATCCAGAAGCTCAAAATTTTATGTAAAAATCTCCCAATTCAAAAATGTTGCCAACAAATCCACAATTGCTTAGACACGTGGTTTGGTAGGCCTCATTTGACCAGTGAGTAACAGATTCAGTGTGCTTGTTCTGGGGACAGCCTCTTTACATAGCTCTAAGCCAGCCTCAAACTCACTGAGATCCACCCGCCTCTGCCTCAGAGTACTGATATTAAAGGCGTGCGCCATTTGGCTACCTATTCCTTTCATTTCCCCCCCCCCCCCCATTAACTGGCAACTTTGGCTGAACCAGGCGAGAGCTCGTGAATACTGTTCTCCATTTCAGTCTCGTTTCCTTTCGCCAGACTCCTACCTGGCAAGCTTGAGCCCATATCGTCTCATATAATACTGAATTCTCTATCACCGAATCTGATGTGGGATTTGTGAGGGCAACGGAGCCTTTCCCTGGATTTGGTGAACTTGACCTGGACAATCATTGGTCACCTGAGCCACTTTGAGACAGAGCCTTCTGAACAGGGGAGCCTAGACAAGGAGTGAGCAGAGTTTATACAGTAAGCAACGTGAGAAAGAACTCCCAAGGGTGGGAAGGACTCCCCGGGAAGAATTACACCACATTGCCCTGCCTGATGGATGGGCTGTTACATTTTTTTTTAAAATGTAAAAATGTATGGCTGTTTTGCCTGCATGCGTGTATACCACTGTGGATGCCCTTGGAGGCCAGAAGAGGGTGTCAGGTCCCCTGGAACTGGAGTTACAGATAGTTGTAAGCTGCCATGTTGGAGTCCTCTGGAAAAACAGCAGCCAGGGCTCTTAACCATTGAGCCATCTCTCCAGCCACTGAATGTGTGTGTGTGTGTGTGTGTGTATACTTACATATGATAGGTATATATATGATAGGAATTAGATGGAGACACACACACACACACACACACACACATATATATATATATATATATATATATATATATATATATATATATATATATGTCTTTTGAGACAAGGTTTCTCTGTGTAACAACTCTGGCTATCCTAGAACTCACTCTGTAGACCAGGCTGGCCTCAGACTCACAGAGATCCACCTGCCTCTGCTTCCCGAGTGCTGGAATTAAAGGCCTGCGCCACCATCGCCCGTCTAGGGACTTGAGATAATCTTATTGAGACTGGGCCATTTTTGAGCACATAGTGGGTCCAGCCAGTAAGGAGTCCACAAACCCTATTCATGCTCCTGTGGCCCAACCAGAGAGCAGCTCTTTCATTTGGGGGAGGGGCCGTGTGTGCTTTGTGACTAGCCCTGACCCTCTGTGGACCCACTCACTCTTACTACCTGTGATCAACTTAACTCCTGTCTCAAAGGCCATGGATTCTGTGAGTCCCCACAGAGTAGGAGGCCCAGGACCTTGGAAGCACTCGTTAATATTTCCTATTAGGTTGATATCCCTGTCTAGGTGACACCTGCTGCATGTGGAACCACTGCGGGGAGCTTTAATCATGTGACGCTCCGCCCCGAGACTCTTTTTTAATTAGTCTGGAGGAGAGCCCATCTACTTAAGTTTGCCGACCATCACGCAGCTTTGAAGTGGTTCCAAATGCTGACAGAGAGCTGGGGTGGAGATCAGTGTGAGGTGCTTGCTTAGCAAGGCACCGGCTTAATTCCCATCCTGGGGGGAAAAGAGGGGATAAACCAACACATGCTTACACACTCACATAGTTTCCTGTGATGAGAATACAGAGTATATTCTTTCTGAGCGCATGCCGTCCTGAGGATGTTTAGTCACCTCTTTGTCAGACCGCATGTGTTACGTCTCAGCTGCCAATCTGTGGTCTAGCAACTGCATCAGGTGCCCCACAAACCCCTCTAACTCCAATGCCAGGGAACTGAACATCCTTTTCTGGCCTGCTTGAACACCTGCATGCACATGGTGAGCATACCTATTCACACACACACACACACACACACACACACACACACACACACACTCCATGGATGACTTGGGCATGCTATGCAAGTACTACAAATTTAATTATTATTATTTTTTTCAAGACAGAGTTTCTCTGAGTAACAGCCCAGGCTGTCCTGGAACTCGCTTTGTAGACCAGGCTGGCCTTGAACTCACAGAGATCTGCCTGCTTCTGCCTCCCGAGTGCTGAGAGCGAAGGCATGCGCCACAGCACAGCTGCCTGGCACAAGCACTATAAATTTAACTGAAACCAACCTGTAGTGTAGCCAGACTTCGAGGTGGCCCCTTTGCACTTTCGAATCTGAGAATCTTTCTCCTGGTCCAACTCCCCTCTTCGTAAATCAAGGGAGCACTAGTTAGCAAGGAGTCCGTGAAGCCCTGAACATGAGAGATGTCCCTTGTTCTGTATTTCCTAAAATTAAGGCCAGAGAACTTGATGTAGAAACGTCTTACACATTGTCTTCACTGTGAGTTTGAGAGTCGGGCATAGTCGGGCTGTGTTACCAGGGGCACACAGTAGGGCCTCAGTCATGGTGTATTAGATACAATTTGTAGGAGGCTGGGGATGTAGTTCAGTTCATAGTATTTGCCTATAATGCTTGAAGCCCTGGGTTTGACCCCCTAGTATCACATACACCACATTTGGGATTGCCTACTAGGAGTTACATTGTGGGATGACACCTGTAATCCCAGCACTCAGGAGGTAGAGGCAAGATTAGAAGTTCAAGGCTCTCCTTGACTCTATGGTGGGTTTCAGGCTAGCCTAGGATACATAGGACTCTACCTAAAAAGAGAGGGAGAAGACAGAGAGACGACTCAGTGGTTAAAAGCCCCGGTCCTCCTACAGAGGACCCAGGTTTAATTCCTAGCACCCACATCATGGCTCACAGCCATCAACTCCAGTTCCAGGGGCTCCTCCACCTCTGGGCGCTGTGGGCATCTGGGCACAGCATGCAGATGGTGCAGAGGTTGGCAGGCAAAACATCCATACACATATAATAAAAATAACCAAGTCTTCAAACATTTGTAGGAAGCCAGGCCGTGATGGTGCACACCTTTAATCCCAGCACTGGGAAGGCAGAGGCAGGTGGATCCCTGAGTTTGAGGCCAGCCTGGACTACAGAGTGAGTTCCAGGACAGCCAGGGCTACACAGAGAAACCCTGTGTCCAAAATCCAAAGAGGGGGAAAAAAAAGAGATGAAAACCCCAAACAAAAGTAGCTCTTTTTTTTCCCATTTGACTGTAGACAGGGTCTTACTATGTAGCCTTGGCTGGCCTCAAACTCACAGAGATCCACGGGCCTCTGCCTCCCCAGTGCTGGGATTAAAGGTATGTGCGGAACCCAGCCAAAAAGCACTTTGAAATTACCAACTGCTTCAAGTTCTGTTTCCTATTACTTCAGCTGTTCTCTGCCAACTTGCTGCTCAGCTCCTCCGAACTGAATTGAGTTACAATTGAGAGTGAATTTTTGAATTCTAAATAAAAGCCAATTAATATCTTTACATTCTGTTTCAATCTCGTCTCTTAAGGTGGTTATTGAAATTTGCAGTGTAATGTTTCATTTTTTTTTAACTTTTGTTTGTTTTTGAGACAAGATTTCTCTGTGTAGCCCTGGCTGTCCTGGAACTCACTCTGTAGCCCAGGCTAGCCTCAAACTTACAGAAATCCAACTGCCTCTGCCTCCTGAGTGCTGGGCTTAAAGGCGTGCGCCATCACCTCCTGACCCCAGTTTAACGTTTTAAAACTTAATACACCTGGGAGCTGGAGAAAGCTCTGTAGCCGAGAGAGGTTGTTGATGTTCTTGTAGAGGACCCGAGTCTGGTACCCAGCACGCATGGCAGACGGCTCACCAGCTACCTAGAATCAGACACCCACATCACTAAGCTACCTGCGTGTCTGTCTGTCAAGCCGGGCGGTGGTGGCGCACGCCTTTAATTCCAGCACTGGGGAGGCAGAGCCAGGTGTGTTGGTTATGCCGTGACACTGTCCCTCATGGCTGGTTGCCGCCTGCAGCGACCATGCCAGCGGAGCAGTGTGCTAAATTAAAAGAATCATAGCCATGGTTACCTTTTTAGAGCTTTATTGGGGGAGAGAGAGAGAGAGAGAGAGAGAGAGAGAGAGAGAGAGAGAGAGAAAAGGGGGGAGGGAGAGAGGGGAGCCGATGGGAGGAAGGAGCGGAAAGGAGAGGGAGGGGATAGAGAGCCGAAGGCTGATGATGTAATTAAGGATCAAATCCTTACAGGGTGGATCTCTGTGAGTTCGAGGCCAGCCTGGTCTCCAAAGCTAGAAAAAAGGTGCAAAGAAACCCTGTCTTGAAAAAAAACAAAAACAAAAACAAAAAAAAAAATAAAAAATAAAAAATAAAAAAAATAAAAAAAAAGAAAGAGAGAAAGAAATGAAAATTAAGAACACTAATAAACTTGGGGTTGGTGTGGCTGACGAGCTGTTGCTCTTGCAGAGGACCAGGTTTAATTCGCAGCTCCCGCATGTCAGCTCACAGCCATCTGTGACTTCAGACTGGGGATCCCTCTTTTGACCTCTACAGGCAAAACATTTAATATATATAAAATAATAAAACAAACAAAACGGGGATTGGGGTGCATCTTAGCCGCAGAGCACTGTGGGATGGCTGAGGTCAGGGTGAGTCTTCAGCCTCACACACACAAACACATCACTCCTCATCTCAAGTTTTAGAGCAGTGTAGGTACCAGTTTATCTCCTGCTTCCGCACAAGTAACACCGTTTCCATCCTGTGCAATGTAGCTAACAGTGGCATTAACAGCATCCCCCATCACCGTGGTTACACTTTGCTACTGCAGCCTCGCCAGATGGGGTTGTAACTTGGTTGGTAGCCGATGCCTAGAACCTATGTTGGAACGCCCGGGTTCCATCCCTAGCATAAACTCCTCACGGTAGCATTGACCTGTAACCCCAGTACTACGGAGGTGGAGGCAGGAGGATCAAGATCATTCTATGCTACAGCCTCCTCCTCCTCCAGTGAGCTCTAGACCAGCCTAGACACAGTCTCCAAAACCAAACCAAACCCAAAGCAAAGAAACAACATCAAAAACAAAAGAGCTTTGAAGAATTACATTTTTGTTTTTTTCTTTGACACGTCTGCTCTTGGATGAGGTGATTGTAACTTTGGCGGCCAGAACCAGAAGGGTTTTGTCCTGTTTTACAGGTGGAGGGGGTGGGAACAGGACAGTTAAATCAGTTTGCTCCCCACTGGATCTCAGGCTGAAATGGATCAGTAGATTCTGAGGATCAGGCCTAGAGGGTGGGGGACCAAGCTGAATTCAGACTTCTAAGACAGAACGTTGGACGTGGCTCAGCTCAGCCGGTAAAGGCGCTTGTAGGCAAGGTTGACCATCAAGTGTGACCCACCTGAAGTGCCACAACACACACACACACACACACACACACACACACACACACACACACACAAATGTAATAAAAACAAACAATCGCAGACTTCCATCCGAGTGCTCGCGAGTGCTCGGTGGTGTCCAGATCCTGGGAACAGAGGACAAACGGTTGCAGGTCATTTCTGGAACTCGGGGTTGGTCTTTGGACGCCTCTCAGGTTGGGAAGAACCAAGGGGAAGGCGGGAGCTGACACCATTCGCACAAAACTTTGGGGAGCGTCTGGAGGAGACAGGCGGGACCAGGAAGCTGTGGGCTGGCTAATGTCCTGTCCGCGCTCAGAGCGTCTGGGGATAGTAGCCTCTTATTTCTAGGCTCAAACAGAAATTTCACCACTTTCAGCCGCGTTTTGTGGCCCATGTCTATAATGCCAGCACTTGGGATGCTGAGACAGGAGATTGCCTGAAACTAGAGAACAGCCTGGGTCAAGAGGGTAACAGTAGCCCGGGATACAGACGTAAAACCTTGCAGCACTTGAGGGACCCGACTCTACGAAGCCGGAAGTTCTGACACATTTTCTGACGCCCCTTTTGCGCAGTAGCGCTATGCCTCATGGGAGTTGTAGTCCCAGAGCTGCCATGCATCTGGATGGGAGGAGTCTGCGTGGTTTTGGATGCCACCTAGTCCTGAGGATGGCTGCGACTTTCTGCATCTTGAGCTCAAAGCGCTTTCAAGTCTGTTGAAAACTTTTATGTGAGTTTTACTTCTGCGTTGAGATACTGCGTTCAGTGTTTTGTTGTTGTTGTTTTGAGGCAGGATCTTCTAGCCCCAGGCCGACCTGGAACTCGCCGCGGCCCTCCTGTCTCAGCTTCACAAAAATAGGGATTACAGGTATGAGCCACCGCACCTAGCTTTCGCGTTAGGTTTTATTATCTGCACTTAAAAAGGTCTATTCCCCGAGGGCCGGCGAGATGCCTCGGCTGGTAAAGGTGCTTGTCACCATACCTGAGTTTGGTCCCCGGGACCCACAAAGAGGAACGGTGGAGCTGACTTTCACGGGTGGTTCTCTGACCTCCACATTTGTGCACCCACGCAAATAAACAATAAAATATAATAAAAAGGGTCTATACCTCCAGAAAAAAAAGTGAGTGCAGGTGCACGTACCTATGCAAAAGAGATCATTTGGTCATTTTAGTTTAGAACGGTTTCCACACCTGCTCAGAAGGCACTGGCAGGCCTCCCCCTTTGTTTTTAATTAGAAGTTTGTGTGCGTGTGTGCACAGGTGTGTGCTCAGGAAAGCCAGAGAATTTTGGGTGTCTTTCTCTATGGATCCCCATCATTTATTTATTTTTCAGATAGGCTGTCACTATGTAGCCCTAGCTGGTCTGGTACTCCTTATTTAGACCAGGCTGGCCTTGAATTCAGAGATCTATGTGACCTCTCTCTCCCCGTTGCTAGTATCAAAACACGGGTCACCTGGCTTCTCCTATTTTTAAACAGTCTCTCATTGAACTTGGAGCTGACCGCTTTGGCTAGCCTGGCTAGTCATCAAGCTCCAGGCATCTGCCTGTCTGTACACCCCAGTGCAGAGGCTATAGGCAGCTACAGTCATGGGCAAATGTTACCACAGACTCTGCAATCTAGAATCACCCGAGAGATGGGTCTCTAGGCATGCCCATGACTATGATTATCTTGATTATGTTAACTGAGGTGGGACCACCTACCTGCCTATTTGCAGTGGGTGGCAACATTTCCCTTAAATGGAGAACACCAGCTAAGAAGCCCCACATGTAATTTGCTGTCTTCCTTCTGATTGTGAATTCAATGTGACCAGCTGCTTCAAGCTGCTGCGGATCCCCTGCCATGATGGAATGTGCGCTTGATGTGATCGTTTCATATATACTGTGCAGGGCATGGTGCTGATAGGTCAGTGACACATGGGTTGTTAATGAATTTCCCAACGACGTGAGGCAGAAGTAGTTTATTAGAGACACCGTGGTACAGATGAATGGAAAAGACTGTGTGCAGACAGGCACCCTAAGAGCTGTTCTCAGGGTGTATGAGTCTTTGCAGGCAGTTAGGTAGTGTTCCAGTGTCCATGGTCTGGAATAATTGCTGTTGGGGCTTGTGGTGGTCATTATCAGTCTGGCCTTGAGGCAATCATCCTCCCTCTCTGAATTAGAAATGGCTCCACAGGACCATCCCTCTTTACCTGGCATCTACGTTTTGTAGGTCTTGTTGGGATTTGTAAGGGTCCTCTACACCAGGCTGGCTTTGAACTCAGAGATCTTCTTGCTTCTGCCTGCAAATGCTGGGTTTAAAGGCATGTACCACCGTGCCTGTATCCTAGGCTGTTCTCAAACCTTAGACTGGCTATGTAGGCAAGGCTGACCTATGAACTCCTCATATCGTGATAATCTGATGTTCTCAGATAGGATTCCAGTTATGTATCACCATACTTGGCTGCTTAATCTGTTAATTTTTTTTTTTTTGAGCTGAGGATCGAACCCAGGGCCTTGCACTTGCTAGGCAAGCACTCTACCACTGAGCTAAATCCCCAACCCCTGTTTAATTTTTATTATTTTTAATTATGTGTAGGTGGGTATGTCTGCATGTGAGTGTGTACATGTGAGTGCAGGTGTCCTTGGAAGTCAAGTGCTGAGCTTTGGGATCCGGTGGTTCTGGGCACTGGAAACTGAATTCAGGCTCTCTGGAAGTGCAGCGAGTGCTCTTATCCATTAGGGATCTCCAGCTACTCATTTCAAAATGTATGATCTCAGGCAGGGCAGTGCACAGGCGGCACACACCTTTAATCCCTGCACTTGAGAGGCTGAGGCAGGTGGACCTCTGTGAGTTTGAGGCCAGCCTGGTCTAAAGAGTTAGTTCTAGCCGGGCGGTGGTGGCGGTGGTGCAGGCCTTTAATCCCAGCACTCGGGGGAGGCAGAGCCAGGCGGATCTCTGTGAGTTCGAGGCCAGCCTGGGCTACCAAGTGAGCGCCAGGAAAGGCGCAAAGCTACGCAGAGAAACCCTGTCTCAAAAAACCAAAAAAAAAAAAAAAAGAGTTAGTTCTAGGTCAGCCAAGGCTACACAAGGAAACCCTGTCTCAAAAAACTAGCCAAGGGGCTGGAGAGATGGCTTAGTGGTTAAGAGCACTGACTGGTCTTCCAAAGGATCAGGGTTCAATTCCTAGCACCCACATGGCAGCTTACAACTGTCTGTAACTCCAGTTAATGTCCATGGCAAAACACCAATGCACATTAAAAGTAAAAAAAGAAAAAAAAAAAAACCCAGCCAAATAAACAAAACAAACATCTCCCCCAACCCAAAATGTGTTATCGCTTCGTAGTCTCTCTCCACCTTTCTCCCTCTCTCTCCTCTCTCTCCTCAGACCCGGCTGGTGGCTGTCAAGCGCTGGCCACTGGGTTATATCTACAAACTATTTTAAACATTTGGAAAAGTACCCACCATTCCTATTGAACAAATCTTAAAAACTCAATTCACATTTTCTTCTGTCTCTTAAAAAGATAGAAAAAAATTGAACTATCTAGGTAACGCAGCGATGATAACATGGGGAGTTTTTGTAAAAATTCACCTGGTATCAACTGATAGGGAAAAACCACCGCGTCAAAATTCAAACTACACTGATATACATATGAACTCCCAGAGACCGTGGCGGCCCTGTTCAAGCCAGATGGGGCTTTTATTATTGTTTTTTGTTAGTTTTCTAAATACAAGATTTTTTTTTTTTTTTTTTTAAAGGGCATGGAGTTGGGAGGTTGGCAGGATCTGGGAAGAGTTGGGAGAGGGGAAACCGTAATTAGAATATACTGTATGAAAAATTGTTTTTCGGGGGCTGGAGAGATGGCTCAGCGGTAAAGAGCACTGGCTGCTTTTCCAGAGGACCTGGGTTCAATTCCCTGCACCCACATGGCAGCTCACAACTGTCTGTAACTCCAGTTCCAGGGATCTAACGCCTTTACATCAATGCACATAAAATAAATTTAAATAAATTATTAAAAAAAACAAAACAAAAAATTGTTTTTCAATAAAAGCAAAGCAGAAAAACAACGCAACAGAACGAACTCCCCCCCCCCCCCGCCCCAAACTACAGATCCCAGCAGCCCGGCACGGTAGGTGCTCTCCCGGGCAAACAGCCAATGAGAAGCTGTGTTTGCAAAGGGCCGGGTTGACGTCCGCTGTCCGAGCTGGCTGGTGTGGAAAGTGCAGCTGAAATGCAAAGAGCTTTGCTGGTACCCCGCAGCTCACCGTGTCTGTGGCGCCGGAGAAGACTGACTCACCCCTGTAAATGGACGCGATACTGAACTACAGGCCGGAGGGCGGCGAGGACTACTACGCCCTCCTGGGATGCGATGAGCTCTCCTCGGTAAGCGGGGTGGCACCGTCTCACCAGGTCGGCTTTGCGATTGTGGCCGCATCGCCTGGAACTCCAACCCCCTACCATTTTAAAGGAGTTTCGGTGTAGAGACAATGAAGGATTGAAATGCTCGCTGGTTAATGTGAGGAGAAAGTACTATGAATTTCAAAGTGTTAAGGGCCGTACGCAGACAGTTTCAGTGGCTTCAGAGCATCGGTTCTCAACCTATGGGTCGCGGCCCTTTAAGGATGCATATCAGATATTTACATTACGATTCCTAACAGTAGCATAATTACAGTTATGAAGTAACAACTAAATGATTTAATGGTTGGGGGGGTCCCCCACAACGTGAGGAATTGTATTAAAGGGTCACCGCATTAGGAAGGTTGAGAATCACTGCTTTCGAGAAACAATAAAGGCTACGATTTAGAACTCAGCAGGCGGAGCCAGCTGCCTGTAGTCGCCTCGTTCAGCGACAGTCTCATGGATGTTGGGAAACTATATTGCTCACCATCAGAGTGTCGTTTGCCTGTGCTGAACTGAATTCTGAAGAGTGTAGTAGGCTTGTTACCCGTTACACGTTCGTTGATGATTTCGAGGTGCTTTGCTGAAAAGTACGCTGTGGTTCTGATAGCTCTTATGGAAGACATTATTACAGACGATGTTAAAATGTATATGTGTGCTGTTTAAGATATACTGGTAGGATATATGAGGGACCCAAGTACTGTCGTAACTTCAAATCACTTAAATCAAGCTTTCCGTAGACATCACATAATTGAGACAAATGTGTTACTCTTTTAAAGATTTATTATTTTTGTTTTATGTAAATATGTGAGTGCCTACATGTATGTTTGGGTTCTGTTTGGCTGCATAGGGATACTCTATACTTGGAATTTTGTAAACTTATTCTATCCTATAGCCTGCATTACATTTAAAAATATTTACCTAGTATGTACGTACGTACGTACGTATGTATGTGTGTACGTACGTATGTGTGTATGTATGTATGTGTGTGTATGTATGTATGTATGTGTGTACGTATGTATGTGTGTATGTATGTATGTGTGTATGTATGTATGTGTGTATGTATGTATGTATGTGTGTACGTATGTATGTGTGTATTTATTTATTTATTTATTTATTTATTTATTTATTTATTTATTTATAGACAGAGTCTCACTATGTAGCCCTATCTGGTCTGGAACTAACTATGTAGATCAGGCTGCTCTCGAACTCACAGACATCAGCTTGCTTGTTCCTCACAGGTAATGGGTTTAAAGACATGTGCCACCATACCTGGCCACAAGGCAAATTTTTAGTATCTATAGTTATAATTACTTTAAAGAAATATCCTATTATAGATACATTCATGTTTATTTAAATTTTTCTTTTTCCACTGAACCTTTGTATGTTGGGCCAAATCATTGGTCCAAGATGGAGTCACGTAAGACATCACGATGGGTGACCCCGGGACAGCCTCCTGTTAATCTAATTGCCAGCTCCGAAAAACAACTTTGTCAACGGCAGTCCCTTTTGCCGGGGGGGGGGGGGGACGACGGGGGGGGGGCACACAGTTCCTTTTTCCTTAACGCCCTTCCACCACATTCCTGCCCAACTAAAAGCACCCCGTGAAACCCCAAGCTCTTTTGCCACGGTGCTGGCTTCCCTTCTCTTGGGGACAGTGCTGGAGTTCGTCCCCAAGAGAGCTTTGCCTTTTGGCCTCATCTGATGGTCTGTTTGTCTCACTCAGCCGCACATTGTAGAGATAAATTCTTGTCTCATTTCAGATTTTCTCTCTAGACAAATTTTTAGAACTAGAATTGTTGGATCAAAGAGTAGGTGTGTGTGTGTGTGTGTGTGTGTGTGTGTGTGTGTGTATATATATATATATATATTCCTTGCATATATACATTATATGTGTGTGTGTGTGTGTGTGTGTGTACTTTAATTCACTTTTAGAAATGTGCACCTACTTAAGATTCAGGAGAGCTTGGGTGTTCATGCCTTTGAACCGCCAGGACCACTGGCCACGTTCCTTCACGCTCTGGATGGTTTGGTTTATTTGACTGTGAGTAAGGTGAAACATTGTTTCTGTTTACTGCCAGCTCAACAGGCAGCTGTGCAGACAGATCACTAGATCGTGAAGGCCGGGCTTAGTGGACCTTGACGTAAAGGGCTTTGTCTGTCCACGGACTGCAGTCGTAGGCACTGGGCATGTGGGATGGGGATGGCAGGAGAGGGATGGAACATGCTGGAAACAAACCAGCCTCCTTTACTGGTTTACTCAGGGTCAGCCCCACAGAAAGTTTGTGTTTAACTCTGAAGTAATAAAAGCTGGATACGAGCTATTTTCTTAAATTGGCAAAACTAAAAAAACTATAAAGAAGGAAATAGCAGTGGCATGTTGGTACTGTTGGGAAGTTACAATTTGCTTCCATAGACTGGTACCATAATGTTTAAAAAGCATTTTTACATGTGTGTTTGTATATGTGTATTTATGCAGGCGTGCATGCCACATTATGCAGAGGTCAGAGGACAAGTTGTGGGAGTTGGTTCTTTCCATCATGTGGGTCTTGAACTCAGGTCATCAGGCTTGGTGGCAAGTGCCTTTATACACTGAACCATCTCATTGGCCTCAGATGCTGTTTTTTATCTTCCTTCCTTTTTATTTATTTATTTTTTTAAATTTTGAAACAAGGTCTCTCTACATAGCCCTGGCTGTCTTGGAACTTACTCTGTAGCCCAGACTGGTCTGGAATCCACAGAGATCTGCCTGCCTCTGCCTCCCAAGTGCTAAGACTAAAGGCCTGTACCACTAACCTGCCCCCCCTTGTTTTAATCTTTATTTTATGTGTATTCCTGGTGACCATGTCAGAGGAGCATCAGATTGTAATTACAGTTCAAAGTGTCAGCCCATCAGGAGGAAAACCCCTGATGGGTGAATCTCGGATCGGAAAGGCCCTGGGACCCCAGACCCCAGACCCCAGACCCCAGAATGTCTTTGCCTCTGCTGTGCCTTCACATGTTTGCCCCAGTCATCTTCCTCTGGTGTCTGGCATGGTGTGAATGGGTGTGGGGAGATCCTTTCCCACTGCCTGTAATGTAAGTGTGTTTAGTTGTTGTTGTCTGTTTTTCTTTTGGGGGCCCACCACCCAGCTCCCAAATAAATCACACACGGAGGCTTATTTTTGATTATGAATGCTCAGCCTTAGCTTGGCTTATTGCTTGCCAGCTTTTCTTAACTTTAAATTAACCTGTCTGTCTTGTGCCTCTGGACTTTTCCTTTTCTTACTTCTGTAATTCACTCTTACTCCCTTGCTGGTTGGGAGGCTGGGTGGCTGGCCCCTGATGTCCTCCTCCCAGATTTCTCCTTCTATTAATTCTTTCTGCCAGCCCGACCTATTTTTTCTCCTGTCTCCCTATTGGCCGTTCAGTTCTTTATTAGACCATCAGGTGTTCTAGATAGGCACAGTAACACAGCTTCACAGAGTTAAACAAATGCAACATAAACAAAAGTAACATACCTTAAAATAATATTCCCCGACATTTAGCTAATGGAAACATCCCGTTCTATTGGGCATTTTTACCTGTGGATTATTATGAAGATGATTTCTTCCTAAGCTGTACTGCCTAAGTGATAATAATAGGGCTGGAGAGATGGCTCAGAGGTTAAGAGCACCAACTGCTCTTCCAGAGGTCCTGAGTTCAATTCCCAGGACCCACATGGTGGCTCACAACCATCTGTGATGAGATCTGGCACCCTCTTCTATGTACATAATAAATAAATGAATCTTTAAAAAATAAATGATAATAATAACGTTAATTTAAATAAAGTTTTGGTGATTAAAAATATAAACAAGAAAGTGTCACACCGCTACAACACATGCGTTTCTATTGAAGAGCCGTATAGACTGTGGCTCAGGTTAATGATTAAGAAAAACAATTGAGTCCCAGTTAGGTAGTTTAAACTCTTTTAACCTTAATGTTGGGAGATGTGTTCACAGGTTTCAGAGTGCATCACAGCTGAAACAAAGCTTTAACTTAAAATTAGACTAAGATATTTTTGTCAAATAGCTTTGAGGTAAAAAACCCAAGAAGATAATCTAAAGTTTTAAAAAGGCACATAGTTGAGTGAGGAACTCTTTAAGGTCAGGGAACAAGAGCAAAGCAGCCTAATTATTACTAGCTTATGCACTTTTCTTTCTAGGATTGGTTGATGATCAAAGGTGATGATTAATTCCTTATACCCATTTCTGCCCTCAGCATCCTGATATAAGAAACTATTGATGAGTGGATATGTACCCCCAAAATTTAAAGTAGAGCTGACTGATTCTCTTTTTCATACACAAAAGCTTAGGTTTGTGATTGCTTTAAGATTCCTTATAATATTACCTTTCAAGATAAGTAATAAAGTAATTGGCCCTTTCTCTGTAACTGCAAAATGCAGCCTGCCAGTAAAAGACCTGACTGAGAAGAATACCCTGCTTGCCCACATGGTTAATCTATAACAAGTTGCTTGGGTATGAATGTAATGTGGGTTCTTGGGGTAATTTATTTTTCACATGTAATATGTAAAATGTTTAATCATGTAAGGGAATATGGTCAAAAATATGGATTTTTACTGTTTGTTTTGTATTAATTGTAATCATTCATTTGAAAAATGGAACGTAACCACATTGTAATTCCTATATTGCCTGAAAGATTTCACTGGGGCATATAAGCTGTAAGGGAAAGAACAGAGATAAAGATAGAGTTAAAACGGGCTAGAAGGAAAACATCAAGAATGAGAGCATTAGAAGGAACCAGAAGGGAAACATCAAGAATGAGAGAAGGAAATCACCAGGAAAATAAAGACTAGAGAATGCCAAAGAAGAATAAAGAAAATGGCTGAAGAGAACCATCAAGAGAGTGTGTGGGTGCCTGACCCCCTCAGATAGAAAAGTCTACTACACGCCAATGCTGTGGATTTCTCTTGGAGCTCTGAGCTGTCTGTCTGGAGACTGGTCCCCCAGTCAGCGATAGTGCATTGGGGGTTTGCCTGTGTGAGTGTGTCAGGTCCCCTGGAACTGTAGTTACAGTTGTGAGCTGTTATGTGGGTGCCAGGAATTGAACCCAAGTCCTTTAGAAGAGCAGCCGGTGCTCTTAACCACTGAGCCAGCTCTCCAACTCCCCTCCTCAACCCTCACGCTTTCATAGGTGATATAAATTAAAAACAGAAACCAGAACAGCAGCAACAACAAAACCCCGACCATCTCTGCCAGATAGTATAGTTTTCTTCATTTGCATTATTTAAAATTTCCTAGAACATAGATATACATAGAGGGAAAATGTATTTTGAAGGGGTGAAAAGAATAAAAAGTCCTTTGCTTTCTGTTCTGTCCTGATAGAAATCTTATTCAAGGAGGATTTGGGGGTATTTATAAACTGTTAATTTGAAAATCTTTACTAGGGGGCCCAGGAGAGTTGGCTCAGTGGTTAAGAGCTCTGGCTGCCCTTGTAGAGGGTGAGAGTTAGGTTCCCAGCACTGTGGCTCACCATCTGTAACTCCAATTTCTGGGAATTAGTACCTTTTTCTGACCCTCTGTGTGCACCAGGCACACACATCGTAGGCAAAACATCCATACAGGTAAAATAAACACATCTTAAAAAATGTTTACTGGCTGGGCATGGTGGCACATGCTTTTAATCCCAGCACTCAGGAGGTAGAGGCAGGTGGATCTTTGAATCTGAAGCCAGCCTGGACTACATAATGAATCCCAGGCCAGCCAGGGCTACACAGTGTGACCTTGTTGCAGACACACACCAAGTTTAATATTACACTCTTGGCCCAAACGCCCTATTTAGGTAAGTCTGACCTTGAACGCCTGGTCCCCCCTGCTCTCTGCTGGAATCGTAGGCATGGCTGTCAGACACTCGAAGATATTTGATTCTCTTATAATGTACATTTGTGCACATGTGTGTATAAAGGCCAGAGGTTGATGTTGGCGTCTTCCTTGATCGCTTTCTGTCTTAGTTTTTGAGACAGTCTCAGCTCACCAAATTCAGCTGACTAGCTGGCTAGTGAGTCCCAGATTCTCCTTTCTGTACCCCCTCCACTGGGATCATAGGGGTGGGTCTCCAGGCCTGATTTTGACAGGGGTGCTAGGCCATGGTTTTATATGACGAAGCCAGTAGTTCTCATCCTGTGGGTCACGATCCCTTGGATCATGTATCAGATATTTACATTACGATTCATAACAGTAGCAGAATTACAGTTATGAAGTAGCAATGAAATAATTTTATGGTTGGGGGTCACCACAACATGAGGAACTGTATTAAAGGGGTGCAGCATTAGGAAGGCTGAGAACCAGTTTCTTTAATCTATCCTTGATATTTGAAACACTGATTTTTGTTTTAGGTTGAGCAAATCTTGGCAGAATTTAAGGTCAGAGCTCTGGAATGTCACCCTGACAAGCATCCGGAAAACTCCAAAGCTGGTAAGAATTTACTAATGGCCGTTTCTTAAGAGGATGAAGAGCATATGGGCCTGTGTGTGGCAGAACGTTTCCTGGGAGATGCTGCACACACGTCTCCTCACCCCAGATAGGGAGCCACCAAATGTACACCACTGTAGGTACACACCAAAGTACCCATACCACCCATGTCCATCTTGGTGAACCATGAGGTTTTTTTTTTTTTTTTTTAAGATTTATTTATTATGTATACAGTGTCCTTCCTGCAAGCATGCCTACAGGCCAGAAGAAGGCATCAAATCTCATAGGTGGTTGTGAGCCACCATGTGGTTGCTGGGAATTGAACTCAAGACCTCTGGAAGAACAGGGCAGTGCTCTTAACCTCTGAGCCATCTCTTCCAGCCCTGAACCATGAGTTTTATTGGGGTTACTTACAGGAATATGGGTGAGGGTTTTTTTTATAGGAGCAAAAATGAATAAAAGATAACTGTATCATCAAAGCCAACCCCAGCATGGATGACAGTTCACAGAAGCTGGGAACCTGGAGCACACCACACAGCCTGCAGCCAGCTCAACAGGTTGGAGAGTGTCCCTTCCAAGTGATTTAGTTGGACTAAACCTCTTCCAGGCAGTTTGGCTGGCTTCTGCTACTTCCAGCCAGGTGGTCTCAACAGTCTTCCTTACAGCTTGGCTTGATTGAGAGTGGTTTTTGCAGTTCAGCTTTGCTCCTCAGAGGGAGGGAGGTAGGTTTGGAGGGAGGGAGGGGGAAAGAGAGAGAGAGACAGAGAGAGAGAGGAGGGAGAGACAGAGAGACAGAGACAGAGAGAGAAACAGAGGGAGAGACACAGAGAAAGAGAGAGAGCTAGCTAGCTAGCATGTGGCCAAGAGAGAGCACCTCAGAATTTATTGGTTACTCTGGCAGGGAGGGGATTAGTGAATCTGGTCAGTTTCAGGGACTTCCTGAAGCGGTGTAGAGTCGTTTCTCTTCCTGCTCAAAGAGCTTCCCTGCAGGGTGAAATGTTTCAGTATTGGAGGAAACTGTTACACAATAGGCCCTCAACTGTATATAGCACCTGCATTTTCTTATTTACGGTTCCAGGTTTTTCTTTACATTAAAAATGATGACAGTGGTGATGACGTGTGTAGGTATGTGTATGTGTGCCATGGCATGAATGGGATGGTCAGAGGACAGTTTTGGAGTCAGTGTTCTGCTTCCACCTTTGTGTGGGTTCTAGAGGTCAAACTCAGATTCCCAGGCTTGTGTGAGGAGTGCTTTTGGGGACTGAACTTTTATTTATTTATTTTTTATTCAATGAGGTTTTGTTTTTGTTTTTTCTTTTTTCTGGAGACAGGGTTTCTCTGTGTAGCTTTACGCCTTTTCTGGATCTTGCTCTGTAGACCAGGCTGGCCTCAAACTCACAGAGATCTGCTTGCCTCTGCCTCCCGAGTGCTGGGATTAAAGGTGTGCACCACCACCGCCCGGTGAGTTTTATTTTTTTTAAAGACAGTGTCTCACTATGTAGCCTTGGCTGCCTGAAACACGCTATGGAGACCAGGGTGGCATCAAACTTAGAGATCCACCTGCCTGTCTCCTAAGTGCTAGGGGTTAAAGGCGTATACCACCATGCCAGCCTTCTGTTTCCTTTTTCTTTTCTT
The DNA here is from genome assembly GCF_004664715.2 of Peromyscus leucopus. NCBI lineage: Eukaryota > Metazoa > Chordata > Mammalia > Rodentia > Cricetidae > Peromyscus > Peromyscus leucopus. The sequence goes on along the minus strand of NC_051084.1, from coordinate 31,896,653 downwards.
TTCTTTTCTTTTTTTTTTTTAAGATTTTATTTATTTTATGGGACAGTAGTGGACATGCCTTTAATCCCAAAACTTGGGAGGCTAAGGCAGGGGGATCTCTGTGAGTTCAAGGCTAGTCTGGTCTACAGAGCAAATTCTTTCTTTCTTTCTTTCTTTTTTTTTTTTTTTTTTTTTTTTTGGTTTATCGAGACAGGGTTTCTCTGTGTAGCTTTGCGCCTGTTCTGGATCTCACTCTGTAGACCAGGCTGGCCTCGAACTCACAGAGATCCGCCTGCCTCTGCCTCCCAAATGCTGGGATTAAAGGCGTGTGCCACCACCTCCCGCCACAGCAAGTTCTAATATGGCCAGGGATATCCAGAGACACCCCTGCTGTCTCAAAATGCCAAAAAAAAAAAATTTTTTTTTATATTTTATTTATTTATTTATTTGTGTGTGTGTGTGTGTGTGGTTTGCTTGCAGAAGCCAGAAGAAGGCATGAGATTCCCTGAGCTAGAGTTACAGGTGATTGTCAGCTCCCTGACATGGATGCTTGGAGTCAAGTTGGGGTCCTTTGGAGGAGCAAGTGCTCTTAACTGCTGAGCTCGCTCTGCAGCCCTCCAAGGGCTGGTTCGGCTGTTGGATGGCCTCAGGGGAGAGGACTGTGACGGGTCTCTCCTAACAACGGTCAGCATACATTGCTATGTGTGGGCACTGTGATGTTCTGTGTCAGCTTGGAGTTCATTTTCACCAGCCACTGGTGTTACCATGACGATGTGTTTGTTTGTAACCAACGGTTGTCTCTTTTTACGAACAGTGCTGTGTTCTCTTTACCGGCATATGCCCATATATTAATCTTTTTATTTTTAACTAACTAATTAGTTCATTATTGTGTTTTTGGTTTTGATAGGCTGTTCTGGAACTAGATCTGTAGACCAGGCTGGCCTTGAAGTCACAGAGATCTGACTGCCTCTGTCTCCAGAGTGCTGGGATTAAAGCCCGGCTGTGAAGGGTTATCTTGATTAGGTTAACTGAGGCGAGAAGATTGAGGCTGAAGGAGGGAGGCACTGCTTCCAGGCTGGGGTCCTGGATTTCATGAAAAAGGAGGAGGCTGAGCAGGGGTGTTCATCCCTGGTTGATTCCTGACTGAGTCCTGTGACCACCAGCTGCCTGAGTTCTTGTCCCAGGACTCTTGCCCTGATGGACTCTACCCCCGAAATATGAGCCAAAATAAGCCTTTTCTTTTTTGAGTTGCGTTTATCAGGGTATTTTATCAAAGCAGCAGGAATGGAAACGGATTCACCCTTATCATGTGCAAAGCCATTGTTCACCTGTCTTTGCTGGGCATTTAGAGAAAGTGGTTATTTTAGCTTACAATTCCAGGTTACAGTTTATCGTTTGGGGGAAGTCAAGGCAGGAACTTGAAGCCATTAGTCACATCAAGAACAGAGTGATTCAAGACCTTAGATGATTTTTTTTTTTTAAGATTTATTTATTATGTATACACTGTTCTGCCTGCATGTCAGAAGAGGACACTTCTGGAGGAGCAGCCATGGCTCAGAGGTTAAGAGCACTGGCTGCTCTTCCAGAGGTCCTGAGTTCAATTCCCAGCACTCACATGGTGGCTCACAACCATCTGTAATGAGATCTGGTGCCCTCTTCTGGCCTGCAGACATACATGCAGGCAGAACACTGTATGCAAAATAAATAAATCTTAAAAAATAAAAACCAGAGTGAAATGAATTCATGCATGCTCAGTACTCAGCGAGCTTCCCTGCTTTATACAGTCCAGACCCCAAAGCAGAGGGCGGTGCTGCCCACTCTCAGCCTGTGTCCTACACATCAGTTAAGGTAATTTCCCCATAGATGTGCACACAAGCCAACCTGATCTAGACAATCCCTGTATCAGTCAGCTTTACTAGTGATACCCGAGATAATTAACTCATTAAAAAGAAAAAAAAAAAAAAAAAAAAAAAAAGGAGCCGGGCAGTGGTGGCGCACACATTTAATCCCAGCACTAGGGAGGCAGAAGCAGGTGGATCTCTGTAAGTTCAAGACTAGCCTGGTTTACATAGTGAGTTCCAGGCCAGCCAGGGTTGCGTGGTGAGATTCTGCATAAACAACCAACCAACCAAACAAAAGAAACAAACCTGTTATTTGGACATCTGGTCCTGGTGGATTCTCTTAACATTTAAAAATATTTCTCACCAGGGGTGGTTGCTTGAACAATAAAATAAATCTTGGAAAAAATGTTTCTAATACACAAGACTCTTACATTTAGGTCATTTAAAAAATATATGAATTAGTAGGCATCAAATTCATTCACTCATTCTCTACTTTTTTTTTTTTTTTTTTAAACAAGGCTTCTTTATGTAGCCCTGGCTGGCCTGGAACTCTTATATACAGACCAGACTGACCTTGAACTCAGAGATCTCCCTGTGTCTGTCTCCTTGATACTGGGATTAGAGGTGGACGCCACCATGCCCAGCATTACATTTTTTTTTAAATTTAGTAAATAAAGTAGTGTGTAGACAAATTTCTAAAGTCTTATTAAATAAGAAACACAGAGCCAAATACAGGGGTAACAGCCGAAGAGATCAGAGAAATAGCAAATAGCCACGACTAACCTTAGCTCACCACATCGCCATAGCTTCCCAAAGAGAACCTCTTCCTGTCTAACCTGTGCCTTTATTGCCTTCCTGTTCTGCCTTCTCATTGGCTCTAAGCCCAGCCACATGACTTCCTCATCACTGCCTGTCTATACAGACCTCCAGGTCTCTATGGTTGGTACTGGGATTAAAGGCGTGTGTCACCACCGCCTCACTTCTGTTTATGGCTCGCATGACCTCTGATCTCCAGGCAAACTTTATTGACTAACATACAAATAAAATAGCACATTTCAGCACAAATAAATTATCACCGCAGTAGTGAGTTTCATGATGGCATTTTCTTTCTTGTGTGTGTGTGTGATCATGCCTTATTCTAGCTCATCCCCCAAATTTATTCTCTTATGTGTGGAAATCTAGTTATATGGCATGTGTGGACCTCGGAGGACAGCTTGCATAAGCCATGGATCTCCTTCCATGATGTATGCTCAGGGGATTGAACTCAGGTCGTCAGGCTTGGTAGCAAGGACCTTTACTTCCCGATCCCTCTCTTGTCCTTCTGTGACATATTTTACAAACGGGGACGCTAACGCCCGACTAGGCGCAAAGTCTCGTAGTGTGTGTGGCCGAGTCAAGATGCTAGTGAGATCTGGTGGATGGTTTTGGAGTTTAATCCTCCGGGAGCGCAGCGTTCATCTCGTCTTGTTTTCCAGTGGAGACTTTCCAGAGGCTGCAGAAGGCGAAGGAGATTCTGACCAATGCCGAGAGCCGGGCCCGCTATGACCACTGGCGGAGGAGCCAGATGTCGATGCCGTTCGAGCAGTGGGAAGCGTTGGCCGACTCCGTGAAAACCGTGAGTTTTTCCCTGGGGATCCTGGGACTTTCCAGGTCAGGCTGCTCACGGGTTAGACTCATGACTTAGCCTAGAGAGTAAGTGAGCAATTGGAGGGAAAGGACCCGGCAATTCGTGGTACGTCATCGCTTACAAAACCCCGTGAGGAGAAATTCAGAGAGGCCACCAGAACCAGTGCTCCAAGGGCCCGTGGCTGTTTATCTCATGCCCTGTTACCATTGACACCTCGTTCTGGGATTTCTCATAATTGTGCTTCTCAGATGGCTCGTGTAACTGAATTTTGGACTGTTGAAAATTCTTTTCTTTGAAAAGATTAAAAAAAAAGTCTTCTTAAGATGTATTTCTGAGTCAGGTGGTGGTGGTGGTGGTGGTGGTGGTGGCGCACGCCTTTAATCCCAGCATTCGGGAGGCAGAGGCAGGCGGATTTCTGTGAGTTCGAGGCCAGCCTGGGCTACAGAGCGAGATCCAGGACAGGCACCAAAACTACACAGAGAGACCTTGTCTCGGGGGAAAAAAGATGTATTTCTGTTTGCATATGTGTCTGTTTTTTTTTTTTTTTTTGCTCTGGGATTAAAGGTGTGCGCCACCACTGTCTGGCTCAGGTTTATTTTTATTAGTGATAGAAAAATGATGAACTCTGTATCTGTTCTTTAATCAGCAGTGGGGCTGGTCATAGTATTGCACTCAGGCAGCAGACAAAAAGCAAAACAGAACAAACCCACTAAATCAGGAGCGGGGGCTAGCGGGATGGGTCAGTCGTTCAGAGCCATCTGAACCACTTCTCTTACAAAGGACCAGGGTTCTGTTCCCAGCATTGACGTCTGGCAGCACACAATGGTCTGTAACTCCACCTCCAGGGAATCTGATGCCTCTAGGCTCTGAGAGTGTCTGCACATACCTACATGCAGATAACACCCTCCTGTACGTAATTATAATGATAAAAAAGAAATCTTAAAAATATTTTAAGAGTTCACCTAAGCCAATGAATACGTTGGAAATTTAAACATGTGATGTTGGTTTAAAAATGAGATAACTGTTGGGATAGGCCCTTACTGCCAATCCTGACAGCCTAAGTTTGATCCATGCAACCCACACGGTGGATAGAGAAAACTGACTTTTCTGCACGTTGTCCTCTGATCTGTTCATATATACCATGGCATACACATGTCTATGTATATACACATGCACACACAGAGATAAAATAATATGTAACAAATAAATATATAAAAAAAATTAAGGGCCCGGCACACCTTTAATTCCACTGCTTGGGAGGTGGAGGCAGGTATCCGATCTCTGTGAGTTTGAGCCAGCCTGCTCTACATAGTGAATTCCAAACCAGCAAGGCCTGTTTCAAAAAACAAACAGACCAAAAATTATTTTAAATTAAAAAAAAAGAGAGAGAGATAATGGGTTTGGGTTTCAGTGACTGAGGCATTTGAGATCCTGTGATAGATAGAAAACAGACTTTTTTTTTTTTTTTTTAAAAAGATAGGGTTTCATGTATCCCAGGCTGGACCTGGACTTCGCTGTATAGCTGAGGGTGACATTGAAATTCTGATTCTCCTGCCTCCACCTTTGCAGTACCTAGATGGGTACCCTACCAACTGAGCTACCTCTTAGAGCTCCCCCACCCCCACTTTGTTGAGATAGGGGCTCATATAGCACAAGCTAGTCCTTAAAAATGTTTTAGATTTACTTATTTTATTATTTTATGTATTTGAGTATTTTGTCTATGTGCACCACATACCTGCCTGGTGCCCACAGAGGTCAGAAGAGGGTGTCAGATCCATCTGGAACTGGAGTTGCAGACAGTTGTGAGCATACCATGTGGTATGCTGGGATTGAACCTGAGTCCTCTGCAAGAGCAACAAGTGATTTTAACTGCTGAGGCAACTCTCTAGGTCCACAGTCTGGTCTTGAACTTGCTAGGTAGTTCAAGATGATCTTGAGTTTTTTTTTTTTTGTTTTGTTTTGTTTTGTTTTGTTTTCTCTGTGTAGTTTTGGTGCCTGTCCTGGATCTTGCTCTGTAGCCCAGGCTGGCCTCGAACTCACAGAGATCCTCCTGGCTCTGCCTCTCGAGTGCTGGCATTAAAGGCGTGATCTTGAGTTTTTAATCTGCCTGTCTCCACATCCAAAATAATGGGGTTGCAGGCCTGTACCACCGGACACAACAAAGACCTTGCAGAGACTCCAGAGTTTGAATGGCTTTTCATCTCGTTCCAAAGTACACAGCAAGAGGGCTCTAGAAAGCTATTGGAAAATGGTTTGGGTTAAGTCACAGTCAAAACTCCAAGAAAACATCCCCAAAGACTGATAAAATTATCCCATGTCGCATCCATTGCTGTAATTTTTTTCTTTTTCTTTTTTCAAGACAGGGTTTCTTTCTCTTTGTAGCTCTGGCTGTCCTGGAACTCACTCTGTAGACCAGGTAGGCCTGGAACTCACTCACAGATCCACCTGCCTCTGGCTCTTGAGCTCCAGGATTAAAGGTGTGTGCCACGACTTCTGGGATTATTGCTGTAAATTTTATAAGGGGTTATATGCATTTTTTTTTTTAAACTTGGCTGTTTAATAATCCTAGAAGGGATTTGAGGCTGTCCTGTTACCTTGCAGAGACCTATTTGCCTTTTGTTTGTATCCGAGTTCCTGCCTGGATGAGGGATATCTTTGGGGGGAGTCCAGTTGGCCACAGGCTACCTGTGGAAGCTTCCTACTATGCCCAGATGGGCAGTCTTTTCTAGCCAGATGGGAAACAGTGAGCAGATCAACACCTTCTGTTCAAAAGACAGGCTGTCTTGCTTGGGTATAATCCAAGAGCAGTCAGGTCAGAGATCAACCACTCAGGCAAGTTAAAAATTCACTCATGGTCTCCCAGGGTAAAAAATAACTGATTTGGGGGGGCTGGAGAGATGGCACAGTGGCGAAGAGCACAGGCTCCTCTCCCAGAAGACCTTGGTTCATTTCCCAGTACTCACATGTCAGTTTATAATTGTCTGTAACTCCGGTGTCACGGGATCTGATGCCCTCTCTTCTGGTCTCTTTGAGCACCAGGCATGCATGTGGCACACAGGCATACACAAAGAGGAGACACTCATACACGTAAAATAGTAATTTGGGAAAAAAAAAGCAGCTAACTTTGCTCATGATTCAGCTGAGCTGTGGCTCACGGGAGGCAATTGATTCATTTTTCTTTTTCCAATGTTTAATGGCATTTAGATTTAAAAAAATAATATTTGTTAGTGTTGACCAAGGTCCAGAATGTATGATAATGATTTCCTAAAGGAAAAAAAGAGGTCTGCTCAGGAAGGCTGGTAAACAAGTTAATTGTGAGTGCAAAGTAACAGGAGCCTGACTTCACAGACGTGAGGTTCATGGCCTTTGCTCTGTGGCATCTGCTGACACTCTATCTCGTGCACCTCAGTGTCTCCCTCTCCTCCTCAGAGTCTCTAGTTCTCCTGATGATCTTTCTTCTTCTTCTTTTTTTTTTTTCTTTCTTGGAACTCTCTTTGTAGACCAGGCTGGCCTGGAACTCCCAGAGATCCGTCTGCCTCTGCCTCCCGAGTGCTGGGATTAAAGGTATGCACCACCACCACCACCGCCGCCGCCGCCGCCGCCGCCGCCGCCGCCGCCGCCGCCGCCGCCGCCGCTGGCTGACCTTGAACTCTTGGTCCAGCCTCCCCATCCTGAGTGTTGTGATCATGAGCGTGCTCCATCACTTACAGTTCTGTGGTGTGGGCTCCATTATGTGCACTGTGGGATCCGGGCTTGCTAGGAAAGCACTGTATCGATTGAGCTCCATCCTGAGTACCCTTCCTTTTTTTTTTTTTTTTTTTGTCTAGTGCTGGGATTGAACCCAGGACTTCACAAATGCCAGGCTGGCATTTTACCTAACTGAACTCTTTACCCCCAGCTCTATTGACCCATTGAAGACAAGTTCATTTGATGGTATATGCTGGTCTGTGCCACCAATACTGTGGTGGAGCTGAGAAATACACCCTGGGAACACAATTGGACTGCTCCACATCACTCTTAAAAACTTTTCCTATTTATTTGTTTAGTGTGTGTGTGTGCATGTGTGTATTCTGCAGCATATGTAGAGGTCAGAGGACAACTTGCAAGAGTTGGTTCTCTCCTTCCACCATGTGAATTCCAGGTATCAGACTTAGGTGGTAGGGCATGGTGCCAAGCATCCTTACCCACTGGGCCATCTTGCCAGCCTTCAGCTCTGCTCTTGCGTCCGTCATCCTTTGATTAACTATAGTGCATGGGAGGCACCTGCATCTGAGTTTCAGTACAGTTTGGATTTTTCTTCTGACTACTTCTGTACTTGGAATTAGTGGAGACAAGAGTCTGATGATGAAACATTTAGTTTTGGTTTATTCATATGGGTGATGGGTGAGTCAGCCCACCATCTCAGAACATCTTTTCGCTGATGGCTTTCATGGAGGCATGAAACTGAGTGTCACCCAGGGCCATTCATCCTGAGCACCTGTCTAGACAGACCACAGACACTTTGATTTTGAGAGAGAAGCCCTGTTTACAAGTTTCTTGGTGGCCTGAGTTGGATTCCCAGAGCCCCCTTGATGGAAGGAGACTAGGCTCCTGAAAGCTGTCCTCTGCTCCACCCCACATGCACCACCCCGATTAGTAACCACATGTAAGAAACAAACCCCGGGGCTGGAGAGATGGCTCAGAGGTTAAGAGCACTGGCTGCTCTTCCAGAGATCCTGAGTTCAATTCCCGGCAACCACATGGTGGCTCACAACCATCTGTAATGAGATCTGATGCCCTCTTCTGGTGTACAGGCATATTGTATACATAATAAGTAAATCTAGGGGTTGGGGATTTAGCTCAGTAGTAGAGCTCTTGCCTAGCAAGAGCAGGCCCTGGGTTTGATCCTCAGCTCCAAAAAAAAAAAAAAAAAAAAAAAAAAAAAAAAAAAAAAAAAAAGTAAATCTAAGAAAAAAAAAGAAAGAAAGCCCAAATGATAGCTATGTGTCTACTCTTACTTAATCTAGTCCATGCACTGGGCTGTCCGAAGCAAGAAAGACTTGATGCTGGAAGGGACTGACCAGACCTGTCCCGACACAGTTCAAAACAAGGAACGGAACGAGCAGAGAGAAACCAAGAGAGGAGAGCCAGCTCCAACCCCAGAGAGAAGGCAGAAGGGATCTGGGTCCCCAGAGAAGGCCAGCTCTCCCCCAAGCCCAGGCTCTCCAGGTAAGCTATGTCACCTAGCTTTTTCAGAAGAGAAGAAGACTGCAAATCAGAGAGCAAGTCTCAGCCTGCTCCAGTATGCACAGCGGTGCCAACTTCAGGATTGGTTTAGCATCTTTAAAAACCACTTTAGACAGGATCTCGTTAGCTGTGTAGACTAGACTGGCTTGGGACTCAGAGATCCGCTGGCCTCTGCCTCCTAAGTTCTGGGATAAAAATACCACCACAGCCTGGATTACTCTCCCCCCCCCCCCAAAGACAAGGTTTCTCTGCAGCGCCAGCTTTCTTGAACTCACTCTGCAGCCCAGGCTGGCCTCAAACTCACGGAGACTCACCTGCCTCTGCCTCCTGAGTGCTGGGATTAAAGGTGTGCACCACTATGGTCCAGCTAGGTCACTTTTTAAGAAGGGACATGAATAAGCAGGTAAGAAGTCGGCCTGGGAGAAGCTAGGGAGAGGAATATGGGTGTATATGGTCAACATATACTGTACGAAATTCCCAAAGAATTAATAAAAATATTATAAAAAAATCCCCACCTCAGGAGAGGATGATTATTAAGCAAGTAAAGCCCTCATACATATAAATTATAATTTCTGTTCATAAGAATTCCAAAGTATGGTTAAGGTGAGGTAATCTGTTTCTATAAAATATGAATTAATTTGCTGGGTGTGGTGGTGCATGACTTTAATCTCAGTACTCAAGAGTTAGAGGCAGGCGGATCTCTGTGAGTTTCAGGCCAGCCTAGTTTTCATAGCGAGTTCCCAGGTCAGTCAGGACGACCTACTGAGACCCTGTCTTCAAAAAAAAAAAGAATAATTCATACCGGAGGCTCACTCCCCCTGGTTGCAGGGGAGGCTTATCCCCAAGCTGTTTTACTCTGGTAATTCGATTCTTCTCCTACCTCTGATTTGAAGTGTTTCTCTTCCCTCTCCTAAAGGTCTCTCCGATCTGAACTATGGCCGCCTTCGTTTCCGCTGGTCTGGAGATGCTCCCTCAGAGCTCCTGAGGAAGTTCAGGAACTATGAAATCTGAAGTGTTGCTGCTCTGTGAGGGAGGCAAGGCAGTCAGGTTGCCTTTGCTGCCAATGTACCATTTTTTGTTGTTCACGACTTAAAAATGTGTTTGTGAAGGCTGGATGGTGGTGATGTATGCCTTTAATCCTAGCATTGGGGAGGCAGAGGCAGGCAGGTCTCTGTGAGTTCGAAGCCAGCCTGGGCTACAGAGGGAGTTCCAGGACAGGCTCCAAAGCTGCACAGAGAAACCCTGACTCGAAAAACCAAATAAATAAATAAGTAAATAAATAAATAAATAAACAAATGAATAAATATGTTGCTCAGGGTGGTCAGGTCCTCCGTCCTTGAACCACGCTCACATGTGCTTTGTTTATTTATTTTGTGCTGGGGACTGAACCCAGGACCCCCTGATACACTCTGTACCATTGACTCTTGCCTCCTGCCCCTCAACATGTTGTTTAAGTGAGAAAATTGCTGTAAGCCTAGTTTCTTTCAATATTTGAGTAAACTAAGGCCCTTAGATCCAAGTATAGTTTGTATCCTGTGTGTTTTCCTGTTAATGCTATTTGTAGATACCTGTTAAAAATCATTTCCTGTTGGTGCACTGTGATCTCTAGACACACAAAAATGTCTTCTGGATTTTTGTCTGAATTTCGTAGACTGAAATAAACAATTTCCCCAAAGTTCATAAATGCGTTTATGATACAACTGTACTCATTCATTCATTCATTCTTTGATGTGAATTTTTGGGTGGAGTCTCACCATGTAGCACAGGCTGGCCCTGAACTCTCTATGTACTTATCCTCCAATCTTCCTGCCTCTTTTTTTTTTTTTATCTGATGGACTGGCAAGATGCTTCAGCGGGTCAGGGTAGTTGCCACCAAGGCTGACAATCTGATTTTCATCCTCAGGACCACGTGGTGGAAGGACCAAGTCTGGAAACTTGTCCTCTGACCTACACACACACACACACACACACACACACACACACACAGCGTGGCAGCGAACACACCCACACCCCAAATAAATGGATGAACACGCATAACTTGGAACATAACCTTGCCAGATGTGGTGACACACACCTGTCACCTCAGCAACTGGGAAGTGAGTGGAAGCCCACGACCAGGAGTTCAAGGCCAGCTGTGTCTACATAGCCACTGGACAGCATGGGCTGCAGGAAACCCCGTCTCAATAAAACCAAACCAGAACAAAAAGCCATAAAATGCTTACTTTTATGAACGGTCAGTGCAGGCAGTATTGCTCCGCTATATGGCTGTCGGAGCAAAACGCCACTGGGGGCTTCATCATGCCTCGTAGTGTTAGAGCTGGAAGTTCAAATTCAAGGGAGGGACACTTCACTTCTGAGGCCGCCCTTGTCCTGCAAGTGGCCGCCTCCCTGGCTGCGCTGTCACAGTGCCTTTTTTCTCTGTTCACTGGGTCCCTGGGTCTCTACCTCTCCATATGAAGACAATACTCATACCAGAAAGGGGCCCCTCTTTCACGACTTCATTTTAACTTATTTCTATCTTAAAAAAACAAAAAAACAACAACAGATCTCCAAATAAGGTACCAGGGCTTGGTAGTTCAACTTGTCAATCTTGGAGAATACAATTCACTTCAAAGAAATAATGAAAAAAATAAATAAAGTAGCCGGGTGGTGGTGGTGCACGTCTTTAATCCCAGCACTCAGGAGGCAGAGGCAGGAAGATCTCTAGATGAGACCAGCCTGGTCTACAGAGTGAGTTCCAGGACAGCCTCGGCTGCACAGAGAAACCCTTTCTCTAATGGCTGCTCCCAAATTATTTCATGTGTATGGGTGTTTTTTTCTGCATGTATATCTGTCTGTGCACCATACCACATGAATGCTTGGTGCCCTTGGAGAAATGTTGTGGGTAGCCACCAGAGAAGACTACTCATACCCAGGTTTAAGCCAATAGAAAGTCTTTATTAGCCAGCCAGTGACTACACTGGTTGTTTGGGTGAGGTTTTTTTTTTTTTTTTTTAAAGATTTATTTATTTATCATAATACAGTATTCTCTCTGCATGTATGCCTGCAGGCCAGAAGAGGGCACCAGATCTCATTACAGATGGTTGTGAGCCACCACGTGGTTGCTGGGAATTGAACTCAGGACCTCTGGAAGAACAGCCAGTGCTCTTAAACTCTGAGCCATCTCTCCAGCCCCCTCTGGGTGAGCTTCTAAGCATAAAAAATATATCTTGGGTTGTTGATATACTTCAGTTAACAAAAACAGCCAGAATTGGAACTACAGAAGCCAAAAAGCAGGGTTAGTCAAAAGACTTTCCCAGAACTATGGACTTGGATGGACAAGGTCTTTGTTTTCATTTTGGCAGATGGTGTTGTCTGCATGCTGAGTTTTACAGCCTGAGTGATACTTCCATCATGGAGGCAGTTGTGCTAAGGTCTGGGGCCCTGTTACATTCCCCACTGGTCTTAGTGAAGGAGTCAAATCGTGGAATCATCCTGCTCTAAAGAGGTGTAGTTGGCCCTAAGGACAATTCATTTTATTGAATTGATACATAATGGGTCCTATTGTTTAAGATGCAGGGCCCCACTGTTAATCCAATCAGAATGAGGCTTGAAGGCCCAGCCAATGCTGACATCAGTTAGCTAGGGGGATTGAGAGCACAGAGGATGCTACCAATGATTTGATGTCTTTGTCTCTTTTTTCTTTTTGAGTTTTTTCCTCCAACCATGGCAAAATTATTTTTTAATTACTCTGATCAATTAGTGTAGAAACAACAGGTTTTCCTCAAAGCCATGTGTGGTCCCCCTTAGCTCATGAGAAGTCTAAGCCTCTCTGATTTTCTAGGACCGTTTCTGCAAGGGAATCTAACTGTTGCTTTAATTCAGAAATGGGAGCTTTTAATACCTATCGGTTCTGATCAACTTGTCTACTTAGTGTTTAAAAAGTTTTCCCTCCCATGATAAAGGCTGATGTGTCTATGGCTGTTGAGTCATGGATGCTGTTCTAAGCAGGACAGACGTAGCGTTCTCTCTCTCTCTCTCTCTCTCTCTCTCTCTCTCTCTCTCTCTCTCTCGTCCAGGGTCCATATTAAAATGTGCTTTTTCCCTCCTTTCCCACTATATAGGTTTATCTGGGGTAGAATGTGTGCTAAGGGAATGTTGGGTCCCCTGGACCTGGAGTTACATTTGATTATGAGCCTCCACATGGATGCTGGGAATTGAACCCAGGTCCTCTGCAAGAGCAGCAAGTGCTCTTACCTGCTGAACCATCTCTCCAGCCCTAAGGCATGTAGTCTTGAGAGCATCATACTGTGATAAAAGCTGTGCTAGCAGGATATAAAAATGCTTAAGTTGGGTTTATTTTCTCAAGAGAAGTTGAAGGCCAGTGAGATCGCTCAGTGGTAAAGGTACCCGCGGTTAAGTTCTCTCTCTCAGACCCACACAGTGGAAGGAGATAACCGACTCCCAAAAGTTGTCCTCTGACTTCCACAGGCACCATGCCCTTATGCGCGCGCACACACACACACACACACACACACACACACACACACACACACACAAGAGTAATTAAAATGATAAAAGCGCTTGCTACCGTAGTGAAGTAAGACACATATGAGAACATTTATGTCTAAAGGAGAATATCGACTTAGTTTATGTAGTGTAAGGTTAGAAAATGACAACTATGTACCATTGTATTAGTTACTATTTTTATTAAATTATCATGTATTAAGTCGTGGGTTAATTAATTGAATTGTAGCCTCTCTCAAGTCCTTCTCGTCAGTTCTCTTTCTCAGAGATACTTCTTTTGAAAAAAATTGTGTGTGTGTGTGTGTGTGTGTGTGTGTGTGTGTGAAGGTCAGAGACCTACTTTGTTGATTCTTTTCTGCCTTTTTGTGGGCGCCTGGGACTCAGGTCAGGGTTGCACAGCGAGAGCTAGCCCAGGCACTGGTTCTTGTATATTTTCTTTCTTTATGTGTGGGTCTCCTTCTTCCTCGGGGACTCCGGTCTGAGAGGGAGGAGGGAACAGAAGCGAGTGAGCAGGGTTCAGACGGCTTGTGGGCGACCGTTTCAGTGACTCAGTCCAGCTTTGTTCCAGAGTGAGGGGAAATACAGAGGATGGATACAGCGGCAGGGGCGTCACCTCATTTGCGGTTCGCGGCATGGGCCCACCACACAGCTGGAGCACAATACCTAACTATCGTATGGGCAGCCGGGGGTGAGCATCCGCAGATCTGTGTCTGAGGTCACGCTTGAGAAAGGTCAGGCAACCAGGTTTAGGGACAGCTTCCAGATAAGGCCAGGCCCCGGGGCCTAGAGACACTATCCAGATAGGGAGGGAGCCCGGCACGAAGCTCAGAGGGCTGTCCCGATTGGTGGTCTGCAGCCGTACGTCCGGGTCCTCCAAGCCTTGTGTCGTCTATCTAGCTCTAACCACGTGTGTGTCTGTTCCTGCGTCCAGGGCAGCTCACTACATCCATAGCCGTAAAGCCTCCACTTAACGCATGCCTGGCTTGAACCATGAGTTATTTCATTTGTGCTTTATTGATTCCTGTTCAGGCGGCTTATCTTTCATCTATTTATTATTTATTTATTTGGGTTTTTCGAGACAGGGTTTCTCTGTGTAGCTTTGGAGCCTGTCCTGGAAATCACTCTGTAGACCAGGGGCTGGCCTCAAACCCACAGGCTGCCTCTGCCTCCCGAGTGCTGAGATTAAAGGCGTGCGCTACCATTGCCTGGCCTTTATTTATTTATTTATCTATCTATCTATTTATTTATTTATTTATTTTGAGGCAGGGTTTTACCATATTCTACCGCTGATCTTGACCTCATGGCCTTCCTGTCTTTCCACAGTGCTGATATTACAGGCTTGTGTCTTTTGTGAGTATTTATTGTCTTTTTTTAATTTTTGTAATCACAAGTCGCACTGTAATGAACAGTTTCATGTAATGTCTCTTGTGTGTGAAGTACACCTGTGGGGTAAATACCTATCTCTGGACTTTTTGTGTCATGAGAATGTGTGAGCATTTAGAATTTGGTTACTCTATCCTTTAAAAAAAAAAAAAAAGATTTATGTCAGTACCTACAGAGGCCAGAAGAGGGCGTCAGATGCCCTGGAGCTAGAGTTGCCTGGCCACTGCGAGCCACCCCATGTGGGTACTAGGAACTGAGCTTGGTCGAGCAGTAAGCATCCTTAACCACTGAGCTGCCTGTCCCTCACCAGCCTCGAACTCCCAGGGATCTGCCCACCTCCGCCTTCTAAGGACCGAGATTAGAGGTGCGTGCCGCCACCCCTGCCTGGTTACTGTGTCCTTTAAACAAACAGTAAACGCAGCTGGCTGGTTGTCACAGATCTTAGGGCCACGGGGTTGAAAAGCACCGGGAAGGCGTGTTTGTTCACTGATAGCGGAGTTTTTTCTGCTTTAGCCTTGGCTTTGTTGTATCAGAAGCGTTGTGTTGACGGAACAGTTTCGCAATCGCCTCCCCTCACCCCTAAAAGGAAGCAGTGCCCAAGATGTGAAACAACAATAATAAAGCCAGAGTACACACACACACACATTTCTTGTGGCACTTTCCACAGAGAGAGGATAACGGGGCCTTTCTCATCCATGTCGCGGCGGTCACCTGTCTTCTGTGGGTCCTGAAATGTTGAAATATAATTCTGAGACCTTCCACTCTTTTTAAAGTGAAAGCGACTCAAGTGTCTGCTTCGGAACGCTGAGGCGGCGGCGTTCACTGTTTCTTTTAAATCCATATAGTTTCCAGTGCCCCTTGGATATATTCCCAGCTGCCAGAAACAGCCCCTTGATGAGAACATTAGAAATGCAAAAACAGATGAAAGAGAGAGAGAGAGGGTGAGAGAGAGAGAGAGAGAGAGAGAGAGAGAGAGAGAGAGAGAGAGACAAAGACAGAGAGAGACAGAGAGAAACAGACATAGAGACACAGAAAGACACGGAGAGAGATAAGGAGAAGATTGCTTTCTTGCTTATGAATTTTCATATCTTTTCCTTGCCAGGATCTTATGGGGTGATAAGATGGGTCACAGCAGCAAGTGTTGGTGACTAATGCTGTTATTGAGAGGGACTTTTAATTTCCTGGAAGGCAAAAACCATTACCCCTGCCCCCCAGCAAAGATAAGAAATGCAGAGACTTCTAGGGAGTATGCTGGGAGGAATTATAAAACTGATGGTGTATTGAAAAAGGGCAAAATGCTGGACAAGGTGGGCTCCAGTTCCCTTCCATTTCAGCTTCTGTGGTAGCCTGGGCTGGTTTGGTTTGATTGCTTCTGGGCTCCGAGTCATCTCACTCTCCGAGGGCTGGGGACACTTAGTATCAGGCCACTTTTCCCATCCTTTCTCCTCCCAGTGGATTCTTCTCTTTCTCCTACTGCTTTAGGATTACAGAGGACTGGATATTTTTTCTGGCTGTGACCTAATGTGGGACTCAGGACAAATTACTTTAGCTCTGCTTTGGTTCCTTCTACCTGTCGGTGGATTTAAAAAAAACAAACAAGCAAACCAGTCTCCTCTTTGGAGACCGTAAGAACTCAGCTGAGACCCGGGCCTAGGGTAGGCTAGTGGGATGGCTTAATATTGACCGTCAACTTGACACACGCAGGAAGAAAGAACTCGAAAGAGAAATTGCCTCCTGGGATAGGCCTGTGGGCATGGTGGTGGGAGCTTTTCTTAATTGCTAATTGATTAGGAGGGTCCAGTCCACTGTGGGCTGTGCCATCCTCGGGCAGATGGTCTTGGGTCGTATGAGGAAGGTAGCTGAACACACACACACACACACACACACACACACACACACACACACACACCATGGGGAGGAAGGCAGTAAGCAGGGTTCCTCCGTGACCTCTGCTGGAGCGCCAGTCTCCAGGTTCCTATCCCGACTTACTTCAACGATGGACATGGATGTGTAAGCCAAGGAAACCCTTGCCTTCCCCCAGTTCCTTTGGTTAGTGTTTCATCATAGCAACAGAAAGCCAACTAGTTTAGGGCCTGGCTGGGAGCCAGACTGGCATGGGAGCAGGGGGGGGGGCTGGGGGGTTGTAAACTACAAATTAAAGGAGAGAATTCATTGAAAGGACAGAGAAATCACAGGGAGAGTTTGTGTCTCCATCATTCTGTTCCGATAACTCTGTCTAGCTTATTGTTATTTTATTTAAAAAAATAATTATAATTACTATCTTGTCTTTTGAAACAGGGTCACTATCCTGTAGCCAGGCTGACCTGGGACCACTATATATAAATTTATTTATAAACTACCTATAATAGTTTGGCCTGGTCTTGGACATCCAGTTCTCCTACCTAAACCTCTCAAGGTGCCTGGTAGTATGGGGGTCTGTCCACCCAGCTGCTTTGGAGGCTGAGGCGCGAGGGCCACAAGGCTGAAAAGGCCTGCTGGGTTAGAGAGAAAATCCAAGGACAGCTGGGCAACTTAGTGAGAGCCTGTCTTTAAAAAAGTGAGGGAGAATACCTGCTTAGCATGTGAGAGGACCTGTGTCAGATCCCCTAAACCACACTAAACCCCAAACCCAAACAACCCCAGAACAAGACAAACAAACGCACAAACTACCTCCCAAACTCCAAGTGCTGGAGTGACAGGTGTGAGTGGCCCTGCTTGGTTTCTGTTCTCCCCTCCTCTCTCTCCTCTCTCTCTCTCTCTCTCTCTCTCTCTCTCTCTCTCTCTCTCTCTCTCTCTCACTTTCTCCCTCTCTCACCCCCACCCTTTTGATTTTCCAAGACAGGGTTCCACTGTGTAACCCTGGCTGTCCTGGAACTCACTAAGCATACCACCGCCGATGGGCTCCTTCTTTTCTTTTTAAACGTATTTATTTTTTGGGTGGTGGCGGCTCACGCCTTTAATTCCCGCACTCTGGAGGCAGAGGCAGGTGGAGCTCTGAGTTCAAGGTCAGCCAGAGCTATACAGAGAAATCCTGACTTGAACAACACACACACACACACACACACACACACATTTTAAATGAGTGTTTTGTCTACATGTACATCTGTGCAACACATTTGTGCCTGGTGCCCATTTAGGCCAAAGAAGGCATTGGATTCCCAGGAACTGGAGTTGCAGATGGTTATGGGTGCTGGGAATCAAACTCGGTTCTCTAGAAGAGCAGCAAGTGCTCTTATTCACTGGGTCACCTTTCCAGCTCCCCCTCTCTCTTATTAAATAAATAATAAAAATAAATAGACAGGGAGAGGGTATAATTCAGGAAAGGCGCAAAGCTACACAGAGAAACCCTGTCTTGAAAAAACCAAATATATATATATATATATATATATATATATATATATATACCTCAAACAATTGTCTTTCAGTTTTTAGCTTCCAGAACATTAAGAAATAAATTTCTGCTATTTATAAAATTACCCAGCCTGTAGTATTTTATCACAGTAGCACAAATAAACTAATGCAAGCAGCAACTGAGAAAGAAAACTAGAGTGATTAAAACTGTACTTTCCCATCACTCCTAGGACGTGCTCCAGCCTCAGGCAGGGGCTTTTTATAAATCTGTATTCTCGGGGCTGGACAGCCAGCTCAGCAATGCTTACCCTGCTCTTGCAAAAGTTCCCAATGCCCACGTCAAGCAGCTCACCACTGCCTTCAGTTCCAGCTCCATGGAATTTGAAGGCCTCTTCTGGCCTCTCACAGGCACCTGTACTTACATACACACACCAAATAGACACACACAAAATTAAGAGAAAAAAAAATAAACCTTTAAAAAAACAAACAAACAACCCTGCAAATTCTTGGACCCTACTCCAGACTCCCTGAGTCAGAATCTGTGAAGGATAAGCTACAGGATCTGTCTTCACAGCCTCCCCAGGGGTTCTGATGCTTGCTTAAGTCTGAGTGTAATTTTGGCCTAGATCGATCCCCAAGACAGGGTCCCAGTGTCTCTCGGGAACTCAGCATTGGGAACCCCACAGTGGATCTAAATTGGAATATGTACTTGGAAAAAATCGTTGGTTTTTTTCTATGCATATTATTAATAAATCTTGAGAAACGTTGTGCTAGAAAATACATCATTAATATGATAGTCAGTAACCATATGTGACTATTAAATTCATTAAAATTAAATAAGATTGGTAATACAATGTATTCACACTCGTGATGTTTTAAATACTCAATAGTCATTTTTGTTGCTGCTTCTGTTTTTTTTTTTTTTTTTTTTCGAGACAGGGTTTCTCTGTGTAGCTTTGTGCCTTTCCTGGAGCTCACTTGGTAGCACAGGCTGGCCTTGAACTCACAGAGATCTGCCTGGCTCTGCCTCCCGAGTGCTGGGATTAAAGGCGTGCGTCACCACCGCCTGGCGCTGCTTCTGTTTTGAGGAGCAGATAAACATAGGATCTCTCAATGTAGCCTTGGCTGTATTTGAACTCACTACTGTAGAACAGGCTGGCCTTGAACTCACAGAGATCCACCTGTCCCTGCCTCCCGAGTGCCAGGATTAAAGGCATGTGCCCCCATGCCTGGCTTCTATAAGTCATTTGGACTAGTGTCACTTTATTGAACAGCCCAGATTGTTGATCATTTCTGTTGACTCGGAAGGTTCTATTGAACAGGGCAGTTCTGGGACTAACGGCAGCATATGCCACCCCACCCAGCTTTTCTCTGAGACGGGGTCTTACAATGTAGTCCTGGCTTGCCTCGAACTCCAGGGCGATCCCCCTGTCCTTGCTTCTGAATACTAGGGATTAGACGTATACCAACATGCCTGGCTTCCCACCATCCCCCCCCCCCCCAAGAATTCCTGGTCTACAAAGTGAGTTTCCGGACAGCCTGGGCTACACAGAGAAACCCTGTCAACAAAAAAGGAAAGTTGTTCTCTGAGGCACACATACACATACACCCCACTAATAATAAGTAAAAAATTAAAAAAAAGATGTGTTGAAAATCTCATCCCTTTACATGGCTCACCACTTATGAAGATGACCTTATTTGGAAATAGGGTCTTTTTTTTTTTTTTTAAACGGATGTTGTCATGTTTAGATAGTTCCCTTTTGAGAAGGGGGAGATTTGGATAGAGACCCATGGGGAGGATGCCACGAGTGATAGGCAGGGGCTGGGGCTGTGCAGCTGCAGTTTAAGGAGGATGGACGGCTCAGAGCTAGGGATGACTCAGAGCTGGGGATGACTCAGAGCTAGGGATGACTCAGAGCTAGGAAGCAGCACAGGATGAGTCTCTCCCTGATTATGCCGACACATGGAGTTCTAGACACCTGACTTCTGACACAGTGAGTCTGTTAACTCACTTGTTTGGTGACTCTATGTCAGCCCTAGGAAATGAATACACTCATGGATAAAAAGTTAAACCAATAAACATCGGCTCCTCTCCTCACTTACAGTCTTTCTTTTCCTTCCTTCCTTCCTTCCTTCCTTCCTTCCTTCCTTCCTTCCTTCCTTCCTTCCTCCCTCCCTCCCTCCCTCCCTCCCTCCCTCCCTCCTTCCCTTCTTCCCCTCTTCATCATTGTGTATACATGACTGAGTGTGCTGTGGTGCCTGTGCAGAAATCAGAGGGCAACTTGTACATGTCAATTCTCTTCTCCCATGTGGGTCCCAGGGATCAAACTCAGGTTGTCAGGTTTGGCAGCAAGTGCTTAGAGCTGCTGAGCCATCTTGCTGGCCCCCTTTCTGCTTATTTCTGTACCTTCTACTAGGTCATAATTTAAATACCTTTACTGTGTGCCCATCTTGGGCATAGTGCTCCATTATTTGAATAGGGATGTCTTAGTCAGTGGTCTATTGCTGTGACCAGGCCATGACCAAGGCACCTCTTATAAAGGAAAGAATTTAATTGGGTCTTGCTTACAGTTTCAGAGATTTAGTCTATTATTGTCATGGTGGGAAGTATGGCAGCACACAGGTAGACATAGTGCTGGAGAAGTAGCTGAGATTTCTGCATCCAGATCTGCAGGCAGCAGGAAGAGAGCAAGAGCCACTGGGCCTGGCGTGGGCTTCTGAAACTTCACAGCCCACTCTCAGTGACATACTTCCTCCAACAAGGCCACACCCCCTTCAGCGAGGCCACACCTCCTAATCCTTCTAAGTAGTGCCACTCCTGGATAACTAAGCATTCAAATATATGAACCCGTGGAGGCCATTCTTATTCAAGCTACCACAAGAGAGAACACAGACTAAAACTCAAAAGCTTGAGGCTGAAGTGGAAAGAAGGAAGGATCTGGTCACAGAAAACAAGACAAGTATGTAAACTCCAAGTCGCACATGTATACAACTTCCTTTTGCATTCCTCTGTAAGCGACACTCCCCCGAGCCATTGTTTATTTTTCTGGGGGCCAGGAGACCTGGCTTTTTGTTCTAACTGCCAACTGGGAGATGCTGGGCAAGCTGTTTACATATGAAGCACTTACTTTTTCATAGTAGAGTGAGGAGGTTGGGTCATACCCAGAACCCTTCCTTGCTTCAGGCTCTGGTGCTCCTTCGCTACTAGAATCAACCTGTATTCTCCCGGATGGCATCACAGTATGGTGTCCATCACTATAGCCATTGTGTGAGCTCCTCAGGGGAGGGGCAGTCTTGTTTCCCCATTGGATCCCCTTTCAGAACACCTGGCTCTTGTGAACAGCAGATGTTCCACAAAAGTGGTTCACCACAACAATACTGCAGGTGTGATACGTTGGTGCGAAGGTGGTAAAAATTCTCCCTCAGAGGGCCAGGGAAGAAGCCATTGAGTTGTCACTCATTCTAACTCGATTCTGGGTTCTGCCAGGAGCTGCTCTGGGGACTGGTCTCTGGGAGCCTCATCTTCCCTACTCTGGCATGAAGGCTTCCATCTTCTGTGTATGCACCGATCATATGCTTGGTATAAAGCCAAGATTAAAACATCTTGTCCAATGCAGAGCTTGTGTGATTGTCAGAAAGTGTGTGCTTTTTAGTGATGAGGGTTAGTTAGTTTTTATAGCTGGTTTCAGAGATGATGAAAGACAAGTGACATAGTACTATGTCTGCTTAACAAGGAACCAGAGGAAGGATTTTTCACATCAGAACTCTAGATAGACGTGACAGTTGAAGCCCTTGAGAAAAATGAGAATTATGAAGAAGGTAATTCCCTATTGTCAATTCCCGCTGAGGTGAAAGAATTTCAGGATGCCGAGTTTCCATGTGAATAACGTGGGATTGACACTGAGTGATTTTAGTCGGATGATACACATTATGACTTTAGCATTTCAGTGAACTTGTCTTGCAGAAGTTTAGACATTTCTATACAAGATGATCTCATTTTAAAAAATAATTTTATGTATATGAGTGTTTTGCCTGCATGTATGTATGCGCAGCATGTGCATGTCTGGTGCCTTTGGAGGTCAGAACAGGGGATCGGATCCTCTGGGACTGGAGTTACGGGTGGTTGCGAGCCACAGTGTGGGTGCAGGCTCTCTGTAAGAGCAACGAGTACTCTTAACCACTGAGCCAACTCTCCAGCGCCAAGATGATTTTCAAAAATATTTAGCCGGGCATGGTGGTACACACCTTTGGTCCCAGCACTTAGGAGGTAGAGGTAGGCCAATCTCCATGAGTTCAAGGCCAGCCTAGTCTACAAAGTGAGTTTCAGAACAGCCAGGGCTACACAGAGGAATCCTGTCTAGAAAAAGCAAAACAAAACAAAAAAGCTAATTTTTATGCGTTTCTGGAAATTTTTTTTATTTCACTTTTGAAATCTTCCAAAATAAGTTCTACCTGGATTAAAGATTGATGGAGAAAATAACAAGGAAAGAGAGATTTCTCTTCACTACAAAATACATTCATATGGACCACCCAAAATAAAAATTCAGGTTATTGGCCGGGCGGTGGTGGCGCACGCCTTTAATCCCAGCACACGAGAGGCAGAGGCAGGCGGATCTCTGTGAGTTCAAGGCCAGTTTGGTCTACAGAGCGAGATCCAGGACAGCCAGGGCTACACAGAGAAACCCTGACTCGGAAAAACAAAACAAAGCAAAACAAACAAACAAACACAGAAAAGAATTCAGTCTGTCTTTCTTCCAATAGCCACAAGATGGTGGCATTGGCCTACCGGTAGCAGAAGGTTCTACCTAGAAAGCCTTTGGTCTTGTCTGTGAATGTGCAAAAAGTCCAGATCTGGTTGCTGCACGGCCTCTTCACCTCTGCAGTGGGGTAGGATGAAGATTTTGTCCACTGTAGGCATTTCAAGAATAAAGCCTAGGACTGTGAAGAATTTTTTATTTTTTACTTTTTTAGTTTTTTTTTTTTTTTACATCCTGCCAGATCTGCCTCCTGCTGATGCCACCAAATATAGTTTTTAACTAAATATCCATTGTTCTATCTATCAATAAGACTCGGGAGTCAGAGGCTGAGGTGAAAACCCGCTGGCTCAGAGAGGTCGAGGAGCAGCTATTGGACCTTGCCTCTTCAAGGGCATCTCAGAAAGAGAGCTTCCTTCCTCTCCACTAAACCAAAAAAGATGGCCATACTCAAAAGTCCCTCCCTACTACTTCCTGTGCATCTTTCTGCCCATCTCCCAGACTCCCTCTGACTCTCCATGATTACTTTGTGTCGACTAGCGGCTGGCTCGGTCTCCTGACCCACGGTTGATTTCATTTAATTAATCAAATGCAAACTCGGGGTTCACAGGGTGAGCGAATATCCTTCGACACATTTTAGGGGGTGAAACAAGGAGGTAAAGGAGGGGCCACTAGATGATGCTGTGGTGAGTTCTCACTCCACCTTTGACTTCCCCACGGTTGTTGTTTGAAAAGTATAACGCAGCCGGGCGGTGGTGGCGCACGCCTTTAATCCCAGCACTCGGGAGGCAGACCCAGGCGGATCTCTGTGAGTTCGAGGCCAGCCTGGGCTACCAAGTGAGTCCCAGGAAAGGCACAAAGCTACACAGAGAAACCCTGTCTCGAAAAACCAAAAAAAAAAAAAAAAAAAAAAAAAAAAAAGAAAGAAAAAAAGAAAAGAAAAGTATAACACAAGCTGTTTTAAAGATATAGCATGCGAGGAAAGGTCATGAGACACAACCAAACCATTATCAGAGCTTTATTAGGAGGAGGGGGAGGGGGCACAGGAAAGAGTAACCAGGCCTGGGAAGAGGCACGTGGGGAGGAGGAGGGGGAGGAGGAGGGGGCAGAGAAGAGAGGGAGGAGTCTTTGTCCAGCTTTTTAAGGATTCCCCTGCACATGTGCAGGTGGGTTTACAGAGCTGCGCCACACATATGCTGCGTGCATTTGCGCAATCATCCAGCACACTGATGATGTAAGTAGGATGCAGGACCCCCTGCTTAGCTACTGAACTGCGCATGTGAGGTCACTGCAGCTGGAGTGACAGAATCCTAAGGACAGTAAAAACTTGTCTGGGTTTCTGAGAGTCGCTCTGCCTTGGTAGCCCTAGTTCACCTCAAACCCATGATGTTCTTTTGGCCTCATTTTCCTTAGTCTTGGCATCACAGGAGTGGACTCTCGTGCGCTGTTGACTACTGTGTCACCAGCATTTAAGACCAGTCACACTTCTGGAGACTGAGCTCCGAAGCTAGCTTGCTTCCTTGCCCCATTTCTCTCTTTCTTTCTTTCTTTCTTTCTTTCTTTCTTTCTTTCTTTCTTTCTTTCTTTCTTTCTTTCTCTCTCTCTCTCTCTCTCTTTCTTTCTCTCTCTCTTTCTTTCTCTCTTTCTTTCTTTCTCTTTTTAATGTATATGTTCTCTGTCTGTAGCTGTGGATGGTGATTAACACAGAGACCCACAACTGGTCAGCGAGCAGAGAGGAAGAGACTGGGAAGGGTTCAGCCCCAAGGGACGTCTCGATAACACAGGCCCTCTTCCAGAGGTTCAGGGGTCATCTCGGAAGAGGGGGAGTGACGATTTGAGAAGTCAGAGGTAGTGGATGACTACAGCAGAGCCTTGTTTTGGGGAAACAAGGGCTGAGGCGCACACACAGGAACTCACAGCCGCTGTAACTGCATGCATAAGACCTGGACAAGAGCAAGCCGGTCAATCTTACCGTGGGTGGGGGGTGGGGACTTAGGAGCTCTTGGCAACGATGGCTTCTAGAGGAGGGAGAGTCAGTGTTCTCCAGGGATGCCCCACTTGAGAGGCTGCCTGGGGTGCTTTGAACAGGCGTGGTCCCCGTAGACTCATGGGCTTGGCCCACAGGGAGTGGCACTATGAGATCTTCTTGGAGGAAGTGTGTCACTGTAGGCTTTGAGGTCTCCCATATGCTCAAGCCATGCCCAGTGACACAGATTCCTTCTGCCCCAATGAAGTATTTTCCTTAATAAGAGTTGCTGTGGTCATGGTGTCTCTTCACAACAACAGAAACTCTAACTAAGACACCTCCCATGCCAGTAGATGGCCCTACATCTATGCTCATACTTACTGGCAACACTAAGTGGACTCACTGGGTTTAAAAACAACGTGAAATTTAGAGGGAATAGTGGGGTGGGGGCAATTGGAGGGAATGAGGGGTGCATTTGCCGAAAACACATTATGTGCAATTGTGAAATTCTCTCTTAAAAGTAGAACTAAGAAAAAAAAGGAAGTTATATGAAAATACACTAGCTCCCTCTCCTTGAGATCATTTTGTACTAGTTGGAAGGGATAGGGGTGGTAGGAGAGAGAGAGAGATTGAGAGAGAAAGAGATTGAGATTGAGAGAGAGAGAGAGAGAGATTGAGAGAGAGAGAGAGAGAGAGAGAGAGAGAGAGAGAGAGAGAGAGAGAGAGAGAGAGAGATTATCCCCCTAGTTCTGGCTCAAACTGTAACTAGAATCAATTTCTTTCCGCAAATTCTTGTCTCCTTTTGGTTAGAGCAATGAGCAATGAACCTAACATGACTAGAAAGTATATTATTAGGTTTGCGGGGGAGTTCTTGCTGAAAAGATGAAAAACTGATTTTCCCAGTAGCCAATCCTTTCCCCAGTAAGAAATCTTCAAACACTTCAGCAGCAATAATAGACAATGAAAAAGGGGTAACTGAAAAGCTCAAATGTGAACGGACAGCCTACCCAGTAGGGCTTTAAAAATATTTTATTTATTTATTTATTATTTATTTATTTGAAAGGTAAAGAGCAGCGGCGGGGAAAACAAGGACCTATCAGAAAAGACTTCGCCACTCCAAGAAGATGCTGACGTATCCATCCGCGTGAGAGCTGAGTGCCTCAGGAAGCATCCACCGGTCTGAGAGCGGTCATTTTTCAAGCTCAGATGGATGTAAACCAAGATCAGACGGTCACAAGTAGATCTGAACGATGGATACAGTGGCTGATTTTCCTCGGTGAAAAGCAGGGACAGGAAAAGCAATCGATAACAGCATCCGTGAGCCTCTTCACCTGCATTTTAGAAGGAAATTAGCTTCTAAAACAAGCCACCCTCAAGCCAGTCTTGCAAGGGATTAAGACTGCACCTTCATGTGCATGTAGGTGCTGGGGACAAAACTTCTTCGTGTTATGCATCTCATGCCTGAAAGGTGTTGTGGGCAGAAGCAGAAGCACACTGGGTCTCCCGGACCTCCCTCCCTACAGTGCCTGGCTTTGGTGATACAAGCTGAACTCGGCTGGGAGGGCTCTAGATCTGATTCCTGTGCCACCACATCCTTTTCCTGAGCCACAGCAATGGTTGCTGGGGCATACTGAATTGTTAATAAAAATAAAGAAGTCATGTATAAATGTGTAAATGTAGCGATTTCTTTGACACCCCTCCCCCCCCCAATTGTTCTTGCTCATTTGTTTTAGATCAAAAGACTGGAATCAACTTTTATGGTCATCAGTAGGGATTTGGTTGAATAAATTATGTTCTGTCCATTCTGAATCAGTGAGCTCTACCCGCCCAGGGCATTTGAGTCAGCAGAACCACTTCTAATGAGCAAGCACTTAGAATAGAAAGGTGGGATATCTTTTTAACAACAACAACAAAAGCTAAATTCAAAACATTGGGTACACTAGCCAAGCTGACACTTGTGTATGTTCTTAGGGGTGCATAAAGAATACATGGAGAGCCAGATGTGATGGTGGTGCACACCTTTAATCCCAGCACTTGGGAGGTAGAGGCAGGTGGATCTCTGTGAATTTAATGCCAGCCTGGTCGACATAGTAAGTTCCAGGACAGCCAGAGCTGTATAATAGAGAGACTCTGTTTAAAACAAACTATAAGCTATAAATAAAACAAAACAGGGTTAAAACAAACTATAAACTATAAACAAAACAAAACAGGAATACACTGAGGAGGCTAGAGAGCTCTTGCTGTTCTTCCAGAGGACCCAGGTTCAGTTCTCAGAATCCACATGGTAGTTAACAACTGTCTGGAACTCGGGTTCAAAAGGATCTGCTGCCCTCTTCTGGCCTCTGTGGATACTTGCATGCATGAGGTACACAGACGTACATATGCAGGCAAAACACATAAAACTATAATAATTAAAAAATTAAGGGCTGGAGAGATGTCTCAGAGGTTAAGAGCGCTGGCTCTTCTTTCAGAGGTCCTGAGTTCAATTCCCAGCAACCACATGGTGGCTCACAACCATCTGTAGTGAGATCTGGTGCCCTCTTCTGACCTGTAGTCATACATGCTGCATACAAAATAAATAAATAAATCTTTTAAAAAAATTAAAAACAAAATAAAAAAAAACCCACAGAAAACTGAGAGTCATACCTGGCGTCCTCCAGGAAGGGACCCTCAGTGGCAGGCTGAGGTGAGAGCAAGCCAATGTAATCATGAATCTATTGTCCACCGAGCAGATCATTTAATGGAAACAATTTCTGGCTTGATTTCCTGTAAAATACGATTTCTAGCTACACAGGAGACTGAGGCAGGAGGACTGCTTGAGCCAACAAAGTCTGTGTCCACTTGGTGTATAGCAAGACTCCCTCTATTTAAAAAAGATGTGTGTGTGTGTGTGTGTGTGTGTGTGTGTTTGTGTATCTGTGTGTATGTGTGTATCTGTGTGTATGTGTGTGTAAATAAGTTAAATAAGATTCCTGGTATTCCTGTAAACTTTATTGCAATGTTTCTTGATAATGAGACAGGAAGGGAGGAACATAAATTGGTTTTTGCTTGTAAGTACATATTTTAAACCTATTGTGTGTATGCTCTTAACTCTCTCTTTCTCTCTCTCCCTCTCCCTCTCTCTCTCTATGTCTGTCTGTCTGTCTATGTCTGTACATGCATGTCGGTGGGGATGTATGTTTCAAATCAACCATTAAGGACAGGAAAAAGTTTCTTAAAGATTTTTTAAAGACTTATTTAATTTATGTGTACGAGTGTTTGTCAGTGTGTATATATACCGTGTTTATGCCTGGTGCCCTTGGTGGTCAGAAGAGGGTATCAGATCCCCTGGAATTGGAGTTACAGATGGTTTTGAGTCACCACATGGGTGCTGGGAACCAAACCTGGGTCTTGCAAAAGCAGCACAGTGCACTTAGCTGCTGAGCCCTCTCTCCAGCCCCAGAGAGGGTTTGAGTCAATGGTGCCAGAGTGTGGAAGGGCTGGGAATAGTGAGCCTGTTCTGTGAGGGGGTGTAAGCCAGTCCAACTGCCTCTATGGGTCACTCGGGGAGTAGGCAGGATTGAGTAGAGATTAGGGATGAATTATGAAGGCATACAATTAGGGAGTTTGGTTTTTACTATGTTAGCCATGGGAATTTATGGTGGTAGTGTGTGTGTGTGTTCGCATGCGTACATGCGTGCGTGCGTGCGTGCGCGTGCGTGCGTGTGCGTGTGCGTGTGCGTGTGTGTGTGTGTGTGTGTGTGTGTGTGTGTGCTTCTTTGAGCAGGCAAGAGAGGTGTTCAGTACAATGTCTATGCAGAGATGACATCATCTGGACAGATTTGTTTACCCGTTCTAAGACAGCCCAGGAGACAACTTCCCCAAATCAGTGTTTTCTTTCTAGGAATAGGTTATCTCATAGTTGGGGATTATTGACACATAGCATATGGTTCAGATATATGTATGCATGTGTGTATTATTATTATTTCTTTTATTTTGAGATAGGGTCTCATGTAGTTCAGAATGGCCTCATACTCACTTTGTAGCCAAGAATGATCTTCGATTCCTAATCCTCCTGCCTCACCTCCCAAGTGCTGAGAGTATATGTGTCTTTTAAATGGAGTAGCGAAGAGCTGGGAGGAGATCTTTAGTGCAAGCTGGAGAATTGTATTTCTAAAGCCAGCCATGAAAGCCAGATGTGGTGGCGCATGCCTCTAATCGCTGAGCTCAGGAGGCAGAGGCAGGAGACTGCTGTTAGTTCAAGGCCTGGCTGGTCTATGTAATGAGTTTTGGGTCAGCCAGGGTTACATAGCAAGACCTTGTCTTAAAAAAAAAAAAGGTGTGTGTGGGGCTGGTGGTGATGGGACTGAAGGTGTAGCTTGGCTGGTAGAGCGCTTGCCTAACATGCACAAGACCTGGGTCTGAACCCCAGGATTGCATGAGCCAGGGGTGGTAGTGAGCCAGAGCCACACACTCTGACTGAAGTGCTAAGAATAACCTAAGTCCTTGGTGACTTTGGGAGCAGGTCACAAGGAAGCAGAACAAACTGCTTTTCTAGGAGCTGGGGTGAACTTCATCCATCATCTTTATGCAGACTGGGGGACTAAACCTTGGAACAAGAGCTGAGTTGCCGAGTTTTCTCTAGTGAGTCAGCCAGATGGGTTGACCATTTCCCCTGATGATTCCAGGCTCAGAACTCATTTCTCTTACTCCCTGGAGCCACTGAGGCATAGGTAATGCTATTATTTCTTGCACCATAATACACAGAGACTGCCTGAAACCAGCTGTCTCCAAGGGGATGGGTGGGAAACGAGGAGCAGCAAGATCTTCAGACGTGAGCTCCCCTCCAGTGGGGCTTGCTCACATCTCTCTCGACTCCACCTTTCTTCATCAGAGTCCTCAGTGTGATTGTCCCGCCTGACTTTATTCTGCCTTTCTATAGGTCAAACAGCTTTATTATTAACCAATGAGAGCAATACATAGTCTCAGTGTATGGAAGGATCATCCCACAGCACCTTTGCAAGGGAGTTTTAAAGGGTCTTCAGTCTGAGAGAGGACAGGGATGCTTTATCCAGGAGGTGATACTTGGAAAACAGAATTTGAGTTTTTCCAGCCAGTTGATAGTGGGGTAAAGAGGGAATTTGTATATGGTGTATGGAAGGAAAAATAAAGATGGGAGGTGATTTACTTAGTTTACCAGAAGCTGGGTGGAGGTGGCACATACCTTTAGTCCCAGCACTCGAGAGCCAGAGGCAGGTGGATCTCTGTGAGTTCGAGACCAGCCTGGTCTACAGCAAGAGATCCAGGACAGCCAGGCCTACACAGAGAAACTCTGTCTTCGGGGAGGGTGGGAGTTTACTGGAAGAATATGGAATAGCTTTTGCTATCTCAGGAAGCCTGCAAAGTCTCTCTCTCTCTCTCTCTCTCTCTCTCTCTCTCTCTCTCTCTCTCTCTCTCTCCCTCTCTCTCTCCCTCTCTCTCTCCCTCTCTCTCTCCCTCTCCCTCTCCCTCTCTCTTTGGGAAATGAAGCAGGAGTATTCATCAGGATAGTCAGGATCTAAGACAGCAGAGCAATGTCACAAAAATCAGCCTAATGCATAGGCTGTCGTCCCATTGCTGAGCACTGCCAACTCCGGCACCACTGCCTGTAGCAGGATGAGGAAGAGTCAGCTTGGAGGAAGAGCATGGATAGGTGGTGTGGGGTTGGATCCAGGCTTCTTCATATTGCTTCTGTCCATCACCAGGAAGGATTGCTACCCTGCCTGCTTTTTGTATTGATAGTTTCTGATTGGATACTGGGGGAAGACACATCTGACTGGCTGGGCCAGTCTGCAGGGGAAGCTGGGAAAGCAAGACTCTGGCTCTTCCACCTTTCTCTGTGTTGGGTAGAGATGGATTGCCTCTTCACACTGAGATGTTCAGAATGAGAACAAGGAGGGCTCAGTGGTTAGGAGTCCTTACTACATTCACAGATGGACCAGGTTCGGACCCCAACACCCATAACCAGTGGCTCACAACCCCTTTCATATGAGGTGTGTGTGTGTGTGTGTGTGTGTGTGTGTGTGTGTGTGTACACATACATCTGAGTGTGTGTGTATACATAGATACACACATACACACATAAAATAAAAAAATAGCTGGTCCTGGTTGCACAGACCTTTAATCCCAGCATTCGGGAAAGCCAGGCAGGTGGGTTTCTGTGAGTTTGCAGTCAGTCTGTTCTATAGTGACTTCCAGGACAGCCAGAGCTACATAGTAAAATCCCATCTTAAAAATAAATAGCTGCTACATAAAAATAGTATGTATTTGTATTTTAAAAGAGATTAAGTCCTCTAAAGAGGGTAGGCCTCTCCTCCAAATGAAGGAGCAAACGTGAAGCAGGAGAAGAAAGATGTTTTAATCACACGTTGAACACACAGAAAACAACCAAAGATGAGGGTGTTTTTCGTATTTTAGATGGTCTTTTAATAAAAATCCCAGAGCCAGGTATCAGGGTGAAAGCCGAAAGATCAGAGAAGCAGAGCAGCCAGCCACTAGTTCTTACCTCTACAAAACCCTCAGCCTCAAGAGAGTGAGTTCCTGTTTCCTCCCTCATGCCTTATATACCTTTCTCTGCCCTGCCATATTACTTCCTGGGGTTAAAGGTGTGTGCTTCCCAAGCAAAAACACTAGATCTCAAGTGCTGGGATTAAAGGTATGTGCCATCACGGCCTGACCGCTATGTCTAATCTAGTGACCGGCTCTGTCCTCTGATCCTCAGGCAAGTTTATCAGGGTACAGAATATATCACCACACAAGGGGTAGCATGTGATGCCGGGAGGCCCGTCAATAACTCAAAAGAAAAAGAGAACACACTTTGCACTCAAGCAGGGGACCTGTCTTGAAAGTCCTGTTTATCCTCTTGATTTTCTTGTTAAAGGAGTGTGGCAGAAACAACCAATTACCAATTCAGCAATACTTACTTTTCTTCCTTACCAATAAATTGAAGAGACACACATTCAGCTACACTCACTCCCCAGAGTTTCTGATCATGTGCCGAAATGAACCCAGTCTCCACCATCTATACAAAGTCTGTACAACTCAGTGAACTTCTATACAGTTAGAACAGATCCTCTGGCGCTGGAATTGCAGGTAGTTGAGAACCTCCTAACAAGGGTGCTGGGAACTGAACTCTAGTTCTCTGCAAAAGCTCCTAACTGCTGATCCATCCAGCTAGACTCTGAATTAATATTTGAGCACAGAGTAAAAATACTAAACTTTTCAATGTAAACAAATAAGAAACGTCATACATTATTTCAATTTCTTAGATCTGGAAACGGCATTTGTCTCTCAGGCTTTCTTAGACAAGGCACGTGTTTAACCACTGGATTTGACTTTTCTGTGGTTGGCAGCTTGTGGACATCAGGAGGTCAAGTAGGAAAGTAGTGTAATTATTTGTAAGTGACATGGATGGAGGCCAGGAGGAGGGGTTAGGTAAAAAGACAGATGGAAGACGTGGTAAAAGTGGGTGAACAGGAGCAGAGAACGGATGTGCAGGGTCCCAAAGGTGAACCTCATATAATTTTCTTATTTAAATCACCGTACTGAATCAATATAAAATTGTAGACATCTCAGTCAAACAAAATCTATCAAAAATATTAAAATCCCCTCAGATGTTACCAGTGACCACACCCAGTTTATGTGGTGCTGGGGAAAATCCCAGAGCTTTGGGCATGCTAAACAGGCACTACCGACTGAACTACATGCCCAGCTCTCTGTCTTTAAATATCTGCAACAACTGGCCATTCCCTTTTCTTGAGGCCCTGTACTAGGCCCCGGCCTCCACACTTTCAAGTGGCCCCATACACTCCCTTGTCTTTAGTTACCACCTCTTTGCCTATTACTTCCAAACCTGTAACTCCCAGCAGGATATACCAACCTGTCTCCTGGCTGTTTCCATTTGGCTAAACCATTCGCTAATAACGCCTGCAAGCATTTTAGCGTGTTTCTTTTTAGCCTCCGATCATTTTCTATTGCTTTCTCTTTCTTGCCCATTTCCTCTACACAGATGGGTACACACATGAATATGTTTAGCAAAAATGTAATCAGAACTGTTCCATGGCTTTTCCTGGGGAGACTTGGAAAAACAAGCGAAACGAACAAAATCCCGTCTATTCATCGTGGATCCGTCCCTGGGAACACGGATCCTGAGCTCAGAGTGGAGAAAGGACTCTCTTTAAGCCTGCTTGGTGAACAATCACGTTTGTTGTGTCACTTACAGGAGCATGAGTGAGAAGTCACCAAGGAGACCTTGAGTGACTCAGATGTCGCTGCAGTCTCTGAAAAGCCGACCTCAGCATGGCTGACCTCTCATGAAAGACGGATTCCTGCTCCCGGCCCCACTTGCAGAGAACTCCACCGGGGTCCTCTCTTCTGCAGCCACCTCTCTCTCAGCCTCCTGGGCCTTGCAACTCTCCCTCGCTTCCTGCGTCTTGAGCCTCCCTCCTCCCTTCCTGAAGGAGACGATGCTTCGACAGGGAGGATAGAGCTACCCCACATCAACGTCCCAAACCCATCCCGAGTTTTGCACTTGGCCAATGCAGGTGCTCCACTCACGGACTCTGCTGGCGTCGTTTTCACCGCGAGCCGGGTCTGGGTACCGCTGCGCCTCTCCGGGATCTCAGTGCTCTGGGAGAACACGGGGCCACATCCCTTGAGCCCAGGAACCTGGGATTTAATCAGGCAGACACAGTGAGACCCGTGTCAAAAGCAGAAGGCACACAGCGTCTCACTGGGTTCCACGGTGCGGACTTTAGCGCACATTAAAAGCGGAATTATTTTTAAAAAGTTTTCCATTGCGCAGCACTTCGGGGTTTTTTTTTCAGGGGAAGGGGAGGATGCCCTTAGTTACAGGGCGGGCAATAACAGCTTGTCATCCTGGGAAAGCCAGGAATTCCATCGTTCTTGGGTCTGCCCTTCGTGCTAACATCGAGATTCTAAAACTGCTCTCTGGCCTTTAGGGGAGATTTCTTCCGACATTATAAACCACGCACTTCGCAGTACCGACCCTTCAGGGTCTTGGGGTTCATTAAAGCTTTCCGTAGATTTTTATCTGGCGGATACAAGCCGCAAGGAGATGATGGATTTTGAAGTAGTTTTGTATAAAAGGCGAAAAACTGAAGCACCCGCTTCCGCAGCGAGCAGGGTTCGAACCTGCGCGGGGAGACCCCATTGGATTTCAAGTCCAACGCCTTAACCACTCGGCCATCGCTGCCACGGAGGCAAAGGGAAGGCGGAGACACTTTAGTGTAACAAACGCTGCGCTCGCACCGGGGCCGGGAGGAGGCGGAGCCCGCTCCTGCCTCCTTCAGCTTCTCCGGCTGAGGCGGCTGCGGCGATGAGTGGCTGCGGAAGGGAAGACCAAGGGGCCCATCCGGGTCCTTGAACCCCGATCTTCGCTGAGTTCGGGGGGCTCTCAACCTAACCTGGTTTCCGGGGGGGCAGGCCTGACTTTGGCCCTCCCGCTCTCCCCTGGGCACCACGAGGTGGCTGTGAAACATAGGATTGTCTCGCTGCGTGTGGCGGGCCCGCCCGCTCGGAAGTTCCTGCCTTGCCCTTGGCGGGCTTCCGTCCCCTCCGCGGACCCACGTCGTGGAGGCGAGCGCACGTGGGGTGTGTGTGTGTGGTGTGTCAGTGGTCACTGCGTGCCTCGGGCGTGGTTGAGGTTACCCTTCGGTGCGAACGTGGGCGAGCACAAGCCCCCCGGGGGCACCCACGGCAAGCGCGCGCGCCCCCCGCCCCCCGACGGGAGCGCGGCGGCTCGCGGGTGGGCGCCCGGCCCCGGCGCGCATGCGCGGCTCCCACCGGCCTCCCCGGGTCTCCCGGTGTGACTTTTCCCGCCGGGACGCGAAGCGCGCGTTGCTCTGCAGGAGCCGCGGTGTTGAGCGAGCTCTCTGGAGGTGTGTGGGTGTTCCCGACACGTCCCCGAGTCGTGTCACACCGCGGGCGGGGCCGGGGCCGCGTCCGACCCGGGGGGACCCCAAGCGTGAATTGTTGGAGGTGATGGTTTGAGGGTACAGGAGGGGCCCCAGACGGCGCGGGAACGAATGATTCCTGACGCTCCCAGGCATCCCTTTTCTCCTGTTTGTGATCATCACCTTGCTAAGAATAAGTGGGTTCATTTATACAGGGGAAACTATGACCCATGCGTTGTTTGGGGAAAGGGTTATATAGTTAACAAATGGCAGATTCAGGGTTACAGCGTACAATGTTATTTTAAATGTTCTCACCATGCAGTGAGAACTTCACATGTTCTCTGTTAGTCTCTGGTACAGTGGAATAAAGAAGTCTGTATGTGGCAATGAACAAAGCTAACAGAAGAGAGCTGAGAGATGAACGTTGAAGGTGTATGTGATGTCAGATCATTTATTATTATTATTATTTTGATGTGTGGTGTATGCATGCCTACATGTGTGTGGTATGTGTGCGTGTAGGTCAGAGAGGACATCGGGAGTCTTCCCTTTTCATTCCCCATCTTTTTTCTTAATTGAAAATAATTTTTTTTCATACAAATATATTCTGACCCAGTCTCCCAACTGAACCTTGAACCTACTTTGTCTCTGTTTCTTTTCTGTGGCTGTGAAGAGACACCACGACCAAGGCAACTTATAGAAGAACGCAATTACTTGGGGGCTTGCTTAGAGTTTCGGAGGGTTGGTCACGGAGGGTTAGTCTGTGACCATCGTAGTGGGGAGCTTGGCAGTAGGCAGGCAGGCAGGCAGGCACTGAGGCAGTAGCTGAGAGCTTACATCTTATCTGAAATCTGGAGGCAGAGAAAGAGGGAGGGAGGGAGGGAGAGAGAGAGAGAGACACTGAGAGACTGACTCTGACTGGACCTCAAAACCCACCCCCAGTGACACACCTCCTCCACCAAAGTCAGGCTTCCTAATCCTTCCCAAAATAGTCTCATCAATTAGGGCAAGCATTCAGATATATGAGCCTATAGGGGCAGACGCATTCAAATTGCCACACACCTATTGGTTAGATTGACTGGCCACCAAGCAGTGCCCCCGCCCCCAGCTGCCGGTCTCTAACCTCAAGCCCAGCCAGCTCTGGGGTTGCTGGGTCCCTGGGGATCTGAAGTCACGTTGCGATGCATGTGCAGTAAGCTAGTTACCCTCTCAGCCATCTCCTCAGCCCTAGAGAATATTTTTGAGGTGGATACTTTTTCTTCTCTATCTATCCCAGCATCCATTCTTGAGTGACAAGTCAATGGCACTTACGGAGTTACACCCACGTACCGCTAATCGAAACTTCCTTTAGCTATCAAGCAGTGTATCCCAGCCTCCTCTGGCTAAGTATGTGACTTGTATTGCTGCACAAAAATCACCGTCCATTTAGTGGCTTAAAATGACGCAAGTTACTGGAAACTAGCCAACTACTCAGGGGATATGAAGTCATGGATCTTGGGGGAGAACATACAACCAACACTTTTTTACTAAGACAGCAATATTCCTAACCTCATTCTGAATATTTGTCTTTATACCCATGGAGAAGTGTAGTCTTCATTCTTCATGAAGGAGATATCTCCTTGTGACAGACTGAGACCATTACAGAAAACCACAACTAATCAAAGTGAAGAGTTGTGGAGCCTACTCCCAACTGATACATCTACATACAACACAACTAACCCCTGAACACAACTCAGGGATCGTTGTGGAAGAGAGGGCAGAGCCGGAGGAATAGTGTGTGTGGGAGACCAGCTCCCACCTTTTCCAGGGTTCCTATGAGGAGAGAGGGATAAGAAAATAGTAGATAGAAAGATAGCGAAGAGGAGAAAGACAGAAACACAGGATAGCTTTGTGAGGACCTGGGTCAAAACCCAGTGGCCCCTTCTGCCTCTTCTAAAGGGCTTTTTATAGCAACACCAAGGGGTGGGGCAAAAGACCTCCCCCTTGCTAGATCAAAGCACACTGCACAGCCAAGTGTAGACCATTCCAAACACCTGGTAACGACTCCCGTGGTCAAATCACCCTCTATACAGCCCTGCTGGGTAAAGCAAGCTCAGATTCTTGGACCCTGAGTAAGTTCTCACTAGGAAACCTCTGTGTGTCTCCTTGGAATGTCAGAAGCTACGCCCATAAAGTATCACCAACATAACTGCCCAAACATCGGCTGAACAAGGATGGCACCACTAGACATTTCAACGAGGACAGGGAATTGGCCTCATGCTAATATGAGACCTCAATTCTGCACAATGAACCACAGGCGACTAAGGGATTTTGAGAGTGGGAGAAAGAGTCTTCCTCAGGGATGGGCATCCAAGTTACTAAATGGCCAGTCCTGAAAACGAACATATAAGTAACATTATACCAACTGAGCAGGCTGCATATGTATTTAGTAACACACACACACACACACACACACACACACACATACACAC
The DNA here is from genome assembly GCF_004664715.2 of Peromyscus leucopus. Taxonomy (NCBI): domain Eukaryota; kingdom Metazoa; phylum Chordata; class Mammalia; order Rodentia; family Cricetidae; genus Peromyscus; species Peromyscus leucopus. The sequence continues at coordinate 31,859,620 of NC_051084.1, read as the reverse complement.
ACACACAGCAATAGTTAATGAAAAGAGAGGTCATGAATTTGAAAGAGAGCAAGTAGGGGTATATGGGAGGCTTTGGGAAGGGGAAGAGAAAAATAATGTAATTATAATCTCAAAAACAAAATGCAGAGTAGAAACCCCCCCACAAGTTTATAATTTCTGAATATCAAGAGTGTGGTCATGTGTTGACTAGGCCCTCTCACTGGTAAACGATATAAGGCAATTGGCTTATGCTCCTGATGATTGGAGAGATGACAGATGAGTCATAGAACACAGACTCTCAGGGAAAAACTTTTGAAAAGGAAAAGTGGGTCAAGGAGAAGGGGAGGGCACTGATTACGAGAGATTGAAGTTGTCCCAAATCAGAGGAAGAAATAGACACTTTTATCGGGGTTGTTAAGTACTTTTCATTTGGTAATTTTCCACTAGGCATGAGGATGGTACTTACTTAAAAAAAAAAAAAAGACTTTTTGGGACTGGGAGATGGCTCAGCCATTAAGACTGTGCACTGATCTTGCAGACGACCAGGATTCATTCCCCAGCACCCACAGGGGTGGCTCACAACTCCTTGTAATCTCAGCTCTGGGGGAATCTGACACCCTCTTGCAGACTCTGAGGGCAGCTGCACTCACGTATGCATTTGAGCGCATGTGCGTGCATGTACACACACATACACACAGAAACACATAATTAAAATATTTATTTCCCATGTAAGAATTTTTTTTTGTCACGTTTAGATACAGATCAGTGATCAGTTCAGGTGTGGAAACAGCAGAGTTTCGTCCTTGTGATAAGAATAGAAAAACAAGGAAGGACACATCTCACACAGAATTGATGAAGGAGGAGGCATTTTTACTTTCATAGAATATTTATTAAAAAATCAAGATCTGTTTGTCTCTTGTCTCCATGAGGGTCTTCATCTACTTCACTCTCCCCCAACTTTCCCTTCAACTTCGACTGGGGAGTGGGGTGGAGGTCCTTTATCTTATATATAATGGTTCAAGTTGACTATTCAATAGTGTTCTCTCTACTGATCTTTGGACATTATAGAAATCTTTTTATTTTATTTTATATTTGAGACAGGCTCTCACTATGTCATTCTGACTGTCCTGGAACTTGCTATGTAGACCAGGCTGGCGTTGAACTTACTGAGATTCACCTGCCTTTACCTTCCAAGAGATTAAAGGCGTGTGCTACCATGCCCGGCTATAAATCTCTTGATGTTTGACTCGATGGGAAGAATTCTGAAGAAGGTATAGGTGCTTGGTCTAAGATGGATTGAGAATCCAGTAGTGAACATCATGTTGATGGACCTGGTTATATCTGGAAGACACAAAATGCTAATAGCATATTAAGCAAGTAGGGCCCAAATATCAAAAGTAGGAACTGGCTGTGGTAGCCTGTGCTGTGATCCCAGCACTTTGGAGGTGGAGAGAACAGTATTAGAGTTCAAGGTTATCGGGGACTATGGGGGTCCAGCCCCTGGGTAGTCCCCTCCCAGGGTCCGGGAAGAATCTACAACCAGCTGATAATTAATCTTTGATGAAAAGAAATGAATCTATGTACATGAAACTCCTTAGTCCATATACTTTATTATTCTGTGACAGCTATAAGTTTATATTCTGCTCTCATATTTAGGTCATCTTTAGCCTGATTTCTCTCTACACTTGTCTGCGATCCCCTCTAGGTTCTGTCTTAATTCCTTCATCTAGTTCTGTCCCTTCTAGGTTCTCATCCACTTTGTTCCTTCCCATATCATCTCCTCTCCCGTCTCCTCTCTCCTCTTCTCGTTCTACTTCATCTTGTTCTTCCCCATCTGGCTCTTTCTCATCTTCCATCTCGATCCTCTAGTACTCTCCTGTAGCCCTTCAATCTACTTCTTCCCCATCTCAGTTTGTTCCTCTCAAGTTCTTACCCATCTAGTTCTTCCATTCTCTTTTCTCTTCTCTCCCCGTGCCCTGGAAGTCTTGGTATATAAAGGGAGGGTCCGAGCTAAATTGTGTAAAGCTATTACTTAATGTTCACCTCTCCTAGGCAGTGTCTCCTTGTGGAACTTACCATAAGTCAGGAGACTTACATGTGGGCTGTTGTCATTGTTAGTCCTTGGAAGTTGCCCCCCGCCCCGTGTCTCCTTGTGGAATTTAAGTGAGGAGACTTGCAGGTGGGCTGTTATCATTGTTAGTTGGGTGCCCACCTGGGTGGTGTTTCCTGTAGTCCTTGAAAGTGGTTAAGGGAGATAATCTGATTCCAGAGAAAGCCTTTCCTGAGGCTGTTCTCCAAATACCTGGAATGTGTATGTCCAGAGAGTGCTCAGTCTACACTGTTAGTCCTTCTTAGGGAAAAGTCAATTGGGAAAACTATGAAGGCACACATGATTTTCATAACAGAATACAGCTGATATATAACAAACCAAGTAACACCAAAAACTCCTTGGGATTTGGCTTCCTCTGGAGGAATTCCATGATCCCTCCAGGTAGTGACTTTGCCATAACCAGCTGAGTTCTTATGATATATTCCTGCGGCCTGCAGCACAAGGTCAGAAACAAAAGTAATTTTTAATGGTGGGGCTGCAGAGATGGCCCAGTGGTTAAGAGCACCTGTTGCTTGTGCAGAGGACCCAGGTTTGATTTCCAGTACCTACATGATAGCTTACAACATCTGTAGCTCTAATTCCTGTAACAGGTCTTTCTTTGGACCACCAGTTACTGAATAGTGACACTGAAACTTTTTATTAATTATGAAAGCTTGGCCTTAGCTTAGACTTGTTCCCAATTAGCTTTTAAAACTTAAATTAACCCATTTATCTTAATCTACATTCTGCCACATGGCTCGTTACCTCTCCTTAGTATCATATGGCCTACTTCCTCCACATCTGGCTGTTGAATCTCCCACCTCAGATTATTTCACAGAGTTCCCATCTTTCCCTGCAAGTCCCGCCTAGCCTCTCCTGCCTAGCTATTGGTCGTTCAACTCTTTATTAAACCAATCAGGAGGTGTCTTAGGCAGATGAGGAAGGACAAAGACATCTTCACACAGTGTACAAAAAGATTATCCCAACAAATTCCAGGGAATCCATTACTTTCTTCTGACCTTTGTGGACACCAGGCATGCACACAGTGCACATATACATGCAGGCAAAACCCTTATACACATAAAGTAAAACAAATAAATCTAAAAAAAAGGTAAAAAATTGGAATGGCCATCAGAATAATAAAAGTCATGTGAAATTTTACAGTGTTGACATATATCCCTTTTGGTTATATTTATGTGACAAGACACAGTTAGCAGAGGCAGGTGGATCTCTGTGATTTTGAGGCCAGCCTGGTCTACAGAGTGAGATCTAGGAAAGCTCCAAAGCCACACAGAGAAACCCTGTCTCGAAAAACCAAAAACCAAAAAGACAAAAAAAGACACAGGGCCGGGCGGTGGTGGCACACGCCTTTAATCCCAGCACTCGGGAGGCAGAGGCAGGCGAATCTCTGTGAGTTCGAGGCCAGCCTGGGCTACCAAGTGAGTTCCAGGAAAGGCGCAAAGCTACACAGAGAAACCCTGTCTCGAAAAACCAAAAAAAAAAAAAAAAAGACACAGTTAGCTTCAGTCAGTTTGACGTACCTGGGAAGAGGGAACCTCCACTGAGGAATTGTGTCTATCAGATTGGTCTGTGAGCATGTCTGTCCGGGCATTTCCTTAACTGCTAACTAATGGAGGAGGGCCCCGCCCACCGTGAGCTGTAACATCCATAGGTAGATGGGCCTGGCCTGTATAAGAAAGGTAGTTGCAGGTGAGCCCATGAACAAGCCAGTAGGTAGCATTCCTTTGTGGTTTCTGCTTCAAGCTCCTGCCTTGAGTTCCCGCCTTGGCTGTCCTCAGGACGGACTATAACCTGTAAGTTGAAATAAACCCTTTTCTCCCCCATGTTGCTTTTGGTCAGTTTTTAATCAGAGCAACAGAAAAAGAAAGGAGAACACAGGCATTTGCTTTTCTTATATTTCTCCTTAATATCTACTTAACTACAAGAGGAGAATTGAGGCGGGAGTGGAAAAGAGAAGGTAATATGGGGGCTGGAGAGATGGCTCAGCAGTTAAGAGCACTGACTGCTCTTCCAGAGGACCCAGGTTCAATTCCCAGCAGCCACAAGGCGGCTCACAACTGTCTGTAACTCCAAGATCGGATACCCTCACACAGACATATATATAGGCAAAAACAACGATTGCACATAAAATAAAAATAAATAAAATTAAAGATAAAAGAGAAGGTAATAGGAGAATTCAGTCAAAGGACACACACACACACACAAAATGTCATAATTAAAACAGTCATTTTGTATAACTGATATATTTTAATAAAAACAGGTGGTGCTTGGGAACCCAAAGATCCTTCCTATTATACCTTCTGTTTTGGGGGGCAGTTGTTTTTGTATTTTGAGACAGGATCTCATGTAGCCCAGGCTGGCCTTCACTTCACTATGTAGCTAAGGATGACCTTGAATTGCTAACCCTCCTGGCTCCACCTCCCACGTGTTGGGAACTACAGGCATTTGCCACCATGCCTGATTTTCATATTTTTACTCCAACACTAACTAAGGAACTTGGAGTGGTAGACCAGCCAGCACAATCTGTTGTACTCTTTACATCCTTTGAAAATAGCGCCTTTGTTAAAGCTTTTAGTATTTTTCTTAATGAAAGTCACCCCATCGAGTAAGGAATGTGACTCTTCCCAGATGGCTTCTATAAGAATCAGTCCCTTCAAAGGCATAGCTTGAGTTGGGGACAGCTGATTTTGGTCTTGGAACTAGATTGCCTTTTATTTTATTGTTTTTTTTTTTTTTTTTTTTAGGACCGAGTCTCTCTCCATGTAGCCCTGGCTGGCCTGACAGTCTGTTAAAAGTCCACGGGCGCCTTGTTTTATGTCTTCATGGAGTTTATGGAAAAACAACAGCTCCTACCGTCCACCAACTGACACTTGTCTGTATCCCATCACTTAAGGCAGGAGGATCAGAAGTTCAAGGCCTTTTGGGCTATACAGCAACTTTAAGACCCTGCCTCAAACACACACACACACACACACACACACCCACCCACACCAAAGAAAACCAAACCCCAAACCAACCAACTAAAAACAAACCCACAGCCAGCCAGCCAGTCAGCTCAGAAGTCAGACCTTTAATCCTAGTGTCAGGAGAATTAAACATTGTAGAGGAAGGGCTGGGGACATAGCTTAGAAGGTAGAGTGCTTAGCTAGCATGGAGGAGGCCCTGGGTTTGATCCTCAGCACCCCATAAAACTGTGAAAGATTATCTTGAGCTCCATAGAGAGTGGGAGGGCTTCAATCCCCAAGGCCATTAAGTAACACAGATATTTTCATACAACTTTTTATCAAAGGTCCCAGGATTTGACCTGCATCCTGCAGACCTAATGATCTTTATAATGGCTGGCGTTAGATAATCCCTAATGTACAAAGCCTGTTAGTTAGAATGTATGCTTTTAAAATGTGTTTTCATTATTTTGAGTAGTTAGACTATTTACATTGATGTTTCCACCCTGTAAGCCAGTGTTCTCAACCTGTGGTCTCAACCACTTTGGGGGGCACAAATCAGATATTTACATCATAGCAGTAGCAAAATGACAGTTATGGAGTAGAAACGAAAATAATTTTATGGTTAGGGGTCACCACAATGGTGAGGGACTGTATTAAAGGACCGAAGCATTAGGAAGGTTGGAAACCATTGCACAATAAGAAGTTAAATTTGCTGTTCTTTGAAACATGGGCTCATTCAGCACAGACTGCTTTTGAACTTATAACTTTCCTGCCTCAGCTTCTGAAGTGCTAGGATTACAGGTATGACCAGCCCAAGAAGTTAGTCTTTATCAGAGGGATTCTCAAACATACATCAAAATAATGATGGTAATTAGTCAAAACAGGCTCAAGGGGGCAATTCTGGAAGTTGGTGTGCCTGGGAACTGGACTTCTCATGACTGAGGATTAGGACACCATGAACAGACCTCATGACTGTGGGTTAGGACACCATGAACAGGACTCCTCATCAATGAGGATTAGGACACCATGAACAGACCTTCTCATGACTGAGGGTTAGGACACCATGAACAGGACTCCTCATGACTGTGGGTTAGGACACCATGAACAGGACTCCTCATGACTGTGGGTTAGGACACCATGAATAGGACTCCTCATGACTGTGGGTTAGGACCACAGTGGTGTGAGCAGAGTCTGGCTGGGAGTTTATTGGATTTTTCTCCCTGAACGCTGCCCCTGCTGACTTTCCTAAGTAGACCGCATAGCTTCTGACATGTATTCAGAGTCTCTTCTCAGATTCAGGCTGGTTCTATTTACTTTGTAATATTACCAATGGTCTCACTCTTCGGTTATGCTTTCCCAAATAAACCTGTTTTCTTATGTTGTTAGGTTACTTGAGACCCTTTCAGGGGTTAATTTTAGCCCTTTGGCCCAGATAGCCTTTTTTCTTTTTACTTCTAGTTGTACTGTCTGCGGGGAGGAGTTAGGGTCTCGCTGACCATGTCATTTCCCTTATTAGGGAAATATCCTGTCTCCTTTCCAGTGACTCAGTGGTGGGATTCACACTGGTTAGGGCTCAACCTTGGGTCTTTGAGACTTTCTGATGAAGAGGACAGGTGACTGGCCCAAGTTTTAGGGTCCTTTTTGAGGGGTCCTGGCTTATTGTGAAAGTTGAGCACCAAGACATTGGTTGTCCTATTAGCCCTTTTACGTTCCTTGACTTTGGCCTTCAAGCGCTGGTTATTGAAAGAGGCAGAGGGATATCTGAGTTCGAGGCCAGTCTGGTCTACAGAGCAAATTCCAGGACAGCCAGGGCTACACAGAGAAACCCTGTCTTGAAAAAAACAAAACAAAACAAAACAAAAAAACCCACAAAAATCAAACCAAACCAAAACAACAACAACAAAAGATGTATTTATTTTTATTTTATGTGTCTGAGTGTTTTGCCTGTATGTACATGTGTATCATGTACATGTCTGGTTAGGGTTAGGCTGACAGGGTTAGGGTCAGGAGTTATGATGAGGGTTAGAGGTTAGATCAGGGTTAGGAGTTAGGGCTAGAGTTAGGGTTCAGTGGAACAGGGAGGGAAATGAGAGAGGGCAATGTGTGTGTGTGTGTGTGTGTGTGTGTGTAAAAATAACCAAAATACATTACACATGTATCTGAAGTTGTCAAAGAACATAGGCATAAAAATATTTATAAAAATAAAGATGGTTATATAATATACTTTATTTTTTCAAATTCTTTTTTAAAAATACTTTTAAAAAAGATTTATTTATTTTACATATATGGTACTCTCTGAATGTATGCCTGCATGCCTGAAGAGGGTATCAGATCCCATTATAGACAGCTGTGAACCACCATGTAGTTGTTGGGAATTGAACTCAGGACTTCTGGAAGAGCTGCTGGTGTTCTTAACCACTGAGCCATCTCTTCAGCTATTTTTTTTTTAAGTGGTTAATTTATTAACAGTGGTTGTCCCTGTTAGCTTTAACTGCCAACTTGACACAACCTAGGTTATCTGGGAAGAGAATTTGAAAGGGAATATCTAGATCGGCAAGTGGGTGAGCATGTTTGTGGGGGATTGTCTTGATTGCTAATTTATTTAGGAGGGTCCAGCCCACTCTTGGTGGCACCCATTCCCTAGGTAGGTGTTCCTGTCCTGTGTATGAAAGCTAGCAAAGCATGAGCCTTCTTGCCCACCAGCTAACAGCTAACACGGTTCCTCTTGCATTTCATTGGCTGTGAAGTGAGTTTCTTGGTCAAAGGCAATGCTGTGTGGAACAGCTAATAAACCTGACTTAGACCGGGACAAGCAGGTCATTCTTGGATAGGTTTCTGAGAGGAAGGGCCAGGGGATAAGAAATAATGAAGACGACAGGAAAGTTTGGGAACAGGAAGTCTTGCACAAATGAATGGCTCATGCCAAGCAAATTTATTAAGAAGTATAGTATCTTACAAACACTTTGTCCATTTTCAAGGTTTTTTTTTTTTTTTAAGACAGGGTTGTAGATGTAACCAACCGTCTTATTAAATAAGAAACACAGAACCAACGTAAAGAAGAAAGCCAAGAGGTCAGAGCTCAGAGCTAAAACCTTACCCTTCCTCCTGTGGTGGTCCTACCTCTCTGAAAGAGACCTACTTCCTGTGCGTTTGTCTTTATATAGTCTTTCTGTTCTGCCTTCTCATTGGTTGTAAACCCAAACACGTGACTGCCTCGTCACTGCATGTAAGTACAGCCCTCCAGGTCTTAAAGGCGTGTGTCTCCAATGCTGGCTGTATCCCTGAACACAAAGAGACTAGCTCTGCCTACCAACCGCTGGGATTAAAGGCGTGTGCCACCACCGCCATGCTCTTGCTATGGCTCTAATAGCTCTGAACCCCGGGCAACTTTATTTATTAACATACAATAAAAATCACATTTCAATACAAATAAAATGCCACCATACAGGGTCTCATGTACCCCAGCTGGATTTTTAATGTTTTATCATTTGTGGGGCAGCTACTCACCAACCCCACAGTTCCCCAGAGTTTTCTTGAGTGAGAGTAGCAGGAAATATTAGATAGAAGGATTTAGATTGTGGAGATAAACTGATAGAAAATACAGGATAACCTCGAGAGGATCTGGAACCTATTCCAACAGGCCCCAACTGGCTCTGCCCCAGGCTATTTATAGAGACGCCAAGGGTGGAGCAAAAGACCTCCTCCCCAGCACAGCCAAGTACAGACCATCTCAGACACCTGCACTCAGGCCCGTGGTCCAGTCATCCTCTTTATGCAGACCTGCTGGGTAAAGCCATGAGGAACCTGAAAATGGGCTCCCACAATCATTGATTACCATAACTTAAAAATTATGCCATTTCCTTTGTTTCTTTCTGCCACTGTGGTTATTTTAATAGTTGCAATGAAGTCCATTGAATTGGTATATTTAGTATTTTCTATTTTTCTAGTATTTTATCTCCCGTTCTTTGTACTTCAATGTTAATTACAAACTATAGATTCATATTTCATTTCCTTTCTGTTTAGTGCATGTACTATTTCTCAGATTCAAGACATGTTAACACTTGGCAGAGCATTTACATCATTACATCATTACATGAGATGAGTGTGGACGTGTGTATGTGCATGTGCATGTATGCAGAGGGTGGGAGCGTTAAGTCTGCAGTTCCACACTTGCCCTACATCTTTTGTGTCAGAGTATCTGGGGGTGGTGGTGCTGCCTATCTTTAAAAATGGTGATAAGTGGTCAGGTGTGGTGATTGCCTTTAATCCTCGTACTCCGGTAAAAAAAAAAGTGTTTAATTTTGGAGATGGAGGTGTAGCTCAGTTGGCAGAATGCTTACCGTGTGCGGCGGATTGAATGAAAATGGCCTCCATAGGGAGTTTCACTATTAGGCGGTGTGGGCTTGTGGGAGGAAGTGTGTCACTGGGGGTGGGCTATGTGGTTTTAAATGCTCAAGGCAGGGCCAGTCTCTCTCTCTCTCCCGCCTCCCCTCTCCCCTCTCCCCTCCCTCTCCCCCTCCCCCCTCTCCCCCTCCCTCTCTCCTCCCCTCCCCCTCTCCCCTTCCCTCTCCCCCTCCCCTCTCCCCTCCCCTCTCCCCCTCCCCTCTCCCCACTTCCCCTCCCCTCTCCCCTCTCCCCCTCCCTTCCCCCTCCTCTCTTCCCCTCCCCTCTCCCCTCCCCCTCCCCCTCCTCTCTCCCCTCCCCTCCTCTCTCTCCTCTCTCTCTCTCTCTCTCTCTCTCTCTCTGAACTCTTGGCTCCTTCTCCAGGACCACGTCTTCTTGCACGCTGCCAAGCTTCCTGACATGATAATAACGGACTAAACCTCTGAACCTGTAAACCAGCTGCAATGAAATGTTTTCCTTTATAAGAGTTGCCACGGTCATGGTGTCTCTTCAGAGAAACAGAAGCCCTAACTAAGCATGCATGGAGCCATGAGTTCAACCCCCAGCCACAGCACAAACAGATCCTAGTACTTGGAGGGGAAGGCAGGAGGATCAGAAGTTCAAGGTCATCCTTGACTACGAAGGAGTTTGAGGGATGTGATCTACAGTGGACCTCGTCTCAAAGAAAAAAAGCATTTATTTTTGGAAGGATTTCCTTAGCTGTTGCTAAATTGTTGTCTAGATAAGTTTTCTGAGTTTACATTCAGGATAGAAGCTTTGTCTTATCTCTGTGTATACAGACCCGACTTTCTTTTCTTTTTTTTTTCTCTAATTTTATTTTACAATACCATTCAGTTCTACATATCAGCCACGGGTTCCCCTATTCTCCCCCCTCCCACCCCCTCCCCTTACCCCCAGCCCACCCCCATTCCCACCTCCTCCAGGGCAAATCCTCCCCCGAGGACTGCGATCAACCTGTTAGACTCAGTCCAGGCAGGTCCAGTCCCTTCCTCCCAGCCTGAGCCAAGTGTCCCTGCATAAGCTCCAGGTTTCAAACAGCCAATTCATGCAATGAGCACAGGACTTAGTCCCACTGCCTAGTTGCCTCCCAAACTGATCAAGCCAATCAACTGTCTCACCTATTCAGAGGGCCTGATCCAGCTGGGGGCCCCTCAGCCTTTGGTTCATAGTTCATGAGTTTCCATTCATTTGGCTATTTTTTTTTCAATAATTGAGTAAAATGGTAATTTATTATAAGCCACAGTCGTCCTAGGGACCTCCATGGTTCTATGGGTTGTGGTCTGATATATATATATATATATCGCCTCCATGGTTCTATGGGTTGTGGTCTGATTGTTCTTTATTTTACATCTAGAATCCACTTATGAGTGAGTACATACCATGGCTGTCTTTCTGGGTTTGGGTTACCTCACTCAGGATGATTTTTTTCTAGTTCCATCCATTTGCCTGCAAATTTCATGCTTTCATTGTTTTTCTCCGCTGAGTAGTACTCCATTGTATATATGTACCACATTTTTTTCATCCATTCTTCTGTTGACGGGCATCTAGGTTGTTTCCAGGTTCTGGCTATTACAAATAGTGCTGCTATGAACATAGCTGAGCATGTATCTTTATGGTATGAATCAGCATTCCTTGGGTATATGCCCAAGAGTGGGATGGCTGGGTCTTGAGGTAGTTCGATTCCTAATTTTCTGAGAAACCGCCATACTGATTTCCACAGTGGTTGTACAAGTTGACATTCCCACCAACAGTGGAGGAGTGTTCCCTTTGCTCCACATCCTCTCCAACATTGGCTGTCATTGGTGTTTTTGATCGTAGCCATTCTGACAGGTGTAAGATGGTATCTCAGAGTCGTTTTGATTTGCATTTCTCTGATGATTAAGGATGTTGAGCATTTCTTTAAATGTCTTTCAGCCATTTGTGATTCTCGTTTTGTGAATTCTCTGTTTAGCTCTTTAGCCTATTTTTTAATTGCAGTCCCGACTTTCTTATGCTATCATTATTTTAAACCTTTGGCAACAAGCAAGAGCTAGTATCTCCATTATTTCAATTAATTACTCAAATTGGTTCATAGTTCATGTGTTTCCATTCATTTGGCTATTTTTTTTTCAATAATTGAGTAAAACGGTAATTTATTATAAGCCACAGTCGTTAATTTTTAAAGAAAATCTATTCTGTTTTGTGTTCATTAGTGTTTTGCTTGCATGTTGATATCTGTGTGAGGGTGTCAGATTCCCCTGGAACTGGAGTTACAGACAAGTGTGAACTGCCATGTGGTTGCTCGTAACTGAACCCGGGTCCTCTGGAAGAGCAGCCAGTGCTCTTAACCACTGAGCCATCTCTCCAGGCCCATGTTAATTATCTTTTTATATAATAGGCAATTTTTTTTTCATTTTTTTGGGAAAGAGAGTTGGACTTATTATGAAAGGCTTTTAGGGGCTGGAGAGATGGCTCAGAGGTTAAGAGCACTGGCTCCTCTTTCAGAGGTCTTGAGTTCAATTCCCAGCAACCACATGGTAGCTCATACCATCTGTAATGAGATCTGGTGCCCTCTTCTGGCCTGCAGACATACATGCAGACAGAACACTGTATACGTAATAAATAAAAAATAAATAAACCTTTAAAAATGCTTAAAAAAAAAAAGAAAAGCTTTTAATATATATTGAAGCACAGGCCTTAGGATAGGGACATTTATGGAAAGGGCAGTATACATCCAAGAGTGGGTGTCGGTAGAAGGTAAAATGTTGCACAATTAAATGTCTTAGGGCTGTAGTGATGGCTCAGTGGTTAAGAGCACTTGCTGCTCTTACAGAGAACCCAGGTTCGAGTCCTAGTACCCACATGGTAGCTCACAATTCTGTGGCTCCAGTCCAGGAGATAGGGTGCCATCTTCTGTCCTCGGTGGGCACCTGCATGGGTGGCACATAGACATCCATACACATGAAAAAACCAACCAACCAACCAACCAACCAACCAACCAACCAACCAACCAGCCAACCCAGAAACGTTATTCATTTGTTTTAGGAAATGAGATCATAGGATGGTTTCTGAGGAATACAGGCTAAGAGACAAAACAGAGGTCGGGAGGTCAAAGAAATCCAGAGTGCACTATGATGAGGAAGCCAAGGCACGTGCTGATGGCAAGCAAGGTTTAGAATCTTGTTTGTGAGATTCCCAGAAAGTTACAGGGTTAGCTCTGCCCAAAGAGTAAGATTAAAACGAAGGCTCTGGCCTTAAGCACAACACCGTTGTTTTTAACATTCGTACTTGGACTATGTCTGGAGAACGGGAATATCGGTGCCGGTAGCGGCTCAGTCCATACAGTGCTTGCCAAGCATACACGAGGACCTGGTTTGGGGTCCCCAGTCCGTACATAAAAAGCCAGGCTCACTGACATGCATCCCTAATCCCAGCATTGGGGAGATCGCTGGGGCCTTCTGGTCGGCCAGTCTGGTTGGACTGGTGAGCCCCAGGTTCCTCAAGAGACCCCCATCTCAAAATATAAGATGGGGAGCAACAGAGGAAGATGCTTACCCAGTGTTGACCTCTGACCTCCATGTGTATCCACGCACATGTACACACATACCGACCCATATACCCATGTGAAAATAAATGAATAAATTAAAAAAACCCTGAGTTTGAAAAAAGGTGGGTATCATCTTCGTGTAGGCAATCTACATAGGGAATTTTGTTAGTTGTTTCTACGTTCTTGGCACTCATTGGGTGAGAGACCAGCAAGACTTGGTGAGGGACTGTCCTTTTCTTCCCTGTGAACTTGAGTTTTTCCTGTTATTCTGCCTCTGAGACTTTCATCCCTTAATCCTCAGGATCGATGTAGCTGAATATCATTTTCTGAAAACTTTTTGCTGCTGAGCCCAGGCGCAGATTCTTTCTATCCGGGGATCAGAAGTCTTGACCTGCCTGATCTAAGGAGATAAGAGCTTTGAACTTGGAGATGAGAGGGTTATCACACAGTGCTCGTTTGGGGAAGGATGCCAGTACTCAGGATATCAAACCACACAGATAAACCAATCAGATTCACCAGGCCTCTCCCTCCCCAAAGGATGTAAGCTTCGAAGATTGCTAAGAGTCACTTTCAGATAAGCAGTAGCCGGGGAGGAGTAGAGGAAACAGACCCGTCAGATGACTGGACAAGACTCAGACCAGCTGAGCCACCTGGGAAGGACACCCCAACCCTTTGAACTGCCCGCACCGTGTGAACACGGTACACATACACATGCAGGCAAAACACCCATCACACCAAATAAAAAACCTCAGAAACTGTTTTATTTATGTGTATGTGTGTGTGTGTGTCGTCGGTGTGTTCGTATGCATATGTGTCGGTGACCACAGAAGTCAGAAGAGGGCCCTGGATCCCTTGCAACTGGAGTTACAGATGGTTGTGAGCCACCACGTGGGTGCTGGAAACCTAACCCAGGTCCTCTGTAAGAGCAGTCAGTGCGAGCTGGGCATGGTGGCCCACGCCTCTAATCCTAGCACTCGGGAGGCAGAGGCGGGAGGATCTCTGTGAGTTTGAGGCCAGCCTGGGCTACAAAGCAAGTTTTAGGACAGGACTCTGTTACATAGAGAAACCCTATCTCAAAAAAAAAAAAAAAACCACTAAAAAATAAAAACTAAAAACCAACCAACCAACCAACCAAACAAACATAAAAAGAGCACCCAGTGCTTTTCACTTCTAGGCACTCTCTTTAGCCCCAAGTTCTAATATTCTCATATACTTAGTTGCTTTCAATAGTTTCTGAGAACCGATTTCTTGCTTATACCATGATAAATCTTAATATTCTTTGGTTTGATAATATGAATTAATTTAAAAAAGTAAAACACTAAACTTCTATGTCAAAAGGTTGGTGTAGCCAAACAAGGATCATCCATCTGCAGTTGCCTTTTATTTTTTTAAAAAACCGTTGACATATATTGTGTATTGTGATGTGTTCATGAAGACATTTTCACATAAACGTATCGGGTACTTTGACCTCGTCTTTCCGTTTCTCAGTCTTTTCTCCCTCTGGTCCCTTTCTCCACCATCCTCCCTTCTGCTTTCATGTCACATGTGTGACAGGCCACTTATATATTATTTTATATATATTAAAATATTTATTTATTTATTTATTATGTATACAGTGTTCTGCCTGCATATTTGCCTGCACACCAGAAGAGGGCACCAGATCTCATTACAGATGGTTGTGAGCCACCATGTGGTTGCTGGGAATTGAACTCAGAACCTCTGGAAGAGCAGTCAGGGCTCTTAACCTCTGAGCCATCTTTCCAACTCTTATTTTATATTTTTAAGGGAAGATTTTATGTGATTACTTTTAAACTATGTGTATGTGTGTGTCTTTGTGTGGACATGTGTGCAAGTGCCCATGGAGGCAGGAGGTGTCAGATCTTCCTGGAGCTGGGAGTTATAGGCAGTTGTGAGCCAGCAGATGTGGGTGTTGGAACTCGGGCCCCCTGCAAGGACACTATGTGCTTTTAACTGCTAAGCCACCTGGAGTCTCATGGTTTTATAGTCTATGTGAAATGTAGGATCTGCAAATGGGAGAAACATGCAATATTTGTCTTTCTGGGCCTGGGTTATTTTTCCTGATAGAACGATCTCCAGTTGATGATCTCACTATGTATCGTAGGCTGGTCTCGAGCTTCTGCAAATCCAGGCACTTTGTGGTAAAGATTCTGCTTTTCCAGTTGTGTAATTGTCACCCGTTAGGTGACAAGGTACCGCACAGCTCAGGCCACCACAAGCACTTGTACAGGTCCCTGGAGAAGTTCAGACGTGCGCCTCTCCTAACCCCTATCACCTGCACAGACAGTTGTACCTCCTGTAATGTTAACTCAGCCAGACACAGCTCCTGCCTGCGGATGGCCTCTGTGAGTTTAGTTCCAGAGCCAGCCTTTGAACCGCAGCCTTCTTTCTGACCGTTATTGTTCAATTTAGGTGACTGTTTCTGCTCAGCGCGCTTGGTTAGGGCTCTAATCTCCCTGTCTAATTCTTGCCAGTTTGCAAATCAATTCTAAAACAAGGCATTGCTGTAGCCCACCATGGAGTAACATTACATTGCTCGAGTGCCAGCTCACCTGGACTGTGAATTCTTGGGCATTGAAATGTCTTAACTAAACACAAGTGTGTTGTATCACCTGAACCCCCAGGGATTGGCTGATGTCCAAGCATCTTGGGAGTTCAGTCTCATCATTTGATAAGTTATAGGTTTTTTTTTTTTTTTTTTTTTTTTAAAGACAAGCTCTCTTTGTATAGACCAGGCTGGCCTCAAGCTCAAGAGATCCACCTGCCTCTGCCTCCCAAGTGCTGGGATCAAAGGTGTGCATCACTTCTCCTGGCTAAATTCTGGTTTTATTTTTCCTTGGCATCCTAATGTTATGTGGTCCCATCTCTTTCTTGTACTTTCTCACTGTTAGAACTGGTGGGGCCTGCTTAAGATTTAATATGAGCCATTGGCCATTTACTGGTAGTTAACATAATAAAAAACAGCCTCTGCTTATTGAGAAAAGTTATTACAGATAGAAGTTCTGCAACAACCACTGTAGATTTTGGACCACATTCTGGGCCATTTTCAAGGCATCATTGAGAAGTATTCCTCACTGGGCGTGGTGGTGCACGTCTTTAATCCCAGCATTCAGGAGGCAGAGGCAGGTAGATCTCTGTGAGTTCAAGGCCAGCCTGGTCTACAGAGTGAGTTCCAGGACAGCCAGGGCCACATAGAGAAAACCTGTCTGAAAAAAAACCCAAAAACCAACCCCCTCCTCCCCACACAAAAAGTATTCCTGGAGATTCTTTCCATCTGTTGCTGTTAAGAACATGTTATCTTTATTTATCAGTTGCATTTTATTTTATTTTGACTAGCCAGAAGCAAAGTTACTTTGCATTAAAATGTATGCAGAACTCTCCCAGGAAAGTAGTTAATCCGTCACCGTGAATGGGAGAGTTCGCACATCACTTTCTTGTCGCAGAGCATTTGTATTGTGGGATCTCTGATTTACAAAGTGGTGTGATACATGTTCCAACACACCATTTAAAAGTACTCTGGGGGTCAAATTCTCTCTCTCTGTCTCTCTCTCTGTCTCTCTCTCTTTCTCAACTGTTCCATTAAAACTCTAACTATGGGAGGGATTTTTAAAGAATATTCCCTTCATGGGGGGAAAGTTGAGCCGTGTGCCTTTTATTTTTTATGGCTTCAAGTTTCCAAAGTGATAGGAAATGAGAATCACATGACCGTTTGAAGTTCATTGTCTCTGCAGGTCCCCAGTGCCATTTTTGTTCATTTTGTATGTTACAGTTAGGCTTGGCCTGCCTCTCTGCTTTTGCCCCGGATCAAACTGAACAATGTATACACAACACTGTAAAATGCTTTTTTAAAGGAAAGTATTTATGTCTATATGACAGCTTGAACTGCCAACATTATGTATATAGATCATCTTGAAGTATTTTTTTTTTTTTTTTTTTTTTTGGTTTTTCGAGACAGGGTTTCTCTGTGTAGAGATTTGCGCCTTTTCCTGGAACTCACTTGGTAGCCCAGGCTGGCCTCGAACTCACAGAGATCCGCCTGCCTCTGCCTCCCGAGTGCTGGGATTAAAGGCGTGCGCCACCACTGCCCGGCAAAGTATTTTTTTTTTTTTTATATTGAAAAGAAGAAAAATATGTTGATAACGATAGATGTTACAAAGAGGATGTTATTTCCAGGTCTGTACTAAAAATCAATTGGATGAACTACATCCCAAACTGGACACTGTAGCAGCAATTTTAAGTCTTATTTTTTTTTTTTTTTACTGTTTCTGTATTTGGAGGCTGCTACACAGATGATCTTCATCCATGACGTTGTTAGATAAGCTTGGATTTCTAGAGCAGACTGTTAATTTTCAAAGTTCCTTTGTTATCACTGAAATAGAAGTCCCGGGTTTCCTTGTGAGTGAAGATTCATATTTATAAGTACTGAGTTTACAGTTCAGGTTGGAGCCAGGTTCGAATAGGTGAAGGAAATAACGTGCTGGCTGTATAGGAAATGTCGTGGAAGTGAACGGTGAATGTCCTTCTGGGAGGAGCGAAACTAGCCATTCCTTCTGTTAGGCGCTGGTCACGCTGGTGCAGCTCCTGGCTCCCCACTGTATTTTATACACAACACACATGCTTTAATATGTTAGTGTTTGTGCGTTAATAGTTTCAGTTTGTTTAGCCACCTTGCTGCTAAGATTTTGCCATCCAATTCCTTTTTTTTCCCTTTACAATTTTAAACTCTTCTCTTCGTTAATAATTATTGTGATGAAATTGAAAAACAAACAAACAAACAAACAAAAGCCCACGTTATTTTGCCTCTCCACTGTGGAATATCTGCTTCTCTCTTTTGTCTGGAGTCTAGACACCCAAAGGGAGAGAGCATAGAGGAAGAGGATATTTCCCTCCTGTTTTTGCCTGAACACTTGGCACTTGTGATCGGTTTTTTTTTTTTTTCCTTTCTTTTTGAGACAAGGTCTCACTGTGTAGCTCTAGCTGTCCTGGAACTCATTTTTGTAGACTAGGCTGGCTTTGAACTCACAAAGACTTGCCACTCTCTGCCTCCCGAGTGCTGAGATTAAAGGCGTGTGTCACCACTGCTGGCTAACCTTCAATTTTTCTTTTCTTTTCTTTTCTTTTCTTCTCTCTCTCTTCTTCTTCTTCTTCTGCCTCTTCTTCTTCTTCTTCTTCTTCTTCTTCTTCTTCTTCTTCTTCTTCTTCTTCTTCTTCTTCTTCTTCTTCTTCTTCTTCTTCTTCTTTTAAAGGAATTGGAATTATTCTTTTAACACCTGTCTGGGACTTCAGTAATCCATCAGGTTTTCCATGCCAACTCAGCTGGGGCTTTTTACAGATTTGGGGCTTTTCACAGATTTGGGGCTTTTTACAGATTTTGTTCTTCCCTTCTCTCCTCCGTCTCTTCATTTTACCTCCTTGTTCATCCTCCCTTCCTTCCTCACTTCCCTTTGCTCCTCTCTTCTTCTCCTTCTTCATTTTAGCCTCGGGGCTCTTATAAACATATAACGTATCACATAGAAGTGGTTATCAATTCCGGGGAACAGGGAATTTCTTACCCAACATCCTATTATGCTGATGATGACAGCAAACGAAATTCCTTCCAATGACTTTTTAGGGGGCCGGCAAGATGGCGCCTTGGGTAGAGGTATCTATCACCAAGCCTGGCAACTTGAGTTCTGTTCCTGAGGCCTGCATAGTCCACTATAGGACAGAATTGACTCTGGAGCTGTCTTCTGACCTCCACATGCATGCTCTTGTGCATGTGCGCACTCTGGCATGTGTGCCACCACTGCCTGGCTCTGTTCCCAGTGTGGCCTTGAACTCACAGAGATCCAGACGGATCTCTGCCTCCCGAGAAGGGTGTGTGCCACCACTGCCTGGCCTCTATGTCTAATAAAGTGGCTGGCTCTGTCCTCTGATCCTCAGACAAGTTTATTAGGGTAGACACTATATCACCACAAATGACTGTATAGATTTGACCACAGGGAGACCATTGTAAAACTTACCAAGGTCACTGACCTGTATAGGAGTGACTAGGTTAAAAAAAAAAAAAATCACACTGCGTGTGTTGTGGACTACATGGGAGATGAAAATACAGCAGTAGTGGGTTGTAGTTGTAACTAGAGGGAGAGGTAGGGTGCAAGTGTGTTATTGTTTGCTTGCTGGGTTTCTTTTATTTTTAACTTTGGTACTGATGACTGAGTCCAGGGTATGCATTAAGCATGCTCCCTTCACTGAGCTGTACCCTCAGGTCCTGGTTGATAGTTTCTTTAGGCAAACGTTGTGTTGCTTATGTTCTGTTCACCCGAGAATTGGTGATAGAACAGCAAAGGAAGTGAAGATAACTAGCAGATCCGTGGAGGAGGTGGGGCGAGGAGGAGGTGGGCTCCAGAGAGGACATCGTAGCCCCTGCGGGAGCACTGGGACAGGAGGGATGACGGGGATGGGGTTTATGGCTTAGGGGTTTATGGATGTAATGATGGCAAGTTGTGGGGCATCATCTTGAATGGCTTTTGTTTTCCCCAGTGGGGCAGGAGAGGGTCGCGGTAAGTACTAGATTGGATGAGAAACGTCTTTCTGCTACACCACATAACATCTTTGAAACAAGAGAAGGTGTGTTCGATTTATTTTTATAATTATTGTGTATGAGGGGCAGATGTGGAGGCTGGAGACAATCTTTGGGAGTCAATTTTCTCCTTTAACCATTTGTCCGTCCATCAAGGGTCCCTGAGATCGAATGGTCAGACTTGCACAGCAAACGCTCTTACCCACTGAGATACCTTGCTGGTCCAAAACAATAAACTTTTAAAAGTCCCTAACCAACTTGCCAACATTTGGAGTATCTCACACAGAATAGACGCGTGATTTATGTAAGAGCTATTTTCATCCTTTAATGACACAGAGAAACATTATTCCATTCTGAGCACAGAACCGATTGTGCGTTGGAAGGCTTCTTTTCCAAAAGGGATTTCTTGTTGGGACACAATTATCTTCCTTTTGGAACCTCTTCCCTTGTCTCTGATCTTTTAGCTGGCTCAGAACATAGATCTCCACAATAAAGGGCTTCTCAGAACACCAATGGCAGTGATTTTTTGGGGGGACCGGCCCTGATCCTCAGAATCAAAACCACACTCTTGATGGCCCCAGGACCATTGCTCCTAAGGGCCCCGATACATTTTTTTTTTTCTTTTTTATTCTCTCTTCTGCTCCTAAGCTTTGTCTGTAAGTGGAATGTGAGCCCAAATTTTCAAGTTTGAAAAGCATAAAGAAAGGAAACAAGCAAATAGGGAAGGAATATAAATACTGAACAAGACCGGGTGAGGTGACAGGCGACTGCGGCCGTTTGGAAGGGGGCCAGGAGGCAAAAACGCAGGGCTGTGGAGTTCACAGGAACTGTTTAGTGTTCAGCATGCTTCAGCGACCACACAGAGCAAGCCAGATCGCTCTGGTTTTGTCTCCTTCCCGTTAGTTAGCCGTGGAAACTTGACGTTAGGTGATGTGTGTTTTCTGTCGGCAAAGGGATGTAAATTTAGAGGCTTGTGGGGGGCGCTCCGCGTGATTGGAATCACTAGAGAGGACCCCTTGTGGCGAGAGTGCTAAATACTTCAACTGGAGCCTGAGTTTAAGACTGGGTCCTTTGGATAAGGAAACAACAAACTAAGCCAGTCAACAAAAAGCCCCCCAAACCCCACAAAGCTCGTTAAAATTACACTTCAGATACTAAGAGTCTTTAGGTTTTTTTTTTTTTTTTTGGACAACACCAAACACTTCAATGAGGTTTTGTGTACATTATGTCTTGAGGAGTTCAGTATAATTTTAAACATTCCAGATTTATCAGTTTAAGTCACAAAACCACTGAAAAGCAAAGAATAGGGGTTTTCACGTCTATTTTGCAGAAGGATGGGGAGGGGGGCTAGAGAGCAGGTAGGTAACAAGTGATTTTCCTGCTAGGCAGGCCAAGTTTACAATAGAATCTGGGTACCTTATCTTGGGCTTAGTTCAGAAGTCCTGGTGTAGAAAACATTCATTATTAAAGCTCCACAACAAAACCTGCTATTTTGCAAATGTCAAGGGATCTCTTTATTCTAGAAAAGATGGATTGTGAGATGTAAAACTCACTCTTTGTTTCTCTGTGAAAAGAAACCATTCCAAGATCCTCCCTGGGAAAAAGGATGCTTTAAAATAAATCTGGAAGGGCATTATGTCAGTAACTAAGACTCTTTAGATAAATGTCCATTCTGTCCATTTTAAGGGAGGCTACGGGAAAAATACTCTTATTTTGCAGGCTTCCTTGGAAGTCCTATAAAATGAACCCCCTTTCACAGCTGATTTTCTCTGACAGTCCCCAGATCCTGTCTTTCCTCTTGGCTCCCTGGTATTTGTTCCAAGAGTGTCTGCAGAACTAATAAATATATGCTTTCTTCTATTTTGAATTCAGTCCCTTAAGAACAGGACTGCCAAAGCTCCAACAAATAGTTCATGTTGTTGTTAAAGTAGTTTTGTGTGTTATTACAAGAAAAATAAAAGCATGATTAGCTAAGGAAACATGTCATAAAGGCTCAACACCCAAACTCAAGGAATTGTTGGCATAATAAGGAATTAGGCGGTGGGGTGCAGTATTGTTGAGTTTAAGATATGGTTCTGGGGAATAAAAAGGCTGTATGTATACATGCTCTTATGTTCATGGAAGAATTCATGTTATATATGGAAGGAAATACAGAAAAAAAAATCTCTGTAAGTAGAAAAAAAGAAAAGTTCAAGGATGAACCTGTTTTCTGGTGCCTTAAATCGAATAATTGTTCTACTAAAGGGGTTTTGATAACTCCTCTGTCTGGCTTTTTACTGCTCTGTGGTCGTTCCTACAGACAAGAAGCGGAAAGTACGGTAGGCAGTATAAGGGTGTGTGAGACGATAAGATTTCAGTGGAAAAACAGTCTCAGATGAGACCCACCGCTCCAGAGACTCTGCATTTTAAGGAATAACAGAGTGAGGATTTCCTGGCCTTTTCGTATCCCCTGCTTTACAATTTCTCACTTTCAATAATTCTAACCTTCAGCTTTAATCTGAAACTGTCCCTTATTTTGGGCAGGGAAGAAAGAAAGTTAAATCTAACTTATTTCGAGCCTCCTAAGAGGTCTGTAGGTCTCTAGGGAAAGTATGTGCCTGGCCTTTTTCAACCAAGTATTTTCAGTAACAAGTTGTCAGTGAGGTCACTGACTAGCCCAGGATTAGATACCACCCACCCTGGCTTGTAGCCTCCCCTTCTTTTCTTATCCTGGGTGAGTAGCGTCTCAGCTAAAGTGACTGCCCAACCGTCACTGTCTCTCAACTTGGTCCTCTGTAGCTCTGTGACTTTCAGGAGGCTTTTGCTTGTCCTCAGAGCTCTGCTTGGAAAATCCCCCCCTCAAGAGCGGGACTCAAAGCACATTGACTCTACAGGACGCGGCAGAAAGGTAAGAGTCAAGTCTATAAACGAAGAGCTAGCTGGGCTTCGGTGCGCTCTTCTTCCTCCCTCGATTCCTGCGTCTCCTTCATACGTCACGGCGTTATAAGGCAGGAGTTTCTTCTGAATGGAGGAAGATCGCATTAGTGTAGGAAATGGGGATGTTTTGACTAGCTGTGATGAGAAATGGAGGCTTCCATGCTAATTTCAAAGTTAAAAATAACTTTCAGACCATGCCAGGGAAAGCTAATAGCCAAGGGCATGCTTAGCATTCAGAGGGTTTCTGGCTATAAAAAGCCAATTGGATGCTCTGCAGGGAAAGATAAGATATGGCCTGGATGCTTGAGCTTTGGCATGGGGCTAAGGAGAAGGAAGCAAAATTGAAAATCTTCGAAAGGGCTTTGCTTCCAACCAAAAGTTTATTCATAGCAGACGGAAAGTGTTTTGAATGGCTAGTGGCAAAGAGCACCAGTCTCTACGTTTAATATTGGTCATATACTGCTTGTGGCATTGGCAGTGATATTGGAAGGTTGAGGAATGATCTCAGAGCTGTTTGGCATTTCTAACCATGTGATGAAAATCGCAGTGTAGAGTGATTTTATTTTACTTGTGATGTAGCGTCTATACAGAGGGAAGGTTGCCGGTTGAATGGGTCCGAGTAGCTGCAAGCAGCAGCTGTTACCTAAGTCAAGAACAGGACTGCAAGTAGTGAGTCCAGAAGGAAAGAGGGAATCCAGGATAGACACCAGGAGCTTCACTGACTGCAGAGGTTTTGAGTCTCAGATCTACGCCACCAAGAAAGACTCGCAACAATCTGATGATACATGAAATCAGTGACTTGTTTAAGACACACCAATGGAGAAGCAGGGGTTCAAAGAAGCCTCGGTTCTGGGTTTGTGGCTAGTTCATCCAGCTAGAGCAGAAGATCAATGCAGAGAGAATACATAGGATTTGAAGCTGTGGATTACCAAGAGTTAAAGTGAATGGCATGTTTGGCTATGTTATTAGAATTTCAGTGTTCATTATAAAAAAAAATTACCTCAAAGGTGATGTAGGAGGGAACCTAAAATACAGACAGGTATAGACATGCTCATTTACATCTGTTACCTCCTACACACAGTTTGGATGTTCCTTATTATTTGAGTAAAAGATTGGGACTTTTTAGAGTCGCATTTATTTTTATTACAAAAGTAGACAGTGCTCATTGTGTGATTTTTGAAAGAACAGAGGAAAAATTATTGTTTGTGATCTCACTGATACATGTTTCCTTCTAGTCTTCTTTTTCTCCCTGGCTTTAGAATCGTTGCTATAATATTGAGAGTCATATCTGTAGCCTTGCTTTTTCCCTTCACCTTAAGCTTTCATGTTTAGATATACTATCCCCAGTTTTATATAGCTCCTATTGTGTTGTCTCACAACCTTTCAGTGAATATAATTTTGTTAATCATTGCTGAACATCCAGGTGCTATGAAAAACTGCTTTTGCGTATTTTTATGTGAATTTACATCACGTATTTATATTTAAGATAATTTCCTTAATCCCCGTTCCTAAGTGTGGAGTTGTTGGAATGCAGAATGTTCAACTTGAAGGTGAAGCTTGTGATTTTTAAGATCTGTTTTTACTGTTTTTCTTTTAAAGCATTATAAAATTTCTTGTCAGCCAAATAAAATATTTATTAAGTGTTTATAATGTGTAAACACGGATATCAGGCAGATGGATAACAACATACTAAGTTTTTATAAGGACACAATCTTACCTACTTACAGAATTTCAATTTATAAACATCAACAAAGCTACACATGGCATTGAAAGAGCCCCAGCTCTCCCTGAAACCGATATGATTGTCGATTATTTGTGTCACATTGGCTGTCGAACAGTAGCATTTGTAAACCCTGCTGGGAAACTATGTATGCACAATACTGATTTATAGAAGTTTTATGATCCAGCTGTGAGGAATAAATTGCAAAACCAGGAAAAGTCAGTAAATATCTCAGTTATAGAACAGCCGGGGAAATCACAATTATTTGGAGGAAATCTACAGGCTGAAGAATTGAAAGAAAAAGAAACAAAGGCACAGAATAAGGCATCAATTGGGTGGGAGTTGGGGAAGAGGAGCTTCAGTTTTTAAATTGTTGAATTAAGGAAGTATGATTGTAAAAGGGAAAAGCTAAGGCATGATGATAAAACTGTCAGAGGTGGTGGCCTGTACAGAGAAATCAGTTGGGATGGGGGCAGAGATCCCTGTATTATTTGATGGGAGACGAGGTGTAGAGTTGTGAATTCTCAAAGGAGGTATGTTGCCTCTCTTTAAAAAAAGCTTTCCAACCATGGCTTCTTATTTTTGGGTGGTATTTGGAGGGGCTCCTTAAGGGGCAGGCAGGAGTTCTCTAGCCTCTTTGACCTTTGGTTTACATGTTTCACTTTTTAATTTGGAATGGGAAGGGTTCATTTTTAAGAAAAGGAATTGGCAGCTCAGTCTTGCCTGAAGAAGATACCATGTATCTTGTGGTGAAGACTTAAAAATAGCCTTTAATCCCAGTACTTGGGAGGCAGAGGCAGGCGGATCTCTGTGGTTCGAGGCCAGCCTGGTCTCCCAAAGTGAGTTCCAGGAAAGGCACAAAGCTACACAGAGAAACCCTGTTTCGAGATAAAAAAAAGTATTTATTTGTGGATCATTGGCTCATGGGAATGTTAGTCTAGAGTTTCAAAAGCTTTTTTTTTTTTTTTTTTTCTGATTCTAGTTTTTATATTGGATTTTAAGTGACATTGTGCTGTGGGGGTGGAAACTGAGTTTGTCCAAGTGGTTAATCTAATGGAAAATGACAGATAATTGGGAGTACAGAATTGTTGAAAGTCAGGACTGTTACTCACTGCTCCTGATTACTCTTCCACGTACTTAATTATACCTCATAACTATATTGCTGCTGCCTGGAACTCGGCCAGTAATCGGTAACCAATGTGATAGCTAACTTTAGGGACTAGGAAGTGACTTAAAATTCCAGTGTATAAAATTATTGTCTTGGCACCTCTTTTCTTTGTCTGCCTTTCATTTGTTTTTTTAAAATATTATTATTTTTTTGTGTGTGCATGTGCCATGATGCATGTATGGAAGGCAAAGGATAACAACCGGGATGTCTCTCTTTTCACAATGATGTGCATCCTGGGATTGTACCTCAGCTTGTCGGGCTTGGTGGCAGGTGCTTTTACTCACTGAGCCTTTAATTTGCTTAACTGTTATGTCTATATACTTCCGGTCTCTCCAGTCAGTGGGAAAATTGACTTGATACAGATACAGCAATGTTTTAAAAATTTATTTATTATGTACACAGTGTTCTGCCTATGTGCCAGAAGAGGGCGCCAGATCTCATTATGGATGGTTGTGAGCCACCATGTGGTTGCTGGAAATCGAACTCAAGGCCTTTGGCTGCTCTTAACTGCTACTGAGCCACCTCTCCAGCCTCTGCTGACACAGCAATGTGTAATGTGAAAAATGTCAGTGTGTCAGCTCCCCTTTAAATTTAATGCCATTCAAAGTATGATCTGCAGTTCTCAGTTTGTTACTGTGCCAAAGTGCAAACCAGCCATACTAGAAACACTTTGCAGCGGGACTCTGCAGATGAGCGAAGCGGTTATTGATTTACAGTTTCATGGGAACCCCTTGCAGAATTCACTCAGAATAGCATTGCTTAAGTTAAACCAAGCATTGATCTCCCCTACCAATATATGTAAAGGCAGAGAACTGGCACGAAGGCACACAGTTATTACATAATAGATGAATGTCAATGCAAAGAGCCCCTGATGTACCTCACCGAGAAGCCTACAGAATGACTGAGAGGCAAGATTATTCAAGGGATAGGGTCTACGCTAACACTCACTTGGGAGTTTATTCTAAATGCTATAGGTTGTTGCTATTGAAACAAAGATCCTGCTCTCATGGTGTTTCTGTGTGTGTGTGTGTGTGTGTGTGTGTGTGTGTGTGTGTGTGTAGATTAAGAAATAAGATCTATTCTGAGACTTCCCCCAGCCAGAAAAGCCTTAGTTTATGGTTGAAACTTACAAATTGTTTCCACTGAAATTTATGGGAGTAGCAGATTTTTTTTTAAAGACTGATTTTTGTTTCATGTGTATGAATGTTTGCCTGTATGCATGTGTGTACACCACATGCATGCAATGCCCATGGAGGCCAGAAGAGGGCATCAAATCTGCTGGAGCTGGGGTTACAGCCAGCTGTAAAGTTACTGTGTGGGTGCTGGGAACTGACCTCAGGTTCTCTGCAAGAGCAGCTCCTACTGGGTGAACCAGCTCTCCATTCCCTGATTGACTTGCTTTTCAAGGGGCCTTTGCAGTTTCTGTTTTTCCCCAGGATGGGATAACAAAGGAATCATAGTTTTAAGAACCAAGTAGTCTGTACTAGATGCTGCTGGTCGCTTATGTAACACCTCTGTGCCCCTTCCCTCCCCCGGTTAATTTATAAGACTACATCATCTACCTCCTGAGCCTTGGGATTTCAGGCATGTACTACCATGTTTAGGAGGTGATGGGGGAATGAATACAGAGCTTTGTGCACGCCAGGCAAGCACTTTACCAACTGAAGTACATCCCAGCCCAGTTAAATTTATGTGTAACGGTTTATCAAGTTCTCCTAATGGTCTCGGCATTTCACTGCAAGGAGAATTAACATGTTTTAATGTTTAACTTGCGAATACATCCTTCCTTCTTTTCCTTTTGGTTTCCTTAGTTCTTTCATGTCTTTCATAGAATTTTAAAGTTGTCTTCATATCATATCGATAAACCCTGATACCATCATCTCTTTCCTTCTGTTTTAATTATGTGTAAGAGGGAGAATTGTTGCTCTTGCCCCTCATTTGTGTCTTGAGGAAATGTCACAGTGGCCGAGGCATAGCGGGCATTTAATGGGCTGTAGGACCCAGATCACCACGCTGGCTCTTTCGGATTTGATTCTTACCTTTCCCAACTTCATGCTTTAAAGTTTTTTTTTCTGTTTTTGGTAAATATTAATTAATTTTTTGGAGACAGAGTCTCCCTATGTAGCTGCCTTGGAATTTGCTGTGTAGACCAGGTTGGCCTTGAAGTCACAGAGAACTGCCTGCCTCCCAAGTACTTTGATATAAGGCTTGCACCATCACTCCCAGCTAAGATAAACATTTTAAAGAACGATCTAATGTAGCCCCCGCCAAGCCTCGGCAGTCCTGCAGCCCACTTATAAAATAAACACACAGACGCTTATATTGTTTAAACTGTTTGGCCTAATGGCTCAGGCTTCTTGCTGTCTAGTTCCTATATCTCAAATTAACCCATATCTATTAGTCTATAAGTTGCCACGTGGCTCGTGGTTTACCGGTACCTTACATCTTGCTTTTCATGGCGGTGGCTGGCAGGGTCTCTCTGCCTTAGCCTTCCACTTCCCAGAATTCTCCTCTTTCCTTGTCCCGCCTACACTATCCTTCCTGCCTGGCTACTGGCCAATCAGTGTTTTATTTATCAACCAATCATAGCAACATATATTCACAGCATACAGGACATCCCACAGCAACCTAGAAAATTATTAACTAGGTCTTTGTGTCTCTGCTTGCTCGTACGTGTACCACTTGTGCATATGGTACCTGCAGAAGCTGGAAGAGAGTGTTGAATTCTCTGTCAATATAGTGACGGGCAATTGTGAGCCACCTGATGTGGATGTTTGGAACTGAACCTGAGTCCTCTCTGCAAGAGCAGTAAGCGCTCTTAAGTTCTGAGTCATTTCTCCAGCTACAACATTAATTTTTTTTTAAGCTGAAAAGGTTATATCCCATTGATTTTTTTACTGTAACAGAGTGCCTAAACTAAAAGTCCATTCTAACTGGCTTAAGCAAAAAGTCTTTCATAAGTTACACTAGGCATTCCAAATATCCTCCAGGAGAGAAAGAGACACAGTGCAAGACAACAGACCAGCAGTAGCATCTAGCCGCATCACAGGCAGAGCCGGCCAGAGGTTCCTGTTTCTACTATTCTGGTCACTGGGTTGGACGTATGACATATAGTCCCACCCAAGCTATTGTTTAGCAGACTTCATTTCACCAAGTCTGCTTATTTTTTTTTTTTATTTTTTATTTTTTTCAACCGTATACCTTTGGTAGAAGATTCTTCAGACTCGCTGACTTAGTACCTGCTGGCCTTTTCCTTTCCTGTCCAGCCTCTGTGTTGCTAAGCAAAGCAGAGCTGGGACCGGAGAAGTATTAAGTGAGCAAGCCTATAGAGAATATCTGTCACGAAGAGTATATACTAAACGTGAATTTCTTTCCCGATCTCACTTCTGCCCCTCACTCCCATGAATCTCCGCCAATAGAGTCCCTCATGCAAGTATCTGGTATAATTAAAAAATGTTAATGCATCATTCTCTAGAGCCTCATACAAATTTACTTAACTTTTTTTTTTCTTAAAGATTTATTTATTTATTTATTATGTATACAGTGTTCTGTCTGCCTGCCAGTTCTCATTACAGATGGTTGTGAGCCACCATGTGGTTGCTGGAAATTGAACTCAGGACCTCTGGAAGAACAGCCAGTGCTCTTAACCGCTGAGCCATCTCTCCAGCCCCCAAATTTACTTAACTTTTTATGACATTCATTTATTTTGCATAGGCATGAGTAGGTGTGTATGTGTGTGTGCATGCCACAGCCCATGTGAGGTCAGAGGACAACTTTGGGAGTCACTGTATTCTTTCCACCGCGTGGGTCCCAGGGATCAGCCTCAGGTTGTCAGACTTGGTGGAAGGCACCTTTCACCATTACCTTACCTTGCTGGCTAGAATGATATTTTGACCCTTTTCTAGGGGTCAATATAAAATTCCCCAGTTTTAATTCTCAGATAACTTCTTTTCTGACTCTGTCTTTCTCTCTCGTTCTGAATCCCTTACTGCTTCCACTTTCCCTGTTACCCAGAGAGACCAGCAAGAACTCTTTGATAAGGCATATACATTGCTGTGTGACACAGTCATTCTCAACTCACGATGCTGTGCTCTCCCTGGAGTATTTGGCAGTATCTGGAGACATGTTGATTTTCATAACCGAGGCACAGGTGCTGCTAGTGTCCAGTGATTAGAGGCCAGGGATGCTTTCAAAATGCCTACCACACTATGCACAGCCACCACATCAAAGAACTATTTAGTCAAAGTATCAGTTAGAGAAACCTTGCTTTAACACGACATACCCTGAAACAAACAATTATTCAACAAATAAGTATTATTTCTTTGAAAACATTTGATTTATTTTCTATTATTTATTATACTTACGTTTATTATTTTATGGGTAAGAGTGTTTTTTTTTTTTTTTTTTTTTTTGGTTTTTCGAGACAGGGTTTCTCTGTGTAGCTTTGCGCCTTTCCTGGAGCTCACTTGGTAGCCCAGGCTGGCCTCGAACTCACAGAGATCCGCCTGGCTCTGCCTCCCGAGTGCTGGGATTAAAGGCGTGCGCCACCAACGCCCGGCCGGGTAAGAGTGTTTTGTCTGAATGTATGTAAGTATACAGCACACATGCCTGGTGCCCACAGAGGCCAGAAGAGGGTGCTGGATCCTTGGGAACTAGTCATGCTTGGTTTTAAGCTGCCGCGTGGATGCTGGAACTGAAGCTCAGGTCCTCCGCAAGAGTAGCCAGTGCTCTTAACCACGGAGACATCTTTTCAGCCCCGGCACCATCCACTTTATCTCCTCTCCCCAGGCTCAGCTTCCTCTCAGACAGTTGGCACGATCTTTTCATTTTAAAGAGCGTGCTCTTTGATAGACAAGATAAAAACAAAGTAAAATGTTGCTGTTTTCCTTCCCCCCTTCACTTGTTCACGTTGTGAACCCTGCCTGCATGGGAGGAGGGCTGCTGGTTTTCGTCTTCATCCTCAAACCCAGCCTAAGAGTTTTTGCGCTGGGCATTTTCACAGGTCTCCTCTCATTCTGAGGTTAGCCCCCTCTTCAATCGCCAATACTACACGACCTGCTGTTCCTCTTCTTTTGCGTGTCCTTCAAAACTTCTAGTTCCTTAGAAAGCTCCTTGTACACCTCGGTGAGTTCTTCACGTGTGGTCCCCCTCATTTCTTCCTCGTCTGTGATTGTAACAGTGGTTTCATTTCTTGACCCATCTTTGACTTCAGAGCCTTGCATCTTCTGTGAACCGCTAAGCACCCGGCGATTACGGCTTGTCCTACTTCGCTCCGTGTTTCCTTTCTTGGCTATAACGGACTCCAAGGTGATGTAGTGTTCAGTTTCCCTCTTCTGTACTGTATTCCTCTTTGTTGTTAAGACTCGGGTTCAGGGTGGCAGAAATCTCAGCTAATTTCAATAGTACATGAATCCTGGAAATTCATATTTCAGCCCGCATCATTTTTGTGTCTGTTTTTACCAACTAGGCTCTCACATCCTGGGGTCTAATGTATCAAGCACACAGTGAGTTCAAGGCAAAGCTTGACTGTGTTTTATTTCTGGAAATTACAATCTTCTGACTAACAGTTCTTGGAGATGTATTGCTGGGAGGTGGCCTGAAAACTCACCCCCCACTGGCTGTCTAAAAAGTAGTTCCTAGACATTCAGGGGTGTGAGCTGCCATTTTGGCTCTCTAGGCCATCCTCAAATCTCTGAT
Source organism: Peromyscus leucopus (assembly GCF_004664715.2). Taxonomy (NCBI): domain Eukaryota; kingdom Metazoa; phylum Chordata; class Mammalia; order Rodentia; family Cricetidae; genus Peromyscus; species Peromyscus leucopus. Next base: position 31,828,575 of record NC_051084.1, on the reverse strand, counting down.
AGGATGTGGATGTATACAGGTGGCTTGTAAGGGCTTGTGTCGCAGGAATCTTAAAAGTTCTTATTAATAAAATCAAACCCGAGGCGAGTTATTGGGGTCCATGCTGGTAGATCAGAGAGACAGAACAAGCCACAGCTATCTCACCTCGCCGGATCCTCAGCTGGTCTTGTCTCCTCAGACTGGAGGCCTCTGAGTCCTCATCCGGAATGGGTCTCAGCTGAATTACTGCTCAAAAGCCTGAATGCTCAACCAGCCAAAATCTTAACCAGCCAAATGCTTCTAGTTTCTGGTCCTCATGCCTTATATATCTTTTTGCTTTCTACCACCACTCTCTGGGATTAAAGGTTGGCTTTCTGGGATTAAAGGCGTGTCACCATGCTTGGCTGTTTCCAATGTGGCCTTGAACTCACAGAGATCCAGAGGGATTTCTATCTCTGGAATGCTAGGATTAAAGGTGTGAGTGCCACCATTTTCTAGCTTTTGTATCTAGTGGCTGTCTGTTCTCTGACCCCAGATAAATTTATTAAGGTACACAATATTTTGGGGAACACAATACCACCACAGGCTTGGCTCCCATGGCTGCTATATTCAGACACAACAGAGTTTTATTTGTACGCCACCCCAATTTGTACCATTCATGAAACCAATAAGAAAGTAGACAGATTAAAAAAAAAATGAAAGTATGATAAACAAAGTTAATTAGAAATTCAAGAAGATAACAAGTATTTTATTTTTAGTAAGAGTATGTCCCAATTATTACACAGGACATAACTTAGGCCAGGAGCTTATTTACTGTTCACATGAACTCAAAGTTAAGTGGGCATTTTGTCTTCTATCTGTGAACCATAGAGTAAAGAAGTATGTTTCTCGTGTTTGCAAATCATCAAGGAGATCCTCATCCTCTTGTGTCTCAGAGGGTACAACAGGGTCCTTTTCTAGTTTCACAAAGGTGGTCCCTTCTAGTCGTTTCTACAGTTGGGCTCATCGACACTGAGAAGACCACAGGATGTTTGTCTATGTATCCAGAGAAGGGAGTGAAGACCAGGCAGGACCTCTTCCTTTCCCAACAAACTCGATGCTAACAAGTTTATTTTCTTATTCATTTATTTAATTTAATTTAATTAATTTATTTATTTGGTTTTTCGAGACAGGGTTTCTCTGTGTAGCTTTGTGCCTTTTCCGGGAACTCACTATGTACCCCAGGCTGGCCTCGAACTCACAGAGATCCGCCTGGCTCTGCCTCCCGAGTGCAGGGATTAAAGGCGTGCACCACCACCGCCGCGCATGGGTGCTTTTGCGGGTGTGTGAGAGTACACGAAGAAGCCAGATACTGACACCCGGATGTCACCATCCATCCCCTTTTTCAACCTTTTGTCTTTTGAGACGGGGTCTCTCCCTGAGCCCGGAGCTCACCATTGAGGCTGACGGGCCAGAGATTCTCTTGTGTCTGTCGTTCAGGGCACTGCGGCTGCAGGCGCCTTCTGCCGTGCCGGGCTTTATGTGGGTGCTGGGATACAAGCTCGGGTCCTCACGCTCGAGCAGCAAGTACTTCACCCACCGAGCCAGCACCCCAGCTCTAGAAGTGTCTGAAGATTATCCGTTATTATTAGTGTGTGTGTGTGTGTGTGTGTGTGTGTGTGTGTGTGTACGGACACACACATATGCCATGGCCTATGTGTGGAGCTTGGAGGGTAATTTGCATTATGTGGGGCCCCGGGGATTCAGCTCCGGTTGGAAAGCTCCACAGCAAGCGCCTTTATGCGCTGAGACATTTCCGTCAGCCCAGACAGTGGTTTTTTTTTTCTTCTTGAAGCATCACACTGGTCCTGAGTGAGATTTGCTAGTGAGGATGAGAGGGCTGTCGCAAGTATGTGAACCTGAGACAAAACCCCAGCCGCGGAGGATGGGGAGAAAGACCCTCACTCTAAAAATGCCCTCCTGTTTCCTGCTGTACTCCAAGAGGGGCGCCTTTTAGTCTGTGTGCCACGGAGCTGGAAGGCTCTGCTGACCCAGACATCATGCTTGGTGGACTAAGGAGCTGAAGCTGTGGATGCCGCGCCTGACATCCGAGGGAGGCAGCGAACTGCCCTGTCTTGAAGTCATTGTGGCCTCTGACAGGGCCCACAGCAGGAGAAAAGGTCACCCCGGGGTGCGGGGGAGTTTCCATCCCTAAATCTTGTGCTGAGGGCAGAGCACGGCATCTTTGAACAGAGCCTGCTTGTTTTCTGGGCCGCAGCTCTGTTTTCTCTCTCCGAGGCATGTAATCGCCCCCGGAGCTTTTGAAAAGTTTAAGGGACAACTTAGTAACTGGAGTGATTTTTTTTTTAACTTGAAATATTTTAGATATGATCTCATCTTTGTCTCAAACTATTAAAGCAGGCCCTGCTATTACCATATGTATTTTATAAATGTGATATTATAACACATTATTTTATAGTTATTAAATTCTGCAAAAGATTATTTTTTCCTCATTATGGTATGATCTTAGGAGACTATATTTCTATTTTTCTATAGTTTTGTTCTTTGCAGTTTTGAATATATTCATTGTGTATGTCAGGGCGTCTTAAACTTTTTGTACTTATGACCCATTTTACATGAGAAATTTGCCTGGATATACAAATATACAAAACAGTTGTACAAATCAAACATTTACTGACAATAAAGCATAAAGAAATTTATTTTAAGACAATTCTTTGGTATACATACACACATATATACATATATATGTATATGCTTATATATTTTATTAAAGGCAAATTTATATATGAGTGAGATGATGTACATGTTTAACTTTTACATAAAGAATTAAATCTTGGCTGAATGTTTTATACTGCAGGACATAGAGTATCATCAACTTTTTTCACAACTTGTCAATATATTGTTAAGGCTGAGAACACCACTTTATACAAAATTTCTTTCTTTTTTTTTTTTTTTTTTTTGGTTTTTCAAGACAGGGTTTCTCTGTGTAGCTTTGCGCCTTTCCTGGAGCTCACTTGGTAGCCCAGGCTGGCCTCGAACTCACAGAGATCCGCCTGGCTCTGCCTCCCGAATGCTGGGGTTAAAGGCGTGCGCCACCACTGCCTGGCTGGCTTCACCAGTTATTAGGTAAGTGCAAATTAAAACAAAAATGGGTACAATAGTGAATACTATACTAACGGACTACCTATTAGATTATGTATTTATGTGACTGGAAAGGGGCCAGTGAGAGGACTCAGTGAGCTAAGCTGACCTGAGTTTGATTCCCCAAGTCCTCATGGTGGGAAGGAGAGAGCTGACTCTTGTAAGTTGTCCTCTGACCTTCATGCATGTGCTGTGCCACACACACACACACACACACACACACACACACACACACACACACACACACCAATAAGTAAATGAATGTAAAAAAAAAAAAAGAATTGGAAGCAAAGGGAACTTTTCTGCCCAGAGAACAGTGTCCAGGGCTGCAGATACGGCTCAGCTGTCTAAGGCTAGGCTCACAACGAAAGCGTCAGCAGATGATGTTCACAGAAGTATCCAAAGCAGGGACCGGAAAGCTGTGGGTGAAGGACCTTGTGTGTGTTAGGCAAGTCCTGCATCACAGAGCTGTATCCCCAGCCCGAGACACTCTGATTCTTGTGAAACTGATTTTCTTTTATGCCTGTATTTCTTTTGTATTATTTTGTAAACTGAGGCATTGTAGAGAGTTAATGGAGACATGAGTAAAACAAACATGACTACTTGGTGGTGAAATCCATTACAGTTTTCTTTTCTTTTTTTTGAGATTAATATTATGATCCTTATTTTTTTATTCATTTTACACACCAACCACAGATCCCCCTCTCATTCCTCCTCCTGCCCCCCACCTTCCCCTATTACCCTAAACCTGGTATATTCAGTCGAGGCAGGACCAAGCTCCTCCCCGCTTTATCAGGGGTGAGCAAGGTGTCCTACCATAGGTAATGGGATCCAGAAAGCCGGCTCATGCACCAGGGATAGATCTTGACCACACTGCCAGGGGCCCCTCAAATAGACCCAGCTACACAAGTATCTCCCGTATGCAGAGGGTCTAGTCCGGTCCCACGCAAGTTCGGCAGCTGTTGGTCTAAAGTTCGTGAGTTCCCATGAGCTTGGTTCAGTTGTCTCTGTAGATTTCCCCATCATGATCTCGACCTCCCTTTGCTCATAGAATCCCTCTTCCCTCCCTTTGACTGGACTCCCGGAGCTCGGCCTGGGGCATGGTTGTTATCTTTGTAGCAGTGTGGGAGAGAGGATTTCCTTCCCCTCTCTCTAATATAGCTCAGCAACCAAGTGGCTCCCTGCTCTGGAATGAAGCAGGTTGGCACAGCTCCATGAGTCTCCTGTGGGAACAAGAGACAGAAATTTCTATTTTTTAACCTACTGTCGTTCTGGGTTCAATGTTCTATCCTTTTAACCACCTCATACCCAGTCTTAAAAAAATACACACTTACTACTATGCATTAGAGTGTCTTCCATTTTTCCTGTGAAGCATTTGCTCAAACTTTTGGAGCTGTTCTGAAGTGCTTCTATTTTAGGGCCATATTTCTTTGTTTTCTTATTATAACTTATCACAAATGGGGTAGGAGATGTTCCGGGGTGAAACAGATGCAGCTTGCTAAATAAAAACTTGTGACCTCAATGACTGTCCATTTTAAAATCAGGAGAGCAATCCATTTGTTACTTTCTACAGTGGCCTTCTAAGATGTGATTTGAACCAACAGATTTCTGCAAAGAGAAGCGTCTTTCCATAGAACAATGATGATGGGTCGGTGAGTTGTTAGCGTAGCAGTCAGTATTCCTTTATATTTGTTGTGTGATTTTTATGAGTGACTCCTCTTCATGGCGGTTTAACAGGTCTCATTTTACAATATGAGAAAAGCAGATAGATGGTGACCATAGTGGATAAAGCCATGGGATGGAGTTTGAATGCAAACTCCATGATGTTCATAAAAAAAAAGAAAAATCTTGCTTATATTAATTGTACAAAATAATGTGCTTCATTGGGACACACATAAACACATATACACATATAAAATATACTCTGGTCATATCCATCATATTCACCTTGTTAGCCTCTTTTGTTTAGAATCTCATGTAGCCCAGGCTGGCTTCAAACTCCATATATAGCTAAGGATGACCTTGAACTCCTGATTCTCCTGTCTTTACCTCCTAAGTGCTGGCATTGCAGGCTTGTACCACCACACCAGGCTCTTCCTCTGTGTTTTCTCTGGGAAAGCTCAATATAGTCTCATAGATTAGCAGGAAAAAAATAGATGGACACTTATCATACTTTATCTCTTAGTCTGACGTTTCTTTTTAGTTCCTGGACTCTGAATTAGTAGATGCCTGTGAGATACAACTCGTGTGTGTGTGTGTGTGTGTGTGTGTGTGTGTGTGTGTGTGTGTGTGACTCACTGACACTATCTGAAGTGTGTCTGGATCAGAGATGCTTATAGATTTGCCCATTGCTTGAGCATTACCTATTATATGCCTGTTGCAATAGTTTAAGGCAGTGGCAGGTTCTTTTGAAGGTAAGTGTGTACACATGCATGTGTGCATGAAATACTGAAAAGTAAAATATATGAAGACTTTTTTTTTTTTGCTGAAAAAATAAAGGAGTAGCCTAAATAAGTAATATATATTTGGCAGTCTTCTTTTTCTCCTAAGCATTATCATTAATTTTTTTTTTTTAAATCTTAAGCCATTTTCGGTAGAACTGAAACTAAAAAGATCTTTAGATGTAGGATTTGAAGGCATCCTGGGAAACAAAATCTGCCAGGTGGAACAGGGCTCAGGAGATCTTGTATCAGGAAGCAAACTTGTTTGGAAACTAAAGTGGAACTAAGTGGGTAGAGGAAAGCAGAAAAAAAAAATCAGTTGCTAGATATTCCAGATTTGTGTGGCCGATTAGCAGAAGGGACGAGCTAATTACTGACAACAGTGACTTTTCAGCTTTCTTTTGGATAATTATCCTACTGGTTAATTGAAAAACAACTTCAAGCATCTATTTTATGCTACTGAGAATATGTCTGTTTAGAAAGTTTAATGCCATAAAACTTTGTAAGAGAATCAATAACATTTGCACCTGGTTTCCAAACAGACGACATGATTTTCACTTAGCTGTTAGTTGTTGCTACACAAGTCATAAAACTACACAGTCAAAAAAAAAACCCCTACGTCTTCAGATTTGAGAAATGGTGTGTGTGTGTGTGTGTGTGTACTCACGCATGCGCGGGCACGTGAATGTGGAGACCCAAGGTTGACATCAGGTGTCTTTCTCAACCTCGGTCTACCTTACTCCTTGAGGCAGAACCCCTCAGAACCCAGAGTTTACCCCTCCACCTAGTCTAGCTAGCCAGCTTGCTCCAGGGCCCCCTGCACACCCCTTCCCAGCAGTGGAGTTACAGGTGGGCCGCCATGCCCAGATGTTGACTTAGGTGCTTGGGATCCAAACGATGCCCCCCACCCCCACGCTTGCGCAGCAAGCACTCTATCCACTGAGATTTTTCTAGAGCAGATTGCTTTCATCAGCAGCAGAATGAGTTTTCAAAGGGAACGAAGATCATTTCCTGCTCTAATGTCAATGAGAAGGCCTTCTTTGAGCACTCAGATTGGCTTCAGGTTTGATTTTTGCCGTCGTTAATGAACCTGATGCACATGGTATAGTAGCTTCCGGGAAGCCTAGGAAAATTCGTTGTTAGTCAAGGTAAGTTTGGGCTGGGAAAGTGGCTCAGGGGTAGAGTGCTGGTCTTTCATGTTCCTCGCTCTGGCTGGAATCCCCAGAATGACTTAAGGAGCATAGAGATAGCAACCAATGCTTTGCTGGGTTGACGGTGCACGCCTTTAATCCCAGCACTTGGAAGGTAGCAGGAGGATCTCTGTGAGTTAGAGGCTAGCCTGGTCTGCATAGCAAGCTCCAGGACAGCCAGGATTCCTGTCTAAAGGGGGGAGGGGGAGAGGAGAAAAAGAAGAAAACTCTGAGTTACTAGTGATTTCGGCTGGTTACATAGGGAAGTTTTTACTTTTAGAGTGAACCAGGCCAATGGATGTTCATCACTATTCAAATCTAGTGTTGGGTTGGGGATTTAGTTCAGTGGTAGAGTGCTTGCCTAGCAAGAGCAAGACCCTGGGTTCGATCCTCAGCTCAAAAAAAAAAAAAAAAAAAAAAAAAAAAAATCTGTCACTGAAGGGGGTACAAATCGAGTGTTTAGTTGTAAAACGAGGACTTTGCAGGTTGCATGCGAAATTTGTTAGTCATAACATTGCATGCTCACGAGACACATAATTATGCTATCATAACAGAAACCATCTTTCCTATAATTAATCCTGTAGCTTCTTATATTTAAGGGACAATTAGCAATAATTAAACATGGAAGTTAGAAAATGTAAGTTAAAAGGACTACAAATCAAATTTATACTGGCTAAACAAACAAATATTTCTAAGTAAAATTTCTGAGGAATGCTGAGATGTTCTGTTGCAGTTTGTACTGAAGTATGAAAATAAATATGCAGGATAATATTGAGGATATTTAGAATCTAGCGACACCCTCAACTGGCAAAGTAAGGGATTGCATTTAAAACAAAAAATAAACTAAAATAAAGAAAATAAGCTGTGTGAACTAATCATCAAGTAAGTGATAAGTTGTAAAATAATATAGAAAAATTACAAATGTGAAGAATTAAGCCAGTGCATCGATTAAATATTTTCCTAGGTGAAACTAGTGTGCAAATAACCATAGTTAGAATTTCCTAGTATTTTGTTCTGCTTTTCAACCAGGGAAATTGATAGCAGGGAAAGAATACAGTAAAGAGAAATGCATGTATCTCTTGCTTCTCTCTCCAATAACAATTTTGATTAATTTGTGATACTTAAATTACTTAAAATCTAAACATTATTTATTTTGTATGTGTGATGTTTTATCTACATGTATGTCTGAGCACCATGTGTGTGCTAGTGCCCATGGAGGCCAGATAGGACATTTATCTCATGGGGCTGGAGTTACAGATGGTTGTGAGCCACCTTGTGAGTGCTGGGCATTTAACTTGGGTCTTCTGGAAGAGCAGCCGGTGCTCTTAATTCCTGAACCATTTCCTCCAGCTCCATTAAATTATTTAATTGAAGACAGGTTTTACTGTGTATCCTTGACTGGCCTGAAATTCACTATGTAGACCAAGCTAGCTTTAAACTCACAGAGATCCACCTGCCTCTACCTCCTGAGTTCTGAGATTAAAGGTGTGCACCACCACACCTGGCTTAAACTACTTTGATTAGATATTTTTACATTACTGTTGTAAGATCTCTTGGCATCATGCCTAATGGTGATATCTTTTCTCTGGGTACATTGATTTGATTTCTGTAAAAAGGAACTGGAATATTCTCGAGTAATTTATAAATGTGATAGTTTCAGGAAGTATAGAGAATGCCTGCTGTAAGTTCTTTATTTCTGCTTGTATCAATTCCATTTTGGATTTACAGTGATTTGAGTATACAGAGTGCATGAAAGTTGTATTCATGTTGATCACGGATGGCTTTTCATTGCACCCTTTAGAGATCAGAATCTAAAGTTTGATGTTTGTCTCCACTGCCTTGTGGCTTTAAGAGCACCCATCCCCCTTCCTGCTTGGGCCACTGTGCCCTGTCAGTCATCCTGAAATACACTAGGGTGCTTGTCAGGCTGTTTGCTCACAAATGCATCATAAGCCAAATTGTGAGCCGTAACAGTGGTACTGACTTCCCAAACACAAGAGATTGTTTGGGCAGCGGGTTAGTGTCTGTTGTGTGGGCAATACCCTGTCCTGCCGTAGGTGAGTCAAGTGTCAACTTCTTAAAATCAAACTTTGTTAGAAGGCAAACCCTGATACGTGCAGCTTATTTGTCGTTCAGTTAGATGACTTTGGGGGAAATGAAGGGACATTATTCCTCTAAAATGGGATGACTGGAAACTGTGTTTTGCGTTTGTTACTTTTATGAGGCGATTTCCTTTTAGTTACACTGAACTCTGGACTACTTTATGACAGCTCCGATTTTAAAAGTCTACTGTTCTGAGGAGATCTGCAAGCCTTTCAGATTTAGATAAAAATGTGATGTTTGAACACAGTTTTTTTTTTTTTTTTTTTTCTTGTGTAAGAACTCAGGCTGACTCAACTGAGTAGGAGCTCAGTTCTCCTATGTGGAGTCTTTGATAGTGACATTAAAAATAGCATGAAAACAGACTCTCATGTGCCAGTGCCCAAGCTATGGTGTTCTTCCATCAGAGCACTTAAACATTCCTGCAGTGTAACGGAGTCTTTCCTCTTCGAGTAACTGTATGTGGGGCACTGGGGACCTCACGTTCCTCCAGTATAAAGCTTGTGCAGCGAGCAGTTTATTTGTGCAAACAATTCGGTTTCTATCACCAGCCTCTAAACTTAAATCGTGCGTGAATGTTTTCCTTGAATTACTTGTGTGCAGCCTTAAGTATTTGTAAAGAGGGAACTGACAAAGCAAAGCCAGAAAGAACTCGTGGGTTTTGATAACTTGTATGTTGATACGGAGTTAAAAATTTGAAGGCTTGATCCAGGGCAAATGAGAAAAGATTGCTTTTGCGGATGTGTAGAAAGACTGCTTATGCATTCCTCTCCTGTGGTAGAAAGGATTTAAGGTGCTTACAAGGCTACATGAAATTCAAGATAAGATGAATTAAATGTGGTGTGAAAGAAAAAAGAAAGTGTGAGGATATAAACCAGCCAAGAATAAGACTAAAAAAATGAAAAAGGGAGCGGTTCTGAGCCACAGCTTCATGGCTCTGTGTCCTACAGATCGACAGAGGAGGAAGTACAGCATTGTCTTTATTGTGTATGTGTATTTATCACACACAGAAGTCTAAGGGAGGGATTTCATGTAAACCTCCTGCCCCTTGCTCTGGGGGCAGGCTTGAGTGAGGAAATGGTGTGACTTGTGTTTTGGTGGAACTAGAAGTGGGGAAGTCCTGCCCTTTAGACTCACCAGCTGATTTACGTGGGCATAAACGTGGCCTCAGGTTGTTTAGGAGAAGGAAAAGAAAAAGACCCACTACTCAATCCAGAAAAAGACTAGAGAGGCTTGGTGTCTGGGGAGAAATTGAGTTGTTTAAGTACAGCCAGGCATCTTCATATCGGAACAGCTCTGATCGGGTCATTGTTTACAATAGAACATTTGGTTTTGCCCAAATCTGTGGACACGAGGCTCTTGTATTTTGTCTAACGCATTGTTTAATGTGGCTAGTTGTTTTTCTTCTTTTACTCTCTCTCTTGTTTTTGAGACAGAGTCTTAACTATATAAACCTGACTGGCCTGGAAACTGCAGAGATCCGCCTGCCTCTGCCTCCCGAGTTCTGGGATTATAGGTCAGTTCATTCTTAAACCACAGTAAGATAAAATACCGCTGTGAGTTCCAGAGCAACCTCTGCTCCCAAGTGCTGGGGCTAAAGCACGAACCACTATGCTTTTTCTTAAAACAAAAACAAAAACAAAAAAACCCCAACCAACTAACCAAACAAATTTAAAACAAAAAAACTTTTTGATGTAAATTTAGCTTGAATTTCAAATTCATTTAGGCCAAAACTAACTGGATCAGTCTAATTGGGAGCAAAGTTTCTGGGCAGGAGGAAGGAATTCGGAGATAAAACTTTCTAATGTATTTTGATCTTCAAATAGCCACAAAACACCTGCTGTCTTGAGAATTCTGGGCCTAGGGCTGTTTCTCATACCATGCTAACCTTGACCTATGTAAATGAAAAATGATTATAGAAACTCCTGCTGTCAACACAACATCGTACTGAAAAAAGATAAGAGAGCAGCAGTTAAAATTTTGCTAAGGCTCTTCATGTGAATATTCAGATATTGAGTCAATCATCTTAGTCTTTTTTATATTCTATTATTAAAAATAACTTCAAGAAGATTTTTTAAAAAATAGTATAACCATATAACAAAGTAGTATAACCATATAACAAAAACTATATTTCTATAGTTTTGACTATAAACAGATGTGAGCTAATTTAGAGTTATTGCAAGAAAAAATTCACATAAAATATATATCTTCGTACTAAGTTATAAATGGCACACATTTGTAATTAATATGCAATTAATCAACATAATCAGGTATGTGGGATGACATTGAGGATAACCTGGACACATAGGTTTGTAACCTGGGAAGTAAATATTATAGGTCCAGTTGAGGGGCTGGAGAGATGGCTCAGTGGTTAAGAGCACTTGTCTTTCTTCCAGAGAACCTGCGTTTGGTTCCTAGCACCCAGAAGATGGCTCACAACCATCTGTAACTCTAGGTCAAGGGATCCAGTGTCCTCTCCTGGCCTCCTTGGCCATTGAACACATGCAGTGCACTTAACATAACCCTCATACTCGCACAATTAAAAAAAAAACTTTGAAAAGAAGTTAACTTGGAGCTGTGTGTGACTCTGCATACCTGTTATCCTAATTTTGGAGGCTGAATTAGGAAAACAGTGAGTAAATACTGGGTAAATAAAAGACAGTCAGGAACATGTAATAAGACCCTGTCTGAAAAGAAGAAATAAAGTCAGGCTTGGGTACTAAAGAAATTGAGTGGTGCATTGAAGCGGGACCCATGTGCTAAAGAACAGCTGATTAACTCACAAGAGAATTTGTTCAAAGAACCTGTGAGAACCACTCAAAGAGCTAAATATTTTCTTTCTCCCTACTCCTTTCTTTTTGCAGTGCTTGGAATCAAACTTAGGACTCCATGCATGCCTGGAAAGCCCTTTTCCAAGTCAAGGAAATTTTTTTTTGTTTAATTCAAGTTCATTGAGAAATAATTTATATATATTAAATTAATTCATGGGCTGGAGGAGATGGCTCGGCAGTTAAGAGTGTGTATTACTTTTGTAGAGGATTGGAGTTCCATTTCCGACATTCGTGTCAGGCCGCTTATAATTCCAGTTCTAGGGGATCTCATGCCCTCTTTTGGCCTCTGATACACACACACACACACACACACACACACGCACACGCACACGCACACGCACACGCACACGCACACGCACACGCACACGCACACGCACGCGTGTGCATGCACACAAATTAAAAATAAAAAAGTATTTGTTTGATGGGTTAAAACTAGCCAGCCTGGCTAAACCAGATGGCTAAAGAAGTTGTCACTAGCTGCATGTGAGATTTTGACTTGTTTCTTGTCTTTGATCTCATATTGCTGATCTTTTTCATTTTAGCTATCCTAGAAGATGTTCAGTAGCATCTGTTGTTAATTTTTCATTTCTCTAGTTACTAGAGATGGTGAGCATTTTCAGATAGTAAATAAGTGTCGCTAGAGAGATGTGAATTATGTTCTACAGATATTACTGAACATCTTCTAAAATTACTAAAATGAAAAAAAATCAGCATATTCTTCCTTGCAATAAACCATTGATTAGGTTCAATTCTTCTGGAAGGAATACATCTGAGGTGGTGTGATATCATTCCTACTGTGTCCTGTCAAGACGTACAGTGTCTGGTCAGTCTTCCTGTTAGGGAGGGTAAGATTGATCAGTGGGTTCAGTTTCTGTGATCCTCAGTGTCCTTCTTACACATTCACCTAACCGTTTTGGCTTTCACTGAAGAGCACTGTCCACATCTATCGTCATATTAAGGTTATAAATAGTGATTTTTACCATTCTGTAGTTCTTTATTATTTTTATTGCTTAGACTTAGCCTGTAAAAAATCTCTTTTTTAAAAATTATTAATTAACCCTAAAGCATAGCTCGAGTTTCCCTGTATTTGTTGAGTTTTAGGAATTAGGTGGTATCTTAACAATTTTGAAAGGAGACTATTGAGTTTTTCTTTCCTGGACTAATTTTAATATCTCGTTTATGCTTTGTTCTGCTGTAATTTCTATCCCATCAACGCTCACATTTGGGTTAGTAAGACTCCTTTGGTTCTTCAGCTTTTTTATTTTATTTACTTACTTTTATTTACATTTTTAAAATCTCAGTTAAAATCTAGCCACATTGCTCCCTGGCTCATGAGCATTTGATAAAACCCAACAGGCTTTACTTCCCCACACAAGCAGTCCCCAGCTCCTGCCTGTGGTCCTGGGCTCCCTTCGTCCTCATGGGAAACCGCAGTCAGTGAACAGTCCAGATACTAGGGGTACCATGCTGTCTCTCCCAATTTTTATCAACAGAGTTAGAAAGTTGGTATTTCTCAGAAAGAGTGTATGATGGACTGTACTGACACTTTTAAATGTAGAATCATAAGCTGCAATTTAAAATTTCTGATTTTATATTTGTATCTTTTTTCAATACCGAAAACCATTTCCTCATCAAATGAAGTTACTTGTGTACATATATGCATGTATATGTGCTTATTAATATACTTAAATAGATATACACATATGTATTATAAGAATACATTTTGCAAAGAATATTTTAGCTTTCAAAGAATATTTTAATTTTTTTTCCTAGAAGTTATCTTTCTAGGGCTATGAATACAAATACTATGTGTTTTGAAGTCACTTAAAATTATCCCTCTGTGTGTGGTTATGGAGCTTAATTGAAATATGAATAAAGTTCATTTTTTTGCTTTTGATTTTAGAGGGGATTGCATTATGAGTTATTTTTTAAAATTAGATAGAGCAGTTCCATGATTTCCATCTTATATTAGTGCCTCGTCACTGTGTTAAAACACCCAGACAAAAGCAACTTCAGGGAGAAAGGGTCTCTTTGGCTCACAGTTCGTACGGCATCACCATGGAAAAGCCAAGGCAGCAAGCACTGGAAGCAGCTGCCCACAATGCATCTGTAGTCGAGAGCAGAGGGCCGCGAGTGGACATTCGCACGTCACTCTATTAAAAAAAAAATTTATTATGGATGAGGTTGGACATCTTTTTGAACACTCAAAAACTATTGGTATCCTTTTTGTGTGTGAAGTTATTTTTAACTGTATTTAATGTTAGTATTTATTGATCCTGTGGTATGAAGTATAGGTAAAGAAGAGTGCACATGGTTTGTTCTTGTGTAATCTGCTATGTATCAATGTTCCTGAGCATAATATCTTATTTATAACTAGAGTTTTACTTTTTGTTTTTGTTTTTTTCTTTTTTAAATTTGTTTCTTGACTCTTTTCTCTTTCCCTGTTCTCTCACAATGTCCTTTATCTCTCTCCCCCTGGCTGACTTTGCAGTTCTTATTTGCATCCTCCCACCCCCCTTCTTCTGAGACATTCTCACCAGGCTGGCCTTAAACTCACAATCCCCCTGCCTCATTTTCTGTGGTGCTGGGATCATAGGTGCTCACCAGCACACCAAATTTGCATTCTTTTAAAAAGATTTTAACTTTTTTTTTTTTTTTGTGTGTGTGTGTGTGTGTGTGTGTGTGTGTGTGTGTACACATGTCACATGTGTGCAGATGCTCACAGAGACTAGAGAAGAGCATTAGATTCCATGGAGCTGGAGTTCCAGGTGGTTATGGTTACATGGTGCTGGGAACTGAACTCAGCTCCTCTGGAAGAGAGGCATGCACTCTTAATCACTAGGCCATCTCTCCAGTCCCCCAACTTGCATTCATTATTAAGTAGAGAATATATATTTGGATGTGTTTTTATGTATGCTATGTGAACACACATGTAACTTTTTCACTTGGCTCTTTCTCTATTTCTATCACTGGTTCTTGTTCATATGATGTTTGCTTGGGTTCTTATTTTCTCTCTCCCTCTGCTTCTCTCTCTGCTCCTCCCTATGTCCCTCCCTCTCTCGCTCCATCTTTCCTCTCTCTCTCCTCTCTCTCTTCTTTCTCTCTCTTTCTTTCTTTCTTTCTTTCTTTCTTTCTTTCTTTCTTTCTTTCTTTCTTTCTTTCTCTCTTTCTTTCTCTCTTTCTTTCTCTCTTTCTTTCTTTCTTTCTCTCTTTCTTTCTCTCCTCCCTCCCTCCCTCCCTCCCTCCCTCCCTCCCTCCCTCTATTCCCTCCCCTCCTCTCCTCTCCCTTCTTTCCTTTCCTTTTCTATTCTCTTCTTGAGGCAGGGTTTCTCTACATAGCCCTGGCTGTCCCGGAACTCACTATGTAGACCAGGCTGGCCTTGAACTCACAGAGATCCAACATGGTTAAAGGCAGGTACTACCACGCTTGGCTTTATTTTCCAGTTACCTTGTTGAGTTCTCTCTATTGATCTTTTATGCTACCAGCACTTCCTGGAAAACAGTCTGAGAGGTCAGGGGTGGGTGAGAGTGAGCTGGGGTAGCCAGCAGCTTTTAGTCGGCTTGGGGCATAGAATGATTATTCATCCACATGGTTATTTCTTTTGCTTCTAGAGATGCTTTCTTTTGTTGTTTAGTGTTCGTCAGTACACTCCATGGAAAGCTCCCCTGGCTGACTGCCAGCCTGACAACCGGTGGGTTCACTCTGGTTGACTTGCCCTGATTGTTAGCTAGACGAGCTTAGTTGTTGACAGAATGGTCTCTCATTGTCTTGATCTTGTTCTCCACTCCCATGAGTCTGTGCTTTCAAATTGGGTTTTTGCAGGGACAGCCCCCTTTTATTCTTTCATTTATTCATTTGTGGATGTGTGTGTGCGCGTGCGTGTGTGTGCGTGTGTGTGTGTGTGTGTGTGTGTGTGTGTGTGTGTGCGGGGCACAGTGCCTGTGTGGAGTTCCGAGGACAACCCTTGGGAGTTGGTTCTCTCTCCTACCATGTGGGTCTAGAACCCAGTCATCAGTCTTGGTGGTAAGCATCTTTAACCACTGACCCTTGCCTGCTCTCCTTTGAGTCCTATACCTTCCATACCCTGCATCTCTGTGCTGTGTGTGTGTGTGTGTGTGTGTGTGTGTGTGTGTGTGTGTGAGAGAGAGAGAGAGAGAGAGAGGGAGAGAGAGAGTGACAGAGAGAGAGAGAGACAGAGACAGAGCATTATGTGATGTATGTGGAGGATAGAAGGCAACTCATAGGAATTGGTTCTTTCCTTCTACCCTGTGGGTTCCCGGGATGGAACTCAGGTTGCCTGGCAGCAGCAAGCATCTGTGCCTGCAAAGCTGTCTTACTGGCTCAACATGTATTAAGGCTTTAAATGGATTGAGCTGAAATTTGAAAGCCAAGTTGGTATTTGCCCAGTGGCTACTGAGGAGGGACACTCGAGGCAGAAAGAACAGAGTAAAAGTCGAAGGGTGTAACTGGTATTGTCCATTAAGAGACCTTCGAATTCTTTACCATGGTTGGGGGGAGTACAGAAAAGAGGTGTGTCAAAGACACGGGAATTTGGTGAGGCAGGCTAGAAGGCACTACTGAGTCATTTGGTGAAGTCTCAATTTGGTTTATTTTCTGTGATAGGGTCTTACCATGCAGCCTGGCTAGCCTGGATCTCACTTTGTTGACCAGGTTGGCCCAGAACTCACAGAGATCCGCCTGCCCCTGCCCTTTCAGTGCTGGAATTAAAGACGTGAACGACCATGTCTGTCACTGAAGTCTGAAATTTGAGCGTGTCAAAACTGAGGAATCGCGATGGTTTTACCCAGGAAGTTAATGCAACATTTGATTTTATATTAAAGATATCAGTTCGGGAATAACTTGGAGGATAGATTAGAAGAAGGGAGACTAATTGGGGTTTCATTGCCAACTCAGAATAATCTTGTGAGACCTGAGCTAAGGAAGTAGAGGTGGGAACAGAGGACTGAATTGGCCAATATGGGCTTTAGAGGGTTGGTCTTTTCACTGACCTAATGTGAAGAGAAGGCAAGAGGGAAAGGATATTCTGGAAGTTTCTGGGTTTGGTGTCTAGCCTTAGGATGATATCTTTAATGCAGTTTAGAACTAAAAGAGAAAGCCACTACTTTTTTTTTTTTTGAGACAGAATCTCACTATGTATCTTTGGTTGGCCTGGAACTCACAGAGATGCTTCTGCCTCCTGAGTATTGGGATCAAAGGCATATGCCACCAACTGTGTTTTAGGGGAAAGACCATGAATTCAGTTTGTGAGGCAGCCTGGTGAGCAGTGGATTAGCAGGCCCTGAAGCACAAGAGAGGACTGGACTCTATAGATGGCTTTGTGAGTCAGAGGTTGTAAACAGAACTGAAACTGTACAGTGAACCTGTTCTGAGTGAGCGATGCAGTGAGATCAGAGACAGAGTGTATGTAAGGGAGGGAGGGACCTCCATGTCTGAGAAGCCAGAGAAGGACAACCTACAGCAGACCCTGAGGAAGATGGTCGCAGGGCAGGGGAGAAGCGTGAGAGTCGTGCTTTGGAGCCAGGGGAGAAAGCATCCCATTTCCCATCGAAAAGATACAAAATATGTGGGATCAAAAATAGTTCAATAGCGTTAATAGGCACATAGCCAGAGTCCATGGAGAAACTTAAAAATTATCCATAAATAATGAATTTGGATGGTTTGATTTAAAGATTCTGTAGAGTTTTAAAAACTTAAAAAAACAAAACAAAACCCCAGGACTTAGAGAAATGTGAAGTTTTAAAAACAGTTACTTACAACTGGCCCTCCCCTTCCCTCCCCTCCCCCGTGTCTTTATTGATTTGGGGATAATAGATGCAGTGTTTTCAAGGTCCAGTTTGATTTTCTTTATGTTACCAAGCTGGCTTCTGTTTATTTCCACTTACTCAAGGAACAAAGAAGAAATACGATTTTGAAAAACCACATTCTCTCCTCTCTCTCACTCGTCTATTGATCTAGATACATGAGTGCGTGTGTACGCCATGATGCTTGTGTGTACGCCATGATGCTTGTGTGTACGCCATGATGCTTGTGCGGATGCCAGACAACAGTGTGTGGGGGGGAGGTCAGTTTTTTCCTTCTTCTGTGTGGGCCCTGGGGGGAACTGAACTCAGGATGTCAGACCTAGCAGCAGACTCCTTCACCCGCTGAGCCAGCTCGCAGGGCTGGATTTGTTTTGTTAGTTTTTATTTTGTTTCAAATCAAGGTTGATAAGAGCTTTCTTCACTATTCTCTTATTGTTCTGTGTCTTTCCAACCTGCCAGCCCTCAGGAGACTTCACATACATTTGAGCTGTCTTATAATACGGTAGTGTATTGAACCTATAGGCTCATTGGACTCAGAGCAACAAAACACCACAGCCACTTTGAAAGCATACATGGAGGCCATGTTACTCCTGCTTTGGTTGTTTAGATTGATGCGTTCCATATTTATGCCATAACTGAGCATTATTTCTGTTCTGAAGGATTCAGTGAAAGCTTCTTTGATGTCTTACATTTTAGATTATCTTCTTCTTTGGTTTCACTTGGACTAATTTAGTTCTTTGGCTTTTAGAAAAATGGATATAAGGGTATTTTTTTTAGAAGGCAGTTTGTTATTATGTCCCTTTGGAAGAATAATAGCAGTAGGGCCTATGTCCTCCCCAGTCAAGGGTTCTTGGCCAGGTTTACACTTCCAGGCATGAGTTCTCTCTTGGAGTGAGCCTTAAGTCCACATAGACAATTGTTGGTTACCGCCGTAACATTCATGTTGCACCAGTGGACATAGGTAGTCTGGTCATTACTGGGATGTGGTGGTTTGGATGAAAATGTCTCCCATAGGTTGTACATTTGAGTGCTTGGTCCCCAGTCAGTGGAACTGTTTGGGAAGGATTAGAAGGTGTGGCCTTGTTGGAGGAGATCCGTTACCAGGGGTAGGCTTTCAGGTTTCAAAAGCCCACACCATTGCTAGTTAGCTCTCCCTGCCTCTTCCTTGTTTAAGATATAAGCTCCAAGCTACCACTCCAGCACCATGCCTGCCTGCTGCCATGCTCCTTGTCGTGATGGTCATGGACTAACCCTCTGAGGCTGTAAGCAAGCCCCAATTAAATGCTTTCTTTTATAAGTTGCTTGGTCATGGTATCTCTTCACAGAAATAGAAAAGTAACTAAGGTATATGATTTGTAGAATTCTTTGGCTTTTAAAATAAGACGTAGTGTAACTGTCATGCTAGGCTTGTATGAGAGGGGATGCCACTGAGAATCTTGGTTCTACTGTTATTTTTATATAGTACAGAATGTCTTTAAGTTGGAAAACATTGCTACATAGAAAACATGGAAATTTCTGTCCTTTCTCCCTTGCTGAAAGTTTTAAAATATGTGCCATTGTGAAATATATGTGAAGTGGTATTTTATATAGTAATATTGTAAAATATATCTTCAGAGGAGGGGCGTGAGGTCATCTTGTGAAATTCTTACATGCACTGTTACCTTTCAGTTAAATCAGAAATGAAATTATAGCTCTTTGCTTCTACAACAACAACAACAACAACAATAACAAAGAAGGTAGGTTGATAAGATGGCCCAGAAGGTGAGGGCACTTCCACAATGCCTGATGACTTGAGTTTTTCCCCTGGATCCCATGTGGAAGACAGAGAGACCCAGTTCCCATCAACTGTCCTCTGACCTTCCTAAGTACACTATGGTATTCATGCTCCTCCTCAAATAAACAAGAATATAAATAAATAAATAAATAAATAAATAAATAAATAAATGTAAAAACAGAAAATGAAAAGGACATTAGTCTCGACTAGCTATTTATGATCAGAGGGCCTTAAAACCTATATGTAAATAGTTTTTTTTCTTTTTCTTTTTTTTTTAACTTCATATTGGTTAGAGCAATCCCTGCTCCTTTCCATTTTAAAGTTTTCATTTAGGTAGACATGCGAGGAAACAAGCTTATTTTTGGAAGCACATTTTTTTTTTTCAAGACCGGGTTTCTTTGTGTAGTCATGGCTGTCCTAGAACTCACTCTGTAGACCAGGTTGGCCTCAAACTCACAGAGATCTGCCTGCCTCTGCCTCCCTAGTGCTGGGATTAAAGGTGTGTGCCACCACTGTCCAGCAGAAACACATGTTTTGATTTCCGTTTTTTTTTTCAAAATTATTTATTTATTTATTATCTATACAGAAGAGGGCACCAGATCTCATTACAAATGGTTGTGAGCCACCATGTGGGTGCTGGGAGTTGAACTCAGGACCTCTGGAAGAACAGTCGGTGCTCTTACCCTCTGAGCCATCTCTCCAGCCTGATTTCCATTTGGTTCTTAACAACTTACCATTTCAGGAAGAGGAAACAGACCAATTTAATATTTTTTCAAAGAACATCAATAAGATGATTGTCCCAAGGTTTAGTAAACAATGCTTCACATACTACACTGCAGAAACTCTTAAAACTTTGTCACTACATGCCTGTAAATATTTGTCCCAACAAAAATGTTCCAATGTTCATTCTAATATAAATTGTTCTATTCTGTTGAAGCTCCTAAGTTTTGGAAGCTGAGGAAATGATAAAACACACTCGAGGATAAAGGCACTTAGTGCATTTAACGACTGTAGCCCCAGCCTGGAGCAGGAAGGACACCTTTTATTCACCTCTCTGGAATCAACTTCAAAGGGCTCAAGGTCTTTCAGAAGGTTGTTTTTCATTCAGATTTTTCCTCTTGGATTCTTTAGGCAATGCTATATTTCTAATTAGTCCGTATGCAGGAATTATGCTTTAGATTTTAGTCAAGAGATTCAATGCAAGGAGGCACCAGAGGGGAGCTCCGCTTTAAACTCTCATTATGAGAATGGGGTGGAAGCAGTCTTGAATAGTAATTATGGACGCTGTAGATGAAAGACATTTAAGCTAAATGTGCACAAGCAGATTCAGCTATCTTACTGAAAATGGAATATTGGCATCAACTAACACTTGTTGAACCCCTGCTAGGTGCAAGAGATATGGGCTAAACTATATTTCTTATTTTCTTAAAGATTTATTTATTCATGTATTTTATAGTTACACTGTAGCTTGAGTTTTTCTGCCTTGCCCACAGTCAGGACAAATCTTTGTCACCTGCCAGTCCCACAGCCGCTCAGACCCAACCAAGTAAACACAGAGACTTATATTGCATACAAACTGTATGGCCGTGGCAGGCTTCTTGCTAACTGTTCTTATAGCTTAAATTAATCCATTTCCATAAATCTATACCTTGCCACGTGGCTGGTGGCTTACCGGCATCTTCACATGCTGCTGGTCATGGTGGCGGCTGCAGTGTCTCTCCGCGTCAGCCTTCCACTTCCCAGAATTCTCCTCTCTCCTTGTCCCACCTACTTCCTGCCTGGCCACTGGCCAATCAGTGTTTTATTTATTGACCAATCAGAGCAATTTGACATACAGACCATCCCACAGCAGTTACACCAGAATAAGGAATCTGATCCCATTACAGATGGTTGTGAGCCACCATGTGGTTGCTGGGAATATGGTTGTGAGCCACCATGTGGTGACTGGCAATTGAACTCAGGACCTCTGGAAGAGCAGTCAATGCTCTTAACCACTAAGCCATCTCTCCGGCCCTATTTCTTCTTTCTTTCTTTCTTTTTTTTTTTTTTTCTGAGACAGGGTTTCTCTGTGTAGCTTTGCGACCTTTCCTGGAACTCACTTGGTAGCCCAGGCTACTGGCCTCGAACTCACAGAGATCCGCCTGCCTCTGCCTCCCGAGTGCTGGGATTAAAGGCGTGTGCCACCAACGCCCGGCACTATTTCTTTTTTTTTTTTTTTTTTTTTTTTTTTTTTTTTTTTTTGTGATATATATTTTTTATTTTACAATACCATTCAGTTCTACATATCAGCCATGGGTTCCCCTATTCTCCCCCCTCCCACGCCCTCCCCTTACCCCCAGCCCACCCTCCATTCCCACCTCTTCCAGGACAAGTCCTCCCCCGAGGACTGTGATCAACTTGGTAGACTCAGTCCAGGGAGGTCCAGTCCCTTCCTCCCAGACTAACCGGCACTATTTCTTATTTCTTAAGTCTAAACTATATAGACTTATCTCTGCGAGGAGGGTACTCTTATTCTTCTCATTGAACGGATGGTGGAACATATTCACAGAGAATCTAGCAGCTTGTCTAAAGCTCCCAGTGAAGACCTAGAGAGATGCCGAGCGGTGGCACGATGCTTGCTACCAAGGCTGACAATCTGAGTTCCACCCTCAGAGTCCTGTGTGGTGGAAGGACAGAATCAGTTTCCACAGTTGTCCTCTGACCTCCACATTTGTGTGCTGTGTGACCTCTATACTTCTGGTGTGTGTGTGTGTGTGTGTGTGTGTGTGTGTGTGTGTGTGTGCAAGCAAACAAATATATAAATGTAAAAACAAAATAAAGCTCCTAGTAAGCTGAGAGCAGAGTCTGGGCTTTCACCCGGAGAGTCAAGTATCAAAACCAATGCTCTTCATCACTGAGACCCAACAGTACTGAGACGTTGGGGAATTTAAGAACAGAGTGTGTCGGGGGCAGGATGTCTTAAATTGGCTGCCACACATTGTTCTGCTACGTGGACATGAGCTCTAGCCCTCCTTTGCTGGGCAAAGTGTGAACCTTCCTGCTAACATCTGCAGGACTGAACTTAGTCTGAGGGTGGCACATATTTCCAATCCATCTGCCCAGATAGGATGCATTTTTGTAATTCACTTAAAGGCAACTAACTATCAGTCTGTTGTGTTAATTACTTTCCTATAGTGGTGTGATAAAATACCCCAACAAGAGCAATGTCAGAAGAAAGTGTTTACAGCCCCTTTGTTGGGGAAGCATGGAGCCATTCTATCAGAGCACACACAGCCCAATTGATCCAGCTTTTCTGTGTATGGGTCTATGGTTTCTTCACTGTCACTGGCTTTCATTTCCTGGCTGCCCCTAGTTAGGGTTTGAGGGCCGAGCCATGCAGGTCGTGACATTTTTCTGTGTCATATGTGTGCAGTGTGCCTGCGTGTGTTGGTGTTTGCAGATGAGTGGCTGCATCATGTGCACGGGAAGAGCTGAGGTTGATGCTGAGAACCATCCCCAATTTCTCTTCCACCTTACCTTCACCGAGGCAGGGTCTGTCAGTCAAACCCAGAGCTCACCAGTGTGCCTATTCTCACTAGCCAGCTTGCTCTTGGGACCCCTCATCTCTGGCTTCTGAGGCTAGAATTACAGCCACCTGATATTTTATGTGTGTTCTGGGGTTCTGAACTCTGGTCTTCACATTTGGGTGGTAGGTGCTTAACCACTGAACTATCTCACCAGCCTAATCCGTTTTCTTTTATGCTGGCAATTCTGACATTTATTCTCTCTCTCTCTCTCTCTCTCTCTCTCTCTCTCTCTCTCTCTCTCTCTCTCTCTGTCTGTCTCCCTTTTGAGACAGAGTCCCACATTGTAGCCCTGGCTGGCCTGGAACCCACTCTGTAGACCAGGCTGGCTTTGAACTCACAGATTCACCTGCCTCTGCCTCCTGAGTGCTGGGATTAAAGGTGTGTGCACACTTGTGCCTGGCCCTTGCATTTATGTTTCCATTCCAGAATGATTTCCCAAACCCTGTTCTTACACATTCAGCTTTGAACACAGGTCCGTCTCCATGTTCTCAGATTCTTCACCATCCCACTATTAAACGGTTTAATACTCATTTTTTTGTTTTTGTTTTTGGTTTTTTGAGACAGGGTTTCTCTGTGTAGCTTTATGCCTTTCCTGGATCTCGCTTTGGGGACCAGGCTGGCCTCGAACTCACAGAGATCTGCCTGCCTCTGCCTTCCAAGTGCTGGGATTAAAGATGTGCGCTACTACCGCCCAGCCTAACACTCATTTTTGAATGCAGTAATACCATCACAAAAGCAAGCGAGGGTGCTTGCTTTTATAAAGGTCTTTTGGAGGTTGATTGGAAATCTACCCTCACCCCAGGTAATGGCAATTCTCTTTCCAATTGCTCCAGACAAAAACTTGAATTCTCTCTATCCTGTCTCTGCTCCGGAATTCCAATAGGCTCAGCGATCAAAATGTATCCACAACTGGCCTGACATGGCCACTTCTGCTGCTGTGATCCAGGTCTAAGCCATTATGATAATCTCTAATTTCCAGTGTCAGTTTGACTGGAGGAAGAACCCCCCAGGAGGTCCACTGTTGGGTGCATCTGGGAGGATGTCTCTAGATATGATTAGCTGAGGGGCAGGGGAAGCCCTATTCTCAATGTGGCTGGCAGCGCCACAGGGACTGGGTTACCAGACTGAGTATAACGGGAGGGATAAAGACAACTGGGCATCTGCATCCCCCTTCTCTGCTTCATGACCAGCACCACAGACCAAGCCTCCCTCGAAGCTACGCCCTGCTGACTTTGAAGCTGGCTTTTAAGAGAGTTGGGAGCTGTGGGCTAGAGAATCCCCAGAGTGCGGTGGGCAGAATGAAATGAGCAATTCTGGTGGGAGCGTGGAGGGCTAGAATGCCGATAGGAATGTGATCTTCGAATATCCTTCTCTGTTGTTGCCAGGGCCATGACTAAAACAGTGTGGGGTGTACTGTAATAGAGACGCGCTCAGGGTATTAGGTGGTGACCTGGGAGCTAGCTCATACTGATGCAGGACACACTTTTGCCCCTCACGACCCACCACACTTCACTGCATTTAAAAATGAGTGTTAAACACTTTTAAAGTAATTGAAATTTAATTTCAAGCAGGGTGATAAAGTGAAAATTGAGACATTTTGTGGAAAAAAAGATAGGGAAGGATCGGGTGGGGTTTGCCTTGTCCCGAGTATGGTTGCCAGAGAGATCTATTACTTCTGTCAAGAGATTTGTTCTTTTGCCTAAGATTCTGAAAACTGGAATTTGGCCCTGGTCTGTCTGTCACCAAATCTACACTTCTCCCACTTTATAAAACTATGTCTGTTGGGTAAGAGTTAAAAAGTGGTAGATTTCAAATCAACCTCAAGAAGACCTTTATAAAAAGCAAACACCCTCGTTAAATGGTATAGTAAGCCCCTCATTATTTCTATTCATCCAAGCCTAGAATATTGTTGAAATGATGGCTGGAGGTAGGAGGTTTTCCTGAGTGTTTGGAGGTCCTCCCTAATTCTTAATATTTTATAGATTATAAAACTCTGGTGCTTTAGAATGTGACACTTATAGTCTGGCAGATCCTTCCTCTGGATTCCTGTTGTCATGCTTCTGTAAGAGGCTAGTCACAGCTGGACAGACTTTGACCTTTCCCTAGCTTCATTTGCAAACTTCTGCAGCCTTTTCCACTTCCAGCTCCAATTTCCAATCAGTCAGGATTACTGAATGGGACAGATACCGAAGATCAGAAAGACTTTTATAAGAAACAGTACTTATTCATAGAATAGTAATTATGTATAGCCAAGGTTCTTCAAGGACTCAGTTTATTATTATATAATTTTGTCATGGAAAAGTAAACTTCTGAATAATCTTCTATGCCTAATGTGAATTAAATACATGAATATGGTCTTAGAAGATACCTTGATTTAATTAGGTTTATATTTTATCTCGTGGCTAAAAACATTCTATACATGTTGTGCATAATTTTCCTCTCTCCATTCTTTCCCCTTTGCTTCCAGTTTCTAGTGTTCAATGTAGCTTTGGAAGCCCATTGTGGATTCTTCAGTAAAGACACATTTTTAAAGTTTTATGAAGGCTCAGTTCATTCTTATTTTAGTTGACAGTGGCGTCCTTCATCTTTGTCCCTGAGATGAAAAACAAATGTCAGCAGCCTTGATTCCTTTTTTCCCCCAAAGGAATATTGATTTCATAAAAATCTTTATTTTATGTGTGTGCTTTGCCTGTATGTACATATGTGAACCATATCTGGTGCCCTAGGAGATAAGAAAACTGAACCAGATCCCTAGAACTGGACTTACAGACAGCTGTGAGTACCATGTGGGTGCTGGGAATCAAACCCGGCTCCTTTGTAAGAGTAGCTAGTGTTCTTAACTATTTCATTTTTAATTGTGTGTCTGCACAGATGTGCTCACCCATGGAGGCTAGAGGCATCAGATTCCCTGAAGTTCAAGTTACAGGAGTTTTGCATTGCCTGATATGAGTCCTGGGAATTGAACTGTGGTTGTCTGAAAAAGAAATATGCGTTCTTAACTACTGAGCTATCTCTCCAGCTCAACAATTTTGATTTTTTTTTTGAAACAGGGTTTCTCTGTGTAGCTTTGGAGCCTTTCCTGGAACTCACTCTGTAGCCCACGCTGGCCTTAAACTCACAGAGATCCTCCTGACTCTGTCTCCCGAGTGCTGGGATTAAAGGTGTGTGTCACCACTGCCCGGCAACAATTTTGATTTTTATGTAGCAAATGCCTGTCATAAGCAGGTTAGTAGGTAAAACCCTTACTGAACAATGCATATGATAAGACTGTAATATTATACAGCAAGAGACATATTTTATTGTATAGTGTGACTCTGGGTACACATTGAAATATATCATTATGGGAGATGGTGCCCTTTTTCTCCTCAAGTTGTACGTTTTGTATTTTCTCCTGCTCAGCTTGCTTCTTAGTGGTTAAGAGCATTTGTTCTATTTCTAGCACTCATGTGGTGGCTTACAACTATCAGTGAATGCCAGTTAAGCCAGTTCCAGGGGATCCAGTGCCATCTTCTGACCTCTGTAGTCACCAGGCACACAGGTGGTGTACAGATAGGCATGTAGGCCAAACATTCATACATATTGTCTTAAGGTTTTATTTCTGTGAAGAGATACTATGACCTTGGCAACTCTTACAAAGGAAAACAGTTAATTGGGCCTCGCTTACAGTTTCAGCAGTTTAGTCCATAATCATCTTGGCAGGACATGGCAGCATGCAGGCAGATATGGTGCTGGAGAAGGAGCTTAGATTCCTACATCTTGATCTACAGATAGAAGAAGGAAAAACTAACTTAAGCTTCTGAGACCTCAAAGCCCACCTCCCACAGTGACACACCTCCTCCAACAAGGCCACAGCTCCCTGTGGGCCAAGCATTCAAACACAGGAGTCTATGGGGGCCGTTCCTATTCACATCACTGCATTCCACTCCCAGGCCCCCATAGGCTTGTAAACATAACATAAAGTAGAAATGCATTCAGCCCAGCTTCAAAAGTCCCCATATTCTGTCACAGTCTCAACAATGTTTAAAAGTCCAAAGTTCACAGTCTCTCCTGAGATTCATGCAACTTAACTGCAATCTCCTGTAAAAGAAAAATCAAGAAGCAGATCACATACTTCCAACATGTAATGGCACAGGATATATATTACCATTCCAAAAGGTAGGGAAAGGAGCATAGTGAGGAAATACTGGACTAAACCAAGACCGAAAAGCAATTGGGCAAACTCTAAACTCTGCATCTCCATGTCTGATGTCAAAATGCTCTTCAGATCTCCAACTCTATTTAGTTCTGTTGACTACAACACACTTCTTTCTCTTGGGCTGGTTCCACTCCCTGTTAGCAGCTCTCCTCTGCAGGTATCCTGTGGCTCTGGCACCTCTAACATCTTGTTCTCCAAGCTTCACTTTCATAGCTTCACACAATGGCCTCCCTGGATTTCCATGTAGGGACACCCTTGCCACATGCTTGACGTTAATAGATTTCCTTAGTCATGGAGGGAGATTCCATAACCTCTTTCTTGCATCCTTGACGCTAAAGCCAGAATCATGTGGCCAAAGCTGCCAAGTTCTGTTGCTTGCTAGGGCTGGAACATGGCTCCCTTGTTCAATTACATTTTCACCAACTTTCTGTTTTCCATAGTTTCCTTTGCTGCCTCAGCTTGGCTGTCCTGGAATTTGCTCTGTAGAACATGTTGGCCTTGAACTCAGAGATCTGTGGGCCTCTATCTCCTGAGTGCTGGGATTAAAAGCATGTTCCACTACCACCATACCTGGACCTAAGCTGTTGTTTAATTCCTTTTCATAAGTTGGAAGCTTAGCTGAGTGGGATCTTGCCCCGAGGTCTTTACTCCCTTTAATACATTTAATATCAGGTTTTCCTTTAATCTGTTCATCTCCTTGAACACAGGATTTAGCTCCATTCTACTTTCTAGTGTCCTTTTTCTCCTCAAATTGAACGTTTTGCATTTTCTCCTGCTCAGCTTGCTCCTTATCATTATAGATCTTCATAAGAGTGAATGTTAATAACCATATGGCAGAGTCAGTATTAGACTATTTTGAGATTTCCTCTGCCAATGGAAGTATTCCAAAACTCTTCAATTTAGTCTCAGGCAAACTTTTTAGACAAGGGAAAAAAGTTAGCTACATTCTTCAAAATATCACAACAATGATCTCTAGGCCACATATTAAAATTTTTCTCCTCTGAAACCTCTTGAGCCAGGCTCCCACAGCTCCAATCACCCTCAGCACCACTGTCTTCCATGCTCCTACTAGTAAGGCCCATTAAGCCCCAATTAATTAGAAAAGCATTCAACTGCTTTTCTAATCCATACTCCCAAAGTTCACATTCCTCCAAACAAAAGCATGTCAGGCCTATCATAGCAATACCCCACTCCTGGTACCAACTTCTGTCTTCGATGTTTTTTGCATGAAGAGACACCATGACCACATCAAATTCTTATAAAGGAAAACCTTTAATTGGGCCTGGATTATAGTTTTAGAGGTTTAGTCCATTATCATCATGGTGGGAAACATGGCAGCATGCAGGCAGACAGGATGCTGGAGAAGGAGCTGAGAGGTCTACATCTCGATCTGCAGGCAGCAGAAGGAAAAACTGACTTGAGCTTCTGAGACTTCAAAGCCCGGCCCCACAGTGGCACACTTCCTCCAGCAAGGCCACACCTACTCCAGCAAGACCACACCTCCCAATAGTGCAACGCCCACTGGGCCAGGCATTCAAACATGTGCATCTATGAGGGCATGTTCCTATTCAAACCATGTCACACATAAAAGTAGACCACCATGGTACTATTTTGTCAATTTTGATATGTCTTTGTTATAAGGAAAGAAAATGACAGGTAGAATGATTGAAAACAAACTCAAGCTAGGCGGTGGTGGTGCACGCCTTTAATCCCAGCACTCAGGGAGGCAGAGCCAGGCGGATCTCTGTGAGTTTGAGGCCAGCCTGGTCTACAGAGCAAGATCCAGGAAGGCACCAAAACTATACAGAGGAACCCTGTCTTGAAAACAAAAAACAAAACAACAACAACAACAAAACTCAAACCCAAACTATCCCGTGTGGTGTTTCATTAAGAGAAAACCTTGTCAGTCGTGCTAGGATTCTTTTCTCTTTTTCAAAGAATATCTTCTATATTTTGAAAAAACATCTGAGAAAAGAGATTATGCTTTTACCTTTAAAAGGGAAATTTTACAGTGAAAAGGAGAGAGACATATGATAGTCACAGTCTAAACTGAAAGGCCATTGTGACTATATCACAATCACCTAACAGTAGTGCACACTACTATTGATACACTTGTGATTTCTTTCTTTCTTTCTTTCTTTCTTTCTTTCTTTCTTTCTTTCTTTCTTTCTTTCTTTCTTTCTTTCTTCCTTCCTTCCTTCCTTCCTTCCTTCCTTCCTTCCTTCCTTTCTTTCTTTCTCTCTCTCTCTTTCCTTCCTTCTTTCCTTCTTTCTTTTTCTTTCTTTCTGTCTCTCTCTCTCCATCCATCCATCCATCCATCCATCCATCCATCCATCCATTCATCCATCCATCTCTATCTACATTACCCAATACAACCTGAATAATTATTTCTAAGCCAATCTGGCTTTTAAAAAATAAAGGAGGGCTGGGTGGTGGTGCACGCCTTCAATCCCAGCACTTGGGAAGCAGAGACAAATGTATCGTTATGAATTTGAGGTCACTCTGGTCTACAGAGTGAGTTTCAGGACAGCCAAGGCTACACAGAGAAATCCTGTTTCAAAAAACAAACAAACAAAAAAACGTAAAGGAGGGCCAGGCATGATGGCTCATTATTGTAATCCTAGAACTTGGGAGGCTGAGGCAGGAGGGTTGAAGCTAGCCTGAGCTACATAGTGACTTCTAGGCCAGTCTGAGCTTTTGACTGGGTGAGACCCTGTCCCAAAACCAAAACCAAACAAGAAGTAAAGGGAAAGTAGTCCTTGTAAGTGACTTGTGATGGAGTTCAGCATAGACCGAGAACAAGGACACGCTTGATTGCCTTGAAGTGGGGAGGGAGCCCCAAGCGGGCTGTTTGGATTATGTTCAATAAGAGAACTATCTAGAAAAGTGCTATGTTTCAGAAAACTTGCTCTGTCTCTGCAGTCAGCTATGCTGGTGTTTTTTATATAAAACTGTCAACATTTAATGTAAGTAGATAATATATAATATATTGTAGTTATTTTGAAAACTGCAGGAGGAACCCTGGAGCATCCCACTCGATTTATAAAGTATCATTTTCCTTCCACTTCAGGTTGTGTATTTAAATTTCTTGTGTTGACTATACAATGTTTTGATAGTGTCTAGGAAGTGAATAGTGTGTCCTGGTGCCTTTGATAGTATAGAAAACCTCAGAGCATATGGTTGTACTTAAATGCTTTTATCAATTATTAAGTTCGTCATAATTGGTTCCTTTGAGACTTTCAGTATAATTATCATTGTTTTTTAAATATTAAACTTCACTGAAGACACATGAAAGAATATAAGTATTATAACCATGTTTTGATTCTAAGCACATTTGAACTTCAGTATTTAGATTATGTATAAATATGATGCTAAGTCACTGAGGAGAGCCTTTCAGAAAATTTCTGTTATTCTTAAGACTACTTCAGATATACGTTTAAAATATTTTTGACAGTTTCATACATGTATACAAAAATATCAGTGATTTTCACCCTTCCCATTACATGCCCACCTCTCACCCTTTTTATCTCTACCCGAAACCCTTCTTCCCCCACCTACTCTCATGTCTTTGTGTGCACGTGACCCACTGAGTTTAATTGGGGTTGCTTGCATGAGCATCATTATTTACTGGAGCATCACATGAATAACTATACCACTAAAGAAAAGGATGCCCCATCCCCAGCAACCATTAACTGCCAACAGGGAGGGTCGGGGCATTATGAACCCTTCCCACATCCATGATGAAATGTTGACAGGCACAATCTTGTGCAGGTAACCACAGCTGCTATGATTTCTAGCCATTACAGTTTTATTACAATTTATTTATGTGTATATGTCAACATGTATTCGTAGAGCTATGAGTGGTGGTGCACACCTTTAATCCCAGCACTTCATAGGCACAAGCAGGCAGATCTCTATGAGATCAAGGCCAGAGAGTTCCAGGAAAGCCAGGGCCACATAGCAAGACCTTCTCTCAAAACAACAACAACAACAACAACAACAACAACAACAACAAACAAGACAACAAAAAAAAACCCCAAAAACCAAACAACAAAGAAAAACCCCAAACCAAAAACAAAACAAAACAATAAAAAAAAAAAAAAAAAAAGAGCTGGGAGATGGGGGTGCACGTCATTAATCCCAGCACCGAAGAGGCAGAGGCAGGTGGATCTCTGTGAGTTCGAGGCCAACCTGGGCTACAGAGTGAGTTCCAGGACAGTTTTCAAAGCTATAGAGAAACCCTGTCTCGACAAACAACAACAACAACAACATAAAAAAACAAAGAAAAGAAAATATAGAGAGTAACCATGTGGGATGACATCTGAAGAGCAGTGAGGTTTATGACCTCTGGACTCTACAACATTTGCTTCTATTTTTGTTTAAGCAAATTTTGTCATTAATGTGAAAATTATGACATAAAGTTGGGAACCCATATATATGATTCTTACTTATAGGATGTCTCTGTCTCATCTCTCTCTCTGTATCAGGTTCACCGCTTAGACAGCAGTCTTCATGACATGGGGGCCATGGGTACCTTTGAATAGATACAGTAGCACATTTATGGATCCCTGGGATGGACCCAGTAGGGTGGGGCAGATTGACAAGGAAACAGGTGCTGGTTTGATGGAACCAGGCCAGGGGAAGGGGACAGTCTGGGGGTGAGTGGGAGGAGACTTTCACTGGAGGGATGGGCAGGCACATGGACTCCACCTTACAGTTCTGATGTGTCTCTTAGGGGTGAGAACACATATAGGAAAGAGAATAACTCGGTCTCCTAGGATTATTGAGACTAAGAAGAGCCTTGGAAAGGTTGTTATCATATAAATCTGGACTGGTCCACCTAGCTACCTGTCTAAAATAGCCAATTAATAAATTAAAAAGAGAGTAATTACCCTTATTGTTAAAAACTACTAACCAGAAAAACCAGAGCAATCATCATGCTTTCTTTTTTTTCCCTCATGGTTTCAGAGGGATTGTTAGATTTTTTTTTTTTGTGGGGTGGGGAGAGGCAGTTCACTAAGCCTGAAGCTGTGGGAAACTTTGGGGGAGAGTAGGTAGATGCTAAGTAAGAAGGTTTTCTATTGATAGATTCATATTTCTGTGGGTTATACGTTTTTTCTTTTGTTATTTTTAAAATATTTATCTTAATTTTATGTGTATGTATGTGTGCCTGAGTGTATGTCTGTGTACCACGTGTGTTGAGGTGCCCACAGAGGTCAGAAGAGAGGTCAGATCCCCTGGGTTTGGAGTTACAGATGGTTGTGAGCTGCCATGTGGGTGCTGGGAACTGAACCCAGGTTCTCTGAAAGAGTAGTAAGTGCTCTTAACCGCTCAGCCATTTCTCCAACTTCCTTTTTTAAATTTTTTAAAAGTAGGTTAAGTTGACATAGGAAAGACATATATTTTCTTTATCTCTGTAGACTCTGAGTAAATACTTGCTGAGTGATAACTGACAGGGTAAAGGTTAATACAGATTTGTGGATCTAGTAATTCAGTTAATAATCTTCATGGCTGACACATTAGTTTCAGGGTCAGTTTCAATATCTCATGAAATGCCAATCATGATTATGTGATTAAGAATATATGGTTTCTTATATAAAATCTCAGTGATTGGTTCACGCGTGCGTGTGCGTGTGTGTGTGTGTGTGTGTGTGTGTGTGTGTGTGTGTACATGTGAATGTGAATGTGCATGTGCAGGTACAGGTGTGTTTGGTGGTCAGAGGCCAATGTCTACGTTTTTTTTTTCATTTTTAATCTTGACCTTATTTTAAATTATTTAATGCGTTATGGTCAGTGGTATGTGTGCGTGTGGTGAGTGTGGAGATCAGAGAACAACCCCATGGAGTTAGTTTTCCCTTTCCGGCTTTTGCATGGTTCTGAGGATTGAACTCAAGCTTGCCAGTCCTAGCCATCATGCCAGTCCTTGGTCTTAGTTTTTTCTTTTTTTCCGAGACAGGGTTGCTCTGTGTAGCTTTGGCTGTCCTGGATCTCACTCTGTAGCCCAGGCTGGCCTCAAACTCAAAGAGATCCATCTGCCTCTCTCTCCCAAGTGCTAGGATGCCTCACAAAGCCTGGCTTAATAATATTCTTATTCTGTCTGGTGACTCAGTTTATTCTTCTGTTGCTGTGATAAGATGTTATGGCCATGGTAGTTCATAGAAGGAAGAGTTTATACGGGCTTATGGTTCTAGAGCTTGAAGTGTCCAGAATGGCAGGGAACATGGCAGGGAGCTCTGGCATGGTGGATAGGAGCAGAAAGCTGAGAGCTGGCTTCTTCAACCACAAGCCCAAAGCAGGAAGAGCGGGCTGGCCGTAGGGTGAGGCTTTAAGCTCTCAAAGCCGGCCCTAGTGACACTGTTCCTCTAGCAAGGTCACACTTCCTAAACCTTCCCAAACAGTGCCAGTAACGGGGCCGGGGGGCGGGGGGGCGAGGGGCAAGTGTTCAAATGTCTGAGACTGTGGGGGGCATTCCTCATTCAAACTACTACATCCTGTTCAAATGTCGCTGCTTTCCCATGGCCTTCTCCCTTTCTCTAATAGCTATCCAGATTCTTATTAGTTTCTTTTCTATCCGAGAAAGAACATTGCCCCAACCTCCTCTTACCATCAAAACTCTCAAAAAAGCAACCTTGGAAACACATAGACACGCATCACATGTCTTTAGGCTTCTCATCTAAGTCTTGACAAGAACGGGCGAACCTACGGAGTGCCTGAGCATCATGAGTTAGTTCATGGAAGTCAGATGACCTGTCTACTGTCAGATAAGGGTCAAGAGGTCGGCAATAGCTTTCAACCAAGACTGCTGACCAGAGGGAAACCCGTTTGGTAAGTTTGAAAGTCAGTTGTGAACTTACCAGCATCTGTTAGAGCTAAGCCCAGGCAGCACGAGAACAGTGAACAGCTTGGGAGCCTCTTGCTTCTCCGATGGTGGATTTGGCACCTTGAGCTCCGGAGGACTGAAAAGAAGTGCCGAACAGAAGTCTCACTTCATGATGATCAGGGACCCTCTGCTTGGGAAAAATTTCTCCTTGCTGATAAGCATGTTTTTTTTTTTTTTTTTTTTTTTTTTTTTTTTTTTTTTTTTTTTTTTTTTGTGTGTGTGTGTGTGTGTACAGGCAACATGTCGGCAGAGACACCAACCACTCTGAATATGGACATTCGGGATCTGCAGATCCAGACAGTCACGGTTGAGAAGCTGCTGGAGCCTCTGATAATCCAGGTACGAGCGCTTCGGGTGCTGCAGTGCCCAACAACTGTGTTTTCCCAGAATTTAAAATGGCGGGAGTAGCCAGGAGCGAAGGGCAGATTTGGTTCTAAATAGGAATGAATACATCACATAAAATTATCCTTTATTTGAACTGGTATTAGCTGGGTGTGGTGGTGCATACTTTCAATCCCAGCACCTAGGAGGCAGAGGCAGGCAATAGATCTCTGTGAGTTCAATGCCAGTCAGGTCAACACATAGAGACCTTGTCTTAATCCTTCCAAATAAACTGGTATAAAAATAAAAGTATGTATTTGATATTAATAGTATAATTCTGAAAGTTTTCCCTCAGATTCTTTTTTGGCACTAACTGCAATATTAATACACACACACACACACACACACACACACACACACATACACACACATCAGAGTAGCCTCTAACCCATGACTCCTTTGCCTCATCTTCCTTGGTGCTGGGATTATATGTGTGTATCATAATGTCAAGAGGTGTATGTATGCTGAGCAGTGGTGGTGCATGCCTTTAATCCCAGCACTCAGGAGGCAGAGGCAGGTGAATTTCTGTGAGTTTGAGGTCAGCCTGATCTAGGACAGCTGGAGCTGTTACACAGAGAAATTCCATCTTAAAAAAAAAAACAAACCAAAAAAAGAGGTGTATATAATTAACATTTTTACTATTATTTTATATATGTGTGCATGTGTGCACACGATGAGTGTGAATGGGCACCTGTGGAGTCAATTCTCTCCTGGCTGTCAGGCTTGTGTGGTGAGTGACTACCTGCTAAACCGTCTCCCTGACTCCAGATGTATGTATACTTTGTAAAGCACTGCTACATAAAAATTACCTTGCTTATAGTCATGAAAACGGAGGCAAGTTAATATAATTGAACCATCTTTATTATGTAGAGGATTTCAGTGATTTGACCTAAGAGACATGGTATCTCATTTGTCACAAAGTAAACTGTAATTAAAATATCAAAATGTGGGAGAAAAGCAGCTATTTAAAGGAATTCTGTGATAGTCTTCCATGAAATAATCATTTGATCATATGAATAAGGATTCTCTGACTTAGTCATCAAGTAAGACCTTATTTTATGTATTGGATTTTTAATTTTTTTAAAAAATGTTTTTATTAGCATAAATTATGTACAAAATGGGTTTCATTATGTCATTTTTTATACATATATAAGACATATTTTGATCATATTCACCCCATTACCATTTCTTATCCCCATCCCACTCACACTGAGTATTTGATTTTCTTGATGAAGAATTTGAAGGAATCTATACATTGATATAGAACCAAATATTTTGCCTTTAACACCAAAACTGATAAAGTAAAACTCCCCCTTTGGTCTACCTTACATCATGCACCCAGGTCCCTTCTTCCAAAAGGTCCCTTCTTCTCAAGGTTTACTTGGATGAAAAACTACAGTGACCTTATGTCCGATTATTCAAAAGTGTCCTTGTCTTTTCTGTGGGATGCATGGTGGAACAGCTCTGAGGACAGACACAGGACATGTTTTCACTGAGCACAAATTGAGACCTACTACTGGGAAGGCAATTTAAAACATTTCTTACTGGTGATAGCTGAGTTTTATATTAACTGTTGCTGTCTAAAAGGCACTAAAACCTGAAATTAACACTACTTAAGCCATTCAGTGAATGCTTTCATGTTGAGAGACAAAAAATTACCTTCTATCTATCTATCTATCTATCTATCTATCTATCTATCTATCTATCTATCTATCTATCTATCATCTACCTACCTACCATCTTCATATCTATCTATCATCTACCTACTTACCTATCAGCTCTCTTTCTCTCTCCCAGGTTAAATTCAAACTCAGAGTGCTCCTGCCTCTCTTTTCCGGGTGCATTATTATGTCTGACTTTAATTTTGTTTTTTTCTGACAAAATTCATTAAAAAATTAGAATCTCCCTGGAGCAGGGTAAAGAAAATTAAAACACATTCAATTTACTACGAAGAGACAAATAGTAGTATATTTCCTTCTAAGACAGTAAAATAGTAGGTAATTTTTTTAAAACTATAATATAGAGAATATAAACTTAGTGGATAGTGCAGGCCTGCCACACTGCCTATTTGGGAGGATGAGGTAGCCTAGGCAACATATACATATATCTATATTGAATATGTGTATATATGCACACATATATGTCTACATTGAATATATATGGGAATATATATTGAAAAATATTATTTTTCTTTTTTATTTCTGTGATTAAAATACCATGACTAAAGCAACTTTATTCAGCTCATACTTATAGGTTGCAGTTCATCTTGGCAAGGAAGTTAGAGCAGTAGGAATCTTAGTCAGTGTTCTATTGCTGTGAAGAGACACCATGACCATGGCAACTCTTACAATTTGATCGGAGGTGTTGTGGGATATTTGTACACTGTGTGAAAATGTATTGCGGTGATTGGTATAATAAAAAGCTGAAAGGCCAATAGCTAGGCCAGAGGTATAGGTAGGACTTCCGGGCACAGAGAGAGGAAGAGGAGGAGAGAATCAAGACACATGTGAGATGCCAACAAGACATGGAGGGACATACAGAATATGTCGAAGATACAGAATAAAAGAAAGGTTAAAAAACTATGAGGCAAAACATAGATTATATAAATGGGTTGATTTAAGTTATAAGAGCTAGTGGGACAAGCCTAAGCTAAAGTCAAGCTTTCAATAATTATAAGAAGTCTCTGTGTCATTATTTGTGAGCTGGTGGCCAACAAAGCTTGCTACAGGGGGATGGCTTCTAGTTTCAGCAGTTTAGTCCATTCTCATCATGGAAAGCATGGTGCTAGAGCAGTACTTGAGACCTACATACTGATCCAAGGCAGAGAAAGAGAGACATTAGGCTTGGCATGGGCTTTTGAAATCTCAAGGCCCACCCTCATTGATACACTTCCTTCAACAAGGCCGCACCTCCTAATCCTTCTAATCCTTTCATATAATGCCATTCCCTGGTGACTAAGCATTCACATATGTGAACCTATGGGGGCCATTCTTATCCAACCAATATGAGGAGCTTGACAGTACTGGTCACATTGCATCCACAGTCAAGAGCAGAGAGCAATGGATTGATGCTCGCCTGCCAGTGCTCAGCTGGCTCTCTCCTTTTCATTCAGTTCAAAGCCCAGCCCATGAAATTGTACCTGCTCACATTCAGGATGCGTCTTCCCACCCAACATAATCAAGATAATCCTCCAAAGACATCGTCAGAGATCTTCCTCACAGTGATTCTAGTTCATGTCAAGCTGACAATGAAAACTAACCACCAAGCACACACATACATACATATATACATAAAGTGGAGAAAATGCTATACATATAGATTGTATCTTACTTTTCCATTTAAAATGGTATTTCGATAAGTCCATTCTCTCCCTTTTTTGTTGTATTGGGTACTGAACACAAGTTCATCAATATTTTAGGCAGGCACTCTAACCACTGAAAT
This sequence comes from Peromyscus leucopus, assembly GCF_004664715.2. NCBI lineage: Eukaryota > Metazoa > Chordata > Mammalia > Rodentia > Cricetidae > Peromyscus > Peromyscus leucopus. The sequence goes on along the minus strand of NC_051084.1, from coordinate 31,790,833 downwards.
ATATCTGCAACTAAATTTTTCCATTAAAAAGTTTGAGATTTATTTATGTTCATAGCTATTTTGTCTGCTTATATGGCAGTGTACCATGTTTGTGCCTGGTGCCCTTGGAGGACAGAAGAGGGTGATCCCCTGGGATTGGAGTAACAAATGGTTGTGAGCCTTTATGTTAGTGCTGAGAATTGAGCCTATGTCCTCTGGAAGAGCAGCAAGTACTCTTAACCTCTGAGCCATATTGTCAAACTCCATCCTTTATAAGAATAATTCAACAAAATTACGGCTTAGTTACATATCATATAGCTTCATGACAGCTTTTATTTAAAGTAGCCACTCATCCAAACATTTTTGGATGTTTAAATTTTCAGCTTTTTTGGGCTATTACAAACACTGCTGGCCGGGGATGTAGCTCAGTTCATAGAGTAATGCTTGCCTTGGGTTTGATCCAGAGCACCTCATAAACTGAACACAGTGGCAAACTCCTGGCAACCAGAACACTCAGGTGGTGGAATCAGGAAGATCAAGTTCAAGTTTACCCTCACCTAAACAGCAAGTTAGAGGCCAGCCTGGGAAACAAGAGATCCTGTCTAAAATGAGAGTAAATATTTCCATGCTGACCATCTTTATGTACATGGGTTATTTCCTTAGGATTAGTTGCCAAAAAATATTCAGTAAGTGGGTGAGGTACGATCTCATATTTATCACCAAGTTTTTGTAGGGGTGGATTTAAGCTAGGGCCTTACACCTTGGAACCGAGACTGAACATGAATTCACAAAGTACCCCAGGCTAGCCTCCATTGCATGATCCCCTCGCCTTAAGCCCTTCTGGTGGTAGGCTGACAGGTATGAGCCGTCCCCAGCCACGGGGACCGTCTTAAATGAATTCTTACAACTAAAACTTTTGTTCCTGTCTTAGTTTGCTTTCTACTGCTGTGATGAATACTGTGACTAAAAGCAACCTGAGGAAGAAAAGGTTTATTTCATCTTATAGTTTACAGTCCATCCGGAAGCAAAATCAGGACAGGAACTGAAGCACAGATCGTGGAGAAATCCTGCTTACCACCTGGCTCCCCATGGCTTGCTCAGTCTGCTCTCTTAAACATCCCTGGACCACCTTCCAGGGATGGCACTACCCATAGTGAGCTGAGTCCTCCCACATCAACTGTTAACCAAAAAAATGTCCCCAAAGACTTGCCTACAGGAATTTCTGATGGAGGCATTTTCTTAATTGAGATTCCTTTTTCTCAAATGACCTTGGCTTAGTCAAATTGACCAAAAAACTAACCTTCACAATTCCTATGTACTTAAAAGGGGTGGGAGTAGAAAAATGACCTTTACTTTGGAGGTGGCTGAAAGGTAAGTACTTAATTTCACTGCTTATTTTTTTCCATGACAATGTGACATTGGAGTTGGTCACTTAGAACTCGATAGTCATAAAGGATGCTGCCGTATTATTATGAGTGGAGAAGGGGTTGTGGAGAAATTGCATTTTATTTGGTTTTTGAGACAGAGTTACCCCGTGTAGCCCAGGCTAACCTCAATCCCTTTGCCTCAGTTGGGGGTTCCTGTGCTGGCATCACCAGAATGCCAGCGTCACATCCTATTAGAAACTACCCTTTATGTACGAACAGAAACTAGTAGATGTTTTGGTCAAGTACCTTGCCATATCAGTCTATAGGAATTCACATGAAAAGATACAGTGGTCATAACTGTGTGTGTCTTAGAATGTGCTAAAGCTACCATAACCATCTCTCTAAACGGTATTGATTCCACCTAGAAAGTTAAGAGGACAAAAATGATCTGAAAGAATTTTATTTGATTGGAAAAAATAAAACTCTCCTAAAAAGTGCAATTATGTTAATGTGAGGCGCTTTTGATGTGGCACCTGGGTGCATGCTTTCCCTGAACAGCAGCAGATGAGATCAGGGAAGGATGCAACAAGGAGCCTGTTTTGTGATAGTTCTCAGTCACATGCTAATGCAATGTTAACTTTAACTTTTTAGCTCATTGTTGGCTTTCAAATGTATATTGATTTCTTAAAAGAGGCTCAGCATATCACTTTGCCAATGCCCCAGTTGAAAAAATTTTTATAGGTCTTAGCAATATTCGACTCATATGAAATTACAAATATTAATAATTTATGGACTAGCTACTGTGTGTAAGAACTTTCTCATAAAGCAGAGTCCTAGCCACAACAGAATTATCTGGATACACACTTGGTTTTCATTATCATAGGGTTTTCCTTATAAAATCCCACTGTATTTTAAAGTCTAATAATTAATATCTTAAAATAACTGGCCTTATAGGACTTTATGCTTGGCCTCTAAAAGTCTATCACTTAAAAATTACTTATTTTTATGAATACATATTCATAAAATATAAAAACATGTGTGTGTGTGTGTGTGTGTGTGTGTGTGTGTGTGTGTGTGTGTGTAAGCCAGGAGTGTGCAGATGCCTTCAAGTCCACAAAAGGTGGACCCCCTAGGGCTGGAATTGCTGGTGGTTGTGAGCCACCTAAGATGGGTGCTGGGGCTCAAAATCTGGGTCCTCTGTAAAGCAGCAAGTGCTATTAACCATCGAGCCATCTTTCCAGCACCTCATCTGTCAATTTTGTCCTATATCGTTTGTCCACACAAATAATTTCTTTAAGTTACAATAAGATTGATTTTTTCTCCTGGGTAACATTGTGCTAGATATACTATCATTTTTCCCCAGAACGTTTAATTTTTATTTAAAACATTTAATTGATAGAATTACACACACACACACACACACACACACACACACACATACATATATGTGCTTTATATAATGATCACCACAGCCAAATTAATGAATATATTCATCACTGTCCATAAGTACTATTTTGTATTTGTGTAGCAAAGACATTTATAGTATATCTAAACTGTACATTTGTTTCATTAAATTTCAAATATATTAAACAGTGTTGTTAGTCTATAGTTACTATGCTATTCAGAAATTAGATTCTCAGAACTTAAATCATCATATGACTGAAAATTTGTATCCTTTGATCAAAATTTCCATTTCTCATAGCCCCCATCTCTAAGATCCTGAAAACAACTACTTTATGCTATTCTGTGATTTCATCTATGTGAGATTGTAGTGTACTTTCCCTTTGTGCCTGTAGATATTATTTACTGTAATAATGGAAACGTTATTTAGGATAAAATCTCCAGGTGCATTCATGTTGACAGATGGTAAGAATTCCTTTTCCTAAAACAATAATATCCATGTATATATATATATATATATATATATATATATATATATATATATATATATCAAATCTTATTGATTTCTTTACCAATAGACTTTTAGGTCTTGTCCTTATCTAGGCTCTTCCAGAGAGTTCCTGGTTTGAATAGTATGGTACATACAAGTAGAGGATACAGTACTGATCATACTAAATGTGTTTGAATGGAACTACATTTCCTCTACACTAAAGTAACCAGTTTAGTAGCCCCATTAAAAAGTTCTCACTTTTCCTCATTGTTTATCTTTATGTCAAATTCTTTGGCTCATGAGGTTGCACAGGAATTACTTATCTTGGCACATAATTCAAAATCAAAACTACATTTTAATTTTTGGAGTAATTGGTCATAAATACTATGCTGTCACTCCAAGTTCTTAATTCATTTATGCATAAATCTTTATTCTGCTCTTTATACAGTAGTCAGAATCTTCCCTACCAAACCTGATTTATCTTTAATCTTTTTTCCCCCCTTTCTCTTGAGCACAGGTAAATCACGAGATCATTTTGCAGGGATGCTCAGCCTGGGATATATTTCAATCATTCGCTTTCATTTTCTCAGTGTGATAACTTACACAGCGCATCCCTTTGCAATAAATTCCTCCAATGGGTCAGAAATAATTTTTTTTCTCAGCAATTACGTTTTTATGATTGCAACTGCAGGCATCTGCATTTTATCACTTTCCAGATCTGAATGTGGCAGCAGAGCGCAGAAAGTCTATTTATGCAGAACTGTGCTTCAAGGAGTTTACACCTCTGTGCTGTCTCTCTGAAGGGGGACATAAAACGCTAGATCGTGCTGTAGTCATTAGGTAATGGGTCCATCAATAATCTTATTTACCACAAAATATAATTTTCTGTGTGTCAGATCCATGTTGAATGTGAGTTAAAGGAAGAGTCTCAAAATCTCTTAAAATAAAATAATCAATCCCTTTATAAAGTGTTATAAAGATTTTTTTGGCAAAATTCAGATGTATTTTATGATATAAATATATTCCATGTTTTTAAGAGGTAAATATAGGATTAGAGCAACAGTAATGAACATGATTTTTCTGGCTCTTATTACTAACTCTTGTATACCTCATGGCTCTGTTCTATTTCTGCTTCCATACCATCTCCTAAGTATCTACATATCTATATCTATATGTATGAGTGTTTTGCCTGCATGCATGTATTTATGTCATGTGTGTGCATGCTACCTACAGAGGTCAGAAGAAGGACATGAGACCCCCCATAATGGAAGTTGTGGGTGGTTATGGACCACCATGTAGGTGCTAGGAACTGAACCCAAATCCTCTTTGTAAGAGCAACAAGTGCTCTTAAACCACTGAGCCATCTCTCTAGCCCCCTACCTGCATTTTTATGGGCGTTCCCTTAGGGATAGCTTTTTTGTATTCTATAGCAATAGTCATTGGTCAAGACTAAGAAATATCTTATGATTCCTACATGAGTCAGCACAAGTAAGGCTATCCTGAGACAACCCTAAAATCTCAGAGGCTTAATAAAAATTCATTTCATGTTGAAGATACAGATTTATTGTGAGTTAGCCGGGGCCTCTGATCAAGACCAGTACTCAGGGACCTAGGCTTAGACAGACTTATTCTTCACTGTCAACAAGGGGAAGAGGACAATCCCAGTACTCTGGGATCTAGGCTTAGATAGAGTTCCTTTTCACTGTTGACAAGGGGAAGAGGACAAGACCAGTACTCAGGGACCTAGATGAGGACAGAGTTCATCTTCATTGTCGACACGGGGAAGAGGACAGGATGAACCATGAAAAGGAGCCTTGACGTATCCAAATGTCACATATGTTACTTCTACTGTTTTTATCAAAGCAAATATGATGGCCAAAGCGAATGTTGGATGTGCAGTCTTGCCCAGTGCTCAGAGGACAACACCCCAAGCTATCGCTTTCTCATTGCCTCCTTTTGTTAAGTCTCCATCCGCACCCAAGTCATCTTGTTGCCCTAGTCACATCTTACTTTATCTGGGGTGGGGAAACTGAGGGACAACTTACAGGTTTTTGAGAAGCTCCTCTGCCTCTGGCAGATGATCATTAATTGGTCCTATTATTGTTGGTCCCAGGCCAGGAGGCCTGGGGAAGGCAGAATCGACCACCATCCTTAGGGTGAGATCTCCTGCCCATGAGTTGTTATGTGGGCTCTTTGGGTGGATCTAGGAAACCAGTCAATATAAGAAATGATTAATATGAGATGAGCAAAACATTGTATTAGTGTCACATATGCATGAGGATCTTCACAAGAGTGAAGTCTGAAGACACTGCCAAAGTGTAATGCTTTGCTACTTTTTAGATAAACACCAATAAATTTATGAAAGAATGGAAGATTTAAATGGATATCTGAGCCATGCTGGTAAATTCTAGGATATTTTTAAGGTATAGATGGTAGCAGGGATCTAAGAAGCTAGTTGCTTCCTGCAGAGCTGGAGGGATGCCTCAGTGGTTAAGAACACTTGCTGCTCTTGCAGAGGACCTTAATTCAGTTCCCAGATGGAAGCAGCAAGCTCACAACCGTCTATAGTTGTGAGCTTCCAGTTCCAGAGGATCCAATGGTCTTTGCTGGTCTTCACAGCATACACACACACACACACACACACACACACACACACACACATACACAATCTTAAATAAAAGAGTTTGTCTATTCAGGCTCGTTGCTGGCCCAGGTTCCAGTCTTGAGTATTTAAGGTGGCTCTGCAGCCTTGGTACATGAAGGGGAATTCCTTCCTAAATAATCTTACCACATGCTACACATAGAAAAATCAGGTCATCCGGCCCTTTCTGAAGTCACAGCTCATTAAATGACTTCAGCTTTCAAAACCGATCTGCTAGTTCGGTATATCTTGTGATATCATGTTCTTAACTCCTCCACCATCCTTTCTTTGGGAGGTGACTGTATTTGTAGAGCTATGCAGTGGATATATAGATAATGCAGTCATATCAGATGCTGAAAAAGAGTGTTTTAGTTACTGTTATATTTCTGTGATAAAACACTATAACCAAGGTAACTTACAAAAGAAAACATTTAATTTGACTTAGTTTCAGAGGGTTGGAGTTCATGATGACGGAGCAAAGGAACAGCTGAGGGCTCACATCTCGATCCCCAACGGTGAGGTAGAGAGAAACACATTGAGAATCTCACAAGTCCTTTGAAACCTCAAAAGCCCACCCCAGTGCCACACCTCTCCCAACAAGGCCACACCCCCTAACCCTTCCCAAACATTTCTACCAGCTGGGGACCAAGTATTCAAATCCATGAGCCCACAGGGGTGGGGGAGGGGGCCATTATCGTTCAAACCACCACAAGGAGAGACATGAACAGTGACAGTGACAGCTCCTCTAAACACTAGGTTTTTAATTTCTCCCAGCCGTCTTAGGGAGAACTTGGCTGTACGTCAATTCAGCAACATTCCTTTTTCTTTTCCCTGAGCCTCAAACCCAAACAAAGGAAGAGAGAAAGAGAAAAAAGAAAGAAACAAAGGAAAGCATTTAAGTAGTCACATACATCAGTTTATATATACATATAAGCAGTCACATATATCAGTTTATACAAATAGCAGCAAGAGGTCCAAAGAGTCCATTTTCCACTCTTCTACAAATTGACCTGATTGGCTTCTGGGTAGCAGAGAAGGACTTCTGCCACCTTTGGATTCTTAGTCTTCAAGAACAGAATTGCCCTTTATATCTTTCAGAAAAAGAAATGACTATTTATGATTATCATCATTACCGTATTGAATGAGCTCTGTCATTTACTTATGATTGGGTCTTAGTTTTGTCAATTTGACATAAACTAGCATCATTTGAGAGGAAAGCCTGTTGAGGAATTGCCCAGGTCACATTTGGCCCGTGGGCATGTCTGCGGTGGGCTTGTCTTGATTATTAACTGACATTGGAGGGCCCAACCCATTATGGGCCATACCATTTGTAGGCAGGTGTCCTGGGCTGTCTTAAAAAGCTAGCAAAGCATGGGCCTCTGAGCCAGTCACAGAGCAAGCCAGCAAGCAGCATTCCTCCATGGATTCTGCTTCAAGTTCTTGCTTGAGTTCCCGACCCAACTTCTTTTATCAATGATGGACCGTGACCATAAGTCAAATAAAGCCTTTTCTCCCTGAGTTGTTTTTGGTCAGAGTGTTAGCACAGCAACAGAAAGGAAAGTAGAAGGGTTATAAGCTTCCTCTGGGTACCCTTGCTGATTATCCCATCAATAGACCCGATACCACGATTCACCTCACAGGTTCAAAGGAAATTCTGCAGACAATGCTGTGCACACGTAATGTTCTTGTAGAGTAATATTTGCCTAAGCAAATATTGGATTTTTGATTGTAATACATAATCTTAAAAGTTAGTAAATTAAATGCCTTTGAAGTACTTACAGGCTTAATGCTTAGTAAGTATAATGATGTTATTTTTAATGGCAGGATGAAGAAATAAAGTTAGTTTGCCTCCACAATGTTTGAAAGTTTAAGGTGATTCAGAATAGCTGAGTTGATATCTAATAAAGTGACTTTTTCAACTTCTGAATCTTTTACTGCCAGGAAACTGCTCCCCATGGGAAAGTTGCTAGGCTGGAGTGTTTCTTGAGAAACAAATAGTTCAGAAAAAAAAAGGAAGCTACTTTTAAAATGAAAATAAGACTAAGAAAAGCCAGTAGTTAGTTGACTAAAATACTGTGGAATCCAGCTGGAACACAGATGACAAGTTTAACAGAATGTCCACAATGTCCCCCAGACCTGGGAGCTCTCAGAGGAGCTGTGGGTAGGCGTCAGGGGGGCTGTACCCCTTCACCTCTCCTCAGTTTGATCCCTAGACCTTTTTTTTTTTTTTAATATCAGACTCTGGTATTTTCCTACTTGCTCCAACATTGTTGTCACCTTTGCCAGCCTTTTGGGTGCTGAGGTGATAAGTGTGTCCCACAACATTTAGTACCACTGCCAATGTTTTTATCTTCCCCTCACAGCTCGTCTTGTCTTTTCCTCTGTGAATTCATAGACTGCACACTTAACTTGGCTTTGAAATGTGGCCTCTCCCCACTTTCAAACTGATTTTATAGGCAGCCAGGTGTTAGAAACGGATAAACACGATCCACCTGCTCATTAGTAGATGCAAGGGAATGATCATGGTTATCTTGGGGAAATGAATAAAAAAAAAGTCCTCATCTCTGAAGCTGTGGTCATTTACACTGCCTGAGATGTGACTCAATCCTTCATAGACTCCTCTGGCGGTCTCTGGAGATAGCCTGAAATTTGAAACCTTTAGACCAATGATGGCAATCTTATTATTATTATTTTTGTATAGGTCCCAGATAGTGAATAGCTTCAGATTTGACAGCTAATCTGTTGCAATTATGATGCCTCTACAGTATGAGGGCAGCCATAGACAATATATAAACATGTGGGCCTGGCATGAGACTACAAATTTCTTATTGTCAGAAATAAGTGAGTGTTCAGGTTTTTCTCCGGGGATGGTTTTCAGGACCCGATTCTAGACTGATGGATTTCTTGCTGAGATACTCTGCTCTCACCGCGTAGGGAAATGTAAGGAATGGGTACTATCTCACACTCCGTTGAAAGCCTCATGGGATACAAATCATGGTGGGGTGGTTTGTGGCCCAAACCCTCTGAGAGACACAAAAGCCTCGGTTGGGAGAAGAGTGCTAAGTAGGCAATTCCGAAAATTCCTGTTACTGTTGAGGATTCTGTTAGCCCAGTGGTTTTCAACCTTCACTGCCCATTAAATTCATTTGGGGAGCTTTAAAAAATCCCGATGCTCAGGCCTCACACAAAGCTAGTTAAATCAAGAATCTCAGGGAGCAGGACCAAGCTCCCAGGTGATTGCAACGTAGGAATTGCTGAGCTGGCTGTTGTATCGGCCAGTGGTGAGCGTGACTCTTCCTCTAGACCCAAGGCTTGCCCTAAAACCATGCTTCATATATGCTTTTCTAACCTTATAGTTGAAAAAAAAAACATAATATGATATAGTCATGAAAGTGAACATTATGAATAAAGGCTTACTAAATGTGATTTTGTAGATTTTAAGTTATTTCATTAAAGAATGTTGTGTATGTGTAGTTGTACACCCGAGTGCAGGTGCCTGTGGGATCCAGAAGAGGTTGTCAGGTCCCCTTGGGGCTGGAATGACAAAGTGGTCGCGAGCTGGCTGGTGTGGGTTCTGGGATCCGAACTCAGGTCGTTGGGAAGAACAGCAAATGTTCTTAACCACTGAGCCAACTCTCCAGCCTACAGATGGGTTTTTGTCTTCAAAGGGAACAATTTTGTATTCCCAGCTTGGATTCATAAGATACCGTTTTTGTTCTGGTTAGACACATTTCCTACATTCTGCACCTTGCATTTTTAATATTTCTGAAGTGAGGATGCATCTTACAACAGCTATAAACATTTAATATAGCCTTTCTTTTTGATGCTTGTAGGGGATTACAAATTTGCCCACAGGATACTTTTTTATTTTTTTTATCATTTATAAGTTCTGACCTTCCTCATCAGCACCTGCCCATTGAGATGGGATAAATTATTCAGCTAGTAAGACGGTAAAATGGTATGAGTCAATGACTTCAACAGTGTCTTTTGGTAACTACTCTGTCCCTTCCATAAAATGATCAGGAATAGACAGATGGTTGGGGTGTGTCTTGTTTATGGTTTTTGTGGTAAGAGACTGGGGCCTTTGGATTAGTGTGATGACCTTTGCACTTGTATGGAATGGCTGGTCTAGAATTCTCTGTAGACTGATGACGTTTCCTCAAAGGTCACCATTACCAGGCACATAAGGGTATTTTTGCATAAGCCTGGCACCTGAGCTCAATCCTCAGAACCCGGAAGGAGAGGACCAACTCCACAAAGCTGTCTTCTGGCTCCTCTTGTGAGCTACTGTATGTGGGTATGTGTGTGCCCCCACACATATACACAGTCATCACACACACACACACACACACACACACACACACACACACACACTCATAATAGAGATTGTGATGTGTGTGGACATCCAGGAATGGGTCCATGTGACCTGTGAGGACATGGTTGGTTAGAGGCTGGTCATCTGGAAACCAAGGAATAGTTTCAGAAAGAGGCAAACTTTCTTGACTTCTGGCATCTAGAATTATGAGAAAATAAGTTTCTAATGTTTAGGCTTCCCAATCTATGGCATTTGGTTATAGTATCCCTAGCAAATGAACTAAAAATGAGGGTTTAAGAGACTAAAAACCAGTCAAATAAGTAATAATAAAAACATGCCAGCTCCTGAAAACAAGCCATGTATAATCTTGTGACCCCCCTCTCTCTTCGACGTAAAAGATTGGCTCTAAGACATTTGCTTCTGGATAATTTTGAACTGATCGAACCCCAGATAAATTGTGCATGGAGGAGTGATTTATTCAGAATTTCTAAAAATTTTGCTTTTCTGTCATACTGGTTAGGGAAATTGGTTTAGAAACACACACAAGTGATGATTTATATAAAAGCTACAATGTGTTATTAAAATTTATATATATATTTGTTTTATTATGATGATGACTGTATTAAATTACAGTGTACCCCTAAATAGTACAAACCATGTCATGAGAACTAGATTATTTCCTTAAATGATGAAGGCATCTGAGAAATCACCTTGCAGGACCAGAACAGAGGTAGGGTTAATCAGGCCACAGACTGACTGACACATACCCTTCGGTCATGCACACATTCTTCCCCCGTTTAAACCAGAAGCTCATGTTCCACCACCACAGATGAGCTAAAGCATCTCCCTCCTTCATCCTCCCAAGAGAGCCATGTTCATTAAATTCTTTTCCTGCTTTTTAGTATTTCTTTTCTACTTGATATCTGAGGTGAGAATCCAGACCTATTTTTTTTTTGGTCTATCTCCCACCCAGAGTCCAGCCCCTGGTTGAGGACCATCTGGTTTACCCCTATATTTCCTGGTGGGAAGCCACGTGTCCTTCGGGGTTCTTCTTGGAAGGCCCGTTTCATCTTCGTGACTGAAGCTCTGCAGAACCTTCTCTGTACTTAGAAGTGTCAGCGATTTGCTCTTCCTGCCCTGGTATAGCTACTCCTGTGCTTCCCATATTACCGTCTCGGAGCTTATTCATTTTTTATCTCTTAAATCCCCACGGTACTGTTTCCAACACAGTATGTGCTCAATAAATGTTTATTGCCTTGAAATGAGCTGAAAGGAGCTGGTGGTTGATTTTGGGAGGCCGTTGCATGTTAATTTAGAGGCACACAAAGGCTCACAATCCTTCAGCCTTGCTGGGTCAGCCTGGCTTGGTTTCGGAAGGAAGTGAAGAGTAGATACAGTTGTCAGGGGCTTGAGGAAGAGCTGCCCACCCCTCCCCCCAGGGAGACTTTTTGACAGGCAAATTTATAGAAAAGTTAAACAGTCATCTCTTTTCTACTTTTCTGATCTGTTCCAAAACCCCGACAAAGTTAAAGCAAGTTAACACGGCTTAATGCCTTGTATCCTATTTCATAAATTAAAATTAACTGAAAGGAACAAAAGTAGCCCCGAAGGCTCGCTCCTGTGAGCTACTGGAGGAAGGTTAAAAATTCAAAGCATTTTAGCTCATCAACAAGAAAAGAGATCGCTGTTAACACAGCCTTTTAATACCATGGTGATAGCAGAGTGTGAAGAGGCAAACCGGAGTTCGATTGGGAAAGAACATGACTATAGAATAGAAATGTGTTGTTACCCAAGTTGACATTTAAAAACTTTCCATGGAGCAAGTGTCAAGGAGCCAGGAGCCAAAGCAATTGTTACATTCATGTCCCAAACCAGATGAAACCATAAGCGGCCGTCATATTCCACGGCACTCCTATTGTGTGCTAGCGTGGCTCTCTACAAGGGCGAGTGAAGGACTGGTACACTGAGCATACCAATGTGATCTTCAGTGTCTTTGAAGCGTCTAGAGAAGTCCATCTGAATTAGAGTCCAGTGCGCTGTGGCTTCGGCAAGGAGACGGCCCCGTATACCTGATGTAGGAAAGATTATACAAACTATTTCTTTGGATGCTAACATTCAACGTACAGTGATTGCACACCACTTAGGATTTATTTAGTTACATGACATGTTAGACTTCCAGCATTAGTAAAGTAGGAATTTCTTCTTTATGTATTACTTGAGTCTGCTAACTTAAGACTATTTTAATGAGAGGAGGCCTTGTTCCTGTATCTTTTATTATTATTTAATTATTTGCATTATTCGTGATCAGACCCAGGGCCTTGCACATTCTAGGCAAGCATCCTACTATTGAGCTATACCCCTAAGCCCAATTCCCTGATTTTTAAGTATATACATATGTATATGTAATTTATTTATTTATTTGAGTCTGGGTTTTGCTAAGCTGCTCAGGCTATTCTTGAACTTACAATCTTTCTGTCTCAGCCTCCCAAGTAGGTTGGAACAGGGTTGTGCCACAAGACCTGGTTTATTATTATTATTTATAAGTGTATACTAATTGTATAAGATAATGGGCTTAATTATGGCATTCTAATACATCTGTGTAATTCATTTTTCTTTTATCTTTGATGAAGGGGTTGTTATAGCAAAGCACAGGGGTATAGACTAAAAGGAGCACAAAAACAAACGTTTATTCAATGAAGCTGCAAGCCTGGAGATTTCCCATATTTAAAAATTTCTAAAATTCAAAAAAAAAAAAAAAAAAAGGGGGGAGAGGCGAGGTTGTGCATTTGTGACAAAGTATAAAGGTGATAAAATATCCTGGATTCTGTAGGAATCATCTCTGCTGCAGGTTCAGCCCCAAGTTTTCCATTCTTTATAGAAATAAGCTTTTTGTACTGTAAAGGAAAGTGAAGGAACAGGAATCATTTTACAGAATATGTTGAAGTTAATTTTACTGGTTGTTGGTATTCCTTCGGAGATGGGAGACCTTTTCAAATCACACACGCACCCGCCCCCCATCTCCTTGGTGAGACACATCTGCTGTGGTGAGTCACAGTCCCTGATGGGAGTAGGTGTCGGCCCTTAGGTGAACTGAGGTGAAAAAAAAAAGTTCAGCTGTCTTCTCTTTCCGAACAAGATTGCCAAGCCTATTTACTTTTTAAGGTGAAAATGAATCATTGGAAATGTCACTTAACTTTAGCTGATATTAGATAACTATATTGGGGTGCTTAGAAAGTAGATTTAGGTTCAAAGTGCTTATACAAGTGAACAGCTTACAAGTTGCAATTGCATTTTTTTTTTAAAATAAGCATCATGTTCTTATACAATGTTCCTGTTCACATTTTTTCACTTCTGTGGCATTTACTATAAAGAACAAAGCATTTCCAGAATGCTCATTTTAATTTCAAAGGTTAGGGTATTTTGTGGGAAGCATTTGGTGCTCGGAGGATTCAGACCGCAGTGGAAGATTGTGCCGTGGGAAACAGCGTGAACTGTGCATTTAAAAGATGGAGGGAAGGAGCCTTCTAGACACGATGCTCATTCTTCACTTCAAACAAGTTTTAAACCGGGTGTTAATCTAGATAAATACCTTCTAACTCTGTAAATAGGAGCAGAGATGTTTGCTCTTTGGTGTTTGTGGAAGCCCTGTGATACATCAGGCTTCTTGTCATTTTCCTATGCTACCCCTTGGCTGCTGGTAAAGCATTCCAATGTGCTGTGAACAGCCTACATCACACTCAGTTGGGAGGTGGAGGTTCCGGGAGGAAGGTCAGATTAGGCCCAAGGAAAGCACCTGTGATAGGGATTGTTGTGTCCAATTTTTCTCATCTCCACTGTGCACAGACTGGAAAATCTGAAATGTGTCTTGTTATGAATTTTAAAAACACTGGACCTTACTTAACCAGTTCATAGTCTTACTGGATAAATGGTATTTCCTCCCTCCTCATCCTCCTCTTTCTTCCCTCTTTTCTTTCTTCCTGAGATAAGATTTCAAGCTTCCAACTGGCTATATAGTTGAGGATGGATTTGAACTTTGAACTGTTATGGGATTACAGGTATAGACTACCTGTAATCCAGGTGTAGGCTGGATTATAGGTAGTCAGTTATGTGTGTGTGTGTGTGGGGTCCAACCAGGCCATGCTACATGCTAGGCAAGTGACTGAACTATAGCCCCAGTCCCTGTTCTTATTTTCATAGTAAGGAAACACAGACTTGTTCCAAGACATTTCACTGTTGGTTATGTATACAGAAGTAAAATAAATCAGAATAAAACAGAAAATCATTAGAAAAGGGAGAAGAATAGGTTAGATAAAAATTATTTTCATCCCCATTGCTTGCAAATTCTTAGATAAACAATGGCTCCAAGCCAAAAAAATATCAATCAGTTGTTCTGCTAACAATCAGTAGGCAAAGTCTCTATGGGCTGCAGAGCCTGGAGGGAATGGCCTATCCTATTGTGAAAGATGTGGAACACAGGAGTAGAAAGATGGATCAGTAGGTAAAGGCATTTGTTGTCAAGCTTGATAAATTTAGTCCTATCCCTGAGACTCACATAGTGAAAGGAAAGGACCAACTTTTATAAATTATTGTTGGACTTTCACATGCATGACCCCTACCACCCCCAAAATGTAAGTTTAGAAAGATATGGTGCACAGTTTTCAGGGCCTAGATTGTTTGATTTTTTTTTTTTTTTTTTTTTTTTTTTTTTTTTGACAGTGGGTCATCCGTACAATTGGATGTCGAATGCCGTTTATTGAAAGAGGGAAGAAACCTTAAATACGTACAGGCTTACAGCACAAATGGAGGAACCCCCGGAGGGCAGAAGTTCGCTGTCAATGGTCCACATTCCAGACCCAATGTTCTATATTCTTGCATCTAAGTAGTTAATGCCCAAAATGCAGGATACACAACAAGGAACTTCCCTTAAGCATTCAGAAGGGTGGATACCGGCAGGGAATCTGAATAGGGAGGACATCTGATCAAGGTCAAGCAAGCAAGGCTGCAGCCACTCCCAGTCGGGGGCCAGGGCCCATGGCGCTCACAGTTCCCCCCTTTTTATTAAATGAGCTTCTGACTTAGGTTGTGTGGGACCAGCAGACCACCTTACCCGTCATAGAGACACTTGCCCAGGCCACACAAGTGCTCTGTCTTAGGTTGGTGGCAGCCCCCCAAGCATTACCCGTCTCTGAATACTCATTATCATACAGACTCAACCATGTGAGCTGTAGAGTGACTGCTGCCAAAGATCTCAAAGTGGCACTGGGCTTGCAATCTGTGCGACACAGAAAAGACCAACAGAAGTCCGAACCCACCCATAGCCAGGAGGCTAAAGGCAATTGAACCATTCCCTTCTTAAACGAGCCTTACTGTAAATTGGAGTCCTTGTAAGGTGGTATGCCATAAGCAAATGGAACTTGAGTTTTAATAATTTTTTTACAACTTACAAAGCCAATTATAATGTATAAAAGTGGAATTAAATTTATCATGCCCAATAAGAAGAAAGATTAACTAACTGTGGTAGCTACTTTTGCTGCCAGGGTCTCCATTGTGCTAGCTGTAGTAACCAATTATGAAATAGCAATCCCAGAAACAATAACAGCAGTGGCCACCACTGCTATAACAGCAACAACGGCAATAGCGATGTCAGAGTCTCTTCTGGAGCGTGTGAGCATCATCTGTGTCTAGCTGCCACGGTCCACTGGCATGGACACGGCTCCAGGAACACGAACCACCAAGGCCCATTTTTTTTTGATCCCAGCACTACTTAGGCTGGCAGGTCTGCAAGAGAACAACTGAGAAACAAAGAAAACAGAAAACAAAAACAGCAAACAAGGAGCAGAACTAATGGCCTCAATAATGGCTATATTCAGGCTCACAAATTTTGAGGTATCTTCAAAAAGGGCTAGATGAATTTCAGGAGGCAAATAAATGTTGCACAGAGCCATTCCTGAAAAGTAGGTACTACACCAGCTTGAGGGGGGTTGCAAAATGCGAAAAAGGCTTAGCTGGCATGCTACTGTTTACAACTGAAGTTCATTGACCTTCAGAGTTATCCTTAATCTCCAAGGTGTGGTACATTCTCAATGTTTTTTGAAAAAAGTTACCATACATTACCTTCTGAGGAATCCAACCACATGGCTACAGTTCCTAGGCTTAGAATAATGTTTGCCAAGGCTGGCCGTATTGGGCTCTCAATCCCCATTGCCATCAGAAGGGGAGAGTTTTTTACGAAGGCCCAATAGGTCTCTGCCATGTTGGGATTCAGCAGCAGCCACAGGGTGCACACAGCGTTCAGGAACCCACAGAGGAATTTCATTGTCCTGCGGAAAGACACAAACAGATCCCCGGGCCCACACCAACACCGGATCGGGTCCCCTCCAAGTGCCAGTAGAAAGATCTTTCCATCGCAGAGGATGATTTGCAACAGGAGCCCTCCAGTGCTTATCTGCAGCAGATACTCCAGCAGAATCCACCGATAAAAAATTTAAAATATATAAAACAAGGGAAAGAATAGAATGTGGAGAGGAAAGATGAGCCCCTAATTCCCCCTTTTTTATTTTAGCAATATAAGTTTTTAAGGTACGATGGCAGCGTTCTATTATAGCCTGCCCTTGAGGATTATAAGGAATATCAGTCTTATTAACAATAGAAAAATCTTGGCAGAATTTTGAAAATCCCGTACTACTGTAGGCGGGACCATTATCAGTTTTTATGCATTTTGGCACTCCCATGTAAGCAAAAGCATGAAAACAATGATTTTTTACACAAATACAATAAGGGAGAATTAAGATCTATATACTGTACGTGAGCCTGTTCCAGGGTCTCTTGCACACGTTGTAGGGCTACACGTCCTTCAGCTATTAATTTACGGGGAGATGAAGGGTCAGGGTCGCCCTTTAAGACATCATACAAGGGGCGAAGCTGACCTGTTGGAATTTTTAAAGTGGGCCGAAGCCATTGAATATCTCCCAGAAAGGTTTGAAAATCATTAAGTGTGCGTAGCTGATCCATACGCAGAGTAATCTTTTGTGGGTGTATGCCCGTGCGTAACAATTCATGACCTAAATAATGATAGGGAAAAGATACCTGTACCTTTTTTGGGGCTATCTGTAAGTTAGCCAAGCTAAGAACCTCTTGTAAATAAGAAAAGGCATCAAAAACAAGTTTTTTATCTTTAGCAGCCATTAATATATCATCCATATAGTGAATTATATAAACACCTGGAAAAGCTTTTCGAACTGGAGCTAGGGCCAAAGACACATAAATTTGACATATAGTAGGGCTATTGGCCATTCCTTGAGGCAATACCACCCATACAGGGTCATCACTTTTTTAAGTGACTTTTATCGGTTGTATTATTGAAGGCTGCTGTGCAGTGACCTCTATGGAAAAGACCCTAATCCTTTAGTATCCCCAGGACCTCTAGTGACACAGTTTTTGTCTGTCACAGGGAGCGGGTCTCCTTGTAACATTTTCCCTAAGCCTTTGTCCGGGCAGTAGCCCTGACTCTTCAGCATCTGTTGTACAGGCTGTGTAGTAAGCACTGTTCTCATACCATTTAACACATCCTGTCCCCACAAGTTTACTGGAATGTCAGGTAGCACAAAGGGTTGAAAAGTTCCTGCATGACCTTTCTTATCCTTTTAATTTAAAAGTAGCCTGTTCTGTAATGGCGTCTGAGCTGTGCCAATACCTTTTGGTTAGAGGTAGAATTTTTAAGGGGCCAATTGGGATCTCAGGATTCTTGTGAAATTATAGATATATCCAGTACCAGAATCCAATAATCTTCCAATCTCAATCCCATATAATTTTATTTTTAATTTAGGCTGTTTATCATTGATAACTGATTGTCAAAACATCTTTTTCCCTGTACTTTTAAAGCCTCCAGTTTTATATATCGGCACCATTTAGAATTTAAAATATGAAAGCAATAATAATTGAGCAATTCTATCACCAGCTTCTGTTTTCATGGTCCTTTTTGCATGTGTCAATTATAAAAGTATTAAATACAATCTCTTTAGGATTTGAACAGGTAAACTTTAGGTAATACTCTTTAGTATTTTTATAAGATCTTAAAAAGAGGATTCTTTTATAGATTTCAAGTAACACATTAGCACAAATAGCCAATTATAAACAATGTGGACCAAACAATTTACCTGTATTTTATTTACTGGAAAATTAATTTTGTAACCTCTTTATCAGGAAGAGATTATCATTTATGGGTTTATCTTAGCAACATTATTTAATAGGCTAACAACCCAATCCATTTCAGGTGTTATATTTTTATAGAATTAAACCAAGAATTTCTAGAAAGCAACTTAAATTGCAGAACCAAATTTTCAGTAATGATCAACAGACAAGAGCACATCAAATATATAGTTCAAAATTATGAATTCTGTTCCTTTAGTTTATCTACCATGAAAATCCAAACATTCATCCAAACATTTATTAAGACAATCAAAAGAACAGAACATCCTTTATTCAAACAGCATTGACTTAGCATTCAATGTCCCGACCGAAACCATTTTTCACCAGAAGTTAGGCCCGGTTTAAACTTTTAGTGCTAGTCCCTTGCCGGCCTCAGCTCGCTGAGGCGAGAGCTGAGGCTGTAGCTTAGCTTTGTTCTGCCCACTGCTCGGGCTCTATTGCCAGCGCCTGCCTGCGCCGCACTCAATCACGGCTCTGCCTCCCACCGGCGTGTACCTGGTTTGGGCTATCTCCTGTGCCTTTGTCCGCCACAGCCGCTGGGCGCGCCCCGCACACACAAACTCACATTTAAATTTCCTACTCCCATGAAGGGACTACCTAATAACGAGTTATTCCCACCATAAGGGAAAAACAGAAAAACATTTCCCATGAAGGGATCCTAAATATTGAATTATTCCCACTCTGAGGGAAAAAATAAACATTTGAACCAAAATTAAGCAAACAGACAGCAAAACTTTAAGCTCTGGGCTCACTTGCTGTTCAGCCAGCAGCAATGAGGCCTACCTGCCGATTCTTTGTAATTCAGATGCTGCTGCTCTGCACTTGCAGGCAGAAAGAGCTCAGAGTTTTCAGCTATCCTGAAAACTCTACAACTGGAAAAAGTCTTTACATTTTTCATTACCACTGGGAAGAGGCTTCTCTCTTTCCTTCATCCTTTCTCTACAAGGTCCCAATCTTTAGGCCTAGTTTCAAAAATTTTTCCCCTTTTTACCGGGAAAATCCTTTTTTCTTGATTAAAACTTTTTCTCCCTTTTCTTACGGGAAATTTCCTTTCCTTCCCTCTTCTTTATTGGGAAGATTTCCTTTTTCATTTAAAATCTTTAGCTGTCTTGCCCTTACTTAACTTTGGTGCCTTCCTGCTTCAACAGTCCAATTAACTGACTGAGCTACCTGCACCCGTTTCAATCCACTCTTACCTGTAAAATGCCAGCCGGCCTTCCAAGAGTGTCCGTCAGCTGGTCCTTCTTTCCCAGACCTCGGTAGGAACCTCCATTTGTTGCGGTAGCGCCCGCGTTACCGATACCCGTTCATCATGTCCGAGCGAAGGGCTGCGGATTAAAAAATAGAGACAAAAGACAGCGGGTCATCTGTACAATTGGATGTCGAATGCCCTTGATTTTTTTTAAATGTTTATTTTTAAGAATTTTTTTAAATTTAAAATTCAGTGTGTATGTGTTTATCTCTGTGTGGGTATGTACATATGAGTGCAGTGCCCTTGGAGGCCAGAAGAGGGTGTTGGATCCTCTGGAGCTGGAGTTACAGGCAGTTGTGAGCCACCCAAAGCAGGTGTTAAAAACTGAGTTTGGGTCCTTGGAAGAGGAGCACATACTCTTAAGCCTTGAGTCATCTCTCCAGTCCCTTAATATTTTCTACTAAATTTTTTTCATATAATATATTCTGATCATGATTTCTCCTCCCCCGACTCCTCCCAGATCCTCCCTACCTCCCAGCCCACACAATTCCACACCCACTCTTTCTTCTTTCCTCCCTTTTCCCTTCCCCTCCTTTCTTTTCTCTCTAGAAAACAAAAATTCACACAAACGAGAATTTAAAAAAAGAAAAAAAAACCCACAAGAAACACACACACACACACACACACACACAGACACACAACCCATGAAAGTACAAAATTGGAAATCATAATATACAAACAAAAGACTAGTAAGACACACAAACACACACAATTGCCCCAACAAAGCAATATGGGACAAAAAGTCTAAAAATATACCATTGAATTCATTTTTGTATTGGTCGTCTACTGCTTGGCATGAGGCCTACCCTTAAATGTGGTTTATATATCTAGTGAGACTCTACTGGAGAGAACTTTTTCCTTTCCAAGTACAGACAGTTTCTTGGTTAGGGGTGGGAGCCCACATGGATTGAATCTGTGTAGGCTCTATGTGTCCCGCCACAGTCTCTGTGACTTCACAGTGCACCAGTCCTGTTGTGTCTGGAAGATGATACTGTTTCCATGGGGTCATTCATCACCTCTGATTATGAATCGATCTTTCTGCCTCCTGTTCCATATAGCTCCCCGAGCCCTGAGGGGAATGGATTGATGAAGACATTCCATTCAGGACTGAGTGTCCCAAAGTCTCTCACTCTCTGCACATTGTCCGGTAGTGGGTCTCTGTGTTGGCTCCCATCTACTGCAGAGGAAGCTTCTCTGATGATGGTTGAGCTAGGCATTGATATGTGGGAATAGCAGAATGCCATTGAGAGTCATTTTACTGCTCTATTCCTTTAACAGAGTAGTATTTGGTTTTCCTGTAAGCCCATAGCCTAACCAGAGCAGTGTCAGGTGTGGGTTCCATCTCATGGAGTGGGCCTTAAATCCAATCAGACAGTGGTTGGTTACTCCCACGTTTATGCCATTATTGTCCCGGCGTATCATGCAGGCAGGTAACCACCGTGGATTGAAGGGTTTGTAACTGGGTTGATGCTTACTTTTCTCATCCTGTAGCTTGCAGAGTACCTTCTGTGACTGTGAACACTAATCAGTCGGGGTGAAGACTCCAGTTAGGCACCAGCAAGACTTCTCCATGTTCAGTGAATCATTTGGGTGTTGTCTTCAGCAACAAGGCCTTTCCATCAGTTTGTGAAGAACAACCAATATCCTTGGCAACAGCCTGAGATTTGGGGGGTTTCTCCAGGGCCCTTTTGGCCAATGACTCAACTAGACGTTACTCATTCCTGCCACTGGGGGTTTCATGTGGTGGAGAAAGATGATTACTTAGGGTTTGTCTCCCTCCTTATTTGGTGATTCCCTTTAGGTTTCTCTCATTTACGTCTACGTTTTAAGAAGCTTCTACGGTAGTAGGTCTCCATGGGCTCCTCCAGTGGCCCGTGGTGTTATTTGTTCCTCGCTGTACCTCCCCCTTTACTTCTGTCTTCCCTCCCTCTCCCTGTTTAATTCTCCAGTTCCAGTCCCTCCCTGTCTCTCTGTTAACTGTCTATTCTATTTCCCCTTCATTTGGAGACCCTCCCTTCCCCATAGCCCCCTACTCTCTCTACCTAACCTCTGTGGTTATATGGCTTGTACATGCTTATCAAATGATTAAAAACTAATATCCATGTGTAAGTGAAACATGCAATATTTGTCTTTTTGGGTCTGAGTTACTCAGGATGATTTTTTTTTTCTAGGTCCATCCATTTACCTTCAAATTTCCTCTTTTTTTTCTTTTGTTTTTTTTTTGAGATAGGGTTTCTCTGTGTAGCCCCAGCTGTCCTGGAACTCACTCTGTAGCCCAGGCTGGCCTCCAACTCAGAGATTCATCTGCCTCCGCCTCTTGAGTGCTGGGATTAAAGGTGTGCACCGCCATAGCCTGGAAGCAAATTTCATTTTTTAAACATCTGAATATTCCATTGTGTAGAGGTACCACATTTTCACTATCTATTCATCTGTTAATGGATATCTAGGTTAATGGACATCTGCTAAATAGGACAGCAATGAACATGGATGAGTAAGCGTCTCTTCAGTAGGATGTAGAGTCCTTTGGGTAGATGCCCAAGAGTGGTAGAGCTGGATCTTGAGGTAGAGCTAGTCCTAGCTTCCTGAGGGAGTGCCACATTGATTTTCAGAGTCAGCCTCTTACTTTTAAATGTTATTTATTGTTAGTGTATGTGTGTGTGTGTGTGTACGTATGTATAATATATGTGGGCACATGTGCTGCAGCATGCTTGTGGAGGCCAGAGGACAACTATCAGGCATTAGTACCCTCCTTCTATTTTGACTCCAAGGATGGAACACAGGTCATTGGGCATACTAAGTGGTTTTACCCAGCTCACTGACTCTGTTTACCTGTTTCTAGTTGGCAAAGAAATGTGTATATTTATGAGGTACAATGGTGATTTGATATGTGTGTACGTTGTAGAAAGATCCATCTAGCTAATTAACATAGCTAGCACCTCACTGCCCTGCCATGGGAGCCCCTGTTTCAATAGGAGCCCCAGGTCTCCAAATTCTTACTCTGGATACAAATGATTTTTTCTGCTTTATAAAAGCTTTATCCCAGAATTCCTTCTGGGACCCAAGGTTTAATTAAGAAATGGAAGCAATGGATATTTTTCATAAAGTAATAGTATGAACTTTTTTTTCTCAATGTATTTTCCCCTTTTAAATTGAGAATTTCATGCACACATATAATGTTTTGATCAAATCTCCCCCCATCCCCTCCTCTCCAACTCCTCCTTTACGCTCTCACCACTTTTCCCTCCCAACTCTATGTTCTCTCTCTCTCTCTCTCTCTCTCTCTCTCTCTCTCTCTCTCTCTCTCTCTCTCTCAAAAAAAAAAAAACCCACTGAGTTCACTCAGTGATACCTACACATGAACGCGCATGGGACCATTGGTTGCGGGTATGGCTAACCTCTTAGGGCCCGAGTTTCTGAAGAAAGCTGACTCTCTTTCTCCCACCACCCATCAGTTGCTAATAGTTCATCCACTGCGGTCGCACCTCCCTGAGCCCCTCCCCCACCCATGCTGGGGTTTCCGTCTACCGTGCTCTTGTACAGGCTTGTGTTTGTAGTCACAACTGCTGTAAGATCACGGGTGCAACGCCTGTCCTCTCCAGCAAATAATGTTTCACTGCAGATACCCACTCCTTCTGTCTTGTCCAATCTTTGTGCCCCTTCATCCTTGATGATCCCTGAGCCTATATAGTGGACGATGACCTTGAAGGTCTTATCTTTCCACGGCCGTCTCTTGATATCTTCCTACCTCCCCCATCCAAGGGCTGGGATAGCAGATGTGTGCCGCCACACCTGTATGAGTTGCAGTAGGACTCAAACTTAGGGTCTCATGCTTGCCGGTCAAGTACCCTCTCCGCTGAGCCATGTGACCAGTGTGCTTTTCCCCATTTCCACTTCTTTACTAAACATACGTAATTTTTCCACATGAAGTTTCTGATACACCCATAACCCTCTCAGGCCTTTACCCAGTAGTAAAACTTGATGAGATTTAATAACTGTGACTTTCCTTTCTATTCTTCAATGGGGATTCCAGTGGCTGCCCTTGAAGGGACGACTTGATTTCTGGGGATATAACAACGGTCCCTGGAATGAGTCTTGTTACTGGGACGTGATTTTGTTTCATCTGGGCTGTTTTATCTAAGACTGGGTTCTCCCTACAAAGATGTTTAATAAGTTCCTTGTGTTTTTCCGATTTTAGGTTACCACACTTGTAAATTGTCCACAGAATCCTTCCAACAGGAAGAAGGGACGTTCCAAGAGAGCCAAAGTTCTCCTGGCTTCTGTGGAGGAAGCAACTCGGAATCTGTTAGACAAGGGGGAGGAGATCGCCAAGGGAGCGGCAGTTTTAAAGGAGGAGCTCACAGCTGCGCTCCGGGAAGTTCACAAAGAGGGTGAGTATCCAGAACCAGTCAGGAGCATACCGCATATCCCGAGGGCGTTGGTCTTTGCAGTAGAGGTTGGGAGTGTTTTGTTTTGCAGGCTTGAGTTTATTAGTCTTGCACACACAGCTGTGAAGAGCCAGCTGTGGGAGGCAGAGTGGCTCATTAGGCAGCTCCAAGGTGGAGTCCCAGGCCTGGCTCTTCTCTGGTTTTGGAGTCTCTGTGTACTGCTCCCCACCTCCAACCATACAGCACGCAGCTTCTCCAAAATAAACAGAGAGGTTTAATGAAGTGGAAAATGTCTCCACCCATATAAACAGTTGGGAGACATTTCCTCTCTGATGGGCTCAGAAATATGTTTTCTACTTTGCAGTGTTCGGAAGCTTAGGTTTACCAAGCCTTATTTATTATTATTTTTTTTTTTTGGGAAATCTTTGTATAAACCACACATAATCCGTGCTGTGATTTGCTCATGTTATATAATAAAAGCATATATTCTGACTTTTGATTTTTTTTTGCTATGATAACACAACAATCAACTTTCCCCCTTGAAGATTACAAGTCTCATCTGCAGGATATTTAAAACAAGATTTAAAAGATTTAATTTGTGCCTATGGGGGGTGCATTTGTTCGATTGTTCTTGTCTGTGCAGGCATATGTGAAGGTCAGAGGTAGATGGATGCTGGAGTGTCTTCCTGTTGCTTTTCTGTTCCGTCTGTCTATCATCTATCTATCTACCTACCTGTCTATCTATCTATCTATCTATCTATCTATCTATCTATCTATCTATCTATCTAATCTATCATCTATCTATCTACCTACCTATCTATCTACCTATCTATCTAATCTATCATCTACCTATCTACCTACCTACCTACCTACCTACCTACCTACCTACCTATCTATCTATCTATCTATCTATCTATCTATCTATCTATCTATCTACCTACCTACCTACCTACCTACCTATCTAATCTATCTATCTATCTATCTATCTATCTATCTATCTATCTATCTATCTATCTATCTATCTATCTAATCTACCATCTATCTATCTATCTATCTATCTATCTATCTATCTATCTATCTATCTATCTGTTTGTCTATCTACCTACCTATCTATGTATCAATCATCTATTTATTTATTTAGAGACAGGGTCTCTCACTGAATCTGGACCTTGCAGTTTTGACTGACTGCCTATCAAGCCCATGGGAACTGCATGTCTCAGTGCCTTTCAGTGCCAGGGTTAAAGATATGCACTGCCACACCCAGGGTATTTTTTCCCCCTTTTCACATGGGTGCTAGGGATCTGAACAGGGAACCACTATATCCATGGATCTATTTCCTAGTCCTACAAGATATCTTTAAAAGAACTATTCAATGATTTTATGCTTATCACCTCGCTGCAACTCTTTTGGGAGGGAAAACAAAGTTGAACGTTCCTGTTCAGCGTCATAAAAAAATGTCTAAGTTGTTTAAATAATTTTTCTCCCCTATACCCTAGTACTACTTTAAGAAAATCAGAAAGAGCCAGGTAAGGTGGTACTGTGATTTCAGTACTCATGAGGCTATGGTTGAAGGATGGCAAGTTCTCAGCCAGCCTGAGCTACCTCATGGACACCGTGTGTGTGTGTGTGTGTGTGTGTGTGTGTGTGTGTGTGTGTGTGTGTATGTGTGTGTGTATGTGTGTGTGTGTGTGACAGTATTTCCTAATCCAAATAAACATACTGGCCACAGTCAACTTTAGGCCAAATACAGGATACAGGAGATTATGCTTAGCTTTGTAATTTTTTGTTTCATAGCTCTTGGTCCATTGTGTAGATTTGAGGTGCGCAGCATAGTGTTATGGGATTCATGTCACAGAATGGTTTCTACAGTGGAGTACATGGGCACAGCTCTCCCCTCACACTTCCCTCCCACCCTTTGGTGTCGAAACAGCTGAACACACTGGTTCCTGAAGGTTTCTTCCTGGGAGTTACTGCAGCCCTAGCGTACATCAGAGCTCCAGTTTGACTCCATGCCCTTTTGACACCTTAAGCCCTTTGCCCCCCCCATCTCCCCACTGCCCCCATCTTCTTACCCTGTCCTGGTAATCACTGTATTTGAGTTTTCACTCCTTTTTCCTTTTAAAATTATTATTTTGTTAATAATTATTGTATGTGCCTGTGGAGCGTGCGTGTGTGTGCGTGCGTGCGTGCGTGCGTGTGTATGTATGTGTGTGCAGGGGTGTGTATGTGGGTATGTGTGTGTGTGCACATAGCATGCATGTGAAACTCAGAGGGCAACTTTCGGGGGCTGTTTATTGCCTTCCACTGTGGGGTCTGGGACTCTAACTCAGGTGCTGGTTTGCAGGACAACCCGTCTTCACCTGCTGAGCCATCCCACTGGGACTCTCTCTGAGTCTGGCTTATTGCATTTAGCATAACATCCTCCATGTTTAGGTTGTGGCAAATGGTGGATCCTCTTCTGTTGAAACACAGACTAACTGAAGTCATGTCATAGATCTCAGTTTCTTTATCCACCCATCTATCAGTAAAGAGGAAATTCCCAGAGAGGTCAGGGTTCTAGGATTATTCAGTAAGTGATTCATGGTTTTCTATTATAACATGAAATATGCATAAAAATGCATATACACTTGTTGAAGTGCTTTACTCTAATTCTTTTGACAAATGGAAGGGAACCACTACCACTTTAGTGTGGGAGGACAGCGTGGAAGTAGCACATGTGTCTGGAATCCAGGGAATGTCTACTGTACAGAAAGCAGAGAGCCACAGTGAGAACATTGTGCCCCCAGCTTGGAAGGAATGCTAGCTTGGTGGTGGAGCTGGAACAACAGAAGAATGGATTCCGATCTGACTGACTTTGGGTGACGCTGGAAACATATTTAAAATAGTCTCTGCCCTCTTTTATTAAATGGCCTTTGTCTAGTGGCACGTGAAGGTCTAGTGGAAAGCAACTAGTGAGTGTGAGGTATTGGGAAAAGTGAAGAAAGCATTGGAAGTAGAGGGTGGTTTTATTGATGTCGTTATTGACTCATTTTCAAGGAGGCCTTTGACAGGGGCTCATACAATTCCAGAATAGCTTTAGCCTCCCTATGAGATTCTGTCCTCTATTTTATTGCTTTCAGTGGCTTTCCTTATGGGTCGAAAGTGATAGAAAATGAGAACATTTGTGTTCCCCAAAGAACGTGCCCACAGAAGGTGGGACGTGGGTAGAGCAAGAAGTAGATAATAAAAGGAAAGGTAACACACAGAGGACAGAGATCCAGGAAAAGCGTCCATGCTACACAGACTGCTTATGATCCTACAGTTCACCATGTCCTAGTACACCTGGATACAAGCAAGGAGTTAAAGCTGAAATTTTATTCAAATAGTTTTAATTACTTACAAAATTACATAGATATTAGCTAAGAACTACTTAAATGTGTAGATCACATGTTTTACCCCTTTGTTTATGTGTGTACTCCCTTTGAATAGCCACTGCCTCCCTGCAATCTGCAGATCTCACTTCTAATCCATACACATAAATGTTACTTAGTGATTTGTTGAGGAGTAACATATATTCATAAAGGCACATGCCCTTTTGTGACCTCCTCATTATATTTTCACATGCTGTACTCACATTTATGTAACCTCCATGCAGATCAAGAACTAAAACATTACTAAGGGTTGGGGTTGGGGTGGCACATGCCTTTAATATCAGCACTCAGGGGGCAGAGGTGGAGGCAGAGAGGTAGAGGCAGGTGGATCTCTGTAAGTTTGAGGCCAGCCTGGTCTACATTTGAGTTCTGGGCCAGTCAAGCTTACATAGTTTCCTGTCTCAAAACAAACAAACAAACAAACAAACAAACAAACAAACAAACAAACGTTCAGTGGTTAAGAGCACTGGATGCTCTTACAGAGGACCCAGGTTCAAATCCTAGTACCAACACGACAGCTCTCAACCACCTGTTACTACAGTTTTAGGGGATTTGTGCCTTCTTCTGTTCTCTGTTAGTACTTCATTCATGTGGTGCATGCACACATACAGACATACACGTACACATAAATATATAAAAAGAACATCCAAGAGCAAAACAGCAACAACAACAACAACAACAACAAAGGAACATTACTAAAATCCTAGAAGCAGCCTTGTGCCTCAATCAGTTACCACACTCTCACCTCATAGGGAACCAATATCCCAACTTCTACCACTATATGTTACTTTAGCCTTTAAAAAAAATCTTATATAAAGGAGACTATGTAGCATGTTAAATTTTAAGTTAGGCTTCTTTTGCTCAATATATCACTCAATATATCTTTGAGAGCTCATCATATGGTAGGTTATTTTTACCATTGGTGAATAGAAAATAATTTACTTTTCCATTTTATTGCTGATGGACGTTTGAATTGTTTCAGCTTTTGGTTTAATGAATATTATTGATATGTATGTATATGTACATTAATTTTGGTTCATAAATGCAAACATTTGTGTTTACTTCTAGGAATGAATCATGAACATATGGTTAGCTTTAGCAGATACTGCTTTTTTTCCTTTTTGGGGGTTTTTGAGACAGGGTTTTTCTGTGTAACAGCCCTGGCTGCCTGGTAATACTGCTAATTTTTGGAATGGGTTTTTGCATTGATGTTTCTCATGAACTCTGTACCGGAGCTCCATCTGCCCTGCATTCTGACTGTCAGTGATCTTAGTGAAATGCTTGCAGGTGTATTCTAGTACAGTTTTAATTTACATTGCCTTGACAACTTTTTATATGTTCTTGTATGAGTCGTTTGCTAATTGTCAAAAACTAAAATGTCTCCTTCTTTCTACTATATTAAATATTTTTTTTTTGTATTTTTAATGTTCTTAATTTTAGTGAATCAAACCTTTTGGCTTGCCCCTTTATGTGTAGAATTTTTTTGTGTGTCTGTCAAAGGTTGTTTAAGATTACTATAAACTGGAGAAGACGCTCTCTAAAGTCCCCATTTAGAGCATATTTACAACAACTGCCTTAGGGTCCTTGTTATTTTAACTATGATATCTGACTCATCTGGATTCTGTTTCCACTGACTGATTTTGCTTTATGTCAGAGTAACACCTTCTTCTGTCTGTGTGAATAGTGGTTTTGATTGTACACACCTGGTAGTAAGTATGCCGAGTCAACTGTAGAGATTTCGTATTCTCTTCTCTTAAAGACCGCAAAGTTTTGCTTCAGCAAATGATTGGTAACTAAGGAGTCACCAGAGGGTTTACCCAACCTTTAAAAAAGGTTAAGTCTGTTTAATTTTCCCTTCAGTATTACAAAGGACTCTTAGTCTTTGGGATATAGTCTTTAGTTTCATAGTACAGGCTTTGTGGCATTTCAAAGGATTATTTGATGGGTTGACCAAACCTATTTGGCATAGAGGCTTCTGTTCCCAAAAAAGAGTACAATTAATAGAATAGTACAGCCTTTGAAAAAGCTTATTTATTTATTTATTTATTTATTTATTTATCTATTTATTTATATTTTGTACTTACTGGGTCTTTGGCATTGCCCCAGTGCACGCTGTGTATTTTTAAGAAAGTTCAGCCGGGCGTTGGTGGCGCATGCCTTTAATCCTAGCACTCGGGAGGCAGAGGCAGGCGGATCTCTGTGAGTTCGAGGCCAGCCTGGGCTACCAAGTGAGCTCCAGGAAAGGCGCAAAGCTACGCAGAGAAACCCTGTCTCGAAAAACAAACAAACAAACAAAAAAAAAAAAAAAAAAGAAAGTTCATGTGTAGTTTCAAAGTTCTGTCTATTTGTAGTTTCCTCTTCCATAAGTATTTTTTAATCTTCAAATTTTTTTTTAACCTTCAGAAGAAATGCCACATGATGGTTTCTCTCAGTGTGAATCAGATTTTCTCTGGCTTCTGCTTGCTTTCCATCATGGTCATGTGACTTGCATGGCTGTTTGATGTATTTTGTGTTATCTGTGAAAGCGACAGCTCAACGTGTTTTAACCCCATCACTTTCGGCCCTGGAAGCAGTCACCCTCATTTTGATGCTTTAATTTTAAGTTGGAAATGAGTTCAAGAAACTGTTTCTTTACCCTCTTAACTCCATGGTTGTCTATTGGGGAGCTAGCCATCGGTCTTATTGCTACCTCTTTAAATTACTGGATTCATCCTCTCTCTCTCTCTCTCTCTCTCTCTCTCTCTCTCTCTCTCTCTCTCTCCCCCTCTCTCTCATTTTAAGAATTATTTCTCCTTTTTCTTTTAGCAATACCATTAGAATCTGCTTTAATTTGGTTTTCTTGGTGTTTATCCCATTAGAGCTTCCCATACTTTCAACACCCTCTGTGTCCCAAGTGTCTGTGGAGGCTGGAGGAGGGTGTTGGATCCCCTGGAGCTGGAGCCATAGATGTTGTGAACTGCCATGCAGATGATGATAATCAAACCCAGGTTTTCTCTGTAAGAGCCAAAGCAGTTTCACCACTGAGCTGTCTCTCCAGCTCCAAGAGAACGAATACACTTTGTATTCATAGACATTTAGCAATAAGCACTAGATACTCTTCTTAGATACTGGGTTCTAAAAGTGACACTGTCCCCTATGGTATAGAAACCTAGAATGATACACAATGTGTTGTGAAGGCCGAGATAACCTGTGATAACTCACCTCCCTTGAGAAGCTTGTTGGCAGCATGCATTGTCATTCAGAATCAATTCTAAAGACAAATAGTAAACAGAGATACTGTTTATTTTTGCTAATGATCTAGGTGTAGTAGAGGAAACTGTTGAAATTGTTCACACAAGGCCACAGCCCTCTCTTTATGTTCTTAATTAATAAAGAATGAGTTCTTTATCCTATAGACACCCCGAAGTATATTAATTAGGATAAAACAGTTTCCTTACACAAACATTGACTTCTTTTATTGTAACAATAACATAGTTTTAGTGGTGAAATAAAGCGAAAAGAATTGGTTTCTTAATGTAAAAGGGAGTAACTAAACAGATTTTCAGAGTGTTTAGGGCAAGAGGAAGGTTCAGCTCTCTTGTATACTGTCCACACAAGCCAGAATGCCTGCTCAGACGGACAAAAGCACCAACACGTCCTCCCTCTACAAGTACTTGAGTGTGAATTACCTGGAGCTGGAATGCAGAGCCTCATGCTATCAGTCTCGGTAATTGTGTCTACCAGAGCCAGCAACTGCATACAGGTACCACAGGCTTTACGTCCACGTATGAGACAAGACCTGCAGATGCATCAGCTTTATGTTTGTGTGTGAGACGGGAGTCGACCTGCAGATGTATTGGATGTCCTGCCACTGCTGGAAGACTTCCTATCCAATTTTACTTGTGAGCATCTACCAAGGCCACCACAAACTAGTCGGAGGGATGCTGAGACTAGTGAGGAACTTTTGAATCCATCAAGGGTTTTCTCTCTCCTAAATATAGATGGTGGCATCTTACACTAAAAAGAATGCTCTGCTTTCCAGGGCACTCACACGAGAACCTCCCAGAGGCAAGTGTGGAGAACTCCAGCTTACAGCAGTCTGCTCTGTGCATCATGGTGCATGGCTCAGGACTGTTTCTGGCAGACCCTTCCCTGTGGTAGAGATTAAGGGCTTGTTCTTGGTTGGAAGTAACACACTTTGTTCAAAACGTGCATTCTCTGGTCTGGCAAGGGAGCTCAGCAGGTAAAAGTGCTTGCTGTCAAGCCTGATGGCATGAATTTGGTCTTTGGGACTCACATTGGGGGACGGAGAGCATTGACTCCCAAAAGTTGTTCTCTGACCTCCATGGGGATGCTATGGCATGGAGGCGCTCACACACTCACACACATACATAGATAGATAAAAATGTAATAAAAATAACAACAGATATTCCTTGTATTGCTCATGTACAAAATGTAAGTATTCAGGTTATATTTTCTTTAAAAATTAACATGTATTTTTAATCAATTCAAAGTAATTGGCTATCAGTGGATAGATATGGTATATGTTTCAATACATTTATACATATAATAATGTATGATGCTTAGGCCAGAGTAATTTGTATGACCACCTTCTCAGGCATAGATCTATTGTTTTTTCAGTTAGGAACATTCAAAATCCTGCTAGTTATTAATATTTTGTACTAATTGTCAACCCTAGTTATTTTCCTATTTTATAGACTATTAGAAGTTATTCCATCCATTCAGCTGCACCCTTATATTCAAGGTTTATTTTCTATTCATCTTTCTTTCTGTGTTTCCTTAATTTTTCATTTCCACGATTTCTAAAACCTCAGTTCTGTAGATTTATTTACCACTAGGAATTAGGAATCTTGAGTTGTCATCATTCATGGTAGTGAGATAAAATGATTACTTCTAGAAATGGGAGAATGGTACCCTGATGGCACAATTAGTCTTCTCATCAGTGTATGGAATACATGCTTTACTACAAATGTCATTGTAAAGTTTCCAATGTGGATCTCTTTTCCTCCTCCTCCTCCTCCTCCTCCTCCTCCTCCTCCTCCTCCTCCTCCTCCTCTTCCTTCTCCTCTTCCTCTTTTTCTTCTTCCTCCTCTTCTTCTTTTTCTTCTTCCTCCTCTTCTTCTCTTTCTCCTCCTCCACTTCTCCCCCATTTCTCCTTTTTTTGAGACAGGGTTTCTCTGTATAGCCCTGGCTGTCCTAGAACTGGCTCTGTAGACCAGGCTGGCCTAAAACCTACAGAGATCCACCTGCCTCTGCCTCCCTAGTGCTGGGATTAAAGCGTGTGCCATGCTGCTCAGCACTGTGGATCTCTTAAAATGTTCCTTATTGCCTTTTCAATTGTTCAATGCATGTTTAAAAATTATATTATTATTATTTTTGTTTTATAAGTTTGAGTCTTTCACCTGCCTGTATAGGTATGAGCCAAATGTATGACTAGTATCCATGAAAGCCAGAGGAGGGCATTGAAACTTCTGGGACTGGAGTTACAGTGGTGAACCACCATGTTAGTACTGGAAATCAAACCTCTTGGTCTTCTGGAAGAGCAGCCAGTGCTCTTAACCACTGACTCATCTCTCCAGCATCTCAATGCATGTTTTAAATAAGGAAGTAAATAGTGTCTTAATGACCTTGAGATTAAAAAAATCACTGGTATCCATTCTGTATCACCTATATTAAAAAAAGTTTGAAATTCAACTGCATTAAATATTCATTTGT
The DNA here is from genome assembly GCF_004664715.2 of Peromyscus leucopus. Taxonomy (NCBI): domain Eukaryota; kingdom Metazoa; phylum Chordata; class Mammalia; order Rodentia; family Cricetidae; genus Peromyscus; species Peromyscus leucopus. The sequence goes on along the minus strand of NC_051084.1, from coordinate 31,757,670 downwards.
AAAGAAAGGTAACAGCTTGACTTTAATTAACTGTTCCTAAGTAACTGGTCAGCTCCATCTATTCTGCTCAACAGTGTTGCAGTTAGGGGTTTGATAAAATATTTGGTATTTAGTGCCAATGACTCACAGCATATGTCAGGGTTAAAGGCAACAGCTGCTGCCCACATTATTGCTGTCTATTGATATGTTGATATTGCATGCATCTGACCGTTGCTACGTCTCCAGTTTTCTATCCAAGCATTCAATCACAAACATAACAGTCTGTAGATGAAATTCTAAATGTCCTTATTAAATAAGCAACACAGAGCCAAATACAGAGTTAAAAGCCCAAGAGATCAGAGCACTAGTGAAGAGCCAAGACCACCTTATCTTACCACCTGGCCACCGTGGCTTCCCCAGAAAGAGAGACCTTCTTCCTGTGTGACTTGTGTTTTATTGCTTTCCTGTCCTGCCTTCTCATTGGCTCTAAGCCCAGCCAAATGACTTCCTGTCACTGCCTGTCTATACAGACCTCCAGGTCTCTATGGTTGGTACTGAGATTAAGGCTCGGGTCACCATACTTGGCTGTGTCCTTGACCACACAGAGACTCTGCCTGCCATGTGATTGGATTAAGGGTGTGTGCCACCACTGCCTGACTTCTGCTTAATGGCTCGCTTTGACCTCTGGTCTCCAGGCAACTTTATTTATTAACATACAAATAAAATCACATTTCAGCACAAATAAAATATCACCATAACAGTCTTCCCACTAAATCCTAAGATTCAGTAAAACTCTTCACTTGAGGAGAAAGACAAGCTAATCCTGGGACATATTTTAACGTGCACACGTGGTGTTCTGTAGTTCTATATATGGAAAACAGTTCCATTGAAGGTGAAGAGCTAACTAGCTACACTGCTTGTAAACCACTAGCTGTTGGAAAACACTCAACGTAGTATCCCTTGGCATCCATTTGAAAAAACTACACTAGGCTTTTCTTACAGTGCATTTGATTTCTCAGCAAACGTTTCTGTGCCCCTCATTATGAGGTGTGCTGGCGTGTGGGAAGTACTTACTATGTCTGTGTGCAGCCATCCCATTGATAGTCACTTGAGATGCCGGACCTGTGACAGGTAGATGTCCTGATTTGAGGAGTAACAGTATTGCCAATTTTGAAAGCATGGGAGATTCTGTAGGCTATCCACCATTGCTTTGATGTGTAAGCCATAGATAAGAGCAAAGATTTGATGCATGTTAACAGACTGATTTGCAAGTGGCAAGTCCTAGAAATGAAAATGTGGCCTGAGATCTCAGCTAGTAAAGAGTCTGCAAAGTGTGATTCATGCATTGCTATGACTCTGCTCTCCTTTGTGGTTAGAGAGGAGCTACCACTCTCTAGTCATTTCATAGATATCTGTATAATGCTGAAAGTGATCTAAGCTAATGCCTATATAACACGGGCCCAAATATTATGGGTTGTTGCACACTCAACTATAAAAGAGTGCATTAAGTAGTTGGCAAGTTCTCAGGGTCGTTGTTTTTCTCAGTCACTGTTCTGTTGCTTTGAAGACACACCATGATCAAGGCAACTCTTATAAAAGAAAGCGTTTAATTGGGGGCTTGCTTAGAGTTTCAGAGGCTTGATCTGTTATCACAGCAGGGAACATGGTGGCAGGCAGGCATGGTGCATGCTAGAGAAGGGCTGAAAGCTACATCCTGATCTGTGAGCAGAGAGAGAGAGAGAACTAGGCTTAGCATCGGCTTTTGAAACCCGAAAGCCCATACCCACTTCTCCCAACATGACCACACCTGTTAGGGAATGATAGCATTCAGACCCACCCCTTTAAGAAAAAAACCCTCCCGCTTCTCTTCTTCCTTCCTCTATCCCTCTCTCCTTCCATGAGTCTGTGTGCACCTCCACTTTCTCTTTTTCTCTCTCTCTTCCTCCATCTCTCTCCTTCACTCTCTTCCCTCTCCCCTTTCCAAGTGGATGCCGTGTCTGCATGGCATGAGTAACTTTCCACTGCACCATGCCGCTGCTGCCTGTTGGGTCTCCATGGCATATGTCCCTCACCCTCCCTGGGCACCTTGGCTCAAACCCGCCAAGACTGTTTTACAACAACACCTACTCTGATAAAGCCGTACCTTTTAATCCTTCTAATCCTATTAAAGAGTTCCTTCCACTTCCTGGTAACTAAGCATTCAACTATATAAGCGTATTGGGGCCATTCTGATTCAAACCACCACAGTGTTCTGGTTTCATTCCTGATGCTATGACAAATATGTCGAGGAAAAACAACTCAGGGAAGAGAGGGTTTACTTGGCTTATGATTCTAGGTTATGGTCTATTATTGTGGGGAGGTCAAGGTAGGAACTTAATACATCACATTCACCATCAAGAGCAGAGAAGATAACTAATGGATTGCGGATTACTTGCTTTCTTCTCTCTCACATAGTTCAGGGCCCGGTTTAGGGAATAGTGCTGCCCATAGTGGGCTGGGTCAGTCAATAGCTGAGACAGTTTCTCACAGACATGTCCATAGGCCAACCTGCTCTAGATATTCCTCATTAAGATTCTCTTCCCAGATTGTTCTAGGTTGTATCAAGTTGGTAGTAAGAATTAACAAGCGTAACCAGGAATAAAAGTCTCAAGAATATCTATTGACTATTCCCATTCTTCGGTTTCAAAGAAAATATTTTCTTTTTTTAAATTCTTTGACATTCGCCGGGCGGCGGTGGCGCACGCCTTTAATCCCAGCACTCGGGAGGCAGAGGCAGGCGGATCTCTGTGAGTTCGAGGCCAGCCTGGGCTACCAAGTGAGTCCCAGGAAAGGCGCAAAGCTACACAGAGAAACCCTGTCTCGAAAAACCAAAAAAAAAAAAAAAAAAAAAAAAAAAATTCTTTGACATTCATCTGGATCCTGGCCTTTCCCCTCCCTGAAAAGACTCATTTTACGGTGACATTCTGCCATGTGTTCATTCCTCTTCTCTTTTGCTGGTTTTTTTCTTCACGTGTGTTAGCTTGCCTGACGATTGGCAAATCCTCACTAAAAAATTCCACCTCCTATTTTTCTGTTCTCCTCTTAAATTCATATTCCCATTCTTGCCTTGTCTCTTCCGGTACATGGGTGATTTATTGTTTAACGTAATTACTCAGGCAGACTTTAAATTCTCTTCGACTTCTGTTGTATTTGTTTACCGTATTGGAACTTTCCCTACCTTCTCTCGAGGACAATGCTGCATTATCTTCTCCACCTCCTCTCTCACTTTCCTTGTTGACTTCTCCCTATCATTTTCTTCTTTTTTTTCTTATGCATTAGTTTTAGGGATGCTCTGTCTCCTTATTTCCTCAAGGAACCCTTTAATTCCCACGGATTTAATTATAACAACAATGTTGACAACTTTCAGTTCTTATAGAGAGCCCTGTTCCCAAATTCTGCCAAGTTCTCTTTGTCAGCACTTTGGTAATTTTGCAATTCAGTTCCATAGTGCATCCTTCTTGGGAATGTTTGAGGTGCACCACAAGAGTTAAAACCCTGTAACCTTCTTCCCCAATGAGTGGGGACATATACTGTGGTTAACATCACAGCTCTAGCAGTTTACTAGATGGTATAACTGCTCTTTGGGTGTTACTTGAACCATACATTATTGAGAAACTGAACTCCATACTCTCTCTTGTCTTTTGAAAAACTTTTATATTTTCAGCATCAACTGATTTGAGCTGTTTTCACATTCGACAGTTGGTTCATTTCTCTTTTCTAAAACATACTGTTTCCTTGGCTAAGAGACCACCATGCCGTCCAGATCCCCCCTTTATGTCTTTGGCATCTTCTCATCTTTTCTTTTGTTGTTCATCCTTTACTGACTTGTCATTCAGGGTTGAGGAGAAGTGTTGCCATTCATGGGATGGATGTGAAACAAACTGAAAAATCAGACTTAAATGATAACAGATGTTAGGAAATTTTTAAGTGAGACAGTAGCAAGACTAGGTTGAAGCTGTAGGAAAATTCATTGTGTATTAACGTGTGGAAGAATCTCCACAGTACCCCTCTGATGCTGATGATGATGTATTGCAATACCATGCTAGCATTTATGTGTCTTAATGGTGTGAGGCCTTGTGGTGGGCACAGATGCTAACCCTCACTCTCCTGGGAAGTCACTTTCGTCATTGTCAGCTCTGCCCAATAGTTTAGAAGACTTAGCTGCTAAGTTGCAGGAACTCAAGCAGCTGGTTACATCATCACATCCGCAGTCAAGAGCAGAGAGGAACAAAGGGATCCTTGGTTGCTTCTTATGCTCAGCAGGCTTTCTTCACTCTTACCCCGGGAAATGGTGCTGTCCACATTCAGGGTGAGTTTTCCTACAGCAACTAAGAGTCTTGACAGCAACCCACAGACATACACACAGGGCAACTGGATCTAGACACTTCCTTAACTGAAACTCTCCTCCCAGGAAATTCTGGGTTGTGTCAAGCTGACAGTTAAAACTAGCCAGTGCAGCCTCAGTGAATCCGTGCGTGCAATGGTTATGCCAGGTTAAGAGACACTGTATCTTAACACTTTCCCCTAGCTGCCAGCTCTTACATTTTTTTCCTACCTTTTCTTCTGGAACATTCTTTGAGCCTTAGATAGGGTGATTTACATATCCCATTTAAGGCCGAGCATCCCATAAGTACTTATTCTCCATGCTTTGGCCAATTATAAGTCTCTGCATTAACTGCTGCTCGCCACATGAATGATTCATTTTTGACTATTTATTTTTATTTTGAGGCAGAATCTTGCTATATAGTGCAGATAGTCCATGAGCTTACACTGATAATCCTTTTCCTCAGTCTCTGAGTGCTGGGATTATAGGCATACACCACAACCATGGCTCCTTAATTTTTTTTTTTTTTGGTAAGCACTAACACTTGCAAATGTGCTGATCAATAATATTTAATTCTACATATATAGCTTGCATTAGTTTTCTTATTGGATAGTGCTGTGCTAATTACCAGCTGTGCCTGTCCCCAGAGGAGAGGAGGCAGATGTATGGAAGCAGAGCTGTCTCCTTTAGAGACAGGAAGGTAGACTTTGATGTCCTAGAGTTCATAGTCATTGGCTACTAACAATGGTCCTCTATACTTCACCTGAAAGCATAATTTCTGGGTAAAATGTAGTTTTGAATCCTTTGGATTCTTTCATTAAATATGACCATGGTGCTATATTGAATTTGGCTGAGGACTACAATACAGTTAATAAGGTCTCAATGGATAGGAGTTACCAAGCTCTATTGATTTCCTATGTTCCATTATTACTTAGGGGTCTGCCTTCATGGGGCATTAACAGAAGCAACATCATTTTGTTTATCCATTTTAATGCTTACTTCTGAATTAACTACATGGTGGACAACTATCAATAGTTTTGATTTCTTCTGGGAGAGCTTTATGTATTATGTGTCCCAAGGAGAATTTTATTGTTCAGAACTATGGTGTTTTCAAACTTGGGCACTGGTGATGTACAGGCAGTGATAAATTGAGATACAGTCAGTTTACTGGGAGTCAAGGAAAGGGAAAAGACCCAATAAAATATAGTACCCAGAGCCAGAGATAAAGATCTTTTCTTTTTCCCCACTTTGTATATGTGCAATTTGGACAGACAAAAAACAGTATAAGTCTTCCTGGGAAGGGGAGCTGACAAGGCTTCAGGTAAATGGAAGAGACAACATTCCAGAGCTTCTGTCCTCTTACCCTCCCAAGATCAGTCTATGACACAGAATGAGTTCACCCTCCCTATCTTGTAGAGTGGATGGAGATTCCCTAGAATAAATATTCAGAACTCCTAAAAGTCAGGCAAAAACATTTAAGAGCAAAAAGGACCAAGAGGGAACATTAAATTATGGACCAAAGAAGGTTATGTGTTAGACAAGAAACTCTAATGTCAGGTTTCTTCCTCCTGGCCTCCATCGTTTCTTTCCTCTCTCCCTCCCTTCTTCAACTTTCTGTTTCCTGGACATTTAAAATATACTAGCCTAACTAAATGTTTGTTGTACTCCAATTTCATAAAAAAGCAAAAGTTCTGATCTCTTCCCTTTGGAGATTAAAGTAATATAAATTACTTTTAGGGTATTCAATGAGAGTAATTATAAGGATGAATGAGTTGAAGATATCATAGAATCTTTAAATACATAAGTTTAAGAAAGCACACAATAGTGAATGACCAGAATGAAAAATATCTGAAAATTGTTTCTGGAGATGTTAAACTGAATTCTGATCTATGAATATTTTAGAGCAAAATGCACATCAGTATTGTAGAGTAACCTATGATGGAAGGCAACATCTCCTGCACTTCCTGCGGCTTTCACTCCAGCATCATGAGGGGAACCCTCATTGCCCTCAGCCTCCTCTCAGAGGAAGCCCTTGCCACCTTTTATCTTCTTATGGCCACTCCATAACTTTATTTTGTGCTAATAACATTTCCCCCTGACTGGTCGACCAAAGAGACCATTTTAAATTTAATCTAACGACATGGGACCTTTCTCATATGTATACTTTCGTATCCTCCCCAATCTTGATTTTAGTTTTTGATGATGTGGTACTTTTAGATTGACAGTTATCCTTGTTGCATATGCTGTCATTTCCAGGCAGTGTCCTGGCTCTGATTTGTGTACAGCAAGAACAGTAGAACCCACTCTGTGCCTACTTTCTTCTCTCGTTTTCCACCATTTTCTTCTAACTTTATTCTTAGCTTGACAAGACAATTGTCATTTTACTGATGCTATACAGTAACAATGAAGTCATCTGCTTCTGCTCATTAGTTGATGCTAAAAGTTGAAAAGTAGCACAAGGCATGAATGTTACGACTAATGTTTTATTTGCTACATGATAACATAATATTAAAATTGTCTTCAACTCCAAAGGTTCAATGTTATAATCTTGGACTAATCAAGAGAAAAAGATTCCATGGTTAAGGTCAAATATGTTTTCTCTTCTAATTATTAAAATTACATTACTTTTAGGGCTGGAGAGATAGCTCAGTAGTTAAAGGCACTGTCTGCTTTTCCAGAGGACCCAGGTTCAATTCCCAGTACCTTCATGGCAGCTCTTAATCATCTGTAACTCCAGTTCCTGGGGATCTGGTGCCCTCTTCTGGTCTCTGTGGACACAAACACATGGTACATAGGTATTGATGTGTACCATCCTTTAAAGGCACGCCACGTCCCTTATTTAACATCGGTCTCTTCTCGGCATTCTCCCTCTCTTACCATAAGACAGCACTGATGCTCTTTCAGGATATGAAGAACTGTACTTCGGCATTCAGTAGCACCTTAATTTCTCCTCAGATGTTGGGAAAAGAGTCCCTAAATGACTTGAAATAAGTAATGAGCCTCCCCAGGGGCAGGGAGCACCATGTTTCACACACAGTGTTTAGTCAGTCATCTTGGCTTTCAGATCTGTTTCTCAGTTCTGTCTTACATCCTCCTGGCAGTTTGTGGACAAAGTCTCTTTACATTCCTGAAGACAGACTCCTCATGCCATACTCCAGGCTGTAGTTTTCCCTTCTTGCTTTTATCTCTACACCATTCTGTCAGAGTTCCATATCTTGGCTCCATATTGAATCTTGTAATGCTTCTTACTTAAGTTTTGTAGTTTTATGTTTTCATTTGAGTGAGGTCTATGGAAATATGTAGTTGAGCAAAAGTGCTCAGGGTCTTTCCTTGAAAGACCCTCCACTGGGTGGAATGGTCATGGCAATGATGAAGTCAGCAGTTCAAATAGTTGCAAATAGTTCACCTAGGCCAGAGGATGAGTTAGATGAAATTAAGTCACTTAATACTCACTTATTCAAAGTAGGAACTACCCTTTAAAAGATTACATTATATAAGCGAGTAATTGGGACAACTGCTAAGATTTTGATAATTATTATAAAGTTATCAAGGTATACTTAATGTTTAAAGGCATAGAACTTCTGGGTAGGTGCCTATACAAAGTGAAAAGTTTTCTCTTTTGTATTTCTAGATTAATATTAATTCTTTTGCTTAATAATTGCATGGACCTGGAGAGATGGCTCAGTGGTTAAGAGAACTTGTTGTTTTTGAAGAGGACCCAGATTTGGTTCCCAGTACCCACATTTGGGTGACTCACAACTACTTGTGACTCCAGTTCCAGGGAATCGGATACCCTCTTCTGGTTCCATGGGCACCTGAACTCACATGGTGCACACATAGACAAGTAGGCACATACACATAAATAAAAATACAATACCCTAAAAAGTAAAAATTACCTTTTTTTTGGTGTATGTGTCCACATGTGGGAGTCAGAGAACAATTTACGAGAGTTGATTCTCTCCTTCCACTGTGTGGGTCTTGAGAATTGAACTTGGATTGCCTGCCAGGCTAGAAGCAAGTGTCTTTACCCACCGAGGCATCTTGCTAGTCCTAAGGCTTACTCTTAAGCTTGAGAATCATTTGATCGGGGTGAATAGACGAATTACCTCAAGTATCTGGGAAGTTACTTCCCTGTTCCAAATGGCCATGTCAAACATAATGAGAAGAGGCACCTTCTAGTGGTTAAGCACTTCCCTGCTCTTCCCTTCCATGATTGCTACATCAAAAGCTCTTCAATGAATGACAAGCCGTGAATAATTAGTGAGTACAGAGAGCTGCCTTGCATGCGTACATCTCCACACCTTTTCAAAAGCACTTTGACATTTACCAGTGGACACCGTCTCCCTAACAGTCTACACGAGGAAACAGAATAGATCTTGACATCCTAATTTTAAGAGTAGCAGAGGAGAAAGGGAGAGAGACAGAGAGGGGTGTCAAATATCACACAGTTTAAGTGTTTGAAGCAGTACAGGTCTGACAAGCTGGTGTAGGTTGGATCATCTGACCAATTTCCACTCTTTTCTAGTGTGAATATTTGGAAGACACCATGCTGCAGAGGCTGTAAATTTAAACAAAACCCCCAAACATTTGCTAGACTCACTGGTGGCCGAGAATGTGGCCCTACGAGACTGAGAAGGCTGCATTGAGTGACAGTGATAGACAGAGAGGCTCTTCTTGCCATCCAGTGGCAGATGCAATTTCTTAGGATAACCCTGATGGAGGGTCTTCGGCGTGACGATTCCTTGCATCACAGGTACTGAGTGCAGGTGAGGGCAGAAGTGGAGTTTCCAGCGAAACAGAACCATGGTGGTGTTAGAAATTTATTTTGGTTGATATTCTGTCCCAAGAGCAGTAAAATTTGAGTTTCTGCTCCTTTACTTTTACATTTAACTAGGGTGTATTCCACTATTTGTGATTAAGATTCTTTTTGGACTCATAGGCCAGCATCCAGTTTGTGTCTTGGACAAAACTACATTAATTAGTAATGAAGCTGAGATGTAAAGCCAGAATCTATTTAAAAATTTTACTACACTTTGTTGCATTTATTATTGGTCAGAGGATAATCTGTGGGAGTCATCTTCTTCCATCATTAGGGTCCCAGGAATTGAACTCAGATCATCAAGCTTGGATTCAAGCAATTATAATCAATCATCTCTCTCACTCAGAAATACATTTTTAAAATTGTAAGTTTTATTAAATGTACAGAATCTATTTTAATTTATAAAGAAACATTATTATATATAGCAAAAGACTGATCCATCCAGAAAATTCTCCCATAGTAGGCAGAACAATAAAGATAACATAAACAAAGACCATCATATTACTAGTGATAATGGAAATAGAATGAAGAAAATTGGACAAATAAAATGTTTAATAATATAAAGTTAAAAATCATGACAACCACCCATTATCTTCATAAAGATGATATATATATATATATACATATATATATATATATGTATATATATTTGGTTTTTCAAGACAGGGTTTCTCTGTGTAGCTTTGCACCTTTCCTGAAACTCACTTGGTAGTCCAGGCTGGCCTTGAACTCATAGAGATCCACCTGGCTCTGCCTCCCAAGTGGTGGGATTAAAGGCATGTGCCACTACCGCACGGCGAGATAATCTTATTAACAGAGTTATAGTAGTACACTCTATTGGATAAGGCTCAAACTCTGTTGGAACTATTTGAATGGATGCCATCAACTTGTGTGGTGGTAATCTAATTGTACTGAAATATTATTTTGATTGTATGTTAATAAATAAAGTTGTCTGGGGGTCAGAGCTATTAGAGCCATAGCAAGAGTGTGGCGGTGGTGGCACACGCCTTTAATCCCATAAGATCTCTGTGTGTTCAGGGTCAGAGCTATTAGAGCCATAGCAAGAGTGTGGCGGTGGTGGCACACGCCTTTAATCCCATAAGATCTCTGTGTGTTCAGGGATACAGTCAGCATTGGAGACATATACCTTTAAGACCTAGGGGGCTGTACATTCAGACAGTGACGAGGCAGTCATGTGTTTGGGTTTACAACCAATGAGAAGGCAGAACAACATACTATAAAAAAACAAACCGACAGGAAGTAGGTCTCTTTTCGCGAAGCTGGGACAGCAGAAGGAAGGGTGAGATTTAGCTCTGAGCTCTGACCTCTCGACTTTCTCTTTTACATTGTTTCTGTGTTTCTTATTTAATAAGACGGTTGGTTACATCTACATCTGGCGCCCAACGTGACAAGAATCCATTAAAAACTGCTTGGCTTGGCAGCAGGTCCGCTTTCCCGCAAGGGCGGCAGGCGGCCCGCGGCGGTGGCACGCGGCGGCCGGCGGCGATCGGCTTCTTAGTCCGAGCCTGGGTCTAGTTCTGCTTGACCTCAGGCTGGACTATCGGTGAGCTGCTTGCTTAAATCCTGCTTGCTTAAAGCCGGTGCTACAAACAACTCAGAGTTGCCCTGCCGAACAGGGCCCTGCCTGTAAAGCCAACGCACGTGGTCGGAGCTTAAGGAAGTCAGACCCAAGCCTTGACTCGGCAAAAGAGGGAACACGTGGCTGCATTTAAACTTTAGCCAGCTACGCTTTCTTGCGCTCTCTCTCTCTCTCTCTCTCTCTCTCTCTCTCTCTCTCTCTCTCTCTCTTTCTCTTTGGATTTACACCTGGGACACTAGGTGGCTGTTTTGAAAATCCCCTCGGATTTCTACTGTTCTACGCAGATTTGGTAAGTCATAATATATCAGATATTTTAAAGGAAACTATCTAAAAGAGAATTTTTTTCCACGTTTAAAAAAAAAATGGGTTTTATGTGTACATTGGAAGAAAATTGGTTTTTGTTCGAAATTTTAGGCAGTCTGGCAATGGAACAACTATATAATATTAGTATTGGTGGAATTATGCACCTTATCACTATAATAATCCACATTTTAATATTTAAAAAGATAGTCAATTTAAGTGCCAGGATAACAGCTTTAGAAGAACTTGCTAAACCTGTAAAAATTCAGACAGAAGAAATTAACAGTGAAGTTGTTTCAAGTCGGGATCATAAGGTTGCAGAAAGAAAGCCTGTTTTCACACAGTCACCCTTAATTTATCCTGTAACCGTACAGCAGATGCCTGATCAAATGGCTACACAAAATAATTGGGCTCCAATTGAAATGTTGGATTTAAAAAGGTTTAAGGAGGCAATAGTATCTTATGGCATGCATTCCCCATATGTAAAGCAAATGTTAAACTCTTGGTCAACATATAATAGGATAGTACCACAGGACTGGCGGGACCTCGCACAAGGTGTTCTGGAACCCAGCCAGAGACTTCAATTTCTGACTTGGTTTAAGGAGGAGGCTAAAAACATAGAAAAACAATGGAGGGATAAAGGAATACAAGTTTGCCAGGATCAGCTTATGGGCGAAGGCCAATATGCTTCAGCACAAACACAATGTTTATATGATGTCCAAACCCTAATTTTATGTCGAACGGCAGCCTTGAATGCATGGGACAAAGTTGAGGAACCAGGAAAAAAATCTGAGTCATTTACAAAGGTGAAGCAAGGCCCAAAAGAGTCTTTTACAGATTTTTTACAAAGACTGGCTTCAGCAGTAAAGAGAATGGTCTCGGATTCAGAAGCTAGTAAGGCAATAATTGAATCTTTGGCCTTTGAGAATGCGAATGCAGCATGCAAAACAATAATCAGGCCATTAAGGGCAAGATCTGCACCTATGGAAGATTGGATTAGAGAAACAATTAATGTTGAAGCTGATGAGCATGATGATACATGGGTAGGAGAAGTAATTTCAAAAGGTTTGAGGAGTGTTAGATGTTTTGGATGTGGAAAGCAAGGACATTTGAAAAGGGACTGTAGACAGGTCATTCCCAGAAACAATGTTTCTTCAAGGAACAATGGCAACAGAAGGCCCCTTCCTTCTGGAGTATGCAGAAGGTGTGGTAAGGGAAAACACTGGACCAACGAATGTAGATCAACAAAGGACAGACAGGGTAATCCTTTGCCTCAGTCTTCGGGAAACTCCCAGAGGGGCCTCGCGCAGGCCCCCAGTGCAAATCCAGTTCAAACCTTTCCTGCAGCCATAGAGGAAATGCCTGCTCTGGAGAGCGATTAAATAACCAAATGCCTATTGGAATAAATCATGCTGGTCAGGATGATGAAACAGAGAGAATAAAAAATTCAGGAGAAAACATAAAGAAAATTTTTTGGCAAACTTCTATTAATGAACAAAGACCAAAATTAACAATAAAAATAAATGGTGTTTTGTTGTCTGGTCTGGTAGACACAGGTGCGGACGTTACCATAATTGCACCAGAATTTTGGCATCCAACTTGGCCTCTTCAGGAGGTAAACGTTCAACTGTTAGGAATTGGGACATTATCTCAGGTGAAACAGAGTGCAAGATGGCTCGAATGTATAGGTCCAGAAGGACAGAGAGGAAAATTAAAACCATATGTGGCTAACATAACTATGAACCTGTGGGGTCGAGACTTGTTGCAACAATGGAATACTCAGATTAACATCCCTCCAATCTCAGAAACAAATCATAAATTAGCACATGTTACTGAGAGAAATATTAGAAGATATTGTTCTAATGAGTGGTCACCAGCCATCCATATTATACAAGAACAGGGCACAATAACTGATGATCTTCCAAAGACACCAACAGCTCTACCTTTAAAATGGTTAACAGACAAGCCTGTATGGGTCCAGCAATGGCCTTTAACAACAGAGAAACTCCAGGCTTTAGAAGAGCTGGTAGAAGAACAGTTAAATGCTCAGCATATTGAAGAATCAACCAGCCCTTGGAATTCTCCTGTATTTGTTATTAAAAAGAAATCTGGTAAATGGAGAATGGTAACAGACCTTAGAGCAATTAACAAAGTAATTCAGCCAATGGGCTCTCTACAATCTGGGATGCCTTTGCCTACTCTGTTACCAAAAGGATGGCCTCTCATAGTTATTGATTTAAAAGACTGTTTCTTTTCAATACCCTTACAAGAAAAAGACAAAGAAAGATTTGCTTTTACAGTGCCTACTTATAATAATTCTCAACCGGTTAAAAGATTTCAATGGAGGGTCCTCCCACAGGGAATGTTGAATAGCCCAACTCTGTGCCAATATTTTGTGCAACAGCCATTGGAAGTGATACGTAAAAAATTTTCTAAATCTATAATTTATCATTATATGGACGATATTTTACTAGCTGACTCAAATGCAGATACTTTAGAAATAATATTTGAAGAAGTAAAGAAAATATTGCCTTGCTGGGGATTACAAATTGCTCCTGAAAAGATACAAAGAGGAGATTCTATTAATTATTTAGGATATAAAATAGAGCTACAAAAAATTAGACCCCAAAAGGTGCAAATTCGGAGAGATAGACTACAGACTCTTAATGACTTTCAAAGATTATTTGGAGACATTTCTCATCTACGAACTATTGTTGGGGTAAAAAATGATGAACTGACTAATTTGTTCAGAACCTTAGAAGGTGACAAGGACTTAAATAGTCCAAGAGAATTATCACCTGAAGCTGAGAAAGAATTGGCCTTGGTAGAAAAGAAAGTGCATGAAGGACACGTGGATCGTATTGATCCAAAGCTGGATTGCATTTTGGTTATTTTACCTTCTAGGCGTTCTCCTACTGGAATATTAATGCAGAGGGAAGATATTATCTTGGAATGGATATTTTTACCAAATAAACCAAATAAAAAATTAAAAACTTATGTGGAAAAAATCTCTGACTTGATTTACAAAGGAAAACTGAGACTTCGTCAATTAGCAGGCATAGACCCAGCAGAAATTGTCGTACCATTAACTAAGGAGGACATTGAAAAATTATGGACAGAAAGTGAACCTTGGCAAAGAGCTTGCAGTAATTTTTTGGGAGAAATTAACAGCAAATATCCCAAAAGCAATAGAATTGATCTTATAAAGAGAGCTGAATGGATCTTGCCTCAAATTGTACGGCAAAAACCCATATCTGGAGTTCGTACATTTTATACAGATGCCAACAAAGAAGGAAAGGCTGGTTACAAATCAGAAAATTTAAGTAAAGTGGTTCAAAGTCCGTATAATTCAGTTCAAAAATCAGAATTGTATGCTATTCTGTTGGTATTAATGGATTTTTCAGAACCTCTCAACATAGTAACTGACTCTCAGTATGCTGAAAGAGTGGTGTTACATATTGAGACTGCAGAATTTATCCCTGATGCTTCAGAATTAACTTCACTATTTATTCAATTACAAGATACAATCAGGAAAAGGGATCATCCTTTATATATAACTCACATTCGATCCCATACTGGTCTGCCAGGCCCTCTAGCACAAGGCAATGATGAGATTGATAAATTATTGATAGGAAATGTGCTGGAAGCCTCAGAATTTCATAAAAAACATCACGTCAATAGTAAAGGTTTAAAAAAGGATTTTTCCATAACCTGGCAACAAGCCAAAGAAATAGTAAAGAAATGTCCTACTTGTTCCTTCTACAATCAAACGCCATTACCAGCAGGATGTAACCCAAAGGGTACTCAGAGAAATGAAATCTGGCAGATGGACGTGTTTCACTTTGCAGAATTTGGAAAACTGAAATATGTACACCACACCATTGATACTTTTTCAGGATTTCAATGGGCAACTGCTTTGAGTTCTGAAAAGGCTGATTCTGCAATCACTCATTTGCTAGAAGTTATGGCCATCATGGGTATACCTGCACAAATCAAAACTGACAATGCTCCATCATATGTCTCTGTTAAAATGAAACAGTTTTTTGCTTATTACAATATAAAGCATATTACAGGCATACCACATAATCCTACAGGTCAAGCAGTTATAGAAAGATCAAACAGAACTCTAAAGGATATGCTAAATAAACAGAAATGGGTAACAAAAACCCCCAGAAATAGACTGCATAATGCTCTTCTAACTTTGAATTTTCTGAATGCCAATGAGAAAGGAACAACAGCTGCAGAGAGACATTGGATAATAGAAAAAACTACAGAATTAAATCAGCCTATATACTTTAAGGATGTGCTGACCTCAGAATGGAAACCAGGGTATGTATTACATTGGGGACGTGGTTTTGCTTTTGTTTCTACAGGAGAAGATAAGCTGTGGGTACCATCAAAATTGATAAAGGTTCGATTTGAACAAGAGAGACCTCTTAATTGAGGAGGTGATAGTTCATCAACCAGCATGAACATCCAATTTAAACTAACTTGTATCAATAAAACATGCCTTTTCATTTAATCAGATAATAACTTGCCAAAAAGGAACATCCCCAAAATTAGTCTTGGGGAAAGGTTTTTGTTTTTGTCTTTTAGGAAAATGAAGGTTAAGGAATCTGAAGAACACTGGACAAATGAGACAACTGAAGAAAAGGGACAAATCATCTATCCCAAGAAACAGAATGAAACGGTGTATGGGTATATATTATCTAAAAAATTTTATGTCTTCCTAAATGTTTGTTTCTGCTTTTCTCTAAAGATTTAACACTATTGGTTTTCTAATAGTCCCAGTTCAATTAAAATTTAAAGCTGACTTTGGAGTTGGAGAATGGCTCTCTCCTTCTTTAAAATCAAGCATGTTGTTAAAAGGTAAATGCAAACTCCCTGTATCATGCCAGAATAAGAGCCATCTTCTGCTATGGTACAGGACAAAAGCAAAATTAATTAAGGGACTATTCTATTACTAATCTCAACTCTTTGATTCTATTCTGATTCTTTAAACTTTTCTCAAAGTATAAATTTTATATCAAAATTTATAAGATTAATATATATATATATACATTTTAAACTTTGTTAAGATATGAATGGTCACATAGAGTACTAACTAATTCTAGAAAAAAGGCTAGCTGCATATATATGTTTTTGTGTTCGAGTCTCTTATCAGTTTTCTGCAGGAAATCACGGCCAGGCCTAACATCAACTGAAGTCTACAGAAAGAAGATGGGGCCCCACAACAACAAAAATTCCACGTGGACAATAATAATATCATTAAGCTGACAAACATCATCCACAGATCAGCTTTGAACTACAAGGTGCTCAGAGCAAATTTGAGATGACTAGCTGAGATGATCCAGTCTCAAAGACTACTTGAATAAGGACTTGAGATAAACCCTGAACTTTGGCATTATACACAGACTGGATAATGAAGGATATAGTTACCTCTCCTAGAATTTGACAATTAACCTAAAATCTTTCTTTCAGGATAAAGAAAACTTCGCCCATACCCAGCAGGAAGCAATTTTAAGAATACGACGCCCACATTCCCAAAGAGGTGGTGTGGGGCGGGTGGTTTTTTGGTCTTTTTAATGGGTTTTGGGTCTGGGATAATTTTCAGTATTTAGGGGGGTTGGTTACAAGTTATTGTCAAGGGTTAGGAAAAAGGCTAAGCAAAGGAGATTAGATTTAAGGTTCTTGTTTTAAAAAAAAAAAAAAAAAGAAAAGAAAGAAAGAAAAGAAAAAGACAATTACTAATTTTAAATACTTTACATTGGATTGGATTGTTTTATATTGTATACAAATTTGAAACTGATATTGTTAGAAAATGCTATATGTATATTTCTAATTGTATTTATTCCATCCATTTAACAATAATGCAAATTTCTGATCCTTGAATGTTATTATTATCAACTATTAGGATATAAAGAAATGAAAGCTAGTAGTTAGACATTATCATAGAACTTGTAGTCAGATTAGATATGTTTTAAAAAATTAAGCAGAGATGTTTTAGACAGGTCATCCTCAAACCCTTCAGAGATCTACAGAATATGGCATTTAAAATGTTTTAATAACTTAGAAAATTTTTCTTTTTTGAGACATGTCAGCTCCTGGCAGTACTAATCTACTTCAGAGAAAATATGGGCATTGAAGAAACTGCATAAGGAGTCAACTTTCCTTGTGGCAAAAGTTAGCCACTGGACAACAAAGTATCCTCGAATCAACAGGACAAAATGGACAGACAGAACACGAAACAAGGGACTACTGATTCTTGCCAAAACAAGTGTGGTTATGGCTTTATCAAAAGGCATCTTCTGAGGCCAGGACAATACGGCCCCATCCCTGAAATGGCCTTCGCATCCGGAAAAGGTACGGTGCCCTTTTCTTCAAAGCAGCTTAACAGGCAGAGGGCCAATGGATTCTGTTGTACAATGGAACAGCAGCTGAAAGCTCATGCCTCTCGAAAGTAGACTGGCATTTAATAGAGGGATGTGGAGAAGAAGGGGATGCTGAGATGAAGCCATATATACACAGCCAAGAAGAATGGACAGCTGAATTAAAAAACTGTCAACAATTTCCAGAATTTAAAATCCTGAATCATGACAGGACACTAGTGGAATTCAGGTGTTTCTGGTACGTGGACTGCTCTCACCCAATGTGAGGTTGAAC
The DNA here is from genome assembly GCF_004664715.2 of Peromyscus leucopus. Classification (NCBI taxonomy): domain Eukaryota; kingdom Metazoa; phylum Chordata; class Mammalia; order Rodentia; family Cricetidae; genus Peromyscus; species Peromyscus leucopus. The sequence continues at coordinate 31,739,946 of NC_051084.1, read as the reverse complement.
TGTTGACCTTGTGTACATCCTACTTCACAAATGAGTCTGTCAGATACACTAAGCCTATAGGCTGAAGATGATGCCCCAACACTGCGGAGAAACCTCAGGTGACTGCCCAGGCAGCTGGCTGTTTCTGTCAACTCACAAAATTTTTTGGAAGTTGCTTGCATGCACTTCCTGTTTTTATTTTTGTTAGCTAATATTATTCCCTTCTTGGGTCTCTGAGGGAGTTGAAGATTAGTTAGTTATGGTTGAAGATTAGTTAGTTATAGTTGAAAATTAATTAGGATAGAAAGTGCATTAGATACATCTTGGATTTACCAAAATAGGATAGATAATGGAATTATTTTCTCTGATTTGTCAAATACCTGTTTAGGTATTTATTACTTGTATATATTGTATATAGTTATTGTACTTTTGTATATAGTTTTTCTTTTGTTAGTTATAACCTTTTGCTTTTTTTCTTTTTATTAAAATAGAAAAGGGGAAATGTGGTGGTAATCTAATTGTACTGAAATATTATTTTGATTGTATGTTAATAAATAAAGTTGTCTGGGGGTCAGAGCTATTAGAGCCATAGCAAGAGTGTGGCGGTGGTGGCACACGCCTTTAATCCCATAAGATCTCTGTGTGTTCAGGGTCAGAGCTATTAGAGCCATAGCAAGAGTGTGGCGGTGGTGGCACACGCCTTTAATCCCATAAGATCTCTGTGTGTTCAGGGATACAGTCAGCATTGGAGACATATACCTTTAAGACCTAGGGGGCTGTACATTCAGACAGTGACGAGGCAGTCATGTGTTTGGGTTTACAACCAATGAGAAGGCAGAACGACATACTATAAAAAAACAAACCGACAGGAAGTAGGTCTCTTTTCGCGAAGCTGGGACAGCAGAAGGAAGGGTGAGATTTAGCTCTGAGCTCTGACCTCTCGACTTTCTCTTTTACATTGTTTCTGTGTTTCTTATTTAATAAGACGGTTGGTTACATCTACAAACTTGTGCGATTTTATGTTTTCACAGTGTTTATGATTGGCAATGCCTTTCTTTGGGTATGTCAATTATTTTAGTTACTGGACAGTTAAGGTTAAGACTAGAATTTGGGATCCAATCTGCTTCTTTAAGAGGACATGCATTTGACCTTTGTTATTGTTGATGGCCATCATGTTGTAGGAGGTGAAAGGAAATTCTTTTCTCCTTTGTGTGTGCACCTGTGTTGTGTATGCTCTGAGTGCAGAGTTTAATTTCTAGAAGACGTCCTTCCTTCTCAAAGTTTCAGTACCTTTCCCAAGATACCCGAGTAGTAGAGAGTGGGGCTCTTCGTATTCAACCCCCGTTACTTCTCTCACACTAACATGAGGCATTTGGACTAGAGACTCCCTAAAGAGGTGCTATAGTTTCAAAAGGTTGGAAAATGTCTAGATTTAGCTCTTTGCCCATTGTGTTCCTACAGAATCAGAGCTTATTAACCCATCCCAACAGAACCATTAAGAAAGGCTGATTCAACTTCAAAATACTAGTTAGGCCAATTATTAGTATAACTAGTAAGATTAAAATTTATCACATAAGACATGAGAAAATACGAATCTGAGGAATACCTTTCAAGATTGGCTATAAAGGATTATTGGGAGCCAGTGTATCTGTGGGCTTGCAGGGTCATTGTGGAGAGAAAGGAGTTGGCGAGCTCAGGGCATGCTCTTTACAGCTGATTGGCTTTTGTACCTTTTTATTTCACACACATACACTCTGCATTAAGATCAGTTCCAAATTTGAAATTATGACTGAATGACAGGATCAGAAGTTGCACCAGTATTCTGCGTCAGTGAGTTTTAGGTTCACAGAACAAGTAAAGCTCCTGGAAGTGAAAAGGGATGGTTACTAAGGAAACAAGAAAGAAAGGAAATTTTGTTATAAACTATTAAAAAATAGTTCTCAGGAAGCTTAGACTAGTCTCAAACTCACTACGTAGCTGAGGCTGGCCTTTCCTTCCTGAGGCTCCTATTTCTACCTTCCAAATGCTGGGATTCTGTGTGAGCCACTGTGTCTGTCCCAGACCGAATTTTACATGAAAATTTCTAAACATTACTCTAAATCTGGAAGGTTGTAAGTGTCATACCAAAATCAATGGGAAAAGCCCATAAGAGACTCTCCAGCCAGCCATTATTATACTAAAGTCTTCCAGGGTCTGTAATAATGTGAGCCTTTGGGTTGCTAGAATGGAGTCTTGTATGTTCTTAGCCGGTCTCTATACTCGCACATTATTGTATTTTATTTTATTTTAGATTTTTTGAGACAGGGTTTCTCTGTGTAGCTTTGCACCTTTTCCTGGAACTCACTTGGTAGTCCAGGCTGGCCTCGAACTCACAGAGATCCACCTGCCTCTGCCTCCCAAGTGCTAGGATTAAAGGCATGAGCCACCACCGCCCGGCACATTATTGTATTTTAATATTGTATTTCTATTGTGCTTTTCTTTGTCACACTATAGACTTCCGAGGAGATGTAAACATATTTACGTACCCATTCTACTTATCTAATGTTCACAGTCTGTAGTGGTATCATCCCCAAAGAAAGAACTAGGGGCTCTGATTCCCTTTACTCCCAATGAAAAATTTCATTGCTTGCTTTTTTTTTTTTTTTTTTTTTTGACCAATAATTTTGACCTGCCCTTTTCCCTAGGCTTAGCATTTACCCAGTTCAGTAAATACCAGTTTCAGCCATCTTGGGAGAGAGGCATTTGAGAGTGAAGGTCACTATTGATAGTCCACTAGCTAGAAACAGTTGGCCCTCTGACATGGTGTGGCTGATAACGAGAGTTTGATGAGGGATTGAGAAAGGAGATCCTATTGCAGTCCCACAGTTAAGAACTTGTTCTAGAAGACTCACAGGAACGGCTTTGATTTTTGACATAATAAATCTTCATATAAAAAGGGATGTACTGTTAACATATGGAGACTACCTAAGAACTCTATTCGTATCTAATACTTTTCTCTTGGGGGAGCAAAACATTTCATTTGTTTTCCTTGTTGTGTTTCTATAATCTTTGTGTTTGCATGATGAATTTGATACAGAAAAAAATTATGTGAGTTTTTAAGGACTTCATAGAAAATAGGCGAACTGGCCAGGTGAGCTGGAGGTTGAATTTTACAATATTTTTCCCACTATTATGCCTTGAGGGGAGAACAAAATAATAATCCATTTTGAGATTATAATGGAAGAATTACTTGGAGATGGTTTAGTTAATTTCAATTGTTCAAATTTTTTAGTTTAGCTACTAGTGATCTTTGCAGGGTATCCAGGAATCTCCCTGCTTGCCCACTCTGTGTGTGTATGCTCATTCATTACTATTTTGTTTAACTTAAAGATTTAGTTATTTATGTATTTTCTATACATGAGGGCTATATCTGCTTGTATGCCTGCAGGCCAGAAGAGGGCGCCATATCTCATTATAGATGGTTGTGAACCACCTTGTGGTTGCTGGGAATTGAACTCAGGACCTCTGGAAGAACAACCGGTGTTCTTAATCGCTGAGCCATCTCTCCAGCCCAACACGACCTTTTTTTTTTTTTTTTTTTTTTTTTTTTTTTTTTTTTTAAAGAAAGATTTGTTGACGTTTAAAAATTTATTTCTATGCATTTGTGAGGATATGTTTACGTGACTGAAGTTGCCCGTGGAGGCCAGAAGAGGATTCCCTGGAGCTGGAGTTAGTGTCACCTAATGTGGGTGCTGGGAAGCTAACGAGTCCTCTGCAGGAGCAGTGCACACTCAAACATTGAGTCATCTCTCCAGCGCCTCTTCGTGGGGTTTGCTGCAGTACTGTACACCAGAGACCTCCTCCAGCACCCTCTAATCCACCTTTTAGTAATCTTGAGTTTCCCCAATCCCCAACCACGGGAAGAAGCCAGCGCCAATGTAAATGCTGCCTTTCTACCGCTTCCTTCTAGGAGTTGTTTCCTGTGCGTAACAGTTGGCACAGTGACCATTTCCGGTACATACGTAGACACAGTCATTCTTGTTTGTCTTTCTGTGCTGTTCTGTCCTTAACGTCTCGCTTCTGACTACTGCACTTATGTGCCTATTTTTAACCAATCAACCATAATCTTGACAAAAGGCCTGCTAAAATCTTAATATAGATGTAATGATGCTTTAATAATTTAGATTATATTAACGCTAGAAAATCTTTGTATGTGCTTATTGGCCATGTGTATTTCTTCTTCTTTAAATTGCCTATTTAGGGCCTTGGCCTATTTAAAAGTTGGATTAGAGCTGAAGAGTTGGCTCAGCAGTTAAGAGCATTTGTTGTTCTTGCAGAGGACCAGGGTTCAAGTCGCAGCAACCACATAGTGACTCACAATTGTCTGTAACTCTAGTGCCAGGGAATATGATTCCCTCTCAGTCTTCATGGGCAGCAGGCATGCACATACATACATGCAAGTAAAATACTTATACAGATAAAAATAGTAAAATAAATAAATTTAAAAGTTGGTTTATCTTTTAATTATTAAGTTATAAGCTTTAAACTAGATTTTTTTTTTCATTTAATTCAATGGTAATAGTTACTGAAAAACACTTACATGGTAGACATTGATTTCTGGCCTTACATCCATACCTGGGAGCCAGTTAATGGAGACTTACAAAATGACCAGGAGTTTTCTACAGACTGTCTGAAAAGTCAGGGTCATTGAATTTATTTTCCTACCACAGTTTCACCTGAGAGGATGGACTTGGGAGCTTTGTGAGCAGTCTCGATATGTGTGTCAGATTCTTGGCAAACCTGCCTTTGCTTACCACCATACACTGTCAGAACTGCAGGATGGAAAGTGAAATGTTGACATATTTGATTATTGGGTCCATCAGTGGGATACCGTATCTAGAAAGGACACACTGTGGTGATGAGAACACAGTGCTCGGAGTTCAGCAGAGTTGAGCTGCAGTCATATTCTGTCATGCTTGTTTGGCCGCAGGCAAAGCTGCTGACCCTTAGTGAGCCGGCGTTTCCTCGGCAGCACAAGCCAGCGCAGACGTCTGGGGGTCAGAGGTTCTACAGATGCCGTCATAATTGTCGCTGCTTCTACTTGGGATTCTTTTTTATCTCTTCGATCTCTTAGCAAATAACAATGCATTGGCACTACTTCTGTCCTCTGATGGAGGGAATATAAGCCCCTTCTTAGATACATGATTTCAAAGTATCCTCTCTCATTTCATAGGTTGTCTTTTCATTTTCTTTTTTAAATTAAAGATTTAATTTCTTTTTATACCTATGAGTGTTTTACCTGATTTGTGTGTGTGCACCACCTGTGTGCCTGGTTCCCTTGGAGGTCAGAAAAGCGAGGTGGAAGAGGGTGTCAGACCCCCTGAAAACGGAATTAGAGACAGTTGCGAGCCACCATGTAGATTCTGGGACAGTCCAGACTTGGGTCCTCTCTAAGCACAGCGCATACTCTTAACTGCTGAGCCATCTCCCCAGTCCCCCCTATACTTTCTCGACATTCTCATTTAAAGTCCAGAAATTTATGACTGAAGAGATGGCTCCGTGGTTAAGAGCATTCACTGTGCTTGCAGAGGACCCAAGCTTTTTTCTCAGCATCCTCTTGGGGCAGCTCACAACCGCCTGTAACTCCAGCTCCAGGGAGCCTAACATCTCTGACCTCTTCAGGCAGCTGCACTCACAAATATATTCATACATACATGCATATACATATATATACACACACACACACACACAAACACATGACTAAAAATAATATGTCTTAAAAATACAGTTCATAAATGTTAGGTTTTGATAGTCTAGGTTGTTATTTAATTGCATGTGCTTTTGGTGCCAAATTTATGACATTATCATAGAACCTGAGATCATGAGGTTTTACTATCATAAGTTTTATAGTTTAAGCTCTTGCATGTGATTCTGTGATCCACTCTGAGTTGACTTTTGTATGTAATGTGAGACAGAGAGCCATGTTCTTTTCTCTCATATGACTATCTAATTAACCTTGGAGGCATTTATTGAAAAATTGTTACAAAATAAAACACACACACACACACACACAAACACACAAACACATTATAACCACTTTCTTAATGACTTTTCTTGGAACCTTTGTTGAAAACCAGTTGACCATAAATGTTAAGGATTGCTTTTTTTGGGTTGTTGTTTTTTTCAAGACAGGCTTTCACTGTGTAGCCCTTGCTGTCTTGGAACTAGTTATGTAGACCAGACTGGCCTTGAACTCACAGGGATCCACCTGCCTCTCTGCCTCTTAAATACTAGGACTAAAGGTGCTACCACTGCCCAGGTAAGGATTGCTTTTGGGAATGTCAATTCCATTTTTTTTTTATAGTTTTCTAATAAGTTTTGAAATAAGAACAAGTCTTTTTTTCTAAGATAGTTTTGGTTATGATTAGTCTTCTGAAATTTCTATATGAATTTTAAGACTAGCTTATTAATCTCTGAAAAAAAACCCACAACCAAGTATTTTGTTAGGGATAAATTGCTGCTATTTTTCTTACTCCATTTACAACCAAGGAAAGTGGAGCATCGAGAAGGCATGAGAATAGACACATGGAGCCAGTCTGGCTCCAGCACCTGCACTGTTTATTGCTATGATGCTTGACTGTCGGTCCCACTGTGTGCAGAGAGTAACTGGTAAGCACAAGTAACAAACTGTACAGACTTTCTATGAGATGATGCTCCTTGAGCATATAAAAACAAAATTGTTGGTGATTTTTAGGGACTAGTATGGAGAATTAAATGGTTTTACTTTACATTCTTTGGTATTCTGAATTGTTGTTATTTAAGGATATTTATTGTGTTAATTAATTAACTTCTTTAGTGTGTGTGCATGCCAGGCCATGTGTGTGGAGGTCAGATGATAACTCGGGGGTGGGGTGGGGTCAGTTCTCTCCTTCCACTATGCGGATCCTGGGGTTTGAACTTAGGTCAAAAGCTTTGGTGGCAAAAACCTTTACTCACTGAGACTTCTCACCACCTCTACAGGGTTATAGAAAAAAAACAGACACGGATAATTTTAGTGATGAAATAAGTTCATATTATGAAACTTGAACAGCAGATGTGGTCATTCTCTCTATGAGTTTGGTTACCGGGGTGGGGATGGAGAAGACCATCTTTCCCTTTTCATTTTAGACTCTGCTATATTGGTAGCTTTAAAAGCAAATATTTTAAATGAAAAGACCTTGAGATAGAAGAGATGATGTTTCTCTGTCAGTTACACGCTTGCGATATTATTTTCGGGACTAACGTTACAATATACCTTATTCTATACATTGTATAGCGTAAACTGCCTGTGTTAAGCTATCTTCAGAGAGAGGCGATCACATCCCAGGCTATCATATTTGGTGTAGCCTGAGAATGACCTCGTACTTCAGATCGCTACCTCTAAAGCGGTGTGATTGTAAGTGCGCCTTGGCATGCCTGGCTTGCGGGTACTGGGGATCGAATTCAGGGATTCACACGTGCCAGGCAAGCACCCTTGGTACTGAGTTACACCCTCAGTCTGCTGTCATTGCTTTAAAGGATATCTCTGTTCTCCACGGAGTTAGGGAGCATCTCAGCAAAAACTTCCTTTCCTCTTACAAACCTGAACCTTTGTGACTGAACGAAATCTTAGTCGTGAGCCATTTCACAGCCGTGGAGACGGAGCAGTCGCAGAAGCAGGAGGCCATTTTCACTTGATGCTGCTGAGAACAATTGTCTCCAGGAGAAGACGGCATCGCGCTTCTTTGAACCCCAGAGCACTCCTCAAAAACAAATCCTGATTCGGAGCTGCGTGGTCCGCTTTAAGATCTGTTGCTCTCCGTATCCTGTGACAGTTTATTTTCGTATCGTGGTTATTTGTGGAATATTCTTGGAGTTAGGTTGGCTGATGAATGCTGGAGAAGGTGTTTGTTGAAACTGAAATGATAACTTGTTTGGGGTTGTGTTTTTCAGGCAATGCTCTGAAGGTATCGGCCGAGAGATTTACAGATGACCCCTGTTACCTCCCGAAAAGGGAGGCTGTGGTTCAAGCCGCCCGCGCCTTGTTGGCAGCAGTGACAAGACTCCTTATCCTTGCCGACATGATTGATGTCATGTGTCTCTTGCAGCATGTGTCTTCTGTAAGTAGAGGATGACTTCATTTGCTTTGGTATTGCTTTCATTTTTAATTCCAACCCCGAAGCAAGCATCAATCCTGGTGCTTCCTGCCTTGATCAGAAGCTGACCAAACAGGGTTGTGGAAACTAGTGTACACCTCCAAGAATGAAACCAGAACTTACAGCCCTAAAACCATTGAGAACACAAGAACAGGAGGCGACTTATTGAGGAAACGGCAAGGAGGAAATTCTAGACCTTTGAACGCTGAGATTAGTATGCCCTATACCAACATATTTATTTTATTTTTGTATGTGAGTGTGGAGGACTGATACAGACATCCCGTGTCTTCTTTGATTGCTCTCTACTTAATTTACTGAACCAGGGTCTCTACCTGGACCCAGGGCTGGTGATTTGGCTAGGCTGGCTAGCCAGCTTCTCTGGGGATTGCCTGTCTCCGACTCCTGAGCTCTGGGATTACAAGCAAGGCCCCCACTTGGGTTTTTGTGTGCTGCTGAAGACGTAAACTCCGGTCCTCACCCTTGCTGCACAAATGCTTTACCTACTAAAGCCATTTTCCCCAGGTCCCCATATTAATTTAAATAAGTGACAGCACACAGTGATGTAGATAATATCAAATGCGTACGTGTAACTAGTCCGAGGAAGAGAAACCTTAACTTGAAGCTTAAGATGTTCGGAGATTTACCCTCATTGGTAAGTAGGTACCACCGTTTCCTTTTTGTGGTGCTAGGCGGTCAAACCTCCGGTTGTGCATCGGCGGGACAAATGCTCTTGGTTAAAACCATATCCTCACTGTGTCAGATTTTCTTTTTTTAATTTTTAATCAAAAACAATATTTTTTATGCAATATATTTTAGTTACAGTTTTCTCTCCCCCACCTCCTCTCAGATTCTCCCCATCTCCCCACCCATCCAAGTCCACGCCTTCTTAATGGCCCCCCCAAAGCCAAAAATTAAAAAACAAGAAATAATAAAGAAAAGCACAAGAAACACACACATACACACACACACACACACACACACACACACACACACACACCACATAAAAGCAGAAAATTAGAAACCATAATTTACAAGCAAAAGACCAGTGAGGTAAAAAATGCCCAAACAAAGTACTATGGGACAAAAAGTCTAAAAAAGAAACACCATTTTGTGTTGGTCATCTATTGCTGTATGCACAGGGCCTGTCCTTACGAGTGCTTTGTATACCAAGTAAGACTCGTTGGAGAAAACCAGCTTTTCATTAGGGATGGGAGCGCCTGACCACTTCCCCTTCTCTGTGCTGAGATCTCTTCTAGCTTGGACCCACGCAGGCCCTGTGCATGCTGTCAACAGAGTCTATGAGTTCACATGCGTGTCAATCTGTTGTATCTGGGAAACACCATTTCCTTGGTTCCTCCATTCCTTCTGACTCTTACAATCTTTCTGCCTCCTCTTCTACAGAGTTCCCTGAGCTGGGAGGGGAGGGGTTGGATGAAGAGATACCCCTTAGGGCTGAGTGTTCCAAGGTCTCTCATTCTCTGGACAATACCTGACGGTGGGTCTCTGTAGTCAATTCCCCTCTACTGCATGAGGAAGGGTCTCTGATGATGGCTGAGCAAGACAGTGATCTATGAGTATAGCAGAATGTTGTTAGGAGTCATTTTATTGTTACACTCCTTTATCAGAACAATAACACTTGGTTTTCCCCTAGGCACATGGCCTCTCTAGTCCGGGCTGCATGAGCAGTATCAGGCCTGGGTTCTATCTCACGGAGTGGGCCTTAAATCCAGTCAGACAGTAGTTGGTTACTCCCACAATGTGGTACCATTATTGCACCAGTGTGTCATGCAGGCAAGTCCATTGTAGGGTGCAGATTTTATAGCTGGGTTGGTGTTTGCCTTTCTCCTCTGATAGTGAGCATAGTATCTTCCAGTACTGTTAACATTAGTTAGTAGGGGTGAACGCTGTAGTTAGGCACCAGCTCAGCTTGTGTTTCCATAAGATCTGTAAGTGTTGCCTTCTGCAATAGGGCCTACCATTGAGTTGTGGAGAGCAACCAATAGCCTTGGAAATAGCCTTAGTTGTTTGGGGGTTTCCCTGGAGTCCTTTTGGCCAACGACTCAATTATATGTAACCAAACCCATTCCTGGCACTGGAGATTTCACTTGGTGGGGAAAGATGTCTAGTGGGGGCGTTCTCTCCCCTATTATCTGGTAACTTAATCAAGGGCAAATAGTGTATATTTACAGTTAGTCTGTGATGCCTGCAGCTGTCTATTATGAAAATGTACAAATGGATTTAATATAAGTGAAAGTACAAGTTTATTTAAGGGAAAATCCAAGAAGAGAACTTGCCTGCTTCACTTTCCAGGCAAGTCAATTTGGCACAGTTCAGTAGAAAGGAAAGCCTTTCTTCATTTCATTATTTTGTTTGACATCACAACAAATAGTCCATAAGCAAAGGTTACAAAGAACTTCTTGGAATCTCTGCTGATTCCCCAACTTTACGGAGGACCTGGCACTTCTGTCTATAGATACATCTATTTCCATAAAGGTTCCTAGTGGTAACTGGTCAGCTAACTCTTTCTTTAGATCTTGTTTTTTTACTGTTGTCTATTTTTATCATCCCAGCGATCCTTCCCTTTTACTTTTGCACTCACTCATCTTTCTGCGTGCGTGCGTGCGTGTGCGTGTGCGTGTGCGTGTGTGTGTGTGTGTGTGTGTTGTGTGTGTGTAACGCGTGCACCTGCATGTGTGGGTGTGTGTAGCAGTGCACACACATGGGGAGGCCACAGGAGGATGTCAGATGTCTTTATCTCTTGCTCCCTGCCATAGTCCCTTGAGACGGAGTCTTCCGATGAACAGGAAGCTCACTCTTTGGGCTAGCCTGGAGTCCTGGAGTCCTTGGGATGCCACCTGTCTGTGTCCTCCGATGCTGTGGTTACAGGCAAGCATGGCCATGCTCAGCTTTTTACATGGGTATCAGAGACTCAAACTTAAGTCCTCATGGTTTTTTTTTTTTTGGTTTTTCGAGACAGGGTTTCTCTGTGTAGCTTTGCGCCTTTCCTGGAACTCACTTGGCAGCCCAGGCTGGCCTTGAACTCACAGAGTTCTGCCTGGCTCTGCCTCCGGAGTGCTGGGATTAAAGGCGTGTGCCACCACCGCCCGGTTTCCTCATGCTTTTGTAGCAACTGCTGTTACTCATTTATCCATCTTCTTAGTCCTCGCAGGTTTTTATTTTGTCTTTTTTAACAGTAAAAAAGAAACAACTCATTTTGCTCTTATTACTGATTATTTGTTGAACAAAAGACAAATCCCAGAACATTTCTGAGACCAATTCTCTCAAATGTTAATATAGACACGCATAAATAAGGAATGAATTTGGAAGCTCATCAGGTGATTCATAGTTGTGATGGCCCAATATGTCTCATATTTTAGCATTTAGATTTTTGAGGCAGAATCAAAGGGTTTTATAAGAGTATAAATGGCCATGTTTAGCTAAACATGCTGGGACATAACCAGAACTTGGCCTGTAGAGGCAGGATCAGGAATTGAAGGTTAATCTGGCTACATAGCAAGTTTGAGTCTTGACTGTTCTTCAAACAACAAACAGACAACAAACTGCTACCTTTAACTCAATTGGGAAGCAAATGCATATAAAGAACATGGCCTCTTCTCTACCATTTTAATTGAGTGGTCCTAAGCGGTATACACGGCACTAGTTAACTCATGCACATTTTGTCACTCAAGAGAAGCAGGGATATTATAGATCAAAGAGAAGCAAAGCACCACCTTTTGTACCAATAATTACAGTTAAAATTTATTAGATTCTGTGGTGTATTAAACGCCACAGTGGATTACCTTAATTTAGTGCTCATCATGGGACCCCAGTAACGATACTCAGTGAACTGAAGTGTCTTGTTCAGGCAACAGGAAGGAAAAAAAGCACCCCTAGGAGCTCAGCACTCCAAGAGGTAAAACAACTTTAGTTCTAGGCAGCTCTTGGAAGTGTCTACATGACATCATGGGCCGATAGCAGGTAAGCGTTTTGAACTCCAACTATAATCTCTCAGACTCATTTGTACCTCGTCAGAGTCCAAACCATGACACTCCAGTCGTGCAGGAGGGTGTGGCATCTTCCCCAAAGAGAAAGAAGGCTATGTGTGTTAAGTGTGATACCTTTGCTACGACTTCATCCTTAGGGTTTGTATATGAACTTTCAGTTTTCAAGTTTCAAGTAGCACTTACATATATATATTTTGAGATGACAAATAATAGGTTTAGCACAATGTCTTTTAAGTATGACATTGCATTTTTAAAATTAGTATATATTCATAATACAAAATAATTTTTCATTCTGATACTCATCTATCTATCTATCTATCTATCTATCATCTATCATCTATCTATCTGTCTGTCTTTCTATTTATCTTTTATCTGTCTGTCTGTTTATCTATCAATCTATCTCTCTATATCTATCTATCTATCTATCTATCTATCTATCTATCTATCTATCTTATGTATATATGTGTGTAAGTTAGCATGTGTGATGGTTAATGTTAACTGTTACCCTGATAGAATCTAGGATCACTTGGGAGAGTGGCCTTTGGGCACTCCTGTGGGGGATTATTTTGACTGCATTGAGGTAGGAAGACCCGTCCACTGTAGGTGACATCATTCCCTGGCTGGGATCCCAGACTGTGTAAGTGGAGGAAAGGAACTGAGCAGCAGCTTGTGTTCATGTCTCTGTTCCTGATTTTATCTGCTCCAAGATCTTGCTGCCTTGACTTCCTCAACCTGAATTGTGAGCCAGAATAACCCCTTTCTTGCTTAAGTTACTTTCATCAAAGGTTTTTTGTCACAGCAACCTAAAAAGAACTAAGACAGCATTGTTATCTTGAGTTCCATCATTTTCCTGCAAACAGCATGGTTTCATTTTTCTTTATGGCTAATATATATATATATATATAATATTAAACAACTTTTTATAATAAAATATAAAATAATATATATTACACATCTTTAGAATTGAATCTAGAGCCTTACACATTATAAGCAAGTGCTGGACCACTGAACTACACTCCAAACTCCTCCACGTTTTCTCTATCTACTCATCTGTTGGTGTTTTTCTAGGCTGATTCCATAACTTGGTTATTGTGAGTCATATGCTATAAACACAGATGCGCTGGGATGCCAGTTGCATGCTGACTTACATTCCTGTGGGTATACACCCAGGATTGGTGTAGCTAAATTGTATGGTAGTTCTATTTTTATTTTTTTGAGGACATTCCGTACTGATATCCACAGTGGCTGGACTAATTTACATTATCACTAACAATATGTAAGACTTGATGTCTTTTCATCTTTTAGTGTCTTCAATTTCTTTCTTCGTGTCTTAAGGTTTTCACTAACACACACACACACACAGATATCATTATTGAACTGTGTTGCATTCTGATTTCTTTCATATCAAGATTTTTATTGATATACAGAAAGGGTAATGATTTTTAAAAGATGTCAGATTTGTATCCTTCTACTTTGCTCAAAAGGTATATCAGATTTAAGAGTTTTGTGATAGTGTGTTTAAAGCTTTTAACACATAGGATGGAGTCATCAGCAATGTGGCCAAGGGAAGTCTTGAATTCCTGATGTTCCTGACTCAACCTCCTGTGTGTGGCACTGAGTCTAGCTTTGGATTCTTTGATCAATTCTTTTTTTCTGTTTGGATCTCTTTCATTTCTTTTTCTTTCTTTCCTTCCTTCCGTTCTTTTTTGCATATGCATGTGCCCTCACCTGTGTGTGTGTGTGAGAGAGAGAGAGAGAGAGAGAGAGAGAGAGAGAGAGAGAGAGAGAGAGAGAGAGAGAGAGAATTTAAACAGGGCTGCCTGCATGAGCATGGGTTATTTACTGGGGCATGGGCAACTTCTCAGCGGTTATACCACTGTACCACTGAAGAAAGCAGCACTCCTTACCCAGCCACTATTAATCAAAAGTCCCTCAGTGAGGACTGGGGCCTCATGAGTCCTCCCTTCTGTGATGCAATACTGACAGGTCTAATTTTGTGCAGGTAACCATAGCTGCAGCGAGTTCCCGAGTGCACTGGCTGTGACGTGCCCAGAAGACACTACTGTGCAGCACACCTCTTCAGCCTCTGGCTCTTACAGTCTTTCTGTTTCTCGAGTGTGTGTGTGTGTGTGTGTGTGTGTGTGTGTGTGTGTGTGTGTGTGTGGGTGTGTGTGTGTGTGTGTGTGTGTGTGTGTGTGTGTGTGTGTGTATGGGTGTGCATGGATTTAGGTGCATGGTGCTTGCATGAAGGCTAGAGGACAGTTCTGAGGAGTCTGTTCTGTCCTTTATGTGGGTCCTGGATATCAAACTCAAATCATCAAGTTTGCGTGGCAAATACTTAGCCCACTGGGCCATCCTGATGGCCCAAGGTTTGAGAATTTCATCCTGCAGTTTTCCCATTTCAGTGTCTTTGAGCTCGGTAGTTGAGAAGTTACTTCTTGGAGGAGTCACATTGCCTTGATTTTTCATAGTCCCTTCCTTTCTGTGTGATGGTTTACACATCTTTTAGTTTGGGGATCTCTTCCACTTTTATCTGGCAATCTTTTTGAGCAACCTGCTCTTGAGGGCTCAGTCCCCCATACCACTCAGACAGGAGAAAACAGATAGTTATGGCACAAGTGCCTTGAGGTATCCAGGATGTGGGAACACACTTGAAGTCATTAAATCCCACTAAAATGTCACCAACAGTTACGAAATAGAAAGTGGGGAAATAATTCTGAATAGTCTTTTGGGTCAGGCTTTTGCTTCCTTGTGACCGAGCTGCCTTGTACCTTTCCTGTGCGATGCTTGCCTCGTCTCTGTGGATTTCCACCTCTTCTACCCACTTCGTGAAGTTCCACAACTGATTCCTCCTTTCCCTTTGGATTATAACGTGCACTTTCTCGGCCTCTTATCCTTTACCTGGTCACACAGAAGCGGCTTCTAGGTCACCCACTTTCTGAGAGGCCTCTTGGACACTTTCTTAAAGACATCTTTGCAGTCAAGATATACTTACTGCCAGTGACATTATTTACCCCAGTTACAAAGGACATGAAGTTACTTTGGCGTGACTCTGTCTTAATCACCCCATCTGAACTCCAAGTAGCCATGACTTTCTTGATTTCATTCCTTTCTTTCCTCACCATTTTTAATTACAATTTGTTTATGGTCAAAGCCATTTTTTTTTCCCCTGCTGGTATCTCATTGCCCTTAAGATTTGGATATAGTTGATTTGTATCATGATTCCACAACCCATGAAAGGTAATGTTTTCCTCAAAATTTCTGAGGATTTACTGGGAGTATACATTCAGGCCCACCTCTGCCTTCATATTCATTTATGGATTGCCCTTCTGTACATATTCCACATTAGGTTTGATCAGAAATGGAAGTTATTTTTATCTATATGAGCTCTCTTTACCCCTTTTTTTTAACTAATAAAAAATTTTATTTATTTAGAAGCATTCAGAATGTCAACAAAACAGCTGCATTTTTTTTGCAATCAGTTAACAGAACAACAATTATCTTTGTATAAGCTGCATCAGAGACAACTGAAGATGAAAAAAAAAAAACCAAAACAAACAAAACAAAAACCCTACCATCCCCATGTGTAACTATTTTGTGCCGTGCACCAACAAGAACCTGCTTTAAATTTCCATGACAATTTACAACCCCGAGACTGTACCAGGCAAGGTTAGGGGCAATTGAGAATACCACCAGGACAGGGCTATCTGAAGACACGTTCGGTAGTGTGTTAACTATACGAAAAGAGACACTGTACAGTTTAAAAACAAATCTTACACAACTCTACATTTCAGTTTTTTTCTTTAAAAGGAGTGAGTTGTGTACAGGGGGATTAAATGCTTTATAGGCAAGAAAAAAAATCTGTGCTAGAACTAATTCATTCATCATCATCTTCTTTATCTTCCTCATCCTCTTCATCCTCTTCTTCATCTTCCTCTTCCTTCTTTTTCTTGCTCTTTTCAGCCTTGACCACCCCCTTTCCGCCGCATCGGGGTTTCCTTCAGCTCTGTGGGCAGCGATATCCTTCTCGTGTTTTCCTTCAGCTCGGCAGCCTTCTCCTCACAGACTCTCGTCTGCAGCAGTGTTGGGGTGTTGCTCACATCTCTCCCAGTTTCTTTGCAACATCACCAACGGACGAGCCCAGGGTGTTCTCCTTTGATTTTGGGGCGATACTCAGAACAGAACAAGAAGGCTGACTGAAGGAAGCCTCAGGTGCACTGGGGTCCCTGAACTTCTTTTTGGTCTCCCCCTTTGGTGAGGGGATGTAGGTTTTCATTTCTCTCTCATAACGAGCCTTGTCAGCCTTTGCCATGTCTTCAGATTTCCCCTTTTCTTTAGCAGACGTGGTCTTCTGCTTTCCTGAGCACTTCTTGGAGAACTCTGAGAAGCTGACAGAAGCATCTGGAGCTTGCGCCCTCCCAGCAGGTTTACACAAAGAATGCATATGAGGACATTTTACCTCTCGGCTTCTTAGGCTCTCCTTTGCCCGTGTTTGATTGATTTTCCTCTGCGAGGCAGAGTCACCCAGTGCTGGTCAGGTTCTCGCTTGCCCTGGCGCTGTCTCTATGGAGATCATGTACTGCACTCCTCTTTACCACTTTGTATGAGCTCTCTTCATCCTTCTCCCCTCTTAACACTGCCCCTCCCCCCTTCTCCAGCTTAGCAACGATGTTCACAGGTATGGCAAAGAATATAAAAGTCTGGGAAGATGGAAGGGAGGGTTTCTATATTGTAAAAAAAAAATACATTTTAAATGGCTTTATTTTTTTTTTTTTTGTGGGAAGTCTTCAAGGTTCATTTTTCTGGGAAGAGGGAAGAGAGGTCTAATGTTTCCCAGGTTAACCTCAAACTGTAGCTGAATATGACCTTGACTTTCTGATCTTGTTTCCATTTCCTGAGTGCTGGGATTGCAAGCAAGTGCCAGCCCACCTGTCTTATGTGGTCCTGGGGACTGAACCCAGGGCTTTGTACATGCTAGGCAAGCACTTACGAACTGCGGTACCTCTCAATCCTTTCTTTTTTTCTTTTTCTCTTTCTTTTTTTTTTTTTTTTTTTTTTTTTTTGGTTTTTCGAGACAGGGTTTCTCTGTGTAGCTTTGCGCCTTTCCTGGGACTCACTTGGTAGCCCAGGCTGGCCTCGAACTCACAGAGATCCGCCTGGCTCTGCCTCCCAAGTGCTGGGATTAAAGGCATGCGCCACCACTGCCCAGCTCCTCTCAATCCTTTCTAAGGTCTTTTAGCAACTTCACATCTCTTTTACCTTCTTTCTCCCCACCTGCAGTCTGAACTTTAAATTCCTATTCATTGTACTTAATAGTTATTGAAGAAACCCCCGCACATTGGGGGCTCCCTCCCACACCCCAGACCAGGCACAAATCACACGCAAACACCTATTTTCACAGAGAGATCCTTTATTAAGTGGGGAAGAAAAGTTACAGTGGCTGCTTTCTGGTTCAGGCAGAAAAACAGCAGCAAATGACCTTGCAGGTGTCATTTTTACGAAGAGAGACGGGGGAGGTCTGTGTTAGGACGGGCTAGGATGTGGTGGTATATTTTGATTGGGTATGATAATTAGGTGAACGAAAGGGGGCTTTTGTTGGCTGGACTTTGGTAGTCAGCTTCAGGAATGAATCTAGCATAAGAAAGTGTCCAAATAAGGGAATAGGCCTTGGTGGCTATGGTTTACAAAGGGGAAAGAGGGAAGGGCAAGGCCTGTCAGCACTGTATGTGCCAAGCCTGGGCCTGCTAGTGCCCTTCAGTTACAACTTTTCTAACTTGACTTCCTCCATTCACCTCAAATTTCTTTTTCAAAAGATTTTTATTTTACTTTTAATTTTATGTACAAGTGTGTCTGTGTATGAGGGGGTATGTGCCATGTGAGTGCAGTGCCCGCAGAGGCCAGAAGAGGGCATTAGATCTCCTGGAACTAGAGTTAAAGGTAGATGTGAGCTGCCTAGTGTGAGTTCTGGGCCATCTCTCCAGACCCTTAAATTACTCTTCAAAGTTTTTTCCTCACTGTGGTCTCTGCCCTCCTCAAGAAGAGAGTTATAGTCAACATTAGCATAAATGCACACAACTACCATGTATTTCTTTTTATGTAGAGGGAATTAACTTAAAACATCCAGTTCTCTACTGAGTACACAGACTTATTTCTAAAAAGGTGACTTACAGTTATTGTGGATGAAATTCTAAAATGTAGACAAAATTCTAAACAGTCGTAGTAAATAAGAAACACAGAGCCAAATACAGAGGAAATAGCCAGAGATCAGAGCAATAGCCACAACTAGCTTTAGCTTACCACCAGCAGTAGCTTCCCCAGAGAGAGAGAGAGAGAGAGAGAGCTTCTTCCTGTGTGACTTGTGTTTTATTGCTTTCTTGTTCTGCTTTCTCATTGGCTCTAAGCCCAGACACATGACTTCCTCGTCACTGCCTGTCTATACAGACTGCCAGGTCTCTGTGGTTGGTACTAGGATTAAAGGCTTGTGTCACCACACTTGGCTGTGTCCTTGACCACACAGAGACTCTGCCTGCCATGTGATCAGATTAAGGGTGTGTGCTACTACTGCCAGACTTCAGCTTAATGGCTTTTTAACCTCTGATCTCCAGGCAACTTTATTAACATACAAATAAAGCATCACTGCAGTTTTTGTTTCTTGACCTGATTTGCAGAACAGCAGACAAGGGTTTACTTTTGTCTTCTCCTCCCATTTTATCTTTACTACTTCAGGAAAGTGTCTGACATCCCCCTTCCTCCTGAAAGAATTTTGGGCTTCTTTTTTTTAAAATTTATTTATTTTTTAAATTACACTCATGATATTAATCACATTTGTGGTATTCATAGATTACATTCGCAGTATTCATTCAATTATATATATATTTAATTTTAAATGTCGAATGTCATTTCTTGAAGGGGGTAGGAGGTCTTAAATACAGGCTTACAGCACAATGGGAGGACCCCGGAGGGCAGAAGTTCACTACTGATGTTTTACAATCTTGCATCTAAGCTGTTAATGCTGGGGCTTTTTTTTTTTTTTTTTTTTGTATTTGTTTTCCTTCTAACATTTTAATTGTTTCTTTTTTTTTTTGATATATATTTTTTATTTTACAATACCATTCAGTTCTACATATCAGCCATGGGTTCCCCTATTCTCCCCCCTCCCACACCCTCCCCTTACCCCCAGCCCACCCTCCATTCCCACCTCCTCCAGGACAAGTCCTCCCCCGAGGACTGTGGTCAACTTGGTAGACTCAGTCCAGGGAGGTCCAGTCCCTTCCTCCCAGACTAAGCCAAGTGTTGCTGGGGCTTTTTTTTTATGCTACAGCAGTGCCTAGAATTTTGAACAAACATGTACGATATTAAATAAGAAAAAAGTGATAGCTACTGAGTTGCCTTTGCTTGGGTAGCACTACTGGGTGTCTTCTCATGGGGCACAGGTGGTAGGTAGACTGCTGGAGTCCTGGTTATTTGAATCAACCAATCCTAGGAGAGCAGGCAGCCAGGGCCAAGGGAAACAGGACTTGCCGAGTCCTGGTGTCTCTTTTTTCTTGCAGCTTCAGCCAATTTCTTCTCATCCTCCTTCTCAAATTTTTTCCATGAATATACATAATTTTTACAAACTGATTGGCTATGTAGTTTGTACAGAACATTGGCTTAGATTTATTTAAATATGTATTGTCAGGGAAAAGGAGAATAGATGTATTTTGGGAGAGAGGGAGTGCTGAGTCAAACTAGATATTTTCCTGTTGCCTATTTCATGCTTCTTTTTTCTTGTGAGACAAATTTTCAGTTATTTTAATGGGAGATGAACAAGCATGGCCTCTGCTGTTTTGTTTGATGGATTACTATTATTATTATTTCTGAACCGAGACAGTGTGATGGAAGAGCACACTGTGGGAGTGTTCATAATGCCTGCTTGTACTCTGGGTATTGGTATAGGGATATTGTCTGCATCTCTTTACTCTTATCTTGTATGCCCTTTGATATATGATAAGGTAGTCAAATAGGACAAAATTGGATTTGTTTCTCAGCTCAGAGATCACTTTAATATCCAATCTCTACAGTTTTAGAAAACACATACATTTGTTTTTATTTCCAATTGATTTGTTGATTTTTTTTAGGGTTTGAATTTGGTTTGTGATGAGCTAAAACAAGAAACAGGGTGAATTAAATTAAATCTTTAAATTTGTCAATTTAAAGATTGACAAATTATTTTGGGATTCTTGGCTCAGTTAAATTTCCCCTTAACATTTCAAACATGCAAATTCCAGGAATATTAATATCTTTTTAATTGTTCTTCCTTTCCCAAATTATTTCCAAGTGAAAAAATTTTCATTTATTTTGAGAAATAGTACAATGAAACTACAGTGTACTGCTACTCTAGTCAATCTCAAAGGTCCCTTTTGATGGCCAAGTACCTAGACGAAAGAACAGTACTCAAACCAAGTCAACAGTCAGTCTTCGTGAGCACAGCTGAGCTTCACCAGGTTCATCTTTATCCCCTGGGCCTCAGCTTTATCAACAAATCGAAAGTATTGCTTTTAGTACATAGCACCCTAAGTATACATATGGGTAATTGGTGAGGGTGCAAAATGCATTACAGAAATCCAACTAATGCCATGTTGTAAATTTTATTCAACGTCTCCACGATGACTATTTGTAAGTAGGAGCAATCAAGTTAAGAGTGTAGTCATGACAGTCTTCAGGGACCTAGAGCACTTTAGTATTGATAAATGGAGGAGATGAGTCCTGATGATGAAAACTCAAGCTAAAATCTCCACATTATGCAAACGCTGACCTTCAGTTAAAGCACTCTCTTGATGATGGGGCATTACTGTATTTTCTCACTTTCTTCTTTGGGCATGAATGTATTACCTGGAAATACTGTTTTTGTGTGTTTCTTATTTTGAAGTTCCCTGGAGTTGCATAAGGTTTATATAGATAAATGAGAACATGATGGCATCTTTAATTAGAAAGACTATTTTTCAGAGAAGAGAAAACGTAGGGCATAAAGAACATTTTAAAATTTAGTGTAACTTTTGGTAAATATCTTATAGTAATTGATTCATAGAGAAAATATATTGTTTAGAGTCTTGGATCTGGTGTGACTTTGATTTAAACGTACAGAGAAGCGACCAAAAAAATGGCCAAGGCACAGAAAAGATCATGTCACAAAATAGATATTTAATGTAAAGGTTATTAAAACTATGTTGAAAAGAAATTGGTTTTTGTGCTACAAGAGTGGGGAAATGGACAGATTTTGGATGTGTTTAGACTGATGGATAGAGGACTGGTGGAATGGATCAGTTGGGCAAAGGCGCCTGCTGCCAAGCCTGGCACCCCGAGTTCCATCCCTGGGACGGAAGAGAAGCCGAAGGAGAGAACTGAGTCTCATGAGTTGTCCCCTGACTTTCACATGTGTGTCAATTCACATGTGTGCCTACACACATACACAAAAAGTAAATGAATAATAAACATCAATAAAAAGCTAAAGCCGATAGACTGAGGAGTAGAGTTGGTTCATCCCTAGGACTCTGAAATTGCATGTTCTCTGTGGTCCAACTCAGGTTGCCTCATGACTTCTGTGTCATGTGAGCCCCCCAGTCCCTCTCAGTGAGCTTTAAAATGGTCACTGCATGCTCCTCTTCCCTCTCGGTTGCACCCCGTTTTCTATAGAAAGATCAGACACTGGAGGAAAGTCCCTCAAGCTTTCTGAGACCTGGTTTACTCACTTGAGAATGGGAATGGAATAGGAACTCCTATTATTGATGCGAGAGTTCAGTTGGAAGGTATAACATACCCGAGGCTGAACACGCACTTGGTAAATGTCAATGCCCTTCCCATTTACGGTTTCATGTCTACTTTTCCCTATAACCTTTAAGTTCCTTCAGGGAAGGAAATAGATTTTATATTCATAGCATCTTGATGAGAGTAGGTGTTAAGTGATATTTGTTGGATTAATTTGTTGTCCTTCTATGGAAGCATTTCAATTTTCTCTTCATTATAGTTGAAGTTTTCCTGTGTTCTGGCTCCTGCAGCTGCTCAGACCCAAGCAAACACACAGAGACTTATATCACTTATAAACTGTATGGCTGTGGCAGGCTTCTTGCTATCTGGTTCCTATATCTTAAATTAACCCATTTCTAGTCATCTATAAGTTGCCACGTGGCTTGTGGCTTGCCAGTACTTTTACATCTTGCTTCCTCTCTGTCTGTCTGGCAACTCCTGACTCAGCCTTCCCGTTCCCAGAAATTCCCTCTCTCTCTCTGTCCCACCTATACTTCCTGCCTGGCTACTGGCCAATCGGCACTTTAGTTATTAACCAATCAGAGCAACACATTCACAGCATACAGAGCAATATCCACAGCACTTCACCTTGGATTGAGATAAGCATGTTGCCTTTATCTCAATCCAAGGAGGACATGATTCAGTAGAATGCCATTCTAATAGGACTTACTCCTTAGAGTTTAATACACCAAGGATCCAATCACATCACTGGGAACTTAATTATAACCTGTAAAATCTTATTATCCTGTCTCATGACATCACATGGGACTGGGCATCACATGGGACTGGATATCACAGCTCTATATTTTGATCAGGTGTAGGCTTCTGTAACAATCTCCATCTGATACAAGGAGAAGTTTCCTTGATGAGGGGTGAGGACTACACTTATCTGTGTGTAAGGACAAATATTTAGAATGTAATTAGGGATCATGTTGGCTTAGTAAAGTGGTAGTGAAGCCTGCTATTGGCTAGGCTGGCTGGCCATCGGGTTTGGGTGATTGTCCTGACTATGTTCCCCAGTGTTGGGATTACAGACATGAACAGCCACACCTGGCTTCTCCATGGATGGTGGGGATTCAAACTCAGGTTCTCAAGCTTGCATAGTAAGCACTTTCCTGACTGAAACATCTCCCAGCCCTAAGAACCGTATAATGTTTCTTTGTTAGACTTAAAATTATACATTAAGTCTCATTTTTTTCCCCCCAGGGCATCCTAAAGCATGAAAGTTCTTTTTCTCTGAATGACATATGCTCTTTCTGTTAGAATGAGGATTGAATGGACTTCTCATTCACATATAATATTGGTTGCACACACACAGTATTCACCTCTTCATAATCACCTCTAATCAGTCCACTGAAAGATAATTAGCTAGCATTTGTTGCCTCTGAATTATGGTGGGTAAAACTGAAGCGCATTATTGACTCTGTTAGCGAGCTGGGAATTTGAGAAAAAATTTGTCACTATGATAATCTGCTTTTCTTTTCATTTTCAGTTCCAAAGAACATTTGAGTCTCTCAGAAATGTTTCCAACAAATCTGACCTCCAGAAGACCTACCAGAAGCTTGGGAAGGAGCTGGAAACCCTGGATTATTTAGCCTTCAAACGTCAGCAGGTAGGATTCGGGGCTCTCCTCTGGTGGAGAAGGTGAACAATTCAGGCTTCCTGCTGTCCCACCTGTCAGAGGTGCAGGCAGGTCGGGGAGACTTATTTTCTAATGATGGGGGCAGAAATAGCTTGTGCTGATCTCTCTGTGTTCATCTGGCTACCCACAGTGTTCAGTGTGGTCTTGGCTCTTAGATGGGTACTGAGGGCTTTCTGCACACGTCCTTTTATTTCTTCCAAAGAGGATTCCTGCTGCCTTTGTGAAGGTCTGACTACCCTTTGGTAATGACGTCTCAGCAGCACAAAGGGAACTTCTGTGGTGGCTTGGCCACATGGCTTTTGGATTTGGCAGAATATGTCGAAGGGGGAATCAAAAACCCATACCAAGACCAGGAAAAGGGCGTGGATGAACATACAGAGTGAGGGAAAAGCGTCTGAAATTTTCAACAATAGCAATTGACCTTCAGCTTTGTGGTTTATTTTATTTTATGCTTGAAGATGAGTAAAACCTTGTTAAATGTGGAACGTTAAAGGGAAATATTCCTAACAAATATTGCATGCCTTTTTGGCCTACTTGCATAGTCTCAAGATAATCCCAGAGATGAATCAAACCTTTGCAAGTTTGCTTTTAGAATTGGTACTGTCCACACCCAGGATTCACAATGATACATGCCACGTGTGGTGGTGACAGACACTGCGGCAGAGGCTGGCCCTTCTCTTTAGGCTGAGTTGGCTGCAGTTTCTGTGTGGCCACTAGGTGTCAGGGTCGTCAAGCTTTTACTTTGCTGCCAGGCTTATTTGGGTTAGAGCAGACCATTAGCCGTTTAAATTAGGTGGCCTGAAAACTGAGAACAAGTTCAGTGGTAGCTGGTGTCCAGAGTCACGGCAAAATGGATGACCTGGCATTTAAGAATCTTCTGCATTAGCGTGTCTGTCAGAGAGCGTGATTATCTCACCGTTGCCGGATTCACAAGTTTTGGGCCCTTTGTGCGTGAGTTTTCAAAGCAGTATTTTTGTTAAACCGCATTAAGTCCATGTGATATGCCTTAGAAAACATTAGCCCAAGAAGAGAATTAGATTGTGTTCTAGGTTCTTGCTCTATCATAGACGTAAAACAATATCTCTTCAAAACTGGGCATTTAACCTTCGTGTGGCCTTATTTCTGTAAGAGTTATATTTGTTTTAGAGGGTGTTCTGGACTAGGGCAAATGGATTATCTTGACACAGACTTCACACAGAAAAAGAACATGCTGTTTGTTTAAGTGGGTGTTAGCAGACATAACACGGGGTGTCAGCGTTACCGGGAGCTACTGCAGTGGATTCCCCGACGCGCTGCTCAGCAATCACACCATGGACCACCGCCCTGGACTATACAGCCTCCAGTCCAGTTCTGTTTCCAAGATCACATTTTACCATCAGGGGGTGTTTGAATTGGCAGGCAGTAGTCACTACTGTCTGGACTGGGCCCTCCTCATTAGCATATTTCCCATGATTAGGTTCATCCATTAGCTAATTGAGGTGCTTCAGGCCAAGGGGAGCGCTCTGAGAGGATGATCCGGAGGGCAGATGTGTGAGGAGAGGAGACAAGGACCACGTGGAGTGCCCGCGAGTGTGCGCATGTCATATACGCTCCTGTCTAAGCCATCACTCTGTGACACATAGTGGGACTAGAGCATTTATGAAGGAAGTCACTGAATGTCACAGCAGTTCAGTAGACTCAGTTCTATCAGTGCCATTTGTAGGCGAGAACGCCAGAGTTCTGTGACCCTCCTAAGAGGCAAGAAGCTGGACTGCAGGCCCAAGTCAGCCTGACTCCAGACCTGGAGTCAGCATTGCCTGGCCGGGTGGATCTTAAAGGGCCAGGGCATCAGCTGCTTTTTGATTTGGGTGGGATTTGTCCTTATCTTCCATCCTGTTCCTTTAAAGCTCAGAAAAAAAATCTATTAAGCACACAGTGAAAAGTACTTTTTTTGGTTCTTTTTCGTCTTACTGGGAGAGATTCAGATCTCTGTAAAATTGCTAATTCAGCAAGACAACTTCCTTGATATAAAGGCTGGGTTCTTTATGCAGAGACTTGGTGGAGACCGGTTTTCTGATCCCATGGTACTTGACATTCTTTGTCATAGCAGAGTGCAAGCTGCGGGAGGGCAGGGTCTGTGGCTGCCTCCACTAATGTACCCTTCCGTTCTCACGGTATCTGACCATGGCAGTATTCACGAGGTATTACGGCTGCCATTGTTTTCACGAGCAAAGAAACATGCCCACAGTCTCGGCCTCAGCCTGTGGGCCGTTCAAACGAACCTGTCTTGTCTTACTTTTAAATGCAGTTAGCCCTTACTTTTTTGTGTGCAAATGCTAGCAGATTCCCCTTTGCCCAATTTTACGTATTCTAATTGATTTCATTTCTGTATCCACCTTGGGAAAAAAAAGAAAATAATAATATCACCCAAGCTTTTAAGTTATGATTGGCCAGTTAATCAATTCATTAAACTTTCTTTCATTTCCTGTGAAATATTTGTGTATATTATTTCTCTTGTATATATACCTTTTTTTGAGGGATTGGCTTTTTATTAGTCATAAACAGTTTCCATATATATGTAGTTTTAAATGCTTAAATTTCTGGCCACAAAAGGAAATGGGAAAGAAACAATGTTTTTATTATAATTTGTACTAGAGATTTGATTATAAATATATATATGTCTTTAGAAGATTTAAATGCCATAGGTTTACTTACTTGAGCACAATGACTATATTTTAATATCTTTGTTTGAGAGATTTCTTTAGGTAGACCCTTGTTGTACTTTGCTTTGTTTCTTTTAAAAATATTTTTAAAAAATTATGGAGAGAGGAAGGATGGAGAGAGGAAGGGAGGGAGGGAGGGAGAGAGAGAGAGATTATATTTCCGCACATACAATCTATGGTATGTGTGTGAGGACAGAGGACACCTTGTGGGAATCGGGTCTCTCCTCTCACCGTGTGGGTTCCTGGGATGTGGTTTGCATCAAGAGCCGTTACCTGCTGAGCCATCTCACTGGCCATTTCCTCTGAACTCCTCTCTTTTGAAAAGTTATTGCATGCTGCGTCCTAAACATGAGTGGGCTTTTGTTGTTCTTTCCTGCGGAATGAATGCTTGCACTTGAATCAGGTCAGAAGAATCAAGAGTAATACCGGAGTAGGATTGGTGGAAAAGGGTGAGAGAGGTTGTGGTCGATGAGGGGCGGGCACACCACGATGAAGGTAGCAGATGAGAAAGCCACATGAGCCTGAAGATTTGGAGGCTTCTTTCTTGCTATCTGGGACAAAATCCGGTCATCTACCTGCTTAGATTTCATCCTGTAAGTCGGTGCTACCCAGGCATGGTGACAGTGAGTACCAGCTGCTTGCTGCAGAGACCCCAGGCACATGTATTACTTTGAGCAGTTATAAATCAAGACATTTTCTCGGGGCCTTGGTTTTTATGAATAAAATAAGGTTTGCTAATCTAGGCTGAAATTTAATTCCTTCCTCTCTTCTACCCTTAATGCTTACAATAGCTTTATAAAACACATCCCATTTCCACAGGCTCCCAAGACCTTTGTTACAAATTAAAGTTGACATTATCGAGTTGAGCGCTATGTGGGCTGAGACACATTTGTATGTCGACGAGAATGTGATTGAAATTAGAACGCTTTCCTTCAGATGCATGTCCAGGTTGGAACACACCACACCCCCTTGATTCTTGTCTCCCTGATCATGCCTGTTATTCTTGCCTTCTGACCTTCACACAAGGTTTATATAACTTGGTATTTAGACGATCTAGCCCCTTTCTGTTTACGTATTTAACGACTAATCATTCTTCAAAGCTACACTGGAGCAGTGCCTTCCTCGGGGCACCTGCTCCAGTGTCCTACGGTCAATATGTAACCTTCCTTCTTAGCTTTTGCCTGTGAGAATGCAAGTTGTTCAGTGGACAGAGGGTGGGCTTTGCAATCATCCCCCCAACTTACAGTGTTTACACTGCCTTAGCCACTAGACTTTCTTCCTTTAAAACGCAGGGAAAACAGCACCAGACTTGAGCCTGTTTTGAGAAAATATGATGAGGTGTAAAGACAGTCCTTTAGTGTTTATAAACAGTTCCTAGCAGCATCTAACACATCTAGTATTAATAGCTATCACGATGTTGTTTAGTGTTAACCTCATAAACCCATTCCTTAAATGGTTTATAATTTCCATAGGGATGTTTCTCCATTTATATACTTTTGCACCACACATAGGGTCTAGCACTGTTCTAAAATTACAGTATGGAATGATTTTGGATGTATGTAGTCTGATGGCTGGTGACTAGGGTCGCATAAAGAAAGTAATCTCTCTCAAGAAGGGAGTTGCGGCGGGGCTGGGGAGATGGTTCAGCTGGTCAAATGCTCCCTGGATAGGTATGAGGACCTGAACTTAACCCTACGGCCCCGTGCTAAGGGGTGTGTCTTTATTGCCGGTGCTTGGGGAGTAGAGACCGGAGGATCCCTGGGATTGCCAGCCAGTCAGTTTAACCAATTCGGTGACCTTCAGGTTAGCAAGAGTTCCTCCTTCAACACAGTTAGGTAGAGAGCGATGGAGGAAGACATCCGACGTGGACCTCTGGCACACACACACACACACACACACACACACACACACCATACACACAGAGTGGGAGGGGAGATGGCAATATTTGGTTCCAATATGCCTTCACAGCGATGTCTCTTGATGGACAGGACAATTAAAGCCCTCAGTGTTTGTGCTAATCATTCCTTAGGACATTAGGGCTTTAGACCCGATATTCCAGCTGAATTTCAGTTTGCGTAATAGTGATGTCCCATGTGTCCAAACGTCCTTCTAGGTGGTATGCTCAGCACAAAATGATTCTTTCTTAGTGATGATGCTCAGGAATGAACAAGTGCTTTTTTTTCTTTTACTAAACTTCAACCCTTTTCAGATAATTGGAAGACCAGAAGGAACATAATATTCAGTAGAACTGAGTTTAAATTAAAGTCTTATCAATGAAGCAAATTAGAAATAAATTGCATGAAATTTACTTTGTAAAATTGCCTTCAGCTCATAGTATTTCTGAGTTGCTTGTAGTTCCTTGTCTAGGCTTGGCCCTGAAATGATATTCATATAAGTAACAGTACACAGACTAAGCAGGTTGTAGTTATATATTTAGGCATATATATGTAAATAAATAAATAAATAAATAAATAAATAAATAAATAAATGTAACAACAGTTAAAGAAAAAGAAGCCATGAATAGAGAGAGAGCAAGGGGGTTACATGGGGGGTGGGGTTGGAGGTGGGAAAGGGGAGTGGGGAATGATGTAATTATATTTTAATTGAAAATTAAAAAATAAATAAAAACCCAAAAGAAATGCTTTCAGGTTAGTTAAGAGCTTAAATTTAAAAAGTAAAATCCTTTTGCCCTTTCCATAATAACCACCTGAATAGGGGTAGAAGACAGTCTACAGTAAGAACTAGTGTCATCAACAGAGAACTTCTGTACACTTGAGGTGAGAATGTAAACTCACAGCAATTGTGGGAACAGTATGGGAGTTCCTTAAAAAAAAATCCAGTAATAATCAACATCAGGCCAGCTTACCATTAATCTGTCAGTGGAAAAAGTAAGGAATTGGCTTCAACTTACAGGCCCAGGAAAGGACTTTCTAAACAGGATCCAGGTAGCACAGCCATTAAACTTTCGCAGTGGTGGAATGTTCTAAGCATGCCACTGGGAGAGAAGAATCATCAACAGTCTTACTTAGATGTGAACACCATTAGCTACAGTAACAACTGGCCTGGCAAGATATGCCTGCTGGTGCATCAGTGGTATGGATGTTATGAGAGTAACCAACTGCTTTCTGATAGATTTAAGGCCTGTTCCATAAGTCCTAGGAAAGAACCTGCTTTTTACCCTGCTAAATGGATGTAATAATAAATTGCCCTCTAAGTGCTTGTCTTTATACTCATGGACTATAGAATCTCTCAACCCTCACCAGAGAAGCTTCTTTTTGAAGTAGGTGGTGATTAATACAGAGATCCAAAACTGATCGGTGAGTAGAGAATAAGAGAGCTTACAGTGCTCAGCTCTAAATGAGACGCCTGTATCATACCCCTCTTTTCAATGCTCAGGACTCAGCACAGATGCAAGGACAGGTAACTGTAAGAGCTAGAAGTAGTGGATAGTCACACATCATTTGCTGGATATGATAGGGCCTCTGAACACAAACTCGGAGTGACTATGGCTGAATGCACAAGCCCTGCACAAGATCAAACCAGATGAAATCCCACCATAGATGGGGGAAGGGGTCATGAAATCTCACCCCTCACTGAGGAGCTGTTGGCAATTTATGGTGGAGAGTCTGTTTTCTTATACACACACACACACACACACACACACACACACACACGGGGGGGGGGGAGGAGAGAGAGAGAGAGAGAGAGAGAGAGAGAGAGAGGACCCTAAGTGGACTCAATGGGCCTAAATATAGCACAGGATATTGGGAGGTGAAATTGGTAGAAGGGATGGGGAGGAGTCAGAGGGAATGGGGAGGAGTCAGAGGGGATGGGGAGGAGTTGGAGGGGATGGGGAGGAGTCGGAGAGGATGGGGAGGAGTCAGAGGGGATGGGGAGGAGTCAGAGGGGATAGGGAGGAGTCAGAGGGGATGGGGAGGAGTCAGAGGGGATAGGGAGGAGTCAGAGGGGATGGGGAGGAGTCAGAGGGGATGGGGAGGAGTCAGAGGGGATAGGGAGGAGTCAGAGGGGATGGGGAGGAGTCAGAGGGGATGGGGAGGAGTCAGAGGGGATGGGGAGGAGTCAGAGGGGATAGGGAGGAGTCAGAGGGGATAGGGAGGAGTCAGAGGGGATGGGAAGGAGTCAGAGGGGATGGGGAAGAATTGGAGGGAATGGGGTTTAAACTTTATCAAGACACATGTGCATGTCTGAAATTCTCAAACAATAAAAACATGACTAAAATAAGTAGAAAGTATAGGAAATAAATTCAAAATTTTAAATATAAAAACTAATGACAGAACTACCATGTGACCCAGGAATTCCACTTCCGGGTATACATCCAAAGGAAATAAACCCAGAGTCTTGAAGAGACAGCTCCACTCCTGTGTTCACTGAAGCACTGTTCACAGCAGACAAGATGCGGAAACAACCTAAGTGTCACCAGTGATGGATGGATAAAGAAAATGTGGCACATCGTAAGAGGAAGCTAGATTCAAGTCTGTTTGTCTGTCTGTCTCTATGTATATAAGTCATCAAAGTAGACGGAGAACATGGAAGGAGAGGGAGAGATTTTAAGAAGCTGCAGAGCATAGAACACACACAACATGAAAACAGAAGGGGCCAGCAAGAGAGGTGGGAAGGGGACTGGAGAGGGAAATGGGAAATAGGATGAAGACAGACAAAGCATAATAACACATGTGTACAAGAGTACTCTATCTAACTTAAAAAATAATGGAAAGAAAACGTGGTATACAGACCCAAAATAGAATATTCTTTATCCTTAAAGAAGGAAATCTTTCTGTTTTCAATAATAATATGAACAAACTGGGAGAACTTAAAGGGAAATAATGCAAGAAAGAGGGAGAGAAATAATGTGTTATTTTATTTATGTGTGGAATCTAAGCCAGTCAGATTTATGGAAGCAAAGAGTGGAGGGTGGGAGCTGGGGTTAAGGAAATAACAGAACAAGGGTTGTTAGTCAAAAGATACAAACTTTCAGCTTTTTTTTTCTTATTTCTTTTTTTTTTAGTAAAACCGAAATTTATTATAAGCCACAGTCGTCCTAGGGACCTCCATGCTATATATATAGCCTCTATGGTTCTATGGGTTGTGGTCTGATTGTTCTTTATTTTATATCTAGAATCCACTTATGAGTGAGTACATACCATGACTGTCTTTCTGGGTTTGGGTTACCTCACTCAGGATGATTTTTTCTAGTTCCATCCATTTGCCTGCAAATTTCATGCTGTCATTGTTTTTCTCTGCTGAGTAGTTCTCCATTGTGTATATGTACCACATTTTTTTCATCCATTCTTCCGTTGATGGGCATCTAGGTTGTTTCCAGGTTCTGGCTATTACAAATAGTGCTGCTATGAACATAGCTGAGCATGTATCTTTATGGTATGAATCAGCATTCCTTGGGTATATGCCCAAGAGTGGGATGGCTGGGTCTTGAGGTAGTTCGATTCCTAATTTTCTGAGAACCCGCCATACTGATTTCCACAGTGGTTGTACAAGTTTACATTCCCACCAACAGTGGAGGAGTGTTCCCTTTGCTCCACATCCTCTCCAACATTGACTGTCATTGGTGTTTTTGATTGTAGCCATTCTAACAGGTGTAAGGTGGTATCTCAGAGTCGTTTTGATTTGCATTTCTCTGATGATTAAGGATGTTGAGCATTTCTTTAAATGTCTTTCAGCCATTTGTGATTCTTGTTTTGTGAATTCTCTGTTTAGCTCTTTAGCCCATTTTTTAATTGGACTGTTCAGTATTTTGATGTCTAGTTTCTTGAGTTCTTTATATACTGTGGAGATCAATCCTCTGTCAGATGTGGGGTTGGTGAAGATCTTTTCCCATTCTGTTGGCTGTCTTTTTGTCTTATTGACTGTGTCTTTTGCCCTGCAAAAGCTTCTCAATTTCGAGAGGTCCCATTTATTAATTGTTGTGCTCAGGGTCTGTGCTGTTGGTGTTTTATTTAGGAAATGGTCTCCAGTGCCAATGCATTCAAGAGTGCTTCCTACTTTCTTTTCTATTAAGTTTAGTGTAACTGGATTTATGTTCAGGTCTTTGATCCACTTGGACTTGAGTTTTGTGCATGGTGACAGATATGGATAAACTTTCAGCTTTAATATGAGTAGATTCCAGGAGTCTGGGTGGTGCTTGTCATATTAATCTGATTATAGTAGTTAGTATATATCTATTTAATAAGTGCATTATATAAATACGTCAGGTGTAGTTCTCACAATCGTCCTTTAGAATACTTTGAATACACAAATAAAAATTATAAAGGAAAAAATTCCAGATGGGTGATGACTAACCACAAAGAAAATCACCCTAGGCTAACCCTTGAGTTTAAGAACTCTGAGGATATAAGAGTACAGAAGCCCAGGCTTGTTGTAATCATAGAGAAAAGAGGAAGATGGCAGATTCCAGCTGCATTATGATGTATGGAAAGAAAGGAGTCATGACCACTGACCTGGGGGTTGCCCAAAGAACATGTAAGGTAGAGCAAGCCACCATCTGAGCTTTTATGAAAGTGGAGGCTGTACACATTTTATCAAAGACTTTTAAAAATAAGAGTGCATCTAGACTTACTTAAGTGCAGTCTAAGAAAAACCTGCAAGTGGGAACTGGGAGATGGGAGGTGCTAAGCTTCTGGAAGAATCTATGATCAGGAGATTCACATCAATGGCCATTGTTAGATGAAATATGTTAATTGCTCAATTGGGAGAAGATCCTTCCTTTCTCACTCTGTAATGATTTCAGCTCTCTTGAAAGAATCCTGATTAAATACTTCCTTTTAAGCATAAGTGAGCCAAAGACTGTTACATTAAAATATTCATGTCGGTCTTAGCATTCTATTTCTTATTTACCAAGTCAAGTAAAACGATTATTTGTGACACTTATAAATCTGCTTCTGAAAATCTCCAAGCATTTCATATATCATTTAAGAATTCATTACAAGGTATTTAAAATGTTCAATTATACAGTAGCATGGCCTACCAAAATTCAATTCATCCCAAACATGTTTCATTCTATTCAACACATATCTTATTGATGTGCACACTGGACAAAAGATGCTATTACTTTTATTTTTCAAATTTCTCTCCCCCAATATGTATGTATATGGAAATAAGCATGGAAGGATCTCAAACCTCCACTTCTAGGTATATACACAAAAGATTTATGTCAGCATGTCACGGAGATACACGTATATCTGTGCTCATTCCTGTAGCATTGATAATAGTCAAGATATGGGACAAGCCTAAATGTCCAGCAGTAGTTGAGCAGAGAAAGAAATTGTGGTATACATGCATCAGAATTTTATTCAACCATAAAGAGGAATGAAATAACATTATCAGAAAGAAAATGTGTACACCCACATGCACACATATATACATACACACATATAAACATATACACACATACGCACAGGCACACACACATACACACATATATACATACACAGCAGGTTGCATTCATAGGTTATTCTGAGTCAGCAGTTCCTGAATTTCTTCATCTTTCTTAATTTCCAGCTTATGGCCATTGCCAGCCGACCATTTTCACTACTTCATAAGCTACAGATCTTTATAGGGTGACTCCTTCTTCTATAGCTAAAAATCTGAAGAAAAATTATGAAGTTTTAGGTGAGAACCCGACTCTTTACTTAAAAAATGTAGGTTCAAAACGACTCTCCATCGAAAATCTGATTTCCACCTCGGTAGTTAATTCTCAGGGCAAGTAGGACTCTTCTATTAGATTAGTGAAGTAAAAACAGAGACATACTTTAAGTCAAAGGCCGGCTGCTCTGTCTCCATCTGCTGTCCTTAGAGTTCGGTTTATTGGTGTCACTGGGATCACTTAGGGAGGCTATTGAATGGAGCACGTTTGAGCTGATTTTCATGTACCAGAAAAGATTTATTAATGTTTTTACAAGGTTGTTTGCTGTGTGATAATTTGCCTTGTGGGCAGCTTACGGCTACTTTATGGTGGGGAATGTTTATTGAAATAGTTAATGCGTTGTTATGGGTTGTTTTAAAATTTACAATGCTGACAGGAATATCGGAGGTGGCCAAACATTTCGGCCTCTCTTCAGGGTGGTGGTTACTGGCGCACGTCTTTGGTGGACCAAGCCTGCAAGATTGTCGAAGAGAGCTGGCGTTGAGGGAACAAAATCCCGGGAGAGTTAACGACGAGAGGATCTTGTCTATCTCTTCTGAAGCCACCTTTCCATGAGCACAGACTAGTTGTACAAGATGTTGGATTTCCTTATGATATTTTCATACCTGTACACAGTGTATTTTTTGATCATATTCATCTCGATACCCTGCCCTGTCTCCCCATCTCCCTCATTTTGGTTCTTCTCTTCTTCCCAAATAGTCCTCCTTTTCTACATTGCTCTAAAAGAGAGCTAGATTCTGCATATGAGAAGGAACACATTTATTTGTCTTCCTGAGTCTGGCTTATTTTACCTGACACAATACAGCCCCATCTGTTTTATTTTTGGGTAGGTTTTTTTTTTTTTTTAATTTAAGAATTTTTTTTGTTCATTTTACATACCAGCTACAGATTCCCCTCTCATCCCTCCTTCTGCTCCCCCCTAGCCTCCCCCTTCCTTGTGATCTACCCCTCCCCCATCCCTTTCTCTGAAAGGGTAAGGCCTCCCATGGGGAATCAGCAAAGCTTGGTATATTTAGTTGAGGCAGGACAAAGGCCCCCCCCCCCTTCCTCTAGACAAGGTCTCAACAGAGCCTGGCTAGCCTGGAACTTACTGTGTATACCAGGTTGGCCTGGAACTCAGAGAGATCTGCCTGTCTGTGCCTGTTGAGTGTTGAGATTAAAGTGTGTGTCACCATCACTGGCTATTTAATCTTCTGATTTATTTATCTGCTCAGATTTTCTATGTCTTCATGGTTTCCTTTATATGTCTTCATGGTTCTGTCTTGGCAGATTGCATCTATCTGGAAATTTGTCAGTTTCTTCTAGATTATTTAACTAATGGCATGTAGTTATTCAAAACTATCTCTTAGGAGTCTTTAACATCTGTGGAATCAGTTCTGTTTTTTTCTCTCTCACTTCTGATTTTTTGCAATTTCGCTAGAGGTTCGTCATCTTAATTTATGTTTTAGTTCTTGTAATTGAAGGCTTTTCTCTGTCCTGCCCCATTCCTCTGCATCTGGCTGGCGACCCTCTGACTTTGCCCTTCTCCTTCTTCCCCTCCTTAGTTTGGTTTTTCTGTCTAACCTTAACCTGCTTGGCTATTGGCTGAACAGCTTGTTTATTAAACCAATCACAGTGACAAATCTTCACAGTGTACAGAAGGATCATCCCACAGCAAGTTTTAGTTTTTCATGTGAAAGGACAGGTGTCTGCACATGATATGTTTTTGTAGATCACATATTTCAACAGTCGTAGAAATTGTCTTTGGTGTACTGCCTTGCCATACATGAGAGAGAATAGATTGAATGTGAGAACAGCTTGGGGGAAGAAGAAGAGGAGGAGGAGGAAGAGGAGGAGGAGGAAGAGGAGGAGGAGGAAGAGGAGGAGGAGGAGGAATAAGAAGGTTGTCGTACTTATGCCTGGATTGTCCACTCTGAGTTGGCCAAACTGATGGGACCAGTTAGTATTGACTCGGCAGCTTTTGTTCCAGAAAATCAAACTGACTCACTTGTTTACCGTGTGACTAATGAAAAGGATCTCAACCATATTCTTACTAAACTCACCTGTCCAGGTGTGCATCTCTCCCTGTGTGCACAATCAAAAGAGCATCCCTGTGGCCGTTGCTACGTTCTTGCCAGGTGAAAACGTCACTGCTACTGCCATTGCTTTGGGTGTTACTGGTAGCTCTAGGACAGTGCCTACTATGCTACTGGCTGATTATCAGAGGGAGGATCAGGCCTGCTTAGATGAGGCCAGAGGTTCTGAAAGAAGACTTTAAACATGCACATGCAGCCTTGCAGCCTTCTGTAGACAGGTAACTCTTTGTTGGGAACTGATGGCCTGAGGGCTAATTTGATATGTAACAAAAAGATCAGTCTGTTCCTTTATTTTTAAGAAGCATACTAATTTTTTGGTCTCTACTATATATTTGGACAGCTTCAAGTCTGCTTCTTTAGAGGAAACTATAATCAACTTTTATATTGTATCTCATTCTCCAAATGTGATTGCTGTAGAAACATTGATTGCCCAAATACATTTAGGTAAGGAGAGATCACCAGCATCGTGGGTGTGTTTCACTCAGTGGTGCAGAAGAGTTTGCACGGGTCTAGTCTCACTTTCATAGACTCTAGCTTTAAACAATAGCAAAAGAAATCAATGTCAGCAGTATTTTTCAGAGTCAGTATTACATCTTCGAATTTTTCTAAGTAGCTATTCTTCTATGGCCAAGCAGCATGTATTCATTGATCAAATAAACTATATTGAGTGGAATATTTTTGGTAATCACTTATTACCTCAAGATGTCATAATGCACAGTGCATTTTTCTTTATATTTTTTATGAGTCCAATTTTTCCATCTTTTTTTGGGCTGTAAGTATATGGAGTTAATGTATGTTAATATTCTCAATATAATAAATACAGCCCCTAATATTATAGCATCTGGTACCATCACAGTCCAGTATTTATCATCCACTCCATTATAAAAACCTTTGTTCCAAAAGAGCTGTATGGGCCTATTAGACCGATCTGCAATTACATAGGTAATGGTCTGTAGCTGCCTCACACAGCACCAGCAGATGACCCATGGCAAGCTTTCCGAGTGCTTCAGTTTGTTGATTGGAAGTACTCAGATTCCAGGATGAAACATTTTTTTTTTTTGTCTTTTGCTTTCAATTGTAAATCGCACATTTTAACTTGTTTCCTTAATGAAGAAGTTGTAGATTCTTAGTCATCTCTTATCTGTTTGTCTTTTCCCCTCCAACTTTTGTGTGAGAGTCATGGACAATAATTGTGATGCTGTTGATAGTTTCAGTAATGATCACGTCAGCAGCGAGGGGACAAAGATCTATACTGTCACCGTCAGCAGCCGCAGGAGTTCCCCTAATCATGTAGGGACTGTTACTTAGGCAAACTGATGCAGAAAAGAATTTCTAATGCAGAGTTGGGGTTTTATTAAAAACAGAAAGATGCTCAAGAAATGTATGAAAAAAAGCATACCTCAGAGCACAGTGGGTTCTCATGGACACAGTCAGAGTTTATTAAAAGGCACTCAGATTTATTATTATTATTTCATGTGGATGGGTGCTTTGCCTGCGCGTGTGTCTGTGTGCTATGTATGTGCGGTACCCATGGGGGCCAGATGAGGCTGTTGGATCCTTGTGGCTGGAGACAGTTATGAGCTGCCATGTGGGTGCTGAGAATGAAACCCGGGTCCTCTGGAAGAGCAACCAGTACTCTTAACCACTGAGCCATCTCTCCAGCCCTGACACATATAGATTTTTAAATATGAGGGTTAAGGGGAAAATGATCTCAGAAAAGATAATACATACCCAAATGTGGGTGTGGGTTCCTGAAGGGGGAGTCACAGCGTCTCCACATTAGCTATGCGCACCACTTTGGTGTTTCTTGGGTTACATCTCAAAAGCTTGCTAAAGAACTCCGCTCCTAAAGTGAGAAGTCCACGGAGTCTGCTTAAAGGGCATGGGAATTTATTATGGAAGGAAATCTCACTAGACAGAACAGAGGAATTATCAAAGGATCCCGGAAGGGTGAGGCACGGTCCCATGCTGCTCTTCCCGCTGAGATCATCCCAGCATCCAAGTCCCCCGAGGGAGAGCAGAGAGTGGCCCACGTGGTCTCTGGTCTTAAGGGCAGCCCCGAGCCACACCCCAGGGGCAGGTACTTCAAGGTCACAGGTATGTAGGACAGTTAGCTGCTACATCTCTAGGAGCAGGTACTTCAAGGTCATAGACAGAACAGCTATCCACCACAAAGCTCCTTTCTCTCTCTTTTGATAAATAACTTTTTAAGGCAGCTCTGGAGATGACATTGAATGGAGCTATAGTCTGATAAGGTAAAAACACGAGCCACGGGGACTGCATGAGGAATTTGGTATAAATGGGGTTCCTGGTGAGATTCCTAAGACGGTGCAGGTTTGTAACCTGGGAAGGAGAAAGGCCCTGAGCACTTGTTAATTGTGCTGGATCTCCCTCTGAGCTAGTGAGAGTCTTGACCCATACTCCCCCGTGAGGACCTTCCCCTTCTCATGTCATAATGTCCCCTGTCGCCTAAGTCACACGTGACTTTGGAGAAATTAAATATAGGAGGTAATTCACCAGCTTTTCCGAGTCTCCTTCTACTGCCCTCTCCTCCATCCTCCTTCCCTCCCCTTTCCTCTCCTCTCTCCTTTCCATTCCTCTTGTAGTGCTGGTGGTTAAAGTGGCCTTGTTCATGCTCGGTAAGTGCTCCGCCGCGGCGGTCCCCAGGAGTGTTGCACAGTGACATACCCAGGAGCATGCACCAAGCTCCTAGAGGAGACTGGGAAAACCATGATGGCACTGAAGAACATGGGCAATGTTTTTTTTTTTAAAAGTTAAGTCGATTACATAGTTCATTATTTTTAAAATGAATTTTGACATTAAAGCATTCATTTACAGAGTTATTAAATGGAAAATAGTAATTCCACTTCAGAATAATAAAAAAGTAGTGGAGGTAGCTATATAGCATATGGAGCGTGAATTATATATTGTCTTGAACTGCTCTGAAAATAAGAGTATATTAGAAGAATTATAGACACTGAAAATTATATATACACATATCTATATCTATCTATCTATATAGCTTATGATTATTAATGAAAACTGTGGTCAGCATTCTTATTTGCTCATTGTGAACTTATTAAAATGATGGAATTAGGTCAGGGCTAAGAGTTCCTTGTATCTTTTTTTCTCTTTATTTTATTTTTTATTTTTGTTTGTTTTTTGTTTGTTTATTTTGTTTGTCTGTGTAGCCCTGGCTGTCCTGGAACTCTCTCTGTAGACCAGGTTGTCCTCGAACTCACAGAGATCTGCCTGCCTCTGCCTCCTGATAGGTGGTTTTAAAGGTGTGCGCCACTACTGCCCAGCTGAGTTCATTGTATCTTAGCCCTAATAGGTTCTACCTCCCCACCCCCAAGGCTCAGGAAGCATTGTGGGTGGGCATCAGAAAGACAGTAAGAGCCAGAGGTGGTTGGTGAGTCCAAGCAGACAGTGCTTTCCAGACGTAGAGAGCAGCTGCACACAGGAACTCACAGAGGAGGTCCTGACCGCGTACTGTAGCATGCTCAAGCCTGCGCAGTATCAAGGCAGATAAAACCCCAGCATGACGAGGGGAGGTGGGCACGAAGTCTCACTCCTAGCTGAGGGCAACAGTTGCTAGCTGCCGGGAGAGGAAGAGTCAGTTTTCCAAGAATGTATGGGTGGCACCAAATTGGACTTCATGGATTTTAAAAAAGAAAGAGGGTGGATGCACATTTGGGAGAGGAGGAAACAGGGATAGAGTGTGGATCTGAGAGGAGTTGGGGCAGGGGGTAAATATAATCAAAATACACTCTGTGTAATTTTCAAGGAAATAATAATAGTTTATTATATCTTACTGTAAACAATTAAAAAATTTCCTTATAAGGGTAACGGTGCTTTAAAAACCATAACTCATTTTTCTTCTTTTGCTTTATCTTATTCTTCCCCCCCCCCCCCGGTGTGTGTGTGTGTGTGTGTGTTGTGTAGGCTAATAGACAACCTTGACTGTTCCTTAGGTTCCTCCCACCTTATCTTTTTTGAGACAGGGTCTCTAACTTGCCTGGAACTCACCAAATAGAGCAGGCTAGATGGCCAGGACACCCCAAGAATATGACTGTGTCCATCTTCCCTGTGCTGAGATTACAAGCAAGTGCCACTATGTCTGGCCTTAAAACAGACAGACAGACAGACAGACAGACACACACACACACACACCATTCATTTATGTTTTCCTTGTATGTGTGTTTGTGTGGTGTGGTGGTGGTGGTGATGATGACGATGATGACGGTGACATGTGCCATGGTGCCGGTGTGTAGTAAGAGGAGAATTGTGGGAGCTGGTTGTCTCCTTCCACTGTGGGTTCTGAGGATCCGATTCAGATTGTCAGGTTTGAAAGAAAACACTTTTACCTGCTCTGCTATCTAGCTGGCCCTCCCTCCCTTTTAATGTGGGTTCTGGGGATCCAACTCAGTCCCTCATGCTTGTAAGGCAAACAGGTTACTCACGGAACCATCTCCCTAGCCTCCATGTTTTCTTTTTTGAGATGGTCTTGTTAGGTAGCTCAGGCAGGCCTTGAACTCAGGGTCCTCTTACCTCAGTTCAGAATTACAGGTGGGCACCACCGTGCATGTCAAACTACAACTCATTTTATTCCCAGTCATCCATGTGGATGTCCCCCTAAATCAGGTTCTACAGCGTATTTGAAAAGGTTCCCTTGGGCCAGGGATAGAATAAACAATGGAGTGAGAGCTTCCCGTTAAAAGGAAACTAAGATTACTCAGCAGTAATTTGGGATGTTTGGACTTATTTTTCTGTTAAGGCAAGTGCATTAAAAATAATGAGATAGTGTATTAAATCATGACAAAGCTTGGACTTGGGGCCGGCCTTCAGTAAAGGCAGAAAGTGCTATATTATGTCTAGGACTATTTTCTTCCCAGGCACTAACACAAGCCTCGCATTGATGAATAAAACCCCACCAGTGTCTGGGGCCAGTTTGATGAGAATGAAAAGGCACACACAAATTGTCATGCAGCAAGATGAAAGCTGTGCTCTTCATGCATGGAAACCATTTTCTATCAGAATCACAAAGAGAGCCGCTTTATGGAAGGAACATGGAGTTTTGCATTATGTAAAAAGACTTTCTACTAATGAATGGGCCCCGGTGTAGCGTCACAGCCACTTCAACAAAGAAGACATAAGTGACCATTATCCACATCATAACAGAGGGATTGCTGTGCATGTCGGGATTGTTACTGTTTTGTCGGGCTGACATGACCTAGAGTCGCCCAGGCATGGAGTCTCAGCGAGGCCTTGCCTAGATCAGGATGGGCTGCTGGCATGAATGCCTGTGAGGGCTTTTTTCCCCCCTCTTCATTGAGTTAACCAAAGTGGGAAGCACAAGCCCACTGTGGGTGGTGACATTCCCTGGGTTTGTGACCTGCATTATGAAAGAGTAGACAAAGTGAGTGGGGTAGTAAGCATTGTGTGCATCTGTTTTCTTCCTGC
Organism: Peromyscus leucopus; assembly: GCF_004664715.2. NCBI lineage: Eukaryota > Metazoa > Chordata > Mammalia > Rodentia > Cricetidae > Peromyscus > Peromyscus leucopus. Next base: position 31,698,467 of record NC_051084.1, on the reverse strand, counting down.
CCTTGACTGTGGGTGGGGCTAGTGTAAGTTCCCATTGCCTTGACTTTCCCCCAGGGGTGGACTGTAAACTGGAATTGTCAGCTAAGTAGGCCCTTTTACTTTTTTTTTTTTTTTTGGTTTTTCGAGACAGGGTTTCTCTGTGTCGCTTTGCGCCTTTCCTGGAACTCACTTGGTAGCCCAGGCTGGCCTCGAACTCACAGAGATCCGCCTGGCTCTGCCTCCCGAGTGCTGGGATTAAAGGCGTGCGCCACCACCGCCCGGCTCCCTTTTACTTTTAATATGGCGTTGTGTCGTGTGTTTTATCACGGTGACAGAGAGAAAATTAGGACACATGCAAATTTTCATGCTTAGACAACCGAGAGAGAAGTGGAGACGTTCGGAGTCACTGTCTCCTGGGGATTCTCTGAGGCTTCTGGGTATCTGCTCCTCAGGCTGGGTCTTTCCTTTATTTAACAACATATGATGGATCTGTGACCTGAGCCACACACTAGTGAGTGAAAACAGGCTACACTTTGACAGGACTGTTGGTCCCTGTCCTGCTCTGTCAATCCTTTCCCCATTTCTTCTGACAGAAACCAAAGCCACACTCCTAACGCCCATGCAGGCGATGGCATTATCTAATAGGAAGGGGCGGCAATGGGGGCAGGGTAATTAAAAAGGGACAGCAGATCCCTGGCAGCGGACTAGAGTAGTCTAGAGGGTTCAAGGTGGTGACTCGCTGATGAAGGATTATCAGGAAGTGAAATCGGCACGGCCGAGCTAGATTTTTGCTAGATTTCTGCGTAACATGAAATCAAAGAGGCGCTTTCCTAGAATCAAAATGCAAGATTTTGTGGCAGGATTTTACTTCGAGACGTTAATCATGTTCTTTATTTTCTTTCTCCTTTTAAAACGTCTTCTCCCACACTGGGCCACCCACTCTGGAGGAAAGTTTTAAATCAGGCTTAAATAATAATAAAAAAAATGACAAATTCTTGATATCTTGCAAGAAGAGGTGGGTTAGCTGTAACCAGATTGCATTCCTTCGCTCTTTCCTGTCACCCCAGGAAACTCTCCGAACTGGGGAGAAGAGCTGCAGGGGGGTGGAGGCTTAAATATGGCTCGACAATGCAGTTTCCTGCTACTCCCCCACGTGCCCCAGCATGGGAGCCTTGCTAGGAATTATTCTAGCCGAGTGTGGCATATCCAAGATGGCCAGTAAATCCGAGGTCCCGTGTGGGCCCCTGAGAGCACATAACCGCCTGTGAGTGTTAGGGTAAGAGACAGTGTGTCTTGCCCTTGCTGTCTGGCCAGAATTTCCTCTTCAGTTCCGGAACAGTATGTAAAGACAGAGATGTATTTTTTCCCTTTGAGACCTGAGTATAATATAAAAATCAACTGAGGCCAAGGAACTTGATCACATGAAGGAATATGAGACAGCAGACCAACTTGGTCGCACAAGAGCGAAGCTGATTTCAGGGGTCTCGAATGCCACAGAGTGCAGTAGGAACTGAGAGTCTTAGACACTAGCCGCTTGCCTTTCAGGTAAGCACTGTCTGGAGCTGGAGACGGGATGGAGATAGAGGCCAGCAGCTAACCTAGGCAGATGCAGATGGGTGTGTGTGTATCTCTTTGCCAGCTTCCCTGTGCTGGAAGCTGTATACGAATGTCCTCTGCATTAGTCTCTCATCCTTAGGAATAAAGAGAGGAATTGGAGAGGGATTTAAACATTAATGTGACTGAGTTATAAACCTAAGTAGGCTGAGAAATGACTGAATTGAGATTAGTTTACTTGAATAAGATTAGGTTAATCTAATTGTTGCCCTAAAAGCAAAATAAGGCTTGGGGAAAAAAATAGAAAAAAAAAAAAAAGAATCATATTGTATACCAAAAGTTATAGTTTTGCATCTTTGTGATCATGAAATTCTATCTGCTGTCAAGTTCCAAATCTAAGTGTGGATAGAGAAAAATTGTGGTATCTGGAAGTATAGCAGAGGTTTAGATGGATGAGAGGGAAGGGGAGGAGTGAGGCAGGGGGAAGGGATGGGAAGAGAAGAGGGTGCTGTGTGCATGCTGGTGGGTATGCATGTATGCATGTGTAGGTGGAGGAGATCTAGTACTGGGCACTTCAATCATTTACTTTGAGTTTTATATCCATGTCTGTCATAACTAGTGGGGACATGAAGTATCATTTTGGTTAAGTTAAAATATAGGGTGTTCTGTTAAATTTGAACTTCAGATCAATGAAGAATAATTTTCCAATGATTTTGAATGCATATGGCCTACATATTATATGGGACCCACCTATATTAAAAAGTATTCATTATGAACTGGATATTAAGTTTAAATGTGAGAAATTTATTTTTGTTTGCTAAATCTGGCAACCTTACTCTTTGGTCCTTGAGCCAGTGGAAGAACGAAAACATCCCATACTTTATCCACCCATCTATGAAGTGTGGTATCAGGTGGTGGCTGTAAAACAGGTGCTGTTATTATATGCAACGGCTAAGGCAACTCTTGACTCATCCAGATGCGTTAGGCTGGCTCTCTAAGGCAACCAGATGCGACCAGGCAGAGTGGAAAAGTTGAAGCCATAGAGAAATATAAAAAATAACCTACTTAGTAACTTGTCTGAGAACACACAAATAGTGAGTGGCACAGTTAGGATTTTCTGGGTCTAGGTTGCTGGTACAACACAAGTTCGGTTTTAAAAGAAGTTTTTGGGGACATATTTATGGAGTGGAGCAAGGCATCCTTAAAAGCCGTGTGGCCTGGCAGTTTGCTTCTGTTCCTCATGCCCCTCTGTGCAGTCAGGCCTATGAGAGGGACCCTGCAAGTACTTTGCAGGGAGCAGGCCTTTGAAATTAGTTGACTCTTATAAAGAAATCATGATGTGTTACTTCATTTTAACTTGGCATTTTAGTCAAAGGATGTCTCTGAAATTAAACCAGTGGGAGTTCAGCCAAAATAGTGACAGTGACGTCATTCAGAGGAGGGCTGCACTGCACTAAATGGCTCTAACGATTAACTTTGAAACCATACAGCAGTTTCTCCCAACCCTCCTCTGTGGAAGCATAATGCAGGTTGACCAGATGGAGCACTTTACCTGGTTTGGATACCTGGCTTTTAGTAGCTATTTTGAGACCTCACTGTTAAAAAAGTTTCCTGTCCTTAAACTAAGTTTCCTTTTGTAGCCCAGAATAATGCTGTGCTCTGGATCTTTCTATCCTCTGAGGACTTTGCTCCTTCAAGAAATCTTATTTTTACTTGCTTTTTAAGCTCATTTTTTCCCCTTCTCACATTAACCCATTAAAGTTGATTGTTAAAAAACAAACAAACCCATAACAATGAGGAGAGCATTGTCCAACAGTATTGTCATAACCTACACAATGCAGCCTCATTCACAGCATATTCTCTCTGATAACTGTCCTATTTTTCTTTTTCTTCCATGGAGCTTAGTTTCTAAGAGTTTGGGCAACAAACCTGCTCTCTAACAATACCGATTCCTGGATTGGAATGCTTCTTGTTGCTAATTATTGCTAATTGGTGGTCTGGTTTCACTGCGTATCAGGTGCTCAACATTTCCACGATTGGGCATGGAAAGAAATGAAAACACAAATATATACCTTTTCAAATATGTGCTTCACTAAGAAAACTAAATTCTTGTCCCCCCCCTTTTTATCAGTCCTCTGAGAATTTCATTAAATGCATTTTGATTATATGTACCCTCCTCTCCAACTTTTCCTGGATCTTTGTCTCATTTTCTACCCACCCAACTTTGTGTTCTCATTTGTTGTTTTAAACCCATGCAATTCAATTTGTGTTGCCTATATACTCCTGGATGCGTGGTCACTTAATGGAGTATGGTGGATCTACCAGGGGCCATTCCCTTAAAGAAAAGTAACTCTCTCATTTAGCATCTATCAGTTTCCAATAACTACTCAGCGTAGGATGAGACTTCATGCTCATCTACCTGCTCCTGCTTGGATTTTGTTTTGCTTGCACTCTCACAGTTCTTGGGCATGTTGCCACAATCACTATGAATTCTTATGTGCAACTGCTCTGTTGTGTCTGGAAAATAGTTTCCTTAATAGCTCTGGCTCCTACAATCTTCCTGTTCCTTCTCCTGCAATAATTTCTGAGCCTTGGGAGGAGGAAGTGTGGTATAGATGAATTATTTAAGGGCCGAGCAATCTGCAGTCTCTTATCCTCTATATTCTGATCAGTTGTAGGTCTCCATGTTAATAATCATCTACTGCAAAAAGAAGCTTCTGTGATGAGAGCTGAGAAATGTACTCATCTACAGGTCTAAGTCCTTAGGACTCAGTTTAATACTATGTCCATTCAGCAGAACAGTAGACGGTTCTCCTCCAGGGTCTGTGACAGGTTCTTGTTCCTGATAATGGGTAAAACTAAAACCAAAGCCTTTTTTTTTTTTGAGATGGGGTCTCACTGTATAGCTCTGGCTGCCTTGGGATTTGTTTTGTAGACTAGGTTGGCTTTGAAGCTCACAGAAACCCCTTCTTCTTCTCCCCGCCAAGTGCCATGATTAAGGTGTGCACCACCACACCCTGCAAAACAAAATTCATAACACAATCATTACATTATAAAATATTACTTTGGTGAGTATTTTTCCCCCTTAGGGAGAAAGAGGACCACTGGCTCCTATAGAATGAATTTTCTTGTAAACAGTGGAGTTTAGTTAAGATAATACATGGATGTTGGATCATCAATTTTAGTGAATCTATCACATTGATACAAAACGTTAATAGGAAAAATTCTGTGACTGTGACGAGGGTATTGGGAACTCTCTATACCATCAATATCTGCTTAATTTTTCATTGTATGGAAGACTGCTTAAAAATAAAGTCTATTAATTTAAAAAATATTGGTGTTTTATGTTAAAGGACTCTGATGAGCTTTGTCTTCAACAAAAGCAGCTAAATATGTGGTGTGACAGTGAGAGCTCAGCAGTTTCTAAATTCTTTGGCAGATTATTCCAAGGTGCTGATTTTCTTCAGATACTTATCTTAGCCTGGAAGAATGTTGCCAGAGTGTTCCTTTTGGTCTTATACCATGCTTAGATATTTGCCTTCCCTTAAAAGAGCAAAGATCATTTGCCATATAAGCTTCCAGTGAATAATGTTCAAAGACAAAATGGCAAATTGCAACTTAGATTGAGAAATGATGCCTCACTTTTTTTTTCTCGACCAAAATGACTAATTTGTGTGTAGGTTGTGGTTGCAAAGTTAGCTTGAGTGAGGAATAGAGATATTATTAATTTCTTATCAGACTCCAACTTTATAAAATGTATTTTCAGTAATTAAATAAACCCTGTTTTACTTTGATCTGCATTTGAATAATTTCCTCTAAGGAAAAAAACTACATCTTAGGTATATAAATAATGATCCTTCAGGAAAGCTCTGTAAGATACACTAACAGGAATGTACAGGTAATTCTCCACAAAGAGAATTTAGTTTGGTTTTCTGTTTATACAATATTTGATGTAATAATGCTTGTTAGGGAAAAAGAATTAAACACAACAAGAAGCCATGTAATCCAAGGGATCTCTGACCCCTAGAGCCTTTCCTCTTTGGTAGTTATCTTTTTGGTTCTTAGACAGCATTCTTTTCTTTCAGTGCTGAATTAGTTAATTTCTGTTGCTGTGGTAAAATACCATGATTGACAGCAACTCGAAGAAGACAGAATTCCAGAGGGATAAGAGTCTCTGGCAGTAAGCAGTAGGAGGAGCAGGAATGAAAGCAGGAGTAGGAAGGAGAGATGTAGGTGGAGCTTTCCTGTCCCACCCAGCAGTTCCTAAGTAACCAACACAGAGCCTTAATATTATTTATAAATGATTGGCCAATAGCTCAGGCTTGTTACTAGCTTACTCTTACATTTAAATTAACCCATAATTACTATCTTTGTTTGGCTACATGGCTTGGTAACTTTTCTCAGTGCGGCATTCTCATCTTACTTCTCTGTGTTTGCTGGGAGCTCTCTGACTCTGCCCTTCCTCTTCCCAGAATTCTCCTAGTCTGGCTCTCACACTCACTCTCTTCCTGCCCAGCTACTGGACAATCAGATTTTTTTATTAGCCATTTAGAGTAATACATATTCATACTGTGCAGAAAGATTGTTCCACAGCAGAGAGAGATCATGTCTTAACTGCAATCACTAAGCAGAGAGTTCGGTGGTTTGAATGAGAAACTTGCCCCTTCCACAGTCTTCCATTCGAACACTTGATTCCCAGTTGGTATCCCTGTCTGGGGTTGTCTAGTGGGGGTGGCTTCGCTGTAAGAAGTATGTCACTGGGGGTCAGGCTTTGAGATGAAAACCCTTGTATCGTTTACAATTCTGTTCACTCCGCCAGGGGATGTGACTCTCTTGCTTCTTGCTTCTGCCACTGTTCCTGCAGCTTGCTTGCTACCATGCCTCCCTACTGTGACAGACTCTCAGTCCTCTGAAAACACAAGCCTGAATAAACTTCTATATGTCTGTCGCTTTGGCCATTTTTTCCTTTTTAATCCCAACAACAGAAAGTAACTAACGTAGGGAGTGAACTGGAAGTAGAGTGAAGCCGTGGGCTCCCAAAACCCATCTCCCATGACATATTTCCTCCAACAAGGCCACACCTCCTAAACTTTCTCAAACAGTGCCACCAGCTGGGGACTAAATGTTCAAATGTCTGAGCATACAGAAGACATTTCTCATTTTAACTTCCACACATGCCTTCATTTCTTTCTTCTTTTTTAAAATTTATTTTTATTTTTAAGTATGTGTATATATGTATGTATATATATGGTTTTGTGCATATGAATGCAAGTACCTGAAGAGGCCAGAGGCATTGGCTACCCTGGATCTGGACTTAATACACAGCTGTGAGCCAACCAGGGTGGATGTTGTGAACCAAAACTACCCTCTTCAAGAACAGAGTGCTCTTAGCCACTGAGCCAGCTCTCCACTTATTTCTTTGATGTTCCTTTTTATTTTCTAAATATCACCTTTATACTTTTATACTATTTTAGCAGGCTTTGATTCATTCATTCCCTGTCCCCATCTCTACTCCTCTCGGGACATGTTATTATTACCATACTATCTCTTGTTGCCCAGGATCCAATTTAAAAACTTTTGTGAGGTCTTTGTTTCTGATTTCCTAATTTTTGCCTTCCCCACAAACACATCAATGCTTTAGTTCCTATTAAGTTGTTAGTATGAGTAGGTCACCACCAGTTTTCCTCCTAAGCTTGATGTTTCAAGAAATTTCCTACTGTGATCCTAAGAGTTTTGGGCTAATGAACAGATGTCTTAGAGCTATGAGTCTGAGCATGCTATTTTTTTTTTTTTAAATTAAGGACATTTATCTATTTATTTTTGTGTGTGTGTGTGTGTGTGTGTGTGTGTGTGTGTGTGTGTGTGTGTGAGTTTAAGTGCACCTCATGTGCAGGAACCTGCAGAGGCCAGAAGAGGGCATCAGATTCCTTGGAAGTGGAGTTCTAAATGGTTGTGAGCCACTAGGTAAGTGCTGGTAGCAGAACCTGGGTCCTCTGCAAGTTAAGTGCTCTAAACTGCTGCGTCATTTCTCCAGCTCTGATTCTGAAGAGGCTGGGTTTTCCCATTAGACATTCTATGACACCCAGAGGGTGGAGCCCTATGAAGAGTAAGCCTGTAGGAGATCACCTGCTGGATTCCATCAGCTGTGTGCATAGCTTTCCATGCCAGCTGCAGCTGTGTTGCGGGGGTGGGGTGGGGGTGGGGGTGCCGCGGGGCGGCGCGGGCGGGCGGGGGGGGGCTGTACCACAAATCCAGCTCTTCAGAGTGTACTATTTTTCTGCCATAGGGAGCCATCTAAGGAATGGGGTAGCTTATTTTTAGATCTGTGAAAATAATCTTTGCTTATCTTGAATGATTTTATATTCCTTTTACCCCTTGGGAGACATAGCCACTTTTGTGTTCCAGGGATTGTCTGAGTTGTACAGTTCAGCCAGAAGTTGAGAGAGGACGGACAGACATACACACACACACACACAGAAAGGGGGGGCACATGGGTGGATTTCAAGGCCATCCGACTTCATCAATATGCACAAAGTGAGGTGATCAAGAGCTTTGGCAGCTGGTGAAGGAGACATTTCCCCAAGGGGAATGTCCTACTCTGAAGCCACACTTAGGGATGCCATTTTTATGTAGCTCCTAAGTGAACAACAGGGAATGGACACTTCAGCAGGCCATGTGCTGCTCTCTGATCCTGCATCCAGGGGCTAGGAGACTTCTTCAGAGTTAGTGCTCTGTATTTCAAGGGAGGAATTCATAGCTCAAGAGTTTATATATGTACATATATATAAAGAGTTTAATATATATATATGAAATTTGTATATGTGTGTGGTGTGCATGCCTCTGTGTGTGTGTGTGGTGTGTGTGTGTGTGTGTGTACATATGTACATGCATACATGCATCTGAAGGCTAGAGATTGGCATCAGATATCTTCCTTGACTGTCAGACTAACCAATTTTACCTTATGTGTATGTTGAGTGGGGGCGTGCTCACGCCATGGTGCATGTGTGAAGTCAGAAGACCACCTTGGACATCAGTTTTCAGCTTCTGCTTTACCGGAGGTAGGGTCTCTGCAGTTTGATGCTATTTAGGCAGGTTAGCCAGCCCAGAGGCTTCTCCCTCCTTCCTATCTCCCACCTCCCCAGAGCAGCACATTTGAGGTTACAACCATGAGCTGTAGGGCGTGGATTGTACGTGGGTTCTGGGGATTTGAACTCAGGTAACTGGCAGTATTCAGATGTTCAGACACTGGTTTACATTTCAGAGTTTGCGATATTTCTCCATCCTCATTTCCCACAAGCTCGTAATGTTCTTCCTTTGGAGATAGACAAACTCATATTTTATTCTTGCTGTCTTTTCTGGCTTTATTCACACAAGAATGTACTGCCAACTTTGAAATTCCTCCTGGTGAGAAAAATATATCCTACTTTTTGGCTCTGCATATCTGATTAACCCAAAAGAAAGGCAGTGCCAAACCTTTTCCATAAAGAGATAATAATAATTGAATTGTATCAGAAGAAAACAATTGCTTATACCACAGCATTCATGTATTCACTATATCTGGTTATTTGATAGAACATAGGAAGTTATTGTGGGGATAACCTCATGAAAAACTTGTATTTTCTAAGTCCAGTTCATTACTTTGTGGTACAACTTTGAGAATATTTAGATTGCTTATATTTCAAGAAAGAATCTGGGCATACTTCCCCTATGAGACACCGTTAATAATGCTTTGCATGTGATTAGGAAAAACGACATTGCACAGATAAGAAGCAAAAATGTGCTTTGGCAGACACCAATTGTGGTGCATATTAGTATGTCTTTAGATCTGAGGAACGTTTGATAATTATGTGCAATTAGCCCCAAAATAAGTCTTGGTTCTTCCTTGGGAGGCATCCACAGAATTCTGGTTGCAAACGAATGTTATAATGTGAAAAGCAATCTGACAGGTAGAAAATAAATTTGTAGACATTCTTCAGAGATAAAACCATACAGGTGAAAATAATACAAAAATTCAAACAAAATATAACTTTGGGAGGAGAGGAATTGTTTTCAGTTGACAGGATAAGTGGCAGTGTCTTGACATTAGAGAAAAAAATAACCCAGTGCTTGATTTTATGTGGGTATTATTAATTTTGTGCATGTACAGAGAGATATATTTTGGCTTTTCCTTAATAAAACCAATATTCCACTCCATCCCTGTATTTTATTTTCCTAATAGGCAATAGTTCTTTCTAAGATGCCAAGTTCACTTCCTTGTGAGTTATAACTGAAGCTAAAGATGAGGCCACACAATAGGACTGAGGATAATTATATACCTTTCCCCGAAGGCTGGAGAAGTGTTCAGAAATGTTCTATTTGCTTAAAACCATGATTATTTGTTTTAGAGCTTTTTCATTTTTCATCATTATAAGTCGGTGAACCTTTACTGGGAAGCCAATTCTTGGCTCATTTCTTCTACTTTTCTCTTTTTAATCCATAATCTAAAATACAAACTCTCTTGCTGTGAGATACTTGGGAAGGATGGTTTCAAAGCATCATTCTGCTGTATGAGAACATTAGACCTGGGGCTCCTGAGTCAGGCAGTTAAAGCTCAAAGTGGTTCTGCTGTGAAGGTTGAGGAAATGGAGCAAACAGCTACTTTTCAAAAACTAAAATTTGATGTAGAAAAGCGATCCTTTCTCAACAGATCTCAACCCCCTTTTCAAACATCAAAAGTTACTATTTATAATGCCACCACATACATTAAGTCTTATTTAAGATGATACAGAATGTCACTGGATCTTCCTGGCTTGATACAAAATGCTTCCAAGTTAGCAATGCTAACTCGGAATTACCCACCTTTGGTTGCAAGAGCCAGAAAAACACAGGCAATCACATCCACAAAGTGCTAAACATCTTTTAGTCATTTGTTATCATTTCTTCCTCAAGCTTCTAAAAGGAACAATCTCAAATGATCTGCGCTTTCCTTGTTTCCTCTTTTCCCACACGTTTAATGGGCACGACGGGAATGTTCTGTTCTGAGGGCTGTAGGTGAAAGAGAAGCAGAGCAACACAGCTTTGTACATCTGGAACGGTCCATCCCACGGGGCGCGCTCTCGGGTGGGCAAAGAATCCCTTTCCTTCATAGGGTCATTTTCAAAGCTGCTCTGGTTCAAAGGCCCACGCCTTGTAGAAAGACACTTCATACAAAGATGCATACGTGGATGCCTCGTCCTCTTCCGTTCACGAACTGCACGTGAACTGTATGTAGAACCTAACGCAGAAGGTCTGCTGGGTTCTCCCATGGGGTCGGAGTCCCAGTCCTCACCGACCCCCCCCCCCCCCCCTTTCCAGAGCACAGTCTGCCTGCTGCTTCTGTACTGACCAGACAGCAACAGCTGCCTTGAAGGAACAGACAGCAAGTGTCCAGGGCTGTGGGAGTGATACGGAAAATTCCATTTGTACAGGAGGGGTACTTGTTGCAGACTAGAGGGAATCGAGGACATTTTACTCGGGAGTTGATGTTTTGGTGTTTGGAGGAGTTTAAACTGATGAGGATGGTAGAAGGGAAGGATACTCTTGTGGGGAAAAGATGCACAGAGGAGCAATTAAAAACGTTTCTGAGAACAAAAAATGAGCAACCAATTTAGGGGATGATTTCTATAGAAGGAGAGAGGCAGGAAGGAAGATTTGGTTGGAGTCAGACTATAAGGAGTTAGAATGAGAGGGTTTTGTTTGTTTGTTTGTTTTGCTAAGTACTGGAAGATGCTTGAAGGATTCTGATTAGTGTGAAAGATTCATGTGCTGGAGACGAGGGCATGAGCAGCAGAGTGGCTTAGGAGGCTGTTTCAGAGATAGACTTCGGGAGTCATGGAAGCACAGATAACCGGCATGGACAGAGGTAGGAAAGGGTAGCAGGGTGGGATAGGGAGGGGCGGGGCAGGGCGGGGCAGGGCGGGGCAGGGCGGGGCAGGGCGGGGCAGGGCGGGGCAGGGCAGGGCTGAGGAAGGCTCCTTCACAGAGTTGTTTGCAGAAGTAGTCTACATCTTAAAGTCAGCAAAATTTGAGGCATGTTCAAGATTTAAAAGCCACATGTTCTTGTATTTAAAATTATACATATGTCTTCTTAATTTTTAAAAATTGAAATTTAGTTATTTATATTACTTTTTTTTTTTTTTGCAGTATTAAAGATTGCTCTTGAGACCTGACAATAGATGCTCTATTACTGGGATATACCTCCATCTCTCTTTCTTTTTATTTTTACAGAGAATCTTACTAATTTGCCCATAACACAGGCAGGCCTTGCATTTGTGATCTGCCTGATTGAGCCTCTGGAACTTTAGGCCTGTGCCACTATGCCTGGGTCAAATTATACTGGTGTGTATTAATTGTACACGTTAATGGACACACTTGGATTTCTACACATGTATATGTATGCTGCACTTTGACCCCATCTACCTTCCCAGCAGCTCTCTAACTCCCCATTCATTGCCTCTCCCTCGGAATCACCTATTATTCTCTAGTAGTCCCAATGCAACTTTCCTATTATTATTGTTATTATTATTATTATTATTGTTACTATTTTTGTTATGTAATTCTAGGGTCCAAATGCGAAAGAAAATAATTGATACTTGTCTTTTTGTATCTGGCTTACTTCATTTAACATGATGTCCTCTAGTATTACCATTCATTTTCTTGCAATGTGCATGATTTTGTTCTGTATGGCTGAATAATTCTCCATTGTGTGTGTGTGTATATATATATATATATATATATATATATATATATATATATATATATGCCATGTTTTTATTTGTTCTGCTGTTGGTGGCCACCTTGTTCGATTCTATAGCTTGGCTATAAACATGGGTCAGCACTTATCTCTTACCATATGTACTTTTATATCTAGCCCAGAGATTGGCAATATACAGTCTATGGGGCAAAATCAGACTATTTCTATTTTTTTTTCTGTTGTTTTGTTTTGCAAAGAAAGTTATCATTGAGAGCAGACATGCTCATGTTTTATCTATTATCTGTTACCGTGTTTGTGCTTTAATGCAGAGCGGGGCTTCTGTAAGAGAGATGGTTTTTCTCAAAGAGCCTAAAGTATTTACTCCCTGGTCATTTATGTAAAAAGTTTACAGGTTTCTGCTCTGTAATTATTAGGTAATTCGAGTTAAGTCAACAAAATAAATCTTTTGGTGCTGGTTTATAGCCACAGGTCTCAGGGAAAGCAAATCTCTTATGTATTGGACTAGATTGAGCACATATCCTGAAATAGATGTTCATTGCTGTCTTCCTCGGAAGGCCTGGCTATAATCACCAATTCTTTTTTATGTTCTTTGCAGCCTTTCAGCTCAGCTGGGAAGGCTCTGTTGTTTTTGAGCCGGTAGCCTGATAAGAGTTTGTGCGATAAGTTTCCTCAGATGATCTTCATGTTTAAGAATCAGACTTCAAGCAAATACCATCAAAGAAAAATCATAGTTGCTTTTGACAAGAAAGTCAATATTCAGGATGTGGACGTAGCGCAGAGGTAAAGCACTTGGTTCACACACACAAAGCTGTGGGTTCAACCCTCAGTACGGCAAAAGAAAGTTAGCAGTAAAAAGTCCCCCTTCTACAAAGCATCTTGGTAATAATGCAAGCAGAAAACTAGAGTTAGTAAGTCACACTACAGTGAATGCTGTCCTGACTGCTTTGCTTGCACTTTATGGCACCATCATTGCAGATATCCTATGATAGGAAAATGCAAATCATTGTCTTCTAATAGAACAGTAAACTGCATGTTTTTGAATACAGTGGTTACTATTGAATGATGATCATTCTGAATGGATTGAGAGATGCCCAGGAATCAGTGAAGCACACCTGTAAGGTGTGAACATGCAGATGTTTCCAGAAGCAACTTTTGTGTTGTCAGAAACCGAGGGGGAAGAGCTTCCTGAATGTGGGAGCCATGGCCGCAGATGACCAGTAGGCTGCAGATCCAGATAGGCTAGAAGCAGGAGGAAGAAGCCCCTTCAGCTCAGACATGATCTGTCAGTGTTTGCCACGTTCTTCTACTAAGATGTTCTGCTTCATGACAGGTCAATACCAACGACCTGGTGGCTGTAAACTAAAACCCCTGAAACTGTGAGACAAAAGCATATTTCCTCTGGTGGTGGCGGCGCATGCCTTTAATCCCAGCACTAGGGAGGCAGAGGCAGGCGGATCTTTGTGAGTTCGAGGCCAGTCTGGTCTACAGAGCGAGATCCAGGAAAGGCGCAAAGCTACACAGAGAAACCCTGTCTCAAAAAACAAAAAACAAACAAACAAAAAAAGCATCTTTCTTCCCGTAAGTTGTTTTCCTTGAGTGTTCCGTCACAGTGACAACATTCTAACACATGTACACCCCCATGCACTCCATCACCCACACATACACTTCTTTCTTCTACTCAGTGCTATACAGCTGGGTTCCAGTAGTCTTTTATTTGCCATGTAAGTTTCATCTCAACTACAATATGCTGGTCTTGGGATATATAATAGAGCCAGATCCAAATTAAGCCAATTAGAGCCCTGACCTGGGATTTTTTTTTTTAAGTTAGAGCATTCATTCCTTATTTTATTTTATAATTTAATTTAATTTTACATATCAGTTATGGATTCCCTTGTTCTCCCCCCTCCCACATCCCCCCACACCTTCCTCCCAGCCCACCCCCCATTCCCATCTCCTCCAGGGCAAAGACTCCCCTGAGGATTGAGTTCAATCTGGTAGATTCAGTCCAGGCAGGTCCAGTCCCCTCCTCCTAGGCTGAGCCAAGTGTCCCTGTATAAGCCCCAGGTTTCAAACAGCCAACTCATGCACTGAGTACAGGACCCGGTCCCACTGCCTGGATGCCTCCCAAACAGATCAAGCTAATCAACTGTCTCACTTATCCAGAGGGCCTGATCCAGTTGGGGGCTCCTCAGCTATTGGTTCATAGTTCATGTGTTTCTATTCGTTTGGCTATTTGTCCCTGTGCTTTATCCAACCTTGGTCTCAACAATTCTCGCTCATACAAACCCTCCTCTTTCTTGCCAATTGGACTCCTGGAGCTCCACCTGGGGCCTGGCTGTGGATCTCTGCATCTGGTTCTCTCAGTCTTTGGATGGGGTTTCTAGCACAACAAATTAGGGTGTTTGGCCATCCTATCATCAGAGTAGGTCAGTTCGGGCTTTCTCTTGACCATTGCCAGTAGTCTATTGTGGGGGTATCTTTGTGGATTTCTGTGGGCCTCTCTAGCACTTTGCTTCTTCCTATTCTCATGTGGTCTTCATTTATCATGGTCTTTTATTCCTTGTTCTCCCTCTTTGTTCTTGATCCAGCTGGGATCTCCCGCTCCCCTAAGCTCTCTTTCCCTCGACCCTCACCCTTCATTACCTCCACTCACATCCGTGTTGTTCATGTAGATCTCATCCATTTCTCTGTCATTGGGCCATCCCTGTGTCTTTCTTGGGGTCCTGTTTTCTAGGTAGCCTCCCTGGGGTTGTGAGTAGCAGTCTAGTCATCTTTATTTCACATCTAGAATCCTCCTATGAGTGAGTACATACCATGTTTGTCTTTTTGAGTCTGGGTTTTTCTAGATCCATCCATTTGCCTGCAAACCTCATGATGTTATTGCTTTTCTCTGCTGATACAGTCAACAAGGCAAAGCGACAGCCTACAGAATGGGAAAAGGTCTTCACCAACCCCACATCTGACAGAGGACTGATATCCAGAATATATAAAGAACTCAAGAAATTAGACATCAAAATGCCCAACAGTCCAGTTAAGAAATGGGCTATAGAACTAAACAGAGAATTCTCAACAGAAGAAACTCAAATGGCTGAAAGACATTTAAGGAATTGCTCAACATCCCTAATTATCAGGGAAATGCAAATCAAAATGACTCTGAGATACCACCTTACGCCTATCAGAATGGCTGAGATCAAAAATACTGAAGACACCTTATGCTGGAGAGGATGTGGAGCTAGGGGAACTCTCCTCCACTGCTGGTGGGAATGCAAGCTTGTACAACCAGTTTGGAAATCAATATGGCACTTTCTTAGAAAATTGGGAATCAATCTCCCCCAAGATCCAGCTATACCACTCTTGGGCATATACCCAAGGAATGCTCAATCACACCACAAGGGCACTTGCTCAGCTGTGTTCATATCAGCATTGTTTGTAATAGCCAGAACCTGGAAACAACCTAGATGCCCTTCAACTGAAGAATGGATAAATAAAATGTGGTGCATATACACAATGGTTTTTTTTTTTTAACCAGAGAAAATATTTTGAGTTCATCTCACGCCCACTTGAAGAAGAGGAAATATGTGAATTTGTATTACCAATTTCCTTCCCTTCCTAGTCACCATTATTCCCTTATACACATTGAAAATGCTTATAAATTCAGTGAACAAGAGAAAAATGGCAAAGGACTTGGGGGTTATTAGCCAAGGATATTTGTTATCTAAATAGTGAATAGGATTCTTAGAGCACCTCTTGCTGAGGAACAGATCGGAGAAGGCATCTGTTAGAATTCAGCTCATAGGAATAGTGACCACTCTAGGCATTTTTGGTTGTAATCAGAGAACAGAGAGAACGATGTATTCACAACAACTGCTGGAATGGCTGGGTCAGTAGAAGCCAGAAAGGCTGCTTTTGCTCAGTAAGTAGTGTGAAACCAAGCCCCAAAGCGGAGATCAAGTCAAGAAGTGGCAGCCATCACTATGTTCTACAAGCTTCATTTCACTCCTGAATCTGTTGACTAAATTCATGAACATGACCTTCCAACCATCCTTTCCAGTACCTGAACAGTGAGAAGAGAATGTCTGTCTCCTTACTTAAAAAAAAATCTTAAAAATATTGTGTGTGTGTGTGTGTGTGTGTGTGTGTGTGTGAACATGAGCGCAGTGTTCATGGAGGTCAAAAGATGACATCAGATCTCTTGGACAGGAATTGTAAGTGATACTGAGCTGCCCAGTCCATCTCCTTCAGGAGCAGTACATGCTCTTGGCTGCTGTGTCATGTGTCCAGTCCTTCCTGGTTCATGTTTGAGCCTCTCATGAATGTTCTTCCTTGGCCAGGTACAAGACTGGAAACTGGAGAGACGTAGTTTTGATGTCTAGCGCCTGTGATGAGGGAAGGTATATAGAAGAAAGCAGAGTGCATTCCAAGCCCCCAAACCCCATGTCTACTAAAGTCCAATGACACTAGCCATTGCCATAGCCAGTGTGAGTTGATACAAACCACAAATCTGAGAGCTGATGCTAACATCACTGTTGTTTGCTTTTGAATCTTGAGTTGTGGTACCCGCAGCCCGGACCAGTGTGAGCTTCTCTCATTTTCCAAAGGAAGCCACGCAGCTTTTGTGGAAATCTGTGGTTGAAAACAGGGTTACCCTTTTCCTGGAGACTGGTCCATGGCCATCCAAACTTTTCCTGTGAACTTACTTCTATTTCTCATGGGGGAAAGTAATGGAAGTTGAGTCAGGATTTCTCTTTCTAGGACTGACCATCTCCTGACTCATTTGTGGTTTGTGTGGCTGATGTTTAATTGAATATAATGTTTCAAAAAACAGACCAATGGTATTCATGTTGGATTAATCATACCTTGCATGGAAGTTTATGGAGTAGGCACAGCTTGTATTCAGTAGAGCCAAAAGAGAAATAGAGACCAGAAACAAACTGTTATATGAGTTCACTGTTGAAAAATTGAAGTGGCTTTCTGTAGTCATTTATATAACCTTTCCCCTGTTTTTTCCCTTTCTCTATTTATTCCTTCAGAACTCTGTAAATAGTGAGGCTTTCCTAACTGTGTTCATATAAGTAAATGCCAAATTGGGAAAAAAAAAGCCAATTTTTATAGTCTGTCGGCATTCTTCTGTGCTCTACTATGGCTATTTTCCATAAACCACATGTCAAGCTGGTCTGGAAATTGGGCTTGGGGGCATTTTGACAGAGCACAAGGCAGATGCTTGGAATCTCTGGAGATCTCAGAATACAGTTTTGTGATCAGAGGCTCTTCACATGTCTTACTCGAAAGAACATACCACAAAAGAGAAACAACTGAGTACCTCAGCACCCCTCTCACCGTCTTGGGGTATTTCTCTCGGTAGTAAGTTCACTCCATTCTGCCAAGCCACATGTTCAGAGAAGTGCTTCTTCCTGGACTATGGCTCGGGAATTGCTGTTTGAGGAACTTGCCTCTCCTCCCAGTAACTTTCAGTGAGACAGAATGCCTGGCAGTTCTTAGTATCCATGCGGCGTAAATTCTGAAAATTCAGCACCTTTAATCTAAATTACTCACCAATCTCGCTTTTGGTGCCAGTTTCACACACCACTAACTCATGAATCATACCAAGCACAATGGGGCTGGCTGTCCACGCAGCAGAGCATCATTGCCTCGGTCATTTATCCTCCAGCATTGGGATTTTGAATTGTCGCCTCAGCCTGCACACAATGTATTTTCATTTCCCTTTGTTCTCCTTTTTGATATCTTCTGCTAAGATTAATTTTTTTCTTTATAATGAAATTTGTACTGGAAAAAGAAATGATTTATTTTTTTTTTTAAAAAACGTTCTTTCTGACCCTGGTAACCAAAAAGGATGCCAAAAGAATTCACACAGCAAAAATAAATAAATGGAAAAAGAGAAACCCCTTCAAAGAGAGTAATGTCCCAGAATAAAGGTAATGAAAAAACAAAAAAGCAAGGAATCTGCTTTATTCATATCGCTTCCCATTTGAAATAATTTATCTTGAAAATGTTTCCAGTAATTTCTGTTAACTGAAGTCGGTCTTTTTCCTTTTGAGACAGATAGGCAGAAGGGCATCCATTACTAAGATCTCCTGGACAAGTTTAAACAATGTGCTGCCATTACAAATCTGATATATTATTAAGATTAATCAGTTCTACTACTGTTTTTTCCCCCCGCTGCCCAGACTGAGGTGATGCTCTGGAAACACCAGCAGCTCCTTTGAGTTGAAGTCCAACCTCGTGGTCTTATATCCAGAAGTGAAAGCTCAAACTTGTTTCTCAGTATATTGAAAACAAAGCTTCTGAGAAGCATAGTTTCTATTCCCTGCTCCTTCCCAGGGCAGTGACGAGTGTACAGACAAATGTCGAATAGCGCTCAGACAATATCTGTGTGAGAGGAACACAGTGTCATTTGCCTCCCTGAAGCACTTGCAGACTTCAATATTGTCCCCGAGACAAGAACAGGAAATGATGAAAATATTTATGAAGGAAAAACAATTCACGAGACGAGGCACATGTGAGAATTGGTGAAGAGAGTCCTTGACTTTAGTTAAAATGCATATTTTTCAGGTTGAGAGGTGTGTACTGGGGTAGATAAAATAGGATTAAATGATTATAAGGCAAGGAAAAGTTAGGAAATTTAGTCTTTGCCAGTAGATAAAAAGATGAAGCATTTGTCGGAGTAATTTACCTACACATTAAATTTAAAATGTAACAAAGACATTTTTCTTTTATCCCACAAACATGAGACATGTACGTGATTGTCTGAGTTTACAATTGGAAATTCTGAAACTAGTTTTCAGGACATGTCATGACCCATCATGAATTCCAGATCTTAATAGTTTCCTATGGAACTGTTACCATGTGGGGAAAGGAAAAAAAAGAAGACTCATAAGAACACTTAACAAAAATTCAAGGCCTTGACTTGGTAAGATGAAGACATCCTATTTCAAAGAGAAGCTCAAACTGATTTTCATGTATTCACTTCTCTGCAAGAGATACTGCTGGTGGATGACCATACAAGCTAGAATTAGGTGTTGATATTATCCCTACACCCAAGTCAGGGCAAAGTCAGAGATCCAAACACTAGCAAAATACAGCAGCCTTGAATCTGCATCATCTACTGAGAAGTTCTATCCTAGACCATTATCATTCCCTCCCTGCTCCAATGTACCGAGAGAGAAGACTGTCGTTACTTGGGTGAAAATGTTCAGTGTGTTGGAATAAAGACAGTAAGGTTTTAGAGACAGCGCTGTTGTACTTCCATGTGGAGAGTTCGATATATGGTTCAGTGGACACTGCTTGGGGCTGGAGACACGGCTCAGAGGTCAAGAGTGCTTGCTCCTCTTGGTCTTACAGGACCCAAATTTGGTTCCCAGCACCCATAATGGGCAGCTCACAAATGTCTGTACCTCCAGTTCAAGGGGGCAATCTGATGCCTATGCCTCTGGTACCTGCAATCATGTGTACATCCCACCTCCCACATGTACACAATTAGGATTAAATCAAGTGAAATCTTAAGAAATAGACAGTGCTCAACATTGACACACTTTCTTACAAAATTTTGCTGTTTTAGGCTGGTAGGATGTGTGTTTTCTTTGACCAGTACTGATTGGGAATGTCTGAGGAAGTAAAATGGGAAAGAATTCGTCTTTATGGGGATGAAGAAGGACTGTACTTGGGGATATGCTCAGTGATGGGGTGTTTTCAGAGACCCGCGTCTGAAGAGAATCTAGGTACATTTTCCTTTGGAAACACTGGTATTGCAAAGCAGTCCCACTTGATCTGGCATGGGGATTTTACCCCCCCCCCCAAACAGCAGTCATCATAACCCCTGAGATCTTCTCTTCTCTCAGAGGACTCACTTCCTCTAGTCCTTACTGAGTCACCACTGCTAGAACCCTCTTTTTCAGTTCCAGAATTACAACCCCAATTGGAGCCCCGATACATGTGAAGAGAACACTTGTTCCTATCCCAGAAGTCTATAGGCAGTAAGAGATAATTCTAAGGTTAATACAAATATTTTTGCACGAGCTCCTGCCTAATAACTGTAAACCTTGGGCACTTTTTTTTTTTTTTGAGATAAGGTTTCTCTGTGTAGTCTTGGCTATCCTGGAACTAGCTCTGTAGACCAGGGTGGCCTCGAACTCGTAGAGATTCACCTGCCTCTGCCTCCTGGGTGCTGGGATTAAAGGCCTGCACCACCACCACCACCACCACCACCACCACCACCACCACCACCACTTGGTTAGTCTTTGTTCTTATCATTCACACTTGTGATATGACAAATGAGTGGAGCAGAGGATTTCTTAGGCCTCCTTTATTTTTTTGCAACTTAGGGGGTCAAATCTAAGGCTCGTGCTCACTAGGCAAGTGCTATCTATGCCTTTGAGCCACACTAGTCCTGTTTCACCCAGTTTGACTCTGTTCTTGAGGCTATAGAAGCACTGTTGGCATTGGTACAGCTGATTATTGGAGACATAGAGGAAGCAGATACCAGTGCAGTGTATGTCGCAGAAGAGATTTATTTGTGGCAAGGCTTTGATGGTCAATGGCTAGGGCACTCAGGGAGCCCAGAGGAAAAAAAAAAACATTATCTTCTTGGATCCACATCGCAATAGCTTTATACAATTAAGGCATATAGTTCTCACAGTTCCATGTGACATTGTGAAAGCAGAATAGTAGTTCCATCTAAATGTCAATGTACTTACTAATTCCATAAACCTGGACATATTGTTGTCTTCCTAACGGTAATTAGGTTAAATGTAGAATTGCCTTTGATAAATAGTTGGAGGTATGTTGGGTCATTTGGGTGGATGCAGTATTATCACAAAGCTCTTGAAAGGCTAAGAGAAAGTCGGACCAGGGAGAACAACATGAGAGCATGTGGCCTGACCTTGTTGGTTTTTGACAGAGAGGTGGAGCCATAAGCCTCGAATGCCAGTGAGTCCCGGAAGTCACAAAGACAAGGGAACTTAATGCCATTAGAAGGAACACTATCCTGATAATTCCCTGGTCTAACCCTATGAAACTTACTTTGGGTTTATCTTCAGAACTGATGATTTATCTTTAGAAGATGATAAATTAATGTTGTTTTTCAACTTGTTTAATTTGTTACAATAGCAATAAATACTAACACAGAAGGCTAATTTATTCTAATTTTATAACTGAGTTTTAGGGTAGTGACATAAAATTCTCTTGTTCTCAGAACTAGAGACAGAAGATTCAGATCCAGATCTGTTTATTTCCACAGTCTATACTACAAAGACAGTTACATCTTTCTTGGTTACTCAGGCATTTCTAGCTGTCCTTGACCACACCCTTGGCTCTAGTGAAGGGCCGCTATCCACATCTTCTACCCAGATTCTTAGAAATGTTTTCAGGTAGAGCTCAGGAAACTCCCAGTGCTTCCAAAAGTCAGGGGCAGGGGGAAGAGAATCTTTTTCCTAGGACGGTTCTTAGACCAGCAACTCTTCCATTCTATCCATACCAATCACCCTTGTCCACCCTACCCACAGTCTGAAGCACAGGGCTGGTTTACCCTAGTGGCTAACTTTCCATTCATAGAAAGCCTAAGGTAGAAACAATGAATAGAAACAATCTTGGGCACGCACATTCCTCTTCCCATGTAATCTGCCACATTTGGCTTACAATGTTTTTCAGGCAAGGGAAACAGCCTGCAATCCAGAAGTCACCCTGGTTACATTCTTCCCAACAGTCTTCTATTTATTTCATTAATTAAAAGCATTTTCTGAGCTAGACAATGCATTTAGGTATCCTTCATAAGAATGTCATTGATAGTGTGTGTTATAACATGCACATAACAGATATGACAGCATTTAAAACATCATTTAAACCAGGGCCTGACCATGTTTATAGCTGATTCATGAATTAGACCACAGAACAATTGTTGATGGTGTTGCTAACTTTCATAAAGATAAAACATATTTCTCTTTGAACCCTAAATGGTGGTTTTGGTCCTGTCTTGAGGGGAAAAAAGATATTTCCTATAAATCAGTTTAGTTCTATTTGTTTTATGAGCTGTACAGAAGTACAAGCCTGAGTTTAATGAAGTATTTCACACATTCTCTCATAAGTCTTTCTTGGAAACCCAAGACATCAATGTTATGATAGGCTATCAGAAAAAGGGAGGACAAGGTTCATTATTCCAGAAATATTACCATCCATGGCCGTACACAGCAATGAGGATTTAACTATTTTGATGGTTACTTTGCAGTAAGTTAACAGATGTTTCAGATTGCAAACAACAAAAAACTGTGCCCTTGATAAAGGATGAAGGAAGACCCTCTTCTCTCCTTTGGCGCATTTTATCTTTCCCTGTTATTAGATTTTCTTAAATTTGGGGTTATCTTAGGATTTAATTCATTTTTCCTGGCTTTAATATGTGGTGTCAATTTATTATGGAATATATATATACACACACACACTCAAATGTTTTATAGAATATATATACTTGCACACATAGGCATATATATATGTAATATTCAAGGATTGAGTTTTTAAGATTTATTTTATATGTAGATATGTGTGTATTCTCTGTGTTGTGGGTACTCACAGAGGCCAGAAGAAGGTATCAGATCTGCTGGCAATGGAGTTACTGGTGGTTGTGAGGCCCCAAAGTGGGTGCAGAGATCTGAACTCAGGTCCTTCGGAAGAGCAGCAAGTATGCTTAACTGATGAGCCATCTCTCCAGCCCCCATGGCTTGAGATTTTAAAAACAAACCTTTTATTTTAGAAGAGAGAAAGAGATAGAGATAGATAGGTAGGTAGGTAGGTAGGGAGAGAGAGAGAGGGAGGGAGGGAGAGAGAGAGAGAGAGAGAGAGAGAGAGAGAGAGAGAGAGAGAGAGAGAGAGAGAGAGAGAGAGAGAATGCTGTGGTGTGCATGTGGGCCTGCACACCATGGAATATATATGGAAGTCAGGACAGCCTTGGGTGTCAGGCCTCACCTTCCACCTGAGTTGAAGCAAGGTCTGTCTTTACACACTAGAGTTCCTGGGGATTCTCCCGTCTCTGTTTGCATCTGCACAGAGTTCAGGATTGCAGACACAAACATACTGCATCTGTTTTTATTTATTTATTTATTTATTTATTTATTTATTTATTTATTTACTTTTTGGGACAGGGTTTCTCTATGTAACTCTGGAGTCTGTCCTGGAACTCTCTCTGTACACCAGGCTGGTCTTGAACTCACAGGGATCTGCCTGCCTCTGCCTCCCGAGTACTGGGGTTAAAGGTGTGCTCCACCACCGCCCAGCCTGTATCTGGGCTT
Source organism: Peromyscus leucopus (assembly GCF_004664715.2). Classification (NCBI taxonomy): domain Eukaryota; kingdom Metazoa; phylum Chordata; class Mammalia; order Rodentia; family Cricetidae; genus Peromyscus; species Peromyscus leucopus. The sequence continues at coordinate 31,674,911 of NC_051084.1, read as the reverse complement.
TATGGGGGGGTTCTGGGACCCCCACTCAGGTTGTCAGGCTTTCGCTGCAAGTGCTTTACCTGGTGAACCATCTCTCCAGCCTGAGAATAGTTTCATAGTCACAGAAAAGTCGAAAGAGCTAGTATAGAAGGGTTCTGGACCTTCCGGTGGTGATGTATTTGTAATCTAAGAAATAAAGTTTTCCTAAAGACCAGAGGAAAGAGCCAGGCACAGAGTTAGCCACAGAGGTCAGGCAGTGGTAGCACACACCTTTAATCCCAGCACTTGGGATCACACACCTTTAATCCCAGCACTAGGAAGGTTAAGACAGGAAGTGATATGGCTGGGCGGAGAAAGGAATATAAGGCGGGAGAAGACAGGAATTCGCTGTCTTGCAGCCTCTGTCAGGTGGAGGAGTTGGTGAGGTGAGAGGTGGTGGCTGTGGCTTGCTCTGCTTCTCTGATCTTTCAGCTTTCACCCTGATACCTGGCTTTGGGTTTTAATTTTAAGACCGTTTAGATTCATACAACACCTTTCTTTCTGATTTCTTCTATGATAGCATCTTATGATTCATTTGTCACAGCAAAGAAACCAGCACTGACATGTTTTAAGCTGAACTCCACCATTTAGATTTCCCCAATTTTCTTTTAATGTCTTTTTCTGCTCCAGGATCCAACACAGGACCTCACATGACATTCAACATTGCATCTTCTCAGACTCTTCTGTCAGTCTTTCAGATTTTTCCACATTTTTCATGACTGGTAATTCTCATGAGTACTGGTCAGGGATTTTGTAAGTGGCCCTTTAATCAGCTTTCCATCACTGTGAAAAAAATACCTGGATAGGGCTGATGGTTAAGATGGCCCCAATGGTTAAGAGAACCTGATGCTCTTGCAGAGGACACAGGTTTAGTGTCCAGTGCCTACACAGTGACTCACAATGATATGTATGTGGCTTCAGTTCCAGAGAGTCTGGTATCTTCTTATGACTTCCGTGGACACCACGCATGCCTATGCTACATACACATAAAAGCAGGCAAAACAGCCAACACCCAAAATAAAAATAAGTAACTTAAAAAAAAAAACCCAGGATGCTCATGCATTCAGAGGTTTGGTTCATGATAGGTGGGCTTCCTGGGGTCTGCCCTGTAGTGAGGCATGCATGACCTTGCGGTGGGAATGTGTGGCCCAACAAAACTGCTCATTCTGCTTGTCAGCAGGAGAAGAGTTAGGAAGCTACAGTCACCATTGGAGCACAGTCTGAAAGGAGCAACGCTGACCACTAGATCTTACCTCTGTCACTTCACAGTGAATAGTACTGCCACGGGACTAAGCCTCCAACATGTGAATCTTTCAGGGATTTTCAGGACCCAAACTAGAGCAGACCTCAGTTAGAATTTCCCTCAAGTGTTGTGCTCTTTTAAAATTACATGGTTAGACTGGGGTTTGGGTTTGGGGTATGTGAAGACTACAGGGATACAGTATAGTTCTCATCAGATCCTGTCTAAGGTACATACTATGAACAAGATTTATCACTCACATATGCTGCCAGAGCCAACTCCCTTACCAAATTTTCCTCCGCTCCTCCTCCACGTTGCCCCTACTCTGCTGTTTGGAAACAAGCCGATTGATAGGTCACTAGAAGGTGAGAATACTTTAGCTCCTTCTGTATGTGTGAGATATGTAAAGTCGTTGGGGGTTTTTCTGATGGAAAGGGGGCCTCTTCCATTTGTTTATAACAGCCTAATTTTGATTTCTGTGATAATTCTTTATTTTCCTTTTAAAAAAAAGAGACAACAAGATATGTGTGTTCATTAGGGTTCTCTAGGGGGTTGGGGCTGATAGAATGAATATGTCTATGTGTTACAAAGGGGCTTTTAATGATTGGTTTACACAACACAGGCTGAGTGGTTGGACAATGACTGTGTGTATATGCAGAAGAGGCTGAGAATTGGTAGTCTCCACCTGCAGGCCTCAAGGAGTCCTGGAGAGCTGCTCAGTTTCAGTTCGATTTAGAAGGCTGAAGAAGTTGGGTCCCAATGTCAGTGAAAGATGGCGGTAAATGTGCCCAACCAGAGAGAAGCGATGGCAGGCAGAGGGGAGTCTGCATGGCTTTCCCCTCTGGCCTCTTTTATGTGGGCCTCAGTGGGGAAGGTGATGCCCACGCAGGGGGAGGGCATTCCCAACTGGAAGAATCCTTCCAGGAACCCACTCAGAGGGGAGTCCCTTAGTTAATCTCAGATTCAGTCAAATTGACAACTAACACTAAACATCACAGAGCGCATATCATGGCAATATATTCCATTGTATTTAAGACGTTATCTTAAATACTCTAGTTTGAGAATATTCACTTCAGCTATTCTAATTTGAACGATGTAGACATGGGAAAATGTGCACGTTAAAGTCAATGTTAGTTCTATAGCACATTCTAATTGTCTGAGGGGAAATTCACCAAATTCTTTCAGAAATATTCTTTATTAACTGTATATAGTGAAGAAATTTTTCAGATGTAGTGATTAGATGTAGTGCTTTATGACTTATTCTGTTTCATAGATTGGAAGCATCAATGATAATTAAATCGCTTCAAAAATGTACACATATATGTGTGTGTGTGTGTTTCAATTCAAAGTGTTTATCCTTGTTTTAGTCTCTATTTTGTTCAAAGTAAATGAGCTTGCATTTTACTTATGAGATTAGAACAGCACCAAAAGACATTATCCTTCCTATGTAAACTGTGAGTTACTCACTAGCTAATCCACTTGGCTTAATCCCTTCCTGCTTTGTGTTTGGCTCATTTTCTCAAATGGTGATCCCCTTTGTAAAGAATCAGTCATAACATATCACGGTTGAACATCTTTGGAAATCATCTATTTCGTTCCTTATTTAATGAGACATGTAAGAGACTTGGCGCAGGTGGTCAGCTGGTGGGAGCAGAGTGGGATTGGAATTTGGGACTTTTCGTATGAAGAAGCCCTTCTTCCCATAATGCAGCGATGCTCATTTTTTCCTTAGCTCAGAAATTCCACTGTGAATAGGGGGCTCTGTTGTTCTGAACGAGGCTTTCGAATGTGAGAGAAGCCAGATTGATCAAGCTCTTCCTTCCTCTTTGACTCTGGCCCAGGCTTTCCCATAAAGCCAGAGAAATTTACCCCACACAACCTGTTTTTTTTTTTTTTTAATCATCATTATCTTTTATCACTATGGAGGAAATACAGGCTTAGTTGTGAACTGAATACACACACACACACACACACACACACACACACACACATATTTCATAAGTAGCCAGGGGGATTCTGACCCATCTTCTGTCTGCTGAAGGCATCAGTACATTTGAAAGAAATCCCTTAGATCAAGCCTAAAAAGTATTGTATTATTAATGTACCTTAAAATTAAAGGAGAGATTGCCTGAAAGTGCCTGAAAGGTTGTCTTGAGGGAATCCATTCATCTCCAACACAGTGATTCTGCCAAATGAAGAAATAGAAAACATTTTCCTCCTTGTAGATTTCATGCGACGTTACCACTTATCCAATTTATATTGTTCACATTCCAAAAAAAAAATCCTCATTATGCACCTATATGACTTCAGAAAATGAAAAAAAAAAAAAAAACAAAAAAAAACAACCCCAGAGTTAAAAATAACTGTGTTATTTATGAGAAGAGTGTTTGATGGTGTCTATGTGTACTGTTAAAGGGTGGTACATTTTTTCCAGCATTGATCAAACCGTACTCAGGATATTGACCCAAAATATTCAAACTCCAAATGCACTGAACAGAGCTCATCGTCATGCAGGCCTGCATGGACAGCCCTGTGCACTCATGAGCCATGGGCTCCTGATTGGCTGCTTTTCTATGTGCAGGCTTTTTTCCCCCCTTGAGTCAGACTGTTTCCCACCCATCAATGAAGTCTTTCTGAAGTAGTTGCCTTAGTTTCTTTTCTTTCCAGAGTGGATGGACATACCACTTGGTTTGGAGATACGGGGATTGTGGACCATGAACCTTGTTCTGGGCTGGAAATACCCTGCCACGTGCCATTTGATAATGTTTTACTGTGATCTTTGCAACACAGTCCTCGTAATGACAAGTTTGCTTGTGGATATTGCTCTATATATTAAAAAAAAAACACTGATGGCCAGTGACCAGACAGGAAGTATAGGCGGGACAAGGAAAGAGAATTGGGGAAACAGGAAGAAGGAGGGAGAGACACTGCAGCCACCGCCAGGACAAGCAACATGTCAAGACGCCGGTAAGCCACCAGCCACGTGGCAAGGTATAGATTTATAGAAATGGGTTAATTTAAGATATAAGAACAGTTAGCAAGAAGCCTGCCACGGCCATACAGTTTATAAGCAATATAAGTGTCTGAGTGATTATTTTATACGTGGATTGTGGGACTGCGGGGCCTGGTGGAACCTGGAGAGAAGCCCTCCAGCAATACAAGTTCGAAAGTTAAAACTTGGAGTTTCCTATAAATTTAAGTGTCCCCCCCCCCCCGAAATGACCCTTTGACTCTGGGTCATTTTCTTAAGAGGTCCTAGTATTTGCTGTATTCCTGATACAAACTGTTTCTCTAGGCCTCACCCACAAGGCAGAACAGGAAGTTCTCATCACCACCATCATCCTAAGTGTCTTTGTGTGGCTGTTTCAGAATGGCGGGACTGTCACGTATCTTTCCTGCTTGTTCACGAAGTTAGCACTCACGGTGCGATCACCGTAGGTAATGGGTTTGGAGGTTCCCACTCCGAGGCTGGCTCAGTTCCCAGGCTGCCCTGAGCCTATGCCCTTATCTGTCTCCCCTCCCCCCCCCATCTCCTGGCTCCTTGGCTCTCTCTTGGCTAGTTCCTAGAACATGGCACTGATAGCCACAAGTTGAAGTGGGGCCCACACTTCCACACTTTCTACGGCCACCTTGGTTGAGTTGCATTCACCAATTTTTTGTGTAGAAATTTCACAAACATGATTAGATAATTTCTATTTTTCATTTTGACTCCAGCAGAGTCTGAGGATAATCTAGGACATGATTGAACTTCTTCAGAATTACCCTTACGCTGCTGCCTATTTTCTGTGGGTTAAACCTATGCACATAACATTCCAGTTTTCCAAGGCGAGTTCGACTACGCAAGTAGAATCTTCCTCTCCTCCTAGACATGTCTGAAATTTCAAAGCAAGCAAGCACTAGGACAGTTGAAAGCCTTTGCAGCCCTACACACTCTTATCTTTGGAAGCTTCTATCACTTCCTGGAAACTATATTAAAATGCATTTTAAGTCAACATTCAATGTAGTTTTAGATGTAGAAAAAAATGGAAATATTTTTATTTTTTATTTTTTTTGTTTTTTTGAGACAGGATTTCTCTGTATAGCTTTGTGCCTTTCCTGGAACTCACTCTGTAGCCCAGGCTGGCCTCGAGCTTGCAGAGATCAGCCTGCCTCTGCCTCCTGAGTGCTGGGATTAAAGGCACGCGCCACCACTATTTTTATAAAATGTGCACTGAAATAATGTTCATTCAGATAACATTTGATTTACATGTAGCTGTAAATTATTGGCTTTGCTATTTATTTTTGGGAACTCCTTTGTAGTGAAATGGGATGTACAAATGTTTTGAATAACATTAATTGTTTATTACAGTTCAAGTTAATTGAGCCTCATAATACACTTTTAGACAACTGTTCAATTTTTATTTTGCAATTTTCTCTTTTCATTTTGGTATCAAGGATAGTTCCCACATGATTTGAAAAAGGTTATACTTCCCAAAAAACTGTGTCTGTATTGCTGAGTGGATCAACTATTCTGAATTTGTGGGGATTCTGGGTGTTCTAAACACAAGTCTGCTTTCTGATCCTTCTTTTCTGGCATTTCTCCTTCTCTCCTTTCCCCCTGCACCTTACTTCTGTTTCGGCATCTTAATACGAATCACAGCTGTGAGTATAATCAGCTCACCTGGTAGACACAACACAGCCATGTTAAAGTGATGAAGGGTAAGTAAAGCACAGGCTTCTCTGCAGGTGCACAGAATGATCCTATGGCTAAAATAGAGTCCAAAAAAGTAGCATTGTCCTGATCATCACCATCATCACCATCGCTATCATCACCATCACCATCATCACCATCACCATCTCTATCATCATCATCATCATCATCATCACCATTGCTATCATCACCATCACCATAACCATCACCATTAGCATCATCAGCATCGTCAACCATCACCATCTCTATCATCATCACCATTATCATCATCACCACCATCATCACCATCACCTTCATCATCATCATCTTCACCATCATCATCCTCTTCACCATCATCATCACCATTATCATCATCACCACCATCATCACCATCACATTCATCATCATCATCTTCACCATCATCATCATCATCACCATCACCATCACCATCATTACTATTACTATTTTTTTTACCCCTTTTATAAGGCATAATACCAAAGCTGGAAACCAAGGCTGTGTGGAGTCTGAACGGAAGCACTCAGCCCCATCTGAAAAGCGAGGCATGAGGAAGAGGGAAATGGCTGCCGGAAGATGGGAAGCAAAGAGCTGCGTGGACTGTGGGCCAGATGGCAGAGTCCAGAAAGAGCCCTTTCCTGCTCCCGCGTCTCTTTGCTAGATAAAGTTCGTCTTTCGGGAATCACCTGGCCTTGACTTTTATTCATTTATCTTTTGGAAAGTCATTGTTTTCTTGCTGCTCTTTGTGATGCCTTTTACAGTCAATGTAGTAAACTGCATGTGTCATACACACTACAGAAACTTTCTCACAAAATGGCTTTTTACGTTGAAATTTTAAAGCCACATCTTTCTGTTTCCTTAGTTTTAGACCTACATACATTTGTATGTACTTATAGATATAGATTCCCTCTATAAGTACATAAATTTCATTAAGTTTCCTATTAAGTCTTTAATTCATCTATGTTATAGAAGTTCTCTTAGTGTATACTATAAATCAAGTGCCCAAATTTTTCTTTTTAAGTATGTTATCAGTTATGACAAAACCATTTATAAAATAATTATTTTTCTTATTCATTCCTCATTAATAGAAATGTATTGTAAACTATGAATTAAGTTCCATTTTAGGCTATCTTATTTATCCTGTTTTTTATAATCCAATAATATTATATATTATTATAGATTTAGAATGTTGATTTTTTAGAGATTTATTTATTTGTGTTTTATGTGTATGGGTGCTTTGCCTGAATGCATATCTGTGTATAGTCCCACCAAAGCCAGAGGTGATATCAGACCCCTTGGAACTGGAGTTTCAGACCATGGTGAGCTGCATCTGAATGTTGGTACCTGCTTCTGGGTCCTTTGGAAGAACAGCCAGTAGTCTTCACCACTGAATCATCTCTTTAACCCTAAGAATATTTATCATTATTTTTTTAAAAAAATATCTTATTTGCTTATGTTTTCAGATGAATTTACAATTCCTTTGTCAAATTTTGAACCACTGGAATTTTTATTTGAAGTAAACCAGACTCCCCTTGTTTGCTTTGTTTTTTATATTCAGGAATACTTATTCACGTGTTCTGTGGTCTCACTAAAGATCGTTTCCCCCACCTCCCTGATTATGTTGTTAGTGAGGTCAAATCACACAGACCGATGTCGGTACACAGGCACGGCACGTCTTTGCTGCCAGTTAGTTTGAAAGGAGAAATAAGGAAAGCCACTGAGCTATCATGAACTCTCCCCTTGAGCATCTCTGCAGCTCACAGCTTAGCTCTTTATGGCTGTAACTGCACACAGTTGTCCTCCCTTCAATGTTAAGTGGCTTATTCCAACAGCACTTTGTTTGAACTTCCTTTACCTCCTGTAATTAATAGTGATTTTCTCACTGAGCTGATACAGATAAGCACTTGGTGTCATGCTTAGCAGTAGCACGGGAATGTGAGGAGGGGATGGAACAAGGGGAGTTCCTGCTTTTGGGGAGGATTTAGCCTGGTTGGGGAAGACAGAGAAATGAACTTCTAAATGGATCAGAGCGTACCAGGAGGTGTTAGGAGCATGAATAAAGACAGGTAGGAGTGGGTGAGGGGCCATTGATACACAGTAGTCAGTAAAGACCTTTCCCTTAAGTTGACACTGAATGGAGACTTGCAGGGAAGACAGAAAATGTGCCATGCAGACACGAAGCTTGAGGAATAGTCCAGTGAGAGGGGACATCAAGGAAATAGAAGAGGCTGTTCCTTAAAGGAACAGGACCAAACAGAAGAGCAGTCAGTTTTGGGGAAATATAACTAACACAATCTTCTCCCTCTGCAGAAATCTTTTTCCAAAAAAGTATAAGAACATAAAAGCTTTAAAGCAATCATTGAAAAAGCCTTGAATCATTTCACTGGGGGATCTGCTGGGAGATGGCCAAGACAACAGAACAAAACAAAATAAAATGAAACACACACACACACACACACACACACACACACACACACACACACACCCACACACACACCCACAGACACACACAGACACAGACACACAGACACACACAGACACACACACACAGATACACACGAACACACTTCCAAGAGATCTAGGCCTTAGGGAAGAGAATCCAATAGGACCTTTTTTTTTTGTTGTTAATCCTAGATTCATCTGGTAATTGGGGATGATCTTCAGTTTAGTTAGCTGGCTTTATTCAGAAGAAAGCCCATCTTTATGAGAGGATGCAGTTTTAGAAGATATCCACCTAGGTTGGGCTCCACATTCCCTCAGCCTTGTGAGGCAGAGGTATGACCACCCTTGAAATCTATAGTCGAAGGCATGACTTCCTTCTACTTGAGAAAGAACTGTTCACCAAGATGGAATGAAGCCTGTCTAGTTTTTAGGATTCATGTACATTCCTGAGACATTATGGGGGTGTACTTAAAAGTTTTCTACAGTTAATCCTCTGAGGAAAGGTGGTGTATGTGTTCTCTCTTATTTTTCAGTAGGAAGAATGAAACCTCATATTTTAATTTCTCTTTGTCTTTATGTAGGCGATGAGTCAGGAGGAGAAGCAGGCCATTGGCAATGTCAATGGGTCAATTACTGGGAAGTAATGAGGAAAGAAGTCATTTTATTTTTAGGGATGCTGGGGGTTGAATTCAGGGCCTTGTATGTTAGGAAATCACTCTTCCTCTGGCTGTAGCCTTAGCCCCATTTTTCTTTCTTTCTTTTCTTTCTTTCTTCCTTTCTTTTTCTTTTTTTTTAAATACGGAACTCTCACCTATTGCTTGGAGAGCTTTAGAGTCTGAACTAGAGAGCTGAAGAGGAGCCTCAGTCATTGAGAGTGCTACTGGGCTTGGAGGAGGAGCTGGTAAGTGAGGTGGGCTTAGTTATACAGCGCTTTGATTATGACCCAATATGGGTTTTAGGTGGCATAGTGGGAAGACGGAGATGTGAGGGCCCGAGCTTCAGTTAAGGAAACGAAGGTGTAAACGGCAGTGTTTAAAAACCAGGCCTCTTTCTTCCCCTTCGCCTTCTCCTCCCTTCTATATCTCAAGGTGCTCAAGGGCAGGGATTATCTAATCTGCGCTGAGTGAAAAATGAGCCCGCACACTGTGCTTGATTACAGCTGAGGGGACAGAGCCATGTGTCAACCTGAATACCCCCTTTTCCCTTCTCTTTCAAATATTTATTGAGCATCTGTGGTGGAGCAGACACTGGGAGATAAACTGGATGAGATGATTTTTCTGCCCTCAGGAAGTTCACTGTCTACTTGGGAGAGATGTAGGGTGTCTGGATAACTTCAGTGCAGGGTAATAAGTTCCGTGATAGTGGTGTACACCGACTCTCTCAAGTAACATTTATTTGTGATTCCGTAATTGTTCCTCAACATTGCTATTCAAAAGTATCTGCTTATATCCAGGCAAATTTTAGTGAAAATATTATTTTAAGAGCTAGTTTTTTTCCTTCCTTTTCTTTTTCCTTTGCTATATCTGAGGGAAATATATTTTTCTGACTCAAGTGTGTATGTGTTATACGTGTGTAAGTGTTGCATGTGTGTGAGTGCTGCATGTGTGTTAAGTGTTGCTTGTGTGTATATTGTATGTATGTGTTGCATGTGTGTGTTGCTTGTGTGTATATTGTATTGTGTGACTGTTTTATGTGTGTGTTGCATATGAAAGTGTGTGCTGCGTATGTGTGTGTGTGTGTGTGTAGGTTGCATGCATGTAAGTGTGTGTGTATATGTTGCATTCACAGGAGTGTGCAGGTATGTGAGGGCTCATTCATCCATATGGAGGCCAGAGCTGGACATGGGGTGTTCTTCTTCAATTGCTCTACCCCTTATTGTCTTGAGACAGGGTCTATCCATGGATTGGAAACTCACCATTTCAGCTAAGCTGGATAGTCAACAGCTCTTGGAATCTGCTTGTTTCTAGTTACCAGTGCCGGGCTTCCTGGCATGACATTTGTATGGGTGCTGAGGACTGGAACTCATGTCTGTAGATGCTCTTACCACAGAGCCATCTTTCCAGCCCGGCTGATGGTAATGCTTAGCAATGTGAAGGAATAATTAATTATACGTGAGGCCTGCATACATCTTTATTTTGGCAAGTACATGGGAAGAGTCCTTTGATTGCAGCTACTATCCAGGGAGATTCTAGCACTGAATAAAACATTCAAAATCTCTCCCCTTCATGCGATGTGCACCTTGGTGATGCTTTATCAGCTTTGTCCCTGTTGACAGAAGAGGGAGTCTTTCCTCTAAGAGAGGTGGGGAGGTTTCCCATCACGTCCAAATAGAGCACTTCCTAAGTAAGAGAAACCAACACCTTTGCTGTGAGCTGGTCATGATTTCCTCTCCTCCTCCTCTTAATTCACTTATTGGGTCACAAGCTGTTATTTGCTGCCCTTTCAATGTGATCCCAAAGAAGAAAATGTAAAGGAGAATGGATGTTGTGCAGAGCCGTGTGAACGGGTGCTTCACCTCAGAGCTTGTGCGGGAGAGGAGCAGTAATTACATCTGAAATTACAATAGAAATTGGGTTTAAAACTTAATAGAAAAGAAGCCCTCATGCTTGAGTGCTAATTACAAAGAAAAAATTCTTAAATAAGGACAGAAAGAGAGGAGCCCTTCAAAAGCTAAGACATTTGAATATGCAATAAGAGAAAATGCCGTATTTGTAAACTGCAGGAAATGGAGCAGATTCCGGTTGCAGCACGTATTAGAAGAGTTGGGGACAATGTCACTGCTGCAGAAGCAATCTGGCCGCCGCTCTACTTCATTATTTTAGCCTTGCACTCTGATTTTAAAGGTATTCAAGTGATTAGAAATGCGGGGACTATTCAGATGTATACTTTTAAATCTAGGAGGCAGCTGCAAAGTGTGGCTACGTATTAACTCTAGAGACTTCATAAGACACGGCCCTTTTCTACCTCAGATTCCTTAACAGAAGAAAGGAGTGATTCAGTGACTTATAGGATTTCTTGCTTACAAAGAAGATTTAAAAATTCCATGACCAGGGATGGGAGTGTAGCTCAGAGGTAGAGTGCTTGCATCGAATGTATGAGACCCTGGGTTCATTTCCCAGCATGCTTTCTCTCCACCTAGTTGCAGGGCTTCATTTGGGTATTCATATAATTGATCTTCTGAGGTCCACATTTGTGGTAATTCCTTGAGCCTGATTGAGCAGTTTCTTTATTCAGACGGACTTACACACATATATAAACATATGGCATTCGCTAAGATTTTATGGTGAATAAATCCCATGGAGTAATCAATAGGCAGTGTTTTCAATATTTCAAGCAGATTTAATTTAGACAGAGGCAAAAGTGTATATTTTGTGAGAAGTCTCAGTGTTCTTGAAGAAAATTAACTCTATTATTTATTAAATAGTCACAAGGTAAAAATCACATATGATACTCTGTGTGCTAGAAACTGTGCTAAGTGTTTGTGGACCTGATATTCTTCAACACTAGTAAGAATTAGATACTATTATTGCCAACTTTCAAATGAAGAAATTGAGACAGAGAGTTGATGTGACATTACTCAGCTCTGAGGTGACCAATGTTGGCCTGGCTCATCCTTAAGCAGTGGCTCTTCTTATTCTTTTAGATGTCAGGAATATGTTAAAACGAGTCAAATACCTGTCTTGGAGGAGTTTCAGATTAATAGGGGAGACAAGAAAGACTAATCTATGATCCAATAGGAAAATGTCACTGAAATGTCAAAATTATAAAAGCATGTTGGGGAGATTGTTCTCAGACTGGGTGAAGCTCAGAGACAAAAAGGGATGTGTTGGTGAGAGAGGTGTGAGAAACCCCAGCAATTCTGACTGCCTAGTTTCTAGCAGATGGAGAAATCCGAACATTGTGAAAACAAATCTCTTTATTTTATGTGTATGTTTGCCCTCATCTGTTTCTGTAAACTACATGCACACAGTCCCTTGAGAGCCTGAGAGTGCTGGAGAGGGTGTCGGGTCCCCTGGAACTGGAGTTACAGAAGGTTATGAGCTGCCACGTGGATGCTAGGAACAGAACCGGGGGCCTCTGCAAGAGGACCAAGTGCTCTTAACTGCAGATCTGTCTCTCTAGCCCCATCTTTCCAGTCCGTGAATGTTTTTGAAACTCTTCTTTTTAGAGAGGTGGTATGGCGAGTGGTGATGTGAACCTGAGCATTCATTCCAAGCTGTGATGTTAGCGAGCCCATGATTGAGACAGAACCAGGAACTTCGAGCTGTTTGTTTACTTATCCTTCTGTTCACTCAGTACATTTTCATTACATATACTCTAATATTTTATATATTACTTCAACACCTTAATTCAATACGCATACACTGAAGCACAAGCATTTACTGTGTTCAGTATGGATAGTGCAAATAAATGTAGTTTGATCCCTTTCTCAACATCATTTAATAGAAAAGCCAGGAAATAGACAAGCTAAGCAGTGATAATTCCAACAGCAGCAGGGTGGCAATGATAGAATTTTGTTCCCTCTCTGGCCAGGCTCCTTTACATTCAACTATTTGCATGCTTCATCTCATTTCATCTCAATAGTGTCTCTCCAGGGCAGGTTCATATCACACCTGACATTTAAAAAGGACACGTGACCACCTCGTGGTCCCAGAAGTGGATCTGGACAGGCTATAGTGGTAGCCTCTTATTTATTGGTGTCCATTCTAGGCTCCAAAGACTGAGAGCTGACAGACGTTGTTCTGGGAGGAAGTGGTAGTGGAGTTGGGTAAGACCACAGAGGAGGTAGGACTGGAGCTGTACCGCCCTGGAAGTGGGAATGCACCCGTTTGTGGACCTGTATACCAGGAGTCCAGGGCGGCTGGTCTGACTTGGACTGGCAGAGCATGTCTTAGTTACTTTGCTTTTGCCATGATAGACACCGTGACCCAGGCAACTTATAAAAGAAAGCATTTGATATGGGGCTCATGGGTCCAGAGACTTAGAGTCCGTGACCATCATGGTGGGGAACATGGCAGCAGGCAGGCAGGCAGGCAGGCATGATGCTGGCCAATAGCTGAGAGCTCACATCTTGACCCACAAGCACCAGGCTAAGAGTGCTAACTGGGAATGGTGCAAGTCTTTTGAAACCTCCAAGCATCCACCCCCATCCCACCCCAGTGACACACCTCCTCCAAAGGCCACACCTCCATATACTTCCCAAATAGTTCTGGGAACTGGGGACCAAAGTATTTAAGCATGTGAGAATGCCTGCCAGGGGCATATTCTCCTTCAAGCCACCGTAGAACACGCCCTCAGTACCTACATTGTTTGGCTTGTGAACTGCCCTCCCCATGTTCTGATATGCTTGTTATTCCCTATTTCCTTTCTGTAATATTCAAAGAGTCTGAGACTAAGACAGGGCTTTATCTTTGGGACGTCCCCATTCAGCCCATTAGAAGGTTTATTAGAGCTTGTATTCTACAGTTTTCTTTCTTGCAGTGTTTTGTAGCTATGCTTTAAATTACGGACTCAATTTCTTTAATAGATAAAGGGCCATTCAGGATGCAGGAGAGACGTCTCAATGGTTAAGAGTTCCTACTCTCCTGTAGAGGACCTGAGTTTGGTTCCCAGCACCCATGTTAGGTGGCTCAGAAACAGCCTGTGTCTCTAGCTCCAGGGGGACTCCCAAGTCTCTGGCCTCCAGGGGGCTCCTACGCTCACATGCTCACATGCACATACCACCCCACCCCCATCCCCACCCCATCCCCACCTCCATCTCCACCCCATCCCTACCCCTCAACCCCTTTGGCAACACCCACACATTTACACCTTATTAAAAACACTGGTAAGGCTACCTTTACCTATTTCTTTCCCCCCTACTGTGCTGGGGACTGAATCTGAAGCCGTCCACATGCTAGGCAAGGCACTCTATCAAAGAGCTACATCATCACATCACCTATTTCTTTCTTTTCCTTCCTTCCTTCCTTCCTTCCTTCCTTCCTTCCTTCCTTCCTTCCTTCCTTCCTTCCTTCCTTCCTTCCTTCCTTCCTTCCTTCTTCCTTCCTTCCTTCCTTCTCTCCTTTCTTTTTTAAAATCTTGTGTTGTGTTTAGGTTAGAGGACAGCTTTGTGGATCTGATTCTTTCCATTTACCTTCATGTTGCTTCAGGGAATTGAACTCAGGTCTCTAGGTTCACCCTTAAGTGCCTTAATCCACGGTGCCATCTCACCAACCCTGCCTTTTTTTGAGGTAGCCCCCCCCCACATTGTCAGTAGTCTAAGGCTTATAATTTTTGTTGGTTTTTCTCAGAGTACCAACTTACAATTTAATCTATGTGTCTCATTTTTTCTTGTTCTCAATTTTATTGGTTTCTGATGTTTTTATTTTATTCTTTTCCGTTTATTTTGGCAGTGTTTTGGCTCTGCCCCCTTGTTTCTTAAAGTGGAAGCTTAGGTAGTTCATTTCAACTCATTCTGATCTCCTCATGGCATTCGGTGCTGCATCTCTTTCTCCTTCTCCAGTCCTTGTTTTATTTGTACCTTCCACATTTCTTTTTTTTTTCTTTTTTTTTTTTTTTTTTTTTTTTTGGTTTTTCGAGACAGGGTTTTTCTGTGTAGCTTTGCGCCTTTCCTGGAACTCACTTGGTAGCCCAGGCTGGCCTCGAATTCACAGAGATCTGCTTGGCTCTGCCTCCCGAGTGCTGGGATTAAAGGCGTGCACCACCACCGCCCGGCTCCTTCCACATTTCTATATGCTCTCTTTTAATTTTAATTCACTTCAACATGTTAATTTTTTCTTGATTTGTGAGTTATTAAAAAAGGGTGGTTGTTATTTATTTTCCAAATATTTGTGGTTTTAATAGTTTTTTTCTTTCTGTAATTAATGCAAATTTAAAGTTATCGTGGCCAGAGAACATACTCTGTCATATTAAATTTTAAAGTTGGTTGAAGCTAGTGTCATGCTCGAAAGTGTGTTCTGTCTCCGTGCATAGAAAGGACAGTGTATTCTGTTGTCTAGTGTAATGTTCTGCTAGCATCCCTCAAAATGTTGGTGTTGAAGTTTTTTCTGTCCTTACTGGTTTTCAGTCCACCTATTCTCATGTTGAGTATTGTCACATATTCAATAATGACTGTTGATTTGACTATCAGGGTTTATCACGTTTGTTCAATATACTTTGAGCTCTATTTTAGGTGCATAAATACTCCTAAACTGCTATGTTGTTTTGATCAACTCATAAATTTTTTTCTTTTGGAATGCCCTTTGAAGTTAATATAGTTTTTGACAACTGGTCGACTAGTCAACTGACCAAGATGGCCTTGCCATGTGGGCATAAGAACCTTTGTATGTCATTTGGCAAAATGTAAAAAGCTAGGCGTTAGCTATTTTAATACAAATAAATGCTTGTAATTTTTTTGCATTGGGGAAACCAACCTCTTCTCCTTCTTAACTTTATTAAGAAGATGTAACTCTTTGGAGTCAGCCATCTTCATACAGAGAATTTAATTTATGGGCTGAGTATGTTGTAACACTAGCCGTCAAATTGTAATTTCAGTTATTCCTATCCGGGCTGTTTGCCTTTTATGATAGAACTAAGGAAAACATCAGATAGGGACACAAATAGATTAAATATAAATCTAAAAATAGATTAAATAGATTTAAAAATTTTTAAATCTATTTTATTTAAAGTAAATGAGAATCTGGAAAGGTTAGTTTAGATAATATCAGCAGTTTTACTTATAAGTTCCAATTATTACTTAAATCTTTGAGAAAAAACAAACCAAAAGCCAATCTACAGGGTTGATGTTTGAACACCTCAAGAATGAAAACAAATGTCATCATGTTCAAATGAGAGTCTTACTTCCTCATTTGGACTTAAATGGTATTAGGAATTATTTTCCCAGATTTACATGGTGATGTGGGGAGCAGAGGAAGCCTTGAGTGAGTGTGTGTGAAAAGTGGACGAAGTCCTGAGTAAACATGTACTGTGGACGTGGGCATGACCATGTCTGGAACCAATGCCACAGATGCATGTGAAATTGTTGAAGTTTGTCCCCCTTCCCCTCAGGGTCAGGCTCAGAGGGGCGGCAAAGCCTCCTCTGGTCCAAGTGTGAACGATGACAGTGTGTGCAGGGATGAGTGTCTATGAAATCAACCAGGGTGTGTGAACACTAGCAACTGCAGTGTCTGCCTCCTGGGTGCTACAGACCGAAGTTGCTTGCCTATAGACTCCTTTCATGGAGACTGGCAACTCCTCCCCTGTGTTGTGCAGGTGAGAGCGCTAAGGATTCTGGGTTGGTGGGTTGTTGTGTCACTCCATCAGAGTGGGCATGGCCCGCCTGACCCCAGCTTTTCTGGATGTGTGTCAGTCTGTCTGGTCCTTTCTTCATGTCCTTGCCACCCCAGTCAATTTCCAGGACCAAGCTGCACTGCACATGGTGTGCTGTAAGTTACCGTTTCCTTGACAATGGCAGCAGTTATAGTTGTATTTTTGCAAACCCCTATTTAATATTTTCTTAGTTTATATGTCTGTAATTTTATTACAAAGATGCAATTGGTAAATGGCTTTTCTATGTATTTCAACTTAGAAATGTTGCGTAATTATTTTTTCTATTTCTAAATAGTTTATCTATCTATCTATCTATCTATCTATCTATCTATCTATCTATCTATCTATCTATAATTACACTTGTTTGCCGAGGGGCCATATGTCACAGAGAACTCGTGGCGGTCAGAGGACAACTTGTGAGAGTCAGTTTTCTCTTTGCCCCATGTGCGTTCTGAAGAATTCAACCCAGGAGGTCAGGCATGGCAGCAAGAGCCTTTTCCTGCTGAATCATCCTGTGCTCTAACATTGCTTGATTAGTTTCCTGCTGACTTTCTCCTAATGTACGACTTTTTTTTCCTGGATACTGTTCCATTTTTCCTTTCAGGAAAACTGCGTATAATTTGTCTGGCATAAGACAGTTCGTGTAAGACCTCCTGAGCCCAACTTTCCTGTCTTCTTTATCTTCGGATCTCCTGGTTCTTCCTCTCAGGAACCTGTAACCGAAGAACAACTTGATATTCTTAAAAATAACATTGCACACATTTAATAAAAGATGAACTAATGTAAAATCAGGGATGGAAAAGAGTCTCTCAAAGGTAGTGAACTTTTTCAGTAATAAGAGTGTTAAATGTGGGTTAAGAGGAGAAGCTGAAATCTTGTGATATTTTTTTTAAATGTGGCAAAGATGCCGTCTGATGGCATGCAATTTGAGCTACGTAATCAACAGCCTTGCTCTTTTCAACGTGATCTGACTTGTGTCTCCATCTCAAGGAAGGCTTCCCAGGGGTAGAAACCGACTTACAGCTTTGACTCAGAGTATGTTTTCTACTAGGGTAATCGTGTAGAGCGGATCTTTCCACTCGGACGTTGTAGCTGTATACGTCTATCTCATTTACACCCCCCTGCTTTATTCTATCTGTTGGTGCTGGGAATTGAACATAGCTCCTCACATACGCTAGACAGGGGTGCTACCACTGAGCTATAGTCCCAGCCCTTACTTAGTTTTGTTTTTATGGAAGCAAAGACTGGTATAACATTTGGGCCACCTTCCAAAAGATGTTGAGTGCCAATGAAAGTTGGGGAGACTAGAACTCTGCTGTGACTGGTAGCGAAACACGACGATTTTTGTAAACCCTACGAGGTGCAACTACCTGATCACTGTCTCCCCATGTGAGATGAGTGAAATTTTTATTTTTTTATTTTTATTTTTTAAATTTTAAATGTCGAATGTCATTTCTTGAAGGGGGTAGGAGGTTAAATACAGGCTTACAGCACAATGGGAGGACCCTGGAGGGCAGAAGTTCACTACTGATGTTTTACAATCTTGCATCTAAGCTGTTAGCACCCATTATTCAGGATACACAGACAAGGAACTTCCCTTAAGCATTCAGGAGGGTGGAACCTGGCAGGGGATTAACATTGGGAAGATATCAAGGTCAAGGTCTGCAAGCAAGGCAACAGTTACCCAAAACAGGGGCGAGGGCCCTGAAGGTCCCCCTTTTATTAAAAAATGAGCTTCTGACTTGGGTTGCATGGGACATCAGCAGGTCACCTTACCCGTCATGGAGACGCCTGCCCAGGCCACACAGGTGCTCTGTCTTAGGTTGGTGAGTGCCCCCCAGGTATTACCCATCTCTGAATACTCATTATCATACCGGCAATCGTGTGTGAGCTGCATGGTTAATTGCTGCCAAAGATCTCAAAGTGGCACTGGGCTTGCAATTTGTATGTTCGATAAAGAAAAGACCAACAGAGGTCCTATTTCACCCATAGCCAGTAGGCTAAAGGCAACTGAGCCATTCCCTTCCTTAACGGGCCATACTGTACATTGGAGTCCTTGTAAGATAGTATCCCAAAAGTGACTGGAACTTGAGTTTATAAGTTTATAATTTTCAAAGCCAATCGACATGTATATAACTACTGAATTAAATTTATCATGCCCAATAGAATGAAAGATTAACTAACTGTGGTAGCTACTTTTGTTGCCAGGGTCTCCACTGTGCTAGCTGTAGTAAGCAATTATGAAATGGTAATCCCAGAAACAGTAGCAGTGGTGTGCACCATTGTTATAACAGCAACAGAGGCAGCAGCAATGTCAAATTCGAGATGAGTGAAAATTTGTCTGGCACTAAGTTAAATGGGAGGTGAAGACTCAGTTTTAAAATCAAATTGACTGTCTGGTGCTGACGGAGGATCTAGAACAAGAATGGGAATTCTGGGATTGGAGAATTGGCTCAGTGGTTAAAAGCTGGGTAGGTGTAACGGCTTGCCTGTAATCCAAGGGCTCTGGAGGTGGAGACAGGATCCTTACAGCAAGCAAGCTAGCTAGACTAGCTGCATCCATGAGCTCTGGGTGCAAATGAGAAAGACTCTGCCACAAGATATAAGGTAGAGAGTGATCGAAGAAGATACAATTGGACAAGCACATACGAGCATATGCATCTGCATACACATGTACCCCCACACATGTGAACATACATACTCATGTATGGATACCATATACACATGAAAAACAAGGAAAAAGAATCAGATGGCTAAAGCAAAGAGTTTATTTCTGGCCCCAATTCTATTTCAGTGGTCTGCATGTCTGTTTTGGTGCCAGGACCATGATGGTTTTGTGTTTTTTTTTTTTTTTAAACTATAGTTTTGTAATACAATTTGAAGCCAGGCTGTGATGTCTCCAGCATTGTTCTTCACTTTGCTCAGGATTGCTTTGGTTATTTGGGGATCTTTTGTACTTCCACATGAAGCACAATTATGATTATGAAAAGCACAATTAATTATGAAAATGTAATTAGATTTGTAATGGGGATCACATTGAATCTGTGGATTACTTTTGATAACCAGGCCATTTACATTGTATTTTATGGTTGCACATACATGGGAGTCTTTCTATCTTCTGTAGCATGAATCTTAAAGAGTCTTATTAATAAAATAAAACCTGAGGCCAGTTATTGGGGTGAACTGGAAGATCAGAGAACCAGAACAAGCCACAGCTAACCTCACCTGGCCAACTTCTCAGCTGGTCTTGTTTCCTCATACTGGAAGCTTCTGTGTCCTCATCCCAATGGCTCTCAGCTGAACTGTGCTGCTAGAAGCCTGAAAGCTTAACCAGCCAAATGCCTCTAGTTTGCCTCTAGTTTCTGGTCCTCACGCCTTATATATCTTTCTGCTTTCTGCCATCACTCCCTGGGATTAAAGGCCTGTGTCACCATACCTGGCTGTTTCCAATGTGGCTTTGAACTCACAGAGATCCAGACAGATCTCTGCCTCTGGAATGCTGGGATTAAAGGTATGAGTGCCACTTTCTAGCCTTTGTATCTAGTGGCTGTTCTGTCTCTGACCCCAGATAAGTTTATTAGGGTGCACAATATTTTGGGAAACACAATTTCTTCGGTGTTTTAGGGCCTTTCTGTGGAGGAGGGTACTGGGTATTGAACCCAGGGTCTTGCACATGCTAGGTAAGCAGCTTACATTTGAGACACATGCTTAGCCTTCTTGTAGAGGTCTTTCACTTTCTATGTGAGATCTACATCTGGGTGTGTTTTAGGCCATTGTGAATGGAATTGTTTACAATTTCATTCTCAGCAATTTTATTTCCTGATATTTCTATTTGGCTTTATAAACTGCTACTTTGCTGATAGAGTTGATCATACATGGGAGTTTCCTGGTAGAGCCTTTAGGGTCTTAAGTGTAGTGTCATAGGATCCACAAACAGGGTGATTTTATGTTTCCTACCTCATTTGTTTATGTCTCTTGGTTTATGTCTGTGACTTAGTTCTTGTTTAGGTACTGTATTGAATCAGATTGGAAAGATCAATACCCCTGTCTCCATTATTGACATTAGAGGAAATGTTTTCAGTTTTTTTTTCCATTCAGTATAATGCTGACTATATCCAGGCTTATTGTAGATCGCTTTTATTTTGTCGCGCTATCATCCTTAATCTATTAGTTTTTTCCAGGGCTTTTAACAAGAAGGGATATTAAGTTTATGTCAAAGTCTTTTTTTCTGCATCTGTTCAGATAATCATTTGATCTTTTCTGCCCTTGCTTCTATTGATATGCTATGTTTATTGGTTTATGTATTCGAACCATTCTTGTCTCCCTGGAATGAAACCAATTTGACTATGGTGTATGATCTTTATAAAGTATTACTTAATTCAGTTTGCAAATATTTCTCTGAGGATTTTTACATGTAAGTTTATCAAAGTAACTGATCTACAGTTCCTATTTTAATAGTGTCTTTATTTTGGTATAAGGGAAATGGTGGCTTAAAAGAGTGAGTTTGGAATCATTCCTTGCATCTCTAGCTTGTGACCAGCACAAGGAGCAGCGGAGTTAGCTTTTCCTTAGAGGTCTGGTCGAACCCGGCCGCTGCCTGCTTCTGCACTTTTCCTTGTTGAGAGACCTTTTTTTATTACTGAACCTGTCTCAGTTCACATTACTGATCTTTTTATTTATATTCTTTATGTCTTCTTGGTTCAATTTTAGTGTCTCATATGTGATTAGAAATTAGTCCATTTCTTCTGGCTTTTCTATTTTTTAAAAAATATTTGCTACTGATACCCTGGCTTTCATCTCTAATTTCATTAATTTGGGTCTTTCCCTCTTCCTCTCTTGCCTGCTCACTTAATCTAGCTAAGGTTTTGTCAATCTTCTTTAGCTTAAAAAAAAAAAAAAACCTATTCATTCTATTTCATAGACATTTCGTGTTTTTCTTTTAGCTTCAATATCATTAATTCCTACCCTGGGAGTTGTTTCTTTCCATCTACTAATTTTGAAATTGACTTTTTCTTATTTTCCTGAGACCTTGAATTTATATTAGATTTTTTTGTGATGTTTCTTATGTTTTTAGTGAATGCCTTTATATCTTTAACTTCCCTGCCTCTGCTATGTTGCAAAGACCCTGGAAAGTTGTGTCTTCACTTTTGATTGTAGAAATTTAAAATTTAAAAACATCCCCTGGGTTTCATTCAAACATATACTGTTTCATCCTGGTGTTTGTACAGTTTCTGTTTCTATTGATTTGTAGTTTTATACCCCTATGATGTGATAAGACTCATGAAATATTTCATTTTTTGGTGGTTGTTAAGACTTGATTTATGGACATAAATGTGATTTATCTTAGAGAAAATTCCACAGGCTGCCGAGAGGAATGCATATTCACAACTGATTCATGGAATCATCTGTAGTTGTTTATTAACTGCCTATGATCCATGGAGTGCCTTAACTCTGAAATTTGTTGATTGTTTTTAACAGAAGGAAGGGTTTACTTAGGGTCCATAACAGTAGAACACAGGCATGGTGGTGGCTGGAGCAGGAATTTGAGAGCTGAGAGCTCACATTTCGAACAGGAAGCTGAGAGAGCACACTGGAAGTGGTATGTGGCTTTTAAAACCTCAAAGCCATCCTCCAGCAAGGCCACATCTCCTAAGCATCCCTTAACAGCACCACCAACTAGGTACCAAGTATTTAACCTGAGAATATGGGACATCTCATTTGAACCACCACATTCCACACCCAGGCTCTCCTTGTCTCATGGTCACATCATAATGCAATGTGCATTTAGTCTATCATTAAAGGTCTCTAGACTCTCTCTCAGTCTCAAGACTTTAAATCTGAAGTCCAAAGTCTCTTCTGAGACTCAGGATAACTTCTTAACTATAACCCTCTGTAGACAGTCACTACCTGCTAAGGGAAACAGTGGATCAGAAGATACAGTAAGCTGGGCACGTGGCTCAGCAGCAAGAACTACTCACTAGCATGCCCAGGCCCTGGGTTTCATCCCCATTGGCATGTAAAATGGACATGAGGCTTTGGGTCTGCAATCCCAGGACTTGGGGAGCAGAAGCAGGAGGATCAGGAGCTCAAGGTTTTCCTTAAATCCTCAGCTACAGTTTCAAGTTGAAGAACAGCCTGGACTAATGAGACCATGTCTGAAAAAAAATGATACAATGATTATAAATAAATAAATAAATAAACAAACAAACACGTATATATTTACACACACACACACACACACACACACACATATATACACACATATACTAAATTTCATAAAACAAGTACCATTGGTCATAAAGGGGCACGTAAACCCAGACAGAATAACAATGGGTGCCTTGAATGGAAGGCACCCAACCCTCATCAATGGGAGATTGTATAGACCAAAAAGATGAACCAATACTCCACACAGCCAAGCTTGCAACTCGTGAAAGCAAAGGACTGAAGTAATTTTCTGTTTCTAGAAAGGAATGACAAACAAAAGCTACAGATGGGATTCAAGGGGCCCAGGCTCCATCCCAAAATGGAAGCCAAACTTTGTTTGGCAGACAAAGAAACAGTTAGATTCTGTTTTTCTTTCTTTCTTTCTTTCTTTCTTTCTTTCTTTCTTTCTTTCTTTCTTTCTTTCTTTCTTTCTTTCTTTCTTTCTTTCTTTCTTTCTTTCTTCCTTCTTTCCTTCCCTCCCTCCCTCCTCCCTCCCTCCCTCCCTCCCTCCCTCCCTCTCCTCCCTCCCTCTTCTTTCTTTCTTTCTTTCTTTCTTTCTTTCTTTCTTTCTTTCTTTCTTTCTACTTACACTAATTTACTCCTGCGGGCTTGCTGGTTTATTGAGTCACTAATAGCCTTTTCTTTCTGAAGTCCTGTGTTGTGCGTCTTTCTTCTTCAATGTGTAGAATTCCTGTGCTATAGAGTGAGGGAACCTGGTTCTGTGTCTGCTGGTCTGGACACTTTGGGATGACTGCCCAGCAGTAAACCACCACAGAAGAGTGAAGAGGACCAGGAAATTGGGATAAATGCTGGGCAAGGGCTTTGACTTTTCAGGCCCAAGGAGCAGCAGCAAGCCACATGTAGCAACAAGATGGTGTGGGAGGCTCACCGAGCAAGTGCAGGCCTCTGGCTGAGTGCTATCATTCTAACCCCACAGGCAATGAACCTGTGGATGAATGACTCTTTCTATGGAGGGCGAGGCCAACAACTCTCACAGCCTCACAGCTAGAGCCCCCCTGCTTAAACCTCTTGGCTGGTCTGCATCCGACTGGTCCTCTACCAGCTGCCTCCCACCAGGCACTGAGGCAGGACATCCTCAGGCTCCTTGATCTACCATTGTTATTGTTTTCAGGTTTGCTCCGTCTCAAACCGTAGGCCTTCTTCCAGCACGGTCTGCAGGGGTGGCCCTCTAAGACATGGCCCGCAGTGTAATGGGCTTGTCCTCCCGTGCTGGCCTGCCCCACAGAAGTCATCTCACACCAGCTGCCTTTTAGCCGTGGGAACTGTGGGCCTCTCCTGTGCTGACCGGTCTGTTGTGCTAGGATTACCAGGCTCCCCAGGTCGAGGCTTCAGTTCTCATCTTCCCACTTTGGGACTGTGGACTGTTTTCTGTTCTTTCCCAACGTTTTTAGCTTTGCATCACTTCTTTCTTGCTTTTTCAACGCTCTCCCTCTCTCTTTTTCCTCCTGTTACCCTGACCCTTATTCACGGAGTCCATGGCCAATGTGTCTAAGCCACCCATCCATCCCAGAGCTCTTTTCTTGCCTTTTGTTCTCTCTTGGATTTCTTTTTAATACTCAAATCACAAAAGCAGAACTCCGTGAGGCTCCTCATTTGTTCTCGCTTACTCATTACCTGCACAGTGGCAGTTTCCGGATGTGTTGATTAAATTACAGAGGAATTTATTATCGGTTTAAAAAACAAAAACCCATGTAGTCTCCAGCTTCTAAAATCGACTTTCCACTTTGTAAAAGAAGTTTCTTTCTTTGAAAAATGATTTCTCACTCCCTTAAGTTTCAGCCACTAAGCCAGAAGAATTGTGGAAGTAGAGGATTGTCTTTTCCTTTCAGCCCTGTTCGCCATTAAGCTAGTTGCTTATGGCTTCCTCTTCAGTGAATTTAGAAATACCACCTACTATTGTTTCTGTTCCAGACAGCTTAAAACTACAAGATTCTGTTACTTACCATAGATCTGTTTTTCTGAGTCTGCTTCTTTTCACATGCCTGCTCTCTTGAGAAACAAGCTTTAGACGATGCTGATAATTTAAGAGAACAAACAAGCACTTAAATTTCCCAATGGGTAGACTACTCTCGGTTATCACGGCCCCGACACGGTCTCTGTAGGATAAGGGAGGATGCTGTCAGGGGTTCAGTTAACTCAGAGTTGCTGCAATTGTCTTTGCCATAGTGGGAGTTTTAGTGGTCAGCCTCGACAGCTCAATGAAATAACAGAGGCTTGGCAGACTCCACTGATGCTGGAAAACAATAAAACCAATATATCCTACAGATGAGACATTACATTAAATTCCCATCACGTGAGCTTCGGTGACTGTCCATGTGTCAGTTAAGAATCCCTGGGCATTTCTTTAAAACAGTATCTGATATCTCTGCTTTCTAGACCAACGTTCATTTTCCTTTTCCTACTGTTTTTATAACCAAACGTAACCAGAGGCTTTTTAAAAATTTGTTTTATTTATTTATTTTTTGATTTCCCCGCATACTCAGTATATTACTCATAGATCTCTTTGGCTTTTCCAAGTAACAAAAGTGATTTTTGTTTTGGAAAATGTCTTTGTGGGACTTCAGTATTAATAAATAGATTGACTATTAATTGTTAATCAGTGAATAACTGATCAAGGATATTGAAGTGCTTACCACAGGAGGGCTTTTCAGTCTTGTCTAGATACAGCTCAGTTGATGTACTCTTTCACATCTATGGGAATTCCATGGTTGAGCCTACCACACTAAGTCAGTCTTTTAGGCCACACCAGCCTTTGCAGGTACATCATCTCCTTTTCTCTTTCTATTCATCTTGTATCTTGCAGTCATCATCATCATCATCACCATCATCGTTGTCATCATCATCAAAATATCTTCCTTCTTCATTCTGTGCTTTGAAAATACTAGATCCACATTAACTAACAAGACAAAATCATTAGCAATCTCTTATTGTTGGAGGTGAATATTAATAAGTTTTCTGCTGCTTCTGCCCATCCCTTCTGTGTTCTAGTCACATGGGACTTCTTGCTGGTCTTCAAACAATGTCCCAAGTACTGACACACTCATGTTTTCCTTTCTTAGGTTTGGCATAAGGCACCTCCTTAAATGAACATCTCTGAGCTTACAGCCCTTTTTAGAAACAGGGGTTCTCTGGGACATAGGATGGTACATGTGCCCATAATTTCCTGCCTTCAATTTATATATATATATATATATATATATATATTTGCTATTCTTTCTTCAAAGAAGCGGCAAGAACTTGCCCTGTGAGTTAGTACATGCTATGTGAGGAAAGGGAGGTTGTGACTTGGCATCAAGGACCAGTCATTTCCGTTTTCCCAAAGGTGAGAAAAAAGTCTTCCCTGCTCTGTCTCCCTTCTCCATCAGAGTAGTGACCCTTGGGCACAGAGGCTCAACTGTGAGCGACAGATGTCCCTTGTCACCTTTCTCATGATACAGCGAGTGGCTCACAGTGAGAATTCTTACACTGAGGGCAGAGATTCTGCAGATGTGGATGTCTTTCCTGTCATATCTCACAACTAGAAGAGGCTTGTTATGGAGCTTCTTAGCAGCCATGCCCTGCTTCAGCCAAAACTCTTCTCTCATTGAGAAGACTCCCAGGAACTGGGTGTGGTAGTCCAGGCCTGTGATCTCAGCACTTGGGATGTGGAAACAGGTCTTAGACTGAGGCACTTGATCCATTTGGAGTTGGTTTTTGTGTAGAGTGAGGAAGACCAAGTTTCATCTTCTGCATGTCCATATCCAGTTTAAAACAAACAAACAAACAAACACAGTTGAAGATAGTGCCCTTTTCCCCCCTAGTTAGTATTCTTGGCATCCTTGTGAAAAATCAGGTGGTCATAGTTGCATGGACTTATATCCAGGTCTATTACTCTACTCTGTTGATCTATGTGTCTATTTTTGTGCTCTGTAGTAGAATTTGAAGTTAGGATTGTGATATCTCTCAGTCTATTCCTTATGTTCAGTATTGCTTTGGTTGTTCACGGTCATTTGTTGTTTCATATGAATTTTCAGATTGGTTTTATACATTATATTTCTGGGAAGGACGGCACTAGAATTTTGGTTGGTATTGGACTGAGTCTGTAGGTTGCTTTTGTTAGGTTTACCATTTTTCAATATTAATCTGCCTAATTCACAAGCATGGAAGGTCTTTTCATGTTTTTAATTGCTCTCTTCAGTGTTTTCAAGTTTAATGTACACTTTTTAAAAGAAGTTGTTGGGACTAAATAAACTTGGATTCAATAAAATGTTTCTTAATTATTTTAAAAAGAATCGAGCAAGTTGATAGACTTAATTTAATTCATTTAACAAACATTTATTGAGCACAGACTTTGGACCAGGCTTGTATGGGTAACAAAAATTAGCAATACAATCAAACATAATTACTTTCTCAGAACTTCAGACTTAGTTATGAGAGGCATTATAGAAACACTTGCTTCTGGAATTTTGTAAAGTACTAGGAAGGGTATTAGGAAGCATAAAAATGATTATCTTTTTCTGTCTTAGAAATGATGGTTAGAGACTGGTTGCCTCAAAGTATAGAAAAATGCTTTTTTTTTCTGTGAAAAAAATGAGACCAAATTCTCATATGGTCCCTTAAAATCTTAGCAAATTCTGTATAATCAGATCCCTTCAGTTATCTTTAAATTACTGACAAAGGAGGCACTTTGGAACTATTTGTATAAGAGCAAGGAACTATTTTATTTATTCTTTTTCAAGTCTCTCTCTCCCTCTCCCCCACTCTCTCTCTCTCTCTCTCTCTCTCTCTCTCTCTCTCTCTGTGTGTGTGTGTGTGATGTGCATATGCATGTTCATGTGTGAGTGAGGCACATGCATGCTGTGTGTATGTGTGGAGGTCAGAGGACAAGGTCCGGTGGTGATCCTGGCCTTTCCCACTGTTGAGAGAGTGTCCCTTGTTGTTTGCCACTGCATATACCAGGCTAGCTGGCCTGAGTGCCTCTGCCATGGGACCACTGGGACGACAGATTCCCATTGTGGTGCTTGGTATTATATAGTTTTAGGAACTCAAACTCAGGTCCTCACGCTTGCGTGGAAAGCACTCTTGCCCACTGCCCCATTCCACACCCCCAACTTATGTTTTCCCTTTTATAAAATAGAAAATAGTTTTTTTCTTCATATAATATATTGTGATTATGGCTTTTCCTCCCTCTGCTCCTCCCAGTTGATCTCCACTTATTTTCCCATGCAGATCTACCCCCTTTCTGTATCTCATTAGAAAACAAACAGGCTTCTAAGGGATGATGATGTGATAATAATTAATATAATATAATATAATATAATATAATATAATATAATATAATATAATATAATATAATATAATATAATATAATATTTGATATAATAAAACAAAAACTCACACATTGGATTAGGACAAAACAAACAAACAAATAAACAGAAGGAAAAAAGCCCAAGAAAAGGCACAAGAAATAGATGTAGATGCAGAGACTCACTCGTTCACACACTCAAGAATCCCATAAAACACTAAACTGGAAGCTATGATACCTATGTAAAGGACACTCTTTATGCCTTCTCTTCCATGGGGTTCCCTGGGCCCCAAGGGGAGGGAATGAAGACATCCTATTTAGTGTTAAATGTTCCAAGGTCTCTCACTCTCTGCATAATGTCTGGCTGTGGGTCTCTGTGTTTGTTCTCCTCTGCTGCAGGAGGAAGCTTCTCTGATGATGACTGAGCACTGTTCTATGAGTATAGCAGAATGTTATTAGGCGTCATTTTATTAACACTTTGTTTTTGTAGAACAGTAGTATTCGGTCTTACCATAGGTCCCAGGGCTGTCTAGTCTCAGGTTCTTGGTCACCCAAGCAGTGTTGAATATGGGTTCTATCTCGTAGAGTGAGCCTTAAGTCAAATTGGACATTGGTTGGTTACTTCCACAAGCTTTGTGCTGTCATTTCACTAGCATATTTTGCAGGCAGAACATCATTGTAGATCAGAGAAGTTATGACTGGGTTTGCATTTACATTTCTCCTTTGGTAGCATGAATACTTGTAGGGGTTAAAGTCTCTATGTAGGCACAAGTTCAACCTCTCCATGTTCAATGAGTTGTGTAGGTGTTGTCTTCAGCAATGGGGTGTGGTGATATTGTGTTCCCCAAAATATTGTGCACCCTAATAAAATTATCTAGGGTCAGAGAAGAGAACAGCCACTAGACAGACACAGAGGCCAGAAAATGGTGGCACTCACACCTTTAATCCTATCACTTGGGAGGCAGAGATCCACTCAGATCATTTGTTTTGTTGATCCTAGCCATTCTGATGGGTATAAGGTGAATTCCCAAAGTGGTTTTTATTTGCATTTCCCTGACGATTGAATTGTTAAACATTTCTTTGTCTCTCAGCCATTTGAGTTTCCTCTTTTGAGAATTATCAGTCTTCATCTGTACCCCATTTCTTAATTAGGTTATTTGATTTCTTGATACCTAGTTTTTTGAGTTCTTTATATATTTTGGATATTAGCCCTCTATCAGATATGTAGCTGATAAAAATCTTTTCCCATTCTGTAGACTGCCAATTTGTGTGAATGGCAGTGTCCTTTGCTATATAGAAGCTTTTCAGTTCATGAGGTCCTATTTACTAATTGTTGATCTTACTGCCTGTTCTGTTTGAAAGGTCTTTTCCTATGCCAATGAATTCAAGGCTACTCCCTACTTTTTCTTCTTTCAGGTTCAATGTGTCTGGTTTCATGTTGAGGTCTTTGATCCATTTGGAGTTGAGCTTTGCCCTCGGTGATCAGTATGGATCTACTTGTGTTCTTCTACATGTAGCCATCCAGTTTGATGAGTACCATCTCTGACTTCTTTATAAAAAATCATGTGTCCATAGGTGTGTGGATTTGTGTCTGGGTCTTCAGTTTGATTCCATTGATCAACCTGTATGTTTTTTCCAATACCATGCTGTTTTTATTACTACACTTCTCTAGTATAACTTGAAATTTGGGG
Organism: Peromyscus leucopus; assembly: GCF_004664715.2. Lineage (NCBI taxonomy): Eukaryota > Metazoa > Chordata > Mammalia > Rodentia > Cricetidae > Peromyscus > Peromyscus leucopus. Next base: position 31,645,020 of record NC_051084.1, on the reverse strand, counting down.
TGGTAATACCTCCAGCAGTTCTTTTATCATTCAGGAGTGTTTTAGCTATTCTTTGTGTGTGTGTGTGTGTGTGTGTGTGTGTGTGTGTGTGTGTGTGTGTGTGTGTTTCCGTATAAAGCTGAAAATCATCTTTTCAAAATCTGTGAAGAATTGTGTTGGAATTTTGATGGGAATTGTACCAAATCTGTAGATAGCTTTTGGTAGGATGGCCATTTTTATTATGTTAATCCTAACAACTCAATGTGTATAGAAGATCATTCCATCTTCTGATATCTTCTTCAATGTCTTAGTTTTTTTTTATTATACAAGTTTTTCAATTGCTTGGTTAGAGTTATCTCAAGATATTTTGTATTAGTTGAGGCTATTGTGAAAGGTGTTGTTTCTATGATTTCTTTCTAGGTCTTTTTTCATTTTCACATAAGAGGGTTATTGATTTTTGTGACTTTAATTTTGTATCCAGCTAATTTGCTGAAAGTGTTTATCAGCTGTAGGAGTTTCCTGGTGGAATTTTCCAGGTCACTTACGCATACTGTTATAACATCTGCAAATAAACACACTTTGACTTCTTCCTTCCCAACTTGTATCATCTTGATCTTCTTCAGTTGTCTTACTGCTGTATCTAAGACTTGAAGTACTATATTGAAAAAGTATGGAGAGAGCATCTTGTTCTCTCCATCTACAACTTATTTTGTTTTTTTATTAAAATTTAGTCCTCTAATTTGTAGAAGAAACAAAGCTGCCCATACATTTCAAAATGAAGGAAAGGTAGCCATACTTTTCCAGTCTGTAGCATTTTCCCTGTCTTGTGGCTTTTATTTAATCATCAATGCTACTTTGTTGTAATGACAAGAGAATTGAGTTGAAAATCTCTAAAGTTTTTTTTTTTTTTAAATCTTTAAAAATCATTTGTTGAAGAGAACTGGGGACGAATGCTTGCTGATAATGTTAACGGCAATATGAAGTGTCTAAAAGCAGGCACATTGCTGTCTGTTCTTTTGAACATTCTCATCGATCACAAGTCAGAAAAACTGGGTGAAGGTGGACAAAGGAGTGGGATGTTGATGAAAGCTGACTGCAGACAAAGCCGCCTGACACATATGCGTCACTTCAGAAGCCCAATTTTTAAAGGAAAGTATTTATCTTTCCCTAACTGGAAGTTATGTTTCTTCAAGAAGATCTAGAAAGACTAGATATGTGTCAAATGGAAAATTATGTGTGCATTTCCATCAGTTTGTGTAGTGTCTGTGTACATGTGTCAGTGTGTGTGTGTGTGTGTGTGTGTGTGTGTGTGTGTGTGTATGTGTGTGTGCATGTGTCTGTGCAGGTGGGCGGGTGTGTTTGTGGGTGTTCTCACCCACAATTGTGGAGGCCAGCAGAGGACACTGGATGCCCTGTTCTGTCAATCTCTGCCTTATCCCTTGAGACAGGGTACCTTACTGAACATGGAGCTAGGTTGACCATCAGCAAGCCCCTGCTTATCTTCCTGTCTCCAACCTCCATAACACTAAGTTTTAGACACATGCACTCCCACCTGGCCTTCTATATGGGCACCCTTGATCCAAACTCAAGTCCTCACGATAGTGCAGCAAACATTCTCACCTACTGAACGCTCTCCCCAGCCAGACTTCCATTTTTGATGATAGTAGTGTGTAAGCCAAGACTCTCTCAACCTATTTAGCAAGTATTTGTTGAATGTGTTGTGCCTGGTCCTGTTCTGGGCTCTGAACGATAGGAGGATGACCATGAATCTGTGAGGCCAGTGCCCCCTGTCCTCCATCCTCACAATCAAGCTTTGTCTCATGTAATGTCATGTTGTAGGACACCTCTTTTGTAGTGTTTGGAGGACAACAAGAAAACAAAAAGAATATTTTGATCTAAATTCTGAGTTTGGTTTGAAATGAAAAAATGTTAAGACTATAAGCCCCTTTTGGGGAATGTAACCCAGAACAGCCTTTGCCTTTTGGGAGTTGACTGTGTTCTTACACATCTTTCTCTACGAGGTGCCTGTGATCTTTCAGTGTCTCCCCACAGCCCCCACCCACCCCAGGATCGCAGTATTCTTATTTGCTTTATTTTGTTGTTTTTCTTAAGTCTCCCCAAGAAGTCTGATTGGCTTGGTCTGAGTCACATAAAATCTAAGTTGTTCTCATTGGCCAGGTAGGTATGTGCTCTCACTAAGGAAAGAAAGATTAGGTAGAGATGTGGGCCTTGCCAGAGTCATATGAATTGAGGGAATGACAGGGTGCTAATGTGGGACCCTGCTGTCTCCTGAAGAAGGGCTGCAGTGGTTCTGAGCCTTCCTAACCTACAACCCTTTAACACAGTTCCTCATGATGTGGTGATTCCCTGACTATAAAATTATTCTCATTGCTACTTCATGACTCTATTTTTGCTACTGTTATGAATCATAATGTGTAAATATTTCTGGAGACAGAAGTTTAACAAAGGGGTTGCTACCCACATGTTGAGAACCACTGACTTGGAGGAAGTTGGTAAGAGGTAAAAAGAAAACATAACAGCACCCCGAAACCACGTGTCTACTACGAACAGACAAAACTTAATACATTTGTAGCTTGTCTGAAGAAACATCTCCAATATATTTAATGTAACCTGAAACATGACATAGTTTTGCAAAATAAATTTGCCCAAAGAATGTGAATTGAGGTGTTGGGAAGACGCCAGACATCACATCCGTTCAAAGGCTCAAATGGCCTTTTCTTTTCTTTGTTGAATGAGCAGGAATTTTGTAGAGCATCTACTTGTATTTTTCTTTGATAGATGCATTTTAGAGCAGCTTTTAATTGAAAATTTCTCAAAAGTTGAGGACGATTTCCAGGAGCTCTTGTTTATCCACATCCACATCACCTGATTCACGAGTCACTCGCACTGTGCCACATTTACTATCTTTCTCAGGGCTTCTTGAGAGTAAGTAGGCAACAGCATGCCTCTTTATCTTTAAGTCTTTGATTGTTTGCTTTCTGAGAACAAAGGATATTGTCTTGAATAAAATCCATAATAAGTTATCAAAACCAGGAAATTGAAGTGTTGACATATTTCCTATTATCTGATTTTAAAGGCACATTAAAATACACATTCAAATACTGACTTAGTTAAATTTCCATTTCTGAGGTAAATACCATGTCCAAAAGCAACTTGGGGAGAAGAGGGTTGATTGCATCTCATAGGTTAGAGTTAATCATGGAGGGAAGTCAGGGCAGGAACTTAAGGCAGGAATCTGGGGGTAGGAGCTGAACAGAGGCCATGGAAGAGTGCTGTTTATTAGCTTGCTTCTCATGGCTTGCTCAGCCCTTCTTTCTCATACAACCTAGTAGCACCTGCCTAAGGGTGGTGCACTCACAGAAGACTTGATCCTTCCAAATAAATCAATAATAAAGAAAATGCTCCATAGGCTACCCCACAAGCCAATCTGGTAGAGGCATTTTCTCAATGAGGTTCCCTCTTCCCAAATGACCTACCTAGCTAATGTCAAATTGAAGAAAAAAATCCATACAGCACAAATACATATTTGAATTTTATCAATTGCTTGATGGCCATTTATTTCTCATGGTCAAGGATCCAATTCATGGAATAAGGCTCATACATGGAATAGTGTTTTGTTTCATTTTTTAAATCTAGAAGAGTTTCCTAGTTTCTTGACATTTTTAAAAAAGTTAATTTATGGTCGTATGTGCATGACAGTACAAAGATGCTATTTTATCCTTCTCAGTGTGCATATGATATTGGTTTGTTCCAATATTAGTGGCAGTACACATACATTTATGTTTCTGTGTGTTTGTATGTATTGAGAATCTGGGTTTGTTCTGATGGCACCAAAGTCAGAACATTCATTTATTCGGTGTATACCTACTAGAAGTACATTCAATAGGCAGGAGACCTTATCAGTTACCTGGAGGATTCATAAAGAGTAAAACAAACACCTATATCAGAAGAGGCTCATTAACCTGATTGATTTGATGATAGAGAATGTATTTTATTAAAAATTGTAAGCAACCTATGAAGGAAGTCATTGATGTATAAGTATATTGCTAAACTTGGGGACATGCTGCTATGAACCCCAAAATACAAAGGTCATGTTGTGTAGAGATGTGTACAGTGTTTCCAGGTGACGGTGGGAGAGATGCCCTTTGTGGTTCTTTTCCTGAGGTTGACATATTGCTGTGCTTGAGATATGGCACTTAGTCATATGATATGTAAGGATTCTGGAACAAATGCAGGTATATTTACAAGACCACAAAGGCCTGAAATACTTCCTCTCAGAAAGAAATAAGTGATTCATGGAATTCCAATTTGAGGAAAAGGCTCCATGACTGAACTAGTAATGGCATGTTTTCTTTTTATCCTGGCATTTCTCATAGTTAAATGGGACGTCCTCCAACCTGCAAAGCAGCACACATGTCAGTTTTATTCTATTTTATTATTGCCTTCACTTTGGTGTTAAGATCATGTCTGTCTCTTCAATACACATGTCAGGCTTCAGAGACTTTATTGATGGCAATTAAATCAGATGTTTTAGAACAATTTAGCTTCTATTTCTACTCTTTATACTCCTTCCTCTTTCTATCTTAGTGATGAGGTCCAGTCAAGCAATGTTCTAAAACCATAGGCAGAAGATGTTACTTCATCGGTGAGGCAGAGGCATTCTTGGTGCATACTGTATCTGTGGCAAATTCCATTATACCACTGTAAGTGAACCAGAAATGGTTTTCTTAAAAACAACAACAACAAAAAAAAACCGATTAACTTTGATAAAAGACAATCTTTATTTCAACCCTGTAAAGACTCATTAGCTCCCAAAGAATAAACATATTAACTCCATTAGTGATGAGTGGGGGAGTGCACATCACCATACTATTCCGCTCTGAAAAAACTAAAAATTATCCTTAAACTCAGAAATAAAAAAGGGAACAGACAGAATAATGCAAGCTGGTTTATTCAGTACATATTATTTTCAAGGAAATGATCTGAGTGTGTCACATGTATTAGCTTGTTTAGTCTTCCTAGAATCGCCACCGAGTATGAATATTCTTCTGTTTTCAGCTTTGGCACAGAGAAGTTCAATTAATCTCCACAGCAACACAGCAGGAAACAGTGGATCAGAGTCTAAACAATCTGTCTTGTGAGTCTAGGGCTCTAAGAAGTCACCTCTATTCTGTTACCAAGTGGAATAATTTATTGCTGTGGTTTTGGTACTATGTTATAGTGTAGAGTTATCATTTAAGAATATTGGAAGGTCTTATTTGACCTATAATAATAGAAAAATCATACCAGGATGTATATTTGTGCAGCAACTACTTGCTATCATCTTAAATTCATTTTAAGGAATTGAACTACAAACCACACAAAGAGATTTACATGCCCTTTCATTAATAAAAATGAAATAATGATCGCTTACTGGTAGAACATCCTGTCTGACCTGAGGGGAGGCCAGCACATCAGACATGCAATGAACTCAAGAAAAAGAATTTTACACACATAGTTACTGTGCTGTTGTTTTTATGAAAGAATAGAATTTGAGTTATAATTATGGAGTGTCTCAGTTGGAACATATGTTCCCTGGAAAAGGAAAGGTTCAAATTACAATCATTTGTAAATTTGGAAGAACATGTATTTTGCTGATGTTCATTCATGTTCTTCTTTGAAAATGATAAAGTGTTATAATTTTATTTGCAGTTGGCGGCAGAATTAACTCTAGAGGCATTGTAAAAGATTAATAAAATAAAATAAACCCCAAACCTCACCCTTTGTTTGAAGGAAAAAGTGATACAGGCTACTGTATTGTCCTATTAGTGAGAAGATACATTGAATACTTTGCTCATTAAATGCCTTCATCATTAAATGCCTCTCTTAAAAGTACTTCTCAGCCTTTAATGCAGACAGGGTTGCCATAGTGATCCCATTTCTTTTGACTGCTGTGGTCAACATGGAAGAACTTACCAATTGCTGATGGTTCCATGGACAGTCCATCCAAACCCCACTAATTAATACTGGGAGCAAGTCAGTAGAGTTGATTTGCTTTATCTGACAGAGGGTATGTTTTGATGCCCCTCGAGGATGTGTGTGTGTGAGAGAAGCCTCAGGAACAAACCCCACCGACATGGTGATGTTGTTACTTATATACACATCCGTGGTCAAGTTTAAATCCTAAATTGGGCACAGTAAGAGATTAACAACAGATTGCATCCTGTGACCAGCACCTGATTTTCTTTCTTTCTTCAGCCTGAGATTTTCCTTGTTCCTTGTCGAGAGCGCTTGCACATCTGGCCTCTCTACCATGTCTGAGTCACCAGTGTCACACTCTAGTGTTAAGTAATGTGAGAGTTAATTTGAACACAAGTGACTTCTGCTTTCTGGCCACCACTGGGGGCTGTGTGACAGAGGCCCTATTCCCCTTATTTCTGGGCTTGCCTTGTCTCCCTTTCTCCCTTTCCAATGTAGTGTCTTTTCACTGTCTCCGTGAATCTCTGACGCTCCCGTTTTACCTCAACTTCACACAAGCTAAAGTTATGAGAAAAGGGGTATTTAATAGATAAAATGCCTCCATTAGATCAGGCTGTAGAAAACCTGTAGGGTATTTTCTTTTTAGTGATTGATGGGGCAGGTGGTGGGTTCTATAAGAAAGCAGACTGAGTGAGTCATGGAGAACAAGGCAGTAAGCAGCTCCCCTTCATGGCCTCTGCACCAGCTCCTGCCTCCAGGTTCCTGCCCTGTGTGAGTTCCTGTCCTGACTTCCTTTGATGATGAACTGTAAGTTCCTGTCCTGACTTCCTTTGATGTGGAAGTGTAAGCTGAATAAACCCTTTCCTCCCAGCTTGCTTTTTGGTCACGGTGTTTCACTGCAGCAACAGAAGCCCTGAGGCGCTCCTTGTTCCCTCTTGGAGGTTGTATCTATTTATCCTGTCCCGACTCTCCCCACCACTATCTCATACACAGGTAGCCTCAAGCCCCCCATCTTACCCGGAAGTCCTCTATTAGCAGTTTTCAAGATTACCATCATATTCTTTAAAAATCTATTCTGATTTTATTTTACAAAGGTATATTTGAAGTAGTACCATTAAATGTTAATACCCACTGTTCTACTTCAGGATAAAATATACACACCTATGTACACACAAAGACACATGTTTGTACATGTACAGCTTTATACATGGACACAGCTCCCATAAGGAGAGCAAATCCTGCCACTAAAGTGTCTGTCATGTTGAGGTCTCCTGGAAAGCCTCTATTTTCTTGCTCTTAAAACAAGGAAATGCTCCTATCTGCACAGATTGTTGGGTGATTAAGCCAGAAAATGGGGTTAATGTAAATGTCCAAACACCATAGCTATTGCTATATATCTCTGTCGTCTAGAATCCATGTTACTGCAGTAACATCTGAACACGCATCCTGCTATTCATATTTGAAACTTTCCCCACTGAGGTCCTGTGTGGCCCTTTGTACCTCCCCGACACAGACTAGCACATCATGGCAATGTCTAAGTCAAGGAAAGTACTGGATCTAAATTTCCAACCTCTTCCCTGTCTGCTGCCGTCAGCACCGTGGGGGTGCTTTGTCTTAATACAGTGAAGGAAATTCATGAGAATAATTAGCTCTGTGTTGCTTATATTTGAACTGGTTATCTCAATTCTTGCTTGGTAGGAGGTTGTCCCCTGCCATCATTTGGCTCCAGGTCCACAGTTTTAAATTATGTGTAGGAGAAAATGATTATAAATGGTCCCTTCCCTGTGGTGTTCCTTACATTTCCTTTCTTAACTCAGAGTCTCTTACATTTTTCTTATCAGTTTCCCTGTGTGTTGTACCTAGGAGCGACATCCCATCTGGATGTCGGTTGCAGAAGCAATGGCTTTAAGCATCATTAGTCCATAGCTAAGAGTTAGGTGTTTTTTTTTTAAAAACTTTTTTTTTTCTTTTAAAGTTTATTGAGTATGCTGAATGTGGACTTGTGTGTACCAGGATGCCCATATGGAGATCAGAAGACAACTTTTGCAAACCGGTTCTTGATGTGAATTTTGCTAAGGCAGTGTTTTTTGTTGTTGTTGTTGTTTTGGTCCCATGTAGCATGCTCCAGGCTAACAGGCCAGCAAGGTTCTGGTGGCTCCCGTCTCAGTCTCCTATCTCGCCACAGGGGTGCTGGGGTTATAGATATCCACCACTGAATATATTCTTTTTTTTTTTTTTTTTTAAATCAACATGGAGTTGAACTCAGGTTGTCAGGCTTATGGAGGGAAGGCTTCTACCTGCTGAGACACTCTCTTGCCCTAGATTTGTTTCAGAGATGAAAACTTAATTGATCATTTTTTTTTGAACAAAATTTAATTAGAACTGTTGAAAAACTTCTATGTTTTTTTTTCACGGTGAGGGTCAAGATAAAAATATCTATTTGGGTTTTAAGCACATATAAGTAGATATAATTTTGGTGCAGGAAAATCTACAAGAATAAAAGTTATGTTTATGATGTGATGTTTGAAGTGGCTCTTTTTGTTGGTTGTTAGTAACTAATACTGATATATCATATTTTTGACATACTTGGGTTCATAAGCCAGGTTTTATAGAGTTTTGGCTTGCATTCTTACCATAGCTTTTTCAGTTCACCAGTTCTTTGCCTATTATGAGCCTGCTGAGCTCATAATGAAAGGTGCTTTTTAAGCAATGTAATAAAAGGAGCGCCACAGAAACACTGGATCAGAGGGTAGACTTTCTCTAGAAACGAGCTGAACATCTACAGTTGTATAAAACAGCTTCTTAAATGAAAACTTGATGTTCCCTCTCTGTACTTTTTTTTGAATTATTATTATGTAACTGACGTAGGGAGTGGGAGATTATTTTTTGTTTAAAAAATTTACTTATTTATTTATTTTACGTCCTGGCCATAGTTTCCCCTCCTTCCTTTCCTCCCAGTCCCTTCCCCCACCCGCTCTGTTCCCACCCCTCACCCCACTCCTCCTCCATTTCTGTTTAGGAAAGGGCAGGTCTCCCAGGAGTATTTGTAGTAAGACTAAGCACCTCCCCATGTGGGACTCTTAACAGTGGGAACAGGGGCTATCTCTGACTTTTTTACTGGCTCACTCTTCATACTGGGTCACCTTGCCCAGCCTTTATACAGAGGGAAAGATTCTTATTCTAATGTCGGTATTTAATGGAATAGCTGACTGGATCATACTGGATCAGATAATCTTAGCATTGAGCAGGAATGAATGTTTTAAGACTTGGAAACAAACACTACCCTTAGCTTGCAGAAGAGGTAACCCTTTGCCTGGTACTGAGTAGTTCCGACAATCCTCGGGTATATTTCAAAGCAAGTATGCTTCTTGCAGATTTCCATGCACTATTCCATTTTATGAAGTATTTTTTGTCTTTAGTATACTGGCATGAGCAGATATTTGAGAGTAGTGCCCACCTCCCATGCTGATTTAGCCAATGGGCTTTCTGCAGAAGATCAGAACTTTGAAGAGTTTAAAGGCAAATAGGCAGGCCGTGTGGAGGCTTTGCAATGAGATGTGAGCAAATATTTCTGTGAGAATTAGATGTGCTTTCTATACTTTTGATGTCATGTAAATGAACATACACACTCAGACACAGACACACAGAGACATACACAGATACGCATACACACAGATATACCCAGAGACACAGAGACACACACAGACACACAGACACATATAGACACACAGATACTCACACAGACACATACACAGACACACACAGACACATATACACACAGAGACACACAGATACACACATGTAGAGACTCACACGCAGACGCACACACACAGACACACAGACACAGACACACAAAAACAGACGTATACACACACACACATACACACACACACACACACACACATACACACACACAGAGGATTGATGGTTTGCTTTGAGAATGGCTTTCCTTGGGACTCATGTTCATATCACTGTCAGCTACTTAGCATTAAGCGATGGGTGCCATTGTCCTACCTCTCTTATTCTCAGAATTTTAGTCATAGGTAAAGGAGATATCTTATGGTTTTTATTTGCCATCACAATTCTTAAAAACATATATGAAAGTCATAAGGAATAATAAGGTATTAGCCTGCTTTCCCACCTATTTCTTTTTGCCTGTAAGAAGATTTTCCTGTCTTCTAAACATGACAGGACCAACTACACCATGAACTCAAGGTACCTGCATAAAAGCAAACCAGTAAATTCTAGCATGAAGCGGGTACATGAGCCCCAACCTCCAACTGAGGAGCCATTGAAAAAACAAAGAGGACATGAACTTAAGTGAGAGGTAGGGAGCTAGAAGTACATCTAGGAGGAGTTAGGGGAGAATATAATCAAAATACTCTGTATGAAATTCTCGAGGAATTAATAAAATACTCCAAAAAGATTTCCTTAAACAAAGGGGGCTACTGGGAAGGGGAAGAAGGAAAGGTTTCTACCTGGAAGACTTCCAAACCACGAAGGACAGAACATAAGCAAGAAAGATGAAATTCCCTGTTCATCAAAAGTTCAGAACTCTCCATGCTTACATGCCATGTGCTTTTACAAGATTCCTCCCCGCCGTGGGCTGCGGCTCACAAGTTCCAAATCAAGGAACCTTACTCACCACTTAGGTGAGAAAATTGTCTAGAAGTTAATTGTAATTGCACATCAAGTTTCACAGTGCCTTGCTTTGTATTACAAGTGTGTGTACTCAAATCAGCACAGGTCAGGTGGTACTGTTTCCTTTCTTAGGGCAACCTAAGTCCTCTCTTATCCTTAGTGCTCCGGGGAGGCTGTGTCAATAATAAATCTCCCTGCAAAGTCCTGCCAAGTGCTTTCTACTCTCTACTCTGTGACAGTTGACTTCTGCTGTCCTCCCAAACTCCTTAGGGACATCTTCCAGATCATGGTCGCTGGCAGGCTTTAGGTGCCACATTTGCTGCAGTTTGTTTGTGTAGCTGAGGTTCCCCGCCTGGCTGTGGTGGTGATGCTCCTTTGAGGCCAGGGTGCACGAGTTTCTCTTGCTGTTTTGGATTTAGGAGAATGCAGCAAGGGGAAGAGAGACATGGGGACATTTGTCTCAGATATGCGTTCTCCTTCCTTAATTGGAGTTGCTACACACACATTTAAAACACAAAGGTAACGATTGACACTTACTCCGCCAGGAAGTCAAAAAAGAGTATAATATCATCAGTGTATGGTCACCAAGGGGTTTCGGATCTCTAGGATTATGGAGACCTCAAAATTGTTTAGTGAGAGTGCTATTTTGGACTCAAGTTTACACACACACACACACACACACACACACACACACACACACACATAACTTTATAGTTTCTGAAAGAAAAGTTCTAGGGTTTTAAAAAATTAGAAAGTCTCATTCTTGCATAAACAAATTCTGGACAGATGGAGAAGTCTCTTCTTGTCCACTGTGAGACAGTGTGCAGATGGCTGGAACCACAGGCGGCCCTGGGATGCCATTATTCTATACCAAGTTATTAGAATATATGTAGCATAAAGTTGACCCCCTCATGGCCCCATTGTGGCAGGATTTACAATAGCGTGGAATCAAAGCAATTTAAGGGAAATTTAAATCTTTACTATTGTTTCTTACCAAATAGCCAAAGAGAACTAATTGCACAATAAAATTTTCTTAAATATTTTTTTCTTACTCTTTCATTTCTCCAGTCTCCTTTATGTAGCAGCTGTGAGATGTGCCCCTTGGATTCTACTGTAAGCACCAGGGAAGTTCTTTTTCTTTCTAGGCCATGTAGGCATCTTAATCTCTTCCCTTTCCTTTCTGCTCTGAGTTTTATTAAATAGATAAACCTATCTTCAATGATCTGTTTTAAATTCATGCTGCTCCAGTAGTTACAGCCTGTGCAATGGAAGAGGGACTGGGGATTTATCAACTAAGAATGAATCTACTTTTAGTGGGTGGTGTGTGTGTGTGTGTGTGTGTGTGTGTGTGTGTGTGTGTGTAGTGGGAATCCAGAAGACGGCACACATATAATTTATAATGTGATAACTTTATTCTCTGAATATTGAAGCTAGGTCTATGAACATATGCTGGCATCTATTGTATGAAGGAGGAACATTAATTAACACGTTTTTAAAAGTTTTGAGAAATAATTGTATTGTCTTAAGCAATGATGAAACTACTTTTCAAATTTTAAGTTCTATAAGTAATAACTTTTTATTTTCTTTTTTAATCAAAGAAAGCATTTAATGAGGTTTACTGTGTCAGAGTTTTTGATGGCAGAGAGAAGGTGTGGCAGCAGGTTCATAACAAGAACACAAGTTCATAAACGAAACACTACTACAGCTAAAATCACATTGACCCTCACACAGTGATAGTGGGTGACCTCAATACCCCACTCTTGCCAATAGAAAGGTCATATGAAAAAAAACTGAGCAGAGAAGTGCTGGAGTTAAATAATGTCATAAATCAAATGGACTTAGCAGACATCTACAGAATATTTCACCAAACATAAAGAGTAGCTCATGGAACTTTCTCGAAAATTGACGACGTACTTAGATACAAAGCAAGAGATAGAAAAAGGTAGAAATAACACCCTTTATCCTATCTGACTGCCATGGATTTGATATCAACCACAGAAAGTATACAAACTTGTGGAAACTGAACAACTCACTGCTGGAGGAAAGATATGTCAAGACAGAAATAAAAAGAGAAAATTAAAAACTCTTTAGAATTGAATGAAAATTAAAACACAACACACCCAAACCAATGTGGCACAATGAAGGGACTTTCCAAGAGGAAAATTCATAGCTCCAGGTGTCTACCTCAAAAAATTGGAGCGATCTCACATTAGTAACTTAGTGGCACACAGGAAAGCTCTAGAATAACAACACCTGACATCTGAAAAGAGCAGATGTCAAGAAATAAACTCAGGACTGAAGTCAAGAAAATAGAAATGCACAAACAACAGCAACAAAAGCAGCACAAAAATGAATAAAACCAAGAAGAGTTGGTTCTTTGAGAAAATCAGCAAGATTGACAAACCCTTAGTCCAACTAACTAAAGGATAGAGAGAAAAGAGCTAAATTCATAAAATTCAAGATGAAATGGAATATAGTACAATGAACACTGAGGAAATCTAAAGTCAAATAAGTATATACTTTAAAAATTGATACTTCACCAAACTGGAACACCTAAAGAAATGGATGAATTTTTTGATTATCTATCTATCTATCTATCTATCTATCTATCTATCTATCTATCTATCTACCTACCTACCTCCTACCAAACTTAAAACAAGATCAAATTAGCAATTTAAGCAGAGCCAGGGCCCCTGGTGAAATATAAACAGTATTTAAAAGTCTTCCATCCAGAAAATAAAGATGCTCAGGGTCAGATGAATTCAGTGCAGAATTCTATTAGACCTTCAGAGAAGAATACATGCCAGCACTACTAAATTATTCTGCAAAGTAGAAACTAAAGGAACATTCCCTATTTTTTTTACAAGGCCACCATTACCCTGCTTTCTAAACCATACAACAACCCAACAAAGAAAGAAAATTACAGAACCAATTTCTTTTATGAATATAGATGCAAAAATTCTCAATAAAATACCTTCGAACTGAATGCAAGAATGTATCAAAAAATAATTCACCATGATGAAGTGGGGTTTATCCCAGAGATGAACAGGGATGGTTCAACATATGTAAACTAATAAACTTAATCCACTATATAAACAGACTGAAAGACAAAAGCCTCATGATCATCTCATTAGATGCAGAAAAGACCTTTGAGAACATCCAATTCCCTTCATTATAAAAGTGCTGGAGAGAGTAGAGATGCAAGGGACACACATCACTACAATAAAGGTAATTTACAGCAAGCCCACAGCCAACATCAACCTAATGGAGAGAAACTCAAAGGTTGCCCACTCTCTCCACACCTGTTCAATATAGTACTTGAAATCTTAGCTAGAGCAATAAGACAGTTGATCAAGGGAATAGAAAATAAACAGGAAAGGAGAAGTTAAAGTATCTTTATTTGCAGATGATATGATTTCATACATAAAAGACTCATCTGCCAGGGACCTTCTATAGTTACAAAACATTTTGAACAGAGCAGCAGGATACAAAGGAATATCAGTAGCCTTCTTAAATACAAATGATAAACAGATCGAGAAAGAAATCAGGGAAACAGTACCTTTAACAATAGTCTCAAAAAAGATAAAATATTTTTGGATAACCTTAAGCAAGCAAGTGAAAGACTTGTATAATAAAAACCTTAAGACACTGAAGAAAGAAATTGAAGAAGATATCAGAAGATGGAAAAATGTCTCATACTCATGGATTGATAGGATTAATATTGTCCAGCTGGCCATCCTATCAATAGCAATTGGCAGATTCAATGCAATCTCCACCAAAATTACGACACATTTTTCACAGAAATTATAAAAAAATCCAGTTTTCAGCTTCATATGGAAGTACAAAAAATCCAGGAAATCTAAAACACTCTTGAATAATAAATGAACTACTGCAGCCAACACGACCCCAGATTTCAACTTATATTACACAGATACAGTAATAAAAACAGCATGATACTGGTATAAAAATAGACATTTATCAATTTGAATTGAAGTCCCAGATATATGTCCACACTCCCATGGACATATGATTTTTTTTGATAAAGGAGCCAAAAATACACACCAGAGAAAGGAAAGTATCTCCTACAAATGGTGCTGGTCACACTACATGGCTGCATGTAGAAGAATGCAAATAGATCCATATTTGTCATCCTGTCAAAACTCAACTCCAAGTGGACGAAAGACTGCAACATAAGGCCAGATACACTGAACCTGATAGAAGAGAAAGTGGAGAACAGCCTTGAGCTCATTTGCACAGAGGACTTTCTTAACAGGACATGGAGAACACAGACATCAAGACCAACAATTAAACAAGACCTCGTGAAGCTAAAAGCTTCTGTATGGCAAGGGACATCATCATTCAGGCACAGCAGCAGCCCACAGAATGGAAGAGATCTTTACCAATTATACATCTGATAGAGGGTTAATATCTGAACTATATACCGACTTAAAAAACCTGGAGACCAAGAAAACAGATAACCTAATTAAAATTAGGGTACGGAAGTAAGCAGGGATTTCAAAAGATGAAACACAAATGGCTGAGAAACACTTTAAGAAATCTCCAAAATCCTTAGCCACTGGAGAAATGTGGATTAAAACTATTTTGAGATTTTATCTTACCCCAGTTGGAATGGTCAAGATGAATAAAAACAAATGACAAAACTCCTGCTGAGGAGGATGTGGGAAAGAGTAACACTTGCTCATGGCTGGTGGAAGTCCAAACTGGTACAGCCACCGTGGAAATCAGTGTGGCTATCCTTCAGGAAGCTGGAAATAGATATAGATCCACCTCATGATCTAGCTCTTCCACACTTGGGCATCTACCCAAAGGGCTCTACATCCTGCTACAGAGATACTTGCCCATCTATGTTCATTGCTGTCCTGTTCATAATAGCCAGAAATTGAAAACAGCCTAGATGTCCATCAACTGATGAATGGATAATGAAAATGTGGTTCATTCAAACAATGGAATGTTATTCAGCTATTAAGAAAAATGAAATTATGAAATACACAGGTAAATGGAGCTAGAAAAAAAATCACCTTAAGTAAGGTAATCCAGATGCCAAAAGACAAATATTTTATGTTTTCTCTTACATTTAGATGTTAGCTTTTAAACTTTTGATATGTGTGCTACAATGTGAATAATCACAGGGG
Organism: Peromyscus leucopus; assembly: GCF_004664715.2. NCBI lineage: Eukaryota > Metazoa > Chordata > Mammalia > Rodentia > Cricetidae > Peromyscus > Peromyscus leucopus. The sequence goes on along the minus strand of NC_051084.1, from coordinate 31,629,268 downwards.
TTAAGGTACCTAGCAAAGAACTAGGGGGCAGAAGAGGATCTCCCAAGGAAGGGGAAATAGAATGTATATTTATGGAGATTTAGGAGAGAAAGCATAATAGGAGGAGTAATTAGGGAGGGGTGGGAGAGAAGAGTAAGGAAGAAACATAAGTAAGGTCTACGGACATCCAAGGCCTTTTGAGAATCATATGAAAACCCACTACTGTAGATGCTTTCTGATACGTATGTATATATATATATATATATATATATATATATATATATATATATATATATATATATATATATTCCTTTCATATATTACATATATATGTATATATGAGCCATAAACTAATAGGGGAGACAATGCCCCTACTAAATATACCTCTAAAGAAAACCTTCACTGACAGGAATAAGTTACATCTTGTTGAATCATTGGGCAGAAAGGCCCCATGGTAACACCAAACATTATAGGCTAGTGTCATGGCTGTTGTTAGCTCTCCACAAACTTACGGTAAGGCCCTGTTTTTGAAAGCAATACTTATAGGTCAGCAATCATGGAGAAGTTGAGCTGGTGCCTAACTTGAAGCTTTCTTCCCCCTGACTAGTGTTCATGATACTGGAAGGTACTCCGCCCACTACCAGAGGAGACAGGTAATCATCTCCCAGCTATAAACCCTGTGTCTACAATGGTCACCTGCCTGCATGATATATTGGTGTAATAGTGGCACAAACCTCTTTCTCATTGTATTTAAGGCTCTCTTGGATGGAACCCATACCTCATGTTTTCAAGTAGCCAAGACCCTGAGACTAGGTAGTCATGAGCCCTGGGGGAAAACCTACTACTATTACTGCTACTCTGCTAAATGAACTTAGCAGTAAAATGACTTCTAATGACTCATTGCTATACTCATTGATTAGTCTCACTCAGCACTCATCAGAGGAACATCTTCTTGTAGCAGGCGGGATAGACACAGAGACCCATATTTGGACAATGAGGAGAGAATGACGGACTTTGGAACACTCAGTCCTAAATGGGATATTCTCATTGAACCCCTCCCCACCAAGGCTCAGGTTTCTGTGTAGAAGAAGAGGCAGAAAGATTGCAAGAGCCAGAGGAAACAGTGTCTTTCAGACACAAAGGGACTAATGAATGTATGAACTCACAGGGACCGTGGCAGCATGCTCAGGGCATGTACAGATTCAAACCAGATGAGGTTCCTGTGCTGAGATGGGGGAAGTGGCCATGGGTACCTACCCCTATCCAATAAACTATCTGCAATTAATGCCTGCTGCCAATAGAAAAATCAGTTTTCTTTGTTGGAGTTGCACTGGGCATATTAACCACATGCCCGGAGCAGTTGGCCAATTCAAAATAAACTCTGGTATTTTTTGTAGATTTTTGTATTATTTTGCTTTGCTTATTTTGATTACTATTTTTGTGTATGTTTTTCCTTTGTCTTGTACCTTTACTGGCTTTTTTTTGAGAGAGAGAACATAAAGGTTTTTGGGTAGGGAGGTAGGGAGGTTGGGAGGAATTGGGAGAGGGGAAATCATAATTATATTATATGAAATTTTTAAAAAATAAAATGTTAAAAAAATAAAAAGTTTAAATAAGTGTGAAGAGGAAAAAACCTGAAGAATTGTTTTCCATTAAACAACTCATGACAACTGAAAGAAATTCATAAAAGCAAATGGAGTTTAATTAAGATGATTGATTAGCGTGCCATGCAAGTGTTCTACATAGCAGGATTTGGGATGTGTAAAAATTGTTTACCTTGAGTTCTTTTTTTTTTGGCATTAATACTTTGGCTATAGTAAACTTTTACATTATTTTTATTCAACATTTCAAGAATTAAATAGTAAAAAATATCCTGTACATTTTGAGAGACTCAGTGGACAAAAACCTACGTTTCCTAACTATGCTTAGTTGAAGTATTTAAAAGGTTAGCCTGACAGAAGCCAGCGTTGATTGCTAGAACTGGGAGTGGAATGTCTGCAGCCGGGCTTGTGGATTAGTTGTCGCTGGCATCGTTCAGGTGAACTAATGATTCCAGGCACTGAGGGTGTCACCAGAGAATTTTCAGTGATCCCGTACAGAACAGGAATAAACTCACAACTAGACAGCACGTTGTTTTAGTTGATCCCACCGCATGCAGGAGGGCAAGAAGGAAAGAAAGGAGAGAGGAAAGAAGGGGAGAGGCAGGAAGGGGGAGGAAGGGAGGGGAGAGGCAGGAAGGGGGAGGAAGGGAGGGGAGAGGAAGGAAGGGGAGAGGAAGGGAGGGGAGAGGCAGGAAGGGGGAGGAAGAGAGGGGGAGGAGGGAAGGGGAGAGGGAGGGAAGGGGAGGAAGGGAGGGGAGAGGCAGGAAGGAGGAGAAAGGGAAGGGGAGGGAGGGAGGGGAGAGGCAGGAAGGGGGAGGAAGTGAGGGGGGAAGAAGGAAGGGGAGAGGAAGGGAGGGGAGAGGAAGGAAGGGGAGAAAGCGGCAGGACAAAGCTCCTCGTGTCCAAAGGTTTGGAGATGTCCTCTCTTTTGCCACCCTGGAGCTCAAACCCTGGACCTTATACACGGCAGACACCACACCCCACCGCAGGGGCAACATCCTTGGCCCTGCGGATCGCGTTTCTGAGTGAGTGTTCTGAATTCTAGGATGTACCCCCTGACTGAGTGTCCCCTTTGAAAGTGCCCGTGTGGAAACCGCGGCCGCAGAATTGGCTCGTGTATGCTGCACATGTAATTTCCATGGGAAGAACGTGTGTGGATAACAGGGCCTTCTTTGAAGCTGAGATGAAAGGGAGAACTGGCGCTGGGAGGCCTCGTGTGGAGGAGATGGTTTACTAAGCTTTGTGTCAGGTCTCACAACTGACCTCTTAAAATGTTCAGAGTTCCACGATGTAGCTTTTGACCTTGCTGAACTGCAAAGTTATAATGCATGGGTCGGGGGTGGGGATGGAGGGGGAGGAAACTACGTGAAGAGATTTTATAAACCTTTTTCTTTCCTAACTATGTGAAGAGATTCTATAAAACATTGTATTTTCTAGGCCCCAGGAACAAAGCTTGCAGTTCTCGCTAGATGCTACAAAACAGAGCGCTTCAGATTTGAAAAACGGGGATGGTAACATGTGCATGTTTGGGAACTCTGTCCTCTGAGCACCACAGCTATTGTTTCCAAAATCAGAGCAGCTGTAGTTACCCACCAGAGAGCCTCAGGATTTGACCTGGTGGCATTCCTTATGGTATGAGGGAGGGTCATCAGGGCATCCCTGGAGGCCCCAGTCACTCCCTCCTCAGCCCTTCCTAAGCTGCATCTAATTCAGCTCTGGCTGTACACGGCTCAGGGAAGACTAGAGTGTATAGGTGAAAGATTCACTGAAGACCGCCTCTGTACGGCGCTAGGGAAGTTGTTAATCTATGTGGGGGTGAGACTTTTCAGTGATGCGGCTGTTCTGGAGTCGCCCATGTGAGTAACCCCTCACCCATGCTCCTGTATGCCCAATAAATTCATTGGTTCATCAATCTGGTCTTGGTAAGAATCTTTATTTTGGTCTGTCATTGGTACCTTTATCTGGACATAGGTGTTTCTTTGCCTTCCCTCAAGGAAAGTGTGGACAGCAATACTTGGAAGATTTTAAGAAGCAGATGATTGCATTCCTAAAACAGGTTTTTATCACCAGATTGCTTGTGGTTCTAGGCAAACTGGGGATCTTAGTGTCCTTAAGTGTGGCCAAGTTTGAAATAGAGGTTATATGGAAGTCTTCAGTTTCATCATGCCAATGATTCCCCCTGAGTTACCCATGTTTTTACAGACAGGAAATTGAAATATTAGCCTGTGTACTTAAAATACTTCAGTGACCTCTAGTTCATATTTGTAAAATATTCAGAAACGGGATCAGGAATTAATTGCTTTATAAAATTGTGAGTTCTTGGTTCTGAAAGGCATTCAAGTAGAGGAGAATAGAGGCGAGGTTAATGGACTTGTTACTTAGTATCCCAAGCCCTGGAGGTTTCAGGATTCTAGCTCTTGACATCATTCCTCTTATTGACTTTTAACCTATTTGAGTTTAGAAGAAGTCACAAAGTACAAAAGAAAAATGAACATAGAGGCCATTTGTTAAATATTTCCTTCCAGGTAGCAAAATAGAAATTGGTCCTCTTAGTATCCATGGTGGATTGGCTCCAAGACCCTAGCTTCTCTTCTCATATGGGCAGGGATGGAGTTTTATCTAGAAGTCCTTTATGTAAAATGGTGTCATATTTGCATATAACCTGTGTACATCCCTCATACACTTTAAGTCACATTTTTATTATACAGTATTTGTGTATGACTTCATTTGCATTAAGCTGGCATGCACATTCAAATTCAACTTTTTAGGTCTGTCAGAATTTATTTTGAATATTTTCACTCTGTGATTAGTAGAGTCTGTGATGCAGAATCCTTGGATACCAAGGGGCCTCCAGCTGAGATTGCTTTCCCACTTCATCAAACCATTTCCGTTCTCCAGGACCAGTCTTCAGCATCCTTCCCAACCCCCGTGAAGTATTCATTATGCTTTCCAAAGCCCTTTTATCCTTCTGATTTTCCTGTCACTCTTTGCTGCCTGTTGAAGCATCTTTGATATCTATATCTATATCTATATATAGATATATCTATCTATCTATCTATATATAGATATAGATATAGATATATATCACTCATTTAGATACTCCACTGAATTAAACTGATCTTTTAGCATTTTTAAGTATAGCAGGAGTCATGCCATGTAGTCTTATTCATCCATTATGTAGGTACTAATTTGATGAGTATTTGTCAAATATGCTGCCATAAGAGTGCCATCTTTGCAGCTCTGTCTCACATGTGGAAAGGTTTCACTCTTCCCTTCTGATCTCGGGGGTGTGATGGGTTACCTCTTCCCAGAATCTTGAAGTTGACTGAGAAATTTCATATTGCTTCTATCATGTCTTAGATTTTCTTAGACTTGAGAAAGTTTGGGTCTATTCTGAAAGATTTTTTTTTTTTTTTTTTTTTTAGATATTGGTCCCTAAAACTTCTCATATTCGTATATATCTTTAGCACAAGTAAAAAGAACACTGCTTTAAACAGATACCAGGATAATCCCTAAGTAGGAACCTTGCATCTACTAGGGTGTGTGGTTGCTCTCTTAATCAATCCTGTGTTCCACTCATGACTTAGGCCTTCTTTCCCTTTGGTGTACTCTAACATTTTGGGCTTCTTATTTTGATTAGACGGCTTACATTAAGTTTGGACCTGTCACATTTTTAATCCTACTTTCCCCCTGTAGCTCAAGTTTTGCTGTGTCCTACCTGGTCCACATCTGCTCAGACCCAAGTAAACACACAGAGGCTTATTTTAATTAAAACCGCTCGACCATTAGCACAGGCTTACTACTGACTAGCTCTTACATTTAAACTCAGCCCATTTCTGTTCATCTATATGTTGCCATGTGTTCCGTGGCTTTACCTGTGTGCCATTACATGCTGCTCCCTGGACGGTGGGCTGGCGTCAGTCCTCCTCTTCCCAGCATTCTCCTTGTCTGCTTATCCTACCTATACTTCCTGCCTGGCTACTGACCAATCAGCATTTTATTAAACCAGTATACAAAAGCATTATCTCACAGCATCGCCCTCTATTTATCCTATTAAAAATGACCCAGAACCTTTAAACTCTGAGCTTGAGGTCTCCTTTCTTTTGGTAAACAAACAAGATACTGGCCTGGAGAGACAGCCCATAGGTAAAGTGTTGGCTGTGCAAACACAAGGACCTGCGTTTGGATCCCCAGCACTCACGTAAAAAGCTGATCATGGTGACATGGATCTGTGATCCACCCCCCCCCCTCACCCCATGTTACACAGGCTTGCTGGCAAGGCAGCCTAGCCAAAATGATTAGTTCTAGGTTCTGTGAGAAGCTGTCTCAAAAAGTCAGGTAAAGGGAGAGAGTGATAGAGGAAGATATCTCTCACCTCCACATGTACATGATTTGGTGAGTGCACACACACATGCACGCACATACATGCTCTTCATCATCTTCACATAATGCTCTCTAAATATGTATCATGTATATATATATACACACACACACACATGCACGCACATACATGCTCTTCATCATCTTCACATAATGCTTTCTAAATATGTATCATGTATATACATATATATATACATATATATGTATATATATGTTATGTGTATATGTATATGAGTTTGTGGCACAGCCATATCTGAATGGAATGGCAGAAGTCATAAAGCCAGCACAGCTGCTTGACAAAGATCCAGCAAAGCTGAGCTGTATGCTGGCTTCCATGCCACTTTTGGTTTTCATCTCCACCTGTTGCATACTTGGGGCATTTTTAATATTTGTACTATTTGGGGATATTGGATTGATGGAAAATTTATGAGTCATTTATGGCTTCTCCCAGGAATGCTGCTTCTAAGTTTCCCCAGGACAGTCCTGAACATACTATTCCCCCTGCTTTTAGGGAGATATCCTTATTGATTTGAAGGTCTTTCTTACACCTTAGAGGTTATGACATAAAGGAGCCAGAGGTCTCTACATGAGGTTATGAGACATTCTTGAAACATCTGTCCTTGCACTTACACAGGAACAAGATATTCAAAACAAAGTAAACTCGAAATGGTCACCAATGATTTGGTGGGCTAGAGGAGTTGGCCACAGATCAGATTGCAAGTCTCTTCCCACTGTACATTGAGACAATTATGTGGCATACAACATACACAGAGACATATTGATGAGCAAAGTATAGAATGAAAAGATGATAAAGTATGAGGTGTCAGGACCTCCCTTTCTTAGGAAGTTAGCTCATGCAGAGTCACTGTGGTGTCACATGACCAAGGAACAACAGAATGCCAGGATTAGACGTATAGACAAATTCTATAAAGATATAAAATACAAACATTGTATTATGTCAGAATTTGAATAATGACTTCATCAGCTTTAGCCTGAGGATTTTTCCTGGGCACTCTGACCACTAAGAGTTAATAATACACTGCTTGGGGCATGGGAAAATGCCCAGGTTGGCTTGAAGATTTTATTTTGGTCTAGTGTCCTTGAAGCAACCAAAGCTACCAGCCTGAGAACAGGCTGTCATATGCCTCTAGATTCTTAAAGATTGAGTTATGGGGTTAATGAGTAAAAATGATAGCTCTGTTTATTAATGATGTCAAAACTTGAGGGAAAATGATTGGAAGTGATAACTCTGTTCTGTCATAGTTTATTAATGACGACTAAAAGATGAGCAAAAGGAAGTGAAGCACATGTCCAAGGAAAAACATAATATGATCTTTGTTTTGGAACAACATGAACGTATCCCTGCTCACTAAATTCTGTACAAATAAAGAAACACCCTGGCTGCTAGTCAGTCAGGCTGCAAGATTCTCCCAACCACCATGGCCTGATTCACTTCCTTCCCTCACTAACTCCTTACATCCTCTGCTGGGACCTGTCCCACTGGGGATGGCTTCTCTGTCCATCTTTCCTAAAACAAAACTAAGGAATGTCCCGTGTCTGATTCCTACCATCACCACTCTTGCATCCACCCATCTTCAGACCCTGCCCTCATCCAGAGCTAGACTCAGGCAGGTTTGTGCACATGAGTTCAATGCCAGTGGAGACCAGAAGAAGGAGATGAAATTACAGGTGGTTGTTAGCTGCTTGAGAAAGGCATCGGGACCTGCAATCCAGTCTGTAAGAGAAGTGTGCACTCTTAACCACTAAGCAATACCTCTATCTCCTCTGATATATTTGAAGATTTTCTTTTATTTATTTATTTATTTATTTATTTATTTATATTTTTTTATATTTATTTTTTTACAATACTATTCAGTTCTACATAACAGCCACAGATTTCCTTGTTCACCCCTTCCTGCCCCCCTCCTCTCCCCCCCAGCCCACCCCCCATTCCCACCACCTCCAGATCAAGGCCACCCCCGAGGACTGAGATCGACCTGATAGACTGAGACCAGGCAGGTCCAGTCCCCTCCTCCCATATTGAGCCAGGCGTCCCTGTATAAGTCCCAGGTTTCAAACAGCCAACTCATGCAGCGAGCTCAGGACCCGGTACCACTGCCTAGATGCCTCCCAAACAGATCAAGCTAATCAACTGTCTCACTTATTCAGAGGGCCTGATCCAGTTGGGGGCCCCTCAGCCTTTGGAGATTTTCTTTTCTTTCTTTTTTTTTTTTTTGGTTTTTTCGAGACAGGGTTTCTCTGTGTAGCTTTGCGCCTTTCCTGGAGCTCACTTGGTAGCCCAGGCTGGCCTCGAACTCACAGAGATCCGCCTGGCTCTGCCTCCCAAGTGCTGGGATTAAAGGCGTGCGCCACCACTGCCCGGCAAGGAGATTTTCTTTTTAAAGAAAGGATTATACGTACTTAAAAGAATGCAACAGCATGCCTACTGGTATTTGATTATATTTGTAATATCTTTGCGTGACGCTCTTTGGGTTGTGACGCTTTCATGAGGACTATAGAATGTAGCTTTCATGGCGTCCTTGTAATATAGGCTGTCAGAACACAAAATGAACATGTTGTGGAGGTGAAACGGAAGCTTAACGGTGTTAGAGACTTGTCCAAGTTAGAGAGATTAGCATAGGAACAAGGCATGCTGAGTTGAACTCCTTTGCTGTTTTCACTGTGTAATGGGGGCCTTTGATTTTTTTTTAAAGAACATAATCTTTATAATAATAAAGCATCATACACCACTTTAAACATATTTGACAAGTTCTTTTGATATTTTAGTTGAGAGACTAGACTTTAATGGCCGGGCCATCTCTTCAGCCTTTGACACATACTCTAATCCCTACGTACTCTTTTCCATAAAAGGTCAGATCTTAAGTTTTTGAAGCTTTTCTGTGCATTTTTAGTTCTCTCTTTAGTGGCAGGTCCAGTCAGATATGTAAATGCAGCAGGGGAGCTTTGTGCTGGTTTCTGTAGACAACTGATAAGGAGTGTGGTGAGTGCCAAAGGAAATGCACAAGGCACCTTGTCTGAGGAGTAGTATCTCGTAAGTGCCCAGTTTCCTAGTCAATGTCCAAAACGCCCTATGGACATTGCTTGCGTATCCTCATTAGGATGGTTATGCACTTAAAAAAGGCATTGATTAGCTGAGCTATTTGTACAGAAAGAAAAGGATTGTACCCCAAATGTGTATTCCTCCAAAAATCTGAAAACAATTTATCTACATGTTTCTAGAACATATACTTCAATCAGTTGTTGAATGTCAGTCTAAAGGACATTTCATTTGGAAAGTACCAAGATGAAAGATTCAAGCTTATCTTGTGAAGTTTCTCTGACTAGAGAATATTCTTCTAGGCATGCTAAACTGAAGAGAGTTGGAGACTTCAACTAGGCCCAGCTCTTAACCTGTTATGACAAGTTTCTTCTCGTGAACTTCTCATTATTTCTTTCTTTAAATATACCTAATTCATGAAACAACTTACTTATGTTTATTTTATGTGTATGGAGCATTTTCCTAGATGTAGCTTGTATACCACATGTATGCTTGGTGCTTGAGGAGACCAAAAGAGGGTGATGGATCCCCTGGAACTGAAATTGTGAGCCACCATATAGGTGCTAGGAACTGACCTCAGGTCCTCTGCAAGAAGACTCCATTACCTTCCTGTTAATTGACAGTCCCCCCCCCCATCTCTCCTCACTGCTGTATATACATTTAAACTTTCTGGTTTATAAGTTCTTCTGCTCAGCAGCAATATTAGAGGTTGAATATTTTCAGATCCATTTGAAAAACATGAATATATGACGTCTACTGGGAACCATATAAAGTTCAGCGGGGTCCCCATTGTTTATGTACCAAACAGAAATCCAAATTAAAGTACGTTAGATTTGTGAGGATATGTGTTTCCCCAGAGGAAGAGGGTTCGTTTTACCTGTGTGCTGGATTGCAATCATACCTCTTTCATTTTAAATGTAAGTCAGAGAGTCTTAAATTTATACACTGCCTTGGACAGCTCTGTACAAATTCAAAAGCATCCCACCTAAGGGCTCTCATATATATCTCCGAGCTTTGGCATATACTGAATTTCCCTTATCAAGGCTGTAATATTTCTGTAGGACCCCAGCAGGTTAGCCAGCAATGGCTTTCTCTGCCTGCAGTTGGGATTGTTCTCTGTAATTAAACTGCTTCCCCAAATGTTCCCTGAAGAGTCTCCAAGATTTTTCATGATGTTGGTTTCTGATCAATGGCTTTTCAGTTGGTCTCTTACTCTGTAATGGAAGAGGAGTACATAGCTTATTATATAGCTTATTAGTTTCTTTTGTTTACAGTTCAATGTCTAGCTCTAACATAACACACATCAAGCAAAATGTGGCAACAAATGGATGAAGTGAGCGTCACATTTGAACATTGTGTTGGCTGTAGAATACTTAGTGAGCTGCGTGAATTAGTTTTTAAGCCTCATGCACCATTTCACCTCTACCAGGAAGAAGTGCACAAGGCAGCTTTCCGAGGAGCACTTATTTATTGCTTTTTTACTTACGTTAATTTGTGTGAAAGGATGTTGGTTGACTCTAGACTAGGCTGTAGTAGCTGATTAACCTACGATCCAAAATTTCCCTCTGTCTCCTCTGTTGGAGCCTCCACAAAAAAGCTGAGAAAGCTCGGTGATTGTCAGTTCAGCCTCCCTCGTGGGCAGTGAGAGGAAAATGACTTTTCTGACCTCCCTGGAAGGTGGTTCTGTCTTGTTTTTGTTGTTTTGTTAGAAAGCACAGTCGTGAGTATTGCTCTCTTCCTTTCACAGTCCATTGGGCTGCTATAATAAAATGGCACCAGCTGGGTACCTAGAAATGGCAAAAACAATGGAAGCTGGAAGTCGAAAAGTCAAGGTGTGTATAAGTTATGCTCTCTTGTTCTGATTTTACATGGCAGAAGGGGTGAAGGAAGTGTGTTTGGCCTCTTTTATAAGGATAGAGACCCCATTCATAAGATCTCCGACCTCATGACCTGAGCGATTCTTCAAGGAGTTTTCTTTCTAATAGCAATTCCTTTGAGATTAAGATTTCAATACCTAAATCAGGCAGAAGATTAACACTGAGATTATAACATGTCATCTCATCTTCTTTGAACATTGTGGACTTGAGGCCCTTAGCTGCTGGTTCAGTCCTATTTTGGGCTTCTCTTACACATTTATTTTCAGGAAAATAAAATACCATTGATTTCAGCTTATTTATTCTTATTTAAAAGATTTTTTTTTATTAATTCTCTGAGAATTGCTTGCAAGGTATTTTGACCATATTTATATCCCCTGCTACTCTCCTTAATTCTTCCCTGTTCCATCTCCCACTTCCTTAGCCCCCCTCCCCCCAAAACTTTTTGTCCTCTGTTTTTATTTAATAACCTATCTGGTCCACTTTGTGCCGAGCCTATACTCCTACATGTTGGCCTATTCACTGGAGCGTGACTGACCCACAAGAGTCTATATATACCCTTGAAGAAAACTGACCCCCTCTCCAGAAGCCATCAACTGTCTACAGCTCTTCAGTTAGGGGTGGGGCTCATGGTCTCCCTCCCATTCCGTGCTGGAGTATTGACTGGTTACAGGTCTTGTGTAGGCAACCATGGGTGCTATGAGTTCCTGAGTTCAGTGGTCCTGCCATGTCGAAGACATCATTTCACTATGGTCCCCCTTGACCCTCCCAACCTCTGGCCAGCACTTTTATCTTTCTGCTTCCTCTTCTGGGATGGGTCCCTGAGCCTGGCTGTGGGGCTTATGGTATAATGCAGATGCTGATATGGTCTGATACAGCTTAAAAAAAAATAAAAAGCAAACCAAAAAACTAGAAGCCTTCCTAATTAATATGTGATAGCCATTGAACGTCCTCAAGAAAGTAGAAAAGTGTCCTTTCCATTTGCACAAGCTTTCTTAGGTTTGCATCACTAGCATTTAGTGTTTTGTAATACGGGGACAGCTGCCTGTCTGCGTTGTGAGACTTCAGCAGAATCTCTGGTCTTTGTTCATCAGGTGGCAAGCACATTTCCCAGATATAACGGCCCCAAACCACTTCAGATACTGCCAAATGTTCATCCAGGAGAAGGAGGCACTTCCGGCCCAATTCCTAGGACATAAAAATTAGAACAAATCAAACCAGCCTGTCACATAGTTAGAGGCGGAGTTAGACTTAGAAAATCCATTGTCGAATGTTGCTTCTCAGGTACCACCCACCTCAATTTGAGACGGGGCCTTCACTGGCCTGGATCACCCCCCCCCCCCCCCCCCCGTTAGGTGAGGCTGGCTGTCTCTGCCTCTTGGGCACTGGGATTACGAAGCGCGCAGCACCATGTCAGGTTGTCTTTGTGCTTTGGTTCCTTGTGCTTGTATGGTAGGCACTTCACTCACTCCTCGGGCCCAGACACTACTGTCAAGTGATGTGTATGTATATAACGAAAGAAGATAATTAGAACATTTAGTATTTTATGATGGGTGAACGTTTTACTTCAATGAAATGAATAAAATTTCAGTTTCGTGCGGGTATGCGTGGTGTTCTCACGCGTGACACATATATGTTTGACCATGTGCCCATGTGTGTGGAGGTCTGAGGCTGACGTCACACGTCTTCCTCATCAAGCTCCACTTTATGTATTGAGGCAAGGTCTCTCTCTCAAACCAAAGCTTGCAGTTCGGCTGGCTTTGGGATACTGTTTCTGCCTCCACAGTGCTGGGGTTATAGGTACCTGCCATGTCTGCTCTACTTTCTACATGGGTTCTAGGGAATCTGAACTCTGGTCCTCAATGCTCATGTGGCAAGCGCTTCGCCATTGAACCATCTCGGCAATAACTCCCCTCCCAACCTCTCCCCTCCCCCTCCCCCACCAAATCAGCTTGTCTTTTCTGTCATCTCCCCTTTGGTAACACCCTAGGCTGCTCTCTTCCCTCCTTCAGGGCCCAGCTCCAAAGTCAAACTTCATTCCATTGGAAAAGTTGATGAAGATTTATATATTATTTATTTTTTTTAAATTTTTAACTTTTAAAATGCAAACCTTATATGCCTTTTAAAGTTCAATTGATTAAAACATCATATTGTGGAGCAGGACTTCTAACTAAGCCTTTGGACCACGTCTGCTACCATCTAGTTTTTTTTTTTTTATTTATTTTTATTTTTTTTAATGAAGACTGTTTTATTAGAAGACAACACTCCTGCTTGCTTACCGCACAGGCTTGGCTGTTTTTGTGCTATTAGCATCAGGTATTACGACAGCGGACACACAGCTACCAAACCATACAGCTTTTAGTATCTGGGCCTTCACAGAAAAACTTAGCTCTCCACCACCTCTAGAGCTATAAGGAAATCTCAGAAATCATTTATTACAGTGGCCTCAAAGATGTGTACAAGCAAGAAGTAAGCTTCCCTGAGTTCTAACAAGTGCTAGGAAATATTGGAGCACCATAGATACCATAACAAGTGACTTACCTCATGGGATACGGACAACTGGGCATTTACTTTACGAGATTGTGTACGTTCAAATGTATATTGTGAAGCTTCTTATGACTCCAGTGCTTTCATTTACATACCCTAGATCCGTCAGGGCAATGGAAGTTACTGGTTTTCGTAATGCACTTCCCAGAGACTCTTTGTGCATCCAACCAGACATAAACACAGGCTCTCACCCCTCAGTTCACAGGAAGCAACAGCTCCGAACTCGTCTGCAGCTCGTTTCTCATACTCACTGCTGGAGATGTCCCATGTAAGCCCGTAGAGTTAGCTTATTCTTTATTTGAATGGCTTTCCGCTATTGAGTTACAGATTGCCAAAACTCTATTGTCACCTCTCCATCGATACGTTTCAATCACTTTTAATATTCTGCCACACGTAAATATATGTGTACTCACAACTTCTTAGATGGGCCAGTTTTTTTTTTTTTTTTTTTTTTTTTTACATTTTTTTTCATTAAGAAATTTTCTACTCACTCCACATACCACCTACAGATCCTTTCTCCTCTCTCCTCCCACCCCAACCCTCTCTCCCAAGCCACCCTGCATCCCCACACCCCCCAAATCAAGGTCTCCCATGGGGAGTCAGCAGAGCCCGGCACACTGAGCCTAGGCAGGTCCAAGCCCCTCCTCACTGCACCAAGGCTGCACAAGGCGCCACACCACAGGCACTGGATTCTCAGAAGCCTGCCCATGCACCAGGGACAGATCCCGATCCCCATGCCTGGGTGCCCCCCAAACAGTTTGAGCCAAACAACCATCTTCCACAGGGTCTAGTCCAGTCCCATGGAGGCTCCACGGCCACCAGTCTACAGTTCATGGAGATAAGCCAGTTTTATCCATAGACTGCAGCTTTAAGGTCGAAAAGGACATACATTTATAGTCTGTATAGATATTGTTGATGTACCTTCCAGCATTGTGTACTGGCTTATATTCTCATAATCGACAAGAACACTGTTGTTAAATGTCAGTTGTCTTTCTAAACTGATAAAGAGAAAACAACATTTAATGTGGTTTTAAGGGCTAGGAATGTAGCTCTGCTGGTAGGGCACTTGCCTAACACACACAAAGCCCAGGATCAGTCCCCAGCATACACTGGGCACAGTGGTGCATGTCTGTAATCAACACTTGGGAGGTAGAGGCAGGAGCATCCAAAGCTTAGAGTCATGCTTGCTTATATAATGAGCGTGAAGCCAATCTGGGGTACATGAGACCCTGTCTTAAAGAAATCAATTAACATTTTGTCAGAAGGCCAAGTACACGCGCGCGTGCGCGCACGCGCGTGTGTGTGTGTGTGTGTGTGTGTACATCGATAGTATTTTTTATTGCTATGTAGTACTCCATTTATGGAGTTTATCTCTCTATAAATGGATGGATTTTATATTATTTCTAGTTTTTAACTATTATAATAGTGTTTCTGTGAACATCCATGTATAAATCCTTGACTAGGAAAAAATCTACATGACAAATCTATGACATACTGCAGTATTCCCAGTGGTCTGACCTTGTTATAGTCAATTCACTGTCCTAGCTAATAAATGCATATTTTTTCCCTACAAAACCAAATCATTTCCTCTAATACCCTAAGAATGCAACAACTGAGTCAAGCAATGGGTATATGGTCAACTTCTCAAGAAACTACCAGAGTGCTCTTCAGAATAGTTGTGCCATTTTACATTCCCACCTGAATATGAGCCTGTTGATTGTTCTAGATGTTCCTGATGGGGTTCAGCCATTCTGATGGGTACATAGCAATTCTTAAACTTGATTTTAATCTCTTTTCCCTGATTACAATGAGCATTTTTTTGTGCCATATGTCTACCTTTGGTGAGATACCTGTCCAATCATTTAGTTGCTCACTTAAAAGTTGAATTTGCCTTTGCATTGAATTGTACATTTTCTTGAAATATGCTTAATATAAGTCTTCTATGGGGTTTTTGTTTCCAAATATCTTTTCTCAGTCTTTCACAGTGCTTTTTCAGGAGCAAAAGGAGCATTTTTAGTAATAATAAATAAAGCTTCTTTCTTTTATAGTTAATGTAATGATTTTGTGTCCCACTAACAAATTTTGTTGATTTTTCTATTACGTTTTCTTCCAGTTTTAAGTTATCAGGTCTTAAATTCAACAGATTTGAGATCGAGTTTGAATTAATTTTTGTAAAGTTTGAACTCCATTTTTTCCATATGTGGCTAGCTCATTTTCTAGCACCATATACTGAAAATATCTTTTAAATAAAAATATTTTACTATAATTATTATTTTATGTGCATAAGTGTTTTGCTTGCATGTCTGTTTGTACCCCGTGTGTGCCTGGACAGAAGAGGGCTTCAGATCCCCTGGAACTGGAGTTACAGGTGGTTGTGAACTACCGTGTGGATGCTGAGTGTCAAACCCCAGTCCTCTGGAAGAACAGCCAGTGTTCCTAGCAGTACTCTCTCTCCAAACCCCCAAAGACAATCCCCTTTTGAATTAATTGCATTGCACTTGTGTTGAAATCAAGTGTTACTATTTGTGTAGATGTGTTTCTGGATTCCATTTTCTTCCATTTATATGTTGTGTTTAAAACAAAACATTGTATTGGTTACCAATTCTTGGTGGTTGGCTCTGAAGTCATATATCTAGCTTTTAGAGTTTTAAAAGTTTTAAAAGACATGTTTTGACTATTTTCTTTGCTCATTTCATGAGTAGTAATACTTAGCTCTCACTCATTTATGATTTTTAAAATGGGCTCTCTTGTTGTTCTCACATGTTTACATGGGTATGAACTTTGGGTCAGTTTCTTTAGTTCCAAAGGAAAATAATTAAATCAGCGACAAACATCCTCCAAACCAGCAGCTGCATTTTTATTGTGATACTGTCCTGTTTGTCAATTTTTTTTTAAGGAGAATTGACAAATTTATTATGTTGAATTTCTGTAGCCAATGTAACTGCATTTTCTCAGTTTTCTTTTGTGTTTCTGGTTGTGTTATTAGGTTTCATTCATATTGATCTTGGACAAATTTTATTAAGTTTATTTTAATGTTTTCCCTTTTTTAGCTAGTATAAATGGTGTCTTTTATTATATAAGATTTTATATGGAAAGAATCTTGCTTTCTTTCTAATATATATCCTGTTAAATTTCTGAATTCTCATATTGTTTTTACTGTTTTTTTTTTGTTCCATTTGATTCTCTTGGGGTTTTTAAATATGTAATAACTTCTGGGAGAGACAGTATCATATTTGATAGTGACGAAAATGATCCAAAAAGTAGAAAAATGTGCCTAATGGTTCACTGAGGAGAGTAAGAAGAAGTTAGTGTGTATTGCAAGAGTTGAGTTTGATAAGAGCTGAGCTTATGACCAGTGCTGTGTGCATGAGCTCTCTGAGATGCCACCTATGGTATGTATACATGTGGAGTCTATTATCGATTGCTCTGAAGATGATGGAGGATTAAGGGAAGAGATATTAAACAGCTGTCTATAAACTGCAGCTGAGGTCGTGGAGGAGTTTTGTCATTGGTAGTGAGGAGATAACAGATCGCTGTAAGTAGCTGGAGGGGAAGCCTATTGAAGGGTAAGAGTTTAAGGATCAGAAGCTTAAGAATTTTGGGAGATTCAGGTATGATGAAGTGAGAAGGGCAGATAATGGTGACACAATCATTATAATCTTGTAGGTATTACAGAGACGGATGTTAAATGCAGTGCCTTGGTATGATGGCATGAGTTGTTTTTCTGGATATCTGAAGGGAGACCGCAGACAAAATAAAACCATGTTCCAGAATAATGAGAACAAGACAATAATGGTTATAATGCAAGAGAGAGATTAGCCATCCTTTGAAGGGACTGGAGGAGAAGAGTTCTTGGAATCAAAGCTAAAGGTAGTATTTAGGAGGAAGTGGAACATGAGGGATTTGAATACTTGCAGAGGGCATAATGTCATGCGTTCTGAATTTAGGAAGATAAGATGAGATGAATGCATACACAAAGCGGAGCCCCGCTGAAGAGGAACAGCCCACGAACTTCAGGTTTCCTCTGATGGTGAGGGGCTTGGTGACATTACTCTTGATTGCCTCCAAAGTGCTAAGGAGGGTGAGCATTGCAGTCGCTATGGAGCTTTGGGGCACACTCCTGCAGGCGATGTTGGAAAGGCTGGATATTGGGCAATTCGCCTTGTTTATCGAGGCCTGGTACTTGCTCACTATTAGTTATATGCATATATTACCAATCTAATACAGATTGTCCACGACACAATATATATAGAGAAGAGTAGGTTGTAAGATAAACATTTTTTTAAAAGCCTGGCTACTTATGGCACAGTGTATCAGTACATAATATCTCAAGGCAGTCTGTGTACTCAAGGTGATCTTTGTCACTCATGATGGTGGGTGTATACTTGTGTTTTAGTAAGACTAATTTTTTTCCTTTTGCCTTTTTGTTAGACTTGTTTCATGGATGCTAAAGAACTCATTGTAGGGGGTGAGGGATATAGCTCTGTGGTAGAGAACTTGTGTAGCACATAGGAGGCCCTACAATCAATCCCCAGTACTACAAAATGAACAACAACAAACTACAGGGGTAGAGGCAATGTAAGGATTCGGTCCTTAATTACGTCATCAGCCTGCCTAAAAAGCGGGTGGGCCCTCCTGCCCCTCTCTTTCCTTTCTGTTCCTGCCTTCTGTCTGTTCTCTCTGTCTCTGTCTCTGTCTCTGTCTCTGTCTCTCTGTCTCTGTCTCTGTCTCTCTCTCTGCCTCTCTCTCTCTCTCCCTCTCTCCCAATAAAGCTCTAAAAAGGTAACTATGGCTTGTGATTCTTCCGACCAGCACTCTCCGCCCGGCCAGCCATGAGCAGCAGCGCCAATTTAACCAACAGGCAATGGCTCTATCTTTTTACTGTGCACATATTTACATAATTGCTAATTATCATTCTATACCAGTAATTTATATAGCCAAGCTAGTTTGTTTTAATAAGGATATGTTTTTCATTTTTTTTTTCATTTTGTGGGATTAGTTTGTGTAGACGAATTTCTAAACAGTCTTATTAAATAAGAAACACAGAGCCAGATACAGGGGTGCAAGCCGTGGAGATCAGAGCAATTGTGAGAGCCACCAAACTAACCTTAGCTCACCAATCCGCCGTCGCTTCCCAAGAGAACTAAACTAGCTTCTTCCTGTCTAAGCTGCGTCTTTATTGCCTTGCTGTTCTGCCTTCTCATTGGCTCTAAGCCCAGCCACATGACTCGTCACTGCCTGTCTATACAGACCTCCAAGTATCTATGGTTGGTACTGGGATTAAAGGCATGTGCCATCACACTTGGCTGTGTCCTTGAACACACAGAGACTCTGCCTGCCATGTGATCAGGTTAAGGGCATGTGCTACCACCCCCTGACTTCTGTTTTTGGCTGATTATGACCTCTGATCTCCAGGCAAACTTTATTTATTAACATACAAATAAGATGTCACCACAAGTTTGCATAATACTGTCCTGTGGTCAACAATTCTATACCACAGTACTTTTCCACACAATAAAAGCAATTAAAGGAGTATTCCACTGTTGCCTCCTCCTATTTTCTTCCATTTATACCAATCTCCTGTCTTGTTCATAGATGACATACAGATTGGGGAAGGGACCAAGTGGCATCTTTGTTACGTATCACTAAAGCTAATTTCTGTGTGGCTTTGCTAATAAATAAACAGATATAGAAGCTCTGATGTTTTCTTCCCACATTCCAGAGGCAAGCTTCACCCATGCGGCTCCTGTGCAACTCCTGACAGGCCGCTGCTTGCTGCTGTAGTAAAGAAAACAATAAATCAATGTTAGGCTTAAAATGTCACTGGGAGCATAATTGGTTATTAATGTGGAAGGGGTTATATGAGTCTGAAATGGTCACGGTTTTTGCATATAGGGCCAGAGAGCATGCCAGCCCTTTTCAAATGAGGAAGAGATTAGGTTTTATTAGCAGGGTCTCATGGAAAGTTTACATAGTCACTGCAATTTAAATACCCCTTTATTATAAGTGCAGCAATTAATTGAGAACTTCCCATTGGTCTCACTATCCAAGTACAATTTTGAAGAAAAAAAAAAACAAACCAAGATTTTTTGGTATATATTTAACACAACTTTGTGAGGTTTCTTACTCATTAATATGCATACTTTTTAATATGCATGCTTTCACTTGCATATAATTGCATTCCTTAGATGTATTGCTTTGTTTCATAAGAAATGGTTAATGCATATTAATTATATTGTCTAATAATTCTGTTATTTGTTGCTGAAGGGGACTTTTGGCTTCTCACCTTGAAAAGCTTTTAAAATCTACAGCATAAAATTTTTTTTTAATATCTCCTCTTGGTAGTTTTGTTTATTTTTATTTGACCAATTTAAGCTCAGAATACACAAATGGGGGGAATTCAGCTACACATTTGCAATATTCATCCTTTCAAGTTTGAAGGTACTTACCATAGTAGTTGCTAGGTGATCAGGAAAAAAATGAATAATAATAAAGACAGTAATGAAATTTCCTTGACCCAGGTTCCACAGCAACCATGGAATGTTATTTTGAAGAATGGAAGCCAATATGGGGGTGGTCTCATCTCTCTGGCCCTCTGGTTGACCCAGGTAGATAGAGCTCTCTCTCTTGTCTTTTCTCCTTTGGTTTCTATTGAGCATTCATTAGCTCTAAAGCAGGTGTGCTAGAAGAGGAAAGCTTTTTCGCTGCGTCTTCAAAACTGGAAATGTTTGTTTCAGAGTATCTTGTTCATCATTCAAGTCACAAGCTTGAAGGAGACCAGTGTTGAGGTCCAAGTGATGGCAATGTTGGCTAGTGCTTGAGGGACTTAACTGAAAATACAAGGGTTATTTCACCAACCCTTCGAAGATGAGGTCCAGGTTTCTTCACTACAGACAGTTCCACTGCGGTGACCTCACCCGGGAGCAGCTATCTGAGACTTATTTTTCAAGTGAAAATAGCTCCTCCCATATGCCAGTCTTCGACAGTAGTTTGCTAGAATAAAGTTCTGAAGAAACCACCTCATTTATTCACTTACATGTTCATTTCTTCACTTAGCAAATATTTATTGAGTTTTATAAATTATACTAGATGATGAAAATGTTTAAGAATTTATTCCTGCCTTGGCGGTGGTGGTGGCGCACACCTTTAATCCCAGCACTCAGGAGGCAGAGGCAGGCAGATCTCTGAAAGTTTGAGGCCAGCCTGGGCTACAGAGTGAGTTCCAGGAAAGGTGCAAAGCTACACAGAGAAACCCTGACTTGAAAAACAAACAAACAAACAAAAAAAACAAAACAAAAAAACAAACAAAAAAAGAATTTATTTCTGTACTACAAGTTTTTATTTCTTTACTTTTTTCTGAGATATCTTTTTCTTCTGTGCAACATCCCCTCTAGTTTAGGAACAAATTATTCACTTTTAGTGCAGATCATCTCAGTATCACTCAGGGCCTGTGTTCCAGCCATAACCTGTGCTCTGTTTGTACAACATCGATTCCTGGGTGTTTGTTTACCCAGATCTATGTGTGTTCCATACCTAGAAAAGCTACATCCAAACCCTTAAGGCCAGCATGACTCTGCATTTTAAGCATATAGAGCAAAAATTTAACACTTGCTTTGGGCTACATGGCCTGTGTTCAGCCTGCTATTAAGCAGGAATGCAGCCAGACACCTGCCAGCTCACTTTAGAATGACATCTTTCAGATGGATGGCCTGAGCAATTTTGTGGGTGTTCTTAGAGTAAACACGAAGCTTTGAATCTCTTTGCATGGTTTTGTGGGTGTCCCTGGTTTAAGCGGGTAGGAAGCAGCTTTCTTACAGACCACTTCAGGCTGCTCCAAGGAGGAGCAATGATTTAAAAATAAATCGTGGTATATGACCTCAGCAGTATAAAGTTTATCCCATCATCTATGTCGTCTTAATTCGGGTACATGCCATTGACCTCAATCATTCAATGTGTATATCTTTCTTTCTCATGTCTTTAGAGCAATTCTTAGCTATTTATCAAGAAAGGCAAAGGTGAATGTCAAATTTGGCTGCTGGATTGCTGGGACTCTCGTAGAACATGACATTTGCATCACGGGATGAGTTCCTTTATTTAAAAACAGAATCTCACTTATCCAGGCTGACCTTGAAAACACTATGTTGCTGAGGATGAACTTGAACTTGTGATCCCTCTTCCTCTACCAAGGGTTAGGATGACGTACATCACTGCCATGTCTGGTTCAGTGGTGTTTGTCTATGTTGTGTGTGTGTGTGTGTGTGTGTGTGTGTGTGTGTGTGTGTTGCACATGTACGTGTTTGCTTATGCCTATGTGTCACTGCATGTATGTGGAGGTCAGAGGGCAACTTTCAGGAGTAGGTTCTTCCCTTCCATCTTGAGACAGCAGGGTCTCTCTCATTCTTGCCACTCTGCGGACTCCAGGCTAGCTGGCCAGTGAGTTTCTTGGCAGGTCTGTATCCACCTTCTATCCTGCTGTAGGAGCCCTGGCATTACAGATGTATGCCACTGTAACCATGTAACCATTATGTGGGTCCTGGGGATTGAACTTGACTACCGAGGCTTGTAGAGCTAGTGTGGCTGAACCCTTGGTCTGCTGAGGCATCTCTCTGGGCCCCTGTGATGCTTTTCAGGGAAAGTTGTAGAATGTTGTACCCAGTTAAAGTTTTTGGGACATTCCTCAAATGCCATTCGAGGATTGTCACCCGCTACAGTGGATTGCTTGGGAAGTTGATGGTGCATTTCCATCCTTCATCATCATCCTCTTGGTCCTGTTGTTCTTCCTCTTCTCATCTCTCTTTCCACACCTTCATATAGACTAATGAAAGTGGCATCTTAGGGTGAGCACAGGTTTTGGTACGGAGCAGGCCTTAGAATCACTCCTGTCGGGCACCTGCTCTTGAGAGCTGCCCTGCAAAGCAGTCATGCCAATTAATTACCTACATTTCTCAGAAGAAGACATTGCAACAATTTTCAGGATGGGTTGAAGACACAGGACATGGTTGAAATTCCATTACTCTAGAATGTGTGCTTGAACTTGTTTATCACTGCGGTTAAGGTAGTGAGCTGTGGTTCTGTTAGCTATGACTACAGATGTCACAGAAGACGACGTGAACATGGGTTGTTTATACCTGCCAATCAAATGTCTGGGTAGAATGGCTGGCTTGCATAGTATCTTCCCCCCTTCTGCCACGACCCAAGCATAAAAAGATCTTATGAAAAAGCAATACATCACTTGGAATATTTGCATTTGCTAGAAAGGGTGTCTTTAAATAATCCTTCCCTATCCCTATGGCAATTTTATCACCTGGAAAATTTTCCCAAGTCATACAATACAAGTACAGGTATCGATTGGCCGCATTCTCAGAACTATCATAGGAAGAAGGAGTGGTACATGCCAAAAGAATGATTTCTTCAAACCATGGAGCACCCTGTTTACCTCTCAACATTTTAATCTCCACTGAAGAGAAACTTAAGAGGGTCCTAGGATCTAGTTGATATCACTTTGTTAGATCGTCAATATCTTTTCTCTCAGGCCATTTGTATATCCTGACCATGGTTCCATCATTACATTTAAATTTTCGTGTGCAAGTGTATTTACCATCCCCATCGCATGTATTACTGCATGTCTGTATTGCTGCATTTTTAGTCTTGTTTACCTGGTGCCTAGCATTGTGTTCCTCATATAGGAAATGCTTGGTGCATGTTTGTTGAATTAAACTGCATTTATTTTTAATGTTATTTTCTGCGAATGGAACTTTGAGCCTGGCTTTCTGGATGATATTAAATTATTCTCTCTAGCAGAGTGTGTCAGAGTGTTTCAGAGAGTGCATTAAAATCCCAGCAGTTATCTTCCCAGGCCACCTCTTTTCCTCTTGTTAGGAAGCAGTATTTATCACGGTAAATAGCCCACTAGTACGGAATTTAACATACCAGAAAGTCACAAATTCCATTTTGGCCAATGAGTACAAAGTTTAACACTTTCTCTCAGGAAAGGTAACTTTGCACTAATTTACTCTATTCACAAAAGATTTAAAAATCTGTAAACATTTTATTGCGATTCAGAGGTGGTAAACAGCATTCTGTCCAACCACTTTGCTTTTTAATAAACATGTTTTTATGGCTTGCATGTAATTTTTGAAAAATTACAGTCTCGTTTGTGATTTAAAAACTAAGTTACATTATCTTGTTTGTAGAAGGTACTCTGTGAAAAGATGTTTTTGTGTTTTATAACATCCAGAAAATAACAAGCCTTTGCCTTATGCTTAGTGTCAGGGGAAATGTTCTGTTTTGCTCTTCAGTTTATTTTTTAGTTCATATACTAAGATAAACTCATTGGGTATGAAGTTCTATGAGTTTTGGTAAATAGGTAGAGTCACAGAACCATCAATGTGAACAGTGATGAAAGACCTCCCCTGAGATTTCTCTTGGAAGACTGTGTCACACCATTAGTACCAGAGGCTGATGTACCCTGTCCAGAACACCAAAAGTAAAACCAAACCAAACCAAACCAATCAACCAACCAACCAACCAGCCAGCTAGTCAACCAACCAACCAGCCAGCCAGCCAGCCAGCCAACCAACCAACCAGGCAGCCATCCATCCATCCATCCATCCATCCATCCATCCATCCATCCATCCATCCATCCATCCATCCATCCATCCATCCAATCAGCCAGCCAGCCAGCCAGCCAGCCAACCACCCACCAGGTGGGATCTCACATCATTAGCCCTCAGTGTCTGCCTTCTTTACTTAGTGTAAATCCCCTGGGATCCACTCATTTGCTGCATGCATCAGATTTTCTGCATGCATCTTTGTTGCCGAATAACATTTCACAGTCTGCATACGTGGCTGTATGGTTAAAAAACTAACCTCCTTTGAGGACATGTGGATTATTGATAGCTTTTTGTCATCCCAGGCAACTTTTCTCTGCCATTGCTTTTTGTTACACAAATAAATGTTTTTTTCCTTAGTTATTGTGATAATCATGAATACAGAAATCTTTGTGGCCATAATCTTAAAACTTAAGTTGAGGGGCCAGGGAGATAAGTACGGTCAGGAGAGTACATTCTTGCTCTACAAGCATAAGGAACCGAGTGGAGTACCCAGCACATATGTAAGTACCTGGTGTGGTGGCAACGGCCCTGGAATCCAGTGCTGGGAAGCCAGAGATTGGAGGATCCCTGGGACATGCTGGCCAGCTCATTTGGCCAATCACAGAGCTCATGTTCAGCTAGAGCCCCTGTCTCAGAAAATAAAGTGGAGAGAGATCAAGGAAGATGCCTTCTGTGGACCTCTGGCTTTATCCACCTGTGCACACACCTGCACATGAATCCCTACCACCACATGTGCACACATGGATATATACAGCGTGTACTCACGTATTCAATCTAAAGGAAAGACACCTCTTCAAACTTAAGTTGAATGCCGGTACTTCAGTCCCTTTATCAAGGAGACTCCCAGCACTATGAGAAAGGATAAATTAAGATTAGGACAGATTTTTTTTTTTTATGACTTCATGTTCAACGAAGCGACAAGCCTTCTCAGCTCGCTCCCCTACTTAATTATCTTTCCTTCCTAACGTTGCCCCCAGCCATCCCGTCTGTGCTGCCACCCTAGCAGTCCAGTCTTCCCAGGTGCTGCTTTCTTCACAGCGTCACTCATGTGCGAGCCTTGGCTGATTGGCTCGCGGTGCTCTAGTGGTGAAGGGGAGAGATGCCGTTTTCATCCAGGCATACTTTTACCCTCATCTCTGCCACGTGCCAGCTGAATGACCTAGAAAAACGAATATATATAACCCCCCAGTTTCTCTTTTTCAAACAGGGGGTGACGGGACCTACACAAAGCACTTTTCACAAGTGGTCAGGGTCTGAATATGCCAGAGATTGGTAATTAAATCTCACCTGCAGCAGTACCTGTCTTACTCGCCCAGCCGTTTCTGCTGTAGTTCATCACTGAGGATTTTATGACATTGATTAAATTAATCTCCTGACGGCCTGGACGCTTGTGCTCAATTCTTCTGCATGTGGTTCCCATTTAGGTGAAATCAATCCATGTCTGAGCACGGGTGAGGTCCAGTTGAGTAGATCGTACTGAGTGGCCTTGCCTGAGAGCTCTGTGTTGGAGCTGGCGGAGAAGTCACCAAGCACGCTGGGTGACAGCCTGGATGACCCTCACAGCATGCTGCTTTGTCCTTTAAAAATAAATTCTATCTTGTGATGAGAACACCAAACACCAATGCAAATACACGATACGGTACCATTAACTGCAGGCTCAACTTTGTACAATCCAGGAACTTCGTTCATCTCACTTAACGGAAGCTTTCAGACCTTTGATTAGCATCCTCCCATTTGCCCCAAACCTTGGAAAAGCCCATTCCACTGTTTGATTTTATGTGTTTAGAGGCATTAGATACCAGATATAAGGAGACTCATACAGTGTTTGCCTTTTTGTTACTGGACTGTTTAACACAGCACGTTCATCTATATTGTCATGTTTGTAGAGTGTGTGTGTGTGTGTGTGTGTGTGTGTGTGTGTGTGTGTATGTGTGTGTGTGTGTGCATGTATGCTGGGGTGGGTGTATTCTATCATTGAGCTACATGCCCCTCCCCACTTTACAATGCTTGGATACTATTCTATTTTCAACAGATACCAAATTCTTTCTTTGTTCATTTATCTGTTGACAGATGGTAAGTACCTCCTAGTTTAACTATTGTGATGCAATGTGCACAGGACAGTTAATAAGTCCTGGCGATTTCCATTTCAACCTAGAAGGAGGATCACTGGGTCCCATGCTATATGTATTTTTAAGATTTTGGGGAATATCCACACTGTTTTCCATAGCAGTTGTACCATTTCGTGTGTCCATGTGTCCACTAACACTCTGTAAGGGTTCTAATATCTGCATGTCCGTGTTAACACTTATTTCTCATCTTTGCTTTATTTTAATTGGTCTATAGTAGTTGGGCAAAAATGGGTTTCTTTGTGGCATTTCCATATATGCATATGAAATATACCAAGGCTGATTTTAGCTTGTATCTCTTCAGGTGTGTGTCTAGGACAGGTATGGATAAGTAAGATGGTAGCTTTTTTTAAAAACTTATGATAGCCAACTATCCATGAGCATGAGAATATGGTTTATTGATATATCCGGTATCACTCCATTAAAGAAAACTGGTAGAGAGGTAGGGAGGAGGGTCCAGGAGGAGTTGGGGAGGCAGAAAACTTTGTGATTTATTTCAGTATTGTTTTCCATAGTGTCTCGACTAATTTTTGTTTCTGTCAACAGTATATAACAATTCATTTCCTCCATCCCTTTGCCAGCATTTGTACTTTTTTTCTTAATTAGAAGAATTAGTGTATGGCAATAGCACCAGATGATGTTGATGATATATATATATATATATATATATATATATATATATACATATATATATATAACATTTACTTTGCTCTTATTCATATGTGACACTCTCTTGTAGTCCTCATTCTTGCTAGTTCCCTTCTTGCCTTCAAATTGCACATTCAAATGTAGGTTAACCTATGAGAGAAAAACATGCAATATTTGTCTTTCTAAATCTGGCTTATGTTTCTAACATGATCATCTTAAACTCTATCCATTTTCTTGCAAATGACACAATTCCATTCTTCTCTACAGTTGATTAAAGGCTCATTGTGTATGTACCATATTCTCTTAATTTAACTCATCTGCTGATGGGCATCAAGGTTAATTGCATAACCCCACAGTGCAGCAGTACTGGATATGATGATGTCTCTGTTATGAACCAACTTGGATCCATCTGAGCACATGCCTAGGCGTGGTGCAGCTGGATCTTATAGCAGGTTTTAAGTTTATGTTTTTGAGGAACATCCTATTGGTCTTCACTATGTTTGGCTGTCTTCTGTTCCCATCACTGGATCTCTGGGCCTCCCCAAGTCACTCTTTTCTATTTGAACTTGAGTGCATTTCCTCAGTCACAAACAACTTTGTTTCAGCCCCAAGTCCCTGTGAAGCTGTAAAGTGTTCCTTGCTTCTAAACCTCCACCTCGCCCCCCTTTCATCTTCTTAGAGTAGCTGCTAAAGTTTGGTTCTGGAATGTTCCCCAAAAGCCCACATATTAAGAGCTGGGCTTGGTCTCTGGCATGTGGCACAGCTAAGAGGAGCTCCGTGGAACCCTTAACTGGTAAGATCCAGGAGGATATGTTGGGTCATTAGAGGTATGATATACAGACAGTGTTTCCCTACTTCTTCCTTCCATCAATCTCTTCCCGGGCCATGCCATGAGATGAGCAGTTTTGATCTGTCATCTGCAGCCAACCATGATATGTTACAGAAAGCCCAAGAATGCCCTTCCTCTTTGTTATTTCAGTTGTTTTATTTTTTTAAGTGACATGAAGTTTACTAGCATAGTAACTGCTCTCGTGGTTGTGAACTAATATCTCACCCTGGTTGTAACTTGCATATTTTGATGATGAGTGATGTTGACCATCTTTTCATATAGTGACTTTTTACAGAGTGGATTTGTGTTTATTCTTTGAAGAAATACCTATTCACGTCCTTTGACCATTTTTAAGTTGAGTTTTAGTCTTTTTTTTTTTTTTGCTATTGGGTTACAAGAGTTCTTTATATAATTTGGACTTTTTAACTCCTCTTTGGACATAGGACTTGCAGATATTTTCTTCAGGTCCGTAGTGTCCCCTTCCTCCGCTGAGTTCTGTCTTTGCTGTGTAGAAGCTTTTGACTTGGAGAGTCACATGTATTCTTGTGTTTGCTCCTGAGCTTTTGGTGTCCTATTCCAGGTATCATGTATCAAGTATCTTGATGCTTTTCCTAGTGTTTCTTCCTCACTAGGAGTTTTTCTTTTAGTCTATTTTGAATAGACTTGTGTGTGTTGGGTAAGATAAGGGCCCAGTTTCATTCGGTTGTATGTAGAGATCCCGTGTTCACAGTGCTCTTTGTTGAGGACACTGCTTCACCTGCATTTATTTTCTTTGGCACCCCTGGGAGAGATCATGGGACCTTTCGGCTTATTGTTGACCTTCCCTAGTGATGTTCATGGTCTGGTGAAGAGGAGATCAGGTAGGGCAAAAGTTGTTTTCATGAGTTAGGGTCAGTGTTTCATTCAGACAAGGTGACATCATGCAGAGGAGAAGGGTCCACTCCATTTTGACTCATCAGTGTGATTTTTCAGCTCAGGGAGGCCTCAGGACTGTGCATCACATGGCCTTTGGGGACAGTCAGCTCTGAGAGCACCACATCCCTAGGATCTTCTCTCCAAGGTCGCCAGCAGTGGGGACACTGATCCCAGGGAGTGATTACAAGATGGAAGTCCTTGAGGAAATGATTTTGGCATCCTTTGAGGATTTATAGATGTCTGTCATGAAGGAGGACAGGAATTAGCTGGTTGGAGCACAAACATTCTTTACAAAACAAGGAAGCCCTGGAGAACCTAGAATTGTACCTAGATTTTTTTATTCCATTTTCCTACTTGCCCAGGCACCACATAACTATAAAGGACCAAATGAGGCTCATTCATTCCCTCATTCACTTGTTCATTTCATCTGTGTTTTTAAGGAAATCTTTGTCTCAGCATCACGTGCTGTCAGTCCCTAGGCAGCTCACGGTGACTTGCTATCCGCCTTTCTCGGGTTTTCTCCATCCCTTTCATGAGAATATGGTAATGGGGCAGAGGGGGAATCCCTAATTTAAGTTTTCCTCTGGAAATCCTGTTTGTCAGAGTCCTTGCAAGCATCATGGCCAGCAGGGAAACAATTGGCTTGGGTTCAGCACCACTTTTACATGTGCTGGGTCAAAAACTTCCAGGGTCTGACCTTGAGGTTTATTTTTGTTACACATTTAAGCACAGTAAAACTTCGGGAAAACATCTCCATTTGACAATTATCACAACAAAGCTTCAGGGATTGCAATATCAAAACGCCCTTGCAAAGTAGCAAAGCACCCGTGACCTTTACAGTAAGAGTGAGTTCCTCTGACTGATACACAGAGCTCAGGGCAAGGGGCTTAAGGAGGAAGGATGTATAGTAAGTATACAGATGGATTCTATTGATGGACAAAGTTCATGGATCTCTTTCATAAAGATGGGTGGGTTCTATTCACTGAGAGACAAAGCTCCGGGAGTAGGACCTAAACAATGCTCAGAATTTGGGGGTATGCCGGTGAAGGCTGGCTTTTTAGAATAGCAAAGATCCCAGGTTGTCAGACGATATCCTCTCCATTTTTTTTCCTTTGAAGAAAAAAAAAAATCCTTCATGCTTAACATTTCTGAATTTTCTAATGCTTTCTGTGAGCCGTGCCTCCTATACCTCTTTAGACTCACTTGTTATATATACGCAATGATTGAGAACACACCATTTAGTTTCCACTGAAGTCTAAAAAGGAAAAAAAAATCAAACAAGGCAGGCACTATCCATGAGATGCTGCCTTCTGTTTCTTAGTGGAGTATTATATTCAATATTCCCAATAATGTTTCATTCTATTTATAACGCTGTTTATTTTTAAATCACATCTTATGTAAAATTGCTTAACAATCTGATCCGCTTCACTTCATCTCAAGTTCTGGGAAACAGCAGTAGGTGAACTGGCCAGTTATATCGCAGTTAAAAAAAGGCTTCTTAATTGGCTTGCTTGGGGCGAATTGCCTTTTCAAGGCCATGTTGCAACTGCCTGGTCCTGCGAAAACCACAGCGGAGAATAAATCAGGAACAGCTCTTGCCTGGATTAGTCTTAAGAAAAAATAATTATGAAATCCCTCTTTGAACCCGGCATGCAAAGATGGTGATTATTTGGAAGTTTCTATCGACATGGACAGTGCCTAGGCAATTTTATTTTTCACTGAGAGGATGTCTATTGGAGACACAAAACAGCTTCCAAGAAGGCTAGATACATTTGAGAAGATATTAACCTTAATTTTTTTTGTTTTGATTTTGTTGGAATATTCTTATGAGGTTTCCTATGCTAGTTTAAAGTAAATCTATTTTGAAATGCAGCAATCATATTCTGCTTTTCCTGTGCCTACTGGACACCACATCACATCTGGGTGAGGCCAAGTATTCACCTTGTACAGGGCCTTCTAGCAAAGATTCCAGGGTCTCTTTTAGAGTTCATAAACTTTGGGCTGAAAAGAGGACTCAGAGGTTAAGAGCACTTGATGTTCTTGCAGAGGACCTGCGTTCAGTTTCCTCCACCCACACTGGGTGGCTTACAACGCCTGTAACTCTAGCTCCTGGGAATCTAATGCCCTCTCTAGGCCTCTGTGGGTACTGCATCGAATTGTAGGTAACTCCCATCCCATACAGATAACTGAAAATGAACCTATGTATTTCCTAAACTTTAAATGACTATATCTGGATACTGGAAGTATGATATAGTATTGATGCATTTATGAAAGTAATTTAATTTGGCACTTAAATATTTGGAGATAAAGAAGAAAAACTGAAACCATGCATCTTCTCATGCCGATTTGCAAATAAATAATGCATGTCTTAAGCTTAAGTGAGAAATATTTTGGTAATAAGTTGGCATAGGGAATGCATATCACACTCAAGTCAAACAACTTTTATTGATTACAGTTCTCATAATCAATCAGAACAAAACACCATCACAACATGATGGCTAGAACACTAATTACTTAGGAATTTGTCATATATGATTTGTTTTCCCTCTAAGACTTTACTTTTAATAACACTTAGTTTAATATGAGGACATTTTTATATGTTAATAATATGATTATTTTCTAGAACATAAGATAGCAAGAGACTAGTCTATTGATAAAAGATTCATTTTCACTTGAGGTTTTCCTAGTTATAAGTAGTTAAAAAAAAAAAAAACTAAAGATTCAACTCATTGGACTTAAAATTGACTTATTTTATGGAGTACTAGAACTGGGTAAATACTAACATTTCTGCTTGTCATTCAGATTCCAAAGTCTAAATGTTGTAAACTTTGACTTGAGTTTGCCTGTGGTACCTAACGTAAGTAGTGTGTCTTATAACTGCTCATCATGATAATGTTTTCATTATTCACTTGAAACAATAAATGGGAATCGTGACATTCAACTCTTGTCTGACATGGCAATTTCCTAGTTATAAACCATGCGTGTCTCCCTAGTAGACAAAGAGGCAACCCAAAGGGTCATGTTGACAGTGAGGACAAGGGTTTGTGTTTGTACCTTGAACTACAATCTACCCCGGAGAACGTGCGGTTGAAGATGTCAACTCTGCCTACTTGAAGGTGTCACCACTAATTGGTTTAGGGACTCTGAGGATTTTCGCCACACAACCGACCACGTCTTCATTTTTATAAGACTTTATTTTAATGAGCTCCAAGAGAAATGAAGCTCAAGCCCGTGAGTTTCATGGGTTGTAAGGGTTATGAAGGACGCAGCACCAGTGATGAAGTAAGACTAGGCTTCAGCTTGTCTGAATCTTACCCTAGTGCTTTGTTTATCGGCAGAGGAACAGATTGCTTTATTATGTAGAACTAAACACTTTTAGATACCATCAATGAAATCGTGATGGAAGCGGTGATTACTATTTGGTGCTTTTTAGTGGCTACAGATCCAGCTTTCAACTCAGGCAGCCACCCCTGGGTGAGATAATATGTTAACCCACTCCCTTTCGACATGCTTCTGTTGTTTCTCCAGGTAATGCCTCATGACCTATTTATCAAAAGAATCCTGAACCCACGTTCATGCTTTCCTGTTGTTTTGTGGCAATTTTAAGAAGTTCTAAGTCTTTGACTTTTGTCAGTGATTTTCATTAGCTACCACTTCACCTCCACCCTCCCACCTGATTTTTGACACTTTTTTCTCTTGGAGTTTTAGTGTTATGAAGACATTGTCTCACTCAGTTTATAAAGACAAAATAAAGGACATGTGTAGTTGGTTCCCCCCCCCCTTTGGGGAGCCCGACACCCAGCTCCCAAATAATCACATGGAGATGTATTCTTTCTCATGAATGCCCGGCCTTAGCTTGTATTATTTCTAGTCCGCTTTTCTTAAATTACCCCATCTACCTTTTGTCTCTGGGCTTTTACCTTTCTCTATTTCTGTATATCTTTTCTTTCCTTCTTACTCGGTGTCTGTTTGTGTGGCTGGGTGGCTGGCCCCCGGCATCTTCCTCTCCTCCTTTTCTCATTGTTTCTCTTCTCTTCTTCTCCTTCTATTTATTCTCTGGGCTTGCCAGCCCCACCTGTCCTTTTTCCTGCCTTGCTATTGGCTATTCAGCTCTTTATTAGACCAATAAGGTGTTTCAGACAGGCAGAGTAGCACAGCTTCACAGAGTTAAACAAATGCAATAGAAAAGAATGCAACACATCTTTGCATCATTAAACAAATGTTCCACAGCATATACAAATGTAACACATCTTAATATTCCACAACAGACATCCCCATGGTGCACATTTTCTCTCTCTCATCACGTGAGCACACACATGCACACAAAACAGAGAGGTGGGGAGAGGGAGAGAGAACAGAGAGACAGAGAGAGGCATACACACACACATACAAGATAGATAGAGAGATAGAGAGACAGAGAGACAGACAGACAGACACATACAAGAAAATGCAAATAAGCACCTTCATTGTGGGTGGACAGTGTGTTCTAACTTATAGGCTATGAAATAAATGGGCAAAATGGACTTTTTTTTTTATTTGAAGAAAAAAGTAGACCTAAGCTAATAGGGTAAACCAAGGTTGCATAAATTTTGAGGAAGCTTAATAAGGGTTTGCTAGCATCCACAAAAGAGGAACACTTTTTAGGTTAGTATTCTAGAAAACTAGTTTTTTATTCCCATTGGCCATCTGCATTAGAGACACAAGGCACTGGCTAACGTCATGGGCCCAGCAGCTCTGTACCAAGCAGCAGGCATCTCAGAGCACTACAACCCCATCGTTCACAGAAAATACTTTTCTTCCGAAGCCCCGAGTTCTATTACAGGGAACATGATTTCCAAGTCTACCTTCAGAAATTTTAGGGTTTTCCACCTTCAGAAATTTCAGGGTTTTCCACCTTCAGAAATTTTGGGGTTTTCCACTTAGGGTTTCCAAACTCGGCCCACTGAGGCATAACTACCATTTCCCCATATTATTTTTTTCCTATGTCTTTATAAAAAGGAGACTAGAAAGGCCCCTTTACTTTAATTTTTATAAAGTATCAAAGTATGAAGCAGAAAATCATTGTAATTTGGGATAAAGGTTTTCTGGGAAATTTAATCCTTGATTGTTCATTACAATTCAACCAGAACACTTTGGGGCCAATTTTAAATATTTTATCTCCATCTCATTAAACTAACATGCACTCTGTGTCTTCTTCCCCCACCTCCCCAGTTAGACCGAATCACATAGATTTCTATCAGTAAAACTGGCTTCTTCCACTCTTTAAAAGCACCCTTTATCACGGTGCTACGTTCATCCAGCAATGACATGGTCCTGTTTGTGAAGCTCTAGTTGCTCCGTTGAGGATGGAAGGATTCTTCCATTGAGTAACCGTTTTCCTTTCCCCAAGGATCCTCTCCACCACAGGAACTGTTACTGATAAAGTCTAGATCTCTAAAAATAGAATTCTTCCTACTGCAAGGCACGTGGAAGAAACTGACTCGGGTGAAGTTTGCCTAGGAAAGATACCATATCTCATCTCATATGTGTTAACACGCACACGTTCGTCTCCCGCTGCTACCGAGGGAGGGAAAGACGTTTAGATGGTCACGGCGAGTCAGTAATTGAGTGATAGCTGGAACTACCTTCTGGGTCATGCTGTTCCGGTTCTGATTCAGTCTGTTCTGCCCTCCTTCCTCCTGCCCTGATTCAATAAGAATCTCTTGTTGTTTATCCTAATACTGTGACTAAATAGCATTTAATAGATAAAATAAAATTAATGTATTTCTAAGTAGGTACTAAATGAATTATTTGTCCTGTGGTATTTCCTAGCGGCTTGTGCCAGGGAACTTCCTGCTACATACTGGTTCTGTCTGGAAAAAGAAGCAAGGGGCTGACTCATTTAAATTTTTTTTTTTTTAAATCTCGTGTTTCATAAGAGTGATTCCTGCCGTGGAAGTAACCATTCATCACCATAAAAAAGATAAAAGGAGAAAACCAATCAACTTTACATCCAACATTAGAAGCCTAGAAAATATGCAAAACAGGCTATAGCCTAGAAGCACTGTTTTAGCAAAGTAACGGGACAGATTTTCTTCTGATTTTTTTTTAAAGGGGGGGCAGTGCCATAGTTGTCAGTAAAGGTTAAAAGCAATTTTGAACGTAAGTTAGGAAAAGTAATCCAGGTAAGGTCTCCCTGTCTGTTCTTTTAGTCATTGAATCATTGGCTGTACTGTTTTCATGTGAAGCTGATTTTAGTGAGTATGGATTCCATGATCTTGTCTGAAGGGTAGGGAGAGGGACACTGACATCAGGTCTTAGCTTTCATGCCAGACAACTTCAGTCCATGCACTCAGCATCCGAATTGCCTTTCCTGCTTGTTAGGTCCGATTCCTCCACAGCAGGGGTGAGTTATCAACTTATTCCAGCCGTTGTCAGAGAACGTTTAGGGAGAGATTTGTGTTTAGATCGTCCATCTAACATAGTTAACATGATATGAATCAAGAGTGCTGTTTTAGAAAGCTAAGTCAGTTCTGTTCTATCTTTCTTATGATGGTACTAGGAGGGTAGCAAGGCTTCTGTGAAGACTGTAGCCCTGACTGTCTGTTCCTGTCCGCCTCCCATGGTCCCGCAAAGATAACAAACTTGTAGGTAGAACACTCCCAAATCCCCTTGACTGAGTCCATGTACCAGGAATGTCTACTGAGCTTATTTCTTGATGCACTGATCACTGTAGCAAGATTTAAATGAATGGAACCAGTTACTCCTTACAACTCCTAGGAATATAAACTACTGTTAACTCCATTCACAGGTGAGCACACTTTAAAGGCCAGATTCACAATTGTTCTATTGAGTGGCTGGGGAAAAAAAGGCACAGAATGTTCAGAAATGTAAGCTTGGGGAAGGAAACTGGAGAGTGATGTAGCAATGAGATTTTCTTGTCTCCTAATGGAAGGATCCTGCAGGATACCTGATCAATAGCAAAAGGAGAGGTATGTTCCAACTTCCCTTGCAACTTGTCAATGTGCTAGTTGAGATATGACTGAGGATGAGACAAGAAAGTAACACTTTTATTGGGAAGCTTCTCTAAGATTTTCCTTAGCTCAGTTCCACATTTCACCTCTTACCTTGCTGTCTGGAAGGTAGATGGGGCAATTGAAATTTTGGCTGTCATGTTGGATTTTTGAAGTTAAGGCCACATCTTAGGTGGTTGGGGAGTTGAAAGGAATTTCTTGTATTCCTAGGAATTTTACAGGGCAGAACTACCACATCAGCCCGAGGTCACCTTCAGACTTTAAAATTATTTAATGAATGAATGAACTTATTTAATTAAAAATTTACAAGTATGTATGAATACAAGCTATGGGTGTGCAGGCACCTATGGAGGCTAGTAGAGCATGTCAGATCCCCAGGAATCTGCTGCTACAGGTGGTTGTGAGCGGCTTGACCTAGAGGCTGGGAACAGAACTTGGGTCCTTTGAAAGAGCAGTATGTACTCTTAATTGTTAAACCATCTCTTCAGGCCCTCAATTTTTTATTTTAAAGATATACTTATGAATGTATACACATACACACACCTGTGCATCTGTACTCTAGGACAAGTGTGCATCCTGTGCATGCACACGAAGGTCAGAAAAGGATGTTGCATCTTCTATTACTATCCACCTATTTCTTTGAGGCAGGGTCTCTCCTTGAATACGGGCTTGCATTTAAAAAATATTTGTTTATTCACTTATTTATTTTTCTGGCTAGACTGCATGCCAGAAAGCTCTACCTATCTTCCTGTCTCTGTCCTTCTCAGAGCTGGGTTCCAGGCTTGGATGGGATGCCTGACTTAAAACGTGGAGGCTGGGATCTGAACTCCTGTCTTCATGACTAGAGCGCTCTTACTTACTGCGCCATCTCCAGCCTCTCTCTTCAGCAAAATAAGCTTTTTCTCATTTTACACACTATGATTTTGAATCTTTGGCTTTCAACTCTTTGCTTTCCTCACGCCTATTTGCCAGTGTAGGTCTTAAGTTTACCATTTATACACAGTAGGCATGCAACAAATATTTGTTGATTTCAGTTTTTTTCCATCTTTTGTATTTTAATACCCAGAGCCATCTACTCATTTATGAGGGCAGTGACAATACAGAGTTGTGCATACATCCTAAGCCATGCTGTAAATGTGAAACTACCGGACAGTGATAGAACCTGAGATTATCTCCTCTCTCAATACAGTAGTAAAGAAAGTACAAATACTATACATTAACTTGTTGAATGGAAAAAGAAACTTACATGCTATGGTCAAGTAACGATGGCTCATGTTGGGATCTGAGGTAGATTTATCTCTTGCTTTGCCTGTAGTTCTTTATCTATTCGTGGATCTGCATTAGCATTGAGTTATGCAGAGTTCTGCCTGGGGAGATTGCCTTATAGAGTTGGAGAGTACAATCACCTCAATGTCTTCTTTAAAACAGAACCCACTGTAGTTGGTTT
The DNA here is from genome assembly GCF_004664715.2 of Peromyscus leucopus. NCBI lineage: Eukaryota > Metazoa > Chordata > Mammalia > Rodentia > Cricetidae > Peromyscus > Peromyscus leucopus. The sequence continues at coordinate 31,592,238 of NC_051084.1, read as the reverse complement.
TTTTACTCTTTGGGGGCCTGCCACCCAGCTCCCAAATGAATACACGGAAACTTATTCTTAGTTATGAATGCCTGGCCTTAGCTTGTTCAGTTTCTTGCTAGTTTTTCTAACTTAAATGATCCCATTTCTTTTCAACTACGTTTTGCCTCTGGGCTTTTTACCTTTCTTTATTCTAAGTATCTTTCTTTCCTTCTTATTCCATGGCTGGCTGTGTGGATGGGTGGCTGGCCCCTGGCATCTTCCTCTCCTCCTTTTCTTACTTATCCTTTTCTCTCAAGCCTAGATTTCTCCTCCTATTTATTCTCTCTGCATGCTAGCCCCGCCCCTCCTTTCTCCCGATTAGGTATCAGCCGGGTCATCTCTTTATTAGGCCATCAGGTGTTTTGGGCAGGCAAAATAACACAGCTTCACAGAGTTAAACAAATGCAACATAAAAGAATGCAACGCATCTGTGCACCATTCAACAAATATTCCACAGCACAAATGAATGTAACATACCTCAAACTAATATTCCACAACAACCCGCTGGTAAAATTCTTTAAAATTATATCTGCTGCTGTAATTCCTGGGACACTTTCTAGAGATGTATGTTAATAATTCCATGCATAAAGAATTTAGAACTCTCCTCTCTGCACCCCTAAATACCTCTGTCCTTTCTTGAACTTGTTGGGACCAGGTAAATGTGTTGGCAGCTCCCACATGCAGACTGGTGATTTAGTGAGGAACATTCATGCCCTTTCACTGACGTTTGCTACCTTTGAGGATTTACATATGTATATATTTTAAGTTATTCATTTAATGTGTATGGATGGTTTGTCTGCACGTATGTCTGTGTACCATGTGCCTGGTCTCTAAAGGGATCAGAAAAGGGTGTCTGGGTCTGGAGTTACAGATAGTTGTGAGCTGCCGTGTGGGTGCTGAGACTTGAACCCAGGTCGTCCAGAAGAACAGCCAGTGCTCTTTCCTCTCAGCCATCTCTCCAGCCCCTGCACAAGTCTTTTTTATAAACAATCTCAGAATGCTTGTAGATGTTGAAATCCCACTCAGACTGGGCCACGGAGAACCTGACAGGAAAATAATTCAGGAACCCCTACACGTTTCAAAAGAGAAAAGACAAGGTCTCCCTCTCTCTCCTTCTTCCTCTCCCCTCCCTCTCCCTACCCCCCCTGTCTCCCTTATTCTGCTAGGGTGAAGGGAGAGCTGGAGAGTGGTTTAGAGAATAAATTGTTGCTAAGTAACTTAATGACGAAAATGACAAAAATGAAAGACTTGGCATCTATTTTTACACTTCAAACAATCGCATTACAGTCAGAGTTGTTAAAACCAGGAGAAATGTTTCTTTCTGATATGAATTCTCCCCTTTCAGTTCACTGACCAAGAGACGTACACCCCCAAATACTGTAAAGGTTTGGGTTAAGTACAGAAAGTGATGAAGACATACATAGCGTGTACCAGGGCCATCATTAGTGTTGAGTCTAGTGTCTTGTACATATGTGTTCATTTTGCTTTTATATTTGTCCATAAGCTTTTATTGAATTACCATCTCCCATAACAGAACCCACTGATAAACTCCTTTTTAAGGACTCAGCATGAATTTTAGTTCTGTGAACCTTATGGCTGTGAGTGGCCAAGATTCTTGCCAAAATGAATATATTGCCCAAATTTTAGTCTCCCAGAAAAAGATTAACAATTTTATTTATTTATCTATTTCTTGGTCCTAGGGATCGAATGGGGTGGAGGGAGGGGCTCCTTGTGCTTGGTGGGTATTCTGTTCTGAGCTGCCTTCCCAGTTGAAGATAAAGCAGTCTAGAATGATTTGAATCTGATGGATGGTTTTCTCTGTTGAGATATTGTGACTTTAGGGCACTTCCCACATAGATTTTTTTGATTCCTAGAGGATTCAGCTAATGTCAATATAAGTCCCTTCCCACTCTCCCTACATCTGTCTGCACACATTTGGAGACTAACTTGGCTTTGTTCTCAGGATCGGCTTTTTCCAATTTCCTCTACAAATTTGTCTAACTTTCTATGTTTTTCATTTTAAAGGAGTCTGTGGGATTCACAGTAGATTAACTTGGTTCAGAAGACTACCCAGCTTCAAAAGCCTGGCTTTAGGAGGCTCCCTCAAGTCTGATTTTGAAAGATTGGTACTACAAAAATGAAAAGCTGCTATTCCATCAAGTGCTTGTATATCTCATAGTATATAACAAGTATATACCCAAAAATTTCAGTGTCATATATCACTTAATTCTCAGAGTATTTGGTATCTTTACCCAGATGAAATGCATGTATTTTGATCTACTTTATTTAAATTCAGGCATTTTCATAGTTCATAGATCTGATTAGTTAGGATGTTGAATCCTCAGCATTCAATAGGTAAGGTTTCCCTAGGGAGCTCACTGACTTCCTTAAAGAAACTGAAAGATTTTATATCTATTAATTGTATAGATATCATGACATTGAATTCCTATTATGTGGTACATAGTTTCATAGGCTTGTATAACATACTGATGAACAAAACCAACATCCAACCTCCATGTAGCTTACAAGTGATGATAGACAGGAAAAGTAATTTGTACGTAAATTTTACAGTATAGTAGTGTGTCAGGGGCCTTACAACCATTCCTGGTTTCAATGATTAACTAGGAAGACTCAACAGATTCATCACAGCAATGTCAACAAGGAGAAAAGGTACAAATGGTTGCTTCTCAGCAAGACCCAGCACACATTCTCAGAGTCCTCTCCTAGTGAGGCCACATAGGGCACAATTCCCCAACAACAGTTTGTAACAGCCTGTGTACAGCGTGTTCTACTAGTGAAGTCTATTAAAGACTCACTGAGCAGGGTTTCTATTCAGGGCTTGAGTGCTCACTAGAAGAAAGCAGGTGTTCACCAGACACTGTACACACACGTACACACACGTACACACACACACACACACATGTACACACACACACACACACACACACACACACATACACACACACTCCGGGACAGCAAGCTATCTCTGGCAATGTGGAAATGGTGAAACCCAAGTGCCTTGGTGCTGGTTCTTCATCAGCTTGATTTTCAAAGGGTACCAGCCAGTCTTGTCATGTGAACTGTTGCTCAGAGCCCGATGACAACATGGAAGGAGACGTGGGCTGTAACTTTAAATGCAGTGATCAGAATAGGCCTTGCTGGTGGCATTCAAGCAAAGTTTTGGGGACAAGAATAAGATCAGGTGGAGGAAGAGGGGGAGGAGGAAGAGGAGGAGGAAGGAGAAGGACCAGGAAGGAGGAGGGAGGAGGAGGAGGAGGAGAGAGGAAGGAGGAGGAGGAGGATGAGGAGGGAGGAGGAGGAGCAGGAGGAGAAGGAGGAAAATTCCAGGCAGAGACAGTCAATGCAATTATTCTAAGGTAAGAAGTTATTAGTTGTGTTTGAGAAAGAGTAAGGAGACTGGTATAATGGAACTAGAGTAAACATGGGGGTACAGTTAGAATCTGATGGATGTCAGAGGACATTATTAATTCTGCAGTTAATGCATTCATGCATTTCTTTGGAGAAAGTTCTCGCAGTTTTCATTTCTTAGGATTCCATGAGCCCTTAACATCTGTACAAGAATTTTAATTTTGAAGACAAGGGTCTTGTTTTGTATCACAGACTGATCCTGAACTTGTGATCCTCTTCCTCTTTCTCCTGAGCATTGGGATTTCTGGCGTCACTAAGCATGCTTGGATGGCCCTCAGCATTTAAAAATGACAGGTCTGAGGTAGCATTTGTAAGTTTCTGCCAAGGCAGCAGCCTGCCTCTGCTGCCAAAGCAGTTAAGTTACATCATCACCTGTTGCCAGGGGCCTTTCCACCGTCAGCTGTGCACCATGTGCACCCCTTAAAAGTGCCCGCCAGGCACAGCTCGCTCACTCTCTTGCCTCTCTTCTTCCTCGTCTTTTCCCTGTTCTCAGTGTTTCTCTGTCTGTCTGTCTGTCTGTCTGTCTCTCTCATGCCCCTACTCTGATACAGCCCTTCTGCTTTTTCACTCTCCCCCTTCCTCTTGCACAAACTCTGGTGGACATGGAGTGTTTGCTTAGTGGAAACCTTGGCAGGGCCTGTTGAAAGGTACCCACTTTGCTTTTGCTTTTCTTCTTCTTCTTCTTCTTCTTCTTCTTCTTCTTCTTCTTCTTCTTCTTCTTCTTCTTCTTCTTCTTCTTCTTCTTCTTCTTCCTCCTTCCTCCTTCCTCCTTCCTCCTTCCTCCTTCCTCCTTCTCCTCCTCCTCCTTCTTCTCCTCCTTCTTCTTCTCCTCCTCCTCCCCTCCTCCTCCTTCATCCTTTCAGCTTCTTAATTTCACAGGGGATAATAAAGCTCCAAGTAACAAATTGTGTCTTCTTTGAGGTCACAGGGTCTTTGTTGAGAGGATGGGAGATGGAACGTAGAATGCGGATGTGCTAACCAGTCACCCCCCGAAGATAAGATGTTTCTGATGCTTTGTTTATTCCATTGCATGTTTCTGAAGTTATGGTAATTGACAGTGAGTGGTTGCCACAGTTTCAGAGTACTTAGGAAAAATGCTTTCAATTATTCCTTTTTCATTTAGCGTCAAGAGAGACTCCGAGTGAGCGAGCACTAAAACACATACACAAAACCGAGCATTCCTGAGTCGCTGGAATGTGTGTTAGCAGCATGAAATGTCCTCACACCCATACCTGACCCTTCTCCTGGAAAAACTGTTCCTTCACTTGTTAAGGGCATCTCTGTTGTTTCCTTTGTGGTTATATTTTAAGAAGGAAAAGCATTATAAGACGGCTTCTGATTTTAAAGGGATTCAGCTGAAGTTTTTCAAAAGAGCATCAGAAATGAAATAAAGCTAACTTTCCTAATTGAAAAGTCATTCTCAGGAAGCACAGTTGAAAATTGATGAAATGTGGTTAAAAGAACGCTTCATGTATACTGATCCAGAAAGCAGTATATTTGACCTGAAAACCGGAAACAAGACAAAATGTTTCTAAAGCCAACTGATAATTTCTATCCAGCTCCCCCCCTCCAAAAAAAACCCAGTCTGAAAGGAAGATTGACAATTTTCCAAACATTTGCTGCTTTTAAACATAAAGAAATGGATGCTGGCTGCAAATAGGTCTGTAGTGTATGTTTGCAAAAGATATGATTTGGTGACAGCCACAGGAGGCGATTTAACAGTGCTGTTTTGTTGTTGTTTTGAAAACCAAGACAAGAAAATAAAAGGAATCCTTTAAATACATTTTAAGAGGTTAAGTTCAAACCTATTTAATTATTATGTGGATTTGGAATGGCAGGCATTAAAAAAAAATACCTTTTACTTTTGGGTTAGAAAACCATTAAGTACTTTGCCCTAAAATGAGGAGGTGAAGCTCAGCACATGCTGTTTCCAGATGGAATAGATTCTCTGAATAGCATCAAGTCTACATTGCAGTCTTTGGGTATCTTTTTAAAAACTGGATGCTGCATTATTTTAGTCAATGGGGCATCGGATAGTCCTGTCACAGACTGGCTGACACAAACCCAATATTAAGCACAAAATCCATTACTTTAGAAGGGATACAGGGAATGTGATACACAGGAACACAAGATATGGATGATATTCCATTTTGCCTTTGGTTATTTCTACATGTGTGGGACTGTTGAATCCTTGTTTTTGCTGACAGAGGGGTAAACATGAGTATATTTGTCTGCTCAGGATCATTTAGTTTTAATAAAGGCTGGGCCCCAAATTCAAATATATTTTATTATTAAAATGATGAATGATTAGCATAAGAAGTTAGACTACACAGAAAAAATAAGAAAGCAGATAGTTTTTCCAAGCTTCCTTTCTAGAGAATAACCGTTCTGACATTTGAACATTTCCAGACATCCTCCAATGTATCTGTATTGAGCAAACTATAGCTCAATGCAATTTTAGGAAAAAAGGTTCGCAGTATACATAGCATTTTACACCAAGAATTAGTTATTTCACAGAGATTTAAAAAAAGTAAAGAGTTCCTTAAAAATAAAGGGCCAACCTCTGCATAAGCGAAGACAGTTGTATAGTTTAATCTGCTTAAGGGGCCCCCTGGCAGTAGGATCAGGATCCATTCTTGGTGCATGAGCTGGCTTTTTGGAACCCACTACCTATGGTGGGACACTTCACACAGCCTTGAGGCAGGGGGAAGGGCTTGGACCTGCCTCAACTGATTGTACCAGGCTCTGCTGACTCCCCATGGGAGGCCTTACCTTCTTGTAGGAAGGAATGCGGGGGAGGGGGGAGGCAGGAGGGTTGGGAGGAGGAAAGAGAGGGGTATTGGTGGTTGGTATGTAAAATGAATAAAAAATTTCTTAATAATTAAAAAAAAATAAAGGGCCAGCAAGGTGGCCATGAGGGGCAAACCCTAGCATAGCAAACCTGTTGACCTGAGTTGGATCCCCAGAGCCCACGTGAAGGTGGAAAGAAAGAACAACTTTCACAGAGTTGTCCTCTGACTTCTGCAGGCACAGCATGGACATACTCATGCACTATGCACATGTGGACACACACAATAAGACCTTATTACCAGCAGTACTACTGTTCAAAAGTGTAAGCCAGCCTGAGATTTGACAACACAGTTTTTAGACTTCCAGATTGATGTTGATTCACTAGGCATCCATCTCAGCTGCGCTCCATTCCTCTATGGCAGCCGTGGTCACAGGAACAAGATGCTTGAAGTAAAGCCTTTTGAGCACAAAGTGAGTGCTGCTCCTGAATCTAGTACTGGTGGGCTCAGAAAGGTGAGGAAAATCATGTCGCATATCTCCTGACAGAGCTCCTCCTCACCCTCTGAGTTTTGATGCAATTTATTCTATACATTAAGATGACATAGTGTTTTCCATTTGTTCCATGGTCATAGCTATCAAAACTTTAATCCTCACTTCCCTGCAAAACAGCTTTTGTGTCCCTCACCAGCCTCCGTACTCTTCCATCTCTATCACTGGGTCTACTCTTTCCTTTGGGTCTCCTCTTGTCTGGATGGATCCAGTAGCTCAGGAAATTGAATGAATGTGATCTCAGTATTGTGTTTGCGAAGTTCTTGATATCTTACCGATTGCCAATTTAATTTGTAGTTAAGGGGGAGTTTTGCTAAGTATAGAATTCTCGGTTTCTCTCTGTCTTCCTAAATATTTGTTATCGTGGTGATTTCTTCAATGGAAACATTAATGGAAGAGTTGGCAGCACACTGTTCCATTACCAAGTCACCAATTTTCTGAACAAGCAGCTGATCAATTTGAACACAATCTAGTCAGAATATTTGAGGTGGGGAGAGAAGGTTAGCTTGTTGGGAGTTAAAGTTCCAATGCCCTCTAGACAATATTGAAGGTGTGAAGAGGTAAGAAGGATGTGAACCTGAAACTGGGAAGGGAGGCTGGGCTAGTGATGGACACTTGGAGCAGAGAGCATGGAGATGATTAATGGGGTTGTGTTGTTGAGTTTTTTTAAAACTCTTTATTCTTTGGGGGGCCTGCCACCCAGCTCCCAAATAAATCACACATGAAGGTGTATTCTTTCTTATGAATGCCCACCTTTAGCTTGGCTTGTTTCTAGCCAGCTTTTCTTAAATTATCCCATCCATCTTTTGCCTCTAGGATTTTATCTTTCTCTATTTCTGGATATCTTTTCTTTCCTTCTTATTCTGTGTCTGTCTGTGTGGCTGGCCCCTTGTGTCTTCCTCTCCTTCTTTTCTCATTCCTTCATCTCTCTTGCTTTCTCTTTTTCTCCTATTTATTCTCCCTGTCTGCCAGCCCCACCTATCCTTTCTCCTGCCTTGCTATTGGCCCTTCAACTCTTTATTAAACCAATCAGGTGTTTTAGACAGGCACAGTAACACAGCTTCACAGAGTTAAACAAATGCAACAGAAAAGAATGCAGCACATCTTTGCATCATTAAACAAATGTTCCACAGCATAAACAAATGTAACACATCTTAAAATAATATTCCACACCAGGGTTGAGTTGGGTGAGAACTAGTGTAGGCGGAGAGCACCCAAGGTGGGAGGACTGTGAGATCGATCGGCACCCCAGCAGGTACAAGTCAGAAACGTGAAGAGAGAGGCCAGTGGGAACCCAGGAGAACTGTCATTGCGGCTGGTAGGAGGGAGAAAGTGGCTAACTGGGTTGAAGGCTGCAGAGTACAATGGCTACTAGAAGGTCAACCCTGGAGTGGGGCCACCTAAAAGCTATTTGGTTTCTTATATGGCAAATGCAGTGGACAAGCCCCTGGGAAGCCTGACTGGGGAGAGAAAAGGGGGTCAGAAACACACACCGCTGTAGACAATTACAGGAAATGTTTTAAAGGGATACCCAAGATTACAGTCAACCTTGTCAATAAATTTAGACATTGGCTCTGTCATCCACATTTGACAGTGTCTTCCTTGTCACAGTGCCTCCTTGTTAACAACTGAATGAACAACAAAAGAACTCCCTGTTCAGGTAAAGGAAGGGTGAGAACACAGATACAGAACATCTTCCTCACAGATGTGCCGCCTTAGCATAGGGCTCCAGAGAAGCTTGGGAAGGTTCGTTCAGTCTTCCTCTTTGGGGGCCTTATTTGACATTGCAGCGACGATTATTTTTGTATTTCTATTATACAATGTAATAAACTGTGTAATCAAGATGAAGTCTCAGCAGTGACTGTAATTCATGACCCATCCCTTCTCTCCTCCTTGGCCTTGGCTTCAATGTTACCTGAGAGTGGAGAGAGTCTGTCTGTGGAGTCCAGTCTTGGCTTCCACATCTTCAGCTTTCTCAGTACTTAATGACGGTTTTGTAGGTAGTCACACTCGATTGGACGTACTTAATCCTGAACAATCTCTGTAGTCCTCTTAAAAATAACTTATCAAGTTGCATCAGGACTAAGCACCTCCCCTTGTATTAAGGCTGGATAAGGGAATCCAGTATGAGGAATAGGTTCCCAAAAGCCAGCCAGAGCATTGGAGACAGCCCCTGCCCCCACTGTTAGGAGTCCCACAAGTAGACCAAGCTACACAACGGTCACACATATGTAGAGGGCTTAGATTGGTCTCATGCAGGCTCCTTGGCTGTTGGTTCAAACTCTGTGAGCTCCTATGAGCCCAGGTTAGGTGTTTCTGTGGGTTTTCTTGTGGTGTCCTTGAGCCCTCTGATTCCTACAATCCTTCCTCCTTCTCTTCAGCAGGGTTTCCTGAGCTCAGGCTAATGTTTGGCTATGGGTCTCTGCCTTTGTTTCCATCAGTGACTGGATGAAGGCTCTGTGATGATAATTGGGCAGTCACCAATCTGATCACAGGAGATGGTCAGTTCAGGCTACATAGCCACTATGGCTAGGGATCATCTTGTAGATTCATGGGAGTTTGGCTTGCATCAGGTTCCTACCTGTCCCCACCCTCTCCCCCTTCTAGTCATCTCTTTCAGTACTCTCCCCCTCCATCCACCTCCCAACCTGACCCCTCAAGTTCTCATCCCCATCTTCCCCAGCCCACCAGGAGATCTCTTCTATTTCCCCTTCCCAGGGAGATCCATGCATCCCCTTGGGCCCTCTTTGTTACATAGCCTCTCTCTCTGTGTCTGGAAGCCCTGGCCCTTTCTGAACAGAAACAGAGGAGGAGTGGATTCAGGGGGAGGATAGAGGGGATGTGAGGAGAGAGAATGGGAGGAGAAGAGGGAAGGGAAAAAAGTCAAACCAAACCCAACCAAAGTAATCACATAAACATGGCCATTAGTCTGCCCACTTTGAGGGAGAAAAAGAACTTAACATGTAAATAAAAGTACCAAATTACAGCAGGGCGTGGTGGCACACTCCTTTAGTCTTAGCATTTGAGAGGTAGAGGCAGACGAATCTCTGTGAGTTCAAGGCCAACCTGTTGCAGGAATCTTCAAAGTTCTTATTAATAAAATCAAACCTGAGGCGAGTTATTGGGGTTCATGCTGGTAGATCAGAGAGACAGAACAAGCCACAGCTATCTCACCTCACCGGGTCCTCAGCTGGTCTTGTCTCCTCAGACTGGAGGCCTCTGAGTCCTCATCCGGAATGAATCTCAGCTGAACTGAACCAGCCAAAAGCCTGAATGCTTAACCAGCCAAAATCTTCTAGTTTCTGGTCCTCAGCCTTATATATCTTTTTGCTTTCTACCACCACTCCCTGGGATTAAAGGCTGGCTTCTGTGTGTTCAGGGTCAGAGCTATTAGAGCCATAGCAAGAGTGTGGCGGTGGTGGCACATGCCTTTAATCCCATAGATATCTGTGTGTTCAGGGTCAGAGCTATTAGAGCCATAGCAAGAGTGTGGCAGTGGTGGCACACGCCTTTAATCCCATAAGATCTCTGTGTGTTCAGGGATACAGTCAGCATTGGAGACATATGCCTTTAAGACCTAGGGGGCTGTACATTCAGACAGTGACGAGGCAGTCATGTGTTTGGGTTTACAACCAATGAGAAGGCAGAACAACATACTATAAAAAAACAAACCGACAGGAAGTAGGTCTCTTTTCGCGAAGCTGGGACAGCAGGAGGAAGGGTGAGATTTTAGCTCTGAGCTCTGACCTCTCGGCTTTCTCTTTTACATTGTTTCTGTGTTTCTTATTTAATAAGACGGTTGGATACATCAATACCAACCTGGTCTACAAAGTGAGTCCCAGGACAATTAGGGCTGTTACACAGAGAAATCCTGTCTTGAACTCTGCCCTGCCCCCAAATAACAAAAAACCCAAAATAAAAACTTCACAAAACAAAAATGAGAACTCTCCAAAAGAAAAGAACTCTCCCCCTCAAGTACTGAATTACAAAAGTTAAAAAGAAGAAAACAACTTGCAACTTTATGTATATGGGTGACTTGTTTGCATGTATGTCTTTGTACCACTTGTGTCTGCTGTTTGTGGAGGCTACAAGAAGGCTTTGGAAGCCACAGAACTGTAGTTACCTATGCCTGTGACCTGCCATGTGTGGACTGGGAATTGAACCCGGGTCTTCTGGGAGAACAGCCAGAGCTCTTAACCACTGAGTCGTCTCTCCAGCCCATTTTCCTAATTTTAAAATTAGTTTTTAAGTTAGCATACAAGAAACCTAAGTAATGGGTTTGATGCTGACATTTCATGCATCTATGTCAGCAACTTTGTTCTGATTTATTTCCCCCACAACCCTACAACCTTCACTTCTGGATGGTTTCCTTTTTTCTTCCAAATCCTCCTCCTTCCATCTTCCTAGGACATAAGTATTTTCCTTGCCAGGTGAGAATCCTTCCTAGATTTGCGTTCTAATTATCACAATCCTCCTAGTACTCACCCCATGGATAAAATTACGTCAAGGTGAACTGTATTTGGAGGATGGCGGTGCGGGTCTGGTGGCCGTGAGTCTGTGTGTGTGTGGTTCAGAAGTTGGTATGATGGATGGATTCACTCATGTGGTGGTATAGAAAGACCACTGGGGTTTGAATGTGGAAGGTAATGAGTTGGAAAAATAGGTTTTAAAAAACACCAGCTTCAATGTTCTATAAAACTTATTCTTCTAGAACACATTGTTCCTTAAGATTATAGGATAGTTTTATGCTCTCCTTGCTTTATTTATTCCTTCACGTTTCTTCCGAGCAGCTTTTGTGATGTTCTTTTTTTTTCTCCCGTGCACTTAGTCAGATGTATGACTAGAGAAAATGTGCTTTTCCAGGAATTTGATTTTAAAAATCAGCTTTATTGAGGTATAATTTGTACATAATAAAATGCACCCATTTTTATGGTTGACTGAGTTGCAAGAAATGGAGCCTGTCATGTAAATACCTCCACAATGAAAATAGGAACTATTTCCCTTCAGAAAGCTCTCTCTGTCTCTTTGTAGTCCCCCATGTTGTCATATAGGTCCCCTTCCCATACTCCACTTGCCCCCAACAGATCTGTTTTTGGCCACTATCAGATTTGTTAATTTGTCAAGCATTTAATTTTAGGATCATCTATTTTGTTCAATGTCTACCCCTTCTTCAAACCTCCCTCCATGGTCTATAGATGGAGCCTTGAAGCTGATCTCAGTGATGCCCAGGGAAGCCTCACCTTTTCTCCTGCTTTCTCCAAGCCTCTCACTATGTTTGTCTTCCCATTCTTATTCAGATATGCTCTTGATTCTTTTTCTGTTATGTAATCACACTGTAGACTCTGATAGACTGTAGACTCTGGTAGACTGTAGACTGTGGTAGACTGTAGACTGAGGTAGACTGTAGACTCTGGAAGACTGTAGACTCTGGTAGACCTTAGACTCTGATAGACTGTAGACTCTGATAGACTGTAGACTGTAGACTGTGGTAGACTGTAGACTCTGGAAGAGTATGGATTCTGACAGACTGTAGACTCTGGTAGACAGTAGACTGTAGACTCTGGAAGACTGTTGACTCTGGTAGACTGTAGACTCCGATAGACCGTAGACTTCAGTAGACCATAAGACTCTGGAAAACTGTAGACTCTGGTAGACTGTAGACTCTGATAGACTGTAGACTCTGGAAGACTATAGACTCTGGTAGATTATAGACTCTGGAAGATCATAGACTCTGGTAGATTGTAGACTCTGGTAGACTGTAGATTCTGGAAGACTGTAGACTCTGGAAGACTGTGGATTCTGTCTGCAAGCAATTGCCCAAGAGGTTTGTTTCTTCCAAAGTCAAAAATCTTCTGACCTTCAAATTTGAATAATATTACCTTTTAGAAGGTCCATTTGAGGTAGAGAAGAAATTTTTTAAATTATAATTTGGATGGGGCTTTTATGTCAATTACCACTACAGCACCCATGTAAAATATATATCAAACTGGGAAAAAATAAAATCACATGTGAAAATTGAAGCTACTTTTTAAAATTATCTTTGTTATAATACTCTCTAATTTGTGATGACTGAGTAATATCTTAAAATTGTGGGTACATTTGGGTGATTATCAGAATGAGTCCACATTGATTATCCCATCTTAAAATTTTCATATCCCAGAAAACTTTGGCTTTAGAAAATGTATGTTTCTTTGGGTATCTGAGTGAAGGACATCATGCCTGTATTTATTGCTACTTTATTTGTGGAAGCAGGAGGGAACTACTTAGGAGCACTAATTTAAATCTATTTCAGTTGGCAGTTAATTGGGTTTTAGTTGTTCAGAGATACATAGGGCTAGATATGTAATTAGAGACTTTATAATGGTAAATGTACTGTGAGAATGGTCTTGCAGTGTACTTTTCTATTTAAAAATCTTCCAAAGTATAAATCCCTAAGATTTTCCTTTGTTTATCTCCCTCTTTGTCTAATGTCTCTGTCTCTCTAAGGAACAGAAGCCAGACTTGTTGATTTACTCCTTTGGAGTTATGTGTTGCTTCACTGTGCTTGAGACATGTGGCATGTATTCCTTGGAACTTGTTTATGTGATAGAAATATCTATTTAGTTGCTTCCGTAATATCTATTTTTGTTGGTAACCTTTCAAAGGGAAGATCCATTTGTAAGCTCCTCACAGTTCTACTATAGAGCCATGCTGCCCTGGTGTTTTCTGAATCCTTTTAGTGCAGTACAACTACCTGTGGCCAATGGTGGCGTGATCCACAGGGTTTTTTTTTTTTGTTCTTCTCATCCATTTCAGATCTCTGAATTCGTGAATTGATATCCAGTATTTGTTTTAGTTGTTGTGATATGATTAGTATTAACTTGACCTTTTTTTCTGCTGTTTTCATCATATTTCCTCTTAAATAATAAATCAGTCACATGGTAGGATGATGACCTTTTAATAACTGTGTCTCTTTGACAGTCTACATATATCAACACATATACCAGCACACATGACAACACACATACGATACACACCACACATGCACTAGCACACACAGGCACATGGACACACACATCACCATCACCATCATCATCACCACCACCACCACCACATACAAACACCTCTTACCTCCTCCTTCTCCCTTGTGCCTGCCTTCTGGTCTCTCTGGTATTGCATCCTCATCTGTTGTGTTTCCCCTTTGCCCTCCCTGTCCTGGCCCTTACCCTGCCCCTTCTCGTAAATTTCTCCCCCCCCCCGGGGGGGAAGGGACTGTAGCAGAGCTCCAGGGAGCTCTTCAGACTTCCCCCAAATACACAAATGGAAGATTTGGTCAGAGGACATAATACAAGTATCACTTGATGATGTGAGTGAATCATGTTTAGCATATTTATATAAAGAAGTAAAAGAAAAAGTTCTTATTGTACATGTTTTTTCCCCCACCAAACTCAGTCACAAGAAAGGAGCTGTGAGCTTTTGTGACAGCTGCAAGGCACAGAGTGCATTAATCACAGCGCATTAAGACAATAAGAAGCAAAGGTTGAAACCTTAAACGTTCCGAGATGAGTCACATTGTAATGGGGCTATTTGTCTTCAGATTTCTTCACAAAATGAAAGAGCAGTCTTCCTATAGTCACAATTATATTAACACATCTGAAAGATTTTGCAATTAAGGTAGAAAGATTAGGAGTCGGTTCAGGCCAAGAGGAAAATCAGCTTTTTTTTTTTTTTAAGTTCAAGCTCTTTAATGTAATAGGAGAAAAGTTTTGAAGAAGAGCTTTGTGTCTCTTGTTTCTGCTTTGCCTGCTTCTAAAGAGCTGGGTCATCATTGGCAAATGCCTCAGCCTCTAGTCCCTCACTTCCTGGCTCCCATTTCCCTTATTCTCAAGTGAGGTGCTGGACTAACTGGGACACTGAGTTGACTTTGGTACTTAACAGTGAAATTCAGTCCTGGGTTTATTCTTCCATCTGAACACTGTGCTTAGGTCTCTTATATGTTTAGCTAATAAAGCCTTGCAATCGTTATCACACACGCGTAGTTTAACTTTTAGCATAAAGAGAAAAATGTCTCAAAGACCCCATCTTGTAAGTTAGCCTCTTGTGTTGAGAGGGTGATCTAGCATGTTTATAGGTCAAACAAGGTGAAGGAATGATAATGAAATGCTAGAGGCTGCTTGACCACTTCTCATTGTGGGAATACGAAGAATGGGGATTTTGTGCAACACTTACAGAGGAAGGTGGCAGATTCTCAGAGGACTTTATAGAGCTGGATGTCATTGGCAGCTCAGTCATAGAAACTTTGTGGCTTTTCACCCTAATACCGTATCATTAATGCTACTTTCTTTTCTTTTTTTTTTTTTGTGTGTATTCGTTTTTAATTCCAATGGTTGGTTCTGGCCCTTGATTTTCTTCATAGTCGAGGGGTGGGAAAATCTGATTTGCCTTGACAATTACAGTTTCTACCCGTTGCACAGAGCTTTATATGCCGGGCCACCTTTGAGTGCTTAACTATTAGAGCTTTTCACGAATGTATTCAAAACAACACAAATGCATTTGTAAAATCAGACAAGTAAGTATGTGACAGTGACATATGGCATGTATGAATGACACACTATAATCAATTGCTGAGTTTAGAAAATAATCAACTAATAAGCTGTATGTACCAAGCAGAGATTTAAGATGGGAAAGGATTTTCATGCCATTTGTTCTAACTCCATGTGTGAAGATGTACTATGACATCTAATCAATTAGTATTGATCAGCTTGTATACCCTCCTGCTGCAATTAGTAGATACCACTTTCTGAGAGTTTGTAGATCCTTTGCTTTTCTATGAGAAAGATATTGAACAGAGAACTGAAGAGTTAGCAAGACCTGATAGATCTTCAAACATTTTGCTTCTAGTCATCATCCAATCGATGCTATAACTCTGGGGTATATTCTTCTACCTTTTCCTGTTGAGAAGAATGGAGTCCCCAAATAAGAAAGAACTTGTTGAGGGCCAGGCAGCTCTGAAAGCATAAAACCAGAGTCTGGGGTTCAGTGTTTGTCTCTGGAACCAGAAATCACTTGCAATACTTACTTTCTCCTTTCTCCAAAGCTGCTCTCTTTCTGTCTCTCTGTGTCTGTCTCTGAGTCTGTGTCTCTGTCTCTGTCTCCCACATCTCTTGCCTTTAGTTTTTGGCAGGCTGACTCTCTGCATGGCAGATGTTTACCTTCCCTTCTCAGGTACATGTATGTTAAAATGGAAACAGATGTTTCCTATGAAATAGTCTTTCTAGAAAAGGCAGATATGAGAATGGTTTTGTTTTACTGTGGATAGACTGGGGCCTAGAAACGAGGTAAACCCTTAATCTTTGTATACTGTTTGGGATTCTACTGATGGATGATTCTCAACCAAAACTGTCAAGGCAATGTTTTTGTGTAGTGTGATGGCTAGCATAGGACTTCTGGGGCCTGGCAGAAGAGGAGCAGAGTTTTGAGGCTCTGTTAACTCATAGAATACAATCAGCGGCTTCCCTGCTAATCCCTTCTCTATTTTCAGTCATTTGTGAACCAGGTAGAGGCTTGAGCAGTTCACTGAATGGTGTACAAGATTAACTCAAAGGGTCAGAGATATGGCTCAGCCATTAATAGTACTTGCTGTGTGCTAGCAGAGAACAGAGTTCAGATCCCTGCACCCACATCAGTTGGTTCATAACCTCCTATAAATCTAGCTCTCTTCTGGCCTCTGTGAGCATCCTCACCTACATGCACGTACATACATACACACATGCATATAAATAAAAATGTTTTTTAAAAAAATCTAAAAATACAGGTGAACTAGAATCACCCAATCTAGTTTGCAGTGGAGTGAGGACTGATCTCAGTAGTTTTACTTTATGGACAAATGGAACATAGATGCTTACAAGATAGGAGGGGTCTTGAGTTAAGCAGAAATCCCACAGTAGAATCCAGCCACAGCTTAGATCCTCAGCTCAGCTTGTACAGCATGGAAACAAGGCAGGGCCTTAAATGTCTCTTTGAGAAAAAGTAGGGGGCTGTGAAATGGACAGTAGTAATGATGTAGCTGTAATACAGGCATACTGTGAAAAACTAGAGTATATGGAAAGGGCTATTTCACAGATGAGAATTTATTCACTACAATCTAGTTACTTAGTTAAAGAGAAAATGGCTAGTCCTAAGAAACCATGATTGCCATGGCAATCACCAAGTATTTTAAATCTTGAGTTTTGTTAGCATATACATGTGTTTACAAATGCTGGATGTGCATGCAGAACTGTTGGCTTCTCCAGACACAATTTCATCCCTTCTCTACCCTGTTGATGCTCTGCAAGACTGTCCTGAATGTACACAGTCAGCAGGTTCTCCACCTTTCTGGATTCTGGTTGACTTTGGCCACTTGGAAGCCCAGGTTGACAGTTGGAGGAAGGGAAAAGATGAGGTTGGCTTTTTTTAAAATTACTTTGTGGTTTTGTTAAGAGCTTTCTTAGGATATACGAGACCAGAGGTCACTTTTTTTTTCAGGGGCAGGTGATTTTTCTCTGGATAACTTTCTATGGGTTCCAATAACTAATTTGTTCTCTTGCCCCTTTAGGTCTACATTTGATAATAGCTCCAACTGTTCATAGCACTTAGTTTTTATGTTATGCAATATGCCATCATTCTCAAACTTCAGGACAAGTTAGAACCGCCTGAAGGGATTGTTAAAGTACATCACGGAGCCTCAGTGCCAGCACTTCTGATTTACTAGGTCTGAGGTGAGACCCCCATGTATGTTTCTAGCAAGTTCCGAGGTGCTGGCTGCTGCTGCTCCAAAGCCCCGTGGCTTCCTTGTGCTTTGACTTTAGATCATTAAATCAGCCCTTTATTAAATTCCATTTCCACTCTTCTAATTTGGGCACACCATCTGTTTAATACTGGGACTTTGCCTAGCTCTCTTTCCCGTGTATCAAAAGTGGTCCTGGTGAACAGAACGGAATCGATATTCTCAAGTTAATTTTGTTATGTATTCAATCAGTACAGTAGAAGAAAGTGAGGGGATGCTGATTCATGGTATGTTGTGCCCTTATACTTATTCAGATTATCAATGGTAACATGGCATGAATGGTAGAAGGGAGATAAACAACTGAGATCAAGTAGCTGTGATAGTAGCCATAGATCAATGGCAACACATTTACTTCTATATTTTATTTGAATGAACACAATGCATATTATGTAAGCAGGATACTTTGAATTATATGTGCAGAGTATAATGACAGGAGCAAGCTGATTTAAAAATACTTATTTACTTTTGTAAAAAACACAAAATATACTGTTGGGGTCTTTGGGGAATATAATGTTTCATGTAGAGTGGGATGGCTCAGCAGGTAAAGGTGCTTACCTAGTACCATGTGTGTGACCATAGAATTGGGCTATTCACTGGAGCTTGGTCAGGTCACCAGTGGGCATACAACTAAAGGCAGTGGTTTCTCCTCCTTTAATTTTTTTCTAATTTTGAGATTATATTTTAATGTCAACATTTCTGCCTTTCCTCTCCTCCCTTCAAACCTTCCTGTATACCCTTCCTTGCTCTCCTTCAAATTTATAGCTTCATCTTGCTCGCCTTCAAATTTATAGCTTCATTGTTATTGTTATTGCATACATATATGCATTTTTACTTCTTACATACGTATTCCTAAATATAACCCGTTGAGTCTGCATAACGTCACTTGTATGTATGCTTTCAGGACAGGGTTCTCTTTTTGACGCTGTCATCAGCAGGTAATCCAATAGTGATGGGTAGGGCCCCATGAGGCCCTCCTCCATCCATGCCTGCTGTTGCTGGCTAGTTCTTGTGCAAACCCAATGTGATCATCTGTAGTTGGTATGAATTTATGATTACAATGGCTCTTTCTTGTCCAGTGCATGGCAGTTCATACCCTATCTTCCTATCCTTTGGCTCTTATACTCCCCACCCCTCTTTTGCGATGTTTCCTGAGCCTTAGCAGACATGGTATAAATATTTTGTGTAGGGCTGAGGACTCATCCATTGCTGTTCCTAGCCAGGAGCATTTTGTATACACGATGTATACCCTACATTTACCATTTACTAGAAAGAGGCTTCTTTAATTAAGGTTAAGGTCAGTGGATATCCAGGAGTTTAAATGTAAGTATTTAGAAGTCAGTTTGACAGTATGTTAGTTTGCTAAACAACACTATTCATTCCTTGCCCCCACCGCTACCCGCCGTGTTCTCCCCTGCTATGGGCTTTTGGCCAGGCTTATAATACCAGACATGGGTTCTCTTCTATGGAACTAGTCTCAAACCTAGGGAGCAGTTACCCCTGTTACAGTGATGCTACTAATGCACAAGTGGGCCCATCTTACCTGGATAAGACCAGTGATGTCTGCCCCACCCCCTCTTACTGCAACCTGTACAGCACTGTCTGGGACTGTGAAAGTTGCCTGGCAGGGAGGAAGCATCCGGCTTAGTTCCAGCTTGATTTCACTATATGAAGTATTCAAAGAGTCTCTTGTTTGCAGTAATTGAGTCTTATTGTCTAGTTCTGAGGGGCAACTAAGATGAATGGCAAGATACTATATTGTTTGGGGAGACCTTTGGGGCCTCCCTCACAGGTAGATATCCATTTTGTGTTTTGAAACTTTGTATTATTTGACCAATATCTCCCTAATTCCAACTTTTCTGGCTCTTGGTAACTACTCTTGTATTACTTCGATGACTTAAGCTTTTAGATTCTCTAAGTAGTGAGATTATGCAGTATTTGCCTTTCTGTTTAGGCTTCATTTTATTTAACTTAATGTTCTCAAAGCTAATATGTGTTGACAATAGGGTTTCCATCTTTTTTATTTATTTGTTTATTTTTAATTTTACTTGTACGAGTGTTTTGCCTGAATGTCAGTCTTTGAACTGTGTGTATGCAGTGTCCATGAAGGCAGGAATGGATGTTGGGTCTCCTGGAATTACAGATGGTTCTGAGTCACCATGTGAGTGCTGGGAATCAAACTCAGATCCTCTGGAAGAGCATCCAGTGCTCTTAACTGTGGAGTCACCCCTCCAGCCCCTCCTTTCATTTGAAAAGACTGAATAGTATTCTGTGCCTAGAGACACTTTTCCTTTATCCAATCACCTTAGTTTGATGGTTACTTAGTTTGATTTCATGTTTTACTCTTGTAATTAATACTTCAGTGAACATGGAAGGTCAGATACTTCTTATTTCTTTTTTTCATATATTTTGGGTGTATATCCACTAGTGAAATTTCTGGATTAGATACTAGTTGTATTTGACTCTTTGAGAAATCTCTGTACCATTTTCCATTATTTCTACACATTATTAAATCCCCACCAGCTAAATATAAGGGCTCCTCTTTTTCCACATCTTCTCTGACACTCATGGCCTTTAGCCTTTTTGATAATAGCTGTTCTAACAAGTACAAGGTAAAATCTCATTGCGGTTTTAAATAAGCTTAAAGATAACAGAGCTCCCTAGTTCTTTCTCATGACCCCAAGGAAATTCAGTAGAATAAAGGAAAAATTTAAAGTTGCGGCTATTCAGCATTATATTGTATATGTTATATATGCACAATAAGTTTATTTTTTAAAAGTTTAAGAATCATTGTACATTGTAAAAATATTTTATTTACTTTTTAAATATATATGTTTATTAACTTCAGGACCCAGCTCTGTCACCTCTTACTGACTAAACAGAGTCCATTTATGGAGGTACATGCCTGCCCCAAGAGGAAAACGTTAACCATCAAGAGAGTTCAAGATCTCATCAATCTATATTGACATGTAGAGGGAGTTGATAGATCTTCCTGTCTATCAATGTCTATCAGTGCATTCACCTTGGATTTGGGGTTTAGTATGTCATCTTGAGTATTTGGGAGAGGCATTGGTAGACTATAAATGCATTAATTGAAGTCTGAACCCAACAATGACCTAGAGCTAATGAGGTAGAAATGCCTGAGATTATCTGACCTACTATAGAGGAAAGAATTCAAAACCTCAGGGAAAAGAAAATATAGAAATGGAGTAACCAATCCTCAAGACTACTTAGGGATGTCAGGGCATGAAGGAAGTGGCACTCTCCCAGTACCTCTGCAGTTTTGGTCCCCTCTGGGAAGTAGATTGCAGATTCTGTTACAATGGAACAGATTCCCATTGGGTTCATAAAGCTTTGGAGAGAAAGACACAAGTTGCCAGCCCTTCGTCATTACTAGCTAGATGTTCGAATTTTCAATTTGCCACAGGTGTGGGCCTTTCACTTGCAAAGATCTAGGAGAGCGGTTTCCTGTCTTACTTTTATGATGGAAACTGTTTATTAAGCCTTACTCTGTGTCATACCCACTTTGATGGTTTAGGAAAACCCAGGTTGTGGGGCTGGAGAGATAGCCAATATTGTACTGCTGTTATAGATGATTGGAGTTTGCTTCCCAGCGGCCGAGTCAGGGGGCTCGTTACCACGTGTGAGTCCAGCTCCAGGGGCATCTGACTACCTCTTCTGCACTCTGGTTCATATGCATCTCTGGCAAGAGCCAACTCTGCAGTTACCAGAGTTACCAGTTATACTTGGTTTTGTCAAAAGGTTGAGAAGCTGTGCTGGCTAGTTTTGTGTCAACTTGACATAAGCAAGAATTATATGAAAGGAGGGACCCTTCATTGAGAAAAATGCCTCCATAAGATACAGCTGTATGTAGGGCACTTTCTTAATTAGTGATTGATGGGGGAGGGCCTGGACCATTGTGGGTGGTGCCATCCCTGGACCGGTGGCTCTGGGCTCTGTAAAAAAGCAGGCTGAGCAAGCCATGATGAGCAAGCCAGTAAGCAGCATCCCCCCCCCCCCACCATGGCCTCTGCATCAGCTCCTGCCTCCAGGATCCTGCCCTGTGTGAGTTCCTGTGCTGACTTCCTTCAGTGATGGACTGTGATGTGGAAGTGTGAGCTAAATAAACCCTTTCCCTTCAACTTGCCTTTGGTCATGGTGTTTGATTGTAGCAATAGAAAGCCTGACTAGGAAAGAAGCCATGCTAACTATGCAATTTAAGAATGAAATATGTCGGTCCTCTAAGGTACTGCCTGACACATGCAGGCAGAATAATCCTGTGTCGTGGCAGACCTAGATATGTGTTGCCTTAATGTTTCTGGGTATATGCTAACTCAAATCTCAGGTCCCCCCCCTTGGCCTTGCCATGTAGCTATAGGTATATATTTTCATTTTCCTTGAGGTCATAATTAAATAGGTTCCTGTGACACGTTAATAGAGAAAGAAAAATGATCTTGATTTATGGTTGGATCTTTAAGATAGACGGAGACTAGCTGTAATTGGATAGGTGTACACCTCTCTGTGGAATGACTCTGAGAGCCAGTGGGAGAGAGAAATTTTCACAGAAAACTTTCTCAGAAAACTAGGATGGCTGTACACTGAGGGAGAGAAATATTTAGGTGTTCTGAGTTCTTGGACTCGGACTGTCAACTTAAAGTGATCCTTAGCGACTTTCAATGCTATCATGGAACTAGTAAAAGTAGGAATTGATAGAAATCACCTGTTTTTGTTTATTGATGGGGTTGCATAGACCAGATTGTCCCCAGACTGGTGGCTGTCTCCTGCATCTTCCTTCCGAGCGCTGGGTTTGCAAGCATGTATCACTATACTTTGGTTATGTAAATCTTGGTGTAAATGTTGGTGTTAAAGATCTAACATTAATTCCCAGCCCCCAAATGTATAATGAGTATAGATATAGTTAGTAACTGGTAGAAACATGCTGATATCATGGTCCATGATATGAAGCTGATAATGATAAAAGGAGTGAGTGAGTGTGTGTGTGTGTGTGTGTGTGTGTGTGTGTGTGTGTGTGTGTGTGTACCCACTACTCACGTGGCTTCAGTTATCCTCTCTTTGTGGGTGCAGACTAACACAACCCTGCTGGAATATGTTTCACTTTCCATTTCCACTGCAAAGGAGAAACAAGTAGTCGGCATTTACCCAGCAGAGACAACAAAATGTATGTACAGGTTTTACCGTAAGTAATACACAGTACAGCTGAATCATGGTTACACTATAACCCAAAGGGGCTTGGATTTTGTTTGTATCCAATAGACTGTCAAATATACCTACTACTTTGATAGTGTTATGATAATTTAACTTAATGGACGGGAAATAGTAACTTAAGTCAACTTACGAAGATGTGTGTGTCAGGTTGGGAGATAATGTCTGGTAAGAATCAAGCATCTCTCACATGAGTGATGGTCCTAGGATTACAGTGAGGCTAAGTTGAGATATTTCTTCTAAAATGAGAAAAATATTATTATCTCTACACTTAAAACCCACCCACCACAAAGGGAGGTGGAGTGCTTGGTGAGATTTTTGGGATTTGAACAGAGACTGTATCACTTTTGGGTAGATTGCTGCTGCCTGTTGGCCGAATAAACTCTAAGGCTGCCAGTTTGAGTGAAGCCAAAAGCAAGGCCGAAGAGAGAACTTTTCTGCCTCATGAATTTTATGACTCAGCAGAATTTAAGTATTGGAAATGTATGTGAAAGACAGAGGCACTATTTGGGATTTCAGGCAAAGGCTGAAGGAGGCTCATGGCACAGACTTGTGCTCTTACACAATGACTTCTCTCTGTTTAAAAAGGCAGCTTTTCTAGCTTGTTTCTGGCCTCTAACACAGGCTGTATGCTTACATGGTCATAAGACAGAAGATGAGTGTGTGAACTACTTATCGTGAGCTAGGTATTGTTTAATCCAATGACCCATACAATTGGATGTCCTCAGTATCATCCTATTATAAATATGATGTGGTGGCTGAAAAACAGGTATGAGCAAACCCAGAAGACACTATGAAACTGTACTGGCAGGTTGTTTACATGCCGTAGTGCTAGTTCCTACTACTTAAACAAATGTATCATTTCGTGTGTATGTGTGTGAGTGCCTGAGTGTGTATGTATGAACACCATATGTGTTCATGAGTCTTCAAACCATCAGAAGAGGGCATCAGACCCTCTAGGCCTGGAGTTAGAGGTGGTTGTGAGTCACCATGTGGGTTATGGGACTCGAACCTAGGTCCTCTGCAAGAACAGTAAGTGCTGTTAATAGCTACGCCATCTCTCCAGCCCCCTATTTCTTACTACTTTTCTTCCTCATCTTCAACCAATGTCTCTTGATTATTAGGTAACTTTTATGGCAGATTAGTAGAGAAGGAAGATGCGCGCTCTTGATTTATGGGTAGATTTCTGTCATATTGAAACCAGCTGTAAAGTCTATGAAAGACAGAGGGAAGAATAGTCCCTTCAATGGACAGAACTCTAGGCTCCACCCCTAGCCATTTATTTTGTCTAGATGTGGAGATCCCTAAGATATCAATATGCATTGATTTATGGAGATCACCTAACACACTGTTTTTAGAAAGAAAAGAATAGCGAAGTTGGTGGCAGGAGGGATGGATGGTGTGAAGATGTTCCTGTTACAGATCACATTAAGGCCTACCAAAGACAGCCATAGAGGATGGGACACTCAGTTGTTGGATGATGAGTGACCCATTCTATGATTGTCAGTCAGCATCTTTCTCCAACTACTTTGCCATTTATTCAAAAAGTCTGTGTATACTGTAACTAGGGTGGCTGAACAAAGGCCACAAAGGGCTTTACAGATAATTTAGGTTCCACTGTTTTCTGGTTATCCAACTTGCCAAGATCAAGGACCAACACTGAAACCCTGGTACAGTCTTGTTCTCCTGGGATGATCCAGCTACCCAGCAGCTCTGATTCACATTAGATGAACTCCTTTCATTATGGAGGAGACAGATTTTTGTTCCTACAAAGAAAGACTTGAAATTTGAATAATGTGCCTTTTCTTAAAGTGCTTCTTCTACAGTTTTTAGATATATGAAATGTTTTATTCATCTTCTTGATTTATCCATAAAATCCTCCTCAATTAATACACGTTCTTGCTGAGATAGAGCCTCAAGCCCATAGTATTTACTGGACTAACCATATGTATAATATACAGAATAGCGGCTTATAAAACAGGGGGAAGGCCTCCCAAATGCTCAACTGGAAGATAGCTGGAGAAACTATCAGGCTGAACTACTTTCAACTATTGGCCTCACGTCAATGCTATTTATTAGAAATAGAAAAAATGCTATAACTCAATTGCGTTTTTATTTTCTAGAAACCTCTTTATTAAAATAATATATTTCTGTAATAATGGTAATCTTACAGGGTTTTTTGATCTCTTTGGAAATGTTGTGTCTCCCATTTTAGACTCCACAATGCCATGACCCATGTACCCCAACTAATTAATTAGTGGCACTGAGAGTGTATGGTACATTATAGTTTTTCCAAGCCTCATTGCATAGCATTGCTTATCACCATCTGAGGTGGATATTATAAATACATAGCAAAGCAGATTTAAAAAATAAAAAATGAAAGATTAACAGGTATATGTTTTCTAACTTAAACTCATTTTATTCTTCTCAGTTATTTTCATCAGACTAATGAAAATACACACGGAAACATTTAGGCCCTTAGAAGCAGCCTCAAGTCTTGACTTGATTGCCTGATATTGATTTCATTTGTGGCTTCAGCTGTGGGAAGCTGAGTATATTAGAGTTTTGTGAGGAATCAGACACTAAAGAAATTGAAGATTTTATTTACTCTTAATAGGTGCATCTTGGTTTATCTATAATTGGTCTCAGCTATTGTCCCTTAGAGACTCCTAGACTACAAATGATCTCTGTTGTAACTTCACACATGATTCAATTTCAGAATCCCCTGTGAGCCTAGCATGTTTATGCCCATCTTACTGTACGATGACTGTTCCCTTAGCTGGCAGTATCCCTCTGTTATATGAAGAGCCTGTGGCATTCTGTAACTCCTGGCCCATCTCAGTCAGTTTGTCCTTAGTATTATCTTCTCCCCCTGAGACCATTGTTATTTTTTCTTTGGAGTACTTTCATTTTCATTTAGGAAAATATTTAAATACATGTTTTCTCACTGATGTCAGGGATTTATTTAGTATCATGAAATGCTGACAATATTCCACCTCCAAAATTACATTAAAAAGAAGTCAACTACCTATAGTGTCTCAACAATATGGTCACCTGAACAAGACCTATTGGCATGACACCACCAGTTAACATGCCGATGTGGATAGAGAAAATTTCAGAAGGCCCCATCCCTTGGGGCCTCAAGAGACAATCAATGGCTGCTGAGAGAGGGAGAATCAATCTTCTCCAGGGATGAGAACTCTGGTAGGTTATCCAGTCCCAAGTTGTAAACCCTAAACACATGTACATGTGTGCAACACTAAATGGAATCAGTAGGATGGATATATACATCCAAGGAGACATGGGAGGAGTTGGAGGGGGTAAAGGAGGGCATGAAAATGATGGTAATTTAACACTCAAATATGAAATTCTCAAAATAATAAAAAATTAGAATAGGTAGCTAGTAGACTCTCTCTCCATTCTACTGCAGTTCATTTCAGAAGTGGTGTGTTTTCAATGTTAGGAATTTTGGGAGTAAATTATGACATTAGCGGAGTCGCTTAATTCAGCTAAAACTCTCTGTGACATTACATTTTAGCAGTCCCGCTAAAGGAACAGAACAGTCTATTTCTCTAATTTGCCTGAGCAGTGTAGCAGTCATTAGCCAGCAGAATTAGAACTGCACCTACCAATTATGGGACGAAAAGTAGAGCTGTAAATAATGCACAGCATCTTGGTCCAATCCACTGACTTTATCTGCTTATCTTCCTACAAAATAAAGGTTGATAAGGGATATTAACAGCTGGTACTATTTGGAATTAAACATTTATAAAGCAAATGAGTACTTTTCTCCCCAGGAAAGAGATCATGGAAATTGATTTAACTGACAATATCTTAAATCTTTTGAACGCCTCTCTGAGGGGTAGAATTAGGAGAATCTTTCCTATAATTATTTCTTAAATGTAAATTTTAGGTGTCTGATAAGTTTGTGTATTTAACTGGGAAATATGCATAGTTCTATTTGTCCATTCATGTTCTTCTTTAAAAAAATAAATCCCAAACACTTCATTTGTAAAAATGTTGATCAAAGGATTAATGTTGTTTAAAAATATCCAATAAAGAGGATCTGGGAGGCAGAATAAGGCACTCACAGATATTATTGAGAGGGTTAATTTGGATTTGGTGTTGTTGGATACATTTTAAACTTTAAATTCTTGATTGACTGCATTTATATAATTACCCTGAGATTGTCTAAACGTTGTCTTTTCCTCTTGACTTACACACTTATCTCTACTGATGCACTTGCTCTTGGTGTTACTATCCCTATTCGTCTTTAAGTGTACAAATGTTCAGTGACTTTTTATTTTTTTCAACCAACATTTACTGGGTGTCCAAATAGTGCCATACCCTGGGGGAGGGTGGCATGGAGCCAGGGAATGGACAAGACCCTACTCTCTGTGTGTGAGAGGAAAACCTTCCAAGCCAAGGCAGTAACCTTGACTTGGGTTAGATAAGCCTTCAGGGGAATCTTTAGCGCAGACCATTTGCCATGTTCAGGGCCGGTTGGATGAAGGGCATTTCAGTTGGGTAATTTAGAAGAGTAACATGTCCTAGTCATAAATAATCTTTAACATTCTGAACTACTTAGAAATGCGAGATAATATCTAGTAAGGGAGTACATTATAAGAAATATTTATTAAATGAAACAAACTTAATTAAATTCTGTCCTGTAATAAAAATTGACATTCACTGATGGATACAATTTAAGCTGATTTTTATCTTTAAGCTTTATAGATTTTGCTTTACTGGGGATCCTTCAAATCACCTTCTATGAGGGCTTTTGAAGGAGTTTTCCTCAAAATGCTATGTTGGAAAAAAATCCAATTTGCTAAAAAAAAAAAAAAGTCTCCTTGATCAAGATTAGAAACTTTACTTTCAGGAATAATTATTTTATATAGCCTAATGTCATCAAGAAAATAGGTATTTAAGCTCTTTTCAATTTAGAGAATTGTCTTTAGTTGTATTCACTATTCTTAACGTATTAATTCTGTAGGGATTTATACGACTGAATATTCTAAAGCATAATGGTTGATTTCATTTGGTATTGAGCGAGGAAGAAAGCGTTTGAACAGTGTTGATAATTTCCAGCACTCTTCATCTTCATGCTCCCATTAGAGTTGCCTGAAAACATTAGCTGGTACGTGGGAACCACCCAGGACAGACCTATTTCAAATGGACATTCAGAAGTGTATCTCTGTCACAGCCATGTCTCTTTTCATGTGGATCTAAGATACATTGTCAGAGTAATGACTTCTTTGTGACATGATAACTATGCTAAATAAAGCTAAAAGTTAAGTTTTTATTATTCCAGGTCCTGATAAATTAGTTCAAGTCCTTAGATTATGTTCTCTTTGTAGCTCTTCAAAAAAAAAATAACCAATTAAGTGTTTCTAGATAGAAGAGTGGGAAGGAAACAGATTTTGAAAAGCTAAGACAATGTAGTGTTGTTTCATATTCAGGGTCGGCAAGTAATGCATCATGCTAGAATCATTGTCCTTGTCATTTTACACTAAATTATGGAACAGTGCCTGGATTCTAATTTTAATTTTATACTTATGGAGAGTTGTCATAACTTTGGTAGATATTTATGCAGAGACTATGGCAATGTACAGTTCTCTCTCCTTGTATGCTCTTCTAATTAATCTCAAGATGTTCATGATATATTGTTACATAGTATATTGTGTAGTTGGTTTTTTTACTCTTTGGGGGCTCTGCCACCTAGCTCCCAAATAAATACATGGAGACTTATTCTTACTTACCAATGCCTGGCCTTAGCTTGCCTTTTTTTTCTAGCCAGCTTTTCTAACTTAAATTATCCTGTTTCTCTTTAACTACATTTTGCCTCTGGGCTTTTTACCTTTCTTTATTTTATATATCTTTCTTTCCTCCCTACTCTGTGGCTGGCTATGTGGTTGAGCGGCTGGCTCCTGGTATCGTCCTCTCCTTCTCCTTTCCCCACTCCTCACTCTCTTCCCTAGATTTCTCCTCCTATTTATTTTTTTCTGCCTGGCAGCCCCATCTATTTCTTTTTCCTGCCTAGCTATTGTCCATTCAGCTCTTTATTAGACCAATCAGGTGTTTTAGGGAGGCAAAGTAACACATCTTTACAGAATTAAACAAATGCAACATAAAAAAAAATGCAACACATCTTTGCATCACAGCATAAAGGAATGTCACATGTCTTGAACTAATATTCCACAATAATATTGAGTCTCGTAGTATCAGGTACATAGAGTATGAACTATTATGTGAGGGGATAATGTGCTATTTGTGTGTTTATAAAGATAGATTTGAGAATAACTTTTGAACAGGTCAGCGGAAGCGTGGCAACTTAAGATGAATCATTGTTAGTAACAACAGTGAGGAGCACCAGAGAGAAGAGAAAAGCGTTATAAACGACTGGGTAAGCAAGGGCTGTGAAGACTCACAGAACCAGTGGACCATGCTAGATTGCTCATATGTCATGCCAAGGTCACAGTTTTGGTCATTCAGTAGCCAATTCCTTTTCTGTATACTTGTACCATATTAGATCATACTGGTAACTCCAGTTCTTCTACAAATGACTGCAGCTATCACATTTGGAGAGCTCCAAATGGCTCAAACATTGTGCATATATTATTACCTTTCCATATTTAATTTTTACATATGTTTTACGAAGTATGTATTACCATTTAAAGAAGAAGAAACCAAGACTTGGAGAGATCAATTTATTACATAGCTAAAATGGGCCAGAGACATGACGTGAAAGGTGTACTCTGAATCTCTTTTTAAACCTTATTTTTTTTCCCTGCAGTCTGTCATAGCACATAGTATGTTGCATATTGAAAGAAAGAGAAATCTTCTAAATTCATTACATCAGCCCATCATTAACAGATAAGAAAACATGGCAGAATATATAATGAATACAGAGGCAAAAGTTCTCAACAAAATGCTGGCAAAATGAACCTAGTAGTACAATGTAAGGACCATTCATTAAATCAAAGGGAATCTCTGGGAAACGAGTAAGGTTCAACATATGCAAGCCAATAGAAACAGTAAAGTTGCAGTAGCAAAATGAATTAAAAAAATAAAGTGATTATCTCAGTATCTGGAGAAAAGGCATGTGGTAGAGTTCAGTAAGTCTTCATGAGAAAAACGGAACAAATTGGGTGGAGACGTAACATACCACAACATAGTAACGGCTGTCTCTAACAAGCCCAAGTCAAAGGCCATACTGAATGAAAGAGGAAACTAGTGCAGACGTGATGGTAACCAGTGAGAGGTTCCACAGAGAACCTGAAACAGACCCTAGACGATTCAGTTCCCCTGCTTCTGGATATGAACTCAAAGGCAATGAAATCATTACGTCAAAGGGAGATTGGGATTCCCATGTTTAATTGCAGTGCTCTTCACAACAGCCGAGATAAGGAATCAACTGAGGTACACTGGATTGGCAAATGAATGGATTAAAAATGTGTTATATGTACACAATGGATAGTCAGGCATTGGAATGTTACCATCTGAAGCAAAAGGGTGACTCTGGAGGACATACGTAAATAAAATAAAAGTACAAAATGACATGTATACACTATCACTTCTTTCATGTGGGGGTGGTTCAGGGTCATTGTGAACACAGAAGAGTGATTGCTTGGGACTAGAAGGGTGTAGGGGAGAAGGGGTGGGCAGTGGCTACCGAAATACAGATAAATAGAAGTTCAGTCATCGTACAGCGTGGTAGAATGGTTATAACTCAGAACCTATTGCATGTTTTATAAATGAGTAAATTAGAAAGCCTTAAACATAATGTGATAAAGTGATGCAAACTATGCCTAATTATGATTAGCAAGTACAATAATATACAAGTGTTGAAATATGCTATGTCTTATAAATATATATAATTGTCTGAATCAAAAAAATTTTGAATGTGAGTTTGTGAGATGGCTCAGTGGCTAAAAGTGCTTGCCACCAAGCCTGATGACTGGAATCCTACCCCTAGGACCCACATGGGGGAAGGAGAGAACTGACTCTTGCAAGTGTGCTCTGCCCTCCACATGTGTAGTGTGGTACATGTGTTCTTGTGTATGTGTACTGTGGCACATGTAATTCTCCATATGTATACTGTGGCACATGTATTCCTGTGTCCCCACATTAAATAAATATGTCTTAAAATTTTAAAATGTTTGAGATGAGAAATGTGAACTACCTTGCCTTGATTGTTATGTATATATGTGTGTGTTATAATATCACTCTTTAATTGTTTTATATATATATATATATATATATATATATATATATATATATATGTGTGTGTGTGTGTGTGTGTGTGTGTGTTTTATGTGTATACACACTTGAAATAATAATAAAGGGTGGATTAATGAGCCCCAAACATGACATATAAATCACTGTGTTATAGCTTGCAAATCAATTAATTGAACATTATTTTTGAAATATTTGAGACATATACATATACTAAGTACATAAAAGTAGGCCAGTGAAGGGTGATGGCCCCAGTCTTGGAAGCTGGGCAGGACATTAGTTGGTATTGTTAAATATTCATTCTCTCTAGCTCTTATAGTTTTCCTACTTTTTATTATCTTATTGTATATGTGTTATAGCTACTGACTGGCTCTGGCTTAAGACCTCAAGGTAAGAGTCTGATTGTTATGTTAGACACACAGTCACATTTACTACCTCAGTTCCCCTGCTTAGAAATGAGCACAGACTCTAGCATTTTAAAAGGTTTTGCACGTACCTCACTAAATTATCAATCATATGAGGTTGTGTGTTCTACAGTCTCATAAAGACAACATAATTACCGGATGGCTGGCACTCACCTGGAACCTCAGTGCTTGGGAGTTGAAGTAGGGGACCAGTGTTTTGCAAGCATGCTACACAGCAGCACTCTGTTTCCAAGACAGAAGGAAAGAAAGAATAAAGGCTACGTAATTGTTGATCATTTTATTTACTCTGTACAAGAGAATGAACTTTAAACAAATTGAAATGGGGTCTGGCCTCAAACCTGCCGTCTTTTGCCTCATCTCTTGAGTACTGGGCTTACAGGCCTGTGCTACCATGTCTGCAAGTTTTCTTTTCTCTTCCTCTTTTCTGTTGGGAAAAACTCACAGGCTTTTATGTACTAGGTACGTGCTCTACCACCCAGCAACATCCTTAGCCTCAAAATATTTCCTCTCAGAATTGACAATCTTTTAAAATTATTTTTACTTATTTTAGTGTATGTGTAGGCGCATGCATGCATGTGTGAAGGTCAGAGGACAACTCTTTTTTTAATTCATTCTTCTCTCATATATTACATCCTGACCACATTTTCCCCTCCCTCTTCTCCTTTTTGCCACACCCCCATCTCCTCTTTCTCCTAGATTCTCTCTGCCTCCATTTCCCTTCAGAAAAGAGCAGGCTTCTGAGGGGTATCAACCAAACATGGCCTAACAAGTTACAGTAAGAGAGTCTGTTCTTTCAGCTCCTCTTGTGAGATCTAGGGACTGGGCGCAGGTCACCAGGCCTGAACACAAGCACCTGTATCAGTTCCTCTTGTGAGATCTAGGGACTGGGCGCAGGTCTCCAGGCCTGCATACATGTACTTTCACCTGCCGAGCCGTTTCACAAACCGACAGTCTTAGATCTTCGAATTTTATTTTAATACAGTTTAATTTGCTCCTGGAAAACATACTAATGTTTATGAAGAGTTTATTTTTAAGAAGCTGTGTTTTTTCTGAATAACTGTTGATTTTTTTCTTTACGACCAGGGTACATTAATTTCCTATGACCAAGATTGTGAAAGTGCTAAAATACCAGATCTGGAAGTTATTCTCAGCTAAACATGAGGAAATATTTATGATTTGAAACTATAGTGATATGAAATATTCCTAGCTAAATACTATACACTTTGGGGGATAATTTTTCCTCTAATGGAACAGTATCTGGAAAAATATTATTTATTCCTTTATAAATGTAATTATCTGAGTTTGGAAGTTCTTCAAAACAACTTAGAAACACACCACCCACATCTGAACATCAGAGTTGATCTCTGTGCTATGTATATTGATTGGAGTCATAGGTTTTATAAGCCTTAAGAAGCAAAAAACTTGCTGGGTGGTGGTGGTGCACGCCTTTAATCCCAGCACTCGGGAGGCAGAGGTAGGCGGATCTCTGTAAGTTCGAGGCCAGCCTGGTCTCCAAAGCGAGTTCCAGGAAAGGCGCAAAGCTACACAGAGAAACCCTATCTCAAAAAAGGAAAAGAAAAAAAAAAAGAAGCAAAAAACTTTTGGGCTCTAACACAAAAGTAGTGCAAAGAAGCATATGTGTTCATGAATATTTACAGTTACTATATTTTGTTAAAAATACTGGAGTAGAATTTGTGGGCCAAATGCTGCACATGTGGTATAGGTCTGTAATGAACCGAAGTCCTATCTGGTAAGCATGTGTTGCTGTATCTCTTAACACTGTCAGTGTGACATCCCTAGAGCTGTGAAGCTTGCAGTGAGTGAGGGTACCACATCTCTAAAAACCATCACAGAGTTTATAATGGCTTCTTGGATCCATGTTATCTGCTTAAGAATTGAGACAGCAGCCAGTGGTTAAGAGAAGTTGCCACTCTTGCAAAAGACCTGGGTTCAGTTACTAGTACCCACAAGGAGGCTCACAACTGTGTCTGCAACTCAGTGCCGGGAGATCTAGCATCCTCTTCTGACCTCTCTAGACACCCGAGGCACACACGTGGTACACAGACATCCATGCAGACAAACACTCATGCGCACAATAAGATCACTCTTTAAAAAATGAGAGACGATCAAAAGATAATTGGCAATTTTCTTGGGCACTGAGAATCATTGAGTATCTCTTGCCCTTTATCTTTGAGCCTTGAAATGAGTGTGCTGAACATGCTTGGTTGAACGGTTGGGTCAAGGCGAGAACAAACGGGTAACAAGTGAATTCCTAGACTTGCTTTCTCTGTGCTGAGAGCTCTAGGATTTGGGAGTAGTAAGAAGATGTCTCACTTTGCTCATACATTCTACCTGGCCTCTCATGTCTTGGATTTTGTGACCTAAACCTTAGGTGTGACTACCCTGCTTATACTCCTTCTTGTCTGTAAAAGAGAAAAATCTTTTGAGACTTTAATAGGATAATTTCTGTGAAGTTCTGTCATGTGGCGATGCTCGGTGCACTTTAAAATTCGTGCTGTTTGTGACCTGACATTTTTGTTCTGTCTTCTCATCCTTCCCTTTTCACATCTAAATCCTTTAACTATGCCTCTCCCATAACTAGCAATGCAGACTTACAGCGTTGTGCTGGTGAGGCTCCTGTGGGGACACCTAGAGAAACAACAGCTCTTGCTGATGCATACCTGTTACCTAGGACAAGCAAATAATGCATGCTAAGATTAACACCTACTTGTACTGTACAAATACATTCATTGAGTATGAATGCTATGCGTTTTTCTAACATCTGTTCGATCAAAGCAAGTTTGAAGATCACCGTTCCATCTCTTAGTACCAGTAAATGAGGGATCTGCATGTTCTGCTTATTGTGAAATGAACTGAGTGGAGAGTCTTGCTTTTATGAGGGGGATGTTTCAGACCAAGTGCTAAGAAGTGCTGCTCAGGCCTCTGTCAGGTCTTATACTATGAGGGGGAGACAAAAGAGGGTAACGGACAGTATCTGAAGTGAAAGCAGATGTGGGGGAGGAGTAAACAAGAGGCACTGAGGTAACCAGAAGGTAGCGGGGAAGGGATTCACTGCAACAGACTTTGATAACATGCATGTATAAAAATGCCGCATTGAAATCCATTGCTTTGTGTGATAGCATACAAATTAATGAAGTTTTTAAAGAGGAAAAATGAAAACAATCAATCTATAGATTAGGTAAGAAACTGAGGAAGGTTATCTATCAGCACTGCTAGAGAAGCGAGCAGAAAGTAAGTCTAAGGCCTTTAAAATGTTGAGAAAAATAGGATTTTTATATCCGCTGCAGATTAATATTCTGTTCTAAAAGTGTGTAGTTCTGTGTTGTAGTAATTTAAGCTAGTAGTTAAGGAAAATTAATTTACACAAGTGAAAAACTATAATGCATTTTTGAAATGTTTTACAATAGCATAAAAATTAGATGATTTTTCAAAATGTCAATGTTTAGTTTGGTAAGAATGAATAGTTTCTTAAATGGTTGGTTGCTGCAAATTGCACAGGTTGGGGACAGATACCAATTATTATTAGTAGACAGTAAGTTTACTATATAGGAACTGTTCTCCTCAGT
Source organism: Peromyscus leucopus (assembly GCF_004664715.2). Lineage (NCBI taxonomy): Eukaryota > Metazoa > Chordata > Mammalia > Rodentia > Cricetidae > Peromyscus > Peromyscus leucopus. The sequence continues at coordinate 31,557,178 of NC_051084.1, read as the reverse complement.
AATTTACATGAGTTAAGTGATATGTTAACCTTATAAAAACGTACATTTGTCATCCTCCATTTGAAAGATGAATACTTTTGTGTTTAGAGAAATAATGAGTTTTTTCCAAGTAGTACACATTAGTAAATATCAGAGTTGGGGCAGAGAATCAAGAGTTCTTAGGCTCCAAAGTCCACGTTTATACTTACCACAGCTGAGTATCAAAAATGGCACTTTTTAGCAATAATTTGAACAGTTCTCATGGAAAACCTCTTGTTTTTTTTTTGTAGGTTTGAGAGCTGCCAAGGCTTATCTGCTGATTCCTTTCAATTGATTCAAGGGCTGAGTCTCTTGAAGTAGAAAATGTCTTCCCTGACTACTTGGAATAATAGATGTGGGCCCTGCTTGTGCCAACACATTCTTGTATAAAACCAGCATGTGCACTTGATGCTCAGTGAAAACAATGCTCTCTGTTTGGCCCAGACCATTAATTTTAAGGTGCCTGGTGTCGATGGCATCCCCGAGCTGCTAGACCACCGTCTGCTATTCTTAAAAGACACTAAAATCTTATTCCTAGTTGTAAAAAATAAATCTGTTTTTCCTTTCTTACCAGGCTCTGTCCATAGAAAAGGAATGACAATTGATTGGTTTTTTCTTATTTTGCATTGAGTCCTGCATTAGAAGAGGGCCATTATGATCCAATCTGGAGTATTTATAGAAACCCAATGCAGTCCCTGCCTGCAGGAATCTTCATGTAAACAGACATTAAATTTAAAGGCATATTCTTAGGCTGCTGATAATTAATTTTAAATAATTGAATGACTATAAACGTTTTAATTTTTATGGGATAGATTTTCTCATTTCCTTTCTGCTCACTTCATTCTTTACAAAACAAGTGTCACTTAAAGAAAATTCATCATAATTCTTTAGACTGTTCTCTTCGGCTATTTCATCTTTTGCCTGTTGAAGAATTTCTCAGTTTTGAACTTAAGCAAACAGTAGGGTGGAAGTTGCCTACTTTATGGTTTTGTTTTGCGAAAGTGTTCATCCAAATGCCCAATCTATTGTCCCTTCTTAGATGTCCAGTGACATTTTCGGATCCAAATTATGTTCAACACTTCTTGAAACCTCATTTTACTTATCTTAGAAATCGGAGGCTTACCAAAGGTTTCTAAGAAACTTCATCTAGTTCTTTAGTGCATAAGGGATTAAGAAATATTCTTCTCGCCTTTAATCCCAGCACTCCAGGAGGCAGAGCCAGGTGGATCTCTGTGAGTTCGAGGCCAGCCTGGGCTACCAAGTGAGCTCCAGGAAAGGCGCAAAGCTACACAGAGAAACCCTGTCTCGAAAAATCAAAAAAAAAAAAAAAAAAAAAAAAAAAGAAATATTCTTCTCTTCCACCCCTTTATGTGTTCTTAGCTAGAACTTCTTTTGAAGAAAGATTATCATGAGAAGAAAAAACCAAGAAGCTCAATAACACACCCACTTTTTATGTACATGGGGGATTACCAAGAAGAGTGGTTACAGCCATGGACTCTTCAGGGTTGGCTGACTCCAGGACCTCCAAGGACAACAGCCCCACTCCATCCCCAATCTTAACAGAGTGCAGTATATGCACATAACCCTCACATAGTCTCCCATATACTTAAATTATGTTTATGGACAATGAATACTATGTGACTACTGTGCAAATAGTTGTTAAATTGATTCATTAAGGCTGGGTGATGATGGTGCACGTCTTTAATCCCAGCACTTGGGAGGCAGAGCCAGGTGGATCTCTCTGAGTTTGAGGCCAGCCTGGTCTACAGAGCGAGATAGCAAAACTACACAGAGAAAACCTGTCTTGAAAAACCAAAAAAAAAAAAAAAAAAAAAAAAAAAAAAAAAAAGATTTATTAAGAGTTTAGCTCACTGGTATCTTTTGCATGTGTGAAAACTCTGGGCTGATCCTCAGCCCTGCAAGGGGGCAAACAAGAGATAAGCTAGAAAAGGGCTGGAAAATAAAAATGAAGTTCGTGATACAGGTTGAGGCCAGTGTCATCTCTACTGACCTTCCCTAGAGATTTGGGTACCCAGGTCTTCCTGGAGACACTATTACAGATTTTCCTTACAGATACAAATTATTTAAACAAAAGAGGAACTTTTCAGAGTTAGAATTTGCAGTTTCTCCAAAGAACTAGTTCAATATAATCTTTATGCTAAAGAGACATGGTTGGGACAATTCTTAGTCATTTTTAGGATGATGCATCTTAAGCCCCAGCAAAACCATGAGTTTCAGATAATGACATGTAATTTCTGACTTTTTGATTCCCCTTAAAAAAATCTCACATCTTTTCCTATTTCTATGCCTTATGATCATATATTTTTCTTATAAGGAGTGCCTTTTATTCCTAGCATCTATTTATTATTAAAGATTTATTTATTTATTATTTATAGTGTTGTGTCTGCATTTTGCCTGCAGGCCAGAAGAGGGCATCAGATCTCATCATAGATGGTTATGAGCCACCATGTGGGTGCTGGGTATTGAATTTAGGGCCTCTGGAAGAGTAGTTAGTACTCTTAACTTCTGAGCCATCTCTCCAGTCCCCTACCGTCTACTTAAATTTATGCTATTGGTATTTATTTGGCAGAGCCATCAAATGCTTCCTGTACACAAGGTTAGAATATTGACGATAAACCTTTGATATCTGACTATGTTCCTGGGGTTCTATGACCAGGGCTCTGGCTCTAGGGGTCCCGATGGGTCATACTTGGCATCTGCCCCCAGGAACCAGTTGAAGGAACAGGCAGTGATGAGGGAAGAAATGAATTTTTATTCTGTGTGGCTGTGCCAGGAAAGGAAGGGTAGAGAGACCTAATGACCTCTTTGGGGAACTGACAAGAGCTCTGAGGTTTTTCCTTGAACTCGGCATATAAATTTCTGAAATTATCAAAGAGTAAAATAAAATTAAAAGAGGATGGTGCTGTGATAGAAAGGAGGAAGTCACTTCCTGGGGACAGTAAGATGTTTATCCACCACACCAACTCTTAGAATTTAAGGATTTTTTTTTTTTTTTTTTTTTTTTTTTAGGGGAGAATGAGAGAGAAAAAAAAGACAAGTCAGAAAGGCAGTGCTAGGATCTGGGTATGAAGTGTGCCTCTTTAGGCTCATATGTTGAATGCTTGGCCTGGAGTTGGTTGTGGTGACAGGTTACTAGATCATGAAGGTATTAATTCGTCAGTGGATTAATCATTGGTAAAATCATAGGCAAGAGGTGCTGTGGAATAATCCTCTTGTACAGTGTAAAGATGTGTCACTCAAATTGGTTTAATAAAATGCTGATTGGCCAGTAGCCAGGCAGGAAGTATTGGTGGGGCAACCAAACTAAAGATGATGAGAAAGAGAAGGGTGGAGTCAGAGGAGTCGCCAGTCAGATGCAGAGGGAGCAGGAGATGAATGTGCCATGCTAATAAAGGTACCACCATGTGGCAGAACATAAATAAAGAATATGGGTTAATTTAAATGTAAGAGTTATCTAGTAATAAGCCTGAACTATGAGCCAAGCATTTATAGTTAAAATAAACCTCTGTGTGGTAAATTTGGGAAGTGGCTGCTGGGTATTTGGGAATAGTTGGTCAAGACAGGAAATGTCTGTTTACAAGAGGAGCTATTAGAAGAGGGTATCTAGTTGAAGAATGTAAGTTGCTGGGACGTGGGTAGGGCCATATGCCCTTGAAGGGAGTGTCTTAGCATGCATGAATCCCTGCTTCTTTACCACATCAAGGCAAGCAGCTTTGTTCCATCACCTGCCCAGGGACAATGGAACCCAGCAACCTCTAAAACTCTGATATCAAATAAATCTTTCCTCATTTTACCTACCTCATGTTTTTATAACAGCAGTGCAAGATTTGCTCAGGCAAAATGGTATTAGTTCTTCCAGATAGGGAAGTCATTGGAAATTTTTAGGTGATGGTTTTTTGGCTGGGACAGGACAGTGCAAAATGTTGTAGTTGATAATCCATTGATTATAATATACTTGAAATATTGAAAATACTGTAATTGGACTTCTTTGTACCACCAGCTCCGGAATGATGACATGGAGACTTCTTATTACTTATGAAAGCTTGGCCTTAGCTTAGGCTTGTTTCTAACCAGCTCTTATCACTTAATTACCCATTTATATTAATCTATGTTCTGCCACCTGTCTTATTACCTCTCCCCCATACTGTACATCTGAATCCCTCTGAATCTTGCTGGCAAATTTCCCTCTCCCCACCTCTTCCTGGAGGTCCAGCCTATCCTCTCCTGCCTGCCTATTGGCCATTCAGCTATTTATTAAGCCAACCAGAAGGTACCTTGGCAGAGACACATCTTCACAGTGTACAAAAAGATTATCCCACAACAAAATACCTTAGTTACTTCAGCCTACTTTGGAAAGAAAGATTACAGCTTTAGGCCAGTGATCCTTCAATGATTGCCAGTCTGTATGTGGAGATGAGCAGTAATTGGACCTAAAGTGTAAGGTAGCAAAGGAGATGGGTGTTTAAAAAAAGACAGAAATGTCAAGCTTTATCCCGCTTTTAGTTACCCACTGGACCTCTCTAGGCCTAAAGGAAGAGTAACTGCTTTTAAGTAAAGAAGCCTCTAAAACTCTATCATAGTCATATTTTAAAGCCTTTAAGCACTTTAAGCCTTATTACATGATCCTTTCTTGGACATTCAAGACCATTGTGAGCTCTACATCATATTGTCTGTATTCACTGTATTTATTGTATTGTTGACTAAGTGATATTTTGTGAAAAGAGAACATGTCATATTACTAACTAGCCTAAACAATCTCTGAGATGGCATAACATAGAATTATTTTTAATTTTTCTTATCTCACATTTTATTTTATAACTTATAGACATTCAGCTGGGTGGTGGTGGCACACGCCTTTAATCCCAGCACTTGGGAGGCAGAGCCAGGTAGATCATTGTGAGTTCAAGGCCAGCCTGGACTACCAAGTGAGTTCCAGGAAAGGCGCAAAGCTACACAGAGAAACCCTGTCTCGAAAAAAACAAAACAAAAAACAAACAAACAAACGAAAAAAAAACCCCAAAACTTATAGACATTCATGGTATTTATAAAATGGTAATTTGAATAAAAAAGTCTTGGTCTAGAGTATTAAGATTATAAATGAAATGGAGGAAAAGGAGGCAAACACCATATGGACAGGTGTTTTGCTACATGGTTTGTAGAAAGGCCTTAATGTATGTCAGCTTTGACAGCAAAGTGATGATAATGATCATTTTAATACTCACTCTAGAATGTCCTCAGCTGAATTAGGCCACCAGGAATGCTATACATTTATTGTAGTGTGGCCTCCATTGGTTATAAGATTTTTGAGCTTCCTCTTTTGGAATGGGCTTTGGAAGTTAGGCCATGCTCTGAGCACAAATATTACCCTGATTACTTTATAGCTACTGCTCGCTCCAGATAATAAGTGATTATATATTCAGCTTGATCAAATACATCTTTAATTAGACTTTGTTCAATTAAATTTCTCCCAAAGAGTGCTGATTGACCATTAGTAAAACATTCAAATTCCTTTCTTATTTGTTTTAAAACTTGATGGTTAAGTGATGTTAAAAAAATCAAATTGTGTTCAAGTATTAAAATACCTAGAGTATGTGTTCTTCTTTCTAAGATGGTAATTTTGGACAAATAATAGAAATAATTTGACTTCATAAATTCTGTTGCTTTCACTGAAAAGTCAATTATTTTAAAGACACCTCTTCATTCTCCATTAAATCAATTCATTGCTAAATGTAATCCAAAATTACAGCTTCAGGATAACTTTTTTTTTTCAAAATAACTTTTTGACTATCGTGAAAATTAACTGAAGACTGACAACAAGAAAAACATGGAATTTCTGTAAGAACGATTTTTGTGGAGTTTTAATTTGCCTTATTTCCATCTCTTTTCGCTCAGGTTCATAGCAGCCTTATAAACCACTAATCTTGCAACTGTATACAGCAGCTCTATAATCACCAGGGTTCTTTAGAAGAACAAAACTAAATAGATATCATAAACAAGGGTGTGCTGTGGTGGTATTGTGTTCCCCAAAATATTGTGTACTCTAATAAATTTATCTGGGGTCAGAGAACAGACAGCCACTAGATACAAAGGCTAGAAAATGGTGGCACTCACACCTTTAATCCTAGCATTCCAGAGATAGAAATCCCTCTGGATCTCTGTGAGTTCAAGGCTACATTGGAAATAGCCAAGCATGGTGACACACGCCTTTAATCCCAGAAAGCCAGCCTTTAATCCCAGGGAGTGGTGGTAGAAAGCAGAAAGATATATAAGGCGTGAGGACCAGAAACTAGAAGCATTTGGCTGGTTAAGCATTTGGCCTGGTTAAGCTTCAGGCTTTTGAGCAGTAATTCAGCTGAGACCCATTCTGGATGAGGACTCAGAGGCCTCCAGTCTGAGGAGACAAGACCAGCTGAGGAACAGGAGAGGTGAGATAGCTGTGGCTTGTTCTGTCTCTCTGATCTACCAGCATGAACCCCAATAACTCGCCTCGGGTTTGATTTTATTAATAAGAACTTTTAAGATTCCTGCTACAGTGTGCTAGACTGCCTTACACGATGGGGCTTGGGAAGTCCAGCCATGGCCATCTGGACACTGGTGAAGCTGAGGACTTGGTTGCTGCCCAGTCCACGAAGCTGGATGCTTCAGCAGTCCTAATCTGGCACTGAAGATTGGAAGTCTGGAACGTTCCTGGAGAGCTGCTGGCCTTTGGTTCAATGCAGTGGAGATCAAGAAATGAAGGCAGGCAGGCAGCACCGCTCTCTCCTTGGACCTCTTTGTGCCTGGGCTGTTGCTGGAAAGCGTCACCCACTCTGGTGAAGTGTCTTCCTCTCACAGTTAATTCTTGCTGGAAAGCCCCTCATGGAGCCACTCAGAGGCTTGTCTTAGTTGACTCTACATCCACTGAAGTTGTCTCAGGAGCTCTCATCATACTGTGACTAAAGCACCTGAGCAGCCCTAGAGGGTCCAGAATGGCTTTATAATTGTCCCCCATACCCTGAGACAACTGCACAAAGTGATAAGTATAAAATCGTACCTGTTGGCTCATGTAAATATAATTTGCCATACTATCACAGGTGCAACATAAAATGAGAGAAATGCAGAAATAGGAGCCCTGTATTGCCAAGTGTCTTAGGCTCAACCACACATGTGCAGATAACAAGCGAAAAAACAAGACTGGATCCTATCACGATTAAGAAGCTTGTTTTTTTTTTTTTTTTTTTTTTTTTTTTCCCTCCACATGAGACCATCAAGACATATGTGACATGTCAGCCCACAAAATGAAAGAAAATATCAGTGGACTGGCTATATAAAGAAGTAAGAAAATTATAATAAAATTAAGTTTCCCCTTCCCTAAAGAATATATACAAATGGCTTCAAAGCCCCCCCTCCCCAAAGGTGTTGACTATCATTAGTGGTTAGGGAAATGCATTGAATCCAGGAGGGGCTGCTTTGTACCCACTCATGTCGCTACTCCCAGGTCCACCTGCTGCTAGGAATACCTTAGAGAGGGGAGTTGGTGGGAAGGAAATTGGGCTTAGCTGAGGGCTGAGGATGACAGGGTAGACGGGGCTGTCATCCTCAAAGGGACATCTGCAGAGACTTGCCATAGGAAAGGGCTCAGGTAGGGAGGGAGAGAAGTTGCTGTGGGATGATGGAGGAAGGCTACTTGCTGTGCAGGGTCTTTCTCAGGGGGTGTATGCACTTTGTATTTCTCTTTCTGGAACACGGAAATCCATCTTGACCTCCTGGGTCTAATCGGAAATATATTGCTGCAGCTTCAACGTCAGAGCACTTCCCATGTTTTACCTTAGTTGATGCACAGAAGTACAGAGTAAGTCGGGGGTCGCACTTTCTCCTGGCCTCTGAAGGTCACCATGTGCGCTGGCTCTGTAAATCTAGAGCCGATGTTAATCACTTCGACTAAGTATCTTTTCCTTGCAATTTAGAATGCAGATGTAGAAGGTGATTGTCAGGAGTGCCACCCCACTCCAAGGAGCCACTGGTGAAGAAGACTGTCGGCGAGGAGGTAGAGATGCTGCTACGAAATTGTACAGCTGTTTTATAAAAGCAGATAATTCTAGAGAGGAAGCAAGTCACTTAGTGGTTCCATTCCCAGGTGTGAACCCAAGGCTGGAGCACAGAACCGCGTAAACGTTTGCACAGGAATGTTCATAGCAACAGTATTTATAATAGTCAGATGTGGAACTAATCCAGTGTCATATATTTTTGGTTGTGAACCTAGCCTTAACCAAAAAAGAAAAACAAAACAAAACAAAAAAATCAAGTGTCATTCAGCTGGTAAGTGAGTAACTATAATACAGCAAGTTCATAAAACAGACTATTATTTGGCAATAAAAATGGATTAAAAGAAAGGGCCAGAGCTACCAAACTGGAGAACCTGGGTTCAATCCTGGTGCTCACATGGTGGAAGGAGAGAACTGACTTATGTCAGTTGACCTTTGGCCTCCACATGAACCCTCTGACCACCATACACACCCCCTCTGGCATATAAACATGCCACAAAAATAAGATCTGAAAGACATTATGACATGCCATGACACCTAAGTATTTTGAAATATGCTTGAAGGAAGAAGTCAGTCATGAAAGATCAAATGTAGTATCATTCCGTTTTTAAAAATGTTCAAAGTGGGCAAATTTATACAGATATGGAAGAATAACTGGGTATTCATCATGACGTTTTGCTCTTTGTGCTAATAGCTTTGACTCTCCATAGCTAGGGCATGATTTTTGAACACAGAAACTTTTTTGTATTGCCAACATTAACAATGTCTGACATGCAGTTGTGGATTCAATATACAATTATAAAACTTTAGTTTAATATATTTTGGACCTAGTTGGTTAAAAGATAGGAAAGAATTAATTGTTTTTTTTCTCGAAACATTGTTTCTCTGTGTTGCTCTGGCTGTCCTGGAACTCACTCTATAGACCAGGCTGGCCTCGAACTCACAGAGATCTACCTGTCTCTGGCCCCATGAGTGCTGAGATTAAAGGTATATGCCACCACCACCCGCAGAATTAATTTCTAATAGAAAGTATGAGTTAAAATATTTATTACAAAAGAAAGTCTTATTTCCTCTTTAATTTTCTTTGCATGATAATTATGCAAAAATCTTATTTGTGTAACAAATGGTGCTCTAGTAATATAATTAAGACGAAATGTACTATTTAACTTTTTAGTTTCTATGAATGATAAGGGGCAACTCTGAACTATGATTCACACTTAGTGTAAGAACTTGGATGTGGTGAGTACTCAGTGTCTCTTTGATGGATGAATGAATGGGAACTTGAAAACCATTATCAAAGATCGTTTCCCTGGAAATCATTATCATTGTTTAGTTGGAAGTATCCTCTGAGACATAGGATAGACCGACTTTGGTTCATTTGACTTGTGGGATATTTACATTTGGAACAAGAGTGAATTGGTTATGTATCAATTATTCATAATTAACCATTAAATAATGAATAATTGTTCCATTAGGAATTGTTCATGCTGTCTGACATAAATGATAGTAATCATCTGTGAAATTGAAATATATTGGAAAAGTAATTTTTATTCCATATACACTTTATTCATAAGGAGTCCCTGCTGAATTATAAATAAAGATATCTGCAAATTGTAAAATATCCCACGGATCAGAAGAAACAGTGTGAATGCAGTAGCAGCTCTCCATAGTTGGCCTGACTTATCGGTCTCTTCTTTAGCTTTGCAATCAGATCAGTTTCTCCAGGCACTCAGCAGAATAAATAGAAAGCCCCCAAGGTGCTCATATATTTTGTGTTTAGTAAAGTTGCTGCACAAGGAAAAACAAAGCACTTGCGACTGAACTGAGGTGACGAGACATGGTGAGCAATTAGATTAGGTAACAAATAACCTACTGCACACAGAAAGAATGCCTAGGTGAACATTGTTGATAGACAATGAATTCTAAAATGCCGAGCAGTTCTCCACTGCTGCTACTGGTTGCCTTATTTAGCTGGGTCTAACCGTACGATTGAATCATTGAGGGGGTTGAAAACTAGTTAAATGGCTTCCTGCTTTTTCATTAACAATTAAGGTGGTGAGCTAAAATTTCTAATAAAAAAATCAAGAATTATAAAAGTGGAAAAGATTATGATACAAACAGGAAAGGTAAAAATGTGTAAGACTGGTATATTTCTATGGTGTTAATTATTGAATATATTCTATATGGCTTTGTAATATGCAGGTTTTGGGGGACTTTTGTGAAGAAATGGTAAATAAAAAGCATTGTCCATGAATGAAACTTTTCCTGTTTGACCTTTCCCCCATTTTTGCTGTGTCTGTTTTCTCTCACCTCTCCCCAGTCTTCTCTATTAACTTAGAGTATCACAGGGGAATTGAATCACATGCTTTTAAAACATTTAAGTATAGTATCTTTGATTCTTTGACAATTTTATTTTTTAATTTTTTAATTTTATTTAATTTAATTTATTATTATTATTTATTTATTTATTTTGGTTTTTTGAGACAGGGTTTCTCTGCATAGCTTTGCGCCTTTCCTGGAGCTCACTTGGTAGCCCAGGCTGGCCTTGAACTCACAGAGATCCACCTGGCTCTGCCTCCCGAGTGCTGGGATTAAAGGCGTGCGCCACCACCGCCCGGCGACAATTTTATACACACATAGAATGCATTTCTTTTTGTTTTGTTTTTCAAGACAGGGTTTCTTTGTGTAACCCTGACTGTCCTGGAATTCACTCTGTAGACCAGGCTGGTCTCAAACTCAGAGATCTGCCTGTCTCTGTCTCCAGAGTGCTGGGATTAAAGGCGTGTGCCATCACCACCTGGCACATATAATGTATTTCAATAATATTCATTCCACATTGTATCCTCCAACTCCAGGATACCTCCCACACCCCTTTCCCAACTTCATGCCCCTCCTGCCTCTATTTTTTTTTTTTTTAAATAGCCTACTAAGTACAGTTAGTGTTATCCACACAAGTGAGATTATCCAATAAAGAAAACTGATTGTCCCTCCCCTAACTCATCAACTGCCAAGGGCATCCCGGCTGCTGATAGGTGAACCCCTCTGTCTGGGCTGGAACGTTGATTGGCTTTATCTTGTGCAGGTCTTTTGCAGGAAATCACAGCTGCTGTGAGTTTATGGGTTCATCAGTCATGTGATGTCTAGAAGATACTGTTTCACCCCTTTCCTCCCTAACCTCTTATTTCTTACAATTTTCCTGACCGTTCTTCTGAGATGTCCCCTGAGCCTTGGAGGAGGGACAGGGGTAGCTGTGATGTAAATATCCCATTTAATTTAACTTTATTTTATTCTATTGTTTTGGGGTAAGACCTCACTGTGTAGCCCAGAATGAACCTGAGCTTGTTTGTGCCCATCCTGTTTCAATATCCCAAGTGCTGGAATTACAGCCACACCCCATCATCTAGCCTGTAAATCTTTGTTTTATATCTGATTGTGACTGGAGCTAGCTGAGTATCCTTGAACAACTTAATCATTTAAAGTTCTTAGATGATTAATTAGGAAGTTAGATTTAATGATCATAAGGGTCTTTCTAAGTGTTAATGATCATCATTATACATGTCAACTAAGAGACTGTTCTTAGCTTTTGGAAGGTTTGCCCTTACCTAGACTCTAGGGTTCATGACTAACTCACCACATTCGGTGTGCAAATATTGGCTACTGGTGGATGTCATTCATTTAGTATGAGTCCCAGATGTCAGCTTTTCTAATTACAGCTTCCGAGTCAAACAGCTCAGGACTTAACACCTCTTTGCATTCTCCAGAAATAGACTCAATATATCAGTGAGCAATGTCCACTGGGCTGAAAGTTTTTTAGAGGAAAGCTTTCACCTTGAACATGCCATGAGAAGCCACTTTAACACCTGCCACCCTGCCACGGGAGGCTCTTCCTCCTGAGTTCAGGCAAGTAGCATCCAGGACGCCCCAGGCTGAATGTCAAGCTGGGAGTCTGTTTAGAAAAAGAACAGGTTATTTGGGGTCAACTCTAGCATTTTGCCATATTTGTTTTCAAGATGAGCATACGTGTTCTATTTATTTCTTAAACTTTTATTTAAAAGTTTCTAACATATACAAATAATTATTCAATGAATCTTTGTGTACCCATCACCTACCTTCAACAGACCTTCAACATCTTATTTTGTCTTTAAACACACTTCATATCCTACATGCTATTGTGAAGAAATCCCCAATACCATGCCATTATATCAGTAATATTTCAACCAACCTAATTTTATAGCTTATATTTCTGTTGTGTTATATATATCAAATATTTATCTATATCATTATTTTAACACACAAATTATAACATAGGCTTATAATAACACCATAGTTGGTTTAACAATTGTAAGAACTCATGACAGTGACTGTTTTTAAGCTTTTGATACCTCTTTTTAAAATATTTTATTTCTCTGTGTGTGACAGTGTGGGCATGTGAGTGGCAGTGGACAACCACAGACATTTCTGCCTTCTACCTTCTCTGAGGCAGGATCTCTTTTGCTATTTGCCTTTGTGTTGTGTCTTCAACACTAGGGAGCCTGTGAGTTTCTGGGGAGTTCTCCTGTCTCCCTGTAGGAACACTGGTCGTATAAACATGTGCCATCATGGTGTTTGCATGGGGATGCTGACATCTGAATTCAGGATATGAGGGTTACATGGTGAGTGCTTTTAATGATGAACCACTTCCCTTGCCTGGTACCTGCTTTAGAAACCAAACTAAGAAACTGAGTACACAATCTTTATACTTTTCAATCAGATTAAAATGATTTCAGATTAAAAAATACTTTTGTCTTTCTTATTTGACACTTCCCTATACATAAATAAGGTATTTTGATCATATGCATCCACATTGTTCTCTCTCCTCCTTCCTCCTCATCCTCCCTCTGGAACTCTTCTTTCCAAGAAGCCCCTCCACTTCTATTTTCATATCTTTAAAAAAACATAACCCACTGAATTGAATTAGAGCTGTCTTGCATGTTCATGAGACTAAGTTAAAAGACAGTAAGTGGAAATGAATTCTGATGAAATGGCTAAGAGTTAGGCCACTGTTGATCAAGCAGTGGTGGGCTTTGGTTTGGGGCATAGAGGTTTATTGAACACCTCTAGGAAAAGCCCGTAATTACATGAAGGGACAGCAAGAAGGTTGGCCGGAAAATGGCCTCAATATGATAAGCTTCATTAGGGGTCAGAAACTTTAACAAGTAATTAAGATGTTCCAGCACCATACAAATTATGAGAAATGCTTTTTTCCTCCCTGTTCTCTCCTTTTAAAATGGTTTGAATTTCACAACTACAAATTAATAAAGTGTTGATTTTGCTTATGACTTTTAATGGACATTTTAAAAATTGCACACTGCCATTCTTGTAATAAAGTGGGTCATTTAGTGTCCCAGGATATTTTTGTGTGTGTCTGTGTCCCCTCCCCTCCCACCTGGTTTGAGACAGTCTCCCTCTTGTTTACTGCTGTGTTTGCCAGGCTATCCGGCTGTTTCCACCTTCTCTTTCCTCAGAAAGCTGTGCTAGGATTAGATACACATGCACTACTGTGTCCAGCCTTTTCCATACATTCTGCAGATCTGAATGCAAGTTGCAGGCTTATGCAGCAAGGGCTTCACCTATTGAGGCATCTCTCTAGCCTGGTGGACCACAGGATATTTGACCTTGAGCAGTTGCGGTGACCTTGGGGATACAGAACACTTTAGTATTATAAAACGGTTAAGGGTACTTTGGTTTGCCATGCCTTTAATCTCAGCACTCAGGAGGCAGAGGGAGGCGGATTTCTGTGAGTTTGAGGCCAGCCTGGTCTACAGGGAGAGTTCCAAGACAGGCTCCAAAGCTACACAGAGAGATCCTGTCTTGAAAAACAAAACAAAGAAACAAAAAGTTACTTTTGTTTAATGGTTGAACTTCCAAGAGAGGTTCTAGAAGAAACCCAAAGTCTTGATAAGATGTAGGGAGAAAACCAGGGTATAAAGGCTAGGGGGTGGGTTAGCACTCCATAAATAATGTTCCATGTTTGCTTTCTCCTCATGAAGTGTTAGCTCTTATATGGGTTGATGCAGAACACACTGTTTTCTTTTGGCCGATCTACTGTATGAACGTCTGACAGGTTGGTGGTCGCACATTGTGAATGGTAAGCAGCGTGGCTGAGCCCAAGGAATACAGTTTCAGTCCTGCTCATGTGCATGACACTTACTCACATAACTTAATGTGTCCTTTCAAGTTTTTCATTTCTCTGTGGCGCATTAGTGCTGAGGTTGTCTGTCAGTCCATGCCTACTTGTTCTGTTAGGTATTGGTGATTCATTCCCTGACATTCTGCTAAATGATTCCATATCTGGCCAGGCTGTGATTGTGCCAAGAAGATGGATTTCACCTTCAGGACAATTGACAGAGAGGCAGTCTTGTTTGGGCTCAGCGCTGCCTAATTTTAAAATAACGTAATTAGAGGAGAGCAGTGTAGGGAAGAAAGATTGTCAGGCATCAATTAGCGATAACCTTGCCCCTCTCCCTGGTCCCCACCCAATCTGCATTTGGCAGGCAGTGAAAGCTGCTGTCTCTCCTTTCACTGGGTATATCCAGCTACAGAATGTATATAACACTGAAGGTAGACTCTCTTAGAGTGCATAATTTAGAGAATGAAGACAGCTGGTTGAAATCCTTATGATGATGTTTTTGGGTTGACGTATATTTCTGATCCTGAGAGGTGCCTTTGAAAATATGAATTTTCATGTAACTGTTCGTGTTTTACACACTGGTCATAGTGGCTACCTGCGGCAGAGACTTTGGAAGTTTTCATTGCTATGATGGAAGGAATATGGCTTCATTATGAATTAGTGTCACACATGAAAGCTCAAACAATGGTGGATTTGGGAGCAAAATCAGTCTTCAGGCGCCCCTTTGTATTGGCTTTAATGGAAGCTGCAAGAGTAATTTGGTTGCTAATATTCCTTTAGTGACTGCAGCTTTCTGCCTCCAGAATTCCCTTAATACGGAGCACATTTTTATTCTTGTTTTTTTTTTTTTCTCTAGGAAGCTTAAAATGGCCCTTATATTAAACTTTAAATTCCCTCCAAAGTTGATCCAAGAACTAGAATGATAGACTTAATCTCTGCAACTTTGCAATTAGTATATTAACTTCAGCACTATTTTTGGCATCGCTGTGTTCTATACGTCATCTGGTTAATGTGTTTCCTTCCCCGGGATTTTACCAGAGCACAGCAATTGGAATGCAGAATAAACATTAACAGACTTCTTGGAGCTTGCATTTGGTTATAGGGAACTGTTCTCTTATTCTTTTTTTTTTTTTTTTTTTTTTTTTTATTCCTTGTAAGACATGTTCCTTCAAGTGAGGGGAGTTAAAGATAATGCATTTCAAAGAAGCAACATGTCAAAATGTGAGCAGATGTGTTTGTCCCAATAGATTCTGGAGGATAATTTTTAATTTTTGTAGAAGTAGGTACTATGAAGCCAGAGAAGCCAAGTTCTTTATTTTCAGCTTTTTCCGCCAAACATGGGTAGTGTAAATTACCCAGCTGCTCTTCCTCTGGATGGATTTCGTGGTATCCGAGCGATTTATAGGTCTAGAGTGCAGCTGCCAAAAGCCATTTATTTTCCATTCTGTATTAAATCCATCATATACAAATACATTAGCATTCGGTACAGACCTCAGGGGCTTATGGTGGTTTTTTTTTTATCTTCTGAATCTCTGTCTTGCAAATATTTGTAGATATAGCAAATCAGCATCCCTGAATTAACCAGCACCCCGAAATACTAAGTTCACAGGTAACTTTAGGAGGGGTGCTCTTAGTATTTCTGAGGAGAAGTGTGCAGATGCATTCACTTATGTGTGTGAGAGGAACGTCAGATGAGTTCCTGTTCTGATCGTAGTTTGATCATGCTACAGTGCTGAATGGATGAATCGAGACTTCAGCTCTAGTCCCTGTTTGTGGTCACATCTGCCAACTGACTATGTTCTCCGTTCAGAAACCTAATTGTTCATATTTTGGGGGGTAAGCATGCATATTTGGAAATATGGGGAGCTTTCACATCTATTGAAGCTTTTTTTTTCACTTGAAGATACACATTCCTTCTTTAAATAAATAGGAACCATTTTGACCAATAATTTAAAATATCGAGCTTATGGAGATCAGTGTGTGTCTGGCTTGCTTATGAGTTTTCTGAAATACCTTCATGGTGTTCATAAAATACTGATGAGAACTTGAAATGTATGCATTGCTTGACAAATGTAGACATTGTTTCTTAATATGTTTGTCTAGATTTTTTTGAATTGAAAATTGATTTTTTTTCATACAATATATTCTGAGTATGGTTTCCTTTCCCCCATCTCCTCCCAATTTCCTCACCCATCCAAATCTACATTCTTTTTCTTTTTCTCTCTCATTAGAAAACAAATAGGCATCTAAATAATAATAAAATAAAAACTAATAGAATTTTCTCCTTGCTATTTACTACATAAAGCATGGCTCTCATTTCTACTTGCTAATCTTTCCATATATACTTTTGGATTAATTTTCCTTGATAGTAAATAAATCTTGATTTCAGTTGTTGATCAGAACATCTTTATTCCACATTTCTGATGTGTGATTTATAAAATTATTTACTTAGCTCTCAAGGAACACCAAGTTTAGTTCCCATACTATGTCTTCATCTATTTTCTGATGACTTCCCTGCATCCACCCAGAGATGCAGTCACCCTGAGGGTCCACCTGCATGGACCAGTGCCTCACTTTCTCTCTCAGGCTTCAGGATGTTGTTTACTCTCCAGTAATTCTTTCTTTAGCTTCTTGTCCAAACCCTACTATTTTCAAAGATCCCCTCCTTCACAGTCTTCTGAATAATAAGAAATTTCTCTTTTGTTATCTTTATGTTCCTCTTTGGTGGCTCTAAAATTTCTAATTTTTCACAGTTATTGCTATATATGTCTTGGACATTACAAGATTATAAAGTCCTCAATGATAGAGACTAAGATAATTATTTTTCTATGTTCTTCAAAGCCTATGAAATCATGTGTGTGTATGTATGTGTGTATGTGTGTGTGCATGTATGTGCGTGTGTGTGCATGTGTGTGCGCGTGTGCGTGTCGAAGGCTTCAGAGATGGCTTTATGAGGCCTTAGTGGATGTTTAAAGGACTCTAGTGAATGCAATTTGTTCTTCCCAATCACTGAGGTTTCCCAGTATGAGCTTAGTTGAAATTCTCATTGTGTGTGTGTGTGTGGGGGGGTGGGGCGGGAGCAGAGGAGCAGTGGGTGTGGGGGAGAGGGGAAGTTGGAGGGGGAAAGGTAGGAGGGGAGGGAACAGAGGCTGTGGTTGGGATATATTGTATGAGAGAAGAATAAATGAATGTATGAATGAATGAATGAATAAATAAATAAATAAATAAACAACTCACAGAAGAGCACATGTTTTAGGTGATAAATTTTAACTGGGGTATAACTATTATCAAATATTTTCTTTCCTATACTGAAACATATATAACTGAAACGGTATAACTGTACCTTTTTTTTTTCTTGAGTATTTGGCTCATACCCAAAGCAGATTTTACTTACATGTGGATTTCAGATGAAATCATTCCTTTAGAAAATTTCAACTGTTTTTTTGTTTTAATATTTTTTTCATTTTTAAAATTTATTTATTAAATTTAATTTTACATATCAACCACGGATTCCCTTGTTTTCCCCCTCCCACCTCACCCCCCCCTCCCCCGGCCTTCCCTCCAGCCCATCCCCCATTCCCATCTCCATTTCAATAATATTATCGTGAAAAGCTTTAAAAAAATCAGAGTATTAAAAAGCTTGAAATGAAAAAAAAATAGCAGTCCCTTGATTAGCTCTTTTCCAATTATTCTCCATAGACAATTCGTTTTAAATCATTTGGCTATTTTCTTAAATATGTCATTCAGTGCTTATTATTTTTTCATTTAACTTCTAGTTTTATACATATCATACATATAATTTAAACCAGTGATATAATAAAATATGTCAATCTCATATCTGAGCCTTTCTATCTTCCAGTTCTTGGGCCAGAAGGAACTATTTTGTCTTTCAATTGTTTTTTTCCTTTTATTTACACCGTACTTCTAAATATCATTCAATGAACCATTTATTTTTTTTCTTTTTAAATTTTTTTATATTAATTTATCTCATTTTCTGCTATCTTGTCTGCATATGTGTTTGGTATATGTCTCGTGCGGACAGATGTCAGAAGAAGGTTTCAGATCCTTTGGAACTGAAGTTCGTGGATAATGTTATCAATGACCATGTAGGTGCTGAAAATCTAACCCAGGTCCTCTGCAAGAACCACAAAAAGTGCTCTTAACTTCTGAGCCATCGCTCCAGCCCAGGATATACCGACTTGTTTGTGAGATCACCAGGGGATTTATCAGCATGAAATATGTAGCCCTAAGAAATCACGAACTCTTAAAACAGTAACTTTTAAGTCATCGAGAAGCCCTAAGAAGAAGCAACCAAGGAAAACCTCTTGAAGAAAGTGCAGCGCAGTGGACGTGTGAATAAACCAGGCGTTGACTGTGTCCTGTGTACGCAGCAGGGTTCAAGGTGTATGCTTTCCTCGTAGAGTTGGAGTGAGTGTCACCATTTTCAAAGACAGCAGCAGAAAAGGGCAGAATCAGAGGTCTGCTTATTGGAGCTGGCACGGAAACTTGCCTTTCCGATCTGATCTACGCTCTGAGCACAATGCTGATCTATGCCAGTGTCTCTCTCAAGCTTGCTTTGCCAATGTACCTACCCGCTGGCATGTCTAAGCTGTGAAGTGCAATTCCAGCATGTTCTGTATGAGAATGTGCCTGTAGAAAATGCCGTAATTTCTTAAATCTATCACAGCTCTCAAATTACTTAATTTTGTCATAGCAAAATAGTATAAGACTTGTGTTTCTTCTGCATTATCACTTAGACTATTATGCATCAGCATGTTATGCATTTTTGATAAAAATGTTTTAATCCTCCTAATAATCCTTTCAAGAATATTATTTTCCCTTCTTTTATAAGATTCTTTTTTTTCTTTTTGTGTACGAGTGCTTGTCTGTGTATCTTAATGCGTGCATTCCTGTTGTTCAAGGATGCCAGAAGAGGGCATCAAATTCCCTGGAGGTGAAATTACAGGAGGTTGTGAGCCATCAAGTGGGTGCTGGGAACTGAACCCAGGTCCTTTGCAAGGGCAGCTGGTGATCTTAACCCTGAGCCATCATGCCATCTCTGCAGCTTCATCTCCTCCACCCTATAACCACAAGGCTGTCAGATTTTCTAATGAGACTGTAACATACTTCCTAAGGCTTTCGTTTTGTCTACCTTTTCTTATTTGGTGATATTATATTTTGCTTATTACATAGATGGTTATAAATTTAAAAAAGGGATCGTGTTGAGTGTCATATGGCTATCACATACCACATACCACACTTTCCAACACACACACACACACACACACACACACACACACACACACACACACACACCGGACAGCAAGGATGGCAGAAGGAAAAATGTAGCTTCTTTCTTTTGAAGTTCATATACACTATAAACTCACTGTCTTCTCTACTGCTACTGAACTGAACTCAGCCTTTGAAGTTGTGGTTAAACCATTAGGGAAACATTATTGTCTACCACATTTTCTGTACGGTGTGTTCTTTCTTTAATTTGGTGTAATTTAATTATTTTTCTGACTGCATGTATTATCCGCTGAGCTGAGAAACATACTACAGACTCTGGAGAAACAATGCCTGGTTGATCTTGACTTTATACTCAGATTAGGCTTCAGTCTGAATTCCTTAGTTTTTATTAAGTGTTATTTTTATTTGTGTAGATGTACGTGCACTTGCACACGACTGTAGGTGCCTTTGGAAGAAGCCAGAGGAGGGTGTTGGGTCTCTCCCCTCCTTGTTCCCCCACAGTGGGAGTTACAGGTGGTTGTAAGCCACCCGATATGGGTACTGGGAACTGAACTCCAGTTCTCTGAAAGATCATCAAGTACTCTTTTTTTTTTTTTTTGAATTCAGTTTTATTTAAAACCCTTTAAATACCAGGATAAATTAAGAGTAAGTCATAGGATATCTGAGGGTAGCTGGTTGGAGTACAAAGATGCAGTGTCCTGTATTTTCAAAGTGATCTTAGAATTCTCCTTCCAGGTGGTAATCCAACAGGGTCTTCACATCAGGTAACATTTACCCTGAGTGCCATGCTCATGTTGTGAGATTTGCTGGGTCTAACATTTGCTTATAATTAGAAGCGTTGGTGAATGTTATTATTTACCAAAACAAAAATATCTGTGCAAAATGGTCACAAAGAGCAAATTCATATGGAAAAAAACCATTGAGAAAGAAAACACTTCCCAAAGTGTGGCCAGTTCATTAAAAACCAGACACCCGAAAGACATGGCTGTCATTTCTGCTTTCACTCATGCCTGCTGATCAGTGTTCCACCGTTCAGTACTATAGAAGTTCAGCCCAACATATTGAAATTTTTTTTTCAATAATTGAGTAAAACTAAAATTTATTATAAGCCACAGTTGTCCTAGGGACCTCCATGCTATATATATAGCCTCTATGGTTCTATGGGTTGTGGTCTGATTGTTCTTTATTTTATATCTAGAATCAACCTACATCAAGTACTCTTAACTGTGACGCTCTCTCTCCATCCCTAGGTCCGAACTGCTTACTCAGCTCATTGTCTTACCAAATGCCTCCTTTGACCTGCCTTAGCAGCTAAAAATGCTAGGTCATTTGATTTACTTTAAATGAATAATTAATACAAAACCATAAAACATGTCTTTTTTGCTCCCTTTTTAGATAAAGTACTGGGACATAGGAATTTTGTCTCATGAATATCATAGGATGCTAATCTGGATGTAGGGTCACCCAGGGAGGAAGAGAGTTTTCTCACTAAAATAGTTTCTTTATCCCTACGTTCAATTAAATGACACAAGATTGGATGCTCTAGTGATTTTCTCAGAGTTAATTATCTGGGAGTTTAACGTTGGTTTGAAAAGTCTCCAAGTGATGTTAGGCATTTAATTTATTTCCCACCAGGAAGGAGAAACAGAACACAATATAAAATATTCAATCTAAGCTTTAATTAACATCATTTAAGATCAAATAAGGGAGGTAACAGCAATCCAGGGAGGAAAACTGCAAAAGCTTCTACATTATGGATACTGAAAAGTCCCAGTGATACTTTTGTATCGGAGAGTCATGGTAAACTTTGAAGAGTTAAGAAGGAAGCTGGATGCGGTGATGCATACCTGCCATCCTGGCTGAGGGAAACTGAGGCTGTGGGACGAGAATCGCTCAGGCAATGTAGTGAGACTTTGTCTTCAAATTTAAAAAGCGAGAGGGCGGTGGTAGAGGAGATAGACTACAGTGTAGAATGCATGGATGGCATGCATCGGCCTCTAGATAAATGTATTCCTTGAACTTAAACCCAAAGCATCTTGGTTAATATTTGGTACTTATACAAACTTCTGTTTATACAGGAGTCAACCATGTAACCAGTCCCTAACCATAAACACATAATTTTAAATTTTGAGAGCAGACAGTCATTTTGTAGCTATGCAATGATATCAGACAACAGTTACCCCAATTGTTTCTTGAATCACTGTGTAATGCTTGCACAGCTGGGCTCTTTAAGACCAGCATGTGAGTGATAATTGTAAAGCTGTAATTCTGAGCCTGTTGTTTTGAGAACAAACAGGCTCTTGGGGAGCTAAAGACTAGCTTTGCGGCTTTTTTAAATCAAAAAATAATCTAGAGAATCAAATGTACAAGGGCGCCTGGAGGGGAGTGCCGAGAGCACAAATTTCAGTTTAAGTGAGAGAAGGCCAGCACTAATGTTCTCATTACCGCATCAATTCTCTCACGGCGTACCTGGGCAGTGTCCTTGCTTCTAATTATGTTCTTACATGAATGCCTTATTACATATAATGTGGGAAATAGGATAGCTAGATGGCTTGTGTCTTGTGTCTTCTGTTTGCTTTATATTTATAACCCGAATGTTCTACTCAAGTGGTTAATAAGGACGTTCCAATACATTGATTCTGTCCACCAAATACAAGAACGTCTTCTTAAGCTGGGCAACTCACGTTTTGTGGTTGTCTTTTTCTTTTTCTTTCTTCCTTCTTTACTTTTTTGTCTTGTTTCATTCGGCTTTGCTTTGTTTTAAAAACTACCTGGTAAGGAAAGCCAGTCATCGTATAACTATAAAACCATATCAGATGAACTTGATTCTGAAAACTTGAAATTTAACCTTTGGCCCTAATGTTACACCACTCACAAATAATCAACAAACACACTCAAACTTAAGAGATGTGGGTACAACCTTGGCTCACCTACTGTCTTAGTTGGGTTTCTATTGCTGTGAAGAGAGCATGACCATGGAACTTTTATAGAGGAAAACATTTAATTATGGTGGCTTACAGTTTCAGAGGTTTAGTCCATTATCATCATAATGGGGAGCCATGTCAGCATGCAGGCAGAAGAAGTTATGCTGGAGAAGGAGCCAAGACTTCTCTACATCTTGACCCACAGGCAACAGGACGTGAACTGTGTCACTGGGTGGAGCCTGAGCATAGGAAGACCTCAAAACCCACCCCCCACATTGACACACTTCCTCCAACAAGGCCATACCTACTCCAACAAAGCCACACCTCTTAATAGTGCTACTCCCTACGGTCTCATGGTGGTCAGTTACATTTAAACTACCACACCTCCCATGTACAAATGATCTGCTTTGGAAGCTTGAATTGCTTTAAGAGTGCTGAATGACTGTTTTAGTGACTCTTCCTGCTACTCCGATAAAATACTTAAAGCTGAAAACAACTTAAAGAAGAAAAGATTTTGGCTTACAAGTCAAGGTGACATTCCATCATGGTGGGGAAGTCACGGCAGCAGGAATAGCAGGAGCTGGTCACATTGCATCCACCCTCAAGAAGCAGAGAGAAATGAATGCCTTTCTTCTGTTTATACAGTCTGTAATTCCCAACTCAGAGAATGGTGATACCCATTGTGGGAGATTCTTCCCACTTTAGTTAGCTCAATCAAGATAATTCCTAACAGCCAGGCCCAGAGGTGACCTCAGTGCCTCACAGGTGTACTCCAAGGCTCATCTCCTAGATGATTTCAGATCTCATCAAATTGACAACTGAGATTAACCATCATAATGACGCTAATCATATGGAGGATTTGGGAAAGCTTCTAATATACTATGACTTTTGCTTAAACTGTAAAGTATGTACTGCTGCCTTCTGTTGATTTTATGCCTTATTAAAAATATTACTTTATGTTCCAATTTCCATGTTTTTTATTCTCATGACCCTTTTTTATTTGTATCTAATTAGTAGATAGTCTCGTTTTCCAAGATACAGACTACCAGGGGATATTGTTCTCTGATTTTGCCTCTTTCATGCTTTCCCTCAAGGAGAATACCCTCATCAATATCATAGTTTTCTATAAACAAAGATAGTGTTGAAATGAAAAGCTCCACAAATATAATTTCTCACCTGCTTTGCTTACACAAGTAATTATGATGTGATATATGATATGAATCTGTTACTTTGGATTAAAACAATATTTCCACACTCCTATATTAGATACCAGAATCCCTAAAGATGTAATAAGCAAATGTATTTGTAAGCATATTTTATATCTGCTAGTACTGTGCTAAATAGCAAACCAATCCAATAATGGCATAATTTTTAAGTAAGAGCCATGACCTGGAATGAACAGGACCACAGAGACTAGGTATGTCTGGAGGGCAGGGCAGAAGCCTCTATCCTGAGAAGTATTAACTTGCAGCAAGAGGGGAAGCCACCCTTATATTATCACCCAAGGTAGCTACAGAGAAAAGCAGTAAGATCCTGGAACAGGGTATGGAAAGAATTTTAAGCACATATATACATTTCCTTATAACTAGAAGGTGTCATTATGTGAGACCGTAAAAGAGAAATTTGGCAGAAAACATAAAATATTTTATACCAGTAATTTCAGAGACCACTGGAAACACAGAAAAGATGATATGGTTTGACAGATGCTCAGAAAAATCTCCTCACCCCAAAGTATATTTCACATCTAACACCTAGAATTTCATTCTTTGATGGATGCAACCCATTAAGGTGGCAGTACCTAACCCCAAATGTGGTTCTCACTCAAACACTGCAGATGTAGATAGCACCGAGTCACAATGTGTTATTATGGGATTGCTCTTGCTGAATCCATTTAAGAGACCAAGTGCTTTGGCAGAAACAGGGTCAGTGGTCTATCGTCTGTGGCCAGCCCGTCTATAACTCATCCTGGTGATTGGGTTGTGAGGGAGTTGCATGTCTTTTAAGACTTGTCTTGGGGCCAACCCTGACCATCCTGCTTATTTATGCATACAGAGGCAGTTTACATTGGCAAGCAGAGGCCTTGTAATAATGGGATTACAAAACACCCACTAATGATATTAAAAAAAATTCCAAAACCCTCTTCAAGGCTAAACTTTAAACCAAGAGGGACAGAACTGTTAAGAACACAGCCTGCAGTTGATCTAAGATCAAGGAGTGAAAAGATCTTAGAATTAGCCAGAGAGCTTGAAAAATGTATGAATGGTTCTTTAAAAATGACATTTGGGCCGGGCGTGGTGGCGCACGCCTTTAATCCCAGCACTCGGGAGGCAGAGCCAGGCGGATCTCTGTGAGTTCGAGGCCAGCCTGGGCTACCAAGTGAGCTCCAGGAAAGGCGCAAAGCTACACAGAGAAACCCTGTCTCGAAAAACCAAAAAAAAAAAAAAAAAAAAAAAAAAAAAAAAAAAAAAATAAAAATGACATTTGGGAAACTGTGTGTCTGAAATACCAACCCTGGAGGTGCCAAGAGGGAGGCATTTGCAATGACTAACAGCTTAAGGGATCTTCACGTGAAGAACGATGATGTAATGCACAGTCAGAGAGGAGGGAGAGAAGACAAAGCTATCCTTTCTCATTCTCAGGTACAATCACACTCTGGAGCATCGCCAGCTTCATCAATAGGAAGCAGGTAAAAAGGCATGATGGTACCTTGTTGGATTCTCATGCTCTTCACAGCGCAGTCAGTCCCCTTGAATACCTACACGTATTTTAAATATTTTCATTGCATCTATGTAGTATGAAAATCCTAAAAGTACGGCAGGCAGTATGATCAGCATGGGGTAACTGGCAAAGAAAAACAATTTAAAAAACAATAAGAGAAGTCATAGAAAAATTAAATTTACTTTGTGTCCGTGTGTGGACTATTATGTACTTGTATCAGAGAACAAATTTAGGAGTCGGCTCTCTCTCTCTCTCTCTCTCTCTCTCTCTCTCTCTCTCTCTCTCTCTCTCTCTCCCTCTCCTTCATGTGGGTCCCAGGGATTGAACTCAGGTCCGCAGGCTCTTTGGCAAGCACCTTTACCCACTGAACCATTTTGCCAGCCTATTTAGCTTTTTTCCTTATACACAGAGTTCTGCTCTTTGGATGAATTATGCATGGTTCCAAGAATCAATGACTAGGAAACTCTAACACAGCACTTAACTGTGTGGTGTGCATTACTGTAAGAGCCTTAACATATATTACTCAATTTAAATATGTTCGATACATTTTTAATAATGTGTAGTGCAATACTGTACTGTGATATTAAATATAGATAACTCTCTCTATTGAAGATTTCAGTGATCTTATACTTTCTTGGAACTGCAATGAAAAAGAGAAATAGCAAAGAGAAAAAGACAATGACCATTATTACAAACTTACTATAGAATGACCATAATTTTCCACATAAAATAGGATGAAAATTGTATGGGTATTTAAAGATTTTGATTCTTACCATAAATGTAAGGGTACGTTACTCAACCTAATTATGTACTAAGCTATAAAATTATTTTATTTGCAGGATTAAAAATAGTAATGGTTGTCTTTAAAAGTTTAAAAGAATGTATTATTAGATCATGATGTGTGTGCATGGGCACATGCACCACAGTGCACGTGAAGGTCAGAGGATGACATCGTGGAGCTGGTTCTCTCTTTCCACCATTATATGGGTTCGGGGGGTTGAACTCGGGTCCTAAGGCAAAGCACAGCAAGCCTTCAGTAGCTAAGCCATCAAGCAGGCTGTTTCTTGTCTTGCCTTTGCCTGTTTTCTGAAGTCATGAAGCCAAGCACCCACTCAGAAGCTCCGCTGGTTCTGCAGCTGTGGAGGAAATACTGAGTTTGAATGAAGAGAAAAGCTTTCGACCAGTGACCCTGAGATTCTCCAGCTTATGTTAGTCAGAATCAGGATCCCAGAGATACTATTAATTACAAAGCTGTTTACAGAGACTATCTAGAATCTAAGAGGCTGATAAGCCCTGTGGACACCAGAGAAATCTTCTTTCAGAACGGAGAAATCAAAAGTGCTTAGAAAAAAGAGGACAGTTCCCATTTCTACCATGTGTTTTTTTTTTTAAAGTACTCATTTAAAAACAAACAAAAAAGATTTGTTTTTAATTTTGTGTATGTGTGTGTGGTTGTGAGTTGGTGTATGTGAGTGCAGGTGCCTGCAAAGACCAGAAGAGTGTTGTGGAATAATCTTTTTGTATACTGTGAAGATTTGTCACTTGGATTGGTTTAATAAAAAGCTGAATGGCCAATAGCTATGTAGGATTTTGGGGCAGAGAGAATGCTGGGAAGAAGGGCCAAGAAACCAGGCAGATGCAGAATGAGTTGGACACACAAAATGGGATAGAGGTAAAAACCATGTGGTAGAATGTAGACTAATAAAAATATGGGTTGATTTAAGTTGTAGGAGCTAGTTAGTACAAGCCTAAGCTGTTGGCCAAGCTTTCATAATTAATAAGAAATCTTTGTGTGCTTATCTGGGAGCTTGCAAGTGGGACAGAAAAATATGTCTGCAGAAGAGGACATCAGTTCTTCTGGAGGTAGAGCTACAGGTGGTTTTGAACCACCAGATGGATGTGGGTGCTGGGACCCAGTACCAGCTTCTCCACAAGAGCAGTCATGCTATTAGCTGCTGAGCCATCTCTCTAGTCCTTCCCACTGGGGTTTTACAAAAGGCTAACTGTGGACCTTTGGGGATAATCTGAGGGGGGTACCCTTAACCAGAGATAGAAAGAGGACCAAAGTAAGAATATGAAGTCTCAAGTAACTTTAAACTTTTCAGGGGAAAAGTATCATTTCCCAAACATAAGCAAACGATGCAAAAAAAAAAAATGAGTATGCAAAATAACGTGATGAGGAAGTGAAAAATAGAAAGGCTAATTAGAAAAGGCAGGAGCCATGTGGGGAAATCACTGCTCACTCTGAAGCAGTAGTTCCCAGTCTTTGAGGTGAAAATACTCACCGAGTTAGGGGATGGCACAGTGGAGGGAGGGCTGAATGAGGACAAAGGAAAGACGTGTAAAAAAATAGAGTAACAGAGCCCATTACTTTGTTGCTAACTTTAAAAAAAAATCAAAGAAAAAGCAAGCATATTTAATAAGAACTATGTATGTTTATATACTTACCATGTCATTTGCATACACAAATTACCCAATGAGAACAGGGGAAGGCTAGAAGCTATACCACCACTGTTAGAGAAGAACAAGGCCATGTAGCGTTAGGAAGACCACATTGCAAATGACCCACACCATCCCTGCCTTTGTTTCCAATGGATGATTCTTGCTTCAGACATCAACTTCATCATTGCTCTGGTTTAAAGTCCACTGGAATTGCAGTGTTTCCAAGCCTGGCAGAATTGCCGCCTGGGGTCTCTTTTAAAGTACCACTTGAAATGACTTTCCTGGATGTCTCAACACTGTTTGGAGAGACAGACGTCAGAGGGTGGTGATGAAATCACTCACGTTGTGTGGAGAAATGCGAGGGCTTTTCCTCTTTGGTATTGAAGGCTGAGCGGCTACTGACGCCAGTGCAGCCGGTTGCCTAGGTACCTCCACCCATAAACACTTATTCGTAAAAATAAAAGGAAAGAAAATGCCTCGCCCTGCAAGAGAAAAACCTACCAAGACCTCAGTTCACTTCCTAGTCTCCCCGCTCCATCTTGGTGAAGGTGTTTTTCATAACCACTTGTCTCTGCTCAGGGAGAGACTGGTGCAGGCAGAAAAGCGGTGGGACCAGATGTGAGAAGTCTGTCAAACACCGACCCAATCCTAGGGCGCACTCTGAGGATTTACGATCACCTCCGCTGCTGGCAGGGCCTGGGGTAATGAGAGTTCCATTGTGCAGAGAAGAAGAGGCAAATCAGAGCAGAAAAGGACCTTGACTCCAGGGAAGCAGGGCTTCTGCTTCAATAAATGAGCCGATGCTGATGACATGGAATTTACTTTTAAGTCGCAAAGCTGCTGGGGACTAGATTGTAATAAAGTAAGTGTCAGACAATAAAATAATTTGGTAATGCCAACTTTTTCCTTCTGCTCTCTGTGTGTGTGTATCCGTCAGAGCATCTTAATAAAAAAGGCTAACATCTGAATTGGGACTGGGTAGAAGACACTACTCAGGTTACTTTTTATACAGGAGATATCAAAGCCAATCATTGTTTCAGATTATTATGGACCTGATATGGGTTGGAGACTGCACGTCTTATCTCATTTAACACACTGGATTCAGACAAATTCACTTTACAAATTAATTTATTGTTTTTGTCTCTCTCTGTGTGGGGGGTGTGCCTACCACAGTGCCTGTGTAGAGGTCAGAGGACAACTTTGTGGAGTCAACTCTTTCCTTCCGCCCTCTATATGGGCTCCAGGGCTCAGACCCAGGTTGCCACACTTACACATCTCTTTTTCCCACCAAGCCCCTCTTTTCTTTCTTCATGTAGGCCTAATTTACTGTCAACTTACCTTTTCTTGCCGTATCTCAGAAATTTTATTGTGTTGTCCTTTCATTTTCATTTATTTCAAGATTTAAAAAGCCGCTATAGTTTAATGTGCTTCATCTCAGATTCTAGATATAAAGTCCTTGTGACATGTGTGGTTTATAAACCCACCCTTCTCTACATCGCCTTGGCCATGGTGTTTTGTCACAGCAGCGGAAAAGTAGCTAATACATTCTCCATGCTCACTGAGACCATGACACATAGGCCTCCTTGCTATTTTTCCAAGAATCCAGTCATGTCCCTAACTTAGGCCTTTCCAGTGCTGGTTGGCATGCTGTTCTAGATCTATGACTGGGCTCACTCTCACTACCTATTGTATCATTCATTCATTCATTCATTCATTCATTCATTCATTCATTCAGTTTGTGTGTGGATGGATGCACATGCCAGGTGCTGATATGGAGAACAGAAGACACTTGCAGGAGTTGGTTCTCTCCTTCCATCTTAAGGGTCCCAGGGTCCTCACTCAGCATGTCAGACTCGGTCAGCACTTCCCCACTGAGCAATCTCACTGGCCCTTGCCTCATTTCTAAGTTTTTCTAAGACTTGTGAGGAAAACCTTCCCCGATAACCTAGTCAAAAAGCTTAACCAACAGCTACACTCTCAGTTTGTCCTATCTCCCTTCCTTGTTTTATTTTCTTCTTAATATTCATATTCATGTATGTTATAGTTATTACTTTGGGTATATTTTTCAATAGGATGGAAGTTTCATCAAAGTACACGGCAAAATATTTATGTTTAATACATGGATTGGAAGTAGTATTTATCTACTCAGCAAATGAGTGAGTATATACAGTTAAATATTCGGAAGATCTTAATGATATATGGAATCATGTCCTCTTGTAGGATGATAAAAATGCCAGAGGACACTTGAAGATCAAAGACAGATAAGGGGTGCAGAAGTTGATGGGACAAACCTGCTGCTCCTTTTGTTATTTTGCTCAAGATTTGAGGGGGTACGCTGCTGTGTCTCAAGACTTAGTTGTAGTTTTAATTTCAGTCCTCTTTGCTACTCACCAAAAGTCTCATGGAAGCTGATGAACTCACAAGGCCACTCACGAGCTGGAGTCAACAGATAGCTGCGTGTGCTTATGCTTCAGCAGATGATCGACATTAAAGTCTGGGCCCCAACCGACAAAGATTTTCCTGTTCAAGAACTATATGTAGAAAAGTACATAGTGGTGTATCCCTGTAATCGTTGTTCTTTGGGGGGAATGTGGGGGAATTGTGAGTTTGAGGATAGCCTGGACAACTTAGGGAAACCCTGTCTTCAAAATTAAAGAACTGTACACGAAGCCTAGCTTATCCACATGCAGAGCATTCACTGTTTAGTTTTGCCAGTTTAAATACTCATGTGTCTAGGAATGGCTTCAATCCACTCATGATACATAAAATAAATTAGCATTCTCACACTCTAGAGAGAAGTATGAATTTAGCACCAAATGGAATCAGCAGATGACTGAACTCTGGGCTTCCCCCCTCCTCTTCTCTTGTTTCTGTCATAAATACAACAGATGCAAGATGCTGGAATGTGAACAACCCCAGAAGGTAGATGTTTGCCTCTAATGCAGAAATAAACCATTCAAAATTTCATTCCACACAGCATGCCAGAGCTAGCAAGAACTCCTTAGTTCCTTTACTGCCATTAGGAGGACTTTATGCCTAAATGTATCACAGAAGTCTCCATCGTTCAATGAAGCATATGGCTACCTTTGATGCTAAAGACTACTAAATACCTTTTATAAATTTATATTAATGGCATCTAAGGCCAATATAAATTTCTGCCACATCAATGATTTGGAACAACTACAGTTCCCACTAAATCCTGAACATCAGTCAAACTTACAATGCACAAAGGTGTGAAACACAGCTTTTGAAAAGTAAGTCACCAGCTGGAGAGTCGGCACGGCAGTTAAGAGCATGTGCTGCTCTTGAGGAAGACCTGAGTTTGGTCCCCGGCACCTACACAGTGGCTCACAGCCGTCTGTAACTCCAGTTCCAAAGGATCCAAGACCTTCCTCTGACCTCTGCAAGCGCTAGGCACACACATGGCACACATATATACATGCATGCGAAACACTCAGACATGTAGAATGAATAAATCGAATTTAAAAATTGAGATAAGTTCAGAGGACATAGCTGTTTTTCATTAAGTAGAAAAGCAAAGTCCTTCCCAGAGGGAAAAAAATACTCTCTTCAGTTTCACCTCTTTTAAGAGCATAGCCCTCCAGGAAAATGACGGACAGCTCCTTATCAGTTGTCCATCTGTCCTATGTTCCTGAAGGGTCTGCGATGCCTGCTACCCTGTTGAGCGTTGAACTTTCATTCTCATTTTTCTTCACTGTTGGACATGTAATGAATGTGTACTCAGAGTTGGTCAATTTCAGCTAAAGAAATTCAACCTCATCAAGGGATTCTATAAAAACCAACCAACCCACCCACAGCTGAGATCATGCCTAGTGACTTAAGATGGAATGCTTTTCCTCCTAAGACAAAAACAATGTCCTTGTCGCCACTGCCATTTAACACTGTACTAGTTCTATTCAAATAATTTGAGACAAAGACACACAAAATTAACCAAATTGGAAAAGAGATGGTAAAACATCCTCTGTTTGTTGATAACATGGTTTTGTATATGAAAAATTCTCAAGAAAAATCACCTACACAATAAAGATAATAAGTCTGTAGGTTATAAGATAATATTGAAAATCATATATGTGTATATATATATATATATATATATATATATATATATATATATATATAATGGACACGCGTGCGTGCGCACACGCGCACACGCACACACACACACACACACACACACACACACACACACACACACACACATTTACAATTTTAAATCCCAAACTGAAATTAGGAAAATCATTTCAACTATAATAAGAGTGATAGAGTTAACAAAAGTACACTGAAATGATCCCTTCAATGTGACCACTGGAAACCATAAAGCACCATTAAAGAAATCCACTAAGACAGAAGTAGATGGAAGAAGAGTATATCCTGTTTTGGAAAATAACATGTTTATAACAGCAATGCAACCGAGGCAGAACTACAGGTTGAACGCGATCCCTATCAAAATTCAGCAGGGCTTTTTTCTTTTGTTCTGTGTTGCAGAACTGGACAGGATGATCCTAAATTTCATGTGGAAATGTAAGGGATCAGGAATGTCCAAAACAAACTTACAAATAAGAAAAATGTTGGGGAATACCAAATTCAAAACTCATTACAAGGCCCAGAGATGTTGCTGAAAGCATGTTTACCTAAGCACCACAAATAATAAGAACTTGCTACAATAAAACAGTGCTATAAAACAAATACATAGACCAATGCACCATAATCCAGAGTCAGACTAAATCCTTCCATTTATGGTCAGGAGGTTTTTCAACAAGGGTGCGTCAGCACGAGGCAATGGAGGAGGAACAAATGTTTGCACCTGATGGTGCCAGGACACATGACTATCTGGAAGCAAAGGAAGGAACTTGAGCCCTTTCTATACCAAAACGCAAGTTAAAGGCGATCACAGTCTTTAAGAGCGAAGTTTATACAACTCCTAGAAGGAGGTGTGGACACAAACCTTTGTCCCTTCACACTGAACAGTGATCTCTTCAGTGTGACAACAAAAGCATGGACAATGACAAAAAAAACCATGAACTTTGACCCCAGAACCTGCGTCAATGCACTCTAGCTAAAACCGGAAAGGCGCTCCTGAAAACGGCGACGTGATGGGTGAGGTGACGTGGTGGGGCCTATGGTGGCAGAGGGATAAGAGTCCCTCACTGTCATGGCCAAGGGCAGGTGTTTTGACTGGAGCAGCTGAGAGCTCGTATCTCAGATTGGGGAGGCCGGGCATCCAGAGGGAGCAAACTTGAGTTTGTAAACTCTGAAAGCCCAACTCCAGTGACACAACTCCCCCAACAAGGCTGTACCTCCTAAACAGCACCATCAATTGGGGACCAAGTATTCGAATGCCTGAGAATATGGGGGGCATACATCTCTTCCAAACCACCACATCTGAATATTGAGGAGGGAGTGTGGGAAACGGCATAGATTGGTTTGAAGAAAGAAGTGATAGATTCAATTCTGAATAAATGATGATAATGGATAGGAATTTTTTTCTCTCTGACAGATTGAACAGGACATATAAGACAGAGACATTTAAAGATGAAAACAATTTTTTTTTTTGGCTTGAACAACTGGAACGAATGCCATTCACTGTAGAAACTGTGGGCGGGTGGAGCCCACAGACTCTTCTCAGATCTCTTAGGCATCTCCTACCTCCACATCTAGAAATACCCACTCCTCCGTGAGGCATAAGCTTCCTATACTTTGTATTTCCCAGACTAACTCTTACCAATTCACCAGTTTTCACTTACTCTCTTTATGTCAGCACAAAACTAACAGTTTCTAGGGGAAATGAGACCTGAGGGCTAGATGCTCGTTTTCGCTTTGTATTCTCTCACAGCAGTCCAATCCTACCACATAGACACTTGTTGAAACCAAATCAGGGCAAGATTGTTGACCTCAGTTGTTAACACAGGGCCACCAGCTTGGCTTTTGAACATAACTCTTGTGGAGCACCATTATCTACCTTCTGTTCAAGGCCTTGCTTCCTGTTGGAGAAAACGCTAGAAAGCAGGTACTTTCTAAGACCGCCTCAGATTCACAACAATAAGGCCCAAATGATGCCGTGGTATGCCTGTGCCAAAAGATGTCATTATTGGTTTTTAAAAAGGGGCCTTGGCCAGAACACTTTCAAGGGTAGTTTATAAATAGACATCATTAGCTTCATTCAGAACACAATTAAAACAATTACTTTCTACGCTTAGCAGATCTTACCTTTTTTTTTTTTAAAAAAAATTGTCATCATAACTATGACTTTCTGAGATTATACATTTCATTTTGTGGATAACTAAATTATCATCTTCTACTCTCATGGTATTCTCATTTCCCTATTGGTGGTAATGGATATTATTAAATCATTAGGACTTATGCAAAGCCCAGTCATCGGGGGCGTTTGAGTATTCGGGCCTCAGTGAAACAAGTTGGATAGAGACAGTCATGTTGACATGTAAGTACAGCAGAGGGCAATGGCTAGATGATATGTGTTAAGTTGTACTGTGGATAGAGGAGGGCATGAGTGGAGTCGGCGCACGATAGACTGTGATGTGAGAATCCAAGAGACTTCAGAGGATAAATAGGAAGTTCCAGAAGGTACAAGGGAAGATGAGTGCCCCGCTCATGCAACTGTCCCAGGAATCTGATGTGACCATGTGGCTCTTGGAACAGGAAGAAGGCAGACCAGGGTAAGCTCATTCTCAAAGTAAACACTGTGAGCTTTATCATGGGTGTGAGCTCTATTTATAATACTTTATAATAGTCACTGGCAAGTTGTAAAGCAGTGAAGGAAGATCACTGTTAAAAAGTTGCCTCTGGTGGGATTACAGAGAAGAGAAATGATCAGTCTGATAAAACAAACACACAAACAAACAAAAACAACAACTACAACAAAACAAACTTGTGTTCTCATCAACATTTTCCTTCACATGTCCCTTTCTCCTATGTTCGCATGCACACATTTTTATAGGAATAAAATAGTCATTTCTCCCCTAAACTTGTGCCCTACTAAAGACAAGGAAACAGCCACACAGGGAAAAAAACAAAAACAAAAAACCAAAAACGTAATGAGTAGAAGGTATGGAGGCTGTTTCTCAAGGCTTCGCCTGGTTCAGTTGGCAATCAGGACCACTCGGGCTGAAAAGGCTCAACAAGACAAAGAGAAACGTGTGTATAAGAAAGACAATGATTTCTATTTCAGGCATGTTTATTTTGATCCCCAAATTTAGCTGTGTATTTGAAGAAGCCTGAAAAGGCGAGAAATGCCTGGCAATTTCAACCCCATGCCCTCTGTTGCCTAAGAGACAGTAAGAAACATTCAGGGAGTCAATATGGCCTGAAGTTTGTTCACAGCACCAGATCAAGGAAGGAAATGCGGGAAAGGTATTTTGCATTGAATCATTTAACCTCATTAATACCTTGGAAAGTTGGAATTATTATCCTCATTTTGTAGCTGAAGTTAGGTTAATTATTTTACTTGAAATCGCCTGGGGCTGGAGGGTTTTTGCATTGGAATTCCGACCTTGTAGTTATGGTTGGGTCTTGCTATTTCTATTGTAATGAGTCTGATTTCCTGCCTTGGAAATGTGCTGCCTGTCTTTTTTTTTTTTTTTTTTTTTAAAGCTTATTGTAGGTTTATTGGGCCCAGGGACATGTATGTATTATCTATTTTCCAGTTTTTCCCAAGGTCAGTTTTGTATATGCTATGAATATAAATCACAGAATAGATTAAATTAGTGAGGCAAATATCAGGGCTAATATTTCAGGACAGAGGCCAGGGACTACTTCCCTCCCTCCCTCCACCCTTCCCTCCCTCCCTCCACCCTTCCCTCCCTCCCTCCACCCTTCCCTCCCTCCCTCCCTTCCTCCCTCCCTTTCTTTTTCCTTTTTCTTTTTCTTTTTTTTTTTTTTTTTAGCTTGGCCAATTTGGATTTGAATGCTTCCAAATTCGAGGAGATAGTTTATAGTGTGCCTGGGCCTTGCCTCTCCCTCTTGCTCACATCTGTCCTATTCATGCCTCCTGCTTAGGATAAACACAAGAATTTGTAGTCTCAGCTTTAAAGCAACACCTTAGAGCAGGTGTTTCAAGCGTGTTGAATTAAACTGAAAAGCCAAACAAGATTCTCCTAGAAAAGCAACCATTAGGCAATCAGTGCTAAGAGGTTATATTTAGAATGTTTCTTTGTTATGAAAAGTAGGTGGAACTATTGAAGTTGATGGTGGCTATTTTCACTCTTTCCCCATGCATCTCTGACATATCTTTGTGCCCTTTGAATCATTCTATGGACCACACTTCAGTTTCAAGCCATAGTTTTTTCCTCAATGAAATGGGGAGAAGCAGGGGCCTATGTATTTCATGAGGCTTGTGTTCTTGCCTTAGGCAGACTTTAATTCATGAGTTAGTACCAGAAGGTCATTCAAAGCTTTCACTGAATCAGTGGCTCTCTGTCCTTCCTCATCTCAGAAACTTGAAGGATGAAATCTATGGAGAATGGAGGGTGAGTTTTAGAAAGAAATTTGCCATAGATCTGTAGGCCAGAGCCTAAGGGACAGAAGGAAGACAGCATGACTGATATGGAGTCCCGTCAGTTCTGTGGTCTGGGAGCTTTGGTAATTAGAAGGATGCAGACACTAGGGTGGGGCATGGTGAGGTGGTCAATCTACTTGACTCACCCATGAGGTCTAGGTACCTGCCTCAGTGTCAGCCACATCCTCAGATATGGCTTCGAGGCAGGTGTACTCACTTAGGAGAAGACATACCAAGGAACAAGAATCCTGAACTCCCTCCTGGCATTCCTGAGCCCTTGCCAGCACAGGACAGCCAATAGGACCACTGCCATTTCCATAAGTGCTGCTTTTAGGTCCCCTGTCCCAAAACAGCCTGGCCAGTTCCAGCTCCAATTCCCATCCTTAGGTTTTCTAATCAATCTTATTCTGCAGTTCAATTAAGGATAGTGTTTGCAATCTGAGTCATTCTAGGTATGACAATTTTTCCCCCTTGGTCTATTCTCTGTTGAGTTTCCACAGAAGAATAGGACATAAAGAAAATCTTTTTTTTTCTTTTTTTTTTTTTTTTTTTTTTCTGACCGTCTTTGAGACCAGATGCTAAAGCTACTGATAACAGAGAGAAATAATGTTGGGTAGAAAGTATATTGAGACATGATCCAGTCTTGAATCTTATCCACAGCCAGCCTATGAATGAGGAAGCTTGGGTGAGGGGAAGCGTCCTGGAAGCTCAATAGGGTTGATGTTCTGAGAACAATCGTCATTACTTTGTATGGATCTGTGTGTTCCTTTGGAGAATTATCCATTTCTGTTATTTTTTTTTTGATAAATATGCATAGAAACACTTCTTACATCTCCCCATGGGATTCTTTGAGAAAGAATCTCTGGCAATATGTTGAGCAGAAATAAACTGCTATATAACCATAAGGGATGATTGATTTGCCTGGAGGCTGAGGCTGGAGAACATTGACTCTGAGAACAGGCTGTGAGGTCCCATCTCAGGGTACAAGCAAACAAACAGGCGCTGATTTTTGCATAGGTGATTTATTTGAAATTGTTAGCATTTACTCTCCTGTCTTTCAGCGACCCGAGGTGGTATGTGTTAATGACCCCAATACCTACTTTGGAATTTCACTTAATACTATTTACCCAGTGGTTTTCCATTTGCCTATTTGACTATGATTACTTCTTTTCTTCTCCCCTTTACTGAGTTTGACCTATTAATATAAAATATAATGGGCTGGCAGTAGAAGGCTATCTCTGCTACTTAATGATGTCTTCATTATAAAAAATCTCAGAATCACTGTTTTCTTCAAAATTGTCTTTTCTTTGCCATCTGGTCTTGTTGAATATCTTCTGTCCCTCTGGTCAGTCATGGTCAAGTATTCCCATCTCCTGATTTATGTTGGAGAAAAACATTAAAATCAGCGTGCATGTGCACTGTCTTGTCCTCCAATAGAACACGAAGCTGCCCAGTGACCAATAAAGTAGTCAGCATGTGGCATCTTGGCAGAGGGAAGATTGGGAAGAGAAGCCAACCCCATAGAGCACACAGGCTTTCTTGCGACATGTCTCCCTCATCTCCAGAAAACAAACACTGCTCTTTCTTCCCATGACCAGAGTGGTTTTTTATCAGCTTCAGAAGCTTCATTTGAATGCCAGGAAGAGAAGTGCGAGCATTTGCATATAGCTATGCTTTGCTGAGCTGAGTATCTGCTGAGGCGACATGGGCAGGGATGCAGCTTAGCTGGGACTTTTCTTGGAGCCTATGAGATGCAGCTTTGTTCCAGGGCACTCAGAATCAATTGCTGTGTAGACTCTCTAGCTCTGGCCTTTCTGAAGGCCAGCTCATAACAACTTTCTCTTTTTGTGTTTATTTTCAAGCAGTGTTTTTTTTTTTTTCCTTTTTCAAATACACTTCCTTTAACCAGACAGAGAGTAGACTGCATATTCAGTTTTCTCATCATCCCCTTAACATGGGAAATGCAATCAGCAGGGCAGGTCCTCGGGAGACTTGTACCAATGTTATTTGCTAAGAGAAAGTATGAGGCACAGCCACTGGTTGGTTCTACCAACACTTGTGCTTCCTTTAACTTAAAGTAATCTTACAATGGGGCTGGAGAGATGGCTCAACAGTTAAGAGCACTGGCTGTTCTTCCAGAGAAGTTCAATCCCCCAGCAACCACATGGTAGCTCACAACCATCTATAATGGGATCTCGTGCCCTCTTCTGGCCTGGAGGCATACATGCAGGCAGAACACTGTATACATAATAAATAAATAAATAAATCTAAAAAAATTTATAAAAAAGAAAGCCAAAAATAGTGCCAGAGATGTGTTAACTTATCACGCCAAGCTCTAGGAGTCCAGTCGAAGAGAGGGTAAGAGGGATTCTATGAGCAAGGGGCATCAAGATTATGATGGGAAAATCTACAGAGACAACCAAACCAAGCTAGTGGGAACTCATGAACTTTGATCAACAGCTATGGAGCCTGCATGAGACTGGACTAGGCCCTCTGCATTAGTGAGACAGTTGTGTAGCTCGATTTGCTTAAGGGGCCCCCTGGCAGTGGGATCAGGCTCCATCCCTGGTGCATGAGCTGGCTGTTTGGAGCCCACTACCTATGGTGGGACACTTGCACAGCCTTGATGCAGGAGGAGGGGCTTGGACCTGCCTTAGCTGAATGTACCAAGCTCTGCTGAGTCTCCATGGGAGAACTTACCTTTATGGAGGAGGGAATGGAGGAAGGCTTGGGGAGGGCGGGAGGAGAGAAGAGAGGGAGATCTGTGATTGGTACGTGAAATGAATAAAAAATTTCTTAATAAAAAAAGAAAAAGTAATATTAAAATTTTTATTACATTTAGTCATATATTGTGTGGGATGTGTGTGTGTGTGTGTGTGTGTGTGTGTGTGAGTGTGTGTGTCTGTGTGTGTTGTGTGCTTCAGAATGTGTGTGGAGGTCAGAAGACAATTTGTGGGAATCTGTTCTACCTTGTGGATCCTGGGGAGTCAAACTCAAGTCATTAGGCTTGGTGGCAAGGGTCTTTATCCACTGACCCACCTTGTCAGTCCTTATATCAACTCATAATTACTAAATTATAGCAGTCATTCAGAAAAACATATGTAGTTTACACAGCTCAAAGTACATAGTTCAGTGAAAATTTCCAGCAGACACCTGCATATCTAGCACTTAGGAAAGGAAACAGAATTACCAGAGTTAGATTTCTTCTCTGATCACTCCTTAAGAATAATCACCATTCTGATTCCTGCTCTAAATTCATGTTGTCTGAGTCAAAACTTTATATAGATAGAATCAAACAACACATACTCCCATGTGGGGTTTTTCACTCTCTTGCTTGTGGCACGTTCTGTTGATTCTCATTACTTTGTTTCCAGTTTAGAACTGTTGGGAACAGGATGCTGTGAATATCTTTGTGTCTTTTGATGAACATATGAGCACATTTCCATATGTGTGCATCATCTCCCAGGGGCAGGAAAGCTTAGTGGGACATGTGTATACTCAGCTCCAGGTGGGTCTGGAAGGCAGCTTTCCAAAGCAATTGCACCAATGGTTTCAGTAACATTTAGTGTGGAGATAGAAGTAATTTAAGTTTAACTTACTGTGGCTTTTCATATACAAATTTGTTTGAATTCTCTAGACTAAATGATATTTTCTACAGTTTTGATTTCTTGGAGTAATAATAAGGATACCTGAATTCTCGATCTCCCTTTGAAGTGTATCTTCCTCTAATTTTTTTTTTAAAAAAAGATTTCTTTGTTTTTATTTTATGTGTATGAGTGATTTGCCCACACATATGTATAGCCTGGTGCATACAGAGAGCAGAGGAAGACATTGGATCCCCTGTACTGGAATTACAGAAGGTTGTAAGCCACCATATGGATGCTGGGAACTGAATTGAAGTCCTCTGCAAGAGTAGCCTGTGTTCTTAACCATGGAGCCATCTCTTCAGCCCCATATCTGACTTATTTTTAATTCATTAGTCTCCTGTTTCTTCAACAAAAATATGTTAAACTCATATGCTTTGTGTTGCTAGGTAATGGGATTCAAAATAATAAATTTTATGCCTTTCATTCACGAGAATAATGAACTGGAGGAGACAATGACGTTGACAAATATTTTTGATTTATTTCATTCAAATTTGAAAAGCTACTTCTTTAATTTAGTATTTGTAGATTTGGTAAAGAAATCCATTAATGAGTGGTCAAGCTCATCCGTAACTTCCAGATATTTTTTATTATGTATTCTTCAATATAAATCTCTCTATTTAGAGGTGGGCATACATATCTTTAACTTACACAATATAGAAGTCATTCTGTATTTCTAAACTGCCTCATGAAAAATACAGTTATCAATAGTTTAAGTCTTGTTCCATACTCCCTGTTAATGCTTATCTTTTTAATTTTTAAAATTTAAGATGTTCTGCAGTCCATTATATTCTGATACCCATTTTGTCAATTTGAACATGGTCAATATTTGTCCTTTGGGGCTAGCACATAAAGCAATTGACATCTTCAAGGAACAGTGTTTGCTTCCAGGTTCCCTTCCTTAGTGTATCATTCATGCTGGCTGAAGGTGCTGCTGCCTTCACACACAGCATGGGTCCCCAAGGAAGAGCTGATGACTCACAGATCTCTATTTCTGAACTTGCATTCTTACTGCAGAGTGGGTTTTCATTTATATTTTACTCTAACCTCATATCTGATACATCATAAATGCAGTTGACCTTTTTCTTACAAACACACCAAATTCTTCACCAAAAATTATCTTCACCAAATTCTCATCATGGTGAATGCCTTTCTGTGTTTACAATCACCGAAGCCATTTTCTAGACACTGGTAAATACCTCGTGCTCCCAAAGTCTTAGGGTTTTCACCTCATTAAGTGTTTCATGGCTCCTTCCTGTAGTAGTACTTCCTTGCCAGGACCACCAGACCACAAATAATGACGTGGAGACTTATTATCAATTATGAAAGCTTGGCCTTCATCTTAGGCTTTTTCCCAACTAGCTTTTATAACTCCAATTAACCTGCTTCTATTAATCTATGTTCTGCCACGTGGCTCTGTTACCTCTTCTCTGTACTGTATGTCCAACTTGTTCTGCATCTCTCTGGCGTCTTCGCCTCTCTTCTTACCAGAGTCCTCTCTCTCCCTAGAAGTCTTACCTATTCTCTCCTACCTAGCTACTGACCATTTAGCTCTTCATTAAACCAATCACAGTAATACATTTTCATACAATGTACAAATATCCCACAACGTCTTCATGCTTTAGCCCAGTGATCCTATCCAGTGTTAGGTACTCATTCTTTCTCACCTGCAACTGGATTATTGCCTGGCCTCCCTGGCTGCCATGTTTTCCTCTTTAGTCTATTCAAATGGCTATTGTCAAAATGGCTCTTCAAAACACCCAAGTACCCATGTGATATTGTTGCTTCCAGAATTCTTTGGCATAACATGCGAGGTGTCTCTTGCTGACTTTCCCAGCTGTATTTGTTACCTTCTTGCTTAGGTTTTCTTTCTCTCTCTCTCTCTCTTTTTGAGACAGGCTTTCTCTGTGTAGCTTTGTGCCTTTCCTGTATCTCTCTCTGTAGACCAGGCTGGCCTCGAACTCACAGAGATCCGGTGGGCTCTGCCTCCTGGGTGCTGGGATTAAAGGCGTGCGCCACCATTGCCTGGCTCATGCAGTGTCACCCACTGTAGTCTACATGCTTCTACCCTTTCTGATAGTGATAGCTGGTAATAATGTATTGCTTCCTTGAAATGAACTAGAAGAATAGATCTTAAGTAGTCCTACAACATACACATGTGTGGTGATTAGTTATGGTGAGAGTGATGTGCGTCAATTTCATTGTAGAAATCATTACATGATGTATGTTGTGTGTGTGTGCACATCATATTGTAGACCTCGAATATATACTAGTTTATCAATTATGCCT
This sequence comes from Peromyscus leucopus, assembly GCF_004664715.2. Taxonomy (NCBI): domain Eukaryota; kingdom Metazoa; phylum Chordata; class Mammalia; order Rodentia; family Cricetidae; genus Peromyscus; species Peromyscus leucopus. Next base: position 31,515,146 of record NC_051084.1, on the reverse strand, counting down.
CCAAAAACTGGATAAAACTCCTCTAATAAATTTACTTTAACCACCTTTAAGCTGAAGATTTTCCTCTATACTGTAGCTTTATTTTAGTTTCTATATAATTTTAAAAAATTACTTATTTTGTATGTATAAATGTTTGCCTGCATGTATGCCTATCATGTGCATGCAGTGATCATGGAGGCCAGAAGAGAGCATCAGCTTTTCCTGTAGCTGGAATTATAGGTTTTTTGCCACCATGTTGGTGCTGGGATCTGAACCTGGGTCCCCCACAAGAGCAACAAGTGCTCCTAAGAGCTGAGCTTCCTCTCCAGTCCCCAGTTTCTATAAAATGTCTTTGTTTGTCTACACTTTTGGTTTGAGAACTTTTTCTTGACATTCCCAGCCCTTACTCAACATAATGCCTGATGCAGAATATTGGCTCAATAGTCTTTGGGTGAATGGTTGAACTAGCCAATAGCTTAGATCATTCTGTTTTTGTATTATGTATTCTTTAAAATCTCATATATTTCATTTTCCTTGCCAGGGTTAAAATTCATATGTTACTTTCTGTACCAACTTGTGTAGATGTGTAAGGTCTTCTCTTCTCTTTTTAATCCCATCTGTGAGTTTCTTCATCAGCTGGAAGCATTTAATGTCTCCTAGGCTTGGAACTCTTGTGTGTGTTTTTTCTCTGGCACATTTAAAAAAGATATTAAATAAGTGTCAGTCTTTGAGGAGCCGAATTCTGTATACCTGTCTATTCAGGGGCATCCCCACTTGACCTTGATACTGAATAAGTATTTTGAAATGGATTGGAGTTAGGATAAATAGACAACTCATGAACCCATAGTATCATCAGTTAAAGTAACCACAAACACCCATAGTAGGCTTTAATTTAGGAGAACGATGGCCATTTATCCAGGAGTGTATTTAACAATTTAAACATATAATGTGTAATATCACTTATGAGCAATGGTCTTGTCGTCTCATATGCGTTCTAAAACCTCTACCTCCCCCTTTCTATGCACTGTCACAATGTATTAATTTTGCTATGCTTACATATCCTGTTGTTCCTTGCAGGTTTCACAGGCTTGATATTTGGGGGACTGGTGCTCATTAAGGAGTCTGTCATCGCCTTAGGTAGGGATGACAAGGCACGTGTTTAAAAGCCAAAACATGTTTGTACTTTTAAAAAGCTCAGCATCCTTACAGTGTTAAAGCAATGCAGCTTATAGCAAGATATGCCTAGCCACCACCAAAGCAAGGGAAATGATATTTTAAAACTTTTAACCTTCCTCTTAGTGATTTATGTACACTATTTTCCCCCTAAACGCTGACAATATCATTCTAAATAAAGAATTATGCAAGGCTACTTTAGAGGAACTTATGTAGTATGTGTTCTGATTACGCTGCCTCACACAGAGAGTCTTCCATGGCTCTTTCTGAACATTTATGCTTTTTGTGAGTATTTCTCACGGGGGCTGTGCATCCTTTCTATTCATTATGTTCTTTACGTGATTTACATCTTTATGTGTTCTACAGTGTGATTTACATTGGTGAGTGCTGCTAAAACCAGGGATAGGAAAATCACCAAGACCATCGCAGGACAAAAATCTATATATCATTTTTGATAAAATTTAAGGGATGATTCATTATGTTTCTATAATTATTTACTGCTTTCCATATACATTCCATTTCTTACATCTCTGTGGCTTCTAAGACTGGATGAGATTGGCATGCTCAGGGTTGCATGGCTGCAGGCTATAGTCCACTTCTGCTGTTCTTGTGCATCTTGTAAGAAGGTTGGCAGAAGTATCATTATCTCTGTTTTCACAAATGGAAAAACAGATACCAAAAGAATGGGTGACGCCCATCTTTCAGTCTTCATGTCAGAGTCAAAACTAGGACCCAGATCAGAGATAAGGGGGAAATCATGGGAGGCCAAGAAAATCACAAATTGTCTTTTCTAGGGTAGTTAATGAGCATGAGCAGTGGGTTGGCAGTTGCTTGAGCCGTCCTCCCTACAATTTGTAAAGAAGTTAATCTCCAAAATGTCTGCATGGGGTAGAATATAGCTTTTGCTTTTTAGAAGAGAAGGAACTAAAAATATAGTAGCACAAGCCATTTATTAACTCCAGCAGCAATGTCCTGGGCAAGCAAGAGTGTTGTGAAAAAAAACCTCAGGAGTGTTTGTAATGAGTAAACCTGTTTAGATCTCTGTTCTTTCACCAATCTCTCTCTCTTGACACTAAGTATCTACTTAGTTAACATTGGGCAAGGAATGACAAACTTCAGCCAAAGCAGGGATGCTCAGTAACGTGCTGTGTAGAAGCACTTTATAGGTTGTGTGATATATAAATTCAGACTCCATTCTTGGATAATAAATAAAACCCTTCCCGAACAGGAAAGGATGTAGCATTGTCAGGATGAGGGCTTATTAACAAGCTACAAAGGACAAAAATGTATCCATTTTGTTCTGCCCCTTGCCGAAAGATAGTGTTTTGAAACCTCGGCTTTCTTGTTTTTAAAAAAAATGAGATAATAATCACATTTATCAAACTTTTATGAATTTTGTAAGATACCGCATATGACACAACACATGACCCTTGACAACTTTTCCAAAGAAAATTTGTGGGAGTAATTATGTGTTTGTTAAAAAAAAAAATAAGCATGACAGTATAGAGAATTCCTTTCTCCTAGTTTTCTCCATTGTTAATGTCTTAAAATTTGTCCAAACAAAAAGACCACATTGATGCACCACTATTAACTACTACTAATGGCCTTTATTTGGAATTACCAGGCTTGCACAAATGCCTTTATTCTGTTTTAGGATCCAGTCCAGAGAACAACATTGCGTAATTGTCGTGTGTTCTGTTCTGCTCTAGTTTATGACAATTTATCAACGATTTCTCGTATTTGACAAACCTTGCTGATCTCGTGAATGCTGCCCAGGCATCACATGGCGTGTTTCCAGAGCTGCTCTTACTCGTTGTGTTTCTCATTATTCCACAAGGGTTATGGTTCCCTAGAGAGCATCCCAGAAGTGACACTTTTTTGTGTGTGTGTGTCACAGTGTATCCATGTGGCATCACTGATAATGCCAGCCTTCATCACTTGGTTAAGATAGCGCTTGACAATTTTTTTCCCACTGCATCCTAAGCAGTTTTAACTAGCCATCATTTATGTTTATTGTTTCTTCTCTGACTGTGATACTCTCCAAGGAGAGTTACTCCAAATTGTCGTATCCACAGAAACATCCTTGCTGACTGCTCACACTAAAGCACTTTCATACCTCAGTTACTATTATGTTTCACATCTTGTCTCATTTGTATGTTCATTGCTTGAAACTGACTTGTTTCTAAGTTTGTCTAGTTTATTACTTGTCAATAAGTTTCCTGCCCCCCCCCAATGAACTTCAGAAGATCAACACTCTGGTGGGATTGCTCATAGCTGTACTCCTGGATTCTAACGGAAGGGCCAGTTTATGCTAAGTGCTTAGCAACTATTTGTTGGATAAATATCAAAGAAAGAAAAATATAGGATTGGCTTATTGGCATTTCTGAAATAGAAAAAGGGAGTTGAGTGGTGAAAAGTTTAATTTAGTGTTTTTAATTCACTTGGCTTGTTTTAATGAAAAGTTAAATGCAAATATTACTATCTGTGGAAAATAGGTTAAACGAATGTTAGTAATTCAAGTTGCCTGACAATGCATTTAATAATGTGTCAGAGTTTTTAGTGACTTACACGGTGAGATGATTACCCTTAATTGTCACCTTGACATAATCAAGACTTACCTGGGAAGGGAGCCTCAATGAGGTGTTGTCTAGGCTGGCCTGTGGGCACACCTGTGGGGGATTGTCTTGATTATGTTAATTAGGGTAGAAAACCCCATCTGCTGTGGGTGGCACCATTCCCTAGAGAGGGATTTCTAACTCTCAAAGGGGGCAGTGAGCTGAATACTGACATGTATGCATTGATGCAGTGCAGTCTGCTTTTGATCATGGGTATATTGCTAATGTCTACTTCCTGTTTCTGTTGCCTTGATTTCCCTGCAATGATGGACAGAAACCTGAAATTTTGAGCCCAATGAACCATTTTTTCTGTTGTGGAATATTAGTTTAAGATGTGTTACATTTGTTTTTGCTGTGGAGTATTTTTTTTTTAATGATGAAAAGATGTGTTGCATCCTTTTATGTTTCATTTGTTTAACTATAAAGCTGTGTTACTTTGCCTGTCTAAGACACCTGATTGGTCTAATAAAGAACTGAATGGCCAACAGCTGGGCAGAGAAAGGATAGATGGGGCTGGCAGGTAGAGAGAGAGAGAGAATGGGGAGAGTGAGAAAAGGAGAAGGAGAGGAGGACACTGGGCCCAGCCACCCAGCCACACAACCAGCCATGAAGTAAGAAGAAAAGTAAGATATATAGAGTAAATAAAGGTAAAAAGCCCAGAGGCAAAATGTAGTTAAAGAGAAATGGGATGATTTAAGGTAGAAAAGCTGGCAAGAAACAAGCCAAGCTAAGGCCGGCCTTTCATAAGTAAGAGTAAGTCTCTGTGTATTTATTTGGGAGCTAGGTAGTGGGCCCCCAAAGAATAACCCCCCCAAAAAAACATACATTTTTCCTTCAAGTTGGTTTTGTCAGAGTATTTTTATCTCAGCAACAGGAATCAAATCTAAGACAACATACATGGCCGACCAGTGACACCTCTCCACCTTTATGACCTTTACTTATGAACTGCCTCCTATTTCATATTGTAGACCTTCAGAACCTGAAAACTGTAGAGAGTCCTGATGCCCTTGATTAACTCCAGTTGACTGCTTAGCGCCTACATCTTTTGATTTATACTGCCCTACTTACCCTAAGGGAGGATTCAGGTAATATTCTGGTCTTCCTTCTGTGACCACTAGTAAGAGTGTTTTTTTAATTTCTCCTTTTAGGACTTAAAATCTCCAAGCCAGAGGGATGAAATCGCAGGGGCCCGGGCCACCTTGAAGGAGAACTCGCCCCTCTTGCATTCGATTTGTTCAGCTTGTTTGGAACATTCCGATGTTGCTTCGCTCAAAGCCAGTAAGGACACAGTCTGTGAAGAGATTCAGAATGCTCTTGATGTAATTTCAAATGCTTCCCAAGGCATCCAGAATGTGCCAGCACTTTCTGAACCTCAGGCAGCAACCCTGGGAAGCGCTCTTGATGAGCTGGAGGTAAGTGGAGAGAGCCAAAAATGTGACTTAATGTCTCAGTCCAAGTCAGCAGAGGCAGACTTCCGGTTCACATGTGTGAGTTGAGAGAACTTGTATTTTATGCTCTAATCAGTCTCCATGACCTTTTTGGGTCTTCCAGTGAATTAACAGCAAAGTTTCCTATCAACAGGCTCAGCATTCCTCTGCCAAAGAAGCCTTTAAGTCGTAATTGCCTGAGATTCAAGTGAAGATTTTATTTTACGTAGATCAGCTTCTAAAGTGGAGGATTTATTTACTGTACAATATTTATTATCAGCACTGTTCTTTGACAAGGGCTTATATTTTGCAAGAGCATGTAGGCAAAAAGCACACGAAACATTATAAATAACCAAATTGTGTATCAGATTATAAATGGGGTGAGGTAGTCTCAAAGATTTGAGGAGTTTAAGTCAGGAGCAGATGGAGATCTAGAACATAGGCCCAATGCCACTTCCCCTGTGTTTGTGACAGCATAAAAGCCAGGAACCCGGGTGGAGTCAGCAAGGGGGGGGGGGATGTTCACAGCCCGGGCTAAAGAGCCAATGGGACCAGGCCATAGAAGGCTGTGCAGGCCTTTCCTCTGAGCAACTGGGACTCTTTATAAGGCATTAACACGCTGAGACTCATGTCCTAAAGGAATGATGTTAGCACCACATGAGGGCAGAGTCAATGTAAATAAGGTGAGAAGCTGGGATCCAGGCGGGAGGTTATGGTAGGAACCCAAGCTCACCTCATAACTTCCATGCACCACCTCACTCCATCATATGTGGTCATGAAAGCTGCAGCAAGGCTCAGTTTTGTTAGTAAGAATCCGCTAGATAATGATAGAATGGATGGACGCATGGGACATGGGCCAAAGGAGAAATCATAGCTGGTTTCGCACACGGAGACCTCTAGCAACATAGCGAGGAGTTCATGATCTGAGATGCTATTAGGAATTAATATCTGGGCAGTGAAGAGATGGGATGAAGTCTGCCTGGGAGACAGACCTACAAAGCCGGGGCCAACTGACAATTGGTAATTAGAGAGCATTGGTTTTCAGAGTGTGCCTTACTCGGTTGAAATACACAGGCCCTTCTGCATCTTCTGTTGCTGAATAAAAGTCACCTGCCTGGTGAAGATCATGAACTCTGGAGTCAGGAGGATTCATCTGTGTAGTGAAGCTAGACTTGTCCACCATAGGACTGTGAATGGTGAGGATAGATCTCATACATCTTATCTATAGTTAATTTAAAAATTTTAACTGAGTAACTTGATAGAAGAGGTTTTCCTTAACCACGGGAAGGCTGTGGTCATAAGAAGATGAGAAACCCAGTTTTGAACAAGTTGAGGAATTTATCAGGCCTTCAAGTATGACATCAATGAATGCTGGCTATTCTAGCCCAGCAAGGAGACTCCCGAGTGGAGGTAACATAGTGGGATGCTTAAGGGTAAAAATGCTAAAGCCTTCATTCTTTCGTTTATAGTCCAGCTGTGGCACTTGCTATATTTGTGACCTTGGGAACAATATTTATAGACCTCTATTGTCCTGCTTACAAATGTTCCAATAGCAACAGCACAGTGTTATCAGGTTAAATGAATTCATAATACAGGTGTGGTTGTTCAGAGCAATGCATAGTTAACATTCAGTTTTGGAAGCAGATTTTTCCATAATAAAAAATATTTATAATTAAAATTTCTAAAGTTTTACTGATAACCAAAAAACTTATATAATGCCCAGATTGTTCTTATCAACTTCATTGTAAATTCATTAAATAATTAATACTTTTAAGTTTAAAATAGCTTTCTCTTTAATTGCATGTCTTTAAACAGGGTCTTCATTTCTAATCTGATATGATTAGCAGTATTATTGTATATTATTATATTCATGTGAAAATGCATAAAATATCTAGTTATATGCAGAGTTTAGGAACTCTGTCTGATAAAGTGAAAAAAAATGAATAGAAACTAATAATCTCCCATTAGGCAATGTTCACTCTCTGTAATGAACACACGATTGTCTTGTGTGTTAAAAGCATATCTTTTTTTTCATTTTTCTTTATTAAGAAATTTTGTACTTACTGTACAGACCACCTACAGATCCCATCTCCTTCCTCATCCCACCCCCAGCCCTCCCTCCCAAGCCACCCCACATCCCTACATCCCCCAAATCAAGGTCTCCCATGGGGAGTCAGCAGAGCCAGGCACACTTAGCCTAGGCAGGTCCAAGCCCCTTCCTACTGTACCAAGGCTGTCCAATGCATTACACCACCAGCACCGGGCTCCCAAAAGCCTGTCCATGCACGAGGGATGGATCTCGATCCCCCTGACTAGGTGCTCCCCAAACAGTTCAAGCCAAACAACTGTCTTCTATATCCAGAGGGCCTAGTCCAGTCCCATGGGGGCTCCACAGCCACTAGTCTACAGTTCATGGGCTTCCACCAGTGTGACCGGTCATCTCTATACGTCTTCCCATCATGGTCTCGAGGTCCCCCGCCTCCAGAATCCCTCCTCTCTCTCATCAATTGGATTCCCGGAGCTCAGCCTGGCACCTGGCCATGGATCTCTGCATCTGCCTCCATCAGTCACTGGACAAAGGCTCTGTGATGGCGGTTAGGGTATTCACTAGACCAGTCACCAGAGTAGACCAGTCCAGGCACCCTCTGGACCACTGCCAGCACTCCCATGTATTCAAAGCCTATCTTGATGTCTTGACTTTCAAGATTGAAAATCTCCTTTTCTAAGATCAGTCACAGATAATAGAAGGTAGCGGCTAGACTAGATGCCGGTAAACTGATAGACTCTAAAAAAAAAAAAAAAAAAAAAAAAAAAAAAAAAAAAAAAAAAAAAAATAGAAAACTTGGGGACCAGAATGCATGGGAAACTCAATTGTAATTTGAAAAGCTTGGGGGAGTTAATCAGTTATTCTATACCAGGTAGTAAGGGAAGTGGTGTGACTACCGATAAACACATAATATGTTCATTTACTGGAGGAGGGAGCAATTAGAGGTCATGGGAAGTTTTAGTCCTGTGTATCTTGTCCTTGCCCCTTCCAAACACTGTCCTTTCTAAAATATATCCACATTCTTTTGAAACCTTGTCACTCTGGTCACCTAATGTTCTTAATGATACTGTCAGCCTCCCCAAAGCAGTCTGTATGTAAGTCACACACCTGCTCTTAGAGGCATTTTATCTCAGCTACCAGAGGCTGTGGTGGCCTGAGGAGTCACTGCCTTTCCCAAGGGTACCAGCTGTTCAATGTCCTTGATTCCTGCTCCTGTCTGCTGGCTCCTGCTGTTTTTACCCCTTGGAGGCCAGACTTCTTCAACTAACGAACTTGGGTGGTGGAGAGGGAGAGCTGAGTTGGAGGCCTTCAGCCTTGATTGGGGAGTTATAAGGTTTCACAGGTTTCCTTCACTGGCATCCCACACCAGTGCTTGGGTTTATAATATGACCTATAATGTGACTAGACTGGTTTATAATGTGACCTAGACCAGTGTGCTTTTCTGCTGAGGAAGGCTGGTTTCTTGAGTTTCTTAAAAAATAAAGAATAATGAAAAAAACAAAACAAAACAGTTGAACAAGGTCCTGGTTTGTTTTACAACACAGTAGCTTGAACTGTCTGCTTTGATCTGTACCTCTTCATAAAGGTCAGCTCTGAAATGGCAAGCTTACCCACTGTGGGAAGTCAGGGTATCTGCAGACAAATGATAACTTGGTCTTAATGTGCAAGTCCTTAGCCTGCCATGTGGGTGTGTTTAACCCTGCTGCAGCAGTGAGCACAGAAAGTCACATATCCAGTGTGCTTAACTGTCTAGTAGCTAGGAAGCAGGCTTTTAGAGAGATACCTACAGTTGAATCATATCTATATCTATGTCTATCTATCTATCTATCTATCTATCTATCTATCTATCTACCATTTGTTGTAGACAATGAACAGGTATTTTGCCTTCTTCATGTCTATTTTCCTTCTAGATAGTTGCATTCAAAAGAAAGCTGTTGTATTCCACTCTCTACTTTGCACCCCCGTTAAAATAAAAATGGGCCTTTGCGTATGTTCTGCTCCTGAATACATATAATATTTATGCAATATCTTCTATTAAAATGGTTAGCAATCTGTAGGTATTACTTGGCAGATGTCTTGAGATATAAAATCTCATCCTTTGGGTTAAGAGTGTTTTTCCCCCCCCTCTAAATAAGTGGTCTTCAAAATAAAAATAAAATGTTTCTAGATGACTAAAGTGTTTTAAGATTTACCTATGTTTTAAGTATGTATTTATTTAGATTGAAGGGGGCATACATGTGTATATGCACACACAGAGGCCAGATGAGAGCATCAGGTGTCCTTCTCTATCAGTCTTCACCTTTACTTTGAGGCAGGAGCTCTCCCTGAACCTGGGGCTCTTAGTCTCTTGGCTAGGCTTGAAATCAGCAAACCTCATCAATCCTCTTGTCTCTTCTCCCCTTGGAGCTGGGGTTACTAGTGTGTGTTAGATGCTTGGCTTGTTAAGTAGGCACTGGGATTTGAACTCTGGTCCTCATGCTCACACAGCAAGCACTTTTAACTGCTGAGCCATTTCTCCAGCCCCTCCAGCTAAACATTTGACATGAATTGTCCACTTGATTATTACAGTATCACCACTGAAGATTTTGTATTTGCCTTACAGAAAATAAATTGAGACTGAAGCTATATATATTGCTCATCAGGAAGCTAGTGGATAGGAGTCTTTCTGATCCCAGAAGAATTTGTAGGTGTGCTTGTACTGAGTTTTCGTAGCTAGAACTTAATGCACTCAATCAAAGTTCAGCATAATATATGCTAAGGTTCTTAGTTTATATGAATCATCAGAAAAGTTATAAATGTAACCAAAGCCTTTCTGGTGGATTAAACACCATGGCTCATTAAGTAGAAATAGTCTCTATTTGGTAAGTACTTCTTGTAATGGGGTGGAACTTTCCAGAGGAGCGGGCAGGTGGAATTTGTATAGCACATTTTCCAAAGTGTTAAACAGATTTGTGTCCAGAGATGTTCCCACAAAAGACCTCATTTATCCCCAAAGTTTTCCAAATTGATCCTCCACTGAGACATCTTTGGTTTCTCACTTCAGTTTGAGGTGAGTGCTATAAGCAGGAAGCAGCAGAGGCTGGAGAGAAGTCTGGAGAAGGGTCTTTCATGAGCAGAAGACCTCTTGTGACCCATTTACTTCTGAACAAACAGGAAAAAGACCTAAACTACTTTCCTGAGAACCCAATTCTGTCTTAACAACTGAAATTTACCTGTAGTCAAAGATAGGGCTTCAGAACAAAATTCCTGAAAAAAAATATATGCAAGTTACAAATAATTGCCAAGGCTATCTGAACTAGATAAAACAGAATTTACTGAACATTTACCCTTTTAACAATAATTTTGTGAGTTAAATGGTTGCACTTTATATTATTTACAGGGAGCTATATTGGTAGAGGATCTGAAATAACCTTTGCTCTATTTTGCTCCTGCAAATATACTACTATGAAATAAATGGATGTAGTAAATACTCTGTTGGGAGCCAGACTCATTAAATGTTTATAGTGTGAAAATGTATCAGAACACTTACTCAACAGCTACCATGCTAAAACTTCTGTTAAATCTTTTATTCTAGGTCATGGCTGGTTGTGGATATGAGACTTGAGATTTATTGGTGGAGAAAATAGAAGCTGAATTAGAACACTGTACAACTTAAATTGATGGATTTATTGGAAAGGCTAGTGTGAATTAATTATTGAGAGTTGCCTCTGCATTTGTGACTGAATGGGAGTTGAGAAGTGTCACATTGTAGATGAATAGAATTTTGAAAATGTCATTAAGCAGGAAACTCTGCCAGGGAAAACTGCATTGAAAACTTGAAGTCCATTAACACATATTTCTCTTGTGTAGAAGGAAAAAAACAAGCATTATAATCATAATAGGAGTTATTTGCGTCTGTCTTTTAAGGTGATGATAATGAAGGACATATGTGTAGTTATTTTATTTCCAGAGAAGCTATATTCTTTCTTTTATATATTCCTTTATATGTCATTTTGTATTCATATTATTGATGATTTCATGCATGCATATAATGTGTATTGACTAAATCTATTTTCATTCTTTACCCTCTAATTCGTGGCCTGTTCCCTGAACCACTTTTCCTTCCCAACTTCATGTGCTCTGTTTTTAAAATCACTGAGTTCCATAGTTCTTCCTCTATGTACCTAGGTGTATATAAAGGTGTACCAGAGCATGGGTAACTTCTAAGAAACCACATCCCTGGAGAAAATGACACTCCATCCTCCAGCAGCCATCAACTGCCAATAGCTCTACACTAGGGGTGGGACTTCATGAACTTCTTCCCCATCCATGTTGGGATTTTGGCTGGCTAGATTTTGTGTAAGCAGTCACAGCTGCTGTGAGATCATGGGCGCAATGTCCCAGTCAGGTCTAGCAGATAGTGTTTTGTTGCAGACGTCCACTACCGCTGGCTCTTACAATCTCTATGCCTCCTCTTCTACAATGTCCCTGAGCCTTGGGAACAGAGGAAACAAGATATAGCCATCCCATTTAGAACTGAGAACAGTTTCTTATTCTGTCCTTGTTGACCAGTTGTGGCTCTCTGTATTAATTACCATTTATTGCAGAGAGAAACTTCTTTGATGAGTATTGAAAGGTGCACTAATCTATGGGTATACTATGTGAACATAGGGGGCAGTTTATTACTATTTCCATTGTGTAGAATAGTAGTATTGGGTTATTCCCTAGGGTGTATGACCTAGCTAGTTATAGATTTTTTTTTGGGGGGGGCAGGGCAGTTAATGGCATCATGTGGAGTGGTCCTTAAATCCAATCAATAGTGAAACAGTGGTTGGTTACGCCCATAACTTTTGTGCCACCATTTCATCAGTGAGTCTTTCTTGCCAGATCCATCTACAACTACTGTAGTTTGCAGAGTTCATGGTCGGTAAGACTACTGATTCCTTTTCTCCCTTGCATGAACCTTGCATGAAAGCTAGCCAGCAGGGATAAAGCTTCCAGGTACCAGCCTGATCTCTCTATGTCCTATGATTCAAGTATTCAGTATCTTCAGCAATAAGGTCTTATCATCAGGTTCTGAACAATAACAGAGAGCAATAGAAATAACCTATAATTTTTTGAGAGGTGTTCTATGGGACCTCACTGACCATCAACTGGTAAAAGGTATCCCATATCTGACACTAGGCTTTTTTTTTTTTATGTGATAGCCTATGTTGACTGGGAGAGGCATTGCCCCTCCATTCTAGGATCGTCCCATTTAAACTCCCTTTACATATATACTGTATATATTTTAGGAAGCTTCCATAGAGGTGGGTTTTGGTATGGCTTTTCCAAATGTTAGTCATCCCTCCTTATATTCCTTCTACCCACCCCTTCCACCCCCTACCTCACTAAGGCTTTCATGTTCCATTATATGATTTTGTTTAGTCATAGCTCCAGGTGCCTAGAACGATTACACATAGCCGGTGCTAAGTGACTATTAATGAAGTAATAAGCACATGCAAACATGCCACCTCTCCAAGTGTTATCACAGTGGATGCCATTTTCCTCTTACTCTAATTTTTCTCTTTTCTCCAACTGGAATTGAATATACTTAGTAAGGGATTTAGCTTTAAACTGGGCCATGAATTTATAGTGAGGAAACCAAGAAAGTAAATTGAAGTTGTGCTTTGGTCAGAATCTTTCTGTAATAAGAGAGCACAAAGAGGAAAAAAATTGCATATCTACGTTCCTTTCTCCAAAGAGCTGCCCATCTTTGGTCTAGGTTCTCTGAGACTTCCAAGATGTGCCACCTTTTATTACAAATGGTAATTTTGGGTGAACACAGTTCTTACTGTCTTACGTTTTCACTTAAATGAAAAGCCAGACCTCTGTCAATTAGATAAGCACTTAGGAAGTCAGGAAGAAAGTGGCTGTCACTCATTTTTCTAGAATTACTTCATATAATTACTATTTTAAAAAATGTTTTTGTTTCCAGAAATACAGCGAATTAAAAGTAATTAAAGTGATGGATAAAATATTTTAAAATACATAGTCCATCTGTTAAGGGATTTTTTTTAAAAGGACATATATAAAGAAATGTCAAATTCACAATAACCCAGCAACAGGATGTGCTGGAATATGTAGCAATTTATTTGTAGTTAAAGCCTGGGTTTTGAACTTTGAAAGATCAGCTGAGGGTGAAAGATAGAAATGTCCACTGTGTAGAATAGTAGTATTGCATTCTTCTCTAGGGTCTATGACCTAGCTAGTCATAGATTTTTTTGTGGGGGGGGGCAATTAATGGCATCATGTGGAATGGTCCTTAAATCCAATCAATAGTGGAATAGTGGTTGGTTACACCCATAACATTTGTGCCACCATTCCATCAGTGAGCCTATCTTGCCAGGTCCATCACTATTGCAGTTTGCAGAGTTCATACTTGGTAAGACTATATCACTCTTCTCCCTTGCATGAATTTTGCATGAAAGCTAACCAGCAGGGATAAAGCTTCCAGGTTGGTACCAGCTTCATTTCTCTATGCTCTATGATTCAAGTATTCAGTATCTTCAGCAAAAAGGTCTGCTAGTTGGAAGACAACATAGGAGAGTGTACTGTCTGGTCTTGTGTGTCAACTCGACACTAGCTAGAGTCACAAGAGAGGAAGGATCCTCAGTTGGGGAAATGCCTCAGTGAGATCCAGCTGTAAGGTGGAGGGTCCAGCCCAAACTTGGTGGTGCCCTCCCTCGGCTGCTGGTCCTGGGTTCTATAAGAAAGCAGGCTGAGCAAGCCATGGGAAGCAAGCTGGTGAGCAGCACCCCTCCATGGCCTCTGCATCAGCTCCTGCATCCAGGATCCTGCCCCATTTGAGTTCTTGTCCTGATTTCCTTCAGTGATGAATAGCAATGCTGAAGAAAATAAAGAGAATTATCTTTTTAAACCTGGATATGGTGGCATAGGTCCGTAATCTCAACACGTGGGGATCTGAGGCAGGGGAAAGCCACATTTGAGCCAAGTCTGGCCTAACATAGTGAATCCCATAGTCACAAACAACAAAATATAAGATATATTCACTAACACAGCTAAAGAACCTTCCACATGAGGCAAACAAACCTTTTCCTCCACAACCTGCCTTTTGGTCATGGTATTTCATCACAGCAATAGAAAGCCCAACTAAGACAGAGACCTTCGTCTTCTGCTTTGAGAAAATCTTGGATGGAGGACTCGATCAATGATGTGGACAACACCATTTGTGGCAATCTGGTTCCCATAGAGGACAACCTGTAATCATTTGAAAAAAAAAATCAGAGCCAGTGTTAATTGCTAGGACAGAAGTTCCACATTCCCATTGTACTAGCAGGTATGATGGAAAGAGCCTACTTGATGAGAGCTGATGCCAGTAGGTATAGCTATAAACTATACCTAGTAGGTACAGCATAAAGAGCCCACAGGCCTACACACTGAGTGCCGATGCCATCTGTGGATTAAGACTTGAGTACTGTCTTAGAGAAAGCAGAACTGTTCAGAACCCCAGTCAATCAAAAGCATCTCTGGAGATCCAAGACAAAGAATTTCCTTCATTTGAGCTATTGACTTTATTTTTATTCTTTAATACAAATAGTTTGTAACTATTTCTAATGTTGGTCAAAGAATTGTGTAAAGAATTCTGATCAGCTATGAAATGAATTCTGAGAGAGGGGTGACAATCACCATTGCCTGTCATGGAATCTACTGAATAATAAATAGTATTGCCTAAAAAAAAAAAAGACAGAGATCTTTACAAGAAGCTGGCAGTCCTTAAGGTTTGATCATCTCGCTGGTTGAATGAGGAGAACGCTAGCCCTTATGGCAGGGAAGAGTCAGAAACCTTGACTAGCTTAGCCTTGGCTCCGGGTAGTACAGAGGATCACACTCACACATCCAACCCTCCCCCCAACAACTCCAGAATGCACAGAATGCACCTGGAAATTTTCTAAGCAGGATCCTATCCTTATGTGGACTTTGGGTCAGAATTTATATTATCTGCGTAGCCTCTTAAACCTCAGCAGAAAATCTAATTTAAAGTTGTCCTATCTCGGTAATACCTCAAGGGACCTGGCAGAAGCAAACTCAGACTCATACTGAACTTTATGCCCAGTCTTCAAAAAATTCTAATACTTCCCTGAAGAAGATAAGTTCTCATAACACACAAATAAAGTGAGCCATTGTGAGCGACATTGACAAAAGGAGCGGACCGCAGAGAAAGCCCTTTCCATTACAGACACAGAGATCACAAGACGCTGACTATAAATTAGTTGTGTTAACTATACACGATTCTCCCATTTATTTATCACAACTATAAATGTGCTGAAGGAACAAAAGAATTCAAAAACTGAGCAGACCGTGTTACCTAAAATGAAAAATACAATTAGGATTATTAAGTTGATTAGGCCAAATATGATCAGGTAGAGGATTAGTATCTCTGAAAGGTATTTGACAATGCTGCTTAGAATTTCCCACAGAATCAGAAATAAAAAAATATTTTGGGAAAAAAGTTAATATACAAGATGGTACAGCAGGTTAAAAATATTCTAATTTGAAGTCCAGAAGAAAGAAACAAAGAATCTTCTAGAACAGCGGTTTTCAACCTTCCTAATGCTGTGACTCTCTAATACAGTTTTATGTAGTGATGACCCCCAACCATAAAATTAATTTAATTGCTACTTCAGAACAGCAATTTTGCTACTGTTACGAATCATGATGTAAATATCTGAAATGTGACCCCCCCTGCCCCCCAAAGTAGTCACGACCCACAAGTTGAGAACCACTGTTCTAGAACTTACAGAAGATACCAGTATCCATATCTAATACACATTATAAGCACCAAGTACAACATTAATAAAGAAATGTACATTTCCACAGATTATAGTGAAACTGAAAGAATTTTCTTTTTAAATGTGGATATGGTGGCATAGGCCTGTAATCTCAACACTTAGGGATCTGAGGCAGGAGAAAGCCACATTTGAGCCAAGTCTGGCCTAACGTAGTGAATCCCTGTCACAAACAACAAAATAGAAATATATTCACTAACACAGCTAAATAAAGCTGGCACTGCTATGCCAACATTTGTAAAAAACAAATAGCTAATTTAATTAATCAAGGGGTTTGTATCAGTTCCATCTCGTCATTACAACCCAATACTTCACGGAAACAACTTGAGAAAAATATCTATTCTGGTTTAGGTTTCTGATATTCCAGACTGCCGTGGCAGAAGGAGTATGATGGAACAGAGCAGTTTTCGTCATGGCAGCCAGGAGGCAGAGTAGAAAGGTCAGGGCAAGAGATAACCCACAAAGACATGTTTCCAGGGACCTCCTTCCACGCCCCTCCCCCACCAATGCTGCTGTCACCTTATGAATCTATCCAATAGACCAGAGACCCAGGACATGATCATCTCTGGAGGATCCATCACAGACATGCTTAGAGGTGCGCTCCACTAATCAGCCAGGTGTTTCTCAGTCCGGTCCAGTTGACGGTCAAGATTAACCCTCACCAGGTTGTAACATGCTTTTATCAATGATGCATGGGGAATTATCAAAAATGAACTGTTGCTAAGCTGATGACTTGCAATGAACTAGCATTTTACAGGCATTTTTAGGAAGGTATTGTGGTGAAAAGTGAAATTGTCTCATTATTTGGATCCTCTTTGAAAAACCACATCTATGTATCTTCTGGCTCGTGAGCAATTATGAAAACAAAAACAAAACAAAACAGAAAAACCTAAGTGGGGAAATAGTGAAATTCTAACACAGACTTGAGGGATGTACTTAGAGGCAAATGTGTCCCCCATGATGCTTATGGCAGGGAAGAAGAGAGGCTCAAAGTATAACCTGTGCTGATAAAAATGTAATTTAGATGAAATGGAAAAATTCCCAGGAAAACAGGACTTACCCCTAGATGCTTGATGTTAAAGTATTACATAGAATCGGTTTTTACTCAAAGCAGGCACCTTTGCAGTACACCACCCTTCTGGGGTATGTGAACGTATTTCCACGGCAGTGGGATGGGAAAGGTTAAGGAAAAACCTCTCCAGTTCACTGTGTGAAGTTGGAAAAACCAGTACCAGCTAATTCTGTATTGGTTACATAATGAGGGACATTTGCATACTAACCCAATACTGGAAATAAAATACAAAATCCTAAGCAGATTTGAGTGTTTTACCCTTATTCTTTAAAAGACGTATTGTGACAGTCATTTCACAAAGGTGATTCCAGTTCATCACTAGAATATCAACTGACACAATTCAGCACACTAACCAATCACCAGAGAGAAGTACATTACCTCATAGATCAAGAAAACATCTGAAAACCTCAATATAATTAAAGCGTCTAGAAAGCACAGGCAGAAGTGAATTTTCCTAAATTGATAAAGGATTTCCATAAAATTCTATGGTAAAGTACAATCTTAAATCTAAGTTGTTGTAAGTATTCTCCTTAAGATTAGAAAGGAGACTGTAAGGTACAAAAATGAATAAAGTTTGTGATGTATTTAGCACGAATAATAACAATATAGAGCTTTACCAAAGAGGGTCAGAAATATGTGGGTTCACACAGTATTTTTGCCCTTATGTTAAGGCTAACAAAGCAAACATATACTTTTAATAGAACTGGTAAGTTCCATTAAACTTAATGGTAAACTTATGGCAAGCTGTAAGAGAAGGAATCGAAGGGTTCATGTACAACCAGAAGTGGAGGGAATGGGGAAGGATTAAAGCTACTGAGCATATTCCTTTTCTGAAGCCAGGTTGATACTGTATGCTGTATTATCACTGTGTTTTATTCGTATCTCTTTACAAATGACGTACTTAATGATGTTTAATAAAATGTGGTAAAGAGGGGTAAGTCTGAGCATAGATGAAGCAACATTGTTAGTGTCCATGTGAGGTACTGAGCTGGTACTTGGACTTTATATTTGTAGTGCTCCATGTTTGCCTGTCCATTTTGTTAGTATCAGATTGTTCTGTACGGTCCAGAGGAAAGAAACCATACACTTGACAGAGACGTCAGCTACTCACTTGCCACGTTGTCTAACTTGCATGAGGTCAAATGAATAGGAATTAGGAGTTAATAACTTGGATTGATTTCTCATGATCTCCCACACCAATTGCTCTTTCTAAATAATAGCCCGTGTGACAAATGATGGAATATTATATCTTGAGTTTGATACATTTATTTACTTATGCAGTATCTTTCCCTTGTAGATGATGAGTTATATGAATGGGGGATTGGTATTTTATTCATATTTATATTACTCACAGTCTAGCACGGTATTGAGTACCTAATAATTGCTTATAGTACATTTGTTGAAAAGATAATGAATAGCTGATATTCAAGAACCTGGTGAGATTTTAATACATGTAATAAATATTTACCTAATCAGGATGGACAAGATCTCCTTTATCTTGATGATTAAAAATGGAAGGGATTAAGTGCCTTGTAAATAAAATACATGCATACTCAAAGCTAGCAGACCTAGTTTGCTCCTGGCCTCTTGGGAATATTAGGCACATGCTATATATAGTATTGTGGAATATGAACATGCCATCAAGCTTAGATAAATCTCTCAATTGTCTAGTGGTAAAAATGATAATTTTCCCTCCAAAACTTAAGAAAAATAAAACAGTTTTTAAAAAGAAATCCTTAAAAAAAGAGAGGACAGAAAAAAAAATACCCTCCAAACAAATTCTCATGAAGTGTTTGTATCATGAGTTTTGTGGCATCCTGTTCATCATCAATACTGATTATATATCTCTTCTTTTTCCATTTTGTCCTGTGCCTTATTGGTGTGATAAACAGTATCTAACCCTAGGAATTGAATATGTGCTCCATAGCTAAGAATAATCATTACACTGCCTAAAATAACAGGCGAATGGACCAAGGAGTGGGTCTTTCTATGTTGAGAAGTCCTTTTACATGCAGTTACCTGCATACAATTGACACCACATGAAGGCACAGTGTGCATACAGTAGTGAACAGTTCTCGGAGGTTAGCATGAGTTCTGTGCATATGATTTCCCATGGTACAGTCTCTGCCATACCAATAGGAGCCATGCAAATTAATCGTGCAAATAAGGCAGACGTGATCAGAGAACTAAGGCTCAAATAAGAGGCCTTGACAGCACGTTTTGTAAACGTAGTTTATTTTGAATCAACTAGTGATCAGCATCCCCATCCACCTTTGCTTTTATTCAAAGGAAAACAATGCTCTCTATCTTTATGATAGGAGTAGGTTTATAATCTGGATCCAGACACTGGAAAGCGTTAGGCTCCTATCTTCCCACAGCACTGGAAGACTGGGACATTACCTTTTCTTTTGATAGTTACATTTCAAAGGGATGGCTCTAGGGCCCCTGAGAAAGACATTCCAGGATTTGCATATATTTCCAAGAATAGGGAAAGAATTACAATGGCAAGTTTTCTAAAATCAAGGCTAAAAAAGAGAATGGTGGTGCCTTTGGGACTGGCTTTTTCCTTTTTTTGCCTTAGAGAAATTCTTTTCTTATTCTCTGTCTCTGTCTCTGTCTCTCCCTCTCCCCCCCCCCCTCTCTTTGCCCTTCCCCCCATAAAGAAACAAACTGTTCTTTGGGTATTATCCCAGAGGTGGTCTTTCCTAAGCAAGGCTGGGTATAATGGATGTGGGATGGAGTCTGTCTATTGATTGCACATTCCAAGGCTCTCCTATAGCAAGGAACAATCAGGAGAGGCTTTATGGAAGGGAACCAAGCAAGATCCTAAATAATGGGAAGATTTGGATCAAATATTTAATGACTTTTCATAGTTATGTAATAGGGATTATATAAACTCTAAGGTCTTTAAAAACGTTAAGTACTTATCACTTGAGTAGGTAAAAACAAGGACAAAGTAAGATTATTCAATTCCAAGTGAATCCTTAGCTGCTAGAAACTCTTCACACAAGAGCGTACTATTAGGGATGGACAGCAGAACAGGATGAGGGTCAGAATTTCTGGATACTGTCTCACTGGCTTCATGGGTCAGTACATCCTGGTTCAGGAACTTACTCACTGAGCTTTCCTATTTGCAGTGACTAAGACATTTCAGATGTGTCTGCTGACAGGTACTTTGAGGTCAGAGATTAGCTCTATAATTTTCTTCTAACAAAAGCCTGTTTCCTTCATAAGGAAATCAAATTTCTAAGTTCATATTTTCCTCTGTCAGAGAGAGGACTAAATTTCTCTTTTCCAGCAGTAATGAAATTACATTGGCAGATTACTCCCATTAACACTATATGACAGTTAGCCACAGCAGGAAAGCGGCCGCTAACCAGGTTTGGAAAGCACATTTTGGAACCATACCAAATGACAGACTCACAAATTTGAGCTTTATTAATACAGACTATTTGATTAGGACCAGAACAAAATCAAAGAGATGCTGTAGAAAGATTAAACAGTTATACTGTGCGGACTGTTCTGCAAGGATGGAGGGAGGCAAAAAAAAAAAAAAAAAATCAAGAAAGCTTGGTAATATTCCACATAAAAGGTAATAGGGACCACGCCAAACACAGCTGAAAATGGAAAGGAAGCTATAAATAAGGACTGGTAGCTGTTGCACACCCCAAAGGGAACGAGGGAAGAAGTGGGCCATATAAGCTTAGATGCCAGGAGGAGATGTTTATAAAGGAATCGTGACATCTCGCCACTGGTGGTGCAATGAGGTGAGGAGATGGTAGGTGATATAAAACAAAGAAAATGCTGTTTAGCACCTGGCCATTCCAGTGTGTGTGTGTGTGTGTGTGTGTGTGTGTGTGTGTGTGTGTGCGCGCGCGCATTTTTAGTTTATGAAGGAGATCATCTAACATCAAATATATATGTGTGTATGTGTGTGTGTGTATACACATACACATGTATACATGTTATGTAAACTAAATTAAGCAATTTACCATTTCCATAATTATTCATGGTGATTAAGGAAATAATTAAAATCACTCTAAATAGACTCCAGGAATAAGAGGCTTTCTAGTTTCCAGTACAGTTTCCCATGTACCTCCCTCCCACTGATGTAAAAACCGTAACTCTCATCTTGAAGCAAATGCAATAGCTTATTCTGGAGCAAAATATAAGTGGCCATGGCCCAGGAACAGAGATTCAGGTCACTCCACATCCTGCATTCAAACATGGTGACAGTTTCATGAAGTTTTTTTATAGAAGCAGAACAAAGAAAACCATAAATCAAGAGACTTTTCAAGTCCATCGGTAGAAACACTAGGTAGGTAGGTTGCAGAGAAGTGTAGAAATGCTTAGCTCATAGCCTCAGATGATATCTGGTGGCATTCTTAGCCTTTTGGTTGGTAGAAACTGGGGACCTGATTGCATATTCTTTTTTGTTTTTTGGGGGGTTTTGTTTGTTTTTTTTTTTTCCGAGACAGGGTTTCTCTGTGTAGCTTTGCGCCTTTCCTGGATCTCGCTCTGTAGACCAGGCTGGCCTCGAACTCACAAAGATCCGTCTGGCTCTGCCTCCTGAGTGCTGGGATTAAAGGCGTGTGCCACCACCGCCTGGCTTGTGATTGCATATTCTGAAGGGTTCACCTATGGTCCAAAGATGCTAGGTCACACACAGAGGAGGGCGATCAATGACTATCAAGGATAAAGATGACTTAAGATGGTTTCACTCTGGACTTGCAACATTCCAATCTCTCTATATCATTGACTTCCTCATCAGCGAATCAGCCTTTGTAGTTATAGCTTCTTTCCAGGAATTCTCCTTCATGCCTTTTTTTAATATCTGTAGATAACATGAAGTCAGATTATCACGAAGCCTTTGGAAGGTTACATTTACTATGTAAGTGAGTGTGATATCCTGACTGTAGCTGTCCTGTGTCCTAGCAGTAACCAAGGTATCATAAAGGGATACTGTGCCCTTCCTTCAAAACAGTGGTCCCTAAGAAACAGAAATTTCCTCCAGAGACGCAAGCTGGAAAAAGCCAAAGCCTGATGCCAGCCGAAGTGGGAGCTTGTCTCCTAGAAATAGTTTTGGCCATTTGTCAGACCACTTGATGGGAGAGACTGGAGCAGAGCTGATGATGCGTGGGACCGTCCCTTGATCAGGGCTGCTTAGTTATGTATAGCTCATCTTCTCTATTTCAACCTAAACCTCATGGCAGTGCCCAGAAAATGGACTTGGGGATGGTTCCCTGACCTCTTCATCCCTTTTACCAATGTGACCACGCTGAGTCCTCCTCTGCTTTAGTGTTAGCTGTTTCTTTAGGTGTCCTACTGAGGGGGGAGTGACTGAACTATCTTTTTAGAGTTAGGGTCGAGGCTCTGACCCTAACTTTTGTGGCATGCACAGCTAATTATAACCACTGTTATCTAGTTTCTTCTGTCTAGAACACTTTTAAAAAACCTAACATGGTCTGTCTCGTGAATAACACACTTGGTTTGGAATGGATTGGTGATGTTGGAGAAATGTTCAGGGGATAAGCTGAAACCAAGAAAAATCAAGCCCACGAGCCACAAAACCATTTCTTACATTAAAAAATGCTGGGCATAGTAGTGTACGCCATTAACCCTATCACTTGAGAGGTAGAAGCAAGTGGATCTCTGTGAGTTTGAGGTTGACCTGAGCTACATAACGAGTTCTAGGATGGCCAGTGTTATGTAGAAAGACCCTATCTCCACGCCCCCTCCCAAAATCCAGAATAATTCTTGGTGGTGTTCAATCATGCAAGTTCCAGCTTGGCTTTTTGGGAATCTATTTTTTACTTTCTTCAATGTATGAAGAGCAGTGACTTTTAGAGATGTTTGCTTGATGACATAGTGTCTGATAGAATCTAGCTAGTATCGTGGGTCATAGGATAACACCAGCCTTTGTTTCTCCAGATGTTGAATAAAAATTTATAATCATGTGTTACATTGTGATCAAAGTACTCCCGGAGTCTAGCACCCACAGATTCTATTAGAGGCAAGGGTTCATGGCTAAGTTTTGGATTTGGGGTTGGCTAAATCTAGCCCCAGATTTATCACTTTTAAGTGCCCCTTGTGCGTTTTAATATCTAGAGTCAACAGCATTGGTAGGCAATTACATTTTGAACCCCAGTTAAGTTTTATGCCATAATAATGAGTGGAGTTTCCAAGTGTGATCTCCGAGTCTAGTCTCTGTAAATTCTCAAGAGAAACTGGTAAAGGTAGCTACTGTGAAGAAAATACCACCAGGAGCTTGTCACACTGAGTCACTCTGCGGCAAAACGTGTTTTTCCCCCTTTACCTGTGTGCACACGTTCAGTGTGTGAGTACACATTTCTCATGTTTCCGTTAAAGATTCAGGGCATCTTTGTTCATGGAGAAGTGTGAGAGTCACGCAGCTAGTCACACCAGTTACAAGAAGGTGCCTTCAGTGTGGTTCATCTGATGTCACTGCCTTGAAATTCTGAATGCATCTAAATTCTTGGGAAAAGGTGTGTGTGTGTGTGTGTGTGTGTTCATGTATACATGCACAGGCACACACATACATATCATCATCATCATCATCATCATCATCATCATGCCATAGAACGCATGTGGAGATCAGAAGACAGATTTGGAGAGCTGATTCTTGCCTTCTTTCTTGTTGAGACAGGATCTTTCTTCTTCCTCCTCTTCCTGTTGTGCTGTGCACTCCAGGTTAGCTGGTTTAGGAACTTCTGGCCTTTTTCCTGCCTGTGCCTCCCATCTCACTACAGGCATACTGGGATTGCCAGCGAGTGCCACCGCACCTGGGCTTTTATGTGGAGTCCGAGTGTTGAACTGAGGTGGTCAGGCCTGTGTGGCTAGCGCCTTCATACCACTGTGCCATCTCCCTGGCCCCTAGATGCCTTTGGAAAAGGAATCTCACATTCGTATTTCACATGGAGCTCCTGGAATTGTGTACATGCTCCTGGAAAATTCTTTGTCCATTTTCAGATTGACTTTCACCCTGCTTGGTGCCCATCACATGATACAAGCTCCACTTTCATCCTGTCAGATGCAGGATAGAATTTCAATTAGAGAGAAGCCTGTTAGCTGAGGTTATTACTGACATCTAAGAGGTTTGGACTGCGAACAAGTTATATGTTCACAGAATTTCAGTGTTGTTAGCCAGGAATGACCACTTGCATTTAAATGATTAATTTTGCAGACAGAATTAAAAAGAGCAAGGACCAAAGCCTCAGAGCAAAGGGAGTGGGGATGGAGGAAAAGGAAGCAGTGAGTAGACTTGAGGTTCCTGCCAACTCTGGCTGACTCTTCTCCAAACCTACTGTAAGCCAATCAACTGACATATGTTATGTCCTGCAGATGGAAAAGCAGCCCGTGTAAATGTATAGAGTGCAGATGCAAAGACCCGCTGTGCATCTGTTGGAAGTTATATTTGGTAAGCAGCCTGCCAGTGTCTATGGGGTTTGAAGAAAGGCAGTTACACTGTGGGAGGTAGATTAACCCTATTTGTATCACATGGAAACCTTGTGGTCTCTAGAAGGCATAGTTTTGTTTTTTTTTTTTAACATTTTTAAATTATTATTTTAAAAATTACGTGCACACATATATACCTGTGTGGGGGTATGCACATATTAGTGCAGGTGCTCATGGAGATCCACAGAGGGAGCTGGATCCCTTGTTACTGGAAAACAGGCAGTTTTGAACTACCAGTGAGTGCTGGGAGTTGAGCATAGGTCCTCTGCAAGAGCAGTGCATGCTTTTAACTCCTGAGCCATCTCTGCAGCCTCATAGGTCCTCCTGGAATGCAGTCTTTCACATTGCTATCATAGGCATGTGGATGTTGAGTCATCCTACAAGTAAGTGTGCCAGCAGCCAGGGATAGTTGCACAGCCCCATGTGTTGCTCCCATCAGTGAGAAGTGCTCTTCATTTTTTTATGGACCCAACCCAGGTAAAATTGTGTCCTTGGCTTTGGTGCAGAAATGAAGTACAACTGGAATGCATTAAAATTAGAAGAATCGCAGGGAATAATGAAGTGCACATGGGTGTATGGGTGTGGGCTTCTTAAAGAGAGAGTTGCTGTTTAATGAAATACATTCTTTGTGTGTGTGTGTGTGTGTGTGTGTGTGTGTGTGTGTGTGTATACACATAGGTGTAAGTATTTGGAGGTCAGAAGTTAACATTGTCTTACTTGAATACGTTCCACCTCACTCTTAATTGAAATTCTATCCTGCATCTAGGTTTGTACAAGGTGTGGGAGGACTTGTCTTACTGTAAGTGGGGTTTCTGATGAGAGTCCTAAAACACTGCTGGGAAGGGAAAGGCCTTAGGCAGATGTTGTGAATTATATTAGAATTCTTGATTCTTCACACCGAGAGAGGCTTCAGATAGACTGCCAGGTTAGGGGCTCCGTTTCCTTCACACTTTCCTGTAATTTTCCCTGTCTTTCTAGCCCATTGCAAAGGCAGAGTCAGAACTATAGTAACGGGGTAGGCAGAGTACAAAAAGACACAGCCAAGAGGTGTGTGCCCCAGTGCCAGGAGCATTGGGCTAGGTTAGTTGACTTCTCATGAACAATCAAGATAAGACATGTCATGCTAACGGCAGTGATGATAGTCTGTTCTGGTCAATATTTTCTAATAGTGATGATTTGAATATTTCTGATTTTTTGCAATAAGGTGTAAGGTGTATGGTGCTCATTTCATAATTATTGAGCAGGTGAATACAAAGGATGTCTGTGACCTCTCTTTAGATGCCAGAAAGATTTATGAGCAAAAAGCAATAGGCTGAATATTAATTGTCTGCCTGGTCCATGGCCTGTGGGCATCTCAGAGGACTTGAACTATCAAGAGACATCTAAGCAGATGAAAGTGTAAGAGCATGTTGATTTGATGCAAACTTCTATTTCCTGGCCTTTACTGTGTGTGCAGTCGGAGATGGGTTCAGTTTACTTAATGTAAGCAACCTATAATCTGCCAAGAAGATTATTCAGAAGTCCTCATGTTTAGAGGAAGAATTATAATTAATGCTGATGTAGAGGCTATATTGGCAAAGAATCCCAACTTTGGAGAGATTTATCTTTTCTTGGGGAAGTAGCACACTGCCTTGATTTCTTCTAAAAGTTTTTTTCCTTTGGGAATTTGTATGTGCTACTGTTCTCAGAAATAGTTAGGTTCATATATTTCAGTATGTACTTTGACATTTTTTTCCCTGCCTGATTTTCAAATGTGGAATAGGTGTCTTATTCACTTTCTGTTGTTAGGATAAAATACCTGAGGCTGGGTAATAATTTTAATTAATTAATTAATTAATTAATTAACTAGTTTAATTTTACATCCTGACCAGTTTCCCCTCTCTCCTCCCCTCCCAGTCCCTCCCCGACCCCATCGCCATCCACTCTTCCTGTTTCTATAATTTTTTTAAAGGAGGTTTCTTTTGGTTTCAGGGACAAGAGCAAAGTACTGTCTTTTCCTTAGTTTTTGGAGATAATCTTCTTGTGGAAAGGCAAGGATGGGAAGAGATTTCAAGGTAGAGGAGGAAAGAGGCCAGGGGAGAGGAGGAAAAGGGGAGGGGCATGAGCAGGAGGAAGATAAATGGGGCAAGGAGGAGGGAGAGGAGAGGAGGTCACAGGGCAGGAAGGGAGCACGGAGCAGAGCTTTCTCCCCAGTCTCCTTCTGACACAAGAACTCACTCCTGTTAGAAAAGCACAAATCCTGCCCCCCAAAGGCCCAATCACAGGCTGCCTCACTTCTCAACATGGCACCATGGGCACTAAACTCCAAAGCTGGTTTTGGGGGGGACAAGTTATACCCAAACCGTTGCAGTAGGAAAATCCAAAGCTAAGCTGAAAATCTTTTGACTACAGAAGACAATTCAGCCCATTCTTTCCTACACTAATTTCCAGGGTACCCAAGATGGCGCTCCAGTAGCTCTCCTGATAAACTCACCTGCTCGTCTCTAGACAAGGCATTCCTGTTAAGACCTGGTGTTGGCTTTCATCCTCAGATTCTCTTTCCCTTCATCTGCAAGGGAAAAAGGGAAAAGGGAGAAAGGTTCCATATCACACTTTTGATCAGCAGTCATAATGGTAAATTTGTTATTGATTGATTGATTGATTATACCCTGATTGGAAAGTCTAGAATGGAGTCCACTGATATAATTTCCTTCGATGGGATTATATATGGTTAAAGCACACCATCTACACTCAAATAACACCACACTGCATCAAATCAGTGTCTACTTGAGTGATTTCATTGAGTAGACCATGCATTGATTTCATTTTTAATATTGTTCTGCACACCATTTGTCAAAGCTGTGAGAGTATGGTAAAAACTTAGGAAGATGTTTATTGGATACTGCCTGAAGAGCCAATGGCTTTTTAAAAACTTTTTATTGATTCATGGATTTCACATCATGCATCTGGGTCCCATTCATCTCCCCGTGCCTTCGTATCTGCCTTCTGCCCTTGTGACCTCCCCCCAAAACAAAATAAAATAAAATTTAAAAGAAAGGAAAAAAATGAAAAAAAAAATTCTTGTGGTGGAAGCTGTAGTGAGGCCCAGTGAGCCACACAGTTTACCCTGTAGTTCATACATCTTTACTTGGAAGTGTTCGCTTCAATGAGTCATTGGTCTACCTTGATGCCTCTGCTTCTGCTACACTATCAATACTGGGTCCTAACTGGACTCCTCTTGGACATCCTGCTGTTGCCCTGTGTCCTGGAGATCCCACAGTTTTGGATCTGCAGGATCAGACCTTTCATCTGATCCAACAGTTCATAGATGAGGTGGATATTGGGGTGGGCCAACTCATAGCCCTGGTTCTGGACCTGGGTGGTACTGGGCTGGTCAGACTGCCAGCTCTCCCTCATCCTCACCTCCAGGGCGAGCTCTCCAGCATTGCCCCAGCCAGCTCACCTTATGCAGTAATCAGCAAAGGGAGCGGGGCGGTTCTCCTGCTCTCATGCCCTTGAGAGGGGGGCTCACCTGCACCTGCACCACCAGGGCCAGCTCTGCTGTGCTGCCTGGGCAAAGTGCAGGGTCCACTCTTCTGAGTGCTGCAGATGGTGAGGGGTGGGAACCAGTTCTCTGGCCTGCCCCGGTGTGGGGGGGAAGGAGTGGGAGTGGGCATCTTTTCCCTCACCCATGCCATCATGTGGTAGAGGAGGGGCGGCAGGTTCAGCTGTTCTATTCTCATGTCCTCAGGGCCAGCTCACCCGCACCCCCACCAACAAGGTCAGCTCTACTATGCTACCTGGGCAAGGTGCAGCAGGGCCTGCTAACCTGAGTGCTGCCTCTGGGGAGGGACAGGGCCAGCTCTCCTGCTGTCACGACCCCAGGGCCAGCTCCCCCGCCTGTAGCAGATAGTGAGGGTCAGAGCCAATTCTGTGCAGCCCTCTCCTTTTGGCTTTAGGTGGTGACAGGAGCTAGGGAGATCAACACAGACCACTGCCTCAGCAGGGCCATGGACCCAGACCTGGCCCTTGGCAGCAGCCCAGGCCCGGATGTCACCATGGCCCCTGGTGGCCAGAACTTGACACAAAAACCTTAAGCAATGTGTTTTTTTCCCCAGTCTTTTTGTTTTTTATTTTGCATTTGAAATTTTTACCCTTTAAAAAAATTTATAATTAGCCGGGCGGTGGTGGCGCACGCCTTTAATCCCAGCACTTGGGAGGCAGAGGCAGGCAGATCTCTGTGAGTTCAAGGCCAGCCTGGTCTCCAAAGCGAGTTCCAGGAAAGGCGCAAAGCTATACAGAGAAACCCTGTCTCGAAAAACCAAAAAAAAAAAAAAAATTTATAATTAATTTAATTTTACATATTAGCCACAGATTCCCCTGTCCTCCCTCCTCCCGCCCTCTACCCCCACCCTCACCCCAATCCACCCCCCATTCCCACCTCCTCCAAGGCAAGGACTCCCCTGGGGATTCCTTGGTAGATTCAGTTGAGGCAGGTCCAGTCCCCTCCTCCTTTTACCTAGGCTGAGCAAAGTGTCCCAGCATAGGCCCCAGGTTCCAAACAGCCAGCTCATGCACTAAAGATAGGTTCTGGTCCTACTGCTTGGGGGCCTCCAAAATAGTTCAAGCTAATTGACTCTCTCAATTACCCAGAGAGTCTGATCCAGTTCCATGGGGGCTCCACAGCTATTGGTTCATAGTTCATGTGTTTCCGCTAGCTTGGCTAATGTTTTTAACTTAACCAGGCTCAACTTCTAAAAGACTTTAAAAAATTACATTTGTGTGTGTGTGTGTGTGTGTGTGTGTGTGTGGTGTGGTGTGTGTGTGTGTGGTGTGTGCGTGTGTGTATGTGTGTGTGCGTGCGCCATAGTGCACCAGAGGAGATCAGAGAATAACCTGTGGGTGTCACTTCTCCTAACACCACGTGGCTATTGAACTCAGGTCCCTGGACTTGGTGGCAAGCACCTTCACTCACTGAAACCTTGTGCTGACCCCTTTCAAAGATCTTTTCTGTCTCTGCTTTCCCTTTCTCTCAGAACCCTCTTGACTCTCCTTCTGCCCCTTCCTCCCCTTTAGTCATTTTGTTTTGCATATTTTCTCCTCTCCCCTCCCTTTATCTCCCCCCTTCCCTCCCCCACCATGCTCTCTTTCCTTCCTAATTAAAATGGAAAAAAAATGTAAATCGGACTGAAAAAGACCCAGTGGAAAAATAAAGGTTCTTTGGTAAAATTGCCAAAAGACAATACAAGCAAGTAGGCAATATAAAGAATTTAGCCCTGGCTTAATAACTTCTCTGGCCAACTTTTGAATGTGCCTGAAAAGCAAGAAGATATGAACAGTGGTTGTTTCCCACCCCCGATGATTTTGCCACAGCTGGTCTCAATGTCAAACATGTAGGATCCAGTGACTGACATCTCCAGCCACACACATGCACCCTGTGAGGTTGTGAAATGGAGCAGGATGAGATGAATATTGGTTTTGGTAATAATCTCTACTTTTCCTTTCAGAATCTTTTCCCTCTGGATACATGTTCTGCCTTTCACACTGATGTGCACTATCTTTATATTATAGTTGACTGGCTTTTTTAGTCTCTATTTGGGTCTGAACTCATGTCCTCATGCTCCATCAGCAAGCCCTCTTATCCACTGAACCATCTTGGCAGCCCCTGAGAAAGGGCACTTTCATCTATAACACATCACCCTTTGCAAGTATAGATACAGGCAGTTGTTTTTTTGCCACAGGACAGGTTTCCTAAGTAACACAGGACAGATCAGAAGTACCAAGCTCCTCTGTGTGTGGCTCAAGCATCATCACTGCCCAATGTCATCAAGTTTCATCCAGTAAAGTTTGCCAGACATGAGACAGCAAAAGAATCTCGTGCTTGAAAATGAAAATGAAAATTGACAGTCACTAGTCATATGTGGATATTTACACTTAAAGTTAATCATTATTAAACAAAACCTAGAAATCACTTTTCATCTGTACCAGCCTTGGCTGTTCTAGCCATATCAAACCATGGTCAATATAGAAAATCTCATCATTACAGGAAGAACTTTTAGACAGTGCTCTAGAGTCTATCTAATCTATCTATCTATCTATCTATCTATCTATCTATCTATCTATCTCCTATCTATCATCTTTATCTATATCTATCATCTAATTATTTATCATTATCTATCTATCTATCTATCATCTATCTATCCATCCATCTATATGCCTGTATGTACACACACACACACACACACACACACACACACACACACACACACACACATTTATATATTAGAGTCAATATGGCCTCATTCAGATTGTGTTATTTTACCAAGACAGCAAGCATAGCTTCATGTGGAATCTAAAATCATGATTCTTAGTGGCACTTTTAGGCTAATGCTTGCAATTTTATTCTTAGCCCTGTTAGCTAGAAATATTTGAGTTAATTTATATTTAATGGTACATTCTTCTCCAGAAAAAGAACGGGTTTTAAAACTCTTATCAGGCCAAGGACATTTTTAGTTGGTTATTTGGTTACGATTTCAAATTATTCAGAATCTCCAGTCTTTAAACAGTAGCACTCTAGAGGATATGGGGAAATGTTAAGAATCACATCAAGAGCATCACAGAGATGCCTTTTCATTTTGGCTTGCTTTTTTGAGACAGAACCTTCCTATGTAGCCAAGTAGGACCTAGAAACTGTGATCCTCTTGCCTCAGCCTCTGGAGTGTTGAGATTACAGGCAGGAGCCAGCCACCACACCCGGCTCTGACAGACAATTTCTTGAGAAATTGTCACCTCCTGGCAGTTATGTTCCTTCTCATCATTCTTCAAGGGATTGTGGGACAGACTTGGCCTTTAGAGTTCCACAGTTATGAAGTACAGCTGTGCCAATGGTGGCCACATTTCCTTTCTCTCTTCTGCTTTGCACATTCCACCCAGGAGTCCAGGGCTTGTACTTAACCTGCTCTATCTCCCAAGGGAGGTAATTACTGAGAAAAGTGTAAGGTAGAGTCAAACAAAATAGAGTGCCAATGGGATTATTTGGTTTTTTTCCTCCCCCAACCCCCTGTGTCTTTTCTCTCCATCTTCCTTGATGAGGTGCTTTCTGGGGAACTCTGCATCCATAGCTCCTGGAAATATCAGTAACCATTCGAGCGTTTGCTCACATTTTACACGGTTGTATTCAGTTAGGCTTTACCTCACTAGAATTCATGGCTAGAGACAATGAGGGTGACATTAATAGTGATATTTAAAAAAGAGACATATTATGTTTTCACTGCACATAAAACCTATGATATAAAATATTTGGATGTAAAAAAGTATTTACTCTGACATCAGTATAAACAGAATAAGTTAATCACCATTTCTTATATATTTTAAAATAGACCACTATGGAGAAGGACCAAATCTGTAAAACATGCTCCCAAATAGATCATCTGCACCGAAACCTTAATTTGCTCCTTTATTGAAATGTATCACTTCAGTCTGCGGCATCATGGTGATAATATGCAGTCCAACAACCCAGCTGACCGCTCAGAGTGCTGGGTTATAATCTGATGTAGAGAAGCTTTAGAAAAAGGAGAATCCATCAAGGCCCATTTTGTTCTCACAGTCCCCAGACAAAACCAGGAAGAATTCCCGATGTGATATTTTACATAGACCAGGCTGCTGGACTCTGGCAGAACTATCCTAAAATGTTACTTATCTTCTGTGAAATGAACTACATGACTGAAGTGTCAATCAGCACCCTGATGTAACTGCTCTCACCGCTCCTTGTTTCGTTCAAATGGTCTACGTTCATCCCATTGATGGGGGAAAAATCAAAGGAATTTATGTGTGTAATTTCCATTGAAAGTATATTGATTATCTCTCAGATATTTTCTATTTTTCTATCATGCTAATTTATGCAGAGGTAAATGTAAGCCATGTGTCTTTTAATTTATGACTAAAACAAGTAGTTAAACTTGTGTGGGCATGTTACACTAATTGACCAAGGTACTCTATGAAATGAGTGCTGATCATCTTGCTGATTTATAGGTTTTTACTCACCTTTTGCCTCCACTTACATTTTGTATAGCTGAACTGTCCATTCTTTAGATTAAATGGAAATGCACTAAAGGAAGGACTATTCCATGCCCAGGAGAGTCTGTGAGTCTTCTCAGTACCATTTTCTGTTGGTAATCAGAGGGAGAAATTTTATTCCATTTTTATAACTCATTCTGAAGATTGATAATGTAGTTGTGAGGGGAGCATTATTTATGCTACGTGCTTATTATTTCTGCTGCTCCCAACTTGAAGCATAGCGTGTGTTTTTCTGAAGAATGTTGGTACTTGATTATAATCATAGCTGCATCTCTTTTGATAGGCAATTTCACTTTGGAGAATAGGTGTGAGAGTTTTAGTGTTTTGAATGTAAATCCGATCAATCCTGTCGCACCTTATGCAGTGTGTGAATGATGAATATGGTTTATTATATCCTGTTCATTAAAATACAGAAAACTTCCCAGCCATATTGATGTTGTGCTTTCACTGGTTTTGGATGTACTTTTCTTTTTCTTTCCCTGGGTAAGGCATGGATAAAAGCCATGTTCAGAATCTGAAAAATAATGATTAATAAATACTTATAGAATTAGTAACTGAGTACATGATACATCCAGGGATGGTATTTTAGGCTGTTCTGTTTCTGGACATGATGCATTCTTCATAGTAGTGTATGGCTGGATTCATCAGGTGCAGATGTCAAGGCATTTAAAGGAAAATAGCATTAGTAAACAGGACACTGCATTAGTAAACAGGACACTGAGGTGGTCTGATCCTCCTCCTGGATAGTAGATCTACACAGTGCATTAAAAGGCCAGCATAGAGTTCAGTGTTTAGCACCCTTGCCCGCTATGTGTAGGGTCCTAAGTTTTAGTCCCAGTACTACAAGCCAAAAACAAATATCCAAGTGTGGTGGTTGATGCCTAGAATCTTAGCATGCAGCAGGTTGAGGCACAAGAGTCTCAAGTTCAAGGCCAATTGGGAAACTTGGTGAATCTGACACTAGGGTGGGTGGCAGAGTGAGTTCCAAGATAGCCTGGACAACAGAATGAGATCTTGTTTTAAAAACAAAAACAACCAAGCAAACAAATAATGACAAAAGAAGCCATGTTAGCTAAAAAAAAAACAAAAACAAAAAACCAAAAAAAACAAAACAAAAAAACCCCAAAACTATATGATAGTTATGGATTTTATTTTTCCTGTTTATAAGGGATGAAACAAAGACTTAGACCATGTGAGCCCCTTTCCTGGAATGAATAGAAAGAAATGATTCCCATTAAGGTTTTGACCCAGAGTGATACTGATAGAGAGTCCAAGATTCTTTGATGCCATATGTATTTTCTTATTCTGTGTGTGTGTGTGTGTGTGTGTGTGTGTGTGTGTATGTGTGTGTGCAGGCCAGAGGTCAATATTAGGTGTCCTCCTTAATTACTTTCCTCTTTGTTTTCTGAGAGAAGATCTCCCATTGAACCCCCATCACACTGGTTCAGTGGCCAGCAAATCTCCCTCAGCACAATCCTGCTTTTCCTTTGTCTGCACTAAGGTAACAGGAGCTTGTCTCCATGCCCAGCTTTTACACGGGTGCTAGAGACCACATCTGTCTGTGAGGGTATTTCTAGAGAGGGTTACCTGATGAAGAAGACTTACTCTGAATGTGGGTGGTACTGTGCCACGGCCTGGGATCCCAGACCCAATGAAAAGGCAAAGAGGAGGAAGTGAGCCATGCGCTGGTCTTTACCTCTTCCTGCTTCCTGACCAGGGCGCGTTTCTGCACCACAGCTGTGAGCTGCTTCTTCTACCCCGCGTCCCCATGATGGCATTTGCTCTCCTGAATCTCCGGTCCCAGTAAATCTGCCCTCCCCTGAACTTTGTTTTATTAGGTATGTGGTCACAGTGATGAGAAAGGGAACCAGTAGCAGCGGTCGTATGTAAAGAGAGCTTTGATCCTTGGCCAAGTCCATGCCAGGATGAAGGTCTCACGGAAAAGATCATGCCCTGGAAACAGAGAAAACGGGGTTAGATTTGGCTCTTGTGAAAACAATTTGCTTTCACCTTCTGTTTTTGTTGACTTTTGTCCAAATAAATTGAGCAGTAGGAAAAATGCTTAGGGAGTAGAACCTGGGAAGAAGGAATCCTGAGCACTATAAGCTAGTTGAGCCACGTCGTGTAAGATCTGTATTCTGGTTTACAGGGTATTTTATTGTGTGTGAGCATGCCAGGGCTCTATGCTTTACCATGGCTGTATGCCTTTTTTAAATGTTTTCCTTTTAAGTGTAACTCTCCAAATGTGCCTTTACCTTATTATTACACAGTGTGTGTGTGTGTGTGTGTGTGTGTGTGTGTGTGTGTGTGTGTATATGTGTGAAGGGAGGAGGTCACAGGACAACTTTGTGGATTCTCTTCTGTCCTTCTACTTTTATGTGGGCTTCAGAGACTGAACCTGGGCGTCCAGGCTGGTGAAGCAAATGCCTTTACCCACCGAGTCATCTCACCAGCCTGCTGCTTTTTAAAACTGCATCCTGGCTACTTCTTACATAAAACATTGATCGTAATATCATGTAGCACCGTGATCAATGCAAGATTTTACGTGTGCATTTGCATATGTGTATCAATATTGACATATATATTCATGATACATTATCTTATACAGCTGTAATCTTTATATATTTAAATATCTCTATTAATACGCACACCCATGTAGATATTATTTTATAAGATTATAATAGTATCACCGTGTATCACCTTTAATACTCTGACACTTGTACTCTGAAGATCATGGCACAATTTTGTTAAAGATTCTTCAGAGAGCTTTTATACTAACTCTTTCTTCAAAGATCACATTGGGCTATACCTTGGAGAGGCTTTTCCTCCTGATCTATCACTGTGAAGGATGCTCAGAGAAGCATGCCCTCCAACTTGTCTTAGAAGATATGCATTGTCTTGATTACTATTTCCAAAGACTTGGCGTATCTTTATAAAACCTTAAAAATACCATGCCGCTTTCCAGTAGCTTGGAATTTCTGCAAGTTAATAGATCAGTAGGAAGATGGAATTTTCCTTTTTAAAAAATATTTAATTATAATTTTTTTGTGTGTGTGTGTCTATGTCTGTGTCTGTGTGGGGATGTGCAGTGCAGGTGCCCACAGAGTACAGAAGAGGGCATCAGATGCCCTAGAGTTGGCGTTCCAAGTGGATGTGAACTGCCCAATATGGGTGTTGTGGCTGAACTCTGATCCTCTGCAAGAGCTGCTCATGCTGTTATTGATGAGCTATCTCTCCAGCCCCTGGAGTTCTCCTTTTTAAGTGAATCATTAAAAGCCAGAATTTTCTTTGATATGTTAGTAGTAAAGTTAATTAGCGCCCATGACTTACCGCGAAGTATAATGAAAGTGACATTGAATTGTAAATTATAAGACAGAGTTATGTGTCTCAACTTCAAAGTTTATTTGCTCTTTGACCTTGGGTAAGAGCCTCTCAGCCTCCCACAGCCTCTGCAATGTGTGGCTAATCATACCTTGGCTGCCTGCATCCTCAGTGCTAAGATGAGATAGTGCGTGTGTGAAAATGATTGGGCAGCTCGGAGATGTTGCTATTGTGATTAACAGTGCACGCCAGTCACCGTGCTAAGTGTGTGTATAAATTCTTCCGGGGGTTTTATGGTGTAAGCAACATAAATACTGTAACTTTACAGATGAAAGAGAGGAATAGGGAGCCAAGGCACTTTGGTGAGTGGGAAGGGCAAGCTTTGAATCCAGGACTAACAGTAGAACCCAAGCTCCTAAAGGCACAACTTTTATCGTCCGTCTGAACAATATTGCTATGTAGTCTTCTGTGTGAAGTATTGAGGCAGGAAAAGCCTAATTCTTCTTATTAATAGACCTGAATTCTAAGCAGGAAGCAAATGATGTTTGTTTTTCTTTGTTATTATTTTTTTTTTTCTAAGACTTGACTTCCACAGAGTCCTGACCATCCAAATGTTTTATTTTCTCAGAATTTAATTGTCCTGAACCCACTCACAGTGACAGAGGAAGAAATAAGACCATCCCTGGAGAAACGTCTAGAGGCCATCATCAGCGGGGCTGCACTGTTGGCCGACTCTTCCTGCACCAGAGACTTCCACCGAGAGCGGATTATCGCTGAGTGCAATGCCATCCGCCAGGCTCTCCAGGATCTGCTCTCCGAGTACATGAGCAACGTAGGTGACGGCTTCCTTCTCCTACTTGCATCTTCCTGGGATGATTTTGAGCATTCGCCGGGCCGCTGTTGTGTATGAAAAGTGTCTAGTCACCTGCAGAGGGAGTAGGTGATTTTATGGAAAGTGACATTGAGAGTGGGTTCTGTGAGTTTTTCAGGAGGAAGCATAATTTTGAGAGCTTGGAGGGTTGAAGTCAGAAGCAGAGAAGTATTTGTACGTGGTTGGTTGCTTGCAGAGGATCTAAATCTCAGTTGGAGAGGCAGGGTTGGAGGAACAAAACAAGCACTGAGCATTAGTTTAGAGGGTCAAAAAGAAGAGAGAGTGGTATATGCTGGCTGGAGTAGCATTGGCAACACAGGGGCACTTGAAGTTAGAATCCAGGTGGTGTAAGATACGTCCGTGACGTGGAGGTCTGGAGCTGTATTTGAAGAGGTAAAAAGCCCAGGCAGACCGGAAGGCATTTTGTCTTCTCCCGATGTGATATGGTGCCATAAGATTCCCTGCTGGGAGGAACCACTCAGAAAGTTTGAAAATGCTGACATTGTAAGCATTTGTTTCAAGGTCCGCTTTGTTTGATTCTGTGCTGTATATATGTCCTTTGATGGATCACCTGTCACCGCTGCTCACTTCAGATGCCATTACTGAAACAGGCAAGAAGATCTCAGGATAACTCAGCTCTACAGCCCTCCCTGTATAGCCATGGACTTGATCCTGTGGTTTTAACTCCTTATAGCCAACTGTCCACTGAAATAATTACATTGAAAATACAGTATATATTTTATTATTCTAGATAATTTGTTTTTCACTTTTTTTTTTACTGTTCTTAAAGTGTAAATAAAACTGTCATGGTATGTATATATATAGGAAAAATGGTGTATTTCAAGTACCCACTGGGTATTATGGAATGTATCCCTTACAGATGAAGAGAGACTAGTATATATTAATCATGAAAACTTCTTAAATCATCGAATTACATAGATATATTAAAACATTTTGTTTATCTACCCTCTTTTAAGCTGAACAATTCAAGATTTATGCAGATATGTTTGGGCAATTATTAATCATGCAGCTTATGGCTTTTTTTGGTTAAGACATGGGAAGCCTGAGATTGCTTGTTCTGAGTCTTTAGGTAGATAAGTGAAATGTCCTAAAATCAATTAAGTTTTCAAGACCCTTGAACACATTTGATGTATCTCTGTATTCTTAATATCTGATGATTTGACTACTGACCCAAAAGCTCTTTTCTATCAAGATTTTGTAAATTAGAAGAACATGTTAGTAATGTCATGTCCTGCTTGAATATTTGAAGCAAGAGTGTTACCATTTTTAGCATATGAGATTTTTCTTATTAAAGATTGCTCAGGGCAGTTCATCAATCACAAGAAACCTAGAAAATAAAAAGTATTAAAAATATTATTCTCATCCTCATAAAGTATAATAAAGCTATATATATATATATATACTTATTTTGCATATAAATTATGAAATCATAGATAAAGTTTACTTCATTTACAATAGAAGGTTGCACTCATTATAGATATATAGATTTACAAACTAATACACTAATGCGCACAGATTTAGTAGTGATGGATTCATGATTTGTGTTGTCTGATACAAAATGAAAATGAGACTGTTCATATTTAGAACATGCAGAGAAACATTTTTTCAGTCACTTTTAATACATGAAACAAATCTTTATTTGCTACCTAATGTTGTTTCCCAGAAGGTCAATCTACCTGTGGAGTAAGAACACAGAACCTCGAAGACATTTGTGGTCCAGGCCCATGATCGTGAACTACCCTCATGGTTGCCAAGGTCACCTTCTGGAGAGAAGGGCTGTGGCATTTGATGGTAGAAAGCCTGATCTTGGCAATCTGTCTCAGAACATTTCTTGTCACTTCAATGAGCCTAGACATATTTCCTTGTCCTACTTGAATATACATATTCCAAGATAAAATTGCTAAGTTTTTTTTGAAGGCTACTGGAGCAGAGTGTTTAATCCATTGGGATCCCATTCTAAAGATTTATTTGTTTTTGTTTTATGTGTATGAATGTTCTGCCTATATGTATATTTACCACATGTTTGCAGTTCCCATAGAGGCTAAAAGAGGGCACCAGGTCCCCTGGAACTGGAGTTACCTATGGATGTGAGCTGCCACGTGGGTGCTGGGAACTGAAATCAGGTTCTCTGCAAGAGCATTAAGTACTCCTAACTGCCCAGCCATCTGTTCAGCCTCCTTCATCAGTTCTCACAGACAGGAATGTTCTTTGTGAGATGGGGCTGAGTTCAAACCTCGCTCAGTTTGTACAGCATCTTCAGGAGAGCTCTGGCACTCTGAAGGATACTCCATCTTCCCTGATGGACCTGCTTTGGATCCATCAGTACCTTTTGTAATTGAGCTGTGCTGATAAAGACCCTGCTTCAGGACACGCATAGGAAAGGTTCTTTGCTTTTGCAGACTCATACAATGAGAAAAGGCCCAGTAAGATTGCCCAGCCTTACAGCTCAG
This sequence comes from Peromyscus leucopus, assembly GCF_004664715.2. NCBI lineage: Eukaryota > Metazoa > Chordata > Mammalia > Rodentia > Cricetidae > Peromyscus > Peromyscus leucopus. The sequence continues at coordinate 31,475,811 of NC_051084.1, read as the reverse complement.
GCACAAAGACAATCACAAAAACTTCAAGTGTTGTTAATGTTCATCAGCGTCCATAGATCTCTTAGGCGAATGTTCCATCAAGGCTCAGCTGCACATTTAGTGTCTGTTGAGTCCAGATCAGATCAGCCATGTTACATGACTATTTCAGATTCAGTTCATCTGAGCACATGGTTATTTTGAGTTGAAATAACCTTCTTTTAAAAACCAGGAAGTTTGGACTGTATTTGTCACTGAATCTCTATATATGTCTTGTCAAATTAGGAAGATGTTTGCAATATGTATATCTCATGTGTGTGTGTGGGGGGGGGAGAGTAGAGAAAAATAGACACAGAAAAACCAAGAACAGACAGACAGTAGTAGTTTTCTATTGTAGTTATAGCAAATCACCAAACACTTAATATTTTGTTGTTGTTGAGAAAGGGTCTCACTTTGTAACCCTGTCTGTCCCAGAACTCACTCTGTAGGCCAGGCTGACCTTTAACACACAGAGATACGCCAGCCTCTGACTCCTAAGTGCCGAGGTTAAAGATGTGTGCCATCAGGACCGGCAGAATTAATGTCTTAATTATTCAAATTCCTTAGCAGCTTTACAGGTGAAAAGCCTTGGCAAAGGTCTCACTGGGTTAAAGTCACCATGTTGGAGGGCTGCATCATTTTCTGGAGCCCTGGGTAAGGATCCATTTTGTAGTTATTTCTACCTTGTAGATGACATGTTCATTGCTTTACTCATGGTCCTCTTCATAGCTAGAAGTGCTGTGTGCTTCTAACTTTGCTTCCCTGGACACACTTGGAAAGATATCTGCCTCTTAGAGTTTGCATGTTTAGATGGGGTCTACCTAGATTGTCCAGGTTCATCACCTATCTTAAGACCCTCGACCCCTCAATCCCATTTTTAATGATAACATTCATAGGTTATGAAAATTAGGAAGTCAACATTTCTGGAGAACTCACCCCACCTGCCAACATCAGTCTTTAGTCAATTGTGCAATTGCTTTCTTTTGAACCCACTGTAGGAAATAGACCTCAGATTCTAAGGTCTATGCAGGCAAATCACATGCACATTTCGTTTGTTTTTATCCCAAGCACCAGATACAATGCCTGGCATTTAGAAAAACCTGAGTTGCATTTTTAAAAGGAAGAGTGAATGAAATGATTGCATACTGTATATGCCATGTAATAAGGACACAACCTCTTTGACAATGAAATGAGTTTTCAGGCACCTACTGAGTTTATGGGACAGAGCTCCTGTGGCAAAACATCTTCTTTTGCAAAGTACAGGCTTCTTTCAAAAGTCTGTGTGACTCTCCAGGAACATTTGTTATTTTTTTCAATCATAGTCCCACCATTTGGATTTTTTATTTGGCCATGTTCCAACATAGGATTTTTCTTCATTTGAGGACATACTCCACAGAACACTGAGAATCAAAGAAAACATAACTTCCATCTCTTAAAACCTAGGAGTAGATATTCCTAAGATATGCCTGCTGGCTTTGTTATATTTCCATGATTGGCTAGGTCGAGTTCATCATTTTGGAAAAGAACACACTTTCCCAGTTTTTCAGACTGGAGCAAAACTACCCTCTAAGGAGAGAAAGGCCACAGGGGAACCACTTTCTTTACATGGTGGTCTTTTTATAGCTAATGGAAATAAGGTTTTGAAGATGACTAGTTTGAGTTTTAAGATATCAGCAGTCACAGGTGTTTTTGGGGAGTGTTAAAATCATGTTGGTGTTGAATATTGGATGCATGGCTGCACAGGACCTTCAGCTAGTATATGTGAACTGGTAAAGTTCTTCACTGTAGGGGAATTTTAGAGTGCCAAGTGAGAGATGCTGCTGCTAGAATAAACGAGTCAGACCTGAGCTTCATTTAAGGACTAATTTATGTTTCTATACATGAAAGCACACATTTAATTCTCATTGTTTAGTGAATAAATAATCAAATGGACTGGCTTTTGGCATTCAGAAATCAATTTCATCTGTGTGAGTTTAATGCATTACCTATCTTGGGAAGCTCTGTTGCTTCAATTAAGCCTACAAAGAGATAGTCTGTGACCCCCCCCCTTTACATGTACGATCTCTACTCCTGTGTTGAAAGTCCACTTTGGAAACAATCTTTGCCTTAGCTAATTTCTTCTTAAAGAAAAAAAAAAGTGGTTAGGAGTGTCTGATTAAAATTTTTCTAAATGTAGAGTTGGGGAAAGGGCTCAGTTGGTAACGTGCTAGCCGTGGGAGCGTGGAGACCTGAGTTGCATCCCTTCGGACCCACGTCAAAGCCAGGAGTGGCAGCATGCCCTTGTGCTTTCAGGGCTGCGGAGGTAGCAGCAGGCCTTTGCTGGCCAGAGAGTTGAGCTGAGTCAGCAGTGAGAGACCCGGCCTCAAAATAAACAGTGAGGATGGGCTCCTGAGGTGCATACTTGAGATGCACCTTTCCACACATGTGCACACGCATCCCCATCATTTGTGCACACAAACATGTTTGTGTGTGTGCACAAAAGTAAACAAACAGAAATTCTGGAAATGTAGAGAATTTTTCAGAACTATATTTTTCTTTGCTTTCCCCCTGTGGATTACTTAATAGAATTAGTTGTTATCAACTCAGGCTTACTGTCCTTGACACTTTGTCTTATTTCCTAAATTTGCACAATGTGCCATGGTGATTGGATGGCTGCTTATATTGGGAACACTGTTTTTCGATTTCTACCTATCTGGCTTTTACAACCTTAACTAACTTAAGAGAAATAAATGGTATCCTTTTTTTAGGTCTACATGGTATTTGATTTGCTAAAATCAGAGCTGACAAACTTAGATCAGAGCATGTGGCCAAAGTTCAGGAAACTTTGGTAAAGGAACTGCCCAAATGAAATGCCTGCTTCAGATACTGAAACTGAAATGTAGGAACAGTATATCTAGAGAAATTCTATATAATTTTAAGTACCAGGGTCTGTTTAAGTGGGAAGATTGGTTTCACATTTCCTGTTTTTTTTTTTTTTTTTTTACAGTGAGGACTGGGTTTTTCATAGGTACTTGAGAGTATGAATTAATTTCCCAAGCTTATGGGGGAGGGGGCTAGTATTCTCCTCACAGCTCTCTAGTTATTTGAATGACTTGCCTATCAATGTCTGGGTCTTTCAGACAAGCTATGTTTGGGATCATCTAAGTCTGCTGGGGAATGTTCTCTTTGGGACTTCAGAGAGTTTGTGCAGTACATGGCAGGAAAAAAAGGAATCTAGAGTCTTCTCTGAGGGATCAGGTGATTCCCATAAATCTCTTCATTGTGCTCCAATGTTCTAGTTCCATTTAAAAATCAAAGAGGGGCAAATCTGTTGAAATGCTAAGTACATAATTATGAATTACACTAACATTAAGGGGAAAGAAAAACAGATAGCCACTATTGAAAACAAAACCAAACAAACCAGGAAATATCCAGATGGAGTCAAGCACAGGAGGGGAGAGAACATGGTAATTTGTTATTACTTCTTTTAATTTGAGTTTATAATATAATTACATCATTTTCCCTTTCTCTTTCCTCCCCCATAGATCTAATTTTGTTTTCTTTCAAACTCTCGGCCTCTTCCCCCCCCCCTTTAATAATTGTTGTTATATGGACAAAACAAATTGGTCTGTTCTTCCTCGGGGAGACTCTTTCTCCCACTCTCAGCGTTCCTCAGTTGCTTGTCTGTGTAGGGCTGAGACCTCATGGACATCCCCTGTTCACTTTGGCATGTCCTTGTTATTGTCCTTGCTCAGCTCACGTTTAGGTGATCCCGTGAGTGAGACTTTATGTGTGCAGCTTCTGATGTCTGTAAAATTGAAATAACTGAAAAGTAGTGGAGGATGCCTTAAGTGGCGAGATGTGAACTGCATCCAGAGCCTCTCACAGGGAAAGCTCTGGAAGGTTGCATAATCAGCCTATTTGCACGAAGGTCAAGGACCTGTTGACTGTTGCCTTCTACCAGAGGTCTGTGATACAGGTCATCCACTTTGTGTATGGTTTCCGCCTGGTTACTTCCTCCCAATAGGGCACCTGTGCTTCCTAGTATTCCGGTACTGCTTCCTGGTTTTATTTATTTATTTCTTCTTCTAATAACAAGAGGCTTTATTTAAAGTGTTTTCTTACATAAAAAGAACTAGGTTGGATGGTAGAAATGACAGAAATAAAGTGGGACTCAAGAATCTTTGCACGAACTGTTCTTTCCTCTACAAAATTTAAGGGTCCTGTGCCTAGCATGGTTGCTAGCCAGTATCTGATGGTGACAGGAAGAGAATTGTCAGGTAGCATGGGTGCAGACTGAAATTAAGACTAGCATGAGTAAGGTTTATTGGGAAATTCACTCAGGAGATTATGTGATCAAAGCCACGTACAATGGGACTCTTAATAGCCTCAGAATTCTGGAGGTGGGAGTCCTTCAGGATAGCCCCAGACTAACACAGGGCAATGAAGTCATCTTCTCTGTAGCTATAAACATTGGCTATGGGTTATTCCTGTGGGCATGCGGCCTAGGAAGAGCTTCTTGCAACTAAGGACAGACCCTACTGAGGGACAGATATGCCAGTCATAAGCTCTTGAAAATTCAAGCTGAAAAGGAAATCTCCTGGAAAAGGACATCTAGGGAAACACACATGACCCACAATTCCAGCTAACAGCCAAAGTGAAATTGTCCTTTCTCTAGCCCTGAATAAGGAGAAAGCATCCTATCTCAGCAACTAGGTATTTGGTCTCTTGAGAGCATTTACCTTACCAATGGGAATTCTGGGATAAACATACTTTGCCATCCAAACTGTGATGCTTCTGAGAGAGGGAATATTCATTCAAATAATGAACAGGCTGAATTGTCTTACAGGAGGTTCAAGTCAGGCTGGTCCTAAGCAAACTGCATTGTATGACCATCTGGAGATTGTGTGACTTTCTATGCATTATAAATACAATGATACATATGGAGGACTTTGAGAGACATTTAACACATTTAAATTTTTTTTCTGACAGATTCTGCATTGGCCAAGAAAGATAACTAAAATTTATTTCAGTTTAAAGTTTTATGGGCAGAGATACAACTTATGATCACATGAATTCCTGTACAGACACTGCCCTATGCAACTGGTGGTTTCGGGATCATAAAAAAATCAACATCTTGGTTGTCAAGGGATGAGCCAAAGCAATAAATAAAATGAGCATGATGAAGGGAAACTGTGGTTGGGATGTATTGAAAACAAATAAGAAAATAAAATTAAAATAAGGAAGCTGTAGCAATGGAAAGTGCTGAGTACTATAGCCCTCAGCGGAGGAGGACTCACTCCAGGAGGAGAGGCCCACAGGCCTCACAGAGGAGAGCCTGCTTCTGCTGGCTTCAAAGGATGAGCAGGAGCCTGGCATACAGCTGATGTATAATAGCCCGTCAAAGACACAAGGGCAGGAATCACAGTGCTTGATGTGGGGACATGCATAATTTAGTTAGGTGAGAAAGGAGAGGCCAGATATGAAATCAAACACTGGCCATTAAATGCCAAACGTTGTTCCCCAATATTTGATTAAACATAGTTTGCTTTTTTTTTTTTTTAAAGAAACCAAGCTTCAATGTAAGCCCATCTCTTTTTAGTAACTCATAATATTTAGCTTCTACTCTGTCTTAGAACGTTCCCTTTCAGAATCTAAAACTGCTGGGGTATAGGGCCCGAGATGTATGGTGAGTTCCAGCCAGGGAGATAGTCAGTGGATAGACCTAGCTGAGTTTCCAGCAGAAAGCTAGCATGAGCTGCAGGGACTGTGTATGCATGCACTCTCTTGCATATATAGTCTAGCTAACCCTTCTCTCACTCCAGCTACAGCCAGCCTTCCACTGCAGCCGAACAGACCTGGTGTGTGAAATCCCAAATGACTCCAGTCTCTCAGAACCATGAGAGTCAATGAAGTAGCTGTTGCTTCCAGCCACTAGGTTTTAATATAGCTTTGCACACAGCAGTTGATCACCAGAACACTACAGAACTTGGTATGTAATGACTTGACTTTGCAAAGTACATAGAAGATGGGGAGCATCTTAATACCAAGTGGAAGGCATGACCTAGAAGGTATGAAGGAGACAGACTCGCCTGATAATCACGGAGGTTGAAGATGACAGAGCTGAAAACAGTAAGCAGAAGCATGTAGAAATAAAACAACAACAACAACAACAACCAGAATCTATTACTATTAATAGGTTTAGTTGCTTTCCACAGTTTATATTCTTTAAGTTATTGGTAAAACTCAACCTCTGTAGACATCATTGCAACCAAGGTCTGCAGTGGGTGAGCCTTATCTAACTACAGGGAGACAGAGTCAAAGATCAGGTGTGGAAAAACAAGAGCCTAGATGAGTTATGCTCACGCACAGTTAAAAGTTTGGTGCATGCCCACTATACTTTGGCAATAGTAATGGTTGTGACTGCATTTGAAAAACTAGTTTTCGAGGTCATCCACTATTGATAATTCCCAACTATGTATGATGATGGGTTGCTTTCTCTTCAGTGGTACTGGATCAGAAGCAGTAAATAAAATATAATTCATGCTGCAGGATGGCCGGAGGGAAGTATCCGTTTAGATCTTCTTGCTTAGAAGTCTCCCTCACTCCTCTGCAGTGGGAATCTGAATCTTAGTGTTGTCTGAGGTTCAGGGAAAAAAAGGAATACACAAATAAAGCACAAAGCTTGCGTAAAGGTAAGTTTGGCAATTGCTCTACAGTTGGAGAGAGAAGAGCAATTAATTCCTTTGTTTGGTGCAAAATGGATGCGATAATCACCATTTTTGATGATGTTTCTGTGTTTTGTGAAAACAAAAGCTGGCCCCAATTTTGCCATTCCGTAAGCAACATTGACTGCTCGTTTTATTTACTTGGACGTAAAACCTAGAACTTGTAAACACCAGCAAACTAAATCTACTGGAGGGCTACTTTTATTTTCTATTCTGCTATTCAACTCCCCTGGAAAGACTCTTGTTCTTCTATCCATCTTATATAATTCTGGTGTCCCAGGAACGCCTCTCAAAAGCTAAGATTAAAGAAAAGTTATCTTTTAAAATTTTAAAATCATTTGAGATTCAAAGAAAGTTGCAAAAATAGTTCAGAGAAATTTTCACGTTGGGCACATTTTGTTAACTACATTCAGATTTCAAATCCAAGAACATGACATACTGATATAAATGATAAGAAACATGGTAGAATTAATAGCCTCTTGCCATTCATCTAGGAAGAAAGCATTTTGTTCTTCTCCAAAGATGTTGACCTTTCATTTTTCCCCCTTTTTCTGTAGTGTCTATGGCTTTGTGTGATGGTGATACTAGTTCCATAACATGGTCTGTAATGTTCAGTTTGGTTATGAGAGACTGAGGATTGGTATTTGATATTCTTAAAACATTTGGTAGCATTCACCAATGGGAGTATTTGTTTCCAGGATCTTCTTTTCTGTGAGTTTTTGATGATTAAGTTAGTCTCCATGCCAGGTGTAGATTTGTTAGAACTTCCTGTTTCCACATAATTAACTTGGGGGAGGTTGAAAGTTTCGAGGACTCATCTCATTTGTTTCTTAGGCCATTCATAGGCTGGTGTGAAACTGTCAGTAGTCTGCTACCATCCTTTTACTTTCTGTGTGCATCATCTTGTCGCATCGTCTCTATTTTTCTACTTTATGTGTTTAAGTTCCTCTTCCAGTCTTGATAACAGCTTATCAATGTATACCTTTAAAAAATTATGTTTTCTTTAAATCATTTTTCCATTTTGTATTTTATTTTTACTGATTGGCTGTTATTTTTCTCATGATTCTTTTGATTTTAATTTCTGTTTCCAGTTTTTTTGTGTGTTGTGTATATGTGTGTATTATGTGTCTCTGTGTATGTATGTGTTGTGTGTCTGTGTGTATTGTGTGTGTATATGTGTGTGTTGTGTGTCTGTGTATGTGTGTGTGACGTAGACTGACTTTTTTTTTTAAACTTTTTTTTTTTAAGATTTATTTTTATTTATTATGTATACAGTATTCTGCCTGCATGTGTCCCTGCAGGCCAGAAGAGGGCACCAGATCTCATTACAAGTGGTTGTGAGCCACCATGTGGTTGCTGGGAATTGAACTCAGGACCTCTGGAAGAGCAGTCGGTGCTCTTAACCACTGAGCCATCTTTCCAGCCCCGACTGACTTTTTTTTATGTAGACATTTATTATATAAACTTCCCTATTCAAAAATATTTTAAATTATGTATCAAATGTGTGTGTCTCTGTGTGGGTGTGTGTACTTGAAGAATACAGAAAAGGACATTGTTCCCCCTCCCGCTGGAGCTGTAGTTACAGGCAAAAGTGAGCTACCATACTAGGGTGCTGGGAACTGAACTCAGATATTCTGCAATAACAGCAAGCTCTCTTAACTACTGAACCATCTTTCCAGCCCCCAAGCTTCCCTCTTCACATTGCATTTGCTATTTTCATCAACTTTAACGTGCTATGCCTTCACTCTGTTAGTCTCACAATGTTTTCTAACATTCTATTTCTTCTTTAACCTCTTGGTTATTCAAATATGTTATTTAACTTCTGTGTATTAGTGAATTTTCCACTTTTCCTTTGCTGTTGATATTTGGGGCTAGAAAAGATACTAATTATGATTTTATTAATCTTCAACTTGCCAGTTTATGACTTAGCATGTGCTTTTCACAGGGAATATTCTGGGTGTACTTGGGTATGTGCTAACTTGCTCATTCAAAGGACCGTTTCTGTTTTTAAAGGCCCCTCCTGACTAGAGAGTGGTGGCCTCTATCAATGTTTCAAGACACACGAGAAAGAAGATGGCATCTCAAGAAGCTCCTATAAGAAGCAAAATTTGGATCGCTTTTTCTTTCCCTCTTCAGGGAGAAGCTAGGACTGGGTCTTCCATCCTCATCATATGGCATGGTGCTGGGGTAGGACTGTGGCAGAAAATTCCTTGAATGTTCTCAGCAAGTTTGATGTGGCTGCTTTGGCTGTACCGGGATGCTAGAACCACTTAACTGTTTTCTGGATTTTTGACATAGGTAATAATTCTGATTGTCATTGAGCTGTTGTATCTATTGTTGTATCTATTAAGGCAAACAATGGTCCAGGCCTTCCTATTTCTACTGGTTTACGAATGAACCTCTTAACTGTTTTCTGGGTTTTTGACATAGGGAATAATGCTGAGGGTCATTATTGAGCTGTTTTATCTATTAACGCAAAAAACAGTCCAGGCTTTCCTGAACCTACTAGTTTTCTAACGTCCCTGAGAGCCCTGCCATTTTCTTTCTGACTAGAAAATTTTCTAGTCAGAAAGAAACTTTTTTCCCCTCCTCTTCTTTCCCTCCCCGTCCTTCCTTCTCTCCTCCTTCTACAATAGTTCTCTCTATGAAAAGTTTGCAGAGGTTGCCTTCATCCAGGAATGCTTCAAGTTCCCACTCATTACTGAGGATGCCTAGTGACTCCCCCAATGCAATTCTGACTGTTTAATTATAAGTAAGTTGGAAATAATAGGTATGTGGAAATCCCCAAATAAACTTGGGTCTTTGTCGATTTCTTCAGTCATTAAAATGGAAGTCTTTAGAAATGGAGGGAAGGTTATTGGCCAGAAACGTACTAAGGAAGCTGGCACAGATCCATAGGAGCACTGTTAGGAAACTTAGAATCTTAAATATTTTAGAGTACTGGAGTGTGACACAGCTGTCACTTGGGGCAACAGTATTGACAGAGAGAGCCCTCAGAAGTCTGATCTGTGAAATATCAGACCTATTTCCAGGGTCTCTATGATTCCCAAAGACATGTCCTCTTGGTCATTTTTATTTTCAAGATCTTCTTTATGCAGCAGCATAATTTTTCATATTTCATAAATTGGGGAATAGGTTCCTTCATGTCCTCAGTCCCTGGTGTTCTCCATTTTCTGGTCCCTTTCTTTGGATTTTCTTATGCATGACAATTAGCTTTCATTTGTTTTTATCGGCTTTATATTATTTTGTTTTGGCATTTTTTTTAACTATACATGAAGTCCAGAGTGGACTTCAGTTCAGAGACTGAAGGGACATGTTCTATGAAACAGAATGACAGTAAGAATCACACTGCCTTTCTGGGTTGTCAAAATGAAGAAATGCATTGGTGGCAGGACTAGAGAGAGCCAAGAAGGATGGAAGGGAGCCAGCTGCAAAAGCCTGCAAGCTGGGTTCTTAATGAGAGATCAGAACTGTATGATTTCTATGGATGTCCATTTGGTACAAAAAAAAAAAAAAATCATGAGCATTTTATTCTAGAAACCTCCAAACATTTGAGGACTTTTCCTTTTCCCACAGTGCCTTGATTTAGCATTTGTAGTGCTAGTAACTCAAAAGTAAAGAAAACTCTTATTGGATTTGTAATCCAATGAGAAATACAGCCCTCACACATGCGGCTGGCTTAATGACTCCTGCTGTGGTGGAACTGTGAGATGTTATCCATCTCTCCTCTGAAATATGAAATCTGCTTTAGTGGAATTCACTGTCCTTTAGGAGCTGGTGATAATACCTTAGCTGTCATTATTTTGTTTAAAAAATCCCATTAATAATATATTTTAAGATGGAGGCTCATGGACTATAGTTTATTTGCATATTTATTTTTTAGCTAGCTAGTTGAAATTACCTGTATACAGGTAATTTTATTCTTCTGAAATTATCAAATACTCATAAGTTAACATAATCTATAGGCTTAAGATAAATGCTAATATATATATATATATATTCATTATTATTTAAAAAATCAAGGTTCTTTTATCAGGAATTCTAAGATTAGCTGGTATTTAACAAAAAATGCTATTTTTTTTTAACAGATTTTGCCTTTCCTCCAAGGATTGTTGAAAAGTACAATCTATTCGCATAGCCCTCAAATACTTTCAGATTGCATGTTCCTTCCTGTCTCTGGTGGACAGTAGTAAAATATAAGGTTTAAATATTTTCTAAACAGTTTCTAAGCAGGAGTATTTTGAAAGTGAAAGAGCATACCACACATGGCATAAAATATAAAGAAATTCCATCTTTTGTAGTGATTTAATTAGTTCAATAAGACCACATGAGAATAGGAAGAAGCAAAGTGCTAGAGAGGCCCACAGAAATCCACAAAGATACCCCCACAATAGACTGCTGGCAATGGTCGAGAGACAGCCGGGACTGACCTACTGTGGTGATGGGTTGGCCAAACACCCTAATAGTCGTGCTAGAAACCCCATCCAACGACTGAGGGGTCTGGATGCAGAGATCCACGGCTAGGCCCCAGGTGGAGCGCTGGGAGTCTAATTAGTGAGAAAGAGGAGGGTTTATATGAGCGAGAATTGTTGAAACCAAGGTTGGATAAAGCACAGGGACAATAGCCAAACGAATGGAAACACATGAACTATGAACCAATGGCTGAGGGGCCCCCAACTGGAACAGGCCCTCTGAATGGGTGAGACAGTTGATTGGCTTGATCTGTTTGGGAGGCATCCAGGCAGTGGGACCCGGTCCTGTGCTCATTGCATGAGTTGTTTGTTTGAAACCTGGGGCTTATACAGGGTCACTTGGCTCGGCCTGGGAGGAGAGGACTGGACCTGCCTGGACAGAGTCTACCAGGTTGATCTCAGTCCTCGGGGGAGGCTTTGCCCTGGAGGAAGTGGAAATGGGGGGTTGGCTGGGGGAGAGGGAGGGAGGCAGGAGGGGGGAGAACAAGGGAATCCGTGGCTGATATGTAGAACTGAATTGTATTGTAAAATAAAATTTAAAAAAAGAGTGAAAAAAAAAAAGAAAGAAAAATGGTATCTTGGTACCAAAGTGAAGACCAAGGCAACCTTATCCTATAGTCTAACTTATCCTTAAGTTTAAGATAAAATCCAGGTATGTCCTCTTCATTCATATAATCCTAGTGTTCTCAGCTTGGCAAAGTGAAGGTGGGAAAATCATATCCGTGGGTTTAAATTCCAACTGATAGTGGCTTTTTCTACATTCAGGGAAAAAATGTCCTTCCCTCCTTCCTTTCCTTTTCTTTCTGATATACAGTTTCCCAGTTTGAATAAAGGAATATGAAAGCACCTGGTCAGGCTGTTGTGATGATGACACATAAAGCTGATGAATCTGTTTTGAGTGTATGCATATAAGTTCAGCTCACAGAAGATAGAGTTTCTTCTCACTTACCATCTATTTGGGCTGAAAGCCTGCAAGGGCCTTTATTCTCCCCCTTTTAAATACACACATCTACTTCAACCTTCCTATTCTGCAACATCATGTTAGCTCTTCTCTTGCCTACTGATCAGCCTTTCCTTGTTCATCCCTCCCTTTGCCCTTCCACCATCAGCCCACCACCATTCTTTTTTCAACTTCCATGAGATCATCTTTTTATGGCTGAACTGTGAGATCATGAGGTTTTGACCTTACACACAGGTTTATTTTACTTAACACAGTGACCTTTGGTTTCATCCACGTTGTCACAAATGGCAGGGTTTCATTTCATTTTTATTTTTTTATAGCTAAATAATACTCTATTTTGGTATATGTACCACATTTTCTTTATCCTTTTATTGGTTGGTGGATACCTCAGTAGGTTCCATACCTTAGGCATTGTGAACAGTACTACTGTAGACACAGGAATTAGATAGCTCTTTCATGGTTTTGTTTGTTGATATATACCCTTTATCTCATGATAGTTCTTTTTAAAATGTTTATATGAGTTTCAACAATGTTTCCCATAATGGCTGTACTAATTTGTATTCTTGCCAGCAATGTGCAAGACTAATTTATATTCTTCACATATTCGCCATTATTTGTCTTTAGTCTTTTTTTCCAAACGTTTTATTTATTTATTTTATGTATATGAGTGCTATCTGCATGTACAACTTTATGCCAGAAGAGGGCATTAGATTCCACTAGAGATGGTTGTGAGTCACCATGTGGTTGCTGGGAATTGCTCAGCACCTCTGGAAAAGCAGCCGGTGCTCTTAACCACTTAGCCATCTCTTCACCCCCATTGTCTTTAGTCTTAAGTAAATGTTCTTACTGTGATAAGGTGATGAGTCATTGGGGTTTTGATTTGTGTTTCTCTGATTAGTGATGTTGAATATTTTTTTCATATACTTTTTGGCTGGCTATCTATCTATCTATCTATCTATCTATCTATCTATCTATCTATCTATCTATCTATCCAGTCTGTCTATTGGTCTACCTACCTATTTTTTTTTAAATCTATCTACCTATCATGTACTTAGCATAGGCTGTACTCAAACTTACTATGTACTCCAGATTAGCCTAGCACTCCTAACCATCATGCTGTAGTCCAGAGATTGCTGGAATTACAGGAATATGCTACCACACTGAACAATTTTATGTATTCTTTTGAAAAATGTGTGTCTTGGTACATTGCTTACTTTCTATTTGGATTACATGGGCTTTGACTTTTTACTGTTGAGTTTTTCACATTCTCATACATTATGGATATTAACTTCCTATCAGTATGTAGTCTGGAAGTATTTTCTCCAGTGTAGGTATATAGGTTGAGTGTTTTCTTTGTGATGCAAAGACCATATACTGTGTTTCAGGTCTTAACTTCAATTAATTTCCAGTTCATTTTTGTAACTGGTAATGGTCAGGGTCTAGTTTCATTTTTCTGAATAAGGGTATTCATTTACTGAAGACACCAACTTTCCCCAGTGTATCTTTTTAGAACTTTTGACGATGATGACAACAATGACGACGACGACGACAACAACAACAATAACAGCAGCAGCAAGAACAACAACAACAACAACATCCTTGGGTGTTGATGTGTGGGTTTGCCTTTAGGCTACAATGGAGAATTTAATGTTACAATTCTGCTATACTTTTACATACTCAGAGATAAAATTTAAAGAAGAAAGCAAAATGATTTTTGAAGATTAAACAAAACAAAACCAAACCCCAGACTTTCCTGTATTCCTGGCAGTACAGTGGTTTCTGGGGGAAAATATTCAAAGGCAAGCCATCTTGCCTCATTGCTTTGTGTAAACAGTAGAAATATTAGGAAAGCAATCCTTCTTTGAAATTGGATCTTGAAAAGGTTAAAAAAAATGTCAGTTTGAATTTTAGGAACCACTAGAGGAATAATATTTGTGTTTTGAAAACAAGAAGCTAGCCATTTGAACATATGGATATATATTCCTAATATATGTATCAGAAAAATGTTCTTGGATATATATTCCTAATATATGTATCAGAAAAATATTCTATCAGCTACTGAAGAAAAATTTAAGAAAAAATGGAGCCGGGGAGAGTCTGTTGCTAGACATTTATGTACATGCATTTTATTTTATTATTTTATTTTATTTTATTTATTTCACTTTTTTTCGAGACAGGGTTTCTCTGTGTAGTTTTTGTGCCTGTCCTGGATCTCGCTCTGTAGACCAGGCTGGCTTCGAACTCACAGAGATCTGCCTGGCTCTGCCTCCCGAGTTCTGGGATTAAAGGTGTATGCCACCACTGCCTGGCATGTATATGTATTTTAAATGTCAGCCATGTAGAGTGAAAGAGCAGGGTCCCAAGTAAATATTTCTTTATTCTTCTCTTTGTACCAAATTTCAAACTAAACACAACAAATGTACTAACTGTGATATGTGGCAGCCTCTTCAGACATCTCCATGTTCTGATTTTACAGAGAGTGGAATCTCCTGATGGTCTCACTGTACTGTCTGCCTTAGGGCTTGGTGCTCATAAAACTCTCAAGTGTGACACCCTGCAGCATTGACTGGAAAAGATGCTGGCATGGCTACTGAGAATGTATAATGACCTCATTCCGGATATCACTGTGAATGTCCCTAACTCCATTTTGTTTTGTCCTAAGCTGAGGACCTTGTATTGCTCTAATAGTCAGATTCATTTTCCTTTGGAAAAACTGTGAGATGGTTGCTGACATGATTTTTATGGAATTCAGTCATAATAAAGGGAATGTGAAGATTTTGCTCCTCAAATAAATGATCTATTTACTCTTTAGTTGAGTAACCAGTATAAAGTTGTTTTCTGGCTAAAGCTTGCCCACCCATTTATTTCTGTCTATTTAAAAGATTTATTTTTATCTGTGTATGTTTTCTGTCTGTGTACATGCCACCTGTGTGCAGGTATCAGAGGAGGCCAGAAGAGGGCGTCAGATCCACTGGAGGTGGAGTTACAGGTGGTTGTGAGCTGCGAGACACAGGCTGAGCCATCTCCTCAGGCCTCATGTTTGCTCATTTTTTATACACAGTGAATGTCTTTGATACATTTTAAATGAGTGTATTTCAGACAGGTTAAATATAGATAGTGAAGAAACATTTAAGCGTTACAAGTCAAAACTCCATAGAATTTCCAAGAATGCATTTAAATATAAGATTAACTTGTTGAAAATAAAGATGGCTTATTCTTCAGTTTAGTTATTAAAATAAGTTTTGTCTTGAGATTATGTAACATTAAACACTGGAAATATATTATCCATATGCACTATTGACCTTAAATAAATTAAACTTTCGTTAACTTTTCTATATTCAGTAGTTTTTGATAGGATACTTTAGATAATTTGTCGTCATGGAAACATTTTGTATAAATGTGCATTGAACTCCTCTGATGCATAAAAATTTGAAAGTCAGTTACTTAGTAAAATTCCAAATAAAAGTGCCTTATTATTTGTTGTTTACTAGTACCCAAACTCAGAACAGATATTTTCAAAATGTCTGAGTATAATGATAGTAGTATATTATTAAAAAAAGGAGTTTGATGTGGGCAGAGTGCATTTTTCTTTGAATATTAATAATAGAGCACATGCAGTGCTATGCATTTTATGTATGTAGTTCCTTTGTTATGTATACAAGGGTCTCACTCCAGCATTTACTCAGTGATGTTGGGCAAGATACTTTCTTGTGCAAATCAGCTAAATGTGTGAGTACATAGATCCCTAGTTTAGAAGCTTCATATTTTGTTTACTGAAAGTTTTTTTATATAATGGTTGAGAAAGGTAGGGGTGTGTGTTTTTTCAAGTTATGATTAGTCCTATTACTTTATAGTATAATTGATGGTTCATCAAAAATACATTTATGTGGGAGATGATTAAGCATCATAACTGGCTACTAGTAACCTGGGGACAGCATCCAGGTGCTGTCATTTACTGTGAGAAGCACATGGTCATATAACCGGCTTTTCTTCCACTTCACATCACTCAAGTGTTGTTAACAGTAGCCACAGTGGAAGACTCCATTAGGATTTTGAATCAGCCATAGGATAATTTACCCTTCAAAGAATAGATTTAAGCTTTATACTGAAGATCGTCGGAAGAGCAAGAATGTGAAACCTGGGGAAATTTAGTCTAAAGCTATAAACTATTAATCACAACAGCAGTTTTCACAGCTTGGAATCCTTCTATAGACTCACCTTCTTTCTTACCAGTCTGCTTGCTAAGGACTTTTTTCCTGCCCATTGTCATAGTAGCTGACATGTCCAAGGAGACTGCAGTGTGTCAGATGTGGAAACAGTTGTGGTGGGCTTGTCAACGAGTGTGTCCCATCTGAATATTTTCACTTCTTCGTGCTTGTTGGATATTGAAGATTCTTTTCTGAGGAATTACAATATCTTTCTGGCTAGCTGGGATTGACATTTGGGGAATGGTAGTAGTTTCACCAGAACCCTGTGATCTTAACAGAGACACTCATACTTTGGCCTGCCCTAGTTTGCATGAGGTCCTGAATGGTAACATGGCTCCCATGGATGTGATGCTGGAGAGAAATGGACAACATTTGCTCTGCTGACCTGGCTTATGCACACTGAGGAGGTGCTTGGCAGGACCTCAGGGAGGCAGCTGGCTATTAAGGAAATGCACTCCCTCTGTCTAAAGCTGTTTATTTTTAGGAAATAGCTGAATGGAATGAGAATGCCACTTCATAAATTCTGGAAAGAGTTCATCTGGTGGTAATGTGTGTGCATGAAGTCTCCTTTACTATGCAGGATTTTTCTTACTTTTCTGATGATACTGTCTCTGTTTTCTCCCTGGGGAAACTGCCATGTGACCCACTGTTAGTCTTTTGTTTGTTCATGTCAGGACTTTTAAAATGAACCATAGTTCTATTTATGTAATACTTATGATTTTTTATATATTTCTATGAAAACTTCATCTTTGACATCCCAGTCATATTAAACAATAAAACACAACTGAATAGAACATTCTTAAATTTACCCAAAGTGTTAACTGGGCAATTGGAAGTCAGCATCTGTTTTGATGGGGTTGGAGAGGGGGTACGCTAGAGGTGACAGAGAACATCTGGTCCTCTTTTAAAATATTTTTATTTAAAACATTGACTTATTGCTTGTGGGGCAGAGCATGTGTGCATCACAGAATACATATGGAGACCAAAGGACATCTTGCAGAAATTTGTGCCAGACTTTTTCCTTTAGGGCCACCAACCAGCTCCCATATGGTGACATGAAGACTTCTTACTAGTTATG
This sequence comes from Peromyscus leucopus, assembly GCF_004664715.2. NCBI lineage: Eukaryota > Metazoa > Chordata > Mammalia > Rodentia > Cricetidae > Peromyscus > Peromyscus leucopus. The sequence continues at coordinate 31,458,370 of NC_051084.1, read as the reverse complement.
AATGCTTGGCCTACCTTAGGCTCATTTCTGGCTAGCTCTTTCAACTTAATTTAACCGGGTTCTCTTTAACTTTTACCCCAGGGCTTTAGAATTTTCTTTCCTTCTGTATATCTTACTTTCGCTGCTTCCTGTGACTGCTGGCTGGGGGCTGCCTGGTTGGCCCTAGGTGTCTCCTTCATTCTTATCTCTCTTCTCCTCGTTCTCTCCTTCTTTTTCTCTTCCTGAGCTTGGATTTCTCCTCCTATTTATTCTCTCTGCCCACCAGCCCTGCCTGTTCTTTCTTCTGCCTAGCTATTGGCTGTTCAGCTTTTTATTAGACCAATCAGGTGTCTTAGGCAGGCAAGGCGAAACAAATGCAACACATCTTTATATCATTAGACAAAGGCAGCATAAACAAAAGTAACACACCTTTACACAGTTAAAGTAATATTCTGCAGCATAAACCAATGTAACACATCTTTGCCTAGTTAAAATAATATTCCACAACAGAGTTCTCTTCTTACACCATATGCATCCCAGGGACTGAACTCAAGCCCTTACGCTTGCTGCCAAGAGCCTTTACCCGCTGAACCATCTCCTAGCCCTCTAGTTTTCTTTGAATCAATATTAGTTGCATCCTCCATATTTTGTTCCCTTCTCACAGATTTCACTTTAAAGTCAGGTATCTATTGATCACCTTCCACAGTGGTAACAGCTAGTTTAGAATGATATTTAAACTCACACCTAGAAGTTAAGTTTGGGATGCACATTGCCTCATCTTTTGACAAAGCCAAATTTAGAATCTACTAACTTGTGTGTAAGCTCTGAGCTGCTGCCACTATTTCTTGGGATGGCTTTTAGTTTCTTTGAGCTAATAACCGTCTTTGGGGGTAACACAATCATCTTGTGGGGATGTGGGTTTTAGGGAACTTCTATGTTTCCCTGGCCCCTTAGAAATATTATGTGGAGCCAGGAGGTGATGGTGCACGCCTTTAATCCCAGCACTCAGGAGGCAGAGGCAGGTGGATCTCCGATTTAAGGCCAGCCTGGACTACAGAATGAGTTCCAGGACAACCAGGGATATACAGAGACATCCTGCCTTGAAAAACCAAACACTACCCCCAACACAGAGAAACCCTGTCTTGAAAAACAAAAACCAACTCCCCACAAAAATATGTGGAATTCTAAATTCTATGTCCATGTTACATACTATATTTTAATTGCTAAATAATCAACTTCTTTAAAATAAGAAAATGCAGCCCTCCACAAAGCCCATTATTCTCCTATCATGGCAGAATCATCTATTATAAATATCCTTAAACCCTTCAGGAAAGTATTGCTAACCTGTTCTGTATTTCCTTGGCGCTCTTCTTACTCGGTATTTAGATGTAGTAGACATTTACAAGTCTATCATACTGTTACAGTAGATGACTTGGCTATGAGAGGCTTTTCATTTTATTCTATCTGTTTTTGAGATGAGGCCTTACCATGTAGCCTTGGATCTTTCCATCTTCTTGCCTCAGCCTCCAGAGTAGTAGAATGATGGGCACGCACCACCACACCCCACATTTCATTTATTTTAACTCCTGTGCTAGCAGCACTAGCTTCTTGTAGCTGTGGATGTGAAAAGTAGACACAAATGGACAGCCTTCTTTTATTGAGCTAGATAGGAATACTCTCTCTTAAAAACCTGCTGTTCCTTACTCCTCCATGCTCCCTAAAGTCATGCTGTCAGCAGCAGATGAAAAGCTAGAGTTGATTCTCAGCTCTTCCCTTCATCCTCAAGTTGGTCATTATGTCCAGTGACTGTGCCAAGGACAAGTGTCCTGAGGGCTGTGTTTTCCCATCACCCTGCCCCCCCCCCCCCCCCCCCCCGCCGCCCCCTGTCATAACCCGGTCTAGGCCACTGTTACTCTTGCCAACTCTACTGAGAGAGCTCTGGGCTTCTCCTTTTGTTTAGCACTGAAGAGAACTGTGAGGCTTTTCAGTGACCAGATCATGTTCTCTTTAGGACCTCTCAGTGATTTCCTAGGATGCTTCAGCAAAACCAAGATTTCCAGACCATGGCCTCACAGACCCATTTAGCATATCTGTTATAGTTCTGTTTACATTTCAAACTCAAGTTTTTCAACCCTAGGGACAGTCTTGCATTTTTTCCAACAACCATGACTTTGCCTTATTAAAAAACAAAACAGGGTTGGAGAGATGGCTCAGAGGTTAAGAGCACTGGCTGCTGTTCCAGAAGTCCCGAGTTCACCAGTCCAGCAACCACGTGGTGGCTCACAACCATCTATAATAGGATCTGATGGCCTCTTCTGGTGTGCAGGCATACATGCAGGCAGAACACTGTATACATAATAAAAACAAAACAAAACAAAAACCCCAAAATTAAAAACATTTAAATTGGGACTGAGGTTATGGTGCAATGGGTAAAATCTGAGCATGAGGACTGGAATTAGGGCCCCTAGAAGTGCTGAGTTGGGTGTGGAGGCCTAGTGAATCAGTAAGATCCTGGTTCTGGAGACACCTTACCTCAAAATTTAAGAGTGCAATGGGAACAGACACCTAACATCAGCCTCTGGCACTCTGTATGCAGTGCATGGGGCCTTCTCCCAGGCCTCCCCAAAGTATAAAAGGCGAAAGGTTCTCACCTGGTGCGTTCTTTGCTCTGTGCTGGCTCGACACATCACGCATGGGCAGCTCCTCCATGGAAAAGACACTATCTGTACTTTTTATTTTACATATGTATCATGTCCCTTGTTTTCTCCTTGTGCAGAGAAAGGAAATGAAAGTAACCTTCAGTTCAGCCTAAGCTATCTATTATCAGTCTTCAGACATCACACCCACATCTGAATCAGTCACCCAGTTACTCTGTTTATCTCCCTATACTCACATTTATGCATGGAAATCATACATTTCTGAATCCTTCCTAGTTTGTTTAATTTCATCTTTCCACCCAAGCACTATTATCTTTACTAGGATATGATCTCCAATAGAGTTGGGACAGATGTGTCTCCCTCAATGATATCTTCATAGTAGATGGGATAAATACCCAGACAATGCTTATTTTTATTTTACATGTGTGAGTATTTTAATATGTAATGCATATTAATACCTCATTTCATACTTAATGCATATGTGCATGTTCACCATGTGCACCCAGTGCCTACAGAGGCATGAGAAGAAGGCTATGGATGCCTTGGAACTGGAACTTTGGATGGATGCAAGCTGTCTTGTCAGTGTCTGGAATACAGCTCACGTCTGCTGGAAGTGCCTCAAGTGCTAACCACTGAGCCATCTCTCTAGCCCCTCAATACATTTTTTAGTTTAACAAGTAATCTCAATTATTGAATAATTTATCTTCCTGAGATACTTAAGTAAAAAAAAAAAATACTCAAGGGGTCAAATATCACCATCATGATATCTTTACAGTAGGAGATTCTGGGAACTAAACGGTTGCTCTGTTTTTATCTTTATATCACAGAAACGATCTTTTCTCATCTATTACTTTCAGTTGAAAAAGTTCATATTTTTTTTCTGAAGATTCATTTTCTCAAATTAGATTTTCCACATACTAATAGAAAAATAAATTCAATGATAAAACTTTCAAGGTTATCTGAGTGAAATGGAAATAAATTAACTCTATAGGAACAGCAAAAGCAGACTTCTCTAATATTGTATTGAGTCGAGACAATTTCAAATATTCCATTAAGTACGGGCCAAGCAGACTTGGTGTTTTAATAACTTCTGCGCCAATTTTTGAATTAGGTTCTTAGAGCTACTCTGAAAGGAAGGGACCAGAATCCCTTTTCAATCAGGTGCTACTTCTGTGTGGGTTTGTTGTTAGAATGTACTGTTTGGAACCGGGTCTCCCTGTGTGCCTTGGGCTGGCTTCAAACTTGTTTTACTCCTCCCTTAGCCTGCTGAATGCTAGGAGTTTTGAATGGTGTGTGTGTGTGAGAGTTTACTATTTTCAGTCAATGTTTAAATATTTAAATAAGACTCCCCAGGAATTCACAAAAGAGCAGAAATACGAACAACTCATTAACTCATGTGATGTACCTTTCTGTTGTTTGAGGGCTGCGAAGACGTACAAACATAGATGGCGAAATCCTTTTAGGGGATTTAGAGAGCCTTCCGAGTGGGCCATTTGCTATATAATAATATATGATGAAATACTCATGTGTGTGTATCACCTGAGGGAGAAATGAGGGGCAAAATTTATTTAAAGAATAAAATGCTTTCTTAGCCAAATAAGTGTATCTTGAATGGTGGAATTTTGGAAAACTAATATTGATGAAACAGATATTTGAGAAGTTTAGAGCATTTTCCCGGTGCTTATTTTGCCCATCATTGGGAGCTGTGAGGTACGCTTAGGTCCTAGTCATTTCCTGGCCCACCCATCTCACCACTTCTTGTTTTAACTCTGAGGTTAATGAAGAAACAGTAATAATTCTTCACATACTTTTGGTGGTTAACTAACTGACAAAATACCAGGCTAGACAGAAACACAGCTACCACAGGAAAAAAAAAAAAACAAAAAAACAAAAACAAAAAAAACAAAAAAACAAACAAACAAACAAAAAAAAACCAACCAAAAAAACAAAACAAAACAAAACAAAAACCAAAAAAAAAAAAAAAAACAGACCACTACCCATAAAACCCCCAAATTAATAAACTACAAGGAAGAGTTGGGAATGTCACTACATTTTGGTGTGTCTACATTCAGCGGTGAACAAAACTTGAAATTTTGTTTGGACCAGGAGAGAGAGAGAGAATGAGGGCAGGGAGGGGGGGAGAGAAAGACGAGGAAGAGGGAGGAGAGAGAGAGGGAGAGAGAGAGGGGAGAGGGAGAGGGAGAGGGGAGAGGGAGAGGGGAGAGGGAGAGGGAGAGGGAGAGGGAGAGGGAGAGGAGAGGGAGAGAGAGAGAGAGAGAGAGAGGAGAGAGAGAGGAGGGGGGATGAAGAGAGGAGGGCTAGGGGGACAGAGAAAGAAAACCACAGATGTAGAGGGAAATGCACTCTCGGATTTGAAAGTCCCCATATGCTGAAGGCTAGGACACAGTGAAAACAGAAATAGCTTGCTTTTCTCATTTATCTCAATTTATTAAGACCATCAACCTCCTGTGGTTTCATCCAGCAGGCCATTTGGAGAGCTGCTACTGTGTTTTGACCTGAGAAGCAGAGGGTACATCTTGTACTTTAGTGCAGTGTTTATTTTACTCGGTTGACAAACTGATAGAGTAGTTAGTGCTGGTTACTGTTCTGAGACCTTCATGCCTCCTTTAATCCCCAAGCATCCCATCATGTAGGTGGTAGATCAGCTCCAATCTTTCCAACTGGGAAACCAAGGCACAGAGGGCCTTGTACCAAGTCTCCCGCTGGATCTGAAGCCACACACGAATGTTGTCACTCAGCCCTTTGTTCATGCAAACATATTTGAGTTATGTTAAGGTAGTTCAAAAACATAGTTAAAAATTGAAATCCAAATGTGCACAAGTTATGAGGATTTTTTTTTCACTTATCAAGGAGAGAGTTTTACATGCTGTAAGAGCTAGATATGTTGTAAACAAATTGTAGCACACACTTCTTTCAGAATATTTTGGGTATCAGTTATTGTCATTTAAATTTGGTGAAATGGTCCACTTACTTGAGCTTATACCACGTTCCCCGCCCCATACCTAGCCTATGCAAATATATATCTCTTAAATTCTACCAGTTCTCTGTTCTACAGAAGGAAGTTGTTTGCCCCATAATTTGTTAAGTCCTACATGGTTACCAGCTGGGGCTCCTTGGAACAGTTTTATTTATTCTCTGCCATAGGACTATGAGAGGGTTATGTGTGTGGCTACGATAGGCATGAATGGTGGGTGTTGTGTTATTTTTTTATATGAGGGCTCATCTAGATTCTCTAAGAAAAGAGAATATAAGTGTACATAGCTTTGCATCTCTCTGCTGCTGTTCCAGAGGTAGGTATGTAGATACTTAATATTCTTCGTTAGATTAGAAAATTAACGCTTAGTTTCCATGTATCTGTATGTCATTTACCTATGGAGCCAGTCATTGTAACTTTACAGTTTATGAAGAGCTATGCATGTAACTCATAGCAGAATATTAAAATTTTAGTTTCTTTGAGCCACATTGCTTCACATATTGCTTTTGAGTCATTTCAACACTTCTGCGCATCTTCCAGAGGATTACCCTGGTAGTGTGTGCTGTGGGCTGCACTTTATAGATAGGGTTATAGATGACTCAACCCCATAGCCAAAATTTCACATTTGGAAATGCCTTATAAGTATAATATACTAGGACAAGGATGGCATTTTCCCCAGGAAAATATTTCCTCAAGTGACATTATCAAATTTCAAGGCAGAATAAATGCTTATTACAGCAGTGACCAAGAACTGCAAACGGATATTAGAAATGTTTATTTACCTTTTTTTTTTCATATGTGGTGACTTGTTTTTGCCTGTTACTGATAATGGAATCTTTTTTTTTTTTTGGTTTTTTGAGACAGGGTTTCTCTGTGTAGCTTTGCGCCTTTCCTGGAACTCACTTGGTAGCCCAGGCTGGCCTCGAACTCACAAAGATCCGCCTGCCTCTGCCTCCCGAGTGCTGGGATTAAAGGCGTGCGCCACCACCGCCCGGCTCTGATAATGGAATCTTAAAGTAGTTTTAGTCTGCATTTTCCTGGTGGTTGTGATGTTGAAACTTTTTAATATGTTTTATGCATGTCAATGCCATGTCATTACTGTGGCTCTGGAATAGAATTTGAAGTTAGACACAGTGATGCCTCCCTCCAGCATTGTTCTTTTTGTTCAGGATTGCTTGGGCCATCTATGGTCTTTTGTGCTTCCATATAAATTCTAAGATCATCTTTTCCCATTTTCATGAAGATTGGCTCAAAATTTTGATTAGGATTGCATTGAATCTGTAGATTACCTTTGATGGGATGGCCATGGTCCTTCCACAAGACCATAAGGTCTTTCCATCTTCTAGTGTTTTCCTTAATTTCTTTCTTTAGTATTTTAAAGTTTCCACGATAGAGGTCTTTTGTTTCTTTAGCATTTTTTTTAATATATGGCTGTTATGAGTAGGGTTGGTCCTCTGTTCTCTTCTTCACATGTCACTGGTATATGGGAAGGCTACTTTGTGCTAATATTGTTTTCTACCACTTTGCTGAAAGTGCTTATCATAATTCTCAGAGTTTTATGATGGAGCCTTGTGGCCTCTTATGTATGGAATCATATTATCTGGAATTAGGGGAACTTCAACTTCTTGTCTTCATGGTTGTGTCCTTTATATTACCTTTCCTGTCTCATTGAATCTGTAAAGATTTCATATACTGCACTAATTAGGAGCAGAGAGAGTAGACACTTGTTTTGTTTCTAGTTTTAGTGGGATCAAAACACTTTAATTTTTTTCTTCATTAGTGTTTGATGGCTGTAGGTTTGTCGTATAGTCTTTAGTATGTTGAAATATGTGCTCACTATCCCTACCTTTCGGTGTTTTTATTAGGACGACAGGTTGGATTTTTGTCCCAGTTTTTTTGCATTCACTGTGAGATCACATGATCTTTTCATTAATGGACTCAGAGAAAAACTAAAAAAAAAAAAAAAAACAAAACCAAACAAAAAACCCCCTTACATTCAGACATCAATATAGGCACATATATTTTTTGTTGTTGTTAAAAAATTAGCTAGGTTATAATTTACCATGTTATTTTTTTTTTTCTGCTCAAGAAGCAGTTTAACACTTTTTTTGCACACTTTTGTTGTTTGTTGCTATGGGATATAGTTTTCTCTGCCACAGCAGAAAATTATAAACTGATATTTCAGAGGACTAAAGGGATGAATGTGTCTACAAAGTATCCAAGTTGTAAATTGAAAGAGAATTACCAAGAGACAAGCATGACTTTCTCTAATATTGTATTACTGTAATCTCAAGTCTTTTTCCCAACATGGCAAAGCTTATTTAACTGATTTTTGAGGCCTTCCCTGAGAGGAATGGTCAGTATCTGGGAAGACAGAAGCAACTGGCCAGAGGAGCTGGCTGTGGCTACTGCTATCAAGGGAGTCTAGACATAGCAACAGGTCAAGAAGATCTTAGCATGTTTGCAGAAAGTAATGTGGGAAGCCTTTCTTGGATCCTAGATCTCACTTTCAGGACTGTACTTAAAAAATTCTTAAAGAAAAACAACTTCATTGCCACAGGAACTGAAGGTACTAGGCAATGAGAGACAAAGACACATGATCATGTTCTGATCTACTATAAGAAAATGAAAGTCTTTTTCTTAGAATTAAGTGGGAGTCAAAATAAATAGTCCTGAACTGAGCAATTTAGACTTCTCATGCTTTTCCCAAGTAAAGGAAAGATTCGTCTCTGATTTGTGTATAAATAAGATTCAATGACATAGTTTATTTGAGTTATATAGATATAGAGGCTGAAATCAAAAAGTGTATTTCCTTGCCAAATCTTTCTCTTCTTTCACCTATCTTACATCATCACCAGAATGTAGGATTATTATTCCAGTGGTACAGCAAGCCTCGTGATACATGTTTTATGTAAAGCTTTTCTTAAAATATAGGTTTTCCTTTGTTAAGGAAAATATGAGCTAGAGAGATTGCTCAGCAGTTAAGAGTACTGACTGGCTGCTCTTCCAGGGGTCCTGAGTTCAATTCCCAGCCACCACATGGTGGCTCACAACCATCTATAGTGGGATCTGATACCCTCTTCTGGCATAAAATCATACAAGCAGATAAAGCACTCATATACATAAAATAAATAAATAAATCTTTAAAAAACTTGAAAAAAAAAGAAAATATGATGTCTAACAAAATAACCAATAAACACTCTTTACACCAGCAATTCCATTGCTGGCCACAGGAAGCAGATATACAGGCACAGACACTTTTCATGTAAATGTATGATGATACATATAACATTTTATTCCCCTGAATGGGAGTCCAAGAAACTATTAAAAAGGGTGGTTTACCAGGAGAGACGACATACAGTTCAGTTTTTACCAACCTTGATCAGGTTCTGTTATCTGGAGAGTAGATAATCCACCCCCAGCTCAACAGCTGTCGACACAGTTCCTTTTCCTCCTGTGTAGCCCACATCTTCTTCTCATTCTGTATGTAGATGTGGACACACACACACACACACACACACACACACACACATATTCAAACTTTCATTTTTGTTAGTTTTCTCCTGGTAAGGAAAACTTTTTTTTCCTTTTTCTTTTTGATAAAACAAGCCTATGGAAAATTGTATCAAGCCATTTCCATTAATAAAGCATTGAATCACCAGCCTGTTATTTTTTTGGTGTCTTTGCCCCCCCCCAAAGACACAACTACTCAGTTGTCTTCTAAACTGCCAGTTGGCATGGACCCAGGTTGAGTATATTGTCTTTAAAAACTGTAAGAAAAAGAATAGATGCATTTTAAAGTGTGTGACATGCTTTCTAGTTAATTTGTTTTGTAAAGTTTTTTATCTGAGCTTCTAGTCATGACCTTAATACATCTTATAAAAATAGATAAAGAAACCGAGACTAAAGCAGCTGCATCCATATTTTTGGTAAATGTTTGTTCACATAGAAAATAGCTGTTTCTGCCCCCAAGTCTCAGACGCCAAGCTGATACTAGTAATTTAGAGCCATTATCAGACAAAAATGTCCCTTACCATGACTGGTTTGCTCCAACCAGCATGTCTTCTCAGTTCTGTATTCGAAGAGGCTGAGCTCTGCTCCAAGGAGGGGGTAATTTGGCCTCGGTTGTAGATGCACATGCGGGCATTACCGTACATGACCTCTCTTCCTGGGGACAATAACACAGCTGGGCTGCCAATTGGGCTGAGGAGAGTGACGTCAGGTTTGTTTTTGCTGCCAGCAATCCTGAGAGGCCAGAGCAAGTTTGCTTTGGGTCGGGAGAGACAGGATCCTAATGGGTATTTTGCTGCTATACAGCAGCTCTTGCTTGGTACAGATCTCAGAGTGCTTTGGTAAGCATAGACTAAGCCTCATATGGCATTCCCAATGAGTGTGCTCTTCAGACGCTCGGGAATTTCTGTGTACAGTGCCATGGGGAGCTGGATGATTGGACTGTGGTTAAATGATAGAGTTGACTACAAAACAAATAGCATGGCATTCCCTTTTCTAGCTCTGGTACTATCTTTGAGATGGAGAGGAGCACCCCCTCACTGATGTAATATTACATTAAGCTACTTGAGAACATGCATGGACTGTAGATGTAACCAACCGTCTTATTAAATAAGAAACACAGAACCAATGCAAAGAAGAAAGCCAAGAGGTCAGAACTAAGAGCCTTACCCTGCAGCTAGCTTCTTAAGCCAAGAGACCTCTCCGAAAGGGAGCTACTTCCTGTGTGTTTGTCTTTATATAGTCTTTCTGTTCTGCCTTCTCATTGGTTGTAAACCCAAACACGTGACTGCCTCGTCACTGCCTGTTAAGTACAGCCCTCCAGGTCTTAAAGGCGTGTGTCTCCAATGCTGACTGTATCCCTGAACACACAGAAACTTACCTAGCTCTGCCTACCAAGTGCTGGGATTACACCACTACCACCACACTCTTGCTATGGCTTTAATAGCTCTGACCCCCAGGCAACTTTATTTATTAACATACAATTAAAATCACATTTCAGTACAAATAAAATACCACCATACATGGACACTTCTGAATTTTTTTTTTTTTTTTTTTTTTTTGGTCTAGAGTCTTCTTTCACGGAGACCATGCTAATTGTTTGTGTTGCTTATTCTCTTTATGTCTTTCCCCCTCCATGCAATCAACATTGCAGACATTAAATAGGCCCTACCATGAAATAACAGCAGTCCTTCTTAGGAATAGTAGACACCGTTCATGCACATTGCTTGCCACGAAGGTCTCATTATTCTCCACTAACACCTATTTTTATTTTTCAGTACCATAAAAGTTTGAAAAGAAAACTCTGTCATTTGCTGCACCCTATTATTTCAGCAGCATGTAAGAGGAGGATGATCATAAGGTCAAGGCCAACCTTGGCTGCATGATGAACTTGAGGCTAGCCTGGGCTACAACAATAAACTTGAGGCCAGAATGGGCTATAGAGTAGACCAGGCCTAGAAACAAAGTTTTTGAAGTAAATGTTTGCTTTCATACTTTGTATGTGGCCTTTTAGAATATGTTTTTGTTTTTGTTTTCCCATTTATAGGGCATTTTTTTCCCTTTGGCATAGAAGAAATGGATTTGGGCTGATGGTTCTTTTTTTAATTTAGATTTATTATTTGTTTATTTAGTTTTATGTGGGCGTATATTTGCAGGTGTGTGTACCGGTGCACTGGTGTGGAGGTCACCTTCTGGTGTTGTGACTCAGGGGACAGCTATGTTGTTCTTTTGAGACAGGATCTTCCATTGGGACCTGAAGTTTGTGTCTTAGGCTGGCTTGACTGGCTGGTCAGCAGGCCACAGGTACCTGCCTGTCTCACCTCTCCGGCACTGGGATTTCAGGTGTGGGCTGCCATGCTCAGCTTCGACACAGGGGCAGGGGATGACAGCCAATTCCTCGTGTTTGAATGGCAAGCATTTTGCCCCTTCTCTCTCTCCCCAGCCATTTTTGCCTTCTTTTTTTAACAATTTTAAATTTCGATCATTGCAGGTGAAAATTTGCAAGGCATACAAATAATTTACGGACCGACATAAAAGCACAAAAGGAATGATATTTCTGTGTTAGAGCTGGACTGGCAAGGCAGCCCTCTCGGATATCCCCAAACAAGTAACTGTAAATATTGCCAATTTGTAAATGTCCAGATGGTTTTAAATGTTCACGTACTATTGGCAACTTTGGAAAGAACTTTTTTTTTTTTTTTTTTTTTTTAAGATTTATTTATTTATTATGTATACAGAAGAAGGCGCCAGATGTCATTACAGATGGTTGTGAGCCACCATGTGGTTGCTGGGAATTGAACTCAGGACCTCTGGAAGAGCAGTCGGTGCTCTTAACCTCTGAGCCATCTCTCCAGCCCCTGGAAAGAACTTTTGACATATTTGACATTCTATAATCAAACCGTGTTACAGAGAAGTGACGAGCTTACCAGTTTGGAAACAATTTCAGGTCATCGCTCCTTCAAAGTCCAGTGAGAATCAACAGATGCACGCCGTGTGAGAGGCCAGCTGTGAGTGGTTTTCATAGTGAGCACGTGAGAGGCCAGATGTGGGTGGTTTTCATCGTGAGCACATGAGAGAGAGACCAGCTGTGGGTGGTTTTCATCGTGAGCAGTTCCCATGCCTCTCTTTACCAAGAGTTTTTTTTTTTTTTTTCCTAGTGCAGTTTCACTTTGGCGCTCTAAAATACTGTCCAACAAATTGAAGCAGTTTATAAATATGTCGTCTCCAATGTAGGCTGAGAAATGCCATATTTATTAGGAAAGGTTAACAGTTTTGTTAGATTTCCCTTTGAACAAATGAAGCTTTCTATTGGGGAAAAATTTGAGCATTCGCCTTTTCTGATCTCTGATTTCTGTATCATAATGCTATTTAGGTTTTATAAGCACAAGGATTATCACATTATCCCCTTCTCTTTGTACCCTCTATAAAATATTGACCTAAAGTTGTCTGTTACATTTATCCCAATTTTCAATTGAATCTGAAATATGAAACCATAATCTAAAATGTAAAACATAATGTAATTATATATCCCTTATATTACAGCTTTTTAAAATTGTACCTAAAAATCCATTTGTGCTATTTCCTGTTTATATTGAGTAGGTATGCCATTTAAGTAGACCAGGCTATCCTAAGATTAGTGCATATCTTGGTCCCCAAGGAAAAAAATCAATTGAAAGTAGCCTGTCTACTTCTCCTATTTCTATAGATGGATACCTTAGGAAATTTAATATTTATAGAATTCATAAGATCTCTCCAAAAGGGAAACACAAGGATTCTAATGGACAGACTAAAGCACATCACACAGAATGACACAAGGAAATATCATCTTCAGTGTTTCGCCCTCTCTGATTATCTCATTTGGGTTCTTACTCAGACATAAATCAGCTGGTAAGATGCAGCTGCCATCCGAAGGAATATTTATTGGGAAGGAAGTCCTGAGAAACAGGAGGGTATTATATAAAATGGCACTTAGAAAACGTGTGAGTTAAGCACTTACAACCATCCCCCCTCAAAAAGAACAAGAACCCAAATATTAAAAAGGATTAAGGAATATCGTATACACAGTTTTTAAGGTAGATATATAGTCAGCCAAGTTTTGATTCATTATTAAGGATAAAGTTATACAAGTCCTTTAGTTTGCTACAAACGACTGTGAATTGAAGAGAATGGCTTACAGATGTGAGGTGGATTTTCCTGTTGAGTCTTGTAGAAGTTTAATTTCTGATACTCATTGGTGATGTTCTCTGCTGGTCCACTGCTGCCTTGTTTGTGTGGCATGATCCTGAATCCTTATTAATTCTAAGACTTCTTTGGGACTGTAAATATTTTACTCCTACTCCAGGTTTCATAAGCTTAAATATACATGTATTCCTACACATGTGGAAGCCCAATGCTTTCTCCTGGATATGCATCTGAAGGTGAATAAGCAAACAAACATGAATTTTGAAAAACTTCCCCATTATAACATGCAGCATCTATTTTATAAGCATAAGCCACACCTGGAGTTTAGCATACACAGAGGGATGACATGATTTTGTGAATAAGTTTGAATCTTAGGATATTTTATTCTGGATTTTAGTATCTGATTGTATAAATACATAAAATTACATGGTCAACTCTACTTTTCACAATCTAGTGTTGTGTGTTGGATTAACTGTATAAATCCTCCTTCCTAACAGATGTTTAAGCCCTAAATTGGCAAGGCAAAGGTGGAGGCTGGAATCATACTGCTGGAGTACTTTTCCATTTTCCGTTTTTGAAAACGTTTTAATTGAGCGCATCCATTTCTCTGCATTTGCTCTTGCCAGGTCTGTACATTTGGGGACTGCTGACGGCCCCTGCTGTTTAGTAGCTGTGGCAAAGGAACATTATGTAGAGGCAGAAGATGGATTTGTGTTTTCAAAATTGCTTGTGTGAGTGAGACAGAATTTGAGGATATCTAGGGTCAAGTGGTTTTACGATATGCTTTATTATATATTTTTTTCCAATAGATATCTAAGAGTAAGGATTCCTCAACCCCATTTTTACCCTCTGATAAGTAAATGAGGAACTTATAACTAATTGGATGAAGAATCATGACCCTAAGTGTAAATGTTAGTACTATTTGTGAGATTACTGACACAGTCCTTCTGTGGAACTGGGTAAGAACAAACTGAGAGGTTTGTTATGGCGGCACTGCCATTTAGTATAGAAAAGGCAAAAAAAAAAAAAATCTTTTCCCTACATATTGTTAAATATAGTATGTAAGTATTGTCACAATAGTTAATACACACAAATCTATCTATCTATCTATCTATCTATCTATCTATCTATCATCTACCTACCTATCTATCATCTATCTATGTATCTATCTATCTACCTGTCAATCTAATCATCTAATCATTTTTTTTTTTTTAGATGAGTCTTACTCTGTAGCTCAGGATGACCTAGAATTTGTGAAATATCTCAGTGTGGTTGTGGTGCACGCCTTTAATCCCAGCATTTGGGAGGCAAAGGAATTGAACCTCTCCGAGTTCGAGGCCAGTCTGGTCTGCAGCATGAGTCCCAGTACAGTCAGAGCTACACAGAGAAATATCTCTTGCACCAGTGCTCAAGTGCTAAGACTGTAGGTGTGAGTCATCATACCCTGATTATATTTTATGTTTAATTGACTATAGGAATTGTACCTATTTTATGAGATACAGTATGAAATTTCAATACACATTTACAGTGCATGATGATTAGAACTGAGAAAGGGGTACACATCCCCACCTCACCTTATCTTTGTGTGTGTGTGTGTGTGTGTGTGTGTGTGTGTGTGTGTGTGTATGTGTTGGGAAAATTCATAATCCTTTTACTAGCTCTATTGAAATGTTCAGTTAATTCTAATGGAGTTTTTAAAAATGACTTTTATTATCAAGCATGAATAGAGTGCTTTTATATGGCAATATTCTAATAGATTTACTAACATTAACTTACTGCTGTTGAATTATTATAATGCTCATTAGAAATTAACAGCACATAATGACTTTAAACAAAACCAAATGATTTGCTAGAAATTAGTCAATAGATTACTTTTTGAGGGCTTATTTTATTTTTTAAAGTTATGTGTATCACGTGTTTCCGTGTGGGGATTGGAGCTGAGCACATGAGTATAGGTGTTGAGGCGGCCTAGGAGTCATCCCCCTGGAGCTCACAGGCAGTAGTGAGTCACCCTGTGTGGGTGCTGGAAATCGAACTCAGTTCTCTGGCAAGAGTAACACACATTTTTTTTTTTAACTGCTGGGCCCACCTCTGCAGCCTCCAGCAGATAACTTTTAGTGCAGCTTTTAATGGACCTGTAAGTGGTTATTGTATATGGCAGAAATAAAGGACTAAGTACAGTCCCTCAAGCTTATAGAACCCTCTGTAGAGGCTTAGATGGCAGGCAGCATTATTATGCTCAGGGTATTTCAAAGGCTGGAGCCAGATATTTACAAAGCTCAGAGCAAGGTTGCCAGGGAACTGCTGACAGACTTCCTGTCTACTTTTAGACACCGTTTTGATGATGCTCAGACAGACAGTCTCTGCCAGGTGCCGCTGCTGCAGTTCGCTGCAGCCACTGCTGTAGACACACTGGCCTGGGTCTCCTTTCTGAAGATGGGTCCTGGTGCCTCTGTTCATCAGACTCTCGATCTTCAGCCACAGCAGAAGCAAGCAAGCGAGGTGCAGTGGTGGGGCCGCTTCTCCAAGGATGGGGTATCACTTGGAGACGCTTCTTGCCTGATTCTGGTTACATGGCTCCTTCTGGTCCACCTAACCATGGATTAATAATTCATTACACTTTCTCCCCTTACAGAAAGTGAGAGACATCACTGCTGTAGTTTGCTATTCACTCTCCGCTTCTTTGGGCAATCTGGCTTTTATGCTTCTTTGCTCTGTTAGGAAGACATCTCTGTTCTCATCTTTGGAAGATTTCCTGTGCTGCGATTATGCATTTGGTATCATCTTCAGTGTTGAAGAAGCGTATGCTACCCTATATTTAAGGGACTTTTCTTAAGAGGATTTTTCCTTGATTTTGTTTGCTATAAGAACACTTGCTGAAAATATGATCAAAAGGTTGCAAAAGGCAGTCAGTTATAACTGCTTCTGTCTCTGTCTCTACCCATGCATGTTTCCAGAGCTTCTCAGTGTTGTTGGTAATTAGACCATTGTTATCTCCGTTTCTCTGCTTTCTGCATTCTACTGTTTATCTGCTTCTCTTCCTAGAAAGTTCTTTCCCAAGGAGTAATTAAATTTCTAAAAATTCAAATTACATAGAAATTCAATTAAACATGCAGTACAACCATGGTTTATTTCCTAGAAACAGGGATAAATAAAGAGTGATGGTGGCTCAGTCCTTGTTCTTTTATGTGCTCTAGCCTTGGAATCAAACACTAAAGACATTATATTGGTAAGAGAGGATTTAATAGCATTATAGAAAAATAGACAGTTAAAAGTTCAGAAGGGATCTGAGTGGAGTCTCCATGGTCAGAAGGCAAGAGTTACAATTATCTTTTCTACAAAGCTTGGTAGTATGGATATTAGAACAATCTGAAGATGTTCTCTCTCTCTCTCTCTCTCTCTCTCTCTCTCTCTCTCTCTCTCTCTCTGGAAAGAGGTGTGTTGTGGTCTGGCTCAGTGGTTAAAGGTGCTTGCCACCAAGCCTGATGACCAAAGTCCAATCCCTGCATTCTATGTGGTAGGACGAAACCTCTTCTGATCTTCACACATGTGCTGTGGCACATGAGTTGAAGAGTGTAATATAAAAATATACAACAGGCGGTTGGCATGACCCAAGGCAGGGGAAAATCTGATTTCTTCTTGTATCATTTGTGTTACGTCGGAGAAGTGAGGGTACCTGGCATCATTTAGCGTCACCATTGCTGTATTTCCTGCTGTCTGTGTGGTCACATTACGAAACACAAGCCTGTAGGGTCACCCAGGTCAGTAAATTTTATCATTTATTTTTTTGTTTTCTATCCATAGACTTACCTTCCTTTTGGGTTTTAAGCCCTAACCCTTCTCATCATTCCCTGGGAACCCATCACCTCCAAAGAAACCTCGGAGAACATGTATCCCTTCCCTTTCCCCATTTACTAAGAGATTGCTGTCTCTGCCATGTTTTACAGAGGAGTCTGGCCATGTCCCCATGCTCTCAACATCATGGATTTCTCTGGTGGTAGCACATTTGCTTATGCTTTGCCTCTCATACTGTTCCCCTGGGTGAGTCTCCATCCTGTAAACTTTCTCCTTTGCAAACTGTCATTTTCGACGGTCCCATCCTCTATTCAGAGTCAAGCCTACCTCAACCATGACAAGAAACCAGAAGACTGAAATGATGATGATACCTTAGTTTAAGGTTGCTGTTAATTTAGCTTATTGCCAAGTTGTAAAGCAATGTACATGGATCTATGCTAGACTGAGGGTAAAACCGAGTAAGGCTGGTTTACCAAGCTCCTGTTATCCTTTTGATAAGTTTCTGATGTTTGGTGGACAATGTAATAAAATAAGCAGGGATTTAATAACCAACTGGATCCAATTTCCCCAGAACTTCAGTCTCTGCTTTTGTTTTTATGGTTGTCTGAGAAAGTGGCTGTGTTGTTTTTTATGAGGAAGCTCCCATTGCACTACACTATTATATGCCTCTGCTTCAGGTTTCACTCATCCTGGTGTCTACTTGCGAGGGACTCACCATACCCACCCGAGCCTCTTTTTGCGGCTCCAACTCTCATTCTCATTAGCACGTCTGAGGCTTCTGTGGGTATGAAATTGGCTAGTGGATTTCCCCATTCATCCAGGCATCAGAGTCATTCCTTTGACTCTGAGGACCATTGTCACCAACCATCTGGTCTCAGAGCAGTTTCTCAAGTACTGTCCCCAGTATCCTTGTGTCATTGGGCAGCTGGAATGTCACAGGTGCGAGAGTCTATGCTTCAGAAATGCTCACAGCCCCGACCTGCTGTTGATGAGCGTGCAGCCCTGGGGAGGTCATGTAGCTTTACTCATCCGTCGTTTCTTTGTCTCTGTAAGTATCAATGAAGTGGAATGGTGTACGTAAATTTCTAAGCACAGTGTACAGAAGTGTTCAATGTGCCGTTTCAGGCTTCTTAATGTGGCTCTGGAATCTTAAGTTCTTCCAGTACATGACTTCTAGCTTTTGTTGGCTCCCAGCACTATTTATTCTACAAATTCATCTAAAGTGTCAATCTCCTGATTCTTTCATTCTTTCAACCCTCGTGTAACTCTCTCTATTTTTTCCTTGAGCACTTGTGTTTTCATGGGTCAGTGCTTCCTCACATGTGGCTGCCTCTGTTTCTTTGTTCTGTGTCACCAGCTATGTAAGCATTCACTTTCAATCACTCCAGCCATTTGCCTTTCGTCTTCCTCTCTTTTGTGTTGGCACATCTACAAATTAGTTTTCTGTGTCCTTAGGCAGAACATTGCTCCCCCTCTAAATATATAGATATAGGTAGATTGTGTGTGTAGTTTGTGTCCTTGATAAGCTTTTTCCATTATTTCCAAGCCTCCACAAACCACTTAACTTCCAAACTCAAATCCCTCTCCTTACTTTGAGTTGATGATAATCTTACCTAAAATATTACAAGAAAGAACTGTCACTATTATGAATATGCACAACTCCCTATCTCCTTGTACACAACTCCCTGTCTCCTTGTACATGTATGTATATTCATATATAATAGCCATGATTAACCTTTTCCCTTTCATCTCCCCTGGAAACAATATATATTTTTATATAGCATTGCATGTTTTCCTAGGGATGGTAGTATTGCCAACATACTATCTCTAGTGTGTCAGAAAAGGCCTTCTAGAGTATTCCATGTAAAGGTAAGGCATTCAGCAGGAAGGTATATGAGAACAGAGTTTTCAGAATTTTGATTATAGTTGTTAATGAAGAAGGGAAAAGGAGTGAGAAACGGTATCCCCAGTATTGGAAGTGTGACCAAAGAATAAAAAGTTGTTTCTTTAATTTAGAAATAATTTGGTGTTCTGTCATACCTACTTTCCCTATTTTTATCTTTGTCCCAACCTTGATTTAATTCTCTATCTTTGGTAATTACTTTCCAGAATAAGCCAACACTTCAATAGTTTATAAGACTCAGTTAGAAGAAGAGATGGTATCCAATGTCCATCATTAGCACTGATTCCATTGTATGGAGGGCTGCTATTGGAGATTACCCACCAGGCCTTCACCATCTTCTATAAGGCAGGGCTCCAAACCCAGCCTGCAATCCAAGCTCAGATGACAGGGTTGTACCCCCTGTTACTTCCCATGTCTGTATTAAACATAACCATACTAAAACAGATTAGTTAAGAAAAGCTTCCAACATAAGCCACACAATGAATTATTAATAGGTATGTCTAACAACTACCGAGGTCTTTGGCATTGGATTTATGTCTTCGGCCTTGTTACTCTTGTCTGAACCTTTCTGCTTATTCTAGAAGGTTTATTTAGTATTAAACTTTTGAAATTTGAAATTGTGTTCTAAAATCCCTATTCTCTTTTCTTTGATGATTCCTTCTGTGAATCCTTCCATTATTTCCTCATAGACAGACTTTGCCCATATGGTGTCAGCAACTGCAATCTTTGAATCATTAGGAGTGTGGGGTATGTCCCCTAAGTTCCCTCATAGTGAAGCCTTTTCACTATCCACATTAAAAGTGGATTTAGTCATAAAGAACCTCATCAACAAAGATAAAGAGCTTGGGTGTCCTCTGATTGATGGGGAACAGCTACTGAGGCTGTAAGACTCTGTTCTGAGAGAACATGTAGATACATGTGTGGAGGCTTGCTTCAAGGTTGAGTGATCTGGGCCACCTCATGGCTTTCTCTACAGACTCAGGCCTCTGTAAAAACTGGCATTGAGCATTGTCTTCATCTTTGTTTCTCTAGGACCAGACATGGCTCATGTGATGGTAAAGGGGCCAAGTTGTCCTCCCTTTACTCAAGGAGACATTAAAGTGTGTTGTCAGGGAAGCTCATGTTATTGCCATTCATTCTTTCATCCATTCTAAGCAGAAGCATTGTTTTTCTGCCCCATGGAAATCCATTGGTTCCTCACACTTTTGAGAATTGTCAGAGAGAATAAAATGTGGGTAGAAGTCATTGCTGTTCTATTGCTAAGTGGACATATGGAAGGCCACATGGCAGACCAAAGTCACAACCAGTTTGGAAAATGAAGCATCTTGAAAATATTTTAGAAATAACAAAGATTGCATTTAAGAGATGGTGTTTAAATTCCAGAATGATAAAGAGAACCAGGTATTGTAAGAAGTTCAGACTAGCAGAGACATTGGCATCTAAAGCCTTGAAGACCAGAGGTCTTCAAGCACAGGTCATGCTCAGGTGATTTGCTTGTTGAAATACAAACATTGGAGGCATGAATGACCTTCTGAATTACTACCTCTGGGATTTAAGGCCTAGATTAGGAATTGTAGGCAATATCCCCTCATAGTGATGGTTATGTACCACCAGACAAAGCATTCTGATACCATCGGCCAAGATGGGAAGGCTTCTTTACTGGCTCATGTAGGTGGACCTTTTTGTCGGGACCACTGGCTCCCCAGTAATGACACAGAGACTTATTATTAATTATAAATATTTGGCCCATAGCTTAGGCTTGTTACTAACTAGCTCTTACAACTTAAATTAACCCATATTTCTTATCTATGCTCTACCACGTGGCGGTACCTTTTTTCAGCACAGCATGTTGTTCATCTTGCATCTCCCCATGTCTTCTGGCAACTCCACCCTTCTTCATCCCAGCGAGCTCCCTCCCTCTCTACAAATCCCACCTAACCTCTTTTTTTGCCTAGTTATTGGCCATGTAGCTCTTTATTAAACCAATGAGAACAACAAATCTTCACAGTGTACAAAAGCAATTGTTCCACAACAGGCTTATTTTAAGAAGATGTTGAAGGTGACATTAGAACCTCATCAACCCATAATAATAGTCGCGTGTATGTGTATGTTTATGTACATATGCATGCTTGTGTGCACTTAAAGTTAATACCTCATGCATTTTCTGTAGTTCAAATCTCAGACCACAAGGAGGTAAAGAATCAAGAAATGGTCTGACTTTATAGATCATAAATTTTGTAGTACACTTTTATTTGAGTCATGGCTAAAACTTTTACTATTTAAGATTAAAATTTTATGAGTATATGTGTGTGCTTAAATGTGGTCAGAAATGGGCACCATATCCCCTGAAACTGGAGTTACAGATGATTGTGAACTCTCATGTGAGCGATGGGACCCAAACCCAGGTCGTCTGCAAAAGCAGCAAGTGTTCTCAATTACTGAAACATCTCAGTATCTCTCTGGGTCCCCTGGATAACTTTTGCAGTTACCACTCACTTTTCAGAATAAGATGATGACAACCAGAAATCACCACTTACAGATGATGTAACTCTTGCCTGGCCTGAGTTTGGCAGGCATCTGATTTATTAGTTAGTGGCTGGTGGTGGGTAACCATCAGTGAGAGCTAACGTGTAGATGGGTCTGGGTCTGCACCAGGGCATTTTCACTGTCACAGTATCTGTAGCTTCACTCAGTGCCTTCCTTTCTACTCTGTCTCCACAAGGGTGGGAAGGAGGGGAGGGTCCGAGAGAGCTGTAATGGTTAATACGTAAGTCCAACTGTTCTCTCACTAGAAAATCCTAATCTTGAAAGTTCTCACTGCTATGACACCAAAGGTTCAGTTCTCCATTTTTTTCTGTACTTCAAGTTTTTTTTATTAATATGGAGAAAACCCTTTGTAATTTGATTACATATTTAATTGAAGGTTGTATTTTATTTAACCCACAGCATTTTTAAAAACATGGTGTGCTGGTTAGTTTCTGTCAACTGAACACCTCAGTTGAGGGATTGCCCCTGTCAAATCGACCTGTAGTCATCCTTGTGGGGCATTGTTCTGATTAATGATTGGTGGTGCAGGTGGTCCTGGGGTGTATGAGAAAGCAGGCTGAGAAAGCCATAGGTAGCAATCCAAGAAGCAGCACTCTTTCATGACTTCTGCTCTAGTTCCTAGTTCCTGCCTCTACTTCCCCACTTTCAGTTGCTGCCTCGACTTACTTCTATGATGGACTACAAGTGTAAGTCAGATAAACCCATTTATTACTGAAGTTGGGTTTGTCAATGTTATATCATAGCAACAGGGATGAAAACTAGGATACATGGCTAATTATGACATCAGCGTTTTTGATTGTTTCTAGCTACCTCGTCGAGCCACTGCTACAGCTGAGAAACTTTTGAACCTAAATCAGGGTATAAATTAAATTTAGCAAGCCAAGTGTCCACATTTGAAACCAAATGGTTAATGTTCCAAGGCATTTGGAATAAGGCAAACATATCTGATGAGTTTTCTTATTTAATTAAAATGTTTCCATTGAAAAAGTTTAATTTTTGTTATTACAAACTATTGACATGGCATAGTAGAGAAGAAAGTGCTGTAAGGAGATTAATATGATGTGTCACAGCCCCTTCCCTCACAAGGGTGGTAGTCTAGAGAAGACAGAGTGCTTCTTATCACAGAGTTTCAAGTGAGCAAGCAGTCTAATGTCCACAGTGGTTCCCCCTCTCTATTTGCAGTCTTTTTTAATTGATATGATCAGATGCATCTTTAAATTAATGGACATTTTAAGTTTAATGTTTTTTTCTCATGAGAATCCAATCTAATATGTATTAGTTTTCTAACTTTCTGTGTTTAGAAAGAGAAGGGAAGAATCTTTAGCTAAGTGTAGTTATTTTTGCCAAGAAAAGAATAATTCTTTTTTGTTACTTAAAAAAATATTTAAATGCTTGAGACATTTAAAAATTTAAATACCTTTCCTGCACACAAATACACCTTTGTTTTATTTGTTTTGGGGGAGGGGGAGAAGAGGAGAGTAGATGAGAGAGAGAGGAGATGAAAGAGAGGAGAGGAGACGAAAGAGAGGAGAGGAGATGAGAGAGAAGAGAAGATGAGATAGAGAGGAGAGGAGATGAGAGAGAGAGGAGAGGAGATGAGAGAGAGAGGAGAGGAGTTGAGAGAGAGAGGAGAGGAGATGGGAGGGGGAGAAGAGATGAGAGGCGGGGGAGAGAGCAATACCAGTAAGAGCATGAAGCTAGGTGGGTGGGGAGGTGGGGAAGATACAGAAGGAGTTGAGGGAATTGAAACATGATCAAAATATGCTGCATACAACACATTTTAAATAAAAAAGTAGATCTTTAAAAAAGTGGTAGTAGTGGTACTGGAGGGATGGTTCAACAGTTGAGTACTGGCTGCTCACACAGAGGACCAGAGTTTGATCCCCAGCACCCAGGCAGGGTGGCTCATATCCACCTATAGCTTTAGCTCTATGAATCTGATGTTCTTTCCTGGCCTCAGTGGGCATATGCACACACACACACACACACACACAAATCTTAAAACATTTTGAATATCATAAGTGCTTGAGAAGTTTAAGAATCTCCTCCCCTTTCAAACATGTATTTATCTATGAAAGATTACATTTTGTTCAGGGCATGTATTTATTTGTATGGTGAACATCTTCTGGCTTAAGCGTTACTCACAGAATATTGATTTTTTTTTTTTTTTTTTTTTTTTTTTTTTTTTTTTTTTTTTTTTTTTTTTTTTTTACTGATTTAACATCTAACCCTTTGCCATGTTAGTACTGAAGAAGAATTTCAAGAAGTTGAGCCTCTGGTTATTAGAACATGCCGAGGGGGCTAAGCTGCTAAAGAAAAAGGAAGGAAGTGTTTCTGCAGGACGAAAGCATAGCTTTTGACAGTGCAGCATGCAAGGTCTTGTGGTGGATAAGTTTGAAATGGTTACTAATTTCATTAACCTGGGGAAATGTTTTCTGGTGAGTCTAAAGAATGGGAAAGAATCACCTCACTTTGAATTATTGTTCTGCATTTGGAAGACATAGCAACGAGATAAATTGCCTTGGAAAATAAGAACAGAACAGCTTTCTGGAGAGGACTGACTTTAGAAAAAGAATGCATTCCTCATGAATCACCCTGTTTTCTTCATCTGACGTAAATGTTAAGCATATATCAGTGTGTTTCCTACATCTTGAGAGTACTATACAGATTTTAAAATCAATTCCTTCTCTGCCAGTTATTTAAGGATAATCCATATGGTGAGACATCTATGCAAACCTCCACGCCTGCTATATGTATCACAGACAAAAATAGACCTTACCAAGATCACTGCATAGTGTGTTAGGAGAAGCTTCCTGGTTGATTTACCTCATAACTTTCTCAGGTAGGCTCCCACACTCTGTATTTCTGTGTACAGGACCCATAGGAGGATTAAGATGTGATCAGAATTGGTTCTGTAGGACCAGTTAGAAAGCATTTCTGTAATCAGAGTGAGAGATTACGTTGACTCAGATTCACTTTTGGGAAGTGATTGAAAAGCTTAAAGAGGTTTGTATTACTTTATTCTCTCTCTCTATATATATATATCTCTCTCTCTCCACGAATGCACACACATTTTATAAGCTTATTTCATGAATGTAAAATATAAGCATAAATAATATAAATGTGGTTATAGAGGTGGAGAAGTTGGAGACCCAGGAAAGCTGATGGTTTTAGTCCCAGTCTGAGTCTGAAGGTCTGAGAAACACGGGAACCAAGGGAGCATTTTCATTCCAACAGTTGGCCCATACAAACCTGGATAGCAGATGTTTTAATTTGACTCTGAGGTAGGAAACAAAACAAAACACCAACACCAACAACAAATTCAGTTCAAAGCCATTAGGCAGGAAATATCCCTTCTAATCTATTGAAAACTAAACCTCATCGTTCTACTGAGGCCTTCAGCTGAGTGAGTCCCACTCATATTAGGAAGGATATTCAACATTAGTCAACACACCAATTCAAAATGTTTATCTCATCCAAAAGCACCTTCTGGGTATCTCTGAGATACTTAGAGTAACACTTGATGAAATATCTTGGTAATCTGTAACTAGTCAAGTTGATACATTAAACGAACATTACAAGATTAAAACTGGATTTTGGAAACCTTGAAAATTATATAGTAGTTAAAGAAGAGGAGTCAAGTGACTCATTTAGAGTTTGAGCAATGGGTTGTGTTATTTGTGAGGACATAAAAGGAAATGCATGTAGTAGTGGTGTGGGTAATGAGTATGACTGACCCACACTAAGCTCTTTGGATATAATTATGTGTATAACTACATGTAAATATATGCAACTATATATTTGGATGTAATCACACACACATACATGCACACACACACACACACACACACACACACACACACACACATTAGGGTACAGAATTGTAATTTCTGACCACCAGTCTTAGTTGTGGTCAGAATGAAATGAAATCACATTGTTTAGTGAGTTGGGATAATTGCTAGTCACAGAGCACACCAAGTGCTTATTTTCATACATATAGGATTAAATGAACAGGGATGTAGTTAGGTTCTGGGAAAAGATAGATAAAGAAGTGTGCTGAACTTGATAGAAGCTGAACCTGGCGGGACTCTCAACACACCCTATAGTGTTGTGTATACGTTTATTCTTACTGTTCTCACTCAAATGCTGGGGGGCGTGATGTGAAGTCTGATTGCTGGGGTTGCAGAGGATCACACCATATCCTTGACAGGGTGGGTAATCTCTTCCTGGAAGGAGGAGACGTTCTGCTCTGGTACCAGAAATAGAAATGATAATATAGGTCTTCATTAGGGCATGGGCCTTAAATCATGGGAGGAAGGCGCTCATTTTGTAGAAGTCAATGATGTGTGGGCACAAGTCTGGTCTCTCTTGAGTTGAGAGCAAGCTTTGAGTGAAACCCTTGTGTTATTTATGTTCCGAATCATTCTTTTTACTAGTAGTAAGCATGAAGCTTATACTACTACATCATTCAAGAAGGATACCTAGCATCTATTTATAATGAGTTAAAATAAAAACACAAATATCTAAACACTTCACAAGACAGGGGGAAAAACATTGATTCATTAACTCATGAGAAAGTAAAGAAATAAATACAAAGGGAAGTTTTAGAGTTTACTGGCATGAACTATGTGGCAGAAAATGCATGTTGCAATAGTATCAAGGGGACCAAAGAAATCTGGGGGAGAATTTTACTAGAGATCTTACCTTGGAGTAGAAACAAAACCAGACAAAAACCAGGAACTTCCAGAATGATGTCTTCTCTATTTACTTGGTCTTCATGGTCTGATTCTGCAGAATACCTGTTTGGCTGAACCATCCAGCAAGTAACAGAATGTCTTTTTATAAATCATTTTATTTTCAGAGATGGATATTGAAAAATGCTGGTGTGGATTTCCTTGACATGAAATTTGAATAATAATTATAATTGTTCTTCTATTTTGTTATAAATGGCTTTAGTCTGTTTGTCCACTTATCATTTCATAGTCATGTCAGGGATTCTTCAGTAGCTCAATCTGTCAAGAAAACATTCTTCAAGGATGCATAATAAAATTAGTAGGTTTTGGTCTTTTTGTAATTATCTTTCACACTTGCTTATATTAATAGTCAAAGGCATTGCTCGATATAATGAGTCTATAGAAAAGATGAATTGTATTTAGAATTGCTTCTCAACATAAAGGACAACCCAAGGAGAGTTAAAATTACTCTTAAATGGGCTAGAGAGATGGCTCAGAGGTTAAGAGTACAAACTGCCCTGGAGGGGACCTGAGTTCAGTCCCTAGCACTTACATTGGGCAGTTCCCAACCATCTGTAAACTCTTGTTTTGAGGGGATCGGATGATCTCATGTGGCCTCTGTAGGCACCTGCATGCATGTGCATATATCCACAAACAGACACATAATTAAATATAAAATAAATTTTCATAGAGTTGCATTTCAGAAGTGATATTGGACTGAGACTGCAGCTGAGGTGATGGAGTGCTTGTCTAGCACACAAGCAACTCCGGGTCTAATGCTCAGCACTGCATGTGCTGGGCTGGGTGGGACATGTCTATAATTCAGCACTTGGGAGGTGGAGGCAGGAAAAGGATCAGTAACTCAAGGTCATCCTTAGCTGCATAGTTGAGGGTAGCCTATGGTCCATGAGACTGCTAAAGAAACAAAGGCAACAGGAAAGTATATTGACAGCCAACTTTCTCTAGTCAGACGTGTAGAAGAGTATCATAGTTAGCCCTAGCAAGGCTAGCTGTTCATAGTAAGAGACATACTCAGGAACTTGGAGGTCACACGGACAGAGTAAATTAACAGTTTGCACCCCACACCCTATCTACTCAACCAGATTGGTAGACAGAATCTTTGACATCTTTGTTTTCTTCTTAACTTGTAGAATTTAGGTCATCTTACACTAACTTAACTCTGGACACTTCTCTTCTGTTCTGTTTGGCTTATATCTTTTTAAAATTTTGTTTGTGCTTATAGCTGTGTCGTGTGTGTGTGTGTGTGTGTGTGTGTGTGTGTGTGTGTGTGTGTACATGTGTATATGTGGCCATGTGCATATGAAGACTGGAGAGCAACTTTGGGTGTTGTTCCTCAGGTGCTGTCTACTAATTTTTAGAGACAGGTTCTCTCAGTGGCCTGGAGATTGCCACGTTGGCTAGGCCAGATTGCCGGGAAGTCTCAAGGATCTACCTGTCTCTGCCTACCCAGGAGTTAGATTACAGGTACCCTCCACCAAACCTAGGTTTGTTTTTTATTTGGTGCTTGAACACAGGTCTTTATCCTTGCATGGCAAACACCTTATTAACTTAGCTGTCTCCCTAGCCCCTGCAAGTTTTTCACAAATGGGTTCCTGACATAATCTGGAGAAAGGTTACAGAGTCATACCATGAGCACTTAGCATCTGTAGATGTAGAATTGAGGGGTGGCATCAGTTTAGTCCATGCTGTGTTTCTAGGCTTTAGCAGGTAATGAAAATCCTTGGAAAGTACATTAATTGTTTGGGAGTCATTAAAAAAAAACCCTACAAGGTATTGGGAAACAATACATTTTCAGGTCTTATATACACTAAACTGTAAGAAGCATATTTTAGACAAACAAGAGTCCCATTTAGATCACCATAATCTTCAATGTTAGTCATTGTCATTGAGAAAATGCTGACTGCCTGGACTTGCCTAATGTCATAGGGTATCCAGCTGTTACTATACTTTTTCTATATATTACATACACCTAGTGAAAAACTGTATTCGGTATTCTTAAAATCAAATCAGTAAGATTCATTTCTACAAACAGGAGAAGGTGACAGTCAACCTTCTCTTCTCTAGCTAGTGACTCATAGTGCTTCCTGAGAGGCACAGGGGTCCCCACACAGTGCTACCTGCTGGTTACAGATTCAACTGGCTCAAAGTGATCCATGGTCTCCCAAGCCTGGTGTCTGAGAAACATTCAGACCTCGTAGATAAACAATAGTTTCTGCCCCTTTAGCACCAGTGCCCACGTTATCGGTGATAATCTTTGGTTTGTTTATATGTTATTATGTGTCACGGGAATAGCATTTTCAGAGTCTGTTGGAAAACCTGACTTTAGAGAATCAGGTAAAGAAACACAATTTGTATTTTGTATTTAGTGTGTCTCACTATTAATCTTTTGCAAGTTTTAAATATGATGTGAATAAAGTAAGGAGTTGGGACTGATACATTTATGGTAGTTTAATAAGCTGGTGAAAACAGATAAAAGCAGGTAATATGCTGTTATCTTGGTTACCTTTAGTGTAAACTCAGAACACTAAATGGATTATCTATTTGGAAACTATAACTCTTCTTTTTGACATAGGCAATCTTTTGATTGAACCAGTGCTTATAATATATTTTATCCTATTATAGGCTGTTTTAAGTGGGCAAAATATAGCATAGAGATGGATTATTTGGTTATTTCAGCTATGTAGATTTTTTGATGATTGGAATAACGTTTACCTAGAATATTCCACATTCATTTTACACACACACACACACACACACACACACACACACACACACACACACACACACAGGTCAGTCCCATCAAACATATTGAGGAGTAACTGCTGAAAGCTTGAGTAATACTGAATTTTTCTAACTTGAAACATTGTGTCAATTTTGAAATTGTGACTGGTGACTTGAGTTTGCTATTTAAAACGTATTGCCAGAAATTGGGATGTTCTGTAACTCTTCTTTGTTAGCCTTTCAACTGTGGGCGTATATCAGCATCCCTTTACGTAGAAAGACAGACCTTTCGAAACCATCCTGGCACTCTCCGATGCTGTTCCTCTTGTCTGGGGCTCTGGAAATCCTGTCTCTACATTCTCAAGTGGTGCTAGTGTGGAATTCACACTCTGGAAACTCATGCTGTGGAGATGTGAGGGGGCCTGCGTTTCTCAGTTTTAAAGATGAGGTTCAAAGGAAGGAGACACACACCTGCAATTGTGTTTACGTGTGTTTACATGTGTTAGGACAGCAGAGCTGACGCTGCGTTCCGGGTCCTCTCTTCTGTCCCCCAGAGTTGTTTGCGGTTGGTAAGGGAACGTATTTATAGCACACATTTTGCTTTCTTCCTTGTGTTCAAATATCTTTTTTGAAGTATATATGACACTTTTATTCTTTGGAGGTTGAGTCTTCTAGGAAAACGAGTTTTGTCTTTTATAGTTCTGCAGAGTCGTTACTCAGTGGCAGATTTTCACTGTGAATTTAGTCATGAATTTTCACAGGGAATTTAGTCATCGAGTTGGGCTAAAGAAAAGGCACTCAGGTATCTGACAGCATTTGATTGTTAATATTACTTCAGATAAGCTTTTAATGATGTAAAAAATAAAATTAAGTAATGGCATTAATAAACCAGAGATGGTATTGTAATTGTGTGGTGGATGGACTAGGTGTCCAGGAGTGTAAAAACCACTGATTCGGCCTGAGCTAAAGCAGAGGAGTCACTTGAATAATTTTTTTCTAAGATTATAATAATTTGTTAAAATTTAAACTTAAGAGACATGGAGCTCTCCTTATTAAGGTTCTTGGGTAAGAGGGGAGAGCTTATGTCTCGTTATAATTCAAGCCTCTTTGCTTGGTTCATCAGAATGCACGATGCTTATCCTTTGATTTGTAAGTCGACTTCATCACCCACAGGCTGCTCAACCTCCGATACTCCAAGAGCTGAGCCTTCCCAAATTGTACTTAATGGTTGGGATTTTAGGCTGAAATTAGACTGGAGAACGCTAATGTCAATCACTGCTGATGTTGCTGTACCCCCATTTTCTCTCTTCTTTAGAATAACAACACACAGTAACCACTGTATCTCAGTGGAGAAGGGCTTACTAGTTATTAATGTGGCCTTTAAAGGAAGCTGCACAGTTCTGATGCATTAGATTGGAATACTGCTGACTATATATCCAGGCTGTGACCTCATCACATTGATACTCCTGTAATTCACATAGCCTTTCTTGTTATTGAAAAATCTTTCCCTTTCAGCCAAGAAAGAATTACAATCTAAAGTATGAAGGGCTTTCTTCTGCCCTCTATTTTGGCCCACAAAGACATATCTGGGGAAATTACATTTTCTTTTAAAACTATGAAAGCACAGAGTATGGATAGTCAAAATTCACAATAATGCTCTTTTGTTTTGTTGTGTAGCAGTCAATACTTATGAGCAGCATATATTTATCCTTGTTAAACACCAAAATGTTAAAATGCAGATGGACTTGGTAAAATAATAGACCCCCCCCAACTATGCACACTGTAATCAGTTTTGTGAATTAATTGCTGATGAGTATTTTATTTTTTGGACTATTCTCAACGTGCATTTGGTACACTTTACCCTGTTTTCACTAACCTCATCCTTCCTAGGTCCTCCTTCCACAAATTATTTTACATTTTATGATCATTTAAATCAGTTCTTGTGTAAGATTGAGTCAAAACAAAGTGAAAGCATTAAAATAAAAGGTTTCTTTTTATAAATAGGGTGTACTTACAGAAGGCCAATGTACTGCACATGACATGTCCCTGTCTGCATTTTGATTTTAATATGCTGACTATGCCCCAAGTGTCCTCTTCTGAGATGCCATTTCACACTCTTGTGTGTTCTCTCGATAGTCTAGAACTCACCATCATACTCTAACCTCCCTTCTTCATTTCTGCATAGGAATTCAACATAGATTGACCAGATCTTTGGCTAGTTTTTTTCTCTCTCCAGTCCTTGCCCGCATGATGTAACACACACACACACACACACACACACACACTGAATTTGATCCTGACACTTGAAAATTAGAGATTGCCTATAAAGTTTGATTTTGTTTCTCTTAAAATCTGGGAAGATACAGATCTATATCCCGGTTTGGCAGAGTTCTTAGTGGTACGTGTCCTTTTGAGCTGGGACAAGAGCTGTCCTGTAGACATCAGCTCATGTTACTCCTTTCTACTTTGAAGACGTTGAAGCTGACACTGGTCAGTTGACATTAGCACTTGCCTCTGTATACACTTCTCCTCATACCCAACACCTACCTGGTCTTGTGTCCACTAGAGGCTGTGGCCGTTTAGATCTTAGATTGCACAGTGGCCTGCCCCGCTGGGCACAGACAGCTGTTAACTACCCTCTCATGTAGTCTCTGTTCTGAATATCGTACCTTTTACTAATAGTCTTTCTTACAGACAGTATTTTTGGAGAACACACGCGATCATGATGAACCTCAAGCACTGAAATCCCCCAAGGGGTTATATTGGGATCCCCATCACGCCTTACTTTCTGACTTCCTTGGGTGACCCATCAAGTTGTCCCTATTGTTGACAGTTCATTCTGTGCCCATCAGTGAATGCATGTCCAGAGAGTCAATTCTTCCTGCACACTCTACAAAGCTGGAAAATATCAGTGTCTATACTGAGCTACAACTGACGAGAGGACCAACATTTCACTGACTATCCTAATGATTATCATTGATAGATTAAAATTGTAACAATAGCAACTTGGAGGGATTCTGAAATACTTAAAACCCCAGTTCCTATTTGGATCCCAGATTCAGCGATGACTAGCAATATGTATGCCTCATTTATATCTAAAAATGCAATATTGTTACAAAGTTCCCCCAGAATCAGTTCTCTCTCCATATAGTTGAGTAACAGCTGTGTTCAGGAAAGGCTTACAACATACATTTAAAACAAGGACAGCTATTCTCAAGTACAGTAAAGAAATTGCATCAGCCTGTGTATTCCTATCATATTCATCCAGAACATGGGCAATAAAAAAGATTGGATGAACAAGAAGAATCTTCCTGGTTGGTTTTTCTCTTCTGTAATTCTTATTGAAATCTTAGGTCTCATATGTTGTGGGTAGGGTGTGGTTTTCTTGGTTACTCCATTTGGAGAATCAGGAATTTCTGAATCAGAAAATAAGAATATATGCCTTGCTTCATGAAAGTGGGATTATAGGTTTAACACTGTATAGTGTGGTTAGGATGGCTGCTTTCCAGTGTTGTGATATACGGTGATAAAAATATTTGATCAACCTAACTCGGTCATTCACTTGATTCAGGATGGAAATATAATTCACAATAGACCATGCAAGTTAAAAAAATTCTGTCTGTGGTCCTACCACAGCCAGGGTCTGTATTGATGTCTGTGGCTCATGTTGCCACCAGAGGCCACATAGATGCCGGGGGGGGGGGGGGGGGGGGGGGGAGGGGGCTGGATCAAAGGCCATGTTGCCACCAGGGACAACCTGATCTGAGTGGCCTGAGCTGTCACCTAGGGCCATGGTGTCATCCAGGCCAGAGCTGCTGTAGAGGGTCATGTCTAGGTCTGTGGCCCTACAGCAACCAGGTTCTGAGCTGATGTCTAGGACTCCTGGTGACATCAAGGGCCATGTAGATGATGACCAGGGTCTGGTCAGCCACTTTGGACCATGTCAGTGTCTAAGGATTGTGCTGCTCCTGCGGCCAAACTGCTGAGGGTGGCCAGTGCTGCCACTTGGAACCGTGGAGGCATCCAGGCACGGGTCTCTGCTTAGGGCCATGTCTGGGTCTTGGGAGATCTGTGGCTCCAGTTGCCACCTTAGGGCTCTGCAGTTGCCTGGGGTCTGGTCAGCCACCTGGGAGCATGCTGCTGGCTGGGGCCCTGCTGATCTCCATGGCCCCAGGCCTGAGCTGCTGCCAAGGGCCATATCTGGGTCCCTGGTCCTGCTGCTGTTGGGGATCTGTGGTGATGTCCATGACCCATGTTAGCGTGTGGGGCATTTGAACCACGCTGTGCTGAGCCGGCCCCACCCTTCACTCGTCCTGGAATGGCTGGTCCTGTCCCTCAGGTGAGAGCTCACCTCTGCAAACAGGAAAGATGACCCCACCCCTCACCGTGGGCATGCAACTAACCTGGCATACAAGAGCTGACCCTGTGATGGGGGACACAGGTGAGCTACCCTGAGGATGTGAGGGCGTGAGAGCAGAACTGATGCTGCCCCCCCCACCCCCCAGGGGTCTGCCATGTGATGGCATGGGAGAGGGAAAGATGCCCTCTGTCCTCTGCCCCTTGATACCTATGGCAGGCTAGAGAGCTGGCCTCCAGGGTCACGAGGGTGAGAGAACTAGCCCTGCCCCACACCAGCGGTAGCACATTGGAGACCAGACCCTGCACCTGGCCTGGACAGCACAGTAGAACTGACCCTGTTGTGTGGGGGTGGAGTGCGAAGGTAAGCCAGCCCTGAGGGCGTGAGAACAGGGGAGATGACCTCTCCACCTCGTCATGTTCCTCCTACAGCAATCAGGAGAGGGGTGGAGCCCAGGCAAAACAGGGGCAGTATGCGGGAGGGGTACTTGCATCTGAGGGCCCCCGAGAGCAGGCAAACTGGCCCTGCTCCTCGCTGTAGGCTGCATCAGTAAGCTAGTGGGGGCCTTGCTGGCGAGCTCACCCCTGTAGCCCTAACAAGCTCAGGAACCTACCTCCCACCAAGGTCCAGAAGTGGGACTATGAGTTGGCCCATACCAATATCCACCTCATCTACGAACTGTTGGTGCATGCGAAGGGGACGAACCTACAGATCCAAGACAGCAGGATCTCCACGACACAGGACAACAACAGGACATCCAGTGAGAGAGCCCAGTATTGATGGTGTAGCAGAAACCAGAGGCCTCGAGCCAGACCAACGTCTCGTGGCAATGAACACTCGCAAGGAAAGATGAAGGAACTAAAGGGTAAACCGTGTCACCCAACGGGCCACACTACAGCTTCCACAACAAGAGTCTTCTTCTTCTTCTTTTTTTTTTCTGTTTCTGTTTTTGTTTTTCTTTGTTTTGTTTTGATTTGGGGAGAGATTGCACGGGCAGAGAGCAGATGCGAAGAGATTGGGAGACAAGTGGTATCAGAAGGATCAGAATTCATAATGTGAAATCCACAAAGAATCAATAAAAGAAAAAAATTTTTAAAAGAATTTCGTAATCATTGCTTGATGTGTAAATGCTGGAATTAAGGAAAACCCATTAAATTTCTTTTACCACTCTGGGCTCAGTATTGAGTAAAAAGCAGATCTTTTTCTATGTAAATCAAAACCAAATTCTAGCTCCTCCTCAAGTGCCTTTTCATAGTTTTAGGTCTGATTTAGATTTACTTTGGTGTTAGCAGGACAAATCCCTTATCAGACACAAACGTGTTTATTTTTTTTATAAACAATGCAAACATTTCTCTGAGAAAACGTTGTGATTTCTACTGGGAGATCCATTGCTTTCTGCTTGTCTGAGAAACCAAAGGGTAGGGGGTGGTGATGCTTTCATAAATGATTACCAAGGATCATTCTGATATGTTCTTTAAAAATAAATATGATGCATTACATACCATTAAGTGCAAATCTACTCCCCTAGAGATGGAATTAGATTTGACGATGCCTAAAAATACCAGCATGATTGATAGGTTATTTGCACGTGACACGTGACCATCTGCTAATGTATTCTCATTTACCCCCCTTTTTTTTTCTTGCTAAAATTATGCTCAAATTGTACTGCAGAATAACTGGAAGATCTAAAAGGAAAAAAAACAACAGAATTGATATATGAATTAGTCTCCAAATTATGAATTTAGGTTTTTTGGATAGACAGTCTCAGACAATCTAGTGAATCTCATTAATTAATTTGAGGCTTGAACAAAGGTTTCTTGATCCCAAATTGTCTTTTATTGTGTTTCTTCCCCCACCCGCCCCTGTGTGTGTGTGTGTGTGTGTGTGTGTGTGTGTGTGTGTGTGTGTGTGAGAGAGAGAGAGAGAGAGAGAGAGAGAGAGAGAGAGAGAGAGAGAGAGAGAGAGAGAGAGGTCACTGTCAGGTATCTTACTCAATCTTCTCTAACCTGTTTTTAGAGATAAAGTTGCTCACTGAACCTCGAGGTCATTGATTGGTTAGTGGCCTGGAGGTCATTGATTGGTTAGTGGCCTGGAGGTCATTGATTGGTTAGTGGCCTGGAGGTCACTGATTGGTTACTGGCCTGGAGGTCATTGATTGGTTAGTGGACTGGAGGTCACTGATTGGTTACTGGCCCAGAGGTCGGTGGTCACTGATTGATTGATTAGACCAACTGGCCAGCATCTCCAGGGATTCTCCTGCCTCTTTCTCTCCAGTGCTTTTGATTACAGGCATGCTCTGCTGTGCTCAGCTTTTGAGTGAGGGCTGGGGATGAAATCCAGGCTCTCATTCTCAGGCAGCAAGCTCCTTACCCACTGAGCTACCTCCCCAACCCCAAGTGTTTGGCGTTATTAACAAACTTCCCTCTGTTTGCTTTCTTTCTTTCTTTTTTTTTTTTTTTTTTTTTTTTTTGGTCTTTCTTAAATCACCAACAGTCGTGTGTCAGATGATGTAGGAGAAATGTCTAGATCAAACAGCGTTTAAAATCAAGGGACTCTTTTAATATAAGATTCAGAACGTCTAGGGATTCTTAAGAGAGTATGGGAGTGCTGATGGTGACAGTTGAGATGTTTGTATGTAGATCTCATAGACAAACACTTATCTCTTTGTTACAAGTACTGCATCAGGTGGAGGACAAAGCACCCAGGATTAAACCTACACAGCAGTAGGCATCTGGTGTGACAAGGATGTCAAAAGTATACATTGGAGACAAGATGGCCTCTTCAGTAAATGAACTGAAACTTGATCTCTGCTGTAACCCTGTATAAAAACCAGTTAAAAATGTATCAGAGATGCTTGGGGAGGGGAGCCATAATGCGGATAGAGGAAAACACAGGAGAAAGACTTGAAGATACCGGCACAGCTAGGGACTTGGGCACAGCCAGGGACTTTGCTAAAATGACTCCTGTCACTCTAGAGACAACAGCCGACATTGGCAGATGAGACTGTGTGTTATTAAAAGGCTCCTGCAAAGCTCTTGGAAACAGTATGCTGCTACAGACTCCACAGAGGGAGAAAATCCTTGTTATCTATTCATCCAAAGGCTAATATCCAGAATCCTTACTGAACTCAAACATGGAACACTAAAGTAATAACACAACAAATAAATGGACAAATGAACTGGACACTTTCCAAGTGAAGAAATCCACCTGGACAGTAAAGATTATGTAGAATATCCGCATCTGTGAAGAAAATGTCCTTCAAAACTACACTGAGATTTCAACTCACTCCAGTCAGAGGTGACTGTCCTCAAGAAAACAATAAAACAAAAAAGACTGGCGAGAACGTTGGGGGAAGAGGAACCTTTTGCAACATTGGCAGGGATTGCAAATTAGTCTAACTGCTCTCAGTTCAGTGTGATGATTCATTAAAAAGAAAAGAA
Organism: Peromyscus leucopus; assembly: GCF_004664715.2. Classification (NCBI taxonomy): domain Eukaryota; kingdom Metazoa; phylum Chordata; class Mammalia; order Rodentia; family Cricetidae; genus Peromyscus; species Peromyscus leucopus. The sequence continues at coordinate 31,421,530 of NC_051084.1, read as the reverse complement.
AAGAAAAGAAAAAGAAGAGAGAAGAATAGAAACTACCATGTGATCCAGCCATACAGCGCCTAGGTATATATATACCCAGAGGAATCAATGGCAGTATATAATAGCGACATCTGCACATTCCTGTTCACTGTGTCTCCCATTCGCTGTTGCTATGCCATAGACTCTGCCTAGGTGCATATCAATGGATGAATAGAAAAGAAAACGTGTCATGCACACACCATGGGGCATTATCCATCCATGAAAAATAAAATAGAAAGGAATAAAAGTTTGTCATTTGTAGGAAAAGGGAAGCAGAGATCATTGTGTTACGTGACATAAGAAAGACTCAGAAAGACAAAGATGGCATTTGGAGTCTGATAAAGAAGACGCCTAAACAGAAGGGTAGGTGTGAGAGAAGAGGGGTTGGGAAGGGCTGGGGATGCAAGTGTAACAGGAGCAAATACTGTAAGTACTCGATGAACTCACAACGAAATCCATTGTTTTGTACAGGTAGTATCCGGTGGCAAGAAAGAGACTCAAAATCCCAAACCAGTAAATATAAAAAAACAAACAAAAAGTAGATGATGTAACATCAACACACCATAGAGATTGACCTGTTTTAATTCAAGATTATCAATATAAAGCAAATATGAAATTAGTAACAGAAGTTTTTGGTTTCCAAGAAATTAAAGTAGTTATGTTTACATGTATAGTAACATAAGCTGTCAAAGAAAAGTTTGAACAACCTGTAACTCAAACTTACTCTACTCTACACAAGCTTTTCTCATACATACAGAATGATTAAGTAATGTTAGGTTGAGGGGAGGCTATAGTAGAATCAGTGCCTCCATGCTTGGGATTACTCTATCTCATGAGAAAAAATTACGTGTGACTTTCTGAGTGTTGAGGTCTTCAATACAGGAAGATTAACTCAAAAATTACCATAAGTAAAGTCATTTAGAACAAAGCAAAGCAGAGGAGAGAAGGGAATGTTGTTGCCTTCATTCCCAACTTAGATACATACAGTGGCAACTTCAGTGATTGAGTGTTGGAGAGGAGTGAAGGCCGATGGGAAATGAGAAAATCCCTAGATAATTCGAGCATGTGGTTTAGGGATGGACAATTTTCCCCAACAACATCCTCCCTCTGAACAAATCTCTAAGAATTTTCAGCAATAGTCACAGATTTAGGTAACTGTTTTCTTGCATTTGTTATTTCAGCCATTTTTCTGGTATCTTTTTTTTTCCCTGCAAAGAGCTGTTTACAAGACAGATGTCTTAGATACACCCACTCTTGCCTGCAAGGCAATAACTATTTTTGTTGCTATTATAATATTAAGAAAACTTGTGTAATCCTACCTACTTCACAGTAATTTTCTTTTGTTGACCATTTGCTACAGTGTGTCAAATAATTGCCTTTGAATGGGTCAAGAAAAGCAGTCATTCACCTGTTCTGATGGCTATAAATATCTCTGCAGTCATGCAAACGTGCATCCATAATGCTCACTGCCCTTCCAAGCCATTAATAAATATATTGAACACCTGTGCTAGCAGTGATTCCCTTGGCTCCTCATCATTAACCTAACTGTACAGTTTCATGGTATTTCATTTAACCTTGATTTTTTATCAACAAACTTTACTTTTTCAAATCAAGACCTTGCAAATGAATGATAAAACTTTACCTTTTATCCTGTAGTCATCTTGAATTCATAACTGAGATTTTCACATTCAAAAATACTGACTGAAATGCCACAAACTTTTTTTTTTATAAAAGTCTGAGGAAGAAGAATTAGACACCTCTTTTTTCTGTGTTATTTTCTAAGCTTCTTGTCTACATACTACTTTTCTCATTCTTCATCCTAGCTAATGTTTGCCAAAGTTAGGGTGTAGAAACAATTCCACAAGTCTTTAGACAGAGCCCTGTCTTTCTGTGGGTCCTGACTCCTCAGCCCCGTATCACTGTCAGCCATTGCCTCCATCTGTTTGGAATCCAGAAAGGGAAAAGGAGATGGGATTTTTGTTAGCTGGCATTGCTGTTCATCCAAGAAGCCATTACAGGTGAAGAATGAGATTTCAGCTCCCAGTTTAAATCAAACTTATGGACTATAGTTTTTTCCTAATGTTGGAGCTTGCAGAATTTGAAGATCACATGGTTAAATCTCATCTATATTTTTAGTTAAAGAATCATAAGTGCAAGGAGTGGGTTGACCTTGGTGAAAGTCGAACCAATATGACTCAGGACTCAGGGAGTTATGTTTTCTCTATTGCTTAGGGCACTGCAGACAGCTTAGGTTTTCAATCACCATTGTTTCTATTACTTATCATTAAAGTTCCTATTTTGAATTTGAGTTGAGTCTCATAAAAGTGTTTTTTTTCCTGTTTGTCCTCTGATTCTTTTCTTTTAGTCCACAGTGATGTCTTGAACACAGTAAGTCCTCTGATTCTTTTCTTTTAGTCCACAGTGATGTCTTGAACACAGTAAGTTCTCAGTATTATTGAATGGAAGTATAAATATAGAAGAACATGCCTTGGCATATTCAAACATGCATGCATACAAATATATGCATATAGATGTGTATACATATGCATAAACCAACACATATAATCGGAATACATAGAAACAATGGCTATTTATAACATTTTTGGATTTTCTTCTATGGCTATTTATCAGTCACATAAACAAGGTAAATAGAGCATGTTGTATATATTTGTCTCCATGCTTCATAATAATTTAATGAAATTGGGCATAGTGACACATGCCCTTAAAATGAGCACTTGAGGTAGAGGCAGGAGACAGGAGGAGGCATGAGTAGTTAGGAGGAGATATAAGGAGACAGGAGAGAGGCAGAGGCAGGGAGATTCTATGAGTTTGAGGCCAGCCTGGTCTAATAGTGAGTTCAAGCCAGGCAAAGCTCAATAGTGAGACCCTATCCCAAAACAAAGCAAAACAAAACCACACACAGACACACACACAGACACAGACACACACACACACACACACACACACACACACACACACACACACACACACACACTGGTTTCAGATCCTTAGGACTTAAGGCACTCAGATTTATCTGAGTTAGACATTGTAAATAAAATTGAATTGTCCTATGATGTTACTTGTGTGTTTTATTCACATAAACTTCATATAATGTCCTCAGAGTCTCAATTTCAACCCCATTTCTTTCTAGATATTTGAACTGTTTGGGGGAGAGGAGGTAAAGACTGTATGCGAAGAGCTTCTCAACAGAACTCAGGGAAAGGCACGAAAGGGAAGGGAGTTGATGTCCATGTGGGTCCCCGGTTTCTTGCCTTCCAAGAGAGGAGCTATCCAAGCCCTGTCTCCTTTATCCATCCAAGACATTTATATTACTTTTGATGGTGACATTTCAAAATCCCTGAATGACTCTTTGTTGATATTAGAAGGTTAGGAAACTCAACTTGAATGGTCAAAGTTCTATCATGTGAAAAAGTCACTCCTTGGAAGAATTTTTTAAAATTTCAAGGTGTATTTTTGATTTCACATTCATCTGTACTGGGGAAAAGTAGTATTTACTAGCATAAGTTCAAATACTTCAATATAGGACATTTATGGTAAATTACCCCCACTACAACAAATGCAGTTCCTGTTAATCCAGAGTCATATCTGTGGAAGAGTTGACTCTAGTAAGATCTGACTCAGTTCTTCAACAGGCTAGGGAAAAGAAAAGAAAAGCATAGCTATTTAATTTCCTCCACAAATTTCTATTAAGCATTCAATCACAATGTAAGCTAAAATGCTTGCTACTTAGGTTGTTTTTATTTTTTTTTTATTTTTTTGTTTGTTTGCTTTGGTCAACTTGACACAAGTTAGGATCCTCTGGGGAAAAGGAACCTCACTTGAGAAAATATCTCCATCAGATTGTCCTGTAAGCAAGTCTCATCTGGGCAAGTGGTCCTGGGTTATATAAAAATGCTGATTTGTCAAGACAGAAGAAACAACCTGTAAGGAATGTTCCTGCATGGCATCTGCTTCAGTTCCTGCCTTCAGGATCTTGCTTAGGCTTTACTACATGATGGTCTGTGTGACCTGTAAGTCAAATGAACCCTCTTTTCTCCTAAATTGCTTTTGTTGAGTGCTTTATCACACAATGGAGAAGCAAGGTAGAACAATTTTAAACCTTAATGGGATGGTTGTTTATTTTTTTATTAATATGGTCTGTGCAATTGGTTTTAGATTCAGAAATTGATTCACAATTGAACCCTAATTGGCTCAATGGCAATGGAATCATAAAGCTGTATTTACGATTTTTTAAGAATGAACTTGAGTATCATTGAGAAAAATGCTGCTACTTCAATTTGGGGCTCAGTGGGGGAGGTAGATGGGCAACCCAGAAAGGTTGAGGGTACCAAGGAGGTGGAAGCTGAATGCCTGGGCAGAGTTATAGTTTATTAACTACAACTTGACTGTAAATGATAACATGATAAATTTTAATGAAAAAATAATGACTTAATGACAATCTAATACTTTTAACTTATATTAAGAAAATACTTTTTAAAACGTTGATAAATTAAAAATTCACCTTAGCTATCTCCTCTGATTATGTATCTGCCAGACTTTTTAATCCAGCACCTAAGAATACTGTTTTAATAGAGAAAAATGTATTACATGTCTGTCTGTGTTTGTTTAATGAGCTTTATATTTGAACTGTGTATGGAAAGATGAGTTTTCTCTCTCTCTTTCTCTCTCTCATCATTCATTTTACCTCAACCGTTCATATGTAAGTTTCAAACCAAGAATGAATTATTAATAGGATAATGGAAGAGTAGGCATTATGTTAGGAATAAAAAGTGTGGTTTTGGGTAGAATACCAGGTGGGGTGGATCTGAAAGGAGTCAGGGGAAGGGAAACCATAATCAGAGTATATTGTATGAAAAAAAATGTATTTTCAACAAGAGAAAAGAGAGGAATGATTTTGATAATGGTATCCTTAGGTTATTTGCTTGTGCATTTTGCTTCTCTCCAAAATAATTTATCCTGCTTATTGTAAAAGAGGCATTAAGCGTGATTAGCCAAATAGAATTAGGAAGCAGGAAAAGCATGAAAAATAAGAAAGCTGGGACACTCTTCAGGAAGTGGAAGCTTATTCTGGTTGTGGTGTTACTGAGTGTAACCCAGTCCTGGATTCCTGAATCAAATATCAAAAAGATAGGACATTGCTCTGTTCCTCATTGGAAGTAAAACGTAACCATTTATCAGCAGGGTTTTTAACTTTCTAGATGTATCTCTGAAATGCAGTTCTTACATGCTGTGTTAAAGATAATTTTCTGTGAAAGGGATGGATATTTTTACAAATGGTAGTTTCTACTAAATAGAAGCAGCCCTCCCCCCAGCCCAAACAAGTCCAGACAGAGTCCAGGGATAGAAAAATTATTTAATATTTATCCAAGAAAAAAATTATGATAGGATTAGAAATGAAATTTTCAAGAGAAATGTTATTCTCTGCTCTCAAATTTAAAATAATTATTTTGCCAATGGGGGAAAAATGTTCATTGAAGCCAGAGATAGGTCTCATTTCTTTCTCATGTATTTTCCATCTTATGCTTTGAGGCAGGGTCTCTCCCTGGATCTGTAACTCACTAATTTGCTAGACTGACTGGCTGATGAGGCTCATGGATCCTCCTGTGCTCTCACTTCCCCTCCGCTCTGGGATTGTAGATGTGAGGGCTATGTGGGTGCTGGAGATTTGAACTCATGTCTCCAGTGGCTGTGTGACGGGCACTTTACCAACTGTGTCATCCCCCAGACCTCCTTGCCCTGACTCATTCTCTCTGAGTGTGAGCTAACCTCCATTTTTTTTTTTTTTTTTTTCCTATTTGGGTCCATTTATTTCCTTTGCAGGAAGGAAACACGTGAACGTACTAAGTAAATGCGGAGAAATGTCACTTTACAGTGATTATGCACATATCATACATATGTGTTCTCCACTGACTTAGAATTCCCACTTCAGCATCTATTAGGTTTAGGATATGGAGAAATTCTATTGATGAGAAAGATAAAAAAAAAATGGAAAGGAAAAATGAGACAAGGGAGCCAAATTCGTAAAAGTTAAACCGGAGGCCAAAGAAATATTCAACTTGTGGGTTTTTATGGGTAAATGGTTTCAGGTTGGGTTTGAAATAAGACAATCACGTTGTATCTATACTATAATGAGATGAAGGGAAATGAAGGTGTATTATCATAATTATTAGTTATAAATAAATCAGTTGTTCATTATTTCCATTGAGAGAACAAACTGACAACAACATCTATTTGATGTGTGAATGGTTCAGTTAATAGCTTTTCATGCCTCATTACTGTCAGAGTTTTTTAGGAGGGTAAAAATACTGAAGTGATTGAAATACTGCGCTGGAGTGACTTGTACATAATTCATTACTAACCAGAACTCTTACTTCTAAGTAATTTTTCTTCTATAATGAAATGGCTTAAATGCCACATGCCTCAGAGTTTGCTTTGGTAAGAAACAGACCATTTGAAAATTTTATAATCAATGACAAGTGAATATTGTGGGTACCTTCTTTTTTATTAAAAATTATAGTGCCATTTCTGTGTACACTGGTGTGTTGTTTGGGGGTACCATGAGTCTATAGAGAGGTAGGGATGTCCAACAGAAGATTTCCTTTTCTTCCTTCCATCCATTCCAGTAATCATAGGCACCTACTTGTATAGTAACCATATACATAAACGCACATAGGCAGCTTTCTAATTGTACAATGATTTGATAAGAATAATCTCATAATACTGAAAAGCTTTGAAAAGAAATTCTTACCCATACATTACTGGATCTTTATTGAATGCCATAAACACAGGCATCTAAGACCTGGTCGTTGATTATTCTCAAGGAATCATGGAAGTCCTAACATAGAGCCACAAGGTATGAGCTGCTTTTAAAGAAAGCGTCAAAGGGTCTTCATCAAAAGGAACTTTTGTGCTGGGTTGGAGTTTTCTCAAGCTTTGGTATAGTCTATTTACTTAAAATAGAGACTTACGTTGTAATTTAGGTTTGGTTATATAATCATTTTTTTTTTCAGTTCAATGTAACCTTATTTGTACTCTTGGTAAGCTGATAAAATGTTATTGCAATATTGGAATATCCATATAGGGAGATGAACGCAGCCGTCCTTCCCAGTCTTGCACCCCTCATCCTTATGTTGTATGTGATGTTCAACTCAAACAGAGAAAGGGAAAGCGCAATAAAAAATGTGGAGGAGGAAGGAATGAATTATGCAGAATTGTAGGTTCTTTCTCTCTTTAAGGACCCTGGTACTGTTATTTTCTTACTTTTCTACAAGGGTCACCTACATCCTGCTCTGATGGCATGGAGAAATTTAAGGTCTACTCCTTCACCATTCAGAGGATTAGTAATTATTTGGAGCAACTCTTCTTCTTCATGAGTCCTTACACGTGTGCAGAACTCTCCCATCTCATTGTCCACTTTCCCTCGTGTGGTACAGTGTTGGCTGCAGCACACATTTTAAAGGCAGGGTTTTCAGAGGATTAAATTTAGAGCAAGCTTGGTGCACTATGAGAAATACAATGGAAATAAAGTGATGTATCCCACCTCCTTATGGTCATTAGTTTAAAACCCTTTTATTCTGTAATTATTTTTTTAATAAAAAACACTGCCACAGGTCACTGAAAAGTGTGAGAGGTGGGCCACAAAATGGAAGAGGAATAGTAGAGATCATCTTAGACAGGCAATTCCGATAATGTTATAGTCTGTGAGCTTGTGATTTCTAACTGGCAGATGGAGGTCATTTTGTTTTGGAGACAAGATCTCCCTTTGTAGCCTAGGTGTTCCTCAGACTTGGTGTTTTCCAGCATTAGCCTCTCAAATGCTTGTTGAACAGGTATGTGCCATGTCCAGGTAAATGGAATTATTCAGCATCTTTCAGTCTTTCTAGATACTCTCCATTGCCTAACTGTTTGGCATTATCATCCCATCCTGCTCCATTTTGTTTCATCCAGAAGTAGAAATATCAGTATTTCATATTCACCCTAACAGCCCCCAGCCCCTGCCTCATGAAATGAAAAACACATTTTCCTTGTAAACTAGTGTTTCTCAGATTTTTGCTGTCTCTTAACTGGAATTCAGAAGATCAATAGTGACACTTCAAAAATTAAAGGCTGTTATGATATAATTTATAGTCACAAATTAGAGCCATGTATATGTGCTACTTAAAAACAATTAACAGGGCCTGGATAGAGGGTTCCGTGGTTGAGTGCCTGCTGTTCTTCCAGAGGACCTGAGCTGAGTTCCTAACATTCATGTTGGGTGGCTCTCAACCATCTGTAACTACAGCTCTGGGGGATCCAATACCCTCCTCTGGCCTCTATGTACATGGACACACGTGCCATATCTTCAGACACTCAAATAAAATTAACTAAAAATGACACCTAAATGCTCATATCATAGATGTCACAGGTAGTTATTAGAATGAATAACAGTCCAATGAATTGAGTTAGGGTTCATTTCCTGCCATGGAGCACAAACCACAATAGGAATAGCTGTCTAGAGGAAGAACTTAAGTATAATTTCTCTCTGAAAAATAATCATCTGAATATTATAATCTTGTGTGTATTGGGGATTCTCAGCGGCTGGCTGGGCCATGGGGCAGTCACCATAGTTTGAAGAGTATTCTAGATTAGGCTCCATTCCTTTGGCTTTCATAAAGGTAGCTTTTCTCATGCTGGGGTCCCTTCACATTAACACTGATTTTCTGAAATCCTGAATTTAAAATCTCATTTTCCTAAGAAGAAAGATTTCACTAATATTATTTCAGCTGATTTTCACTAATATTATTTCAGCTCACCTTAGTTAAGAATGGTGCTTTCCTTGGGATTTAACAAAACCTCCCTTAAGCATCAGATAAACAACGGGTTCTTTGGGGATAATGTTCTTCTTATAAAAGAGACGTTTGTTAAGGGGAAACACTCAAAGTTAATGATAGTGAACACTGTACTTGATGCTTTAGGTCAGCAGTTCTCAACCTGTGGGTCATGACCCCTTGAGGGGTTGAACTACCCTTTCACAGGGATCACCTAAGACCATCAGAAAATGCAGATATTTACATTATGATTTATTACAATAGCAAAATCACAGTTATGAAGTAACAACAAGAATAATATTTTTAAAGATTGATTTATCTATGCATCTGAGTGCTCTATCTGCATCTATGCCTGTGTGGCAGAAGAGGGCATCAGATCCCATTTCAGATGGTTGTGAGCCACCATGTGGGGGCTGGGCATTGAACCCGGGTCCTCTGGAAGAGCAGCCAGTGCTCTTAACCACTGAGTCATCTCTCCAGCCGAACAAAAATAATTTTGTGGTTGGGGGTCACCACAACACGAGGAACTGTATTAAAGGGTCACAGCACTAGGAAGGTTGAGAACCGTTACCTTAGGTGAACTCATTATCTTTTATTTAACTTTTGAAACAAATTATTTCATTGTAATGAAGTAAAATACAAAAGACTCCACATATAATCTAATGTTCACTCATTTTAATATGTCTGATGCCATAACTAGTTGTTATTGAAAACTTAAAGGTCAGCATACCTTTTCCAACACCCCCTCCCCCACACCAGATTTCTAAATTTAGAACCACGACAGACTATTTGGCATAGAGGTATGACTTTTGTGGGCATTTTATCAAACAAAGGACCCTTCTGACAATCCACTGTTATTTAGTAATTACTCTTCATTTAATTAATAGAATTACACACGTTGTGTAATTTGTTGTGGAATGGCCAAGGTGAATGTTTGAGCCTTCAATTTAGAAGAAACTGAACAGCTATGTCAGGGAGGTCCTGGGCTGAGAATTTAATTCTCACAGACATCTCAAACCTCTCTAGTCCCTAAGTCGGAGGCAAGGGACGGGGCCTGCTTGTCATATCTGATTTGTGTTGCCACCATCCAGGAACTTACATGACATTTACTCTGTGATTCTTTTCCCACTTTCTCCCCAGCAGAACTAATGCCCTACCTTCCTTCCATAGCATCATAAACAAGCTTCAGTTGTACAAATACCACAGCAAGTCATACTTCCTTGTTGACTTTCAAGTATTGTATCATTTGGTTATCATGGCCCTTGGCTTGTTATGGTGAAAGCCACATAAAGGAATAAATACTTGATTGCTTTGAAATAAAAAGAAAAAAAAACCCACGGAATTGTGAAAAAACAAAACTGTGCCAGGTAAATGGCTCAGTCAGTAAAAATGCCCAAGGACCTGAATTTGGACACCTACCACCCCCTTAAAAGCCAATTGTAATGACAAATGTACGTGCCCCTAGTGAGAAAAGTTTGATCCCCAGAGCTTGCTGGCCAGACAGTGTAATCTGTGAATGCCAGCCAGGTTCAGTGACAGACTGTCTCTCAAAAGTAAGGTGGCAAGCATTTGAGGGAGACCTAGATTGTTACTTTTGGGAGAGAGAGAGAGAGAGAGAGAGAGAGAGAGAGAGAGAGAGAGAGGAGAGAGAGAGGAGAGAGAGAGAGAGAGAAAGAGGGGGGAGTGTTGCCTGCACGTGTGTCCATGTACATATACACAGATTAAACACACAGTGACAGTTTCTGTGTAAAGAAAGAAGAAATACATTGTGAACGATAATTTGTAGCCATCACAACACCAAAGATAATTGTACATAGTCCAGGTGATAAGAAAAACTGAATAAGAACATTTTTTCACTTTAAAGTTAACCAGTGTTAAGCTACTACTGTGTTGCCAGCAACCAGGAGGCTGAGGCAGGTGTTGAGGATTTGGAGGGCTGTGTTACCAGTTTCAAGCCAGCCTGAACTATCAGCAACATCCTTTCCCTCCAAAGAGTTACAAAAAACTAAAATAGCTGCTCAGGCATCTTTTTTTTTTTTTTTTTTTTTTTTTTTTTTTTTGAGTTGAATTGTATCTGTTTGAACAGTCCTTTGAAACAACAGCTTAATTGATAATTGTCCACATATAATGCGGAAACACCCCTATATATTTTCAAACACTGGCATGTTTTTTTTAAAAGTTTTATTCTGGTAAAAGTAACTCTAAGTAAATTTGAGTTCTGGTTCTGACTTGTCACTGTCAGCTAAATGATGCTGATTTTGACTTCAGTTATGTTTTCTCTTAGCTTCTTTATTCATAGAGCACAATTATCAAAAGGACTTGGCTCATGGAATAAAAACTCTGGTTATTATTCACCCATACTTACCTAAAGAATGAAATGTCTGAAACACAAAAGAAAATAAATCAGTCTGCAGGCTGTGTTTTTACATGACACAAAATAGTAACCTGTTTTCACTGGATGAAGATTTTTAATGGTTAGTTTCTAAGTTGTTTTGTTTAATTCACACAATTTATTAAACTAGTGTGCTTACCTGAATTAGCCATCAGAATGGATTATTAATACTTTATTGACAACCTCTAATAACATTTATTCCCACAGAGAATATCAGCAAAGCAAATACTTCATTTGTCCCCTCCAAAGAAAGAACATACTGGTAGAATGAGAGTATGCACAGAGTAGAATTGAGGAAAACATGGCAGACATTTGTGCCTATCTAGACAAGTCAAAAGATTTGTTGTGACCAAGTAAAATTTGACCTTGAGATTTTAGGCAAATGGGACAAAAATCAAACCTGGTATTTGTCTCTCAGAGACAAGTACTAGTGGAATAGAAAATGCATTTTTCCTTCTTTACTCTTCTCTCATCTTTATATTGCCAGTCTACTAGTCTTAGGCTTTCTGTCTGTCTCCATTTCTGTCCTGATGGATCACTAACAACTTTAACAACATGGAATTATATTCTCCTGTTCTTGCTGTCTGTCTCTGCAGATATTCATTCACTCTTTGGTTTTGCTCACTATTACATCCCCCCTGCCCCATACTGAAAGCAAGGCATTATCATTTTTCACTGTGTGTCTCTCGGAGACTCTTACATCCCACTAGACACATCTTATATGCACTATCAATTGTATTGAGAAAATGTCTCCCAATTAAATGTATAGACTCTTAAATTCAAGAGTGATGCTCATGAGGTAGGCATCAGGTGAGCAGTTAGTAGGATTGTTTCATCAATATATCCATCACTTGCTTATAAATCCTTGCTCCAGATTTTACCAGCCTCATGTTCTCTAAATTTTTTAGTTCATCTGTTTTCTTAGTTTCTTAAGGTGAAGACATTACTTAATTCATAGAGTCCTTGTTAATTCTATTAGCTGTAATAATCAGAACAAAATGAATTAATAAGTATAAAACCCTCAGAAGGATACCCATTCTGTAGTGTTTCTTTGAACTGATCATGGTGTAGTCTGGTAGTTTTTATGTGCTTGTTTCAAGTCTTGCTTTCAAGAAACAGGTGGACATTCCTTTTGGTGGCGATTACTGAGTACGATCCACTGTCTGAAGTCTGGCCTCTGAAAGTAAAGTGTTGGCAGCAAAAGAACATTTTCATAATTGCAATATTCATATTCTTAGGTGCAGAAAGGGTGACTTTAGCTCATCTGAAAATGGTTTAAAAATGTTTAAAAAGTTAAAGAGTTACAAAGAAGTAGCCCCAAACTATGTCTCTGTTTTATAAGAAACACAGAATTATCTCTTCCACTCTCCTAATTCTTAGTAGTGGTACCACGGTGCTGTATCAAGTTCATTTTTTTTTTTATCCCGTAACTGGAATTCAGAGGCAAGGAAAGACTACAAAGGACCCCAGTCCATGCTGCTCTCACTCCGCAGAGTGGTGGAGCATACAACAGGGGCTGATTGTGAAAAGCCAAATGGAAAACGCAATGTTGGGTCAGGAAACTTGGCTTGAAGTTTGTTAAAGAGGAAAGTGACAGAAGTTTAAAGTATGTCTGTAATAGTTCAGATATGAAGTGACTCCTGCCCCCTGAGAGCCTATGTAGAGGGTTATTTCTCACGTGGTGGTGCTGTTTTGAGAGATGAATGTGACTTTGGTAGATAGAAATCTAGATGGAGGTACTGGGTCATGGACAGCATGTCCTTGGAGGCGGTATCTTGCCCTGGATCTCCCCTTCTTTGTCTGACTCTTTCTGTTCACCACATGCTGTGAAGCCCCTCCCACATGCTTCTGACACCATGGAGTTCAGCTTCCCCACAGAACCAGAGTCCATGGACTCAAGGACTGTGGACTGAACACTCTTACACCGTGAGCCAGACAAAACCTGCCTCCCTTTAAATTGTTCTCTCGGGTATTTTGGTTAAGCTATTGAAAGCTAGATAACACTGCCTAATACATGGGTATCAACATATTTTAAATCAAATTCAGAGATAAAAAAAGAATGTAGAAGACAGTCCCCTCTTCCCCGCACCCCATCCTGTGTGTGGAGATTTTAAAAGTATAGATACCTTCATTCTTTTTCTCCTTAGCATCCATGCTGGCCCATTGTTGATGGCATTTGATGGGAACTGTTGTTTTAATCCTTATAGGTTTATTTGCAGTCATTGCTCACATCTCATCGAACCTGGAATCCCAATTCCCTCCCCCTCACTTACCTCTCATCTTGTTTCTCACTCACCCTCTTCCTTGTCTTTCGCATCTTCAACCCTGAAGTCAGGAACATCCTTGCTGTCCATAACCAGAATCATTCAAGATATTGTGGATGAACTTTCTGTACTGTGGTAGGTGGGCAGATGTAATGAAGGGTCTGCTTTCTGGAGCAAGATTTGCTTTATATTTATCGCCCGGTTCTGCCAGTCACAATGTCATGGCCCATGGGTGAGAGTGACAGAGTCTTACTGTGCACACATGTTGATGGTTAAGCTGCATGTTCAGATAGTGTTTCAGAGTAAAATACTAATGTCAGTTCCCAGAGACCGTACTTGGGTTTGTGCAGATTTGGGGAGAGATGGATACAGCTCTAGTTTAACGCAAAGCTCCTGCAAACAGCAATGGCATCAAAACATTATTTAAGAATTGTTGTCAATAATAAACTGATGAAGATTTGAAGATGGGAACTTTTTAAAAACATTTTTAAACTTTTTATTCATTTATATTTTTTTATGCATGAGTGCTCTGTCTGCAAGTACGCTTGCAGGCCAGAAGAGGGCATCAGATCCTATTATAGATGGTTGTGAGCCACTGTGTGGTTGCTGGGAATTGAACTCAGGACCTCTGGAGGAGCAATCAGTGCTCTTAACCACTGCGCCATCTCTACATTCCTGAAGATGAAAATTTTAAAAGAAATTTTAAAAAATCATATTATATCCTCCACACTTATTTATTAGATTTAAGCCATGTCTTATATTGTCTAGAATAGTCAGAGTCTGCATATTTTAAGGGTGACCTTCTTTATAAAGTGTACTCTCAGAACCTTTATTGTTTGTGTCAGTGTTGGCACAAATAAAGGAGATTTTTGTTGGCTCATGTCTGAAATCCCAGAAGGACAGAAGGATTGCCGTTGGTTTGAGGGCAGCCTGGAATACGTGTTAAGTTCCTGGACAGCCCTGATTACAGAGTGAGACTCTGTCTCAACAAATAGAAGAAAAAACAAATAGAATAATACCATATAAAATGATTTATGGGAAATACTCTGCAACCCAAATGACCTGTTTGCTGGTTGAAATTTTGTGACACTAGGTTATTGATATTTTCCATTTGTTATTTGTACTTGGTTACTTTAATAGTCATCCACAAAATTTTGGTTTTTGGTAGGGTTTATTGTATTTTCAGCTAAAGGTATTATGGATAATTACTTACAGTTGGGTTGTAATTTTAAAATAGAACTTAGATGTATGGAAATGAAGATTCATAATGATATTTTGTATATTTATTTTTAGAAGGTATTTTCATTTTAAATTTCCTTCCTATATTTCCTTTTATGTGTGAATGTGTGTGTTTGTTTGTATGTATGTGTATATATGTGTGTGCGTGTGTTCATGCATGTATATGTATGCACATGTGTGTGTCTGTGGCATGTGTGAGTCACGTGGGGTCAGAGAACAACTTCAGTAGGCAGCTCCTTCCTGTCATTACTTGAGTTCTAGGGATCAACTTTAGATGCCAGGCTTCGAAGAAGGCACCTTTACCTACCTGTTGAGCTATCTTGCTGGGCCAGGTTTTTCAAAATCCCAGGAGGGTAGTGACATTTGTTTCCACTTAAGATACTGATTTAGGATGTTCAATGATATCTTTACAGAATGTAATTTTTCAATTTGGAATTATGAAAACTTATATTGTCTTTGGCACATTTAATGCCCTCCCTAATTAAACACACGCAAGCCTAGTTGTATTGGGTAAAATGATTTCTTGTTTTAAAATGGGTTCTGGGTGTTCGGAGCACGTCCTTGGAATCTGACAATCTGGATTTGAATCTTCCCCTCACTGCTGAACTCACCCACTTTTCTAAGATGGCCTAAGATGGCCGAAGGATGAAGAGAGAACATAATACCTCCATGTCATACACATTAACATCTGTGATGCCAAGCCCCCGAGGAGTAAAATTTTCCAGCTAAGAGGAAATTTCCTCCAATTTATCTTAACATAGGAACAAAAAGTCTCTGTGCCTTCACAACAAGTCTCCTCTTCAGAATTGACGCAATCTGCGAGAGCAACCAACTCAAGTGTGAAGGGTCCAAAACAGCCACTGTTTTCTACTGTGGCTCTTCACCTCAGTGGGGACTTGGCCACCACTCAGGGAACGTGGACAGGGATCTCCAGAAGTTAATTCCTGCCACTCTCTACCTCCACCTTTTAAAACTGTTAAATTACTGTCCAGAAAAGTAACAAACAAGTGAAGTAGCTCACAGGCTCAGATTTGACTGTCGAGAGTTTCACAGGAGCCAAATCTTCAAACAACAATTTGTGAGAAGAGACCTGAAAAACTCCTGTGTGGTTGCCCTTTGCATTATATTCCTCTAGTCAAGACATATGTTTAGCCCGGCTTGGAAAACTAGGCTCACACTATGACAATAAAACACAGGGCTAATACTTTCAGATTAGAATAAAAAGCGATATAATGACTTGGATAAAGGTAAAACCATCTGAGCAGTGTTTTTCTACAGTGCCTTGGCATACAATACTCAAGCATTGGATTAACAATGCATTTGTTGGGTGTTATCTCAGAGATTGTGACTCAGTAAATCTAGCCAGTTGGAGCCATCGTGACATCCGGGATAACTTTGAGGATATGATGGTTGGCAAAAGTTCAAACAAACAAATACAAAACTTTCAACTTTACATATTTTGGTTTCATATGACTTTTCACTTTAATCCAGACTAAAATCAGTAAGCAGAACTGACTTCAAGGGATCCCTGTGTAGACCAAGTTAGAAGCAGGACTCAATTCTTCATTACATAATGATCAGATCCTGAGATGGCACCATGTAACATTCCCCGTGACATGATATAGGGATTGAATCATGCATCCAAAGATGCATGGAGATCAATGTCCTATAGATAAATTAGTGGATGGTGTTTCAGATTAGAAAACAAAAAGGGTTTACTGCAAGGATCCTTTATTATAGGGTCTCCTGTGCATTTAAAATAGAATTTGATATATACAAATACAAAAATTTCATTTAGCTTTGTAGGAAGACAGATATATGAAACCAAATCTATAAATGTTTCAGAGAGAGGAGGAAGGAATTCTAGAGTTCAGAAAGTCCTGGAGAGCTGGTGCGCATCAATATCCTTATAGAATGGCGACCAACTGTAGACCTTTTAAAATGTGAATTTAACTCTGATTTGAGAAAAATTAAATACAGCTGCTTTTTATCCTCTCAATAAAAATCTAATGCAAGTCACAGAACACCATTAAAAATAACTTACCAGCGTTCTGATGTTTGTTTGCTGTTAAATTTTCCAAACATTTTCTCCCATTGTACTTTAAGCTAAAGTACAGTTTCTGGTTGCTAACCTACTTCACCCTTGTGATGATAGCACAGACTTTAAAGCATCAATCCTGGATCATTTGTGGTTGGCATCTCAACTTAGGCATAGTACGGCCAGTTCATATGGTAATGGGTGTAGTTGGAACCTTTATGGTTGGTTACAATTTATCTGAATTCTCACTGCAGAGCCGACCTATCAGGAACTTAAACCTGGTCTGACTGCTTAAACTGCTATTCAATATGAGCAGTTCTTCAGGGTTATGAGATGGGCTTGGAGCTGTCTCAGTCGGTAAAGTGTTAGCTATACAAGTCTGAGCACCGAGTGTTATCTCCATGTAAAAGGCTGGGTGTGTTGGTGGGGACGCAGAACTAAGTAGATCCCTCCGGTTTGATGGTTAACCAGTCAAGTGTCCTTGGGTTCTCCTAGGTCCCAGTGACTGACTTTGTCCCTAAGACCAACATGGACAGCAGCCAAAGAACAATATCTAAGGTTGATCTCTAGCTTCTACATGGCTGTACACACACACACACACACACACACACACACACACACACACACACACCCTTGCACCAGCACACACGATATTAATAGATTTACTCTGAGAATTACTTGATATCTGCCAGGCTTCTTGAATATTCCTGATCATGGGCTACTTACCCAAATGTCTTGCTTTCTTCTAGCCTACTAACAGTTCCTGCCCGCTCTCAGTTTTCATACTTTGAGTTTCTTAATTTTAGTGTTTAATTTGAGAGATGGTATCTGTCTTCCAGTCAGGAATGGTTAAAACCAAGTGTATTTTTACTCTCCTAAACCGTTTATTTTAGAAAATATCTTTGCAAATAAATTTCTCAATTTCTAAGCAGTTTCTGAAGGCAGACAGACCTAAGTTCAAACTGGGATATGTTCATCTTGAGTGTTAAATTTGGCTTATATTGCCTTCCAAAATATAATTTATATAAAAAATCTTGCTGGTTTTATGAGACTTCTAGAACATTCAGGAGGGGATAGAGATGGAGTCACAATAAACCCCCAAATATTTCCTAGTTTTTAGTATCTGCATCTATTTGAATAACTGATGTTTTATCTTTCTTTCTTATTATGATAGTTCTTTTTAAAAAATTCATGACTTAAAAATTTTGTTTTGCCAAAACACAAAAAGACAAAGAAAATGTCTTCCTAGTTAATTCTGAGTCAAATGTGTACTCAGTTGAACATGTGATCAGCTCTGTACTTCGAACTTTTTACAACCACTAAAGGAGCTCAATATAGGCTGCTGTCTCTTTTCCTGCCTCTTGTTTTCCCTCTGTATCCTGGGGTCAGCTTGTCTCACATCTTGGCAGTGCTGATCCACACACTCACAAATGACCTTGTGTATTAAGAAACATGTGGTTTGCAGGACTTCTGAACAAAGGATCATCACGAGCAAGCCCAGAACTTCCTGTGAGAAGAGTTCCCTGGACTCATATAGTGTAGAGACTTCTGAGATGAAGAAGCTTAGCAAAATGCTTTCGGAGCTTAGTAAATGACATGTCTGACTTCTTCTGTCTGTTATCTCTGGGAGTTCTCTGGCTTTGGCCAGAGAGAGGGAACTTTTAGTGTAATGGAAAAAAACAATGTCTGGACTTTGAGAGCAGCTCAACCCCAGTGGTCATCATCTCTGTGTCCTTGGATGAGTCTCAACTCAGGGAGCATGAGTGTATATTTTCACAGGATTGTTTTAGGAAGGCAGAATGAGACAATTTATGAGATTTGTAAACTTTAGAATACTGCGTGGCTTTATCGTGTGTTTCAGGTGCTGCTGCTGCTGCTGCTGTAAGTGTAATGGGTCAGACTCCAGTTTTCAACTCCAACAACCAGCAAACAGCTTTTTAGTGTTTAGATAGTGGGATAGTAGATAGTGGGCATGGAGGGGAGCACAGGGGTCAGGCAGGTGGTTAGAGAGAGAAAACTAATGCTGGAAAAGAGAAGTTATACATAAAAGGTTTTGATATGCGTTAACAAATTTCATATGTGTGATATTCTATTCCATTCTTCCCCACCTATTTTTAGCAGATTTTAACACCAGTTACCTGCCATCCCCGAAAAAGCAGAACAAAAAAAAATGACATAACCTAATATTTGATTTTTTCCTTATCTAAAGACCTTTGGGCTTAATGCCAAATGTGAAAGATCTCAAAATTCCTAGTTGTTGACTTCTTGCTATAGTTGAGGACACAGATTACTCCCAGCTACAGTTCCAAGGCAATTGATTGTTCCCATTGATAGTTGACTGTAGATGAACTGAAAAGCTTTAGGAACATCTGATGGGAAGAAAGTCAGGGTTAATTTTAGGAGTGTGGTTCCTGGTAGGTTGACCATGCTCCTGTTGGTGGCCCCACACATGTGTATACAAGCAGCATAAGTTGGACTCAGTAGGTTATACGTATATTTGGATATAAAGTTGGGAGGGATTTGGGGATGCAGGTGGGGATGGCTCTAGGAGAGCTGGGGGATGAGTTGAGGGTTGAATATGATCAAAATACATTATATGCACATAAGAGATTCTCAAAGAATTTGCAAAAATGATATATTAAAAATGTTTAAAGAAAGTGCTTTGCATCAGGAAATCAAGGATATACATTTGTAAGGCTCCTTTGGAGCCTTAAGTTTTTCTTTTTTCTTTTTTTTTTTTTAATTATTTGCCAACTTGAGAAGTGTCTGGGGAAAGTTTGAAGGTGATTAGTTTTACAAATTAATGCTTCTTTGGATCTTTGGGAGAATGACTTCTAATGAAAAAGTTGTAAATGACATTTTGTTTTATATAATAAAATTCCATTTGATTTCAGACTCACAAAGAATAGATTTGTAACCCAGTTTAAATTTTGTTCAGAGCTGAATCTCAGTGTAAGGGATCAAGAACAATCAGAATAATACATTGCAAGGAAACAAGAAACTGGAAAACAATTAAGATTAAAATTAGACTTAAATAACAAAAATATTGAATAGCAAATAATTTATGCAAAATATTTTACAAAATCTCGGATGCTAAATATTTGATACAAGTACCGTGACATTTGTAGTTACATTAAAGTTAATGGTTTTCTTTTTCCATTATTTTGCTTCCCTTTTTTAAAATTTCAACAGATATTTGCTTTACAATTTTGAAATTCGCCCTTCCTGGTGGTGTTCATAAATTTCCTGTGATCGACCTGTGTGAAACTATATGCATACAGAAAGTATTTCTTAGGAGGGGTTAAAAATGAAGTTTGACCTCCCTCTTCACTAACTGTTTCTCTCTACCATTTTTGATTGTGTTTGAACTCTGTTAGACTGAAATTTTTCTGCCTCTACTTTTGATGTCATGAATACTAAGTTAAACCATAAAAATGCTTCTCTTCACATAACAGTGATTGACACTTGCAGTTTTATATTCAAACATTCAAAGGAAAAAAAAGAATGTGTGATTACCATGGACAAACTAATGATATTTCCAGTAATAAACCGTCAGGTAGACAACAGATACAAGTTGTCATTTCAGCTGTAGAAAAGCCAGGTTTTCTTAATTTGATTTGAATTCAGTTTAAAACACAATCATGTAACCCATATGTGATTTAGATCGATGTCTAATACTTCTTGGTTATTGTTTTGGATAATTTGTGGCGAAATCCCCAAAGGAACAACATGAACAAGGGAACAATAGAATGTTACAGTCTATTCTGGAGTGAGTTTTCTCCACTAAGCGCATCTATAATGAAAGAACTAGATTTTTAATGTTGTTTCTCAGGTGTGGTACACAGTAAGAAAACTTCTGTATTTCCTTTGAGATGTTCCCCAAATATAGTTTCACCTTCTAAATGAGAATTCGCCTTAAGAACCAGGCACAGTTTGAACTGACTTGTGGTTATTTTTAGATAAAACCACTTTGGGTTAATTAAGAGAAAAAAATTGCTACTGTACAATTATACCATATCCTCCCACCTTGGCCTGACAATAAGGAGATGTAACAGAAGGTTTTCTTTGTCACTGTAGCTGCACCTTTGAAGTGTATCAAAGTCTGTTGCTGTGGTTACGACCTTTGTTTCCAGTGATGTTTGGTCCATGCTTTCCCCTACCTACCCTTAACAATGGTTACTCAAAAGAATGAAATAATGAGTCATTCATTCGGAAATACTTAGTTAAAATATCCCTCTT
Organism: Peromyscus leucopus; assembly: GCF_004664715.2. Lineage (NCBI taxonomy): Eukaryota > Metazoa > Chordata > Mammalia > Rodentia > Cricetidae > Peromyscus > Peromyscus leucopus. Next base: position 31,400,512 of record NC_051084.1, on the reverse strand, counting down.
TATCATTACATTTCACTGCTTAGAAACTAGGCTGTAATTCAAGGCAACAGTTAAGACTTAGAACTGTTAAAAAAAATTTGATTTTTTTTTCATTTATAAGAAAGAGCTGTCTATGTAATTGAAGAACCTCTTACACGTCTGAACAATTAAAACCGTTTTTTGGTTAATGTATTATTTCTGGAACAAGTAGATAAAATTCTATGCAGTAAGCATGATAATGATAAAAATCGTGCATTGTTCGCACAGCACAGATTTCAGAGTCAAGGTTTCTGGGCACAAATGCAGTAACAAAACAGCCCCTACAAAACCGAGTAACTCTCAAGAACACAAGAAATAATGTTTGTTAATTTAAAATTTTAGAAACTGAAAGGTGTAAAGTTTGTAAAGTAAAGCATAATTAAATTATGGTACTGTACATACCAGTTGTTCCTAGAATTGAAACTTTATAATATGAAAAAATACATTAGCGCTGTACAATTTTTACACGTAGGTAGGATGAGTTTTGGAAAAAAATGATTTTTTTTTCAGGGCCATTTTCTGTCAAAGTCAAAAAAATACTGCACAACTTAGCTAGTTACAAAGTATAGACTTGAAACAATTCATGTCTTCATTTATTTCATGAATCAATCTTGGAATTTTGTTTATTTGAACAGGGGATTTTTGTTTTTGTTTTGTTTTTGAGAGTTGCAATGAACAAATTTTCCTCTTTCTGTCGTTGAGGTCACAGTTCGGTAGCAAGCCTGGGCTACCGCTCAGCTCGGTCAAGCCAGCTGTGGTTTATGGTCACTGATGCGGCCAGCTGACGTGATTGTGCTCAAGTCCAGCTCAGTCTCTAGGTGGCTTTCCATGGTATCTTCCTGTGCATTCGTTTCAAAGGTCTTATGGGAGAGAAGTTCATGATGGACCCCACAGTAACTTATTGTGGGCTGGTCGTATGCCAGAAAAGTTGACACATTCATTGATAAAGGTATCTGGGGAAAAAAATGACATGAGAAAAGTCAGTTATCAAATACAGGCAAGTATCCAGGGGCAAGACTTGGAGACTGTGAAGTGTGGATCTGACTATCCTTTATATTTGTATCTGTGGCTCCGCTGTCCCCGCAGTGGCCTGCCGCTGTCCCCCATTTTCACAGAAATAAATTCAATATGGAGGATTGAAAGCTTGAGTACAGCAGCTCGAATCTTAAGTAGAACCTGCAGATACACAGTAGTTTGAATGGTTCTAAAAAATGATAAAACATTTCTTCATTGGAGAGCCAAGGAAAGGGCTTTCTCTAACTGGTCTGAAATGTGTTTTCGAACTAAGGAAAGTATTATTTGGTTACTTGTGTGTAGCATCAATCTTAAAAGGTCTTATTAATAAAAACAAACCTGGAGCCAGGTACTGGGGTCAATGCTGGAAGATCAGAGAAGCAGAACAAGCCACAGCCACCTCACCTTGCCAATTCCTCAGCTGATCCTGTTTCCTCAGACTGAAAGCCTCTGAGTCCTCATCCAGAATGAATCTCAACTGAACTGTGGGCTCAAAAGCCTAAAAGTTTAACTAGCTCTAGTTCCTGGTTTTCATGCCTTATATACCTTTCTACTTTCTGCTATCATTTCCTGGGATTAAAGTCGTGAGTCACCATTTCTGAGTTCTTAGCAGTTCCCAGGCAATGACGGTACAGCTGCTTCACACACCTTGCTCTGAGGAATGTTTCAGGAGAGAACTGTCAAGTCGTCCTGACTGCGCTTACCCAGAATCCCGTCATTATTTCCTTAAGATTACTCCTAGAAACGTTAAGCTCTGTAGTTTGGTCTTTCTATCTAAAGGCTAGGGCACAGAGAACACCCAGAAAAACAGACCTATGACTTCTGTAAAAGGTCGACCAGGCTGCCGAGAATGAAGCTGCTCTGAAGGACTAGTGGTCCAGCTAGGGAAGGGCGTCTTTACTAATCAAAGATGCTACAGAGTGTGGGCAACAGAAGTAACTCCGATGATGATGGACAGAAGGGAACACAGGTGAGAGACAACAGTCATCTTAGGTACAATCAGTCTTAGATGCCAAAGTCTAGAGAACATCGCTTCTTAGTTTCTTGATGAGACAAAAAGTTGTGGCATCACTGAGGAGCCTTTAGCCCTGATCTTACTTTGTCTGCTGTGGTATATACACCATTTAAGGGTCCTCTCAATCCTCAGGTCTTGACATTTACGTTTCCCTGTGGTGTATTAAGATGGTAGGAACAACCTGACTCATGTTTAGAGCTGGGATTTCTGGGAGATGAGTAGAGTTGAATTGAGTAGAGTTGAATAGTCATTAGAGTTACACTTCCAAATATCGAGTCCTGTGGCCTTATATAGGAAGAGACAGAGATGCAGCAGAAGGGACCTTAAAGGAACCCACACAGTCCCTGACTCTTACCATGTGAAGATCTGTACTCAGCCAGCAAGAAGGCTGTCACCACATTAAAGCCTTGAAACTTTTCACCTCTGGAACCTTTAAGCCCAAGTAAACCACCCTTATTTATAACTCAATCAGTCCCCAGTGTTGTGTTATCGACTCAGAAAACAGACCACTATAATTGCTAATTCACATGGCTGAATTTCTTTGAATGAAAACTTGTACCATTCTTGTTTGGCAAGTGGATAAAACATCTGTGCACATCAGACTAAATGCTTTTCTAATCTTAGATAAGAGCACGAAGATAGATAGAATGTCGAGTCTTCATTACCTGCTTCTTCACTGTCTGCCCTCTCCTTTCCAGGGATAAGACTCCTTCCATCTCTTTTTCTACCCCTGACCTCTTAGGCATCTTTGTCTCTCCTTTTGTTAAAAAAAAAAAAAGTATTGCTTCCTTATTTTTTCTTTCAGTACAAACATGGTTTTTCTTTGAGATCATTTAATGGTGAGTATTTCAATGTGTCAAATGTGTAGGTCTCAGTCCCTGGAGACAGAAGCATAATCCAGTTCACCCAGTGAAACGCCTGTGTTTCCTAGTTTGTGGGATTCTGAAATTTCAAATATGAAATTATGTGGCACATGAATCGAATACAAACAATCATGACCGCTGGAAGGCCACCCAGATGGTGCATAGCAGCAAAGTAAGATACTTGTACTTAAAACCAGACTTCTTTTGTTACAGATGAGTTCTCTCTGATAACTAGAATACTATCATCTAAAAATAATTTGCAGTGAGAGTATATTTAAGCTATAGGAGAGAAAAACTTAGAACCATTATAGGGTGCATAGTTTCCTATCAACTTCTGGGAAGTTGGTCCTAGGTGATGTGCTGTGGTCACACATCTGCAGGATTGCAGTTGTTTTTTTTATTAACTATAGAAGTGTACACCTCTTGCATTTATTTGGGATACATCCTGGTTTACAGAGTTAAATCTACTGTGAAGAGTTTAGAATACTCATGGTTAAATTTTGGTAAATAATATACGATGATATACTTATTCTCTGTGTGTTTTTGCACACACACACACACACACACACACACACACACACACACACACTTTCCTGATACATTTATTATCTAGTGGCTGCTGGTCTCTAGAAGACAAAGTCCTACTTTGAATCATAGCTACTAGGTGGCTAACTCTGATTTTGTATTTAAAAATCCCACATTTTTTTCTTTATTGTTGAGTATATGTTATTTGATAAACCTTATACATGGATATATTGCCTTAATGTCAGGGCATGTTTATATTTAATATTTATGAAATTGGGATAGTTCTTAAAAGCAGTTCTTAAGAAAGATATTTGTATTTTCCCTCTACAATCAAAAGTAAATCTTGAAGTTAATGAAATTTTATTATCACAAGAATGACATAGAAAAAAAAAAAGAATGACATAGAAAGATGTAGCAGTGAGTAAAATCTAATAGCTCGCCACATGGCAATATGCCACAGATTTTTTTATGTTGACTTAAATGGTTTTAAAAATAAAGGAGTTAGTATTGGGCATATGTATATCTATGTGTGTGTATGTTTATGCATTAAAGGAGTATATATATTCACATGAATTTGTATAGCTGTAGATATGTATAACATATACACATATGCATATATTCATGATATAATAGCTAGAACTAATGCTTTAAAACAATTTAATTGAATTCTGACTAATAAATTGTGTTGATCTGTTGATTTAGATAACTATAACATATTTGTATTCCCAATGTAGGGCATATACACATAAATATACCTATTTATACAGATGTCTATAAATATAGTATTAATATACATATGTATGTGTATTTACTCAGAAAGTTTTTCAACTTGAGTTCAATTCAACTTTTCATGAATTATGAAAATTTTGCCCTGTTCTTTTTATTGGTAAGGTGAGATAATTTTTTAAAACTATGTCAATGCATTAATTTTGTTTCCAAATTTCTTTTTTTTCTTTTCTTTTCTTTTTTTTTTTTTTGGTTTTTCGAGACAGGGTTTCTCTGTGTAGCTTTGCACCTTTCCTGGATCTCACTCTGTAGACCAGGCTGGCCTTGAACTCACAGAGATCCACCTGCCTCTGCTTCCCAAGTGCTGGGATTAAAGGCGTGTGCCACCACCGTCTGACTTGTTTCCAAATTTCTTATTCGTAAATATTTCACACATATATGAATAACAAACTTCTTTTTTTATTGACTAACCAGATAGGTAAAGATGCATTAAGCCCTGTTCATATATACCCAATGTTAGTGACCAGACCAAGTGATTCATGTACAGAATAAAGTCACTGATTTTCTTTTTAGTCTTACAAATGACATTAAATTTCAACTCATCAGATACTTATTTCAATTTTTAATTAAAACATATTTTCAATTTCATATGTGTGTGGTGTGTATGCATGGGTATGTGTGTATGCAAATTTGTGTATGTTTGCATGTGTGGAGGTATGCATGTATGTGTGTGAAAGTGGAGCCCCAAAGTTGATATCAAGAACCCTCTTTGGGGCTGGAGAGATGGCTCAGAGGTTAAGAGCACTGACTACTCTTCCAGAGGTCCTGAGTTCAATTCCCAGCAACCACATGGTGGCTCACAACCATCTGCAATGAGATATGGCACGCTCTTCTGTGTACATAATAAATAAATAAATCTTTTTTTTATTTAAAAAAAGAGCCCTCTTTGGTTGCATTTCATTCTCATTCATTGAGTCAGGGTCTCTCAAATCAAACCCAGAGCTTGCTGATGAAGCCTTGCTAATTAGCTTGCTCTGGAGATCTTCTGTCTCCATCTTCAGAGGCTAGAAAAACAGGTGGGCTACCATGACCATCCAACATTTATGTGGATTTTGGAGATTCAAAGTACTTTATCTCTTGAGACATTTCCCCAGAGATTTACTTTAAATGTGATTGCTAACTTGTAGCAATGTTTTATGCCTAATTACCTATAATATGAACATCATTCTTTCTGATCCCTCATGAAAAATGCTATACATGTTGTTGATGGATTTCCTTCTTCATAGCAACGTCGTAGGATGCACTCAACACTTTATTGATGTGTGATACTAGATCCTTAAATGAATCGGAGTGGGAAAGTCAGAGGCGAATTGTGTAACGTACTCACTCTTCAAGTAATAATGCCTGACTCTGTTCTTATCTATTCTTCTATGACTTCTATATGCAGTACTGTGTGTGTTGGGTTTTTACCAGAAAGAGTGATTGTCTTTACTTATTCAGGATGGGCCAGTTGTCTGGGAACACAGCAGATAACAACTTGTGATAGTCTCATTGTCTGAAGAGAAGAACTGGAGTAGAAGCAACCTCATTTCTTTTAGTTTAAATGATCTAAAATACCAGCATGTAAAAGCTCCATAGACTTTTGATGTCAGGTAGAACACTGGCTGCAGAGGTTTGGAGAACTACTGGGGCTCCAGCCATCTGTGCTGACTTTGGACTTGGTTGGTGGGATGGATTCTTGTACTACAGTGTGGCTGATGGTTGAGTGGTGATGGAGAAACTACCAGCTGGCATTAAACAAACATATACTGTGAGGGTCAGAAACAATGTGTGTCAACCCCATCTGCTACCAAGTACAGCAGAGGAGCATCTGCCATTCCTTGGCAGGATTGTCAAGTGTGACCATGTAACCTTTTTCTTTTTTGTTTTCAGATTAACCTGTATATGTTGATCTCTCTCTCTCTCTCTCTCTCTCTCTCTCTCTCTCTCTCTCTCTCTCTCTCTCTCCTCTCTCCCTCCCTCCCTCCCCCCTCCCTCCCTCTCTCCTCTCCTCCTCCCCTCCCCTCCCTCTCCTCTCCTCCACCCCTCCCTTCCCCCCTTTCCTCCCCTCTCCTCTCCTTTCCTTTCTCTCCTTTCTCTCTCCTTTAGCCCTTGTTTTCTGTCCCTCATTCCTTCTCCTTTTTCTTCTGGTTCTTCTAATATGCTCTCCCCTGTGCTTAAGGTATTCAATAGTGAAGTGCTGGTAAGTAAGAAAATAAACAGAATTGCAGAAAGGATTCTAGGAAGGGCAATAGGTTATTTAACCTTAATAAGACTGCCATTTCCCCAGAACTGCAGCTAGTTTCCACAGAACCTTCTCTAAAGCTTTGAGATTCTTCCTCCTCTGTCTTTGAGAGAACAGTGTCCTTCAATACATTTCTACCTGATAAAAGTCTTACCTATAATTACTTCAAGTTTCCTTTAACCCCTTAGGTCACTGTTTTCTTTTTTCTTTCTTTCTTTTTTTTAAGACAGGTTTTCTCTGTTTAGCTCTGGCTGTCCTGGAACTCTCTTTGTAGACCAGGCTGGCCTCAAACTCATAGAAGTCTGCTTGCCTCTGCCTCTTGAGGGCTGGGATTAAAGGCATGCACCACTACCACCTGGCCAGGTCACTGTTTTCTAAGTGAGGTAATTATTATTAAGATGTATTTTATGAAGTTTTAGGTATATGAAAGCCTACTCTGATAAAGAATCATCAAATGCTATTCTAACAAAGAATTCTGTCTAGTTACTTAGGCAATTTCCCTTAGGAAAATATTCAATTCCAATCAGCTACTATTATTTTTACATCAGTGCTATTTGCCTTAGAAGTGGTTTCCCCAATAACTGTATCAACATCAATAATATATGCTGTTTATATAAAAGATTTATAGTTAAAGCTACCAGTTATTATGGTCTACCCCCATTCTCATATAATATCTAATCCTATATTTATAAAGGAAAAGCACAACTTTTAAAGTTTCTGAATTGTGATTAGGAACTCATTGTGACCTTACATTCTCTGGGTGAGATCTGTTTATAAAAATATGCTTATGTAAATATGCATATGTATTTCTCAAGTTCTAATTAAAAGGCATTCCCGTACATCCTATGTGATAATAAGTATTGTGCCAGTTCATCATGCAAGAAAAGAATCAAAAGTCTCTTTTTCTCTATGCAGAATGAACAATGAGAACAGCTTTCCTGTTAAGGGTTATTTCTAAATTGTAGTCTTTAGTAAATATAAATATTCTCCTCTAATTATGTTGGAGCAGAATTCCCACACTGTGAGTTCACGGGGGAAACTCTTCGAGATTGACAAAGTCGCACGCTCTCTGCCAGGGACTCTTCCCTTCCAGGTCGTTGAAGCGATGGCACTTGAGGGCTTTGGCCACTTTTGTTTGTGTGTCTGTGTATGGTGGGAGAGGCAACAGAGACATTTCACGAAGGGATCCTTTGAAATACAGCCTTTCTCACGCTCTAGTCCCCTTATCTTCATTCTGTGTCGGAATTCAGAGGCCTATAATCTTACCTTTGTTTGTTCATCTACAAAACTAAACTTCATCGATTTTTTAAATTGATTTTATCTCTTACTATTTTATGAAATAAGAGACGGGTATTGTGACTCCCTCCCTCCCTCCCTCCCTCCCTCCCTCCCTCCCTCCCTCCCTCCCTCCCTCCCTTCTCTTTCTCCCCACTTTCCTCCTCTTTTCCCTATCACCTCCATTGTTCCTCCCTCCCTCAGTACATTCTTTATTCCAGGCTGGTCTTGATCTCTTGATACTCTCATCTTTACCTCCCAAGTGCTGTGGGTTCCAGGCATGCATGCAACTACTGCATCTGACTGATACATTGTCTCCAGATTTGTTTCCTCCAATGAAACTTAGATCTTTGATGCAGAGACCTCTTCCCTCCAGTGGCCCTGTCTTCTACCAAGAGTGTTAAGTTAATATACTCTTGCCCATCTATCTCAACCCCCGCTTCTAGTTCCACACATTTTAGACACAATGGCATGCACCCACTTCTCTATCCTTGCTGCCCCAGTCTTCGCTCAGATGATCATAATCTTGCTCACTTTCAGCGATCACATGCCCAGTCTCTACAGAAATGCAAATAAATTTAGGCATTCAAAAACCATTTCTACAGTTAACTAAATATAAGCATCATATAAGTAGCAAATGTTTTCTTTTTCAGCTTTTTCTCTTGAGGGAATTCTATCTGAAGCATTTCTCTTTATTTTGGGACAGATGTGGAACTTGAAATATATATTATCCTGGGAAATTAACTTGCTTAAGTATATTATTTTATATAGAGAGAGCAACACATACATGTGTATCATGATATTGCCTGTAAAGTTCTTAAGGAGGACTTGTGACTTAACATGCACACATGTTGATGATGTCACTGTCCACCTGACACCCAGGCTTTCATTACATAACCTGATTTTCTTCACTATAATCTGGGTTTTGCTATGGTATGTGCAACTTTGTGTTTAGGAATTGGTCAACAATGATTGCTTCACTCCATGAAGTCTGATCTTTGTGGGCAGGCTGGTAGTTTTGTTTATAGTTAAAATAGATGAATCCCTCTGTGGCATTATTTGAATGATATTAAAACTTGATTCCCCACCAGTTCACTTCTCAGCTTGAAAAATTGTATCACTAATCATTATTTTGGTTTCTAAATGTTGAGGCAGTGGATAAAATCTTGGTGCTGTGGGAGGAAAATTTCGTGAACCAGTGTCACACTGTAGCTTGGGTTTCCAGCTGTGTGTCAATGTCTGCTGGATATTTCCTTATTTAATTTCTTCTGGCGCGCTACAGTAGTTTGTCTGCATAGCTCCTTAGATCACAGCCATGGACATTTGTTCCAGTTCTTGACTGACACCTGCCAGGGTACTGCACATAATCTTCACCATGATTCATTGAACGTTTATTATGTGCCAAATATCATGTTTTGTGCTGGTCTTGTGTTACCTATTTTAAGTCCTGCAAAGCTGTTCGCATTTCACAGTAAATATAATTATCCCCATTTTACAGTTGAGGAAACTAAGACTTAGTTTAAATAATTAGTCTGAAATTAATCTCGTGATTCCCTGACTACTTAACTGCTACATTTCACTGCCTGCTTATTGTAATCTATCTTACTCATCTCTATAGGTTAGTAAGCTGAATATAATGTGTCTAATATTATTTCAGCACCGTTCCCAAATGGTGTAGTGGTGTGAGCAATAGGGCTTCTTATGTATTATTGTTTTGTACTCAAGGTCCTCAGGAGAAAACATAATTTATCATGGGTTCATGTGGGTAGGCAGAGATGGCTTCAACAAAACTGTTCGGTGTTTCTTGTGAAATTAGTGTGTGTTCCTTCAGACTATAAGGAACAGTATTCACATTGGAGAAGCTGTAGGACTGAGATGGAAGTCTCCAAAATACTCCTCTGTTCATGTATGTTAAGATTGCTCAGCAAGACTGGAGAGGACTTAAAGCTAAAATTGTCTTGGCCTGGAGAGCAGTAGATGTTCTACAAACCATGTATTTTTAGTCACTCCAGATTTCTGCTCCTAATTATGTTTGAGCAGAACACTGGTACTGTTTGTGTTTGCCCTTGTGTGTATGCACACAACTGCTTGTGTAAATAAAGGCCAGAGGTCAACTATATGTTTTAATTTTTAGGTGCCATACACCTCATTTTTGAGCATCTCTCATTGGCCTAGGAGTCACCAAATAGGCTAGGCTGGTTAGCTAGAGAACCCCAGGGATCTGCTATCTCTACATCCCTAGCTCTAGGATTTCAAGAGTTCCCCTATGCCTGGCTTTGAAAATGTACATTAGGTAGGTTTATCTTGAGTCTTTGTGCTCACAGGATAAGGAATTTACCAACTGAGCTATCTCCCTGGCCTTGATTGTTTGCTTTTCTCTTAACAAGATATATACGTATACATATAGACTTCAATCAAAATGTGGTTTGTGTTGTTTCATATTGAACAGTACCATTTTGATTGTTTTCCACAAGTAAAACCTTTCTAGGGAGGTGTTAGGGGAAATCAGGACAGAAAATGAAGAACAAACATGAATAAGGTAGTTTCCATTTTCTGGTGAAAGTATAGGCCAGGGCCAATACAGAGGCCAAAGAATAAAGAAAAGCAATGTCTGGGATGGGGTAGACAATTATGATACATGTGTGTTTAAGGATGTACAATATATACATTGTTCTCTGATTGGCTGATTCTACTAACAGCATCATTCATCCTTTAATGGTGGGAAATGCAACGGCCACTTTTTTTTGTTTGAGACTAATGTTATTTTCCAGATTTATTGGTGAATCAATATTGCTGAGAATTGATTGGATATTTACTTTTATAGACTCTTCAATAGAGATCATGTTTTACTTTGAAAGTGATTTATTTGAAGAGACATCTTCCTTCTGGAATACTTAGGCATTCTAATAGTTAATTGGTATGCATGGAACAGACTGTTGAATCATTAATTTTAATTATCTTGATTCTACCAGTAAATTATTTTAAAAACATTTTCAAGGGGTTCTTAATTAGGAATCTGAATTATGTTATCTATCTTTATGCCTTAAGTAGGCCTAACTTTAAAAATTTTGAATGTGTTTTACAATTCCAAGTCATAATCTGACTCTTAGTACTCAATTTTGGTATTTTTTTTAACTGCTGCATTATCACCTAAAGTGTCAGTTGCTATTCTGAGGTTACAAGGAGAGGGGAAATCGAGTTTTTCCAGTGTCTGGAATTTGAGAATAGTGTGAAGAGAAAACATTGTTTGGAGGAGCATAATGATTCAAATGGCTTTGTGTGTGAAAAGCTGCGTTGTGGTGAATTAAATCAAGAACTGAAAAAAAATTAAGATTTCTATTCGAAAGGCCATAGTTCGCTTTGAAGCAAAATATATTTAGAGCACATGCACAAAAAATCCCCAGATGTAGCACCTTCATGAGAATCTACAAATTTTTACCTCAATTTGCTCTTATTGTGTCTAAGTAATGGGGGAGGGGGAGGCCTGTGAACTGAGGGGCTCTTTTTCTTTGAAATAAAAGAAATACTAACTGAAATATCTAAGTGCTGTGGCCATTGTAAAAATGTGTTGTATCTTAAAAAGATTATTTTGTTTCAGTTTTGCAGCAGGGGATGAAGAGGAATTAGCTGTATGTGCTGTTCATCAATCATGCTAGCATCTACAAAACAAAAGAGCAATATTCATTCATTTATTTACTTCAAGGAAGATTTGCTTAATGTCTTCTTGGGGTTGTGGTTGTGGCTGTTGTAAACATGGAAATTTATCAGGTTTTGTCCTCACTGATTCTGCATAGACCTGTGCCATCTTGACACATGACTAGTCAAAGGGAAGAGACAGGGGTCTGCTTATGAAGCATATTCCCTCCCCTCCATTCGTCTGTCTTACACTGTTGTTCCCGGTAACCCCCCTCTGAATTATTAAGACATTATTTTTTTCAGTTCTACTTCATGGTAGGCATTTCTATTTTTTTTTATCAGTTGTTTTGAACATGTTTATATGCAGCCTGGGCTGACCTCAAAATCACAATATAACCAAGAATGCCCCTGAACTCCTAATTCTCTTGATCCAGTTTCTGGCTGGTGCTAGAATCACATATGTCTGCCACCATGCCTAGTTGTATGTGGTGCTGAGGATTAAAAACCAGGGCTTCCTGCATGTTAGGTAAGTACTTTCACCAAATGAGCTACATACTCCATCCAGTAGATAGACCTCTATATTTCTGTCATCTCCCATTTTTATTTGTACACGCTCTATTTCATGTTAGACCATAACCTCCTTGAGTTTGTGTTTTACCACATATCTGTTGTTTCCAGACTTCTGGTAGTTGGTTTTATTTTGCTAAGAATTATCGTACACCACAGTGGTAACTGGAGTTGCTAGGTTACTGCAGTATGGACCGGCAGGGCTAAGGAAAAGATAGTTGTGAGGATTGCCCAGAATCATATGGAAAGCCCACACAGGTTCCCGTACACTCTCTTGGTGTGGGGATGTCCCCTTTGCTATCTTGTGCCTTCTTCTCCCTCTCAGGCTTGTTTTCATCACTCTGGGGGATGCGCCTGTCACATCTGCCTGCATTTAACACGGCGGCCTCTTTCTTCCCTTTGCCTCTGTTCTGCAGCAGTTATGATTCCCACAGCATCAAATGGCTGTGCAGAGGCAGCCGCACAGACAGCCCAGCTCCACCGTCACTGGCACCAAGGCAGCCAGCCAAAGAGTAAAATGAGGGGAGGTATGCCAGCCACTACAAAATTCTGAGTTTTTCTTCCTTTTTCTCTTTTTCTTTTTAAACACACAAGAGCATTCCATGAAGAGAATTGTATTTCTACTTCATTTTTGATTTTTTTAAGATGTCTGTAATTTACATTAGTATTGCACATACTATACAGAAGCAGAACCCCATGATTCTTAAGGGTTTTTCCCCCCCGCTATGTTTTATGTTGTTCTGCATTGTCCTGTAAGCTTAGTGAAAAAAATAACTGAATGAAAGAAGTAGGAGAATAAGAAGGTATTTAGTACAGACCGGGAAGAAACAAACAAATTCTAGCATAACTGGGCTTTATGGGAGCTGTAGGAGAGAGGTAATATATGAAAACCTAATGATGAAAATGTCCAAGATAGTATAACCTCAGGTTAGAGACAGTGATTGAAAATGAATTATCAGAAATCTATACTATTGTTGGGGCACATTTGCTGCCTTATAATGTTTTGATCCCTCTTTAAAATTTTAATTATCTTTAAAATTTTTTATTCGTACTTTTTATTGTAAAATTGGCTTTATCTTAGACATACTTTGATATTTATTTAATTGTGAAAATTACAAATTAAATATTTGAAGTATGGCATCTTAAAATGAATATTAAAATGCAATATTCATTCTTCGGTGATTTTTCCTCTTATAAATCTCAGGATGTTATTTCTGTTTCGTCCTCCAAAATTTTCTCCATTTGCATTTTTTTTCAAACTCTTTTGTGCTTCCTAGAACTCTTCATAGGATCTCCAGGAGTTTGATACATCAGGCAAATTAACCCTCCCGGTAATAGGCCTTAGCCTGGACCTTTCTGCATTAACCTCTGTTTTATTTTCGTAATGCCAGTGAATAGTGATGTTTCTCTGTGACTGAAGCTGAGCGAAATGCCCCAAACAGTGTTCATTTACATGCAAATCTTCTTGCACAGTCCGATGCCTACTAAATTGGCACCATTGCCAGGTGAAGTGATGAGACCCGAATTGAGACTGCGGCTCAAGGGCCCTGCTAATCTTGGAGCCGCGTTTCCAAATCTGTCCCTTCACACCACTGTGCAATGAGGGGCAGTGGCTAAATGGTTTGAAAACATTGTTCTCTGACTTTTTTTCCCTGCCTCCCGGGGCAGAGGGGGGGGAGTTATAATAGTGCACTCATGATACAGCAGTTGTCGTTTTGAGTCAAATTTCTGTATGCCTGAAAGACTAGAAATCACCAATTATTTTAGAAACTACAAAACAAGCTTCAGACAGTGTGGTATTGATCCAGAAGAGACTGAAACAGATTTCTGTATGTCTATGACTGACAGGGCAGTGTAGTCTCAGAGAAAGGCTCTGTATGAGATTTTCTGATTGGTGGCATTTATGTTTGGTAATCTGTGGTAATATTAAATATTCCAGTAGCTTTCCTCCTCTGTCTTAGCTCATCAACAGATTCTGTCATTCTTTAAAATGTTTATGTATTATTATTGTGTGTGTCTTATATATGATGTGGGTAGAATAAAGGTTGGTCCAAGGACAATTTTCTAAAGTCAGTTCTTATTCCACCATTACGTGGGTTCTGGGTATCGAACTTGGCTTGTTTAACGTCCACGGTAGGCATTTTGCCTGCCTAGCCATCTTCCCAGCTCTGACTCTGCATTTCTGTATGCCCACGTAAAACACTTGTCCTGTTTGGTAGGACTTTGGCCTCCCAGACTCCACAGGGACTCTCATTTCCTGGACCATAGTAGCTATCTGTTTTCCAGTCAAACACTCTGGGTTGATAATCCTTCATTATAATGTGAGATCCTGCAAACATAATGATAGAGTACCTGTAGTCTCAGGTACTCAGGAAGCAGTGGGATTGGGCAGCAGGATTGCTTGAGCCCCAGAGACTGCTCTGGAGCCAGCTGGGAAAAAAAAAACCAAACCAAACAAACCAAACCAACAAAACAAAACAAAACAAAACAAAAAACAAAACAAAACAAAACAAAACAACAGCAACATCCCAATTCTTAAAATGTTACTATCCTCCACAACACAAAATTAAAGCACGTCCTAAAGCTTGTATGGGTATTCCAGTCATGTGATTATGTGCTGATTAGTGCTGAGTTTCTTATTAAACTTATTATGAAATTAATCCAGAGTTTAAATGAAGCTATCTGCAGCTAATTGGGGTGATATTATAGACATGCACCAATCCTCATGACAATACTGAACTTGAGGTCAATGAACATGTCCAACCAAAGTTTATTAGGAAAAATCACTCAGAAAAATGATTCTTCTATACATTCTTATGGATTTTTTTTATGTTTATATACACATTGGTATGAAATAATACTCTATGCATTCATCCACTCATTCATTCACACACACACACACACACACACACACACACACACACACACACACCATCTGTTATCGGCTGCTCTAGGGATCTTAAATGAAAAAACCAATTCACTGATCTCACGTTCAAGAAAAATGTTTTCCTGGGAGGGTGGCAGGGTGTGATGGGAACGGAAGGTGAAACCTGCCATTGTTCTGAGGTATCACACCTATGCACCTTGTGTGAACTGGCCATTTTGGTATCATTTATACCTTGCTGTCATTTTGCTTATATTAATCTTATCTGTCTTTCTAGATTGTGAGTGTAAACTCACAGGGAATAAAGACTCCCCAGGGCTTGTGCAGGCTTGTGTGCTGATAAAGTTTTGGAAATTCTTAGTAGAATGGTTGGAGGGGAATAAAATGTCTGTGACATATGGTTTGAAAGGTAAACTGATATGTAGTTAATCTATTACATTTTTTGGGTCACAAATATAAGCTTTTTTGAAAAGCAAGTCCTAACAAAATAACCCTTACTATTATGCAGTTGTTGACATTTGAATGGAATTCAATGTTCAGATTTCATTAGTGGGTTTCTTTTCTCCTCCATTTGAGGGTGACCATTACTGGGCAGGAGGGGGTGCCTCCCAGCCACTGGTGTTATACCGAAGCTGCCTCACCTAATTTCAGTCTCCTTTTTCACATTCAGCCTGGTAATCACAGGCTGTCTCATTCTAGAGGGCCTTTCCTTTTGCCCAACTTCATAGCATATAGTGTGCCTTTCATTTCTTAGAGATAATGAACAATGAGCTAAATAATTGCTTTTTTTCCCCACAGTGTTGCTTGATCAGCACATATGTAAGCAGATAATTCCCTTTCAACTCCACTTTGATAGAAGCTAATTTAAAAATTAGCTGCATGATTAAAAAAAGTGAGGTGTTATTTAATGGTCTATCTTGTTTCATTAAACAGTGTAATTATTTGGTTTCAACTTGAGGTTCAATGTAGGCATCAAATACAAATTTACAAATAAAAATGACTGTTGTAGAGGTAACTCAGTGGTTACAAGCTCTTGTTGCTCTTCTAGAGGACTGGAGTCTAATTCCCAGTCCCTACATCAGCTGGTTCACAGCCAATACACTCATACTTCAGGGGATTTGAGATCCTCTTCTGGGCTCTTTAGGAGTGTGTGTGTGTGTGTGTGTGTGTGTGTGTGTGTGTGTGTGTGTGTATACCTTTGTGTATATATACATACTGATAAAAAATGAGAAAATAAAAATTTTGGCTACATTTGGGTTTGGAAGACTGAGGCTGTGTAATTTTTTTTTTTTTTTTTTTTTTTTTTTTTACAACACCAGGGTACCCTGTGTAGGGAAGGTCTTCACACTTTTGAACATGGCTTGGCATTCAGTGACTTACATGTACAGCATGAAATAATTGGAATAATGAGAGAATTGTGGCTGTAAAGATCTTTAATTGGTTCATTCATTGTGAGATTCTTCCAATTTCTCTTTAATTGATAACCCGAATGATACAAGATCACCAATGAAGGAAATCCTGAACTTTAGTTTATAAAACAAGCTTTAGTTAGATTATATATGGGATGCATACTTCTCCCTGAAGAAAGCTCCATTTATTATGGACATTGACAATGTATCATGTTGTGTCCTACCGAGCCTGTTATTTACATATCTATGAACATCTAAAGATGTCTGTTATCAGAGTATCAAGATTAGACTAAGGGGTCACAATGATTCTTTAGTTTCTTCTGGTTGACGATGTTTCACATGAAGGAATAGAATTATAAACAGTCTTTAAACTGATTTTCAATATCTGAGTCTCTACCCAGGTTTCAGTTTTAAGAGCTATTAAAGTTGTTCTGATAATACTGTGAGATACAGACTGAAGTACGCTGATAATGGTTAGGGACTTTTCTAGGGACATCTTTGGCATTTCTCCCATTACTCATCTTTGTCCATCAATGTTTGTGGATTTCCATTCCAGACACAAAATATGCCAAGCATTTGATGACAATGTCCAGAGCATAGGTGTGAAGACCTATGAGGGGACATTGCCTACTGTGTTTGAGATTCTATCACCATTCAAAACATGTGAATACAAAATTAAAAATAATCAGTAATTATGATGGTTAGTTCCCATTGTCAGCTTGACACAATCCAGGATCAACTGGGAAGAGAGTCTCAATGAGAGATTGTTTAGGTCAGGTTGTCCTGTGGGACTCTGTGTGTGTGTGTGTGTGTGTGTGTGTGTGTGTGTTGAGAAGACACAGCCTGAAAGTGGGCAGTACTATTCCCTGGTTTTGACTTTTGAAGTGTGTAGAATACAGAAATCTAGCTGAGCACTAAGCATGTGTGCTTTTTCTCTTTGTTCTTGAACCTGTCTCTAGTCTCAAGGACTGGATCTGGAATTGTAAGCCAAATAAATCCCCTTTCTCCTATATTGTCGTTTGTCCTGATATTTTATCACAGCAACAGGAATGAAAGTAAGACAGAAGTCTTAGACTAAGTAAGTACAGGAAGAGATTTCTTTTAGTGCTTGCTATTCTGTGATTGTTTCGATGGAGACATTCGAACCCTGACATTATGCTTGCCCTATAAAATGCTACCAGAAAAAGGCAACTCTTTCTTGAACTGGCATTGTTGACCCTGGAAACAGGTCCAATTCTAAACTAAATTGACCAATGGTCTTCTGTATTTCCAAGAGAGAACTGAATTGATTTCCTTTTTACCTCATTAAAAAACATGCTCCCCTTATGCTTTCATATTTGGTTTTACTATTTACATTTTAATAAAATATTTATCAATTTTGTAAGGAAATGTGAAACTCCAAAAAGTCTATAATGGGGACCATTTCAAATGCCTTAAAAGCATGACTACCATATTTCGGATGGATCGTTGAACAACTTCTTATTGTTTGAGACAAGGCATTGCCCAAGCTTGTCCAGTGCTTGCTATCTTGGCATCTTCCTTGTTCAGCCTTGTAAGTGCTGGAGTTATAGCTTAAGGATTTCTTCTTATTTTTTTTATTATTAAGGGACATAAATTGTGACTACAGTAAGGAGAGATCTTCAGTGACCCATGATAACTGCCCTAAGTTCTTTTGATTGAGTTGCTGTTGCCATGTGGTAGCTGAACAATTCTTGTCTCCTTCTGGAGGGCAATTTGAAGATCTAAATTAATGGCTGGAAATATTGCTTAGTGGTAGAGCACTTGTCTAGCATGTATAGGTCCATGAATTCAATTCCCAGCATACATATATGCATATGTATATGAAAAAATAACATATAAACCACATGTTAAAATTCCAAGGACGCTGTTAAAATGTCTTGAGTAGATAAGAAAAAGGGACACAGTGGCATAGCAACTTCCCATTCCAGGAAAGAGGCATGGTGAGTAAGAGCATACTCTGAATGGCCCTGAGATTACATATCTTGGGCAGTAGCCCCATGAAGAACAAGGAAAAGTTGCTGTCCCTGTCACCTAACTATACTGATTGCTCCATCCTCACATGTGTTCAATGAAAAGGCAGCTCCAAGCATTTTGTTTACTCTATGGTGCTGAAGCTGCATCTTAGATCCATCTTTTTACTTTAGGATATAAACCACATGGCTTTGAAGAAAGACTCCCTCTATGGTAAATTAGACCCATGGTGTTTAGAAGGACTCAGCGTTCATGAAGTTTAATAATGCAGAAGTCTTTAATTACAACAAAGGACTTTCTGTAGTCCCTTGATCACACTTGCCCTTCCTAACCCTTAGGCAAACATCTGGTTTATTGTCAGAGCACACAGGTGGCTTATGATGGAGCAGACAGTTGCTGTAGAAATGCCTGGCTAGTTCAGCATTGGTTGATATTGTTAATTGTTGCTGTTGACCAAAATCTTCTCAGTCTCTCGGCTCATAGTTTTATGGCCTATCCTTTGGACCTGTCTAGCTGTAAGCGTATCGCACCAGTCCCAGGACTGATATCTAACCTTTAGATACCTTTGGACAGTGACATTCTAGAATTGTCTGCCCTGTGCTGATTTGGAGCAGACACTATCTTTTGTTTCACTCCCTATCTTCAGGAGGGAGGGATCTTCCTGGAAATCACACATTCCCTGTCTCATTCTTGCAGGGGCCTCTCCTGTGGGCCATGGGAGTTATCTGTAGGACTAACATCACTTTGAAAAGCCTGTGGAGTAGTTGGTAATTTGGTGGGCAAGGAAGTTGTTCTCAACCTCATAGTACAGTGAATGCATTCCTAAAGACTGGGGCCTCGGTGGCGGCCTTCGTGCAATCTGCTTGGGGGCTTAGGGTTTTAAACTTATGCCACGAGTGATATTGATGAAGTGTTTTTTGCCTCGCCCATTAGCTTCCCTTCTGCTCAGTGCTGCAGCAGAATCATGGTTTGTGCTGTGGGAATCACCGAGGCAATGAATCTAGCACTCATGACTTCAATACATAATTGAGAAGGAAACACAGATGGGCTGCCAGGGAGCAAGCAGTTGTTCAAGCTAGCTCTTGTATTTGATAATTAATAAATATAACAGGCAATGGGAACAACCAATGCTGGAGCAGCCAATCTAATTTTTAACTAAAATGCAGTGTGAAAATTATCTCGTTTTTAGTGTTTAAAACTCCCATGCACAACATTAAAAGAAAATACATGTATTTGAGAGAGTCGATGATGATCCAGTGGCAACGTTCTGGTGAATGGGTTTACATACCCCACATACCCAGTTTAAATTGCTAGTCAAGGACACACAGGTATTTCTATTGCTTGAATGTGAACTAAGGTTCAGCAGCTGGTCTCTGTCTTAGAAACCCTAAGATAACTAAGCATGGTTCTTGTTTGGGAGGAGCACCCAGGCTTCAAGAGGGATTCATGCTTTTGAGTAGAAGCAGTGGGTAAGCTCAGCTTTTCCCCATGGTCCAAAAGAAGACATGATCAATTCTCCTAGGCTGGGGTCAAGAAGGGCTTAGAAGAGGTGATGTCTAAGTTGAGCGCTGGAAAATTGCAGGAGAAAAGTAGCAAGACCATTCAGGCAGGGCACAGAAGTATAGGACAGCACGGCTGGTCTCAGGACAAGATTCTTGCAGATAGGAGCAAAGGATGCATCCAGAGGAGACATGAGAGGCATGCATATAGGCTGTGAGAACAGAGAAAAATGGCAGAAGGGGAAGGATGAGGTTAAGAGTTAGCAATGGGCTTCAACACACAGCATGAGTCTTCATTTCTTACAGAGTGAGCTTAGCCATGTTAACCTCTGAGAGTCACAGCGTTGGTGTTTACCAAATGGATGCAACAACCCCCACTTTATAGCTTGGTTGTTAGTTCAGGGTTGATAAATGTGTGCTTCCTAGGATAATAAATTGTCAGTAAGTGAAAGAGATGATTGTAATATCACTACTGATCGAAACACCCCCCTACACCCTCTGTGTTTTCTCTGCCTGCCTGTCCTGTATTGCTGTTTGAGTTCATAGCCAAAGAAAGCTCAGAGAATTAAGCAGTTTTTAAAGGCCCTGCCAACAGTCATTTCTCCAATAATTACTGCCATTACCACATTAATCTATATTTGAGATGCCGTCAAACCGAAGTGCTAAAAAATGTATAACTTTTGTCTGTCAGGCTGGAAGAAGGAGAGAGAAACATTTGGACATCGTCGGAATCGCTGGCTTATTAGTGAAAAGAATAGTAGTTCTAGTGTCAAACACTCAAGTAAATATAAAAGCCCAGAGAATTTCAACTCTGGGATAAGGTACCAAGATACTGACTTCCCGCTTGGCTTTAGACAAGTTACTTTACCATTCTGTGTTCATCTAAGAGATGAGAAGGATGATGTCTACTGAATAAAGACCTATAAGCAGGCTTATACATAAGAGTGCTAAGTAATAAAATAACAACTTTCCTCTCCAAGAGAAGAACAACCCCTGTATTCCAGCAGGTTTGTTTTGATGTCAAGACTCAATAAAATAGTCCAAGTGGGAATTATTTACATAGTTCAGATTTGGGTTAACATCGATTTTAGTTTCTTCAAATGTCTCCCTGACTTCCATAGTTTTGTTCCATACTTTGGTAGCTTTGTTTTTAAATTATGAACAGTCAAATCACTAAAGAAGGTGGGGATGAACCCACAGAGGCTTCTTTTTCCACCCCCAGAGAGATACTGTAAGATTAAAAAAAAATACAATTTCAAGTCCAAACCAAGAAGAAATTGTCTGTAACCTGAACATAACCCGCTGCTTTATGTAAAAATGTATCATTTTCTTTCTTGAGAGAAAGGGGCATTCTAAAAGAAATGCTGGGATTGAGGTTGGCCGTCATCCAGGTCACCTCTTGTTCCTTCTGCTATAGCTCCCTGTTTCTCATCAGGAGGCACATTTAATTCTATCTGCCGCTGAAATCTTTAGAAAAAAAATCCCACAACATTGAACAGTTATGCAACCATTCTTGCCTGAGCTAGGGGTAGTTTTGTGTTTGAACTCTCTCTGACATGTCTTAAACATTACTGTATGTTAGTGACTGTCTTAGAATGGGTCAAGCCTGTCTTTCCAATTATATCACAGGGTCCTGAGAGCAACTACCTATTTTTTCTGTGTCTTTCCTGGTCCTCTGAAGATACTTGTGGGTTTTACTCTTCCCTAGGGCTTTCTAAACCTAGATATACAGTTTAACCTAGACTTGATGTCTCTCAGATTGCAGATCTTGGACTTGTCTTCTTTTCTCTGTTCCTTCAACACCCATAGCAACATGTTGGCAGCAAGCCGAGCCATAGCCACTGATATGTGTGTTTATGATGCCTCTGAATATCCTTCTTCTGAAAAGTATTGTTTCTTATGCATAGCCTGTGCCCATAAATCACCCTTATAGCTCCCTCCCCCAATATAGTTAGAAGAACATCCGGGAGCTAAAGTAGGGAATAGACATCTTGCCTCTAAAACTTACAAATACAGATTATGCTCTGTCCTCCTAAATATTATGAGTTATTGGTGCTTTAAGTTCATGGTGCAGGTTCTAGGGGAAGTACATTAAGAGTATCTTGGAAATTATTTCTAGCTTTGAGAAACTCCTAATGGAAGACAGATGATTTGATGGTTGTACAGCTGTCCTATGATTAAGAGTCACAGGTGCATGGCACTGGCTCTCACTCTTGCTCATATTTATATGTGACTGGCTTCCATCACCTTGAATTTTAAGGATTTCATTGATAACACATCGGGGGAACAATATAAACACAGTGATTGTCTGGACTCTACTTGTCTGTGTAACTGAGAAGAAATAGCATCCTCTTGGCCATTTTCCTTGGTCACTTCTTTTGCTGGCCTTTTCCTTCCCTTATCTTAAATAGTAAATGTTCACAGTCCTGTTTCAGAGCCATGGATACTACACCCTGGTCATTTAGGGACACCATGGTCATGCAGTCCTGCAAGTATACAAGAGACTTCCCAGGCCCCTGGTTTGATGTCTAGAGGAGGTATTCTTCATGACAACTTTGTTTCCTTAGTTCAAGCAAAAGTCGTTGAGCCATGCTCATATTTGTGGAAAGTTCAGGATACTCTCATCAATGGTTTTGAGAGGTAAAGATAGCAAACTGACTAAAGTTTAGACAATTGGTATTGACTTGCCCCAAGTGGGATTCTTGTCTGTGACCTCATACTTATCTGGGCCACTAGTTCCTCCTAGGCTATTTAATATATATATTTGATTCTGGATGGTATGAATTTTATTAAAGCAATCAGAAGCCAATGGAGGATTTTAAGCAGGAGAGTGACATGAACTTGAGTTTACAAAACAGCAATCTAGAGAAAAGAGGAAGCTAAGAATGTGTAATTGTGTAAGGCTGCTAATGTAGGCTCCATGAGAGAAACAAGATGTAATGTCAGTGGAGAAGTGGCCCTGGAGGTAAGAAGGGATTGGGCGGGTTTCAGAAGTCTTTGAGGTAGAGGGATAAGAGGGGTAGAAGCAAAAGGATTAAAATGGAGGTGAGTAAGCAGAGGGTCTCAAGGATAATGTTTAAGATTCAGAATGCAGAATTCCCTAGTGTTTGGGCATTCTCTGAAACAGGATGCATTTCAAGGCCGACAGGCTTGAATTTGCTTTCACTATGAGTTTGTTATCAGACAAAATAAAGGTAAAGAGATTTTGATACAGTCAATTGAGATATTTGGCAGGCAGATTGTTTGGCTCTGGAGGTCAGAAGAAAGGTCGGTGTCAAAGCAATCAGCGGACAGTGAGACGGTGTGACAACAGACTCCCTTCATTTCCATAGAGTGCTTTTCCACAGGCAAGCCAACTATTCCTTTAGAAACATTTTCCTAGTTTATGTTGTAATTTTGTTTCTTTTCTCTCTCAATCAAAATTTACCAACCCTATTCCCACTGCTGTATTTGGTTTCTCAGAATTTCATTCTAATATTATTTTAATGAACTATTTATCTTTCATTGGAATGAAACATGATTATGAAGCATGGTATCTGTACTCAGATTTTTGCAACACCCTTATAGTTTTCAATGTAAGACAATGCTGTGCTCTCAAATGAATCTGACTTATTTTACATTTCCTGGTGGGTCTCTGGAAATCATTCCTGCAGATACAGTTATGTATTTGTATTCCTACTGATACCGTTGGAAGTGTGGCTTGTGATGCTGGTAGACTTTCCCACCTCCCCTGCTATAATCAGCTAAGTGACCTTGAGCAAGCCACTGCCCTTATTGTCCCCTCGTTACTAATAATACGTCTTCTAAATGCATTTCTGCCTTAAGATCTAGGAAGAGTAAGCTTGAACAAACTTGGGGTTGAGCATGAGAGAGGGATGTTAAAAAGTTTTAGCTCTTAGGAGGGACTAGACCTTCTGAAATTATTCAGGATGTAATAAAGGGGACTTCATAAGATCTCTCTCTCTCTCTCTCTCTCTCTCTCTCTCTCTCTCTCTCTCTCTCTCTTATCTTTCTGCATATGCCCAAAGACCTAAATTGCAGCTAAAATGAAGAGATGGAGCTTAGTAACATTCCCAGAAGCAATAAGCAGTGCTGTGTTCCCCTGGAAAATTCTATCATTCCTTTTTAGAAAAGAGAGAGGTTTATATAAAAATGGAGAAAAAAGGAAATTGCATGTGCAGATGTGAAATACCATCTGTGCTTCTGGATCTTCTCCACGCTCCTCACCTTCAGTGAAAGAAATTGTTGATTGAAAGCTCAGATTTTGCTGGCTAGTGTGGTAAAGCTTCCTGCGTTGCTTATCAGGGATTTTAAAAATAGACGGCTCTGAATGTGTGAGTTAATTTTTAGCCCCATTGTTCCGGCCTCCTAACTCAGGAAGCATGTCATTCGTTAGTGACCCCACACTTCCATTCCTACCCAAAGTGATTAATAATACTGAGAACTTACAAGGCACCCGAAACAGACTGGGCCTTCTGTCTTAACACAGGCTGCAGACTGTGAATGGCATTCTTTGCCTCCTAGTGCACCTTGTGCTTATTTAATTTCTTAGACTGGAGCACAGCTCTGTGTGCTACTTTGAGGACCTCAACCACTGGCAGGACCACAAATATGCAGCACCATGAAGTTTGAGACACGTGGGTCCACGTTGTTTTTCTTTTTTGATTTTACTGGTGCCAGTGCCAGATCTGGGCCCAGGCCCAGGCCCAGGCCACCTCTGTTCTCTCTTGCCCCTCACCATGACAGTACAACTACCTCCTGTCTCAACATAACTCTTTATTTGGGTCTTATCTCTAGTGATGAAATAAAATATTTGCTTTAAGTTTGTATCTGCTTTCTCTATTTTGATGTAGAATGGGCTTTGATGTGTTTTCTAACCCTAAATGTACTGAACATTATATTTTTACATGCATCCCATGAGCGCTTTGAAATGGTATTCATTTATAGAGAAATTCCGGGAAGAAATAACTGTGGGCCCTGCTCTAACCGTGGTAACTGTGGATAGATCTGAATCTCTAGACACCAGTAGCTCAGGGAAACACTTCCCACCCCCCACTTCCTTCCTCCCTCTTTCTGCGACTTCAAGTAGCCACTTCAGGTTGCTGAATGTATTCCTAAGCACCTAATGAAAGAGGTTGAGAGCAGCATATCCTTAGAATTAATGTGTCCAATACTGACAGTGTCCGTAAGTAGCTTGATTCTTAAATGTGTGGCTTAAATCGATTCTTAAATGTATTTCTTGGGGCTGGAGAGATGGCTCAGCACTTGAGTATGTACTGCTCTCGCAGAGGACTCCTTTGATTTCTAGTAATCATGCTGGGCAGGCAGCATTTTCAGGGAATCTGATGCCCTCTTCTGGTGTCTGCTGGCAACTGCACTCACATACATACACTCCACCTAGACAAACACGTTGGCACATATTTTTTTTTTAAGCTATCTTAAAATTTATAATAAACCCAATAAAATAAAGTCTAGCTGAAATAGTCTGGCAGCTGATAGCTGGTAGGAGAGGGAAGGCCAGTTTTCTTTAAGGGCATGTCCTTGATAAGTATGCTATACCCCCATGGAGGGCCGTACATATGAGCATATATATGGGCACCACAAATTGAACTTGAATTGCTTATAAAACAAAACAAAATGAAAAGATAAAGTTGTGTGGGTAGGAAAAGGGAGTGGTTCTGGGGAGAGTTACGGGAGAGGGATGAATATGCCCAATATATATTGCAGGAAATTCTTTTTGGTTTTTTGAGACAGGGTTTCTCTGTGTAGCTCTGCACCTTTCCTGGATCTCACTCTGTAGACCAGGCTGGCCTCGAACTCACAAAGATCCTCCTGCCTCTGCCTCCCGAGTGCTGGGATTAAAGGCATGTGCCACTACTGCCTGGCAGGAATTCTTAAAGAACTAAAAATGAGGAAGAGGAAGGGGGAAGATAAGTTAGAGATAAGAGATTAAGTCCAGAAGCAAAAAAGTTTCACTGCATGAAGATAACAGATGATGGCAATCTACTATCTGTGAGTGGTCTCAGAAGAAACCAACTCTATTTCTCACTCAATCTGGAATCTATAACTTGATCTGCAGCCCCTGGAATTGAAAGATTGAAAGGAAGTACATTTCTGTTGTCTGAGACATGTAAGGTATGGTGCTTCTTGATGGCATCCCTAGCAGTCTAATACAGCTGAGTTTAGGGAAAGAGGGGAATCCCTTAACACAGTTAAAAAGAGAGATATAACCTTTCTCTTGCTCTCTCCAAAACAGTGGTTCTCAACCTGTGGGTTGCCACCCCTTTGGGATCGAACAACCCTTTCACGGGTGTGTGTGTGTGTGTGTGTGTGTGTGTGTGTGTGTGTGTGTGTGTGTCGCATTTCAGATATACTACATATAAGGTATTTAAATCATGATTCATAACAGCAACAAAATTATAGTTATGAAGTATCAAGGAAATAAGTTTATGACTGGAGGTCACCACAACACAAGGAACTGTATTAACGGGGTTGAAGCAATAGGAAGAGTGAGAACCCCTGCTCTAAAAGCCTCAGTAAGAACGTATTTGGCACTTGTAGTACACTCTTTGTACACCCCTCATGGGTACAGGGAAACCCATGAGCATTTTTTTTCTGAGTACATCTCGGGCAGCACAGTTTTATTCTAGGGTATGCCCTCAACCTATGGAATGAGCCTTCTTACCTCTTCACTACTCTTCTCAGCTGCCCTGACTAAGCCAATCTGTAAGTGCTCCTTGGAATTCTTACATTGTTCACCAAAAAGAACTTGAGGTATTGGTGTTGTGGGTAGACTGATGGACTCTACTACTACTATATCTCTCTCTCTCTCCCTCCCTCTCTCCCTCTCTTTCTTTCTCTCTCTCACAAAAATAATGGATAAATAAATAAGTTAGTAAGTAAATAAATAAATAAATGACTTCTTTGCTGAAGTGGCAAACCCTGTTGTTCATCTACAGTTTTTTTTTTTTCGGTGTGTGTGTGTGTGTGTGTGTGTGTGTGTCTATTTCAAGTTTGACCAAATGGTGATGCGGGCTGCATATGCCGTGCCTACTCTCTCCCCTACCTAAGGATGCTTTAATTCCATCGGCCGGCATCTCAAGAAGGAAGAAGAACTGCCCTCCACCCCAGCCGCCTCGCAGAACTCTTTCTCTGCTGTCTCTTCCCTGGGTGACAGTTCTGTTTCCTCTGTCTGCATTGCAGAGCCCAGAACTATGGAGAGACATCAGCAGAAGAAGGGAAAACGTTGCCACAGACAGCTTAAAGCTTCTCATTCCTCTGTCATCATTGGGAAGAGTGGGAGAGGAGAAGGAATGTTTGTTGGTCTGAACAACCCACCATTTGGGTGCCCCCTCTGTCCCCCAATTCACATAAAATGTGTGTGTGTGCTGTTAGGATATTCTGTTTACCTTTTGTATGTTAAGAGTTAAGAATTATTACTTGTCACTGTTCTGATAATCTGTGGCATTCAAGGGTAGTTACGCAAAATGATCATCTGTATTTGAACTAAGAAACGTCCTGTCATCAATTCTACTTTTGACATTGGTCAAAAGTTCCTTGAATGACACAGGTTAACTCATGTAGAGGTGTACTGGAGTCACAAGAATGCACAGACGGCATTTGAGACACAGGTTTTGAACAGACTCAGCTCCCTTCAGTGCATTTAGCATTTTTCATGAGCTTATTTTTCTCTTGGAAACCTCCATTCCACTCCTCTACAAACTCCAGAGAGTTGTTTATTTTCTAATGTATTTTCTCACTCACATGACTTCTTAACAGATCTCATCAAATAAATCTCCTTTGCATTTTATTAGCATTGATATGATTCTTGTTTTCCCTTCATTGGGCTTAATCACAGCTTCTGGGACATTTGTTCATATGACACCCTAAGAGGGGTGTCAGCAAATGGACATTTTGTGAGGTTGGTAGTGGATTTAACCACGAAAAAGGAAGTTAGGTTGTGTTGCTATTTACACTGGAAGAAAAAAGGCTTAAGGACGATAATTGTTCAAATAGTGAAAGGCACATAATGATGAAAAGATCTTAGCAATTTCTCCCGATTTCAAAGTTAGAACGCCAAATGGAAAGGACAGGGAAGTTGGTTTTGCTTTAATATAAAGAATTTAAAGACCAATTAGAGCAATTAAGATGTAATAGTCTTTTCATTTTCTGGTAGGTCATGGCAGGTCAGTTTTTCTATTGCAGTACCCAGAACAACAAAAACCAATTAGCTCTAGTTCTGAGAGCTATGGGTACAGCAAAGACTAAGTGAACTAAACTCTCCCAAGTGGAAACCCTCTGAGGCATGCTGCTGATTCTCCTCTCTTTCCCTGGGGCATTTTCAGATGTTTTGTGTGGTCTGAGGATTGGACTTGGCCCAAGCTGAATGTATCTCCTGGGAGTCAGGAAAGCCAGAGAAATTTCTAGTGATTGCTCAGGGTTAGCATGGCAAACTGGAGATTTGAGGGATCTCACACATAATCAGCTTTTCCCACCAGATGCTGGCTGTGTCCTGAGGCTGCATAGGAAGGCACAGGCCCAGTTGAATGCTTCAGCAAAGTGGACTTTTGGTAGCAGACAAACTAAAGGACCTGGCAGCAGAGAAAAGAGAAACCCAAAGGCAGGCTGAACTCGCTGAATTCTCTCTAAGATTCTATCCAACTTCTGTAGCTGGGCACAAGGGTAAGGAAATAAGCTAAATGTTTGAGAGAGAGAGAGAGAGAATGAGAGAGGGAGAAGGAGAGAAGAGGGGAGAGGAGAGGAGAGGAGAGGAGAGGAGAGAGATTACCATTCATCTTCCCTCAGAACCCAGGAGATGAAGATGAACCAAGATTTCAATAAAGGCTCAGGGATTGTCACAGATTATAAATAGATGAAAACAAGTACCGGAGGACACGATAAAAATGCAACCTAGCTGCAGCAGCACAGAGTCCTAGGGCTGAACACAATGATCCCCTCAAGTGCTACACTGACGGGAGAATCCTACTCTGGTGGAAGGTCCTGTGCTACTTCTGTGAAATCTATTGTTAGAAGAACGTTAGATAGACAAAGGGAAAAACAAAGAGAATGAAGTAGGCAATGCGGAGAAGAAAGGCAACTGACAAGGACTGTGAAATATCTGTGATGAATTAACGTGTTTACGGAAACAGAAAACTGGTCAAAGATGATTGTCCTAAATTCAGAATCCATAAAAACCAGTCAATGTGGTAGTTCTTGAACTGAATGAAGCTAAGGGTTTGATGAAGTGCCATGAGGTTGGGCACAGCGGAATGCTGGGTTAGTGAACTCGAAAGTGCCAAAATTAAAGCGTGGGGGAACAAAAAAAAAATGAGAGATTGTATGAAAGACATTGGGTTATGCAAAACATTTAAGAAGACTTAAGAGTAGAACTCCCCAAGAAGAGTCTAGAACCCATAATTTGAAGAGTTAAATCCAGGAAATTTCCAAAATTTTAGAAAGACCTATAGATTCCATACACTTAAAACAGAGCGGGATGAATACAACATAAACATTTGAAAATAAGTCCCACTGAAGCTGCTGGAGGTAGAAAAGAAGGCGATCTTCATGGTAATCAGAGAAAAAAGGGCTCATTAACTTTCAAGAGCAGAAATCAGAATGAGAATTGATTTTTCTTGGGATGCAAGATGATGAATCAAATATTGAATGTTCAAAGAAACTAACTGCCAGCTCTGCTATAATGTACCAGGTGAATCTATATTCTCCCAACATATAGAAATAGGGCCTTGGGTGAGGGCTCAGCAGGCAAGTGTTTGTCATGTAAACAGGAAGACCAGAGTTCAAATCCTTAGAACTCATGTTAAAGTTGGGTACGCATCTATGGTTTCAATGCTCCTGTGGCAAGATGGAAGGTGGGGGTAGGAAGATCCCTGCAACCTCATGGGCCAGTTAGCCTTAGCTGCAGTGGCAAATGGCAAAGAAACGGCCCAGTCTCAAGGTGGTGGTATAACATGCACACCTGTGCTCACCCATGTGAATACACACACACACACACACACACACACACACACACCACAACCATACACAACACACACACATACATATGACACACACCTCACATACATACACACCACACATACACACCACACGGACACTCCCCACCTACCCTGCCCCCACATTTATATCATACACAAACAAAAGTGAAAAAGAATACCCTTTTTAGAAGTGAAAGATTGTTCTTTCACTTTAGAAAACTACCTTAGGTACCATGTTACTGTGGATCTCACAGAGATGAACTTTTCCATTACAGGGTTTTACACAGGGTACAGCTGGTGGCAGAAAAAGTGAGCAGCATGGACAAAGCCCTGCTTTCAGTTCCCAATGCCACAAAACTATTTTTTTCACTTTTATTTTTAGCATTCTGGGCACTGTTTTTTTTTTTTTTGTCTCATAGAGTGCTTGTTTCTTCATTTTTTTCACATATTTGTGTGTGTGTGAGATGTAAATGTGTGTGTGTGTTTAAATTAAAACTAAGGGTTTCAGTTCATCAGCACACATCATTAGGACAATACAATGATATTCACAGAATGGGAGAAGACATTCTATACACATATATCTGACACATGGCTCATGTACAGATAACATAATGAAATCCAACAAGTAAAGGTCCAGAAAAACAACCCAGTGGAAAAAGAGGCAAACATTTCTCATAAGAAAATATCCAAATTGTCAGTATCTATTGGAGGCCCCCAATTTACCTTAGTTGCCATACTAACCAAAACCATAGTGATGTGTGATAATTTAATTATCTAGAATGGCTAAAATGAGGAAAGTAGACTATGATCAAAACATGTACAAAATTATCAAAGAATAACACAGTGTATTTTAAAAAATTATGCATTGGGTAAGATTGTAGAGCACATGTAATTATTGTTATCTGGTGAGTAAGAAGCTGGACATTTTTCTTTAGAAATATCATGACAGCATCTTTAGTACATCTCCTCCAATAGTTGTATCTGTAGGTGTACAGGTAGGATTATATGTTAACCAAGGGACATACCAAAATGTTCACCACAGTCTGATTTTTAGTAGTGCAAGAGCCACATTTAGTAGTGCAACAGAACAACAGATTGATGAGATACAATGTTCCCACAGCAGAATAAAGGATATTTAACTTTTGGAAGTGAATGAATATCAAGTATACATAATCATGGGGGTGACTCTCACAGATGTACTGTTGATTGAAAGAGGCCAGACACAACAGAGCATGTACTGAATGATCATTTATGTGTACAGTTACCAAGCAGAGCTAATTCGTACATTTAAAATCAGGATCAGGGTTCTTCTTGGAATGGTCAGGGTGAGCTTCTGTACCCATCTGCTCCTTAGTTTACATGTGGCTTACACAGTTTGATTGATGGATCTTCACCATCTTGACACGTGTTGCACTGAATGTATACCATATACTTAAAAAGCAAATTAAGTATAAAGAGCTAATTTTGAGTCAACAGACTTATTTCTGTAACTATTTGAGCAAAGGAGTTGAACAGTTACCTACCAAGAATGTGTTGGGACTGGGGTAAAAGAAAGTTCAGTAGGTGGGTTCAAAGTCTTTAATTTTGAGTTCCTCTGGTTCCTTCTTTAAAGACGGTACCACACAGGTTTGAGATCTTAACCTACTTCCCCAGGTTACTGCCTTCTTATTCTCTTTTCCACTTTCACCTTCTCCTGTGGATAGATAGGCAGATCCACCTGTCAGTTTCTCCAGATTCCCTAACTTAACGTATGGCAGGCCAATCTCCTTACCCCAATTCCTTGATCCTTTCTTAGTTTTCCCTTTTCCTGGAAGTAGGGTGAACTATCTACTGCCTGATCTCTCAGTCTACATCTGATTACTAGGGATAACCAATGTTATCACAATATAACACCTCTTCTCTAGCTAATGTACCATGCTTAAGTTTAACCAATTAAAACTTCATTATTTATTCAGTGGTTTCCAAAATTATCCATCTTCCAATTTTCTAGTCGGCCAATACATACCGATGCCAGTCCAGATTCCTCTTATTGAGATAGCCTTCCTTTGCCTGTTGTCTTAGCAAACTCCTACTCACGCGAGACTTGGCCAACATGTTTCTCTGCATAGCTAGGAATGACACTTACCTGACCCCCTCAGCAGAACTGACAGCCCCCCCCCACACACTTTGTGTTCTCACTGAACTATGCACATACTTTCAGCCGAGCATTTCCAATGTTTTATCATATGCATTTGTGAGGTTGGAAGATGCCTTACTGTCTTGTTATGTGCGGTGCACACATACGCCCAGCTTGAATGGATTACATGACGACAGACAGCATGAACAGCAGAGCAGGTCTGAGTCTGAATTGGTTTTCCAATTTCCCATTTTGAATCCCCAGGGTTTAGTTTGCTAGAAATAATCACTTTGGGATCACATGTTGTGTGTTCACCCGGATATAGGCCAGCAGACTCCTTCTATTAGGGAAGTTTGAGGAACATTAGATTAAGTTATTATCTCTAATTTCATACCTTTCAAGTAATAAGAATATAACACACACACACACACACACACACACACACACACACACACCTCACATTTGTGACTGTGACCTGAGACCTGCTGAAGTTTGTTAGCTAGTTGCTGGTCCTAAAGCAATCTATGGAAATGTTGATATGAAACATTATGTAAGAAATAAAATGAACAGGAAATAATGTTTGGGGCGGGGGATAATTGTCTTTCTTCTTTCTCTGTATGCTGTGGATATTAAATGAGAAGTGCTGAATAAAAAAAACTATTACTGAGCTATTCATTCATTGCAAGTGGTTCTAGCATATATAGACATACAAATACAGACTTTTTTTTTCATTTCTGTTGTATATAGTTTGCTAAAACTGATTGCCATGACTGTGCCTTAGTCAGCTTTTATTCAATGTCATGAATGCTTTAATGTTTTCCTGGGAAAAATAAACCCTCAGTGCTCTCTCTCTCTCTCTCTTTCCCCCCTCTCTCTCTTACACACACACACACACACACACACACACACACACACACACACACACACACACATGCACGCACACAAAGTGTTTTCATTCAGACATAGAAAACACACAGTGGCATATAATCACCCACATAAACAGAAATGTTACCCTGTTAAATCAAGGGACAAAAATTGCTTTTAAAACTCCACAGGAGGGGAAGCTCTGGTGTCCATCTTAGATCTGAGGGATTCCATGTAAACCCACAAAGAAGCGGATGAATTTGAAGTTAGACATTTGACGAAGGGAGGGCAAAGGGATTATAGGAGCAAGAGGGGGGATCAAGATCACGAAAGGGAAACCCACAGAGACAGATGACCGAACCTGTGGGAGCACATGGACACTAGACCTATAGCTGGGGAGCCTACATGGGATCGAACTAGGACCTTAGCATGTGGGTGACAGTTTTGTAGCCTGATCTGTTTGTGGGATCCCTGGCAGTGGAACCAGCATCTATCCCTGACATATGAGCTGGCATTTTGAAGCCCATTCCATATGATGAGATGCCTTGCTCAGCCTTGATATGTGTGTGTGTGTGTGTGTGTGTGTGTACGTACTTCCCTCAGCTGAACTTGCCAGGCCTTGTTGACTCTCCATGGAAAGCCTTACCCTTTCTGAAGAGTGGATGGGGGTAGGTTGGGGGAGGTGAAGGAGGACTTGGAGGAGGAGAGGAAGGGGAAACTGGTTGGTATGTAAAATGAGTAAAAACAAAATAAATAAAAGACATTTGGTATCTAAGGCAAGTGTTTCTTGATAGGTAAAGACTATTCTAGTTCTTGGTATAGATTCTAGAGAATGTTCACTTAGTATTGTATGTATATACCTACATAAATATAAGTGCATATGTAATATCTAAATATGTATATACATGAATATATATTTAGACAGCCCATTGAGATTTTTAAATACAGATCAATCTGAATTCCATGGTATAAATCTGATCTCAAAAAAGGACTTAATAAATTCTATTGCAATCTTTAGGAAAATAATTCTCATTTTTAAAACCTGAATACATAAAGATAGCCTAAATAATTCTAATATTGCAGTAGAAACTGCCTTCTTCTCTTGCTGTGTATTCTTTGTGTCATGGCTCACAAGCCACACTTCTGCTCTGTTTGCACCTGTTCTTGGACTGGCACCAACTCTTCCTGATTTTACTTTGCCTTCAGGCACCACTTTTCTGGTTACACAGTGTGGAGACTTCTTGCTTACAGCGTTAATATTTGGGCAACTTTGAACTGTATGAGTGAGGAATACGTCAAACCACATGATACATCATAGACATCTTAAAACCCACGAGACTACAAGTTAAAATTTAGAACAGAAATTCCCAGTAGACAACATATTTTCTCATAAAAGTATTCCTTAGTAAAATGACAGACGTTCAGATTCACCTGTATGATAGAGGACTTTTGCATGACGTCTTGGTAAACCTCTGTGCTCTAACACAGCTAAACTGAGCCTATTGTTCTGTATCCACGTGTGGGTTTGGGTGCAACTTTCTGACTTCCTGGGACACAGTACCTCCTGTCTGCCCCCAGCCTTTACTGTATGTGCATTAGGTTAGGCTTCAGTTTGTGTCACTCAAATGCTTTTCTGTCTACAAAAATCCTCCCCTGGAGCTCCCAGTTAACCTCATTCCTCCTCACTTGAAATTACAGGTAGGTGTTTAATTATTGTAATATTTATTTACATTTCTTACACTTGCTGGTATGCTAGAGAAGATTTACAATGTTTATTATTTTGATTCTGAAACAAAAAGTTTTCCAAGTGAGAGGAAAAAGAATATGATTTAGGGAGGAATACAGATTAATTATAGCTGATTAATATTTGATAGGTGAGAAAAACACAGTCAGTGTTTTTATTAGCAATTAAGGTTTTTCAGGAGACCCGTAAAGGTTATGAATATAGATTTGATATTGACCTTTATAGTGCATGAAGTATTTCATATTTAGCTAAACTTATATATCTATGTGGGTATGTATACATGCATACATCTCTGAGAACTGCGTGGCTAATTCAGACAATCATAATTCCTGCAAAGGTAAATGAACTCTAGTAAAAGGAAACCATTACTGGAGTAGAGAAAATTGCAATTAGTTTGCTCATCATTTTTGGGATGACTGAGAGAGCTTACAGTCTTCTACAAATCCTGAAGAGTCTTATAGATCAACACAATTCTAAAATAAGAATAATTAGTAATAATGTTTTATCAAAATATGGTAATTATAGTTAATATTGACATTTTGATGGTGTTATTTTTGAGTGGAAGTCTGTTTCCAGGAGTAATTTCTTTTGACACTTAACTTTTTTCTATTCCTATTTTGGTTAGGGTACTACTATATTATATAAAAGACAAAGTCCAGATTTCATTGGTTTAACATAAGTTCCTCATGATCTCATTCCCATAGCATTCTACTGATCCAATATTGGCATCCGTGATCACCAAGAGTCTTTCCACTTGGCCATGTGTGTATATGCTTCTTTATAATCAGCTTTCTTCTAGAATAATGATTTCTGCATTTAGATCATGCACACAAAAATGTTTTGGAGGACCTTCTCAGGGAGATGTCTGACCCATGACTAGAAATACCCAATACCATGTCTCTCTGTTGGAGTACAGGCAAATGGCTATTTGTAACAGAAAAGAGACTAGGAAAACAGGCCTTCCATAAGCCCTGAAAGATAATGAGCAGCTTTGCTGAATAGCTAGCTAGCCCTTCAGTGTTTATTTCCTTTTAATCTGTCATAAGGTTGGGATAATCCACACCCTTACATAAATCATTGAGAAAATAATAGATGACCTTATTGATTATACAACCTTATCGATTATAAAGCCATTTCATTTTTAAGGATGCCAATTTTTAAGGTTTACTTGTTTATTTAAAGTTTTTTTTTCATTTTACATACTGCCCACTGTTCCCTCTCCTCCTCCTATCCCACCCTCATCCACTCCTCATGGGGGTAAAGGCCTCCCTTGGGTATT
The DNA here is from genome assembly GCF_004664715.2 of Peromyscus leucopus. Classification (NCBI taxonomy): domain Eukaryota; kingdom Metazoa; phylum Chordata; class Mammalia; order Rodentia; family Cricetidae; genus Peromyscus; species Peromyscus leucopus. The sequence continues at coordinate 31,364,810 of NC_051084.1, read as the reverse complement.
CAACATAGGTTGGCATAGAAGTTGGGGCAGGCCCAAGCCCCTCCCCGCTGCATCAAGGCTGAGTAAGGCATGGCACCATAGGGAGTCGGTTCTAAAAAAGCCAGTTCATGAACTGAGGATGAGTCCTGGTCTGATTGCCAGGGGACTCACAAACAGATCAAGTCATACATCTGTCACCCTCATTCAAGGGGCCTAGTGCAGTCCTGTGCCATTGTTTTTTTTATCACAACCTGAAGAAGGCAGCAATTGTTAACCCTGAGTGTTAGAAGATGTCACAGAGATTCACTCTTCCCCAACAGGCTATATTTGAAAAGCCTTTACCAGCAGGGATGAGGACTTCCCTGTGGCTGCATGGATGAAGAATCCCCCTTCCCTCTCTAGTCTTGCCCTAACCTCTCCTCCAGGCCACGTGCCGAGTTGCCAGGTGGTAAGGGGCAGCTGCATACGCAAGCCCTACTTCACTCCTCTATGGAGGGTGGGCATAAACCTCCAACAATCCCGGGGCAGGGGAGCGGTTATCTTTTACAAGGGGGACAGATAAACTCTCCAATGATGCTGTAGTTCCCTGGCTCAGATGACAATCACCCCAGACACCAAACCCTTAAGAAATGCATTCCCTCTGCCTTGTGGGGATAACCTTACTGACACTGACAGAAATTAAAACACCAACTGCTGACCAAGGAGAGCAAGTCAAAACTACTTCGTTCTAATTAGGGATATTATAGAGAATTAGCATCAATAAAGCTCATGCGTGTAATTGTACACAAAAATGCTGACTAATACTTGAAGATATGTAAATGATCTAAAAGTGAATGTGAATGTAAATGTCCTTCAACTCTTCAAGAACAATTAATTCTGGATCGCACAAATTCATAAAATTTCCTGAGGCTCTGACAGTTTCAGTTACCTTTTACTAGTGATAAATATGCTCTACATGTTTTCTTATGGAGCTTACAGGGAAGAATAGCTGTAGAAAACTCTAACTAATGTGCTAACACAGAGTGATGCTTCGAACACAAAGCAGTCCAGTACCACAAGCTTTAGAGGACACAGGACCGACCATACTGAAACACATGAAATTCTAACGTTGTAGATGTCAAGATGCAAAAACATAAAGGAGGGGTAATTATTCTACCCACACAGGCTAAAATGATAACCCAGAGGCAAACGCGAGACTATTAAATGGCAAGTTGAAAACTCATGCATCTCTGATGCTCCCAGAGTCTACCCCAGGGTTCATCCAGCTGTCTGTGTCATTTTGGGGTTTTAATGCACATGTCTGCCGAGTATAAAGATTATATACAATACATTATCAGACCGGTTCCCTAGAGAGGAGCTCAGGATTTTAGAATGATAGCATGGCCCTCCTAGAATTTTCCATCTTTAAAATACTTGGTGGGATTAGAAAATCCCACAGATTGTTCACACCTAAGCAACTTCTTGAAATCCCTAGTGACATCCACTGTGTAAGATTTGACACAGTTGTATTCTGTTGATTCCTGCCAGTTGTACAGGTGACTTTGTGCACATTAGGTGCCTGAATATTCTTGGAAAACTCCTGGCCGTGGTAGCACTCTGTTGTATGCGTTAGTGGGATAATCTCAGGGATTTGTACCCTGGTCAGTCCCACCACTGGTGCCACTTTCTGTATCCCTGGCAGTGAAGCCTTCTTCCTTCTAGTCCCAGTGGCTTCTCTGTCTCTTTCTGGCTCTTGTCAGCTGTGGGGATTTCAGGATGGCTTTTGTGGAAGCTGGAATACACACAACTTCTTCTTTAACAGCTCTAGCTCCTTGGATTCTAACTTTCCAAGCCAAAGCGTTTACTGTATTCTGCCTTATTTCACTGGACTCTCAGTTTTGTTTTAGCTCAGGCTATTGTTAACTTAAGTCACATAATGCAACGAATGGAAAGATATGTTCTTTTTTTTAATTAAGAAATTTTTTATTCATTTTACATACCAACCATAAATTGCCCATCTCTTCCCTCTTCCTGCTCCCCAACCCCATTCCCTCCTCGGAAAAGGTAAGGTCTCCTATGGGGAGTCAGCAAAGCCTGGTACATTCGGTTGAGGCAGGACCAAGACACTCTCTCTGCATCAGCGCTGTGCAAGGTGTCCCCCCATAGGTAATGGGCTCTGAAAAGCCAGTTCATGCACCAAGGACAGATCCTATTTCTACTGCCAGAGTGCTCCTTAAGCACACCAAGCTACACAACTGTGCCTGAGCTGGCTTACCCCAGTAATCAGACTGGTGAATACCCTAACTGTCATCATAGGGCCTTCATCCAGTAACTGATGGAAGCAGATGTAGAGATCCACAACCAAGCAGCAGGCCGAGCTCCAGGAGTCCAGTCAAAGAGAGGGAAGAGGGATTATATGAGCAAGGGGCATCAAGCTCATGATGGGAAGACCTACAGAGACAACCAAACCAAGCTAGTGGGAACTCATGAACTTTAGACCAATAGCTGTGGAGCCTCCATGGGACTGGACCTCTGCATAGCAAGAGAGTTGTGTAGCTTAGTCTGCTTAAGAAATGTTCTTTAGAGAGATCAGACACTGTTTTACATCCACTACCCGAAGCACTTTCTATTGAGTAATGCTGCAAGTCTGTTTTTAGTGTTCTAACTTTCTAACTGCCCTCTGTGTAAATCTGTTAGTGGAAGTCTCCCTGATAGCCTGTTGATGGACGCTTATTGGACATACTGCCGTGGCCAGGGTTTGGCTAGATAAGTAGGAGCCACTCTTAATATTTCAAGGCAGAAGTAATTAACTTCAGGAAATGAGGTGCCTATGGAACACTGAAAAGTCTAGACTGTGATCAGGAAAAGCCCATTAACTCTCAGAAGATGAGAAGCTGCAAAAACTGCAGCTGATATTAGTTTCCTTGGCATGAAGTCAGTCATTTTCAGAATGCCTGAAACCTGTGCAAACAGTGGGCAGCCACCTATCAGCTATTGTTGGGAAGAAAAATGGCAGTTTCTCTGCCTTCCCTACTTTCCAAATCTCTTGCCCATGCTTCTCATTGCAACAAAGCAAGCTTGGATCTCTCTCGCCAGTGAGACTTTCTGGGGGTTCATCTTCCAACAACGTAAAGTATTATAGAGGAGTGGGCGTAACTTTGAGCTGATAAAGTTACTTCAGAATGGTGAAATTCTATTATACTCATCTGAACACCGCATCTCCCCCTTTGTGTTTAGTATTAATGTCCTGTTTTTGCAACATTCTTTGCCAACAGAGAGACTGGCCAATAAGAGAACAGTAAGAAGCAGGCACCCATTCCCCAAGGTTCTGCCAAAGCATGAGTTATTCTGTCATTGATATTTAGTGTCACCAATTTGATTTATTGCTTTGAGGAATAGTAGCACAAGTGTGTACAGAAAAGAGAACACCACCAAATCTTCAATAAGTTATTTTTTTTTCCTTACAAGAGCTGACTTGCTATCAGTTACATAAAAAAAAAAAAAACAAAAACAAAAAACAAACAAACAAAAAAAAACCCACAGGCTTTGGCTCATGTTTACGGAGTGACTTTAAATATGTTGCTTAATCTCTCTAGACTTTCACTTCCTTATCTACAAAATGAGATGAGTAGCATCCACCTATCTCAAACACTTCATGCGATCCGATGAGATAATGGCTGTCAGGATTGGCCATTAGTACAGTGTTCCCTTCCCTCCATATCTGTTCTCTGGTGTTCTTTCTAAAGGTTGTATGTGGTTTGAAGGAAGTGGGAAAATGTGTGGGCTGGTACTTTCTTTGGTTACATTCATTCCGAACAGTGTGCAAGCTTCCCTATAGTTTCTAGCTTCTGGCACCAATTCCTTAAAATGTTGAGTGAATCTCGGCATTATGGAATGATGAACAGCAAGTCTTCTTCTCTAATCTTAACTACTTTCCGTCTCATGTGCGTAGCTGTCAATGAAGACTTTGTTTTGTATTCTTTCTAATCAAAGTTTGAGCAAGCGTGCACCAAAATACACAGATATGCCCAACTCGTGAGATATTATTTTTCCCATGCCAACACTGTTAGGGTGAGCAAATGTGAAGGCAGGCAGCTAACAGGAACTGTCTCTTTCACTGAAACATTGCTATCGTTTTTAAAACCAGGTTGTTATTCTGGTGTAAGGCCTTTGTTTTGATTAGCTTCACTAACAGAACACTATCTTCTCTTCTGATAGTGAAGCTAAGGGGCTGGGGATGTAGAGTCTCTCTCTACATATTTAGAAAGGAAATATCAAACGCTAAATAGCTTGTGGGGGTAGGGGGGATGTAAGGAAATATAAACAAGCATGGAAAGTGGCATGAAGAGTAAAGGAACTTTGATATCACATCCAAACTCAAGCTTGCTGATGAGTTGCATTTCCTGTCTTCTAACTAGTGCTATACAGGAAACATTGGTGCAGTGATTTGTAGCTGATTTCATTGCATTGCTTAGCAGAGCCAAGGAAGGCTGGCTAACTCTCATTTAGGAGGGCTAAAGATAAAAGGCTTCCATTCAGTTCTGCTTCTTTGAGTCTCTGAGATTAATAAGTCATGTACCCCAGAGGAGACAAGGTGATAACTCTCCCAAAGCTCTCTTATTTTTCACTCTCCAGCTTCTCCCCAAACCATCAGCTTCTTAGCTTGGGTTTAATAGAATTCATAGGTTTTGGTTTCAGGTCAGCTCAGATAGAATTTCGGTGATCGCTAAGATTCTGATGAGGCTGGGAGGTTATTTTGATAGTCACTTCAGGGTGTCCCTTTCTTCATTTACATGACCTTAGTTCATTCCACTCGCCATAGTAAGCTACCTATGGTGTTAATAATTAGTAATAGGCTGTAAATCTATTCTAAACACTTACTGTTATATATACCCTCAGGGACATGCAGCTCGCATCCCTTGTCCAAGAAGCTTGTTTTTAAAGTAAATGGAGGCCACCACAGAGATCCACAACTAGGTTAAATTATCCCTTGCCTTTAAAAAATTTTTTTTTCAATTAACCAACAGTTCTCAATTCTCTTAAATTTCCTAAAGCACTTTGATGTTTCTTTACTGAAATAGAAGTCACAGCCATTTTTTAAGTTCCCCCCCCACCAGCATTTGACATGTCATTTCATTTAGATCATCCATCAGGAGTCTCGATTCTTGTAAAGTGGTGATCTTCTTCATCAATCTTGCACAGTTACAATGTAAGCGACTTGAGGGCAGAGCGCACTTCTTGCCATCATTTTGAAAAGTGCATGTTCCGTTACCTTGCCAGTAGCATACTTAACTTAGATTGAATGGAGACCACAGTCATTATGACTAAAAGATTAGAGTCTCAAGATGGAGTGGGCTCATTTGCATATGCTGATGATGTCTATCAATCCTCCACGAGGATTCCTTTTCTGAGTTGGCAGCATTAACTGAATTAAAAGACCAAAGGAGGAAGAACAAACATTTCAATCATGATGAAAATAATCCCTCACTTTGTATCATGATTTATGGCTTCACAGATTCTTTGCTCCATCTTCAGAAGACAGGCAGGCATTGCAGAGCTACCTAGTTTCCCACTTACGTAAACTGAGAATTAATTGCGCTTAGCTTGGAATTTGGGCATCCTGGTTTATAGGCACCCTAACAAAGAAAACATTGCCATAGTGCTCCTAACTCCATAGACACATAGCAGTTGATCCTTGTTAAAGGGGGGAAAAAAACCCCAAAACATTTGTACTACTTGGAAAAATATCGTGAGCACTCTTTATATCTGACTCAGCATGCTCCCTAAACTTGTAACAAGGATTTGCAACCCAGAACACAGGGAACAGGTTGGGTAGCTGGCAGGGGAAAGGAATGGGAAAAGATACTCTGTGGAGAGTTTAGTTCTAAGAATAAATGGACTAATCATTTCATTGTGCACATAGTAGGGATGGGGCCAAGTGTATTTCTTTTAAAACAAAAGTCTAAACACAAAGTTTTCCAGTGAAAAATGACATAAAGGTCAGCCAGTTGGATCAGTGGGTAAAGGTGCTTGCCACATAAGCCTTGCTTACAACCTGAGTTTAGCCCCCAGAGCCCACATAGTAGAAGAGAGACCCAACTTTGAACTCCACACATGCCTCCCCATCGTGGACACATAAATATTAAAAATAAAAGAACATGAGGTCTTACGATGTTTCGTTAGCCAGGGTGACTAGAGATATGATCACACAATGACTTCCTGGGATTTAAGAAAAGTGTAGTTAGACGAATGAAATATGATACCAGACTGGATGAAATAGACAAGCAACATAGTCTAGTAAGAAAGAAGTCACTGGAAGGTTATGGCAAGGCCCTAGACAGATTGCAGTTTCCTAGGTTGATGGAAAACATGAGGGGCTTTAGACAATCCATTATCTTTCCTATGAAATTTCTACAGTTTGACAGTTAGAAAGTGATTTCTTTGATGTAAGCATTTCCTTCTTTGAAATGCTCTGGTAAGAACTGCTGGTGGGTAGGGTTGTACTCCCACACATTGTTTACTGTCTTCAATAGATGACAAAAGAGGTAGAAACCACATGAGAGAATTACTATCCAGAAGAACGAAACACTCAAAGAGTAGGAGAATCATCTAAGATAAACTTGGTATAGCACTGTGGTAGATTTGGTCAGGACAGGGACTAGAACTCAGCAACCATAGACCTTTACTGAGGGTTGATCTTGAAGCAAACCACTCTTGTTACTCTGATATTCTCTGTCTTGAAAATGAAGGAGATTCTGTCCTTTGTGACAATGCACATGGATCCAGAGAGTTATGGGCAATGTGCAATAAGCTAAACACAGAAAGAAAAATTCTACCATCTCAGTTATACATAGAATCATGGAAAGGTGAATGCCTAGGAACAGTAAAATGATATTATTAGAAATAGAGGTGTCTATGAGGGAAATAGGGAGATGCTGATCAAAGGGAATGATCTTGCATTTATAGGGTGGATAAATTCTGGAGACAATCTATGACATCATGACTATAGTTAATCATTATAAAATTTACACTTGCAATATAGGAGCAGATCTTAAATATTCTTGTCATCATTTCACAAAAGCCCATATGTAGTAAGCACATGTAAGAAATTGTGTGAGGTGGTAGATATGTCTTTATCTTGATTTTTGAATTCATTTTACAGCTCACATGCATATCAAAGCATCACATTGTGCACCTTGAATACATTGAATTCTTATTTGTCACTAGAGAGGAATGAAATGACTCTTTGCTTTGGAAAGATGGTGTTTAGATCAGCTAACTTTTCTAACTAGTTATTAAAGTGAAGAAGCAGCCAATCCAAGAGGAGGCAGCACTGGAAACATAGAGCTTAGTGACTGTGACTAATTAGGGAACTTAATTAAGCTGTCAAGAGAGAATAAAGATAATCTCTCAGTCAGTTCCCACTCTTTTGTACCCAGAAAATTAACAAACCTGTCTTCTCTCGGGTCATCACCTGCTCCTTGCTCCTAGTTGATATTGATGTAACCTCGTGTGCACCTTCCTAAGATGATGCAGGTTCTACAAAGTGTGTGACAGCTTTGTCTCTTGTTTCTTTCTGCTGCACCAGTTCTGTTCCCATCACACTCATCTGTCAGAAGCAATGTTGGAATTTTCTTCTTTAATCATAATACCTTTCAACTACAACATAACACTTAACAGTCATTATTTTTGTTGTTAATGCTCATTCTTGTTTCATAATAGTAGAGATATCAGCACTGACATTCATTGGGGTGGTCACACTGTTATCCGGATTGTAACAAACATTTATAATTGGAATAAAACAGTAAATGTCACTTATCACATATTTCAATGGCCTTACATATAATCTCATGCTCAACCCCACCACTGCATGGTGACTTGACTATGTCAAGATAGAAAAAAACCAAAGGCTGAAAGAATTTGAGTCAGTTTAGGATGCCATGCAGCTGAAAGGAGTGGATATGGATTGTGGGCATACTTTATAGTTTCATTTTGCAAAGGTTTGTAATTACTAGTTACTTAGCCAGGATTTAGGTAACTAGTAGGTTATTTAGCTTGGTATCAGTGTTAGAGTGTATATTAATAGCAGTAACTTTGCTTTGGGGAAAACAGTCTTGTAAACAAAGACAAGGAACATTTGTAACATGTTAATATGAAGTAATCACACAGGGGAAACATGTGGGTGACATATACTGTTTCCATAGTTAAGGCAAATTAGGTGAATGAGAACAGAGAGCAGATCTTTGAAGCATTCTTGACTCTCAGAACGGCTCCAGGCCAGACTGTTAAGGCATCTTTTAGCATCAAATAAATAAACACATTAGGGGTTGTTTCATTGCTTTGTATAATCTGGCTTGGTGACAGGCAGTTGGTACAGAAGAAATTGGATGAGATAAAAATGTAGTGTTTCTTCTGAAACATCATTTTTTTAGTAAGGTCTTTGAAGATGAGTTGTAAGCTAAGGTAGTTTGCACAGACACTAGATTTAATGGTGTGGTGATGGACACATGCAATATTCCCCATTGTTGCTATAATACAAGAAGTTGATCTGTTGAGATCATTTGGGACCTTCCAACTCCTCAAATGGAGCTATAATGAGTAGTTTAGGTTACTTGTTGGAAATAGGAGAGCTCTCCTCAGTTATTGAGAATCTCAACTAGTACTTTAGCTGAATGTGAAATGGTTAAGTGGCACTGGACATATTTCTTCACCATGTCACTGTTTCGCTATCACCAAGCCTTTGAGAATGATGTGGTACTGTAGTAAGAAGGTAATGAATCATATAAGCACTGCCCTTCTTTGTTAGGGAATAGTCATGGTGTTAGTGAAAAATCACTGTAAAAAGTCACAGTTGTTAGACTCGTTAGTATAGTGGAAGGGGGCAGTCATGTTACGATGAAGTAGAAGGTCAGCCAGTGAAGAACAGCTCAGCTTGGCTTGCTAGATCTGTGCTGTGAAATTGATGTCCCCATCTGTCACTTAGTTCTGCATAATCAAGCCTGTAGCTAGAGGACCCTTTAATTTTCTTGTATTTCAACACATTTTTAAAATATTTACTTTCTTGACACAGGCTCTCTATTCCAGACTGGACTTTTTATATAGCCCAGGAATACTATGATTTTCCTTCCTCCATTAGAAGGGTGGGGTTGTAGGTCTGTACTTCAAGGACCCATTTATCAAACCCAGAGCTTTGTGAGTGCTAGACAGTCTACAAACTGAGCTTCATCCCCAGTCCATTTTAACATCTCTAACCTATATATTCCTTTCTGGTACTCTAGAATACATTTTATATCTTACTTCTGGTGAATTTGCATTATGACATGCATCCTATTCATTTATGTGATTTTGTGATTGCCAACGGGCATGGACTGATCTCATCCTATTTGCTGACCTATCAATAACTCATCTATGAAGTGTGTAGAATTACACAGGGGTCATGAGTACTAACCTGACTGAAAATATTAAGCACCTGGAATCTAGAGAGGAAAAAAATTCAGGGAACTGGCTAGTGACCAAGTTGTATTCATAGTTTAGTGTTTCTAAGGAGGGGTACCTAAGTTCTTGTTGGCTATCTCAGAGACAACCAGGGTTATGTAACCCATTCTATCACAAAACCTCACGTTCTTTTAAATCTGTGGTCTCCAGATTTTGTTTTGGCTTCAAAGGATCAGTCTCTATAGGAGAATGAGTCAGCTTTATCACGTGGCTCTTTGTCAATCCTTTGTCCCCAACCCTTCTCAGTACACATACCTCTCTGTTTTCCTTTCGTTTTGCTCTTAGGAAATTTAGTATTTAGTTCTTCAGAGATAACCATTGGTGGCATCCCTAGGGAACTTATAGCATAGAAGGGAACCCTCAAAGAGAGAAGAATCCTTCAGATGAAACCAAATGAACTGTGTTGCTTATAAAATGGATAAGAGAGAATATTCTTAGTAACCATTTGAGTACAACTTCATTCCTGGTGACATGAATCTATGCACTGAATGATTGCCAGTCTGCTAACTATACCCTCAAATTCTCAGGCTTTGCCTTTGAATACATTATAACAATGTTCTCCAAGTAATTACTGGAGATCTTAAAATAAAATTTGGATGCCTGGTACCTTATCCAACACCACTGGAATCCAATTTTTCTAGAGATTATATTGTGAATTTGTACAAGGTTTTCATTGTTGCCATATTTAAAGAACACTGCACCATGTTATTTGTGTGCTCTCTCATTTCCTACTTATGTTACTACCTACATTGTATAAAGTTGGACAACTTGAATATTTTAAGAGCTTGGTTCCCCTAAAACAGGATATCATGGCAAAGTAAATATATTGTTCTTACTAGATCCCTCATGCTTTACAGGATGACATTGCCTTAGCATTTTGTGTTTGTCTCATAATAATGTCCTAGATCTGCTTTTGAGTATATGAGTGGGGTGTGTGTGCATGCATGCAAGCGTGTTCTGTTTGCAGTGTGTAGTATATATCTGTGTGTGGCTGTCTCCTATTTGTATGTGTGGAGGTCAGAGGGTGACATTGTCTTCTTCTAGTGTTTATTTTTTGTTTTGTTTGTTTTGGAGCTTGCTTTTTAGGCTACACTTCACGATCAGCAAACCTCAGTGATCCCTCTGTCTTTGCCTTGTCCTTGCTGGGGTTACAGAAGCCTGTCACTGTGCTCAGATTTTACAGGCATGTTGGGTATCTGAAGTCAGGTCCGCGTGTTTGCACCGCAGCATTTTATCCACTGAGCCATCTCCCCAGCCTTTTATATTTGCTCTTTAATGATCATTTTTTTCACAACTTAAACACACAGTCAATGTAAGCATACAAAATTTAAGTGTAGTTCACTTGAAGTGAATGGCCTGTCACTTTAAGTGTGCCAAGGAATGTTATTATTGCTTTGACTGTATTATATTTACAATACAGGAACCTTCCACTTAAGACCATTATAAACATTTTTATAAACCAGCAAGAGCAAAATGTGAGAGAGGATTCACAAATTATGGTTTTTATTTGTTTATAGTAATGCTAGAACGGTAGGGAGTTAGGGGACTGGGGAAGGATGCTGCTTTTTAGTCACTGGCCTTTTGGTAAGTGCTAGACACATTCTCTAGTTGCTTGTCATTGACTGCAAGGGTATGGGTGAACTGTGAACAGTCTCATCCATTAGACATCTCTCCTCCCTGTGCTAGAAGAGACAGAACAGTTATAGACAATAATAAAATGCACTTAGCTGTGTCCTCCACATCCAGCCTGTGGTAGTCCGAATAAGAGTGGCCCCCACAGGTTCATATGTTTGAATACTCAGTCTTTGGTTGGTGAGACTGTTTGGGAAGGGCTAGGAGGTGTGGCCCTGTTGGAGGAGGTGTGTCAGTGGGGGCAAACTTGTACCATTCCCAGTGTCTCTCTTTCTCTCAGCCCCCTACTTAGGTATCACATGTGAGCTCTCAACCAACCACTGCTCCGGTACCATGCTCCCTGCCCTGCTCTCACGTCCCCTGACACGATGATCATGGTCTCAACTAAGTCCAAAATAAGCTCTTTCTTATATAAGTTGCCTCGGTCATGGCGTTTTACCACAGCGTTATAGCATATCACTAAGACACAGCCCATACAGCTAGAGCATGGTTTTCACACCCAGGAGACTCGTATCGCCTCGGGGGAAGCCCCGTCTTCCTGCCCTAAGGTTAGATGTCCTCCTGACTCTATCCTAACCTTCAGTTAAAGCTACAATAGGCCGGCCCAAGCAGCCAGGGATTACAGAGAGCTTTACTTTCTCTGTCCTCTTCTTACACGGAACAGTGTCTTCTGCATATGGCAGGAGTATCACAATCAGGAGCTCACAGCAGCTGTGGTTGCCTGCACGATATCAGTTGGGCCAAATTTTCAGTGTGGATGGGGGAGGAGCTCAGGATGCCCTACTCCTAGCAAGGCGCTGCGGGGTTGAGAGAGGCAGTATTATTCAGAAGTGTGGTCCCTGCTATATTGCCCAGGCCCCAGTAGATGGCCCTACAGCCATGTGCATATAGGAGCAGTCACTGGGTAAAAACAAAGGTCATGAAGTTGGGCAAGGATGTAGCAGGAAGGGTCTGAGAAGAGGGAGAGTAGGGTATGTATATATACATATACATATATATATATATGTATATGATAAAATACAGCATGTATGAAATTCTCAAAGAACAAATATACATAAATGTGTACGTTTATGTGGATATTTAAAAAGCCGTTTAGTCTTTTCCTTTGTTTCCATTTTTTTCTTTGTTTGAAAAAACACTGTTTTCCATTTAGTCAAGGACCTGATGTTCCCAGTCCACTGGTAAAGACTACAAAACTTTTGGTCTGGTGAGCAGCACTATCATGTGAAAATTGAAAAGTTTGTCAGTTAAATTTAAGCCCGAGCCCTGTTATCATAGTAATTTGAACAGGGATTGATGAATAATGTTTGATAATGTGTATTGTCCTAAAGCCATATCGCTAATGTCTAGGAAAATTTGTTTTTAAAGTAGCAGACCAGAAGAGATAACTAGCTTTAATTTTCTATAATTTAAGATATTTATGGAAGAGTAGCTTTTAGTTACAGGTGATGACAAAATCGATGTGTGTGTGTGTGTGTGTGTGTGTGTGTGTGTGTGTGTAGATTGTCCTGGGATCTGTGAAATGTAGACTGCAGTTCATACTGATGTTTAATAAATGTATCATTTACTTGTTATCATAATACCTCTGCCCTGTCCCTTTCTTCTGGGTCCCTTGGTTGGGAGGCCCTTAGCATAATCCAGACTCATAATGGAGTGGACTTGCCAGTGGGAGGGGTAATAGGGTTCATAACGATGGTCTTTGTTGGTGTTCTTGTACCCTTTGCTGGGATGGTATACCGTAAGGACTTGGAGGAGACTATGGGGGCTGGAATCATCTCTACCATGGAAACTTGTGGTTCTAGGGCTGGAAAGGGTCAGCCCGGGGAATCTAGGGGGCATGACACCGTGCTGGCTGCCTCACATTTTTAGACAGCGTGAGTATGAAGAGTTGGGCCACGTTAGTCCAACTTGGTAGTAGGAGTGGGGGACTGGCAGACAAACATTCTCAGGAGCTCTGATTATTGGGCCGAAGTGTCTCTGAGCATGCATTGAGAACTCAGATGACACATGAGCCACATGGATGAGGTACATGATGTGTCAAGGAGCATTTGCTAACTGTGAGCCTTTTATAAATCTAAAAATTAGACTCACAATGCCCTTTTCCAAGTAAAATTACTGCCCACATCCCATGGGAGAGGAGGCTGCAGAGAAGCAAGCCCATACATCCAGCCAAGTCGCCATCAACAGGTGCACACGAAAGGCAGCCCCTTTGCCCCCCTGTACCTTTCAGTGTTCCCATACCCCACCCCTGCCTAAGGAGCAAGAGTACAACTCAGGATACTATGGGATAAGGAGATACCTTCAGCCAAGTGTTTCCAGGCTGCAGTTCACAGCGTGACTTACACAAACTAGAGAGAAAATCAACAGGATGGCTTAAATTTAGAAGAAAAAAAGTTGGTTGTTTTTTGAGGTAGACACAGCTTGTGCAACTTCATTCCATTTGTAAAGAAATGTAAAGGCATCAATTGTGTGGCATTCCTTGGTCTATGAACTTTAAAAATGCCTAACAGAAAACAGATATATTGAAATATATTTTGGTGGCCAGTGCCTCTCCTTCCCCTTGGACTGTCACAGGAGACATATAGCAAATGCCTGAAATGATTTAAGGATGGATGCAATCACCTACATACTGTTTCCATAGATGCTAGACTGGGAGAAAATGTACAGATCGTCTAGTGCAGTCTCTGATTTTACTGAGACTGGAAACTAGAGGAATAAGCCTCCCAGCAGTGGGCTCTCACTCCTGTGAGGAGAGCGTCTCTACGGGGATTCTGGCTTTCTGGCATTGTATATATTATTGTCTTTTTTTATTTTTAAATCAAGCAATTTGTTTCTATAAATATTTTATCTTCCTGTGTTGTGAGGTTCTTGAAACAGAAATTGTTTTGTAGCTCTTAATAACTGTTGCAAATGTTCAATAAATAAATGTTTTTAGTTGTGAGGTTGATTTGTGGGAAAGAATTCCCCCCTACACAAATAATGCAATTTGGGCTTTCCCGTTGGTAAGTAAAGAAGAGTCGGGGGCACTTTAGTGTCCACACAAAGCTCTGCATGTAAATTTTAAGATGCTCAAATATCAGAATAGATGAGACCATTGAATAAAACCTTGCCATCAGTCACAGCCCACCTTTTTTTTAATAAGCTGGGAGATCCAAATGGATAATTTGATGCAATGGGTTACTTTTGCTTTCAGCCTGAGAGGCAGTCAATAAATTCTCTCTGCTGTTACTCACAAGAGTAGTTTAAATTCTGTTCAGGACATGAGTCTGAGGAACCACGCCAGCTTTAGAGTACTAAAGAGCCCAAAGAAACGGCAGAACAATGTGTCCTCCCTCAAGCTGCCGATCGAAGGTGGTCCTGTGCTTCCCTGCAGGAACTGACAGACAAAATCTAATTCTCTGCACCTGAGCTTGGTGTTTAGGCTCCCCTGTCTGTTCTGTGATGGCAACCTCTGGCCCGCTGTTTCCCCTTCTCCAATAAGCTTCAATCATTTAGAGAAATCCAATACTCATACCTCAGATTACATTGGCATAGCTAAGGATATGTTTTTATTGCTACAAATGTAGCTGCAATAATAAAGTCAACGCGATATTTAAAAAATGGGGGTGGGGTGGCAAGGCTGCGGCTTGGGATATGTAAAAGCTCTTGACATCTGACAAATCCCTCACTGTGTTGGCTTAATATGCAAATTAAGGGCAATGTTTCTCACGTAACTGCATTGCAGATTCTTCCAGGCATGCTCAGCATGCATTGTGCATGCAGCACATGCAGCAGAGCACCATAGCCTAGCCAAGGAAACCCGGGGATAGAAACCGGCGAGGAAATGTATATTGATTTCATATCATTAAAGTTATGTGCAATCTGTGCTGCCTATCAGTGCACTGCTGATCCCAGAGTCTAACTGATGAGTGGCTATTGCATCACATGATGAATTTATGGGTAAGTTATGAGTGATGCATCTCTTCATTCTGAGCACATTAATGAATCTCTAAATACAAAAGCCTATGCTGAGACTAATGCTTAGCTTATCCTACACCAGTGCAGAAGCTGTGAGGTATCTAATGTGATGTACTGTTTACAGTCTGTGCCCCTGAGATCTATTTTACATATACTGACATGGAAGTTTACTGTGTGGAATTATTTGATCTCATCAGGAATCAATCCTGCCTTGAAACTCTATTATTGAAAATTCCTGTCTGTTTTTTTTTTTAATATCAATTTTCAGTTATGTATACGTGTGTGTGTGTGTGTGTGTGTGTGTGTGTGTGTGTGTGTGTATGTGTGTATGCATTCATGAGAACAGACATATGGAATCCAGAAAATGACTTTGGATGCCCTGGTACTGGAGTTACAGGCAGTTATGATCTGAATGATATCGATGCTGGGAACTAGACCCAGGTCCTATGTAAGAGTAGCATGTGCTCTTAACCACCTCTCCACCTCTCCACCTCCTCTTTATTGGTTTGATTGTTGCCTTTGTTTTATCATTTGATTTACTTTCTCCTAAGTTAAAGCCAAAGCAACTCAGTGAAACAGACTCTTTAAATAATCTGCCCTAATCCTTTGTGGAATTTATTATTAGTAAGCTAAGTTAAATTTCATAGTAGGAAACAAACACATGCTTATTTATGTATATGTTCTGACTATGGAAAATTATGCTAATTGTGTGGGTCTCATAGATTCAATTTGTGTTATGTAGCTTATTTATAACTGTTTATCAGGTAGTGGTATTTTAGATTGAATATGTTTTCTCTGCCACTGGAGTTGAGACCTCATCATTAGCTGAGTTTTCTGAGCCTCCTATTACTTCGTTCAGTACATGATCCATGAGCATAAATGACCTCTATTTCATACTTCTGTCTCTGCTTCATGTTCTGTTTCCTTTCCCAACATTAATTTACCTAACATCACTATTCTAATATCACTCTGGGGTGGTGACTGATCTTGATCACCAGACTACAAACTATGAATGGCATTTTATGCTTTTAAGATGAGAGTCAGGGTGCTACCTTTCCTGGGAGTTAGCATTGCTAATTATTGCCATTTTGCCTTTTCTGCCACGATTTGTTCATTTTGTCATTTGACTTGTGGTTCTTATCACATGGACTAAAAATCACATGATTTTCAAGAGAGTGAACGTTGCTCCTCTGTGAATGTTGTGATCCTTTGTATTTAAGGTATTTTCCCTCTTGATTAGTAAATGTTATTTATGGGGACTTGTGCAATAGCTTCTTAAGATTCTCAATTTTCAAAATTATTGATTTTGTCTTTTCAGTGAATAAAAATCTTTCTGTTGATCATCTTGCAGAAAGTCTATTGACATACTGGTTTTTTTTCCCCCAGAACATTACTAATTATTAAGGCCATGATAAATCTTACATACTGACTTTCAGATGAATCATTTGATTCCTAATTTATAGAAATGCTGTTCCATGAATGCTGTCTTCATGGACAATACTATTATTTTGATGTTTGTTCCCCCTTGAAAATGGCAGGGGATGGATATGGGTAGAAAAAGGAAGTCACTGAGGGGACATTATTTATCTTTAAACTGTTTACTTTCAGTCTTCATCCCCAATTAGTTGGTCTCACTCAATCAAGAGATAGATTAGAGAAGTAGATGCCTACTATACCAAATTGCTGTTACTTTTATTCCATGAAAGAACATATACCCTACTTTTCTTGACTGATATTTCTACTCACCATCACTTTTCCATCACTAACAGCCCACCTGATGATCCAAGATCCTCTTTTGATAATCAGGATGGTTAGAACCATTTTTAAAAACTATAGCATTGAAATAAATATGAGAAGATTAATTTGAACTTTTACTTTTTTCATTTTTCATAGTTCTGGGATATAATTAACCCATGTTGGCAAGCCCCCTACCATGGAGTCACAGTCCTAACTCTCTAATCATTTATTTTGAGAAGAATACATAATAATGGAAAGAATAAATAAGGGGAAAGTCACCTTTGAATGCTATGGAACGAAACATGAATCAAACAGAATAGCTTTTAGCCTAATGAGCTTAGGGTGGGAAAGCTCATGGGCATTTATCCCATGAACATTTGCAAGATGTTGGTGGCAACTTGGAGAATGCTTGACACCTTGTGTTGTCTTGAATGAAAGGAAAAGGGAGAGACACCCAAGGACCAAATTTCAAGTCAAGTGACCAGAAGAGAAGTCTATTTCTCTGCATCTTCCTGGAGCCAAGAAGGTTAAAGGACACCTTTGTTTCTCTTAGACACAGGTATGCCTTTCAAGGTTTCACATCTACCACTTTCTTCATGTCTTTCTCTTACCGTATGTATCTTTGTATTTATTTCCACTGATTTATATTTGTTTCCACAAACCAGTAAACGCTGTCATCATCTCCTCCTATGGATACAGGAGGTCCCTCCAGAGAGAGGGATAGATATTTCCTTCTTTCATTGCTGTGGATATTGCTCTATATAAAGAAAACACTGATTGGTGAGTGGCCAGGCAGGAAGTATAGGTGGGACAAGGAGAGACGAGAATTCTGGGAAGTGGAAGGCTGAGGCGGGGAGACCTGCCAGGCACCACCATGACAAGAAAGATGTAAGGTACCAGTAAGCCATGAGCCACGTGGCAACTTATAGATTAATAGAAATGTGTTAATTCAAGATAGAAGAAGTAGAAAACAAGAAGCCTGCCACGGTCATACAGTTTATAAATAATATAAGCGTCTGAGTGATTATTTTATATGTGGGTTGTGGGACTGCGGGGCTTGGTGGGACCTGGAGAGAAGCCCTCCAGCAACACTTCATGGACTCATGTCTTTCAGCATGAACTTTCTGAATAAGCATCTTTTTACACATCTAGAGCCCATGAGTCTCTAGAAACTCTGTGAAATATTTTAAGACAGTTTCAGTAGTGGGTGGAAACCTGGAGCTGGAGACTGTTGTATGCAGGGACAGAATGAGGTAGACACAGTATCTGAGCCTTTTGCCTCCAGTGTCCTTTGACTAAACTCCATCTTTACCTCGGTAAGCAGAAGCAAACTGTCACTTCCAGGCATGGTTTCAGGCTCCTAGTCCACAACTCAGTGAGATGACACTCCCAAACAAGATCCATTCTTTTCTGCCCTCTTAACTGGCAATAATTTCTTTCATGCACACACCCTGTCTTTTTCTTCTTCTCAAGTTGTTAACATGAAAGGAAGACGATGCCCAAATTGCCTTTCCTTATTTCCTATCTACTCACCCAAGGAGGCCCATTAAACGCTCTCACGTGATGATAGCTAATATGTACTTAGTGAGGGCCAGATGTTGTGCTCTGTATTTTAAATATAGTTATTCCTCATAACTGACCCTCATAGTTAGGAACAACTACTTTTACCTGTTGTGCATCTTAGGAAGCTGAGAACTTTTTGCTGAAATAGCCTGGTTTTGAATGCTAGAAATCTTAGTCTGTCACTCTAACATTAATCCCTTCCATTTCTAACATGTGAGCACTGGCAGGCTTGACTTGTTCTAATTCAAGTTCTAATTCTCAGGCTCACTTCTTTGCATCATATTTGGATCCCTGTTGTCATGTATCCCTTTCATCTTTATTAATCCAGTTTTGTGTGTCTGTCCAGCTCCATTCACTTGATACTTCCTTTGGGTTTCTTGCATTATTCTTGCTGTTGATTTCCCTTATTTTCTCTTTGCAAACATCTCTTTGTTGCACACTTAACACACTGGGCCATGGACTGAGGGTAGAGTCTCCTGATGGGATCTGAGTCCCTGCTTCTATCTGTTGGGTTCAGAGTGAAGGGTGATAGAGACAAAACATGAACATGTATGCTCCTTTCCATCTTCATGGTTAAATGTTAATGCAAAGCTTCCAAGTATTCCTGCTGAAACTCCACTTTTAGAGTATTATTATCTTTTTTTCTTTTTTCTTTTCTTTCTTTCTTTTTTTTTTTGGTTTTTTGAGACAGGGTTTCTCTGTGTAGCCTTGTGCCTTTCCTGGATCTCGCTCTGTAGACCAGGCTAGCCTTGAACTCACAAAGATCCGCCTGCCTCTGCCTCCCGAGTGCTGGGATTAAAGGTGTGTGTCACCACCGCCCAGCGCTTGGAGTTTTATTATCATGATGAAGATAATAGAGTATAAATTGTCAATAATAGATGCTGATAGTGAATGATACTGGGTAGTGGATTGAAAGAAAGGCATGTTCTCTGCTTTCTTTCATGTTCAGGATTTCTCTTGTGCCCAGGAAGAGACTGTGACAATGGGCACAGTCTATTAGCTTAGAGTTACCTGAAGGCAGGGTAGATTAGAAGTTGGGAATTCCTGGTTCACTTATTCTGGTTGAAGTAACTAAATGATCAAAATGTATTGTCTTGGCCTTTTTCTCATATCTATACTTGTGGGTTGAAACTGCAAACTTACATTATTAGATTCATGGTAGGAACAGAGTTGTCTAGTGAGGCCTGTATAAAAAAATGTTGAAAATTGAGGAAAAAGCACATACTGTGGGCTGAGAAGATGAGACAGGATCTCTACACCAAAGCTCCTTAGCTGCTTTATAGATCTCTCTCTCTCTCTCTCTCTCTCTCTCTCTCTCTCTCTCTCTCTCTCTCTCATTTTTTTGAGACAGAGTTTCACTGTGTAGCTTTGGAGCCTTTCCTGGAACTCACTCTATAGCCCAGGCTGGCCTCAAACTCACAGAGATCTGCCTGCCTCTGCCTTCTTCGTGCTGGGATTAAAGGCATGTGCCACCACGGCTACGATCTCTATTTTCTTACATGATATGGGAGCTACAGCTATGTGGCAAACAGAGGCAGTGTTGCATATCCCGAGATCAGCCACCTGAATATTTAAGCATAGTTAGGGTCTTAGTTAGGGTTTCTATTGCTGCATTGAAACACCATGGCCAAAAAGCAAGTTGGGGAGGAGAGTGTTTAATGGCTCACACTTCCACATTGTAGTCCACTCTTGAAGGAAGCCAGCACATCAACTCAAACAGGGCAGGAGTTGATGCAGAGTGGGCGCTGCTTATTGGCTTGCTCTTCATGACTTACTCGGTCTGCTTTCTTCTAGAACCTAGGACCACCTGCCCAGCATGGTCCTATGGACAATGGGCTGGGCTCTCCTACATCAACCACTAATTGAGAAAACGCCCTACAGCCCTGCCTATAGCCTGATCTTATGGAGGCATTTTCTCAAGAGAGGCTCCATCCTGTCCTCCCTAGTGACTCTAGTTTGTGTCAAGTTGACATAAAAAGTAGCCAGCACAGTTAGTGTCTTGCATAATTTATTCCAAATTTTGTTCCTTTTCTTCTCTATTTCATTTTAGGCAGTGATACATTCCCATTACAGAAATGGAATGAATATAACATCTCAGCATTTGGTTAGAGGAGAGAAAAAAAATCCAACCTACTCAAATTTCTGTGCATTCCCCCCCCATTAAACCTTTATACAGCATAAGATTTGCAGCAAACAGATTAGAGTTGGAGTTTAGGAGCCAGGAAGGCATCCCTGGGGTTTTCACTTCCACTGTAGTGTAAGTCATGGGAACTGTCTGGCTTCTCTTTTACAGAAAGGAAGGTATTTGTTGACCTGTAGGGCTCCTGGAAAAAATCTAGCCTCCTCCCGATCTTTAAAGGCAGCTTGCAAACAGCCTGGGACCAGTGAAGGTTTCTGAACTATGTTTAAGCCCTACTGTCACACAGTGGTTGTCCAATACATGTTGACACAGGGCTTTCAAACATTCGAATGCTGCCTGGTTGCCCGACCCAGGGCTATGCACTATAAAGGTGTTCAAAGAATAGACTAAACAGCAAGAACACAGCAAACTGCAGAGCAAGAGGGGACAAGAAGCAGTGACTGCAGGCAGTGAACATCGTCCCAAGCTTTGGTGGCTCAATTCAGTGTGGGTGTGGCCAGAGGAAGCCCGTGAAGACCTTCCAGGCCCAGGCTTCCCAATTTGCTGAACAGAAAAGCCAGTAGATCAGGATGGTAGATAATTTTAGCAAATCCTCTGGGAGCCAGGGATGTGGAGAACTGGTGGATATGCTCACCTTTGCTACCACGTGTCTACAAAAGGCAGCTGCAGTCCGGTCTGTCCCCTCCTCTGCCTCCTCTGCTCCCATTCTATCCCACCCATACAAACAGGAGAAAGGCTGGTGGTCCATACATAAAACACGGACATAAAAATCACTACTGCAGTGATACCAATACCAATGACACAAAAGAAAGCAGCTACATTTTCAGAAAGGGACTATTCAATAGTTGCTACATTAAGAATTATTTACCATCATATGTATGGCTGTTTTTATTAAGTTATCAGGTCTTTGCTTCCTGAAGTCTATAAATTTGTTAAGAGCTATGCTAGTTAGAGGACAGAGAAACTTAAAATTTATTGAGCATCTAGATGCTTTGCCTGTTGATTAATATTTAATTTTCATGGCTTTCTAGTGAGCTAAGTCCAATTATGCTTGTTTGTACAATTAGGAAGTAAAGGCTCTGAGAAATTAAGAAATTTTTCTAAGGGTGTGAAGCTAGATAGAGGCAGTGAGAGAGGTAGGGAGAGAGGCAGGGAGAGAGGCAGGGAGAATTGCTGAGATTAGATTCAATTCTTTTTCATTTCTTAAGACCATGAACTTCCCATGGCACTTCGTTGAATCATGCTTTTTACCGAGCAAAATATCTATGCCATAGTCTCTGTTACTTTATCCTTACACAATCCCTATGAGCTCTTAAAAAAATCAGTGCAAGTCATTAAAAACAGAAATTGTCATGGCTTACATACTCATTTTACAAAGTTGATGTTATATAAGCTGTGTCAACCATGAGGAAGGCAAAGCCTGACTCTGTACCAGAGAGACAGCTCTCATTTCTCATGAGTGCACATAGAGATAAATTTAGTGGGGAATTTCAGAAACTTTCCAGGCAGTAACAAACTTGATATTTCAAGCATTGCATTTTATGCTTAGATGGTCCATTTTTACTCTATTTGTTTTGTTCTTATTAATTATTTTCATATAATACATTCTGATTATTGTTGCCCTCCCCCCAACTCCTCCCAGATTGTCCCCACCTCTCTGCCACCCAACTCCATGCCTTTTTCCTCTTTAGAAAACAAACAAAAACTAACCACAATAAAAAAAACACAAGAAACACACACACACACACACACACACACACACACACACACACACACACACCCCAAATCCATAAAAACACAAAATTGGGAACTATAATATACTAGTAGAAGTCCAACAAGCCAAAAACATACCCAAACAAAGTAATATAAAAAGTCAACAAAAATAGCATTGAGTTCATTTTGTATTAGCCATCTACTGCTTGGCCAATGGGGTCTACTCTTAGATGTGGATGTTGGATTATAGGCATTCAATAGGTGTGCTGCAATCTGTGTTATCACAGAAGCTAGATGTTGATGAGGATCTTGCAAGGAAGGAGGAATAGAATATTTAGTTATGGAGAAGCAGGGAGAGATTGGACTGGGAACATTAAATTTGGATGAAGAGGGGATGGAATAAAGGAGTAAGGGAAGAGATATGGGGAAGGACAATTAACTCTATTTGTTTCCTTAAAATCAGGTTTTTATTAAATTTTGACATAGTTCCCACATCCCAAAGCTTGGTCATTTAAAATCTCTATACTAAACATTAGTCAAATGTTTTTAAAATCATTTCCTCTCATTAAGTTGTAATAAAACCACATGTATTATACTGGAACCAAATGGATTCTAGTCTTCTTGTGAATGAGCTTTGCTACAAAGCACATTGTAGCCAGTTTAGCCCCAGAAGGACAGTGGCCAAAGGCCTAAGTCTTTTGATCATAGAATTTCCCCTCCTTTATAAAAATATCACAAGTTTCATCAAAGAAAAGTAGAGTTTTTTGTTTTTTTTTTATAGTTAAACTACTCTGAGGGAAAGAAAAAGATCAGTTTACAATTCAGACTCAGAATCTAGATATTTCTTAATTTCCAATGAAAGTTCACCCAATTTCCAAATTTTCTGCAAAGAAAATGTTGGGTTTCATAGAGGCCAGCCGAGAGCGTAGTCTCCACAATATCAGAGCTAACCTGTACAACTGAGTTGGCATCCACAAAGTCTGGTCGTATTGACTGGGGACTGATAGAAAGAAAAAAGCACAGATACAAATGATGAATGCAAAGACTTGGAGAGATGGATGAAGGCTCCAAGAGAAGTACAAAAATGAAGGGTAGAAAACACTGCAAGAATTGTTAACTATTCTTAAAACCATGGTCGGTCATCTGGACATTGAATCAAAGAGGCTGCAATGAGTTTGGGGAAAGGTGTTTTAGTATCAAGTCAGACAGGGAAATCCTCATAAAGCTGGTTAAATTCTGTGTAAGAAGGAGCTCAAGGAGCCAAATGCTCTTCAGTTTTAAAGGAAACCTTGCTCCTTCAGGGTAATTTTTCCTTAGGTAACTGTTCTCAGTAGGTTGCCCACAAGGCTTAATGGCATGCTTTTGGTGCTTGAGCTGACCACCACTGTTGCTGGGGTTCTCTCATCATTTAGCTACTGAGGATAGGAAAGAAGATTCTAGTGACCAGAGGCTATAGGGATGATGTTGAACCCTTGTGTCATTTTCCAACAGCCACCATCTGTGAGCTACTGCCAGATCTAAGATTGTTGGCATACTTCCATATCTGGAATATAGGATGAACAGTTTGGAGTAGGCATGAAGAATCTTTTTTTTCTCAGAAAAAAAAGGAAACCTGAGCTTGCGTTGCAGTATGAATTCCTCAGCGGCTCTCCCTCTCATTTCCTGTCTCTTCTGCTCAGAATGATTCTGCCACCTGACCTGCAGGGCTCTTTGGCCAGTCACTGACTACTCTGGGAGGGGACCTAGATTCATGTTTTCATTTTATTTAGCTACTTTACAAAAGAGCCTTTTACATATTTAAACCTTACTCATCAATCATGGCTCAACCATCTGGTCTATTCCCCTTTATTTTTCTTTCTTTAAGCAATTAAATCTTCTGCCCATGTCTTCTAGACTTTTCTTGAGCCTGTTGAGATTTCCCCCTTCCTTCCCCATGACTTCTTTCCCTCCTCCTAGCTTTTAACAGTAGTAAATATACCTGTACTCCCATGCACATATTCTCTCTCTCTCTCTCTCTCTCTCTCTCTCTCTCTCTCTCTCTCTCTCACACACACACACACACACACACACACACACACACCTTTTTTTAAAGGAAAAGAAATCACCACTTTTTTGTGTGTGTTTAAAACAGCACTTTTTTTTTTTTTTTTTTAAAGATAGGATCTCACTTTGTAGCCCTAGCTAGCCTAGAACGCTCTGTGTAGACCAAGCTGGCCTAGAACTCATACAAATCTACCTGCTTCTGCCTCCTGAGTGATGATATTAAAGGCATATACCACCATGCTCACCTCAAACAGTACTTTTGAATGGTAGGACATATACTCACTTATCTGGAACTGTTTCAGATTAATTTGAATACACACTATCTTAGCATGGGTGTCTACTTCTAGGACCTTAAAGAAAACCATTCTGTAACTCTGCCACAAAGTGTATTACTTGTTCAGGGAATGCCAGTTCCTCAGGAATGTCACTGTGTCCTCTGTGTACTGGTCAAGAGCAGGGCTAGTGACACTTCATGCCTAGTCATCGTTTTTTAAGTAGTGCAATGAGTTCAGCAAACATTCTAACAGTGTTTGTTATAACAACAGCACTGTTAAGTCCCACACTGTGCAAAAACTGTGAATGTTAAATGAAGGGAAACAAGCTCTAATTGGTGCCCTTTAATGTCCCAAGGACATGAGTGTTCCCTGTGAACTTGACATTTTCTTGATCCACATCTGCTCCTAAGGCTTCTGGATGCTCTAATGTGTTGGAGTCCAGATAAATAGCGCGGCATTGTGGAACGAAAACAGCGCCATTAGTAACTGGGTAAATGCTGTGCTGGCTCCCTAGTCGATAATGGAAGCCACTGCACAAATGTCAAGCATTTTGGATGCAAGGTGTCCCGACTCACCACCACAAATTTGATTTGAGAGTGCTACAGACATGAAGAGCCATTATGCTGCTTCTGTCTCCTGGTGGCATTTGCTTTCTCGTGCCCCCTTCTACCTTAGTTTCTATGGATTCTTCTGAAAATATCAGACGAAGCTCTCCCAGACAGATCAAAGAAGCCATATGTCTATAATTTTAAACAGTACACAACAGTGACATTATTAAGACACGGCCAGCGATGATAGTGATGTCAATTTAGACCCTGGGGAACTTTTGTAGTAGCAGCGATACAAGAGTTAACTGAGACAGCAAGAAAAATGCACCTCAGAACATCAACGAAAAGTGGAATTCTTGTTTTCTCCTACACTATGTAAAGAAATTTCCAAAGGTTAATGAAATTATTATGTTGGAAAAAGCATGTATGTCAGGTCAACCTAACAAGTATTGACTAAACAACGGTGGCACACACAAAGGGAGGAGATAAGAAAATCCAGTCATCTTATGTTTTTAGTTTCAGAAACATTGCCTAAGGATCGAGAGGTATGGCTCAACAGCAGAGAGTGCTTACTGCTTTCAGAGAGAGTCTGGGTTCAGTTCTCAGCACCCCATAACTGTGCTTTCAACCACCTTTATCTCCAGGTGCAGGGGATCCAATGTCCTTTGGCATCTACAGGTACACATATGCTATGATACACATAAAGACACTCATACACACATTATTTTAAAAAAAGCATATTATAGAACACAAATAGATTTTTTTGTTGTTGTTGTTAATAGAGGGAAAAATTTAAACCATACCGAGGAGGAGGCCAAACATTATTTAGGACATACATAGACACATTCAACTGTGTTCATAGGATGTTCAAAAATAGATGACAGTTCATGATTATACTAGTACAAGTGGGAACTAGGGAATTTAGCAAAAAAAAAAAAAAAATTCCTGAGTATGTTGTCAGAATAAACAGACAGTCGGAATGAGAATCAAATTGATGGAAAAGATGTGCTGAGATGTGCTAAGCCATTGGCTGTGAATGTGTAATGAGTTGATGGAGAGTTAAGACTCCCAAGTTGCACAAGGTTTCTTCCATGCTGTTGTTATAAATAGAACAAACTACTTAGTATGTGTCAAAAAGCTATCTGAATTCTCAATGGCATTTATTGTGTGCTTATTTTACATATGGAAAAGGGTACTGGAAAGTTAATTGACATTGGCTCTTGGATTCTTCAAGCTTTTTGCTAACCCCTGTTTATCCATGAAATACTTTCCTGTACTTTCCTGGCACAGTTTGGAAAACAAGGACAGGGATTTAATGACTCATAAATGCCATGGAAATCAAATGCCAGCTCTATCACCATCCTCAGACTCACACTGTGGGCTAAGATCGCTCAGCTATTGAAATTTTGCATTCATTCAGTAATTCTTTCATTCAACTAAAAAAAAAAAAAAAAAAAAAAAAAAACCTGAGTAATTGCATTCTAGGTCTTGATGCCTTATGGGAAAATAGGATCTAGCTTGTCCCCAGGAGGGTAACCTGAGAATCTCAACACAGGAGGTGGCATGGTAATAATTTCTACCCAGTGGCATCAGAGGCAAGTCATAGAGAAAATAAAGCTCAACCATCTGTGAGTGTGAAATAAAGGAGCCCTCTGGAGAAACTCAAAATCCAAATGAGGATGTAGCTGACCTTGAGGTCCTTATGAAGGGAATGAAGAGATGAGGAGAGGATGAGAACAAGAGATGGAGGCCTAGGCCTATGTGTGATGAGAAATTTAGACTTTGAAACACAAACATGAACAAACTGTTAAATGAAAACAAAGAAACCTAGAACTCAAATTCTAATCTGTGTTTCAGTAACAGACTAAGCAAACCTGGATGCTCAGTGACTAGTTAGAGATGCTTGGGCTAGTATAGATGAAAAGGAACAAAAGCCTGATCCAGGTCTGTGGTACATAAATGGGCAGGGATGGCACGAATAGAAAGGATGAATGAAAATACCAGCTGGATTTGAACTGTGAACACAAATGTTAAGTGAGTCCAAAGGTTCTGGCTAGAATCAGTAATTGGATGATGGTGTCCCTGGGAAAGAAATGCATTTCAGTTTTCCACATACAGAGATTTAGTCTGCAGCGTAGGAAAGAGACTGGGAGGCATGGGTGTAAAAGAAGGCATGATGAAAGAAAAAAATGGATTGAGTCATCTCAGTAAGACAAATAAGGCAAGACAAGGGCCGTGGCCAGGCCCTTCTTCTGCAGACTGGAAGAGAACATTGAATCCCGGAGCTGGAGCTACAGGTGGTTGTGAGCTGCCAAATGTTGTGACTGGGACCTGAACTCCAGTCCTCTGCAAGAGCAACAAATGCTTTTAACTGCTGAGCCATCTCTCCAGTGGTTTCTGAAGCTGTGTCCTGACCACTACACTACTTACTCGTCTGTTTAGAGTTTGTCGGTTCATATTTGGATGACTTTTCTCTTCTGATTTTATCAGTGTTTACATTGCTAACAATATTATAGCACAACTTTCAAAAATTGTTCCCTTACTGATTGTCATTTCCAACATGCTGGCAATCGCTTGCTTTTTCCCTAGTAATCTCATACCAGTAAGCTTTTAAAAACATTAAAGTTAAGTGTTAAAGGTTATTCTTATTAATATAAGTCATCACCACTTGCTGAATGAACACATACATTTTAGACATTATGTACCTAGATTAATCAATACCAAACCGTTGAGTTACAATTCTGAGCTGTTAAAAGTTCCTATAGGGGAAGGATTTTCTAATGCAAAGTTGTATCTGCTATATAGTGAAATGTTTGCCTTTAGAAAACCTCCATTGAGTGAGTAACCTATTTTGGCATTTATGCTAACTGGAAATAGAATTTTATAAAGTATAGTATTCTGGGTTTCTAACAGTTGTTGTACTTGATATAACCTGTAATTTTTCTCTACTTACAATTTGCAAAGTTGTAATTTTGGTTATAATGTTAAGAGTGCTAATAGTGCAGCTTACGGTTTCATGATAATATCAGAGTGAGCCATTTGTTCATGTGTTATTATAGAACACATGACAGGTTGAAACTTTGTAAAATGTAAAGGGGCACTTATCTGCTCATGTAGCATCCTCTTAAAGCCTTTCTTTCCAAAATGTTCTATGCTGTGGATTCCAATTTTTCATTACATCTAAAAATTAATACTTACTATACATTGTGATGATTAAACATGTCAGCTCCACACCTAGGAGAAAGTCCCGGGAATACCTGTGAAGGATTGTCTAGATTAAGGTTAGCCTCTGAAAATGTCTGTAAGGCATCATCTTGATCAAATTAATTAATGTGGAAGACCCAATTTCATTGTGGGTGGGAGCATTCCTTGGGCAGTGGGTTCTGGACTGTGTGAAATAGAGACAGCAAACTGAACACAAGCACATACACACATTAATTCCTTGTTAGCTGTTCTTGACAGTGGATGTGATGTGGTTGACCAGTTCTCTCCAGCTAAAACTACTGTGACTTCCCTGCCATCGTAGACTATAACTGAGATTGTGAGCCAAATTAAACTCTTTCTCCCTTAAGTTGATTTTGTCACAGTATTTTACTATAGCAACAGCACAGTAAACCAATATATCTTGAAATACTATTTCATACTTACTATAAGTTATCAGGCTCCTCTGAATAATTTGTTCCTCTCTACTAAATCTCTCTCTCTCTATATATATGTGTATATATATATACATATATATATATATATACATATATATATATATATATATATAATTTTGACACCAAACAGTAAATGGACATATACATTTAACTTTAAAGACCTTAAATTTTAGAATATATATAGAAATGCATCTAAAATCATATTGAAATTCTGGTTCTGTCAATTATTTGATTAATGATTTTCAGCAATTGTGTTGCAAATATTTGATATCTTAGGAAGCAATAGCAAAAATGTGTACTTGTTTTTGTTATCAATGCTTGCACAAAAGAGCTGATATCAAAAATACTTATTTATACAAATTACAGGCTTTCCAAAGCATTGGGTTTCTATTAATTTTGCTATCCATTTAAATAGTGACGATATCAGAATATTTATTAACCTAATTTTCATAAATAAGTTGAGCTTTTCAGAGGTTACACACTGTCCTGGGATTTTTTCCAATTGTTAGACACATGTTTTTATCATTTTTTGGGCAACACATATTTATCTCTAACACTGCGACAAATTATTTTCCTAGGAAATAATATTGATAATGATATGTAATCACTTGCTTTTGTAAACTAAAATATTACAACATGTTGAAGTGATTATATTAGAAACACTGAAGGAAGTAATTTTATAATTTAGTTTGACCTCAAGAGGATTTTTTTTTTCAGATTGCTAATCAACAGTAGAATATATGCATATAGTATATTTTAAATGTAAGCATGTTGTTTAACTAATCTCATTTAAGCTTTATAAATTTGATAGTTTCCTATGAAAACTGTGCTGGCTAGTTTTATGACAACTTGGCACAAGCGAGAGTTATCAGAGAGGAGGGAACCTCTAATTCAGAAAATGCCTCCCTAAGATTGGGCTTTAGGTAAGCCTGTGGGGTATTTTCTTAGTGATTGCTGTGAGGGAGCCTAGCCAATGGTGGGTGGGGCCACCCCTTGGCTGATAGTCCTGGATTCTCTAAGAAAGCAGGCGAAGCAAGTCATAGAGAACAAGCCAGTAAGCAGCACCCCTCCATGGTCTCTGCATCAGCTCCTGCCTCCAGGTTCCCGCCCTGTTTGTGTTCCTGTCCTGACTTCCTTTGATGATGAACAATGATATGGAAGTATGAGCCCAAACAACCCTTTCCTCCCCAAGTTGTTTTTGATCATAGTGTTTTCATCACAGCCATCGAAACCCTAAGTCAAAAGCTTATTCTGACATATTTCCTGCGAACAATGTTATTAAAAACTAAGTAGTCATGATGAATTTGCTACTCTCAGCCGTCAGTACCATAGTATCATAGCACATACAATATCTTCTTGTATGGCTTCCCTGAAACACCCCCTCCTATTTATGCATTTGAATTTCTGTTAGGAGAAATTGGTGCTCTGTCTACTGCTGAAGTGTTGGAATTTGGGGGATGTTGTCACTTGATCTTCGCAAACTGACATGCCCACCCCGGATCCCTACAGCACACAACTGCTGCCTAATTGTAGTTTACCAGTGTGTTGTGAGTTGTCCTGAACTGAACCCACCAACTGTAACCGCCATCCCTGTAGTTCCTCAAGTCAGCAAACGAGGAGTTATTTCTGATTCCTTCCCCCTTGTGCCACCCACACCTATTTAGTCATAAAAAGTCCTGTCAATACTCCACTCTAAAAATGGGTTCTTGCTTTCCACTCAGCTCCCAACCCTGTGTGGAGTGTCTCGGTTTTCATCCCTTCCACAGTTTTCTAGTCCATCTTCCTGCATCCAGTCATGTTTCATTCAAATCTCTTCTGCACATGGCTCTGAGATGCAGGTCTGATTACCATGCCCCCACCTACCACATGCAGTTTTTCTAACGTAGAAGATAAGGATTTTGTTCAAAACAAATACTTAACCTCCCCAATTAAAATGTATTTATTTGAAGCAATAAGCTGTTTTATATTTTTTAAAAATAATTTTATTTTACCTTACATAGTTATTACTTTGTAGTATGTCAATATGTTTTTGATGAGCCAAGGAAAAATATGAGCACATAGTTTTAAGGCAACATTTTTTGCTATTACCCACAGATACATTATTTATGAATAAATATCGCTTACAAACAACTGACTACTGTCAGTTGAGGTGTGTTTTAAAGAAAAATGTATTCTTATTTTTAATTATGTGTGTGTTGTTATGTGTACATGAATGTGAGCACCCACAGAGGCCATAAGAAGGCATCAGATCCCCTGAAACTGGAGTTACAGGTAATTGTGCAGAGTCTGATGTGGGTTTTGTGAACTGAACCTGGGTCCCCTACAGGATTAGCAAACACTCTTAAATGCTGAGTCATATCTCCAACATAGGCCATTTTCAATTGTTTGAGACTAGGTCTTGTTATGTAGCCAGTGTTGGGAATGCATGCTGGAGCCACCATGCCTGGCTCTCGTTGGTATCAGTAGCAAGATGCTAACACACACACACACACACACACACACACACACACACATACATACACACACACACATTCATACACACACACACACACACACACACACACACACACACACACACACATTTAAATCCTCAGATCCCTGCAGGGGACTTTCTTAACACTTACTTGTCACACCAAATTTTCAGGCTCCCACATCACTTTTCTACAGATTGGTGGTTTAACATCATAAACTTCCATCCCATAGGTTTGAAGGCAGGGATTCCAATCTCAAAGCATGACTACCTGAGCCCTGGCCTGCAGCAATGATTTCCTTTCTGAATTACTGACGGCCACCATTGTGTGGAGTCTTCACATGATGAAGAGATTGTTAGTGTCTCTTCCTCCTCTTGAGAAGGGCCCCACGCCTGCAAAATTTGATCTGGCTTTCATAACCTCATTAAAGTTTCATCACCTCTGCACAGACCCGACATCCAAATGCAGTTATTCGGAGCTTAAGACTCAAAGGTAACAACTGAGGTTGACATACACACGCATAACATCACGATGCTATAAAGTAGTGTGTCATTTATCAACGCTTTTCCTAAATAAGAGTAAACTGCTGTTTCTGAACATCCCTCCACATAAACCTATCCTTTTCCTTGACCTATCGTAAAACAACCTACACACTGATTTGTTAGCAAGATCGCGTTACCCAAGTGACACTGCTGTTCCTCTTTGCTGTTTGGGTCAAATTCGGTCCTTACCAGAGCATCTGAGGTCTTCCACCTGGTCCGCATCTCCTTCCCTCTCTGCATCTCTCCAGCTATCTGGTCTCAGGCTGTGCTTAGTCACCCAAGTCCCAGAGGCTCACTCTCTTCTCTCAGATGGCTGAGTGGCTCACTTCCTTCTGCCCTTCCATCAGCTATCACGTCCTATTTAACGACGCAAACCTCCCCCTCTTCAGTCCTACTTCATTATATATTGCTTTTCATGAAAAATTCTCATCGAACCTTTTGCATATGTTGTTTGTATCCCACTTAATGCTTGTTTTCCACAGCTGGAATTAGGGCCACGAAGGTGGAAACTTTCATCTTTTTGTTCTCGCAACTCTATCTCTCGACTCTAAAACAGGCAGCAAGTGCTTGTTCAGTGAGGTTAGGAATTACATGCCAGAAAGCCCCCCCCCAAACTGGAATTTACTGGTTTACACTAGAAAACAAGCACAGTTCTTCTTCCCTCCTACATTTTTTAATATCAACCTGATACCATTTCCAAATTTAAGAAAGACATATAAAAAATGCCAACATTGGTAATAACAAAAAAGACTCAAAAGTAGTCCTGCCTTAAACAAGTGACTAGACAGATATATGTAGATATGCATATATGTAGTAATTTCAACATGTGTATGCATGTAAACATATATCTTTCACATATGTGTATGTATCTAAACACAGATTAACTTTAACGTGTGTATGTATGTATATAAACACACATACAACTTTAACATATGTATATGTGTATCTATGTATACATATATGTAAACATAGATATAATAAAGTTAACTTTAGTTTTTCTCCATGTAAAATATTCTCTATATGCTATTTTTGTAATAGCAAATATGATAATGTAACACTTTTGTATTTTTTTAAATCTAAATGCAGCTTGATGATTTGTTTTACTTTTGCTCTCAAAATTTTACTTATTGAAACACTATTTAATAGATACTCTATGTTTAGGATACTATGCTTATGCACATCTATAAATATTTGGTTAAGGTCATTGTACTCCCCGTGAGCAAGATGGCTGTCTAGAAGAGGGGTAACTCAATGCACATCCTAGCAGAAGAGAAGGACGGAGAGACACATGCATTCAGAAGACAGAGTACATCTCACTCATGGGTTCAATGTCAACTTTCTGGAAGTAGATGGAATCTGAACTGGGCTTTCCAAATTCTCTTCATATAGACGTAGGCAGAAACATGCCAGGTAGTAAGAATATCAAGGGGAAGGGTAGGACAAAGATACATGTTATTCTGATGAAGTTAAAAGGAAACCATGAATTACTCTCTTTTAATAGTCCAGAGCCCATAGGAAACAGATGAGACAAGGCTGGTCTGGCCCATGACACTCAGAGTCTAATAAGTATCCAATGTCACATAAAGGTGTGTTAAATTGATATTAGAGTCACTGGAGAGCCTGGTTGTTGTTTGTTATCTGAGCGAGGGATGATGGCGATAAGGCTAAATAGGTACTTTCAGAGAAAGACTAGGTATATGGAGACGACCAAAAGAAAACCAAAGAAACAAAATAGCCTAGATGTGGGTTAATGGTAAAAAAAACCTCAATCTTGTATGATATTGCTGGATGAGTTGAAAAGATAATCATAACATATGAATGAAGAATATCCACTTGAAATGACCCAGGGATCAAAAAGGCTAGGGCTAGGACACCGGAGGGCAGAGACACAGGATACTAGGAGATGATACAAAAGATCTCCAATCAACAGATAAGTAATTGATTGTCAGCTCCATAAGGACATCTTGGGTCCATCTTCTTTGGGATGTTGCAACCTTATCACTGAGTATGAGGCACAGGATAGGCAAATGATTTGTTCTTGTTCAATGACCTAGCAACTGATTGCTTGGCAACTGACTATATAGTAAATTTCAGTGTAGACAAAGGGAGTGATTGTAGTTTTTCTTTGAGTTAGATTTACTAGTAAAAAATATATCCATTGGTACCTGTTAAATACTGAAATCACTGGTGTGGCTTCAGGTCTGATAAGTAGTTGTTAGCTTACCTACTATGGTAGTGTTATAGTATAGAATAAAAATTACCTGTGGCCGGGCGTTGGTGGCGCACGCCTTTAATCCCAGCACTCGGGAGGCAGAGCCAGGCGGATCTCTGTGAGTTCGAGGCCAACCTGGGCTACCAAGTGAGCTCCAGGAAAGGCGCAAAGCTACACAGAGAAACCCTGTCTCGAAAAACCAAAAAAAAAAAAAAAAAAAAAAAAAAAAAAAAAAAAAAAAAAAAAAAAAAAAAAAAAAAAAAATACCTGTGCAAGTTCTAGATGCACGTTACTTGAAGATCAGTCTCACCTAGGATTTTGGGCAAGTCAACTAACCTGTCTGAGCTTTGACTTTCTTATCTTTAAAATAAGGATAATAGTAGTACCTATTCCAAAGGTCTGTTTAGGATTAAATAAATTGCTATGTCTAGTTAGAATGTATCTGGCACACTAGTGACTATGTATGTTCTAAGTGGTGAAAGTGGACCCTGTCAGCTACATGTCCTGTGTCCATATAGTGTATATTTTGGTTTCCTAATACTTATTTCTCACAAAGGATTAATGAGCAGATGATAATTTGATATGAACAACTCTTAAAAAGCCTCTAATGAAGTATTGTGAAGAACATCTATAATCCCAGTATCAGGAGGCTGTTGTAGGAAGTTCAAGAATTGTGGCCAGTTTGGAGTATAGAGTGGGTTTCAGCCAGCCAGAGCTGTATGACAACTCCCTACCTAAAAAACAAAACCAAAAACAAACAAAAAACAACAACCAACCAACCAACAACAACAAAAATAAAAAGCCTCAAAACATTGGTAGTAAAAGAATATCATTAAATTTGTGTTACTAAAAAATCAAAGGGATATAACCACCTTAATTTATTTTTTCACAATTTTTAAAAATATATTTTTAATTTAAAGAGAATTACAATGGTCTTAATTTGAAAGCTGAAATACTGAAAATGCTAGAGAAGACTTAAGAGTACTCTTTAAATTACAGATGTGGAAAAGAACTTTCTGAACAGGATCTGACGCTACTGGAAGTCGATCAAGGAGTCTGGCGAGATGGCTCAGTGTGTAAAGCCCACACAATCTTGACTACCCAAATTCAATCCTCTGAACCCATGGGATGAGTTCATGAACATACACATATAGTGGCAGCTATACTTCAGACAGGGATATCTAGAATATATAAAAAACTGGCGTAAAAAAAACTACCAATCAAAACATAGGCTAATGAAATAACCAGTTCTCAGCATAAGAAACAGAAGTTGATGAAGTCATTTAAAAAGTGCTCAACTGCTTTAGTCATCGGGGAAATGCAAAGTAAACCACTTTGAGAGTTCATCTTACCCCAGTCAGAAAAGCTAAAGTGAAGAAAATGAGTGGTGACAAATACTAGCAAGGGCATGGAAACAGAGGAATCATTTGCTTGTCGTGGGAGTGTTAACTAGTATAACCATATGGAAATCATCATAGAGGCTTCTCAAAGAAGTAAATATGAAACTACTATATGACCCAGCTATCTCACTCCTGGGCACATATCCAAAGGACTCCATATTCTACCACAGGGATAGGGACACTTGAACATCTATTTTATTGCTTCATCATTCACAATGGCAGGCATATGGAACCAGCCTAGATGTCCATCGACAGATGAGTGGATAATGAAAATGTAGCTTATAATAAACACAATGGAATTTTACTCAGCTGCAAAGAAGAATGAATTACCAGAAGAGAAATGGATAGATCGGGAAAGTACTACTAAGGTATGGTTGTTAATGTCATCAACTTGATAGGATCTAGACTTAGGTGGGAGACAAGCCTGTGGACATGCCTGTGAGGGGTGATGCAGATTAGGTTAATTGAGGTGGACCCTGCGGGCAGCACCATTCCATGGGCTGGGGTGCATGGAACGGAGAAAGCGAGCTGAGCACCAGTATTCCTCTCCCTCCGCCTTCTGACTGTGGATACAATGCCACCAGCCAGCTCAAACTCCTGCTACCAGAACTTCACGGACAAGGCAGATTGTGAGGCATTTTGTTACCATTACCCCAGATGAGTAATTAATACAGTGAGGTGACTCAGGAAGACAAAAATTTGCACATTCTCTCTTATATAGCGATCCTAACTTTCAATGTCAGTTGATGTAAGTGTGGAGGTCTGAGAGGGCTATGAAACTGTGTAGGAGACAATGAGGGGAAGAAGAGGTGCTGGGGAGGTGGGGAGGGGAGGGCAGAAGGAAAAAAACGAAAGCAGAAAGGGAGCTACTGGGGAGGGTGGAAGGAGGGGTGCAGGGGGAGGGCAATGGAGATGGAGAATGGGAGTTGGGGGGAGAAAAGCAAGTTTTGCTTGAAAATGTATAACTATATGCTAATTGCAATAGGTTTAAAAGGCTTGCGCTCCCTAAAGGTGAGAAAAGTCACAAGGATGGGAATTTGCACATCTGTAAATGTGGCCAAATCCTAAAGTTTTATGCTTTTGAACCCTGGGATACACCTTCAAATAACATACTCAGAATTCCTCAGAGTAAGAGCCCTTAATGCAAATACGACTGTTTGAAAAGTAACTAAAACGTCAGGAGGACTCCAGGCATACATCTGTGAAAGAAATGATCTCTAAAACGTCAGGCGTTTTTTTTATTTTTATTAAAAACGCTCTTAAAAGTTGTGAGTTTATGGGAGTCTGGGAAAAACAACTATAGCCTTTGTTACTTTGTCTACAGATGGAAATGCTGTAGAATAATCCAGGTCAAAAAAAATGAAGGTGCTTCTGCTGCAAGGGATTTCAAAGCCAGTCACTCTGAATCATTTAGAATTCTGCCGCAGGGTAAAAATTAAATTGAAAATGTCATTCTTTAATGGCAAAGCCTTAGTTGTAATAAACAACTGAAAAGCTCAGATGATAGCAGGAGCTTAGCTCTAGTGGGTGAGCGAATTGAACAGAGAATCAAAAAAAAAAAACCAACAATAAAAAAAAACCCCAAAAACCAAAATCAAACCAGGCCACTTTTACTGGCTTTATACATCTAAGACTTTTCATTTATGGCATCTTTTTTTTTTTTTTGTTTTTGTTTTTTGATTTTTCGAGACAGGGTTTCTCTGTGTAGCTTTGCGCTTGTCCTGGATCTTGCTCTGTAGACCAGGCTGGCCTCGAACTCACAAAGATCCGCCTGCCTCTGCCTCCCAAGTGCTGGGATTTAAGGAATGTGCTACCACTGCCCAGCTCATTTATGGCTTCTTTTGTGTACTATATGCTACAACAAAATTAAAGGTCTTAAGGATGATAATATACAATTTGAATAATATTTTACTCATTGCCTTTTAATTTTAAGATGTAAAGTTATAAGTATTGATAAAACACCAACATCAGCTGTTTGGTGCTTAATACCTGGCAGTCTGTAAGGCGTAAATAAAGGGAAACCTCCACACAGTCTTCATAATATGCTCTCGTGAACTATTAGCAAAGGGCTCACACATTAGATAGATCCCTTCCCCCTTCTTTGAAATTTCATAGAATGGGTTTTAGTCAACAAGTCCATGATGTATGACTTAATAATTAAATGCTGACATGAGCTTTGAAGAAAGCAGGGAACATTCCTTGGTATTTAAGAACAGTTTCTAGGAAACAACTGCCTTGATATAGGTCACATCATCATTCACAAAATAATAGAAACAATAAAAGCAACGTAGTAACACGGGGTGTAACACCGTCAGTTCTAGGGGTGGAGTAACAGGATTTAAATGTTGACTGGTGACCACTTCCTGGCTGTGTGGGTGTGGTCAAACTGTGTAGGACCCAGTTTCTTTTTATATAAAATGAAGACACTCCCTAGGGGGCAAAATGGTGAGAATTGTGTGAGAAATACACAATTTGCTCGATTTTTTTTTTTTGTGGAGAAATTAGGCAGGTTATGTATTCCTCTCAAGAAACTTACATAACCCACAGGTTTTGTTATAACTTGGCATCCTAGAACTCTGTGGCTATAAAGGAATTGCTACCACCAGTAAACATCGACACTGAGGTACCATTGTTACACAGAGATGGGCATTAACAAGCATTTGTTTAGTGTGTTTTGTGGCTCACTAGAGAAGACCTCTCCAAATGACCTTCGATCTTTGATTCCATGGTTCTGTGATTGCGTGACATTGTAGTAGAGGGGCCAGAAGAGTGCCTCACATACTTGCCTTAGCTTCATTTGGCTGCCCCTCCCTCCCTCCCTCCCTCTCTCCCTCCCCCATTCCTTCCCTTCCCAAACCCTGCAGAAACTCATCAATTTTTACTTCTTAGACTCAATTGCAGTCCATCTAGGGATTTCACTTCTTTTTAATGTAATTACTTGTGACAGAGAGCTCAGGAGGACCCCTCCTAAAACATTGAATTTATTTCCTTAGCTTGCTTGCATTTTCCTTGAAGGTCTAAACTGTTTTCTAAATAGCTTGCTGAGCATTCAGCGACAAGACACTTGCACAAGTACAAGTAGCTCGCTGTGTTATCTCTGCCTTGTTTCTTGTGCTGGCAACGCCTGTCCCATTGTATGCACTGCTTCAAACAACCCCATCTCATCATGAGAGTGTCTGCATAATTTCATAGGCCTCTTGCCCATCATTTTTTCTTCTAGCTCCTCAGATGCCATCTACTCACAAATGTTGCTTCCCAGACATGTTTTTTTTTTTTTTAAATTTTGACCAAATTGAGAAATGTTTTTGAAAAAGGAGGGATACTTATTGCCACATATATTTTCAAGCTTCTATGTCAACCCATAACACTGCCATGAGGACCAAGTTAAGTGTCTCTGCCTTATGACAATACACTTAAGTAACAATAGCACAACAAGAATTGCATGATGGAAGAAATAGATTAAATAGGTGGGCTGGGGACATAGCTTGGTTGGTGGAGTTGCTGGACTAGTACATCTGAAGCTTGTGCTAGATCCCAGCATTGTGTACAATCAGGCGTGGTGGGTACTCCTTTAATCCCAATACTCTGGAGGTGGAGGTAGCAGGACCAGTAACTCAAGGTCATCTTCTGTTACTTAGTGAGTTTGAGGCCAACATGAGCTACATAAGATCCTCATTTAAAAAAGATAGAAAGCTATAGCGTGAGTTGGATGCTGCGGTGAGAAGACTATTTCCATATGAAGTTGTCTGATGCAAAGTAGATGGGGAGCTGTTCAGTCCTGCCCATGGGAGAGCTCAGCTGCTGAGTCTTAGATAGCTCTCTCTGACCTTCAGATTTCTCTTCTGTAAAATGCAAGTGGTGACCTAACTACCTGTGAATTGTGCAAATAGGAAGGGGCACTACCACCTTCATGACATTTGTTCCAGCCCTTCTTCAGTAGCAAAAGGCAAACCATCAGTACGGTACTTCAAGGTTTGAAAGGAAACCATGTTCTCTTTATACGTAGCTCTGCTGGACGTGTTCTGTTTTCCTGTGCAAACAGAAGGACCGATGGATGGTTATAGGACTATATTCTGAAAGAGGGCAAAGTCATTCTTGTTGACAGAAATGTCTGTCTTTGGTATTTTCTAAGTGAGTCATTAAAATAATCCAGGAACTGATTTCACGTTGATGTCAGTTGAATGTCAGATGGGAACTTTCAGTAACTTCCACGGGCGGCATTAGAGCATACAGATGATTCATTCGCCAAGCTTCCTCCCTCCTAGCCCCGTCACCCCCGCCCCATTCCGAGGCTTCTCTCTCTGAGACTCTTCTCTTCCTCCTTTTCTAAGTCTCTCTTTTTCTCTTCCTTCTTTTGTTTTCTTGCCACCCTTCCTTCATCCCCCATTTCTTCGCACCTTGTTTAAATGCCATTTTCATCAGCAGATTTCTAGAAGTGACCTAAGGTTTAGAGAAGACACGGAAGGCAGTATCTGTGCTCTTAGGGAGTTTTCTATTCAGCCGAGTCCTTTGAAATTGTGTGTGATTTAGGTAAGAGATGACGCTAGATCATCATTTATGTCCTTATAACCCAGGATTAACTCTATCCTGTATGGAGCAACAGAGAAGGCAAGAGCCTGTTCCAAAGAGTTTCTATCTTAAAGGGTTCTTAAGCTTATCTCCTCTCTGAGTAAAGAAGATAGACGAAGAAAACAAGCTTTATAGATTTCATATCACTAGACTCCTTCCATTAAAACACAATTCAAGTCCCATTTTTCATGGATCTCTCCTAAGATGTCCAAAAACTCTTTGAACACCCATAAACCCAGCAGAGTAGGTTTTGAATGAAAATTAATGACGAGCTTTAACACACACCCTTTCTTTACTGTTGAGTTTGCTCTATGTGAAAGAAACTTTATGGCATTGGTTTCCTTTCAAGAAGGCTCCTTTCCTTGAGGAATGAAAATTTAGAATGCTGTTCTTTCTTGAGAAGCGATTTTGACTGACATTTTTTGTGTTTTTTATTATTATTAAGAGATTTTTCTATTCATTTTAAATGCCAACCACAGATTTCCCTCACTTCCCTCCTTGAGCCTCCCAGCCTTTCCCCTTATCCCCACTCATTCCCACCCATCCCCACCTCCTCCAAGGCAAGGTCTTGCATGGGGAGTCAGTAGAGCCTGGCACACTCAGCTGAGGTAGGTCCAAGCCCCTCCACCCTGCACCAAGACTGCTCAAAGTGTCCCACCACAGGCACTAGGCTCCAAAAAGGAGCTATGAGAAGACACCTTCTTTTTGCATGTCTCTCCTTCAGTTGGGGAATGACCTTATCTGCCACCGAAGTTCCTTGTATGATCCCATTGTTTTCTCTTCTGACCAGTGTTGTTCTTTAAATATTCATGATTTACTTTAAAATTTTGTAAATGAAATTCATTGGATTTGTTGATAGTATGTATACTTAGGAAAATTTATGAGTACTAATTAACTTATCTTCATAAAACTATTCTTGGATCTGGATTGCCAGATAGTCATTGGCATTTGAGTGAAAATGAGGAACAGCTATTAACTGGCAGCATGACATGTCTGGATTTTCAAAATGTAGATAAGAACAATAGCTTCCAGGATCTAGCACCTCCTAGTACTGAAATTTTCAGTGTATGTTTAAAACTGTTTTTCTGATCAGATTAAAAACCAAAGTTGGCAATGAACACATGATAAACAAGAAGTTGTAGCAGAATTATGTCTTTTCAATAAAACATGCATATAGTATCATATGGGAAGTCTATGTCTTATAATGTGGGTCTTGTTCCCTAAGAGTTGTATGAAAAAAATAGACATGAAGAGGTTAAAGGTTTAATATGACATGGCTTTACAATTTTTTTTTTTTTTTGGTTAGAGGGAGGTTGGTTTTTTTTTTTTTTTAGCCCGTGCTAATAAAATCTGTTTATAACTTAATCAAACATGAACATATCAGATTTAGTTACAGAATGAATTTTGCTCTAGAACATGCTATGATGAACTTTCAGATGTCCCCCCCCCATGAAGCCATCATCACTCACATGATTGAACCTCCTTTTTGTTGACTACCTTCCATGCAAATTGATGGGTGGTACCAATAATATGTCTTGTAATTTGCTACTTTGTGTTACAAATCTACAAAACATTTTCTTCACTGATGTTTGCTATGAATAAATTTTGAGTGAAAATATTTAAAGCAACATTGATGACATTCAAAAGAATGTAAAATAGGCTTTGAAGATCCTTCCACATAAATAATTTACCCATTGAGCAATAGGGACAATTAATGAATCTTTTGCAAGGTAATTTCTTTGCTGGTTATATTCCATTGAATATATGGTTTATTTTGTTATTTTTTTAAATTAAAACCATTTTATAGTAATAACTCATTACTTCATGACTTTGAAGGGTATATTAATGTAGTGTTAGGAAAGGTTGAAACATGGCTGTCAAAGATGTTGTTAGTTTGTCAACTTGACACAACCTAGATCACCTGGGAAGAAAGTCTCAATGAGGGATTGTCTACATTGGGTTGGGCTGGGAGCATGTCCGTAGGGGGTTGTCTTAATTAATTTAATTGATATAGGCAGAGTCAGCTCAGCGCAGTGGAGAGGATGCCGTTCCCTATGCATGGAGTCCTAGATTGTCTGAGTGGAGAAATGGAGCAGTGTGCAAGCAAGCAAGTGTACACGCATGCATTTTTTTTCTCTCTGCTGTTGATTGTGGATGTGATATGACTAGCTGTTGGAAGTTCCCTGCCTTGACTTCCCCAAAGTGATGAACTATAACCTGTCATTGTAAGCTGAATTAAACTCCCTTTTTCCTAAATTGCTTTTTGTTAGAGTATTTTATCACAGCAAAGGAAATGAACAGATGTTTGTACCCTAATCACTAGAATTTATAACTGTGATCACTTTGTATGACACGGGAGACTTTACTTTCTTTGTGTGTTGGGGGCATATGCTTGCCTGTGTGTGTGTATATATGTGTGTGTGTAGGCCAGAAGTTGACATTGGATATCTTTCCATATTGTTCTCTTTTTTTCCCCTGAGATAGGATCTCTCCTGAACTTGGAGCTAGAATAACTGGCCAGCAAGTCCCCAAGATCCTCCTGTCTCTGCCCTCCCCCTCTTTCGCTGGGGCTGTAGACATGCAGAGGTGTGCTGGATTTTTGCATGGATGTTGAGGTTCTCCACACACATCTTCATGCTTGTGCACCAAGCTCTCTATTCATTGTCATTACTCCAGCATCAGCACGCCAGATTTCCACATTCATGATGAATCTAGACTTTTAGCTGTCTTATTCTTCTCCCAGGAATTCTGTAACAGCCACATTGGCACACTCTTATTCAGTGGGCCTTTTTTTCTTCTTCATGCCATGAGTCACTATCCTCTTTTTTAGTGATAGTAAGGAAACTATCAAATGCTTCCTCCCCAATGGTTACATAATCATCAAAACCAATCTCTTCAGTTTGTATTTCCAAAATACTTTATTTAGGCCCTAGTTTAGTGATTATCTTATTCTTACACTAAAATAAATTCTCGAGCTTTCCATTTCATCATAAGCACATGGAAGAGACTGTCCTGAAGAAATTGTTGGTTTCGAAGGAATCCAATATACTGGATAAAACATAGAAAAATTAGGGTCAGAGAGAGAGAGAGAGAGAGAGAGAGAGAGAGAGAGAGAGATGTCTCAGAAACTAAAAGCATCTACTGTCAAGCCTGAGGATTTGAGTTCAATCCCCAGGACCTACATGGTGGAAAGTGAGAACTGACTATTGTGGGTTTTACTCTGACCTTTGTGTGATTGCACACACAGAGATAAATGATTAATTAATATTATAAAAAATTTACTAAATACTTGCTGAATTGATTGAATCCAATGAACTTAGGGTGATTTTTTAATTTAGGGGGAAAGATTACTAGCCTCTCTGAAAACAAAGACATTGTACCTACATCCTAATAGTTGTGATGTGGCAAAATCCTTAACACCAGAAATTCATAAGAGAGCTATAAAATAGGAGAGACTTATTGTTAGGAATGGTTATAAATAAAAAGAAATCTGTGTGCTCTGAATATGTTTAA
Source organism: Peromyscus leucopus (assembly GCF_004664715.2). Lineage (NCBI taxonomy): Eukaryota > Metazoa > Chordata > Mammalia > Rodentia > Cricetidae > Peromyscus > Peromyscus leucopus. The sequence goes on along the minus strand of NC_051084.1, from coordinate 31,321,383 downwards.
ACACTTGAGCTTTGTCTCTTATTTGCTGGGATGTCTTGAAGATTGACTTACTCTGAGGTACCACAGTCATTTAATTTCATTAAGCTACTAGTATGTAAAGTCCTGAAGGCCTGTCCATCCACTGTTTTTGGCAGTATATTCTATCATCGAATGATTTGGGACCGACTTGCAGGAGCAAGAGACCTTGACAGAATCTAAAGAACTATGCTTATTGATGTAAAACAGTGTTATTGGCATTAACATAATTATGTTATTAAATGCATCAAAGGTAAAGTATTTAAAGCAAATTAAACAAGTGACGTTCATATTCCATAACCCGCATTTAATCTCATGCTTGGCTGTTTTTATGACAGAGCTATAGCAATGGAGAAAACGAGGCATGAGTGGAAGAGCAGCCGTTTCTTTGCCACACAGATGCTTGGTGTTTAGATTTAAAGGGAGTTAGGGACATCCAAAGTCAGAAAAGGACAAACTGGGAGAGATGGCGCCGATGGAGACAAAGGATTAGCCGAGATTATTTTTAGGACTATTTAAAGTAGATAATGACATGATGAAGGTGAGGCCACAGAGAATCTTGAGTTTGAGCCCCAGCCAGAGCAGATGATGACTCACTGTGTGACCTGGGACAAAAGGCTTAGCCACTTTGTGCTCCCTACTTATGAACTAGAGGTAATTCAATATCCTGTAAAGTTACCGTGAAGGCCAGCTTAGAGAAGAGAGAGTATTTCTTCAATGTGAAGCAGTCTGTATTAGTAGGGGAGTGCTGATGGTGTGGGGCAGAAACTTCACCATCTTACTGTATTTGAACTTGCTTTATTCATTTGCTCAGAAAATATTTAGTGACTGCAGGCAGTATGTATTATGTATGTGCAGAGAATGAAACAGATCTAAGTTCTCTTTTGAGGATACGTATGATCTAATACAGGCCACTGCTGGACAAGCAAATACTGAAATAACAGCTTTTTCTAGATAGTCTAAATTCATCCCAGTTGCCAGATGAGCTAACACTTTGTATTCTGTTTGCAAAACACATTGAGGGACATCCATTGTATACTGAATTTGTCTTGCTTGTAAGAATATCTAATACTCACCTATGGCAGTGAGCGCAATCTGTGGCCTTCTCTAAGTGCTTTGCATAAAGGATGCCTTTCCTCAGTACAGTGAGACCCTAAGATGCACACCATTCTCATTCTGTATATAAAGGAAGAGTGTGGCAGAGAAGTTAAGAAGAAGGGAACCCTGTAAAGTTAAAATAGCTAATAGACAACCTGGGGCTTTTATCCAGGCAATGTGCAGTCCATGCAACAAGGTCTATCTCTTCTCTCAAAGTTGACTTGAATATTCATCCAAACTTTAGTTCTACCCAAACATATTTATCAACAGTTGAATTAGTGTTGGTTATCTACTTTTGCTAAGTGTCATATTATAAAATAAGAAGGCACATTGAGAGTGAGATTGTGTAGTTTTGTACAGGAAATTGAACAAATATGTTGTTAAGATTAGGCAGCTGCCTGAAGGACCTGGGTGAATCATGAAATCTCAACGATATGGTCAAGATATAGACAAAGCTAATGTGTGTGTGACAAGACCCCTCCCCTCCCCCCACTAGATGAAGAACTATGGGCAGTCAATGGTTGCTGTGAGAGGAAGAATCCATTTTCATGAGGGATGAGCCCCATCTAGGTATCTAGTCCCCAGTGGTCAGTCCTAAGCATGTGTATGTTTGAGCAATACTAAATGCACTCGTGTGTGTGTGTGTGTGTGTGTGTGTGTGTGTGTGTGTGTGTTTAACAATAATTATAGAAGAAAGGTCATAGTTTTGAGGGTGAGTGGAAGGGAGACAGGAGCTGAAGTGGGGGAAAGGGAAGGATGGAAATGATGTAATAGCATGTGTGTATGAAATTCTAAAAAATAATTAAAAATAACATTGCTTTAGGCTAAAAATGAGTCTGGCTTAAAAAACTAAAAATCAAGAATAAAGCAATGAATGTATGAAAACAGAGTAGAGGTATTATAGAATATTAATGCTTACTGCAGTTGGCTTCATGTGCCTATATGAGTTTATTAGACTTAAAATAAATGAAAGTGGCAAAGTACGAAAGATACATCTTCCAATAAGTAAACCATTACTAGAACAAAAGCCTTGGCCATACATAATGAATCTGAAAAATATTTACCTATTTTATGTTTAAATACATAGGCTAAATATACACAGATAATTTTTGTGGTGTCTGATCTGGCCTGATGTTTTGATTGATGTATTAACCAGGTTGTAAGAAAGAAATACTTGCAATTGCTTCCATTTATAAACATTCAGACTATGGTTTTGTGTTAGAGCTGCAAGTAGGGAATCACAGTGCTTTCTGTGGACATCAGCATAGCCTGTGGGTGAAAAGCTGGGAGCCAGAGTCCCTGTGGTGTATCATGGACCCTAGAGTGAGACATGTAAGATGGACCATAGATCCCAGTGTGGTGCAGAGAGGAAGATTGAGAACTCACAGAAAATTTTTTTCTGAATAATTAGATCACTTTTTCCTTCCAGAGAAGCAGTGCATGGTGGGAAAGAATTGTGGGTTCTAGCTAAACTCTGTTATCTGTATGCATTTATATGTCCTTTGGCACCTAACCAGATATCTTTCAGCATAGCTCATTTGAAGTGTGCCATGTGATGATGGTCGTCATATGTAACCGTTAGTGCTACACTTCATATTTTATATAGCTATGTTTCATACTTTATATAAACACTATTCTCTAGTAATGGTAACACTGGTTACACTGTACAGTGCTTGCTGTAAGTCTATGTGCCATGAGATCTCAGGTTTGGCTCATTAATCTTTATACTGATACCTTCAGATAGCCAAATGTCCATGTCCTTCATATATAGAGGAAGCATGTAGAAGACATGTGTTGTACAAACTGACTAGAAATCCCCCACATTTTGCCTGATATTTTGATGACAAACTATATGAAATATAAAATTTCCACATATTGGCAATTTTGAGCTTGTTGAAGAGGCATTTTTATTTTCCATATTCTCTCAAACTCCACAGCTAACATTAAGGAGGCCAAGAGTGGGGAAGACATGCTGTCTTCAAGGAGGTAAGCCAACTTACACCTTGGCTGGTACAAAGGCCCAGGTTCATGGAGCCTACATTAAATACTCTTCTTAGATAATCAAGTTCATTGGAAAATGGCACACAGGGCTTCAGACCTCACTCCACAGTATATGCATTTAACTGAATGTGTCTGAGGCTTTTAGATCAAGCAGAGGTTGGCTTCTGGATGGAGAATAAGAAAAATAAAGATTATCTTATCTTTGTGGAGGCCCCACTCCCACACTGTAGAATATTAGGGAACGGAAGCCTCAGGGGCATATTTATTCTCTCAACTATTTCATTCTATTCTTTTCCAACTGGTCTTGTACACCCAGGTAGCCTGTCAGAGGAGAAGGTATATGAAGTTGGTGCCACAGCACCACAGGAAAGATTGCTGGAATCTGCACTCTCCTTAAAGTGACCTGAGGGAGGTGTTTTGAATGTTGAGGAAAGAGAAGATCTGGAAATAGGATGTTTAAGTCTGTAGGCTGAAATAGAAGCTCCTATCTTCCCAGCACATCTCCAGCTATCTCCTCCTCCTTTTCTCTTCTTGGTCTCATAAAAAGACGAGTAGTGTGCTGGGGAGGTGACTCAGGTGATAAAATGCATGCTGAGTAGGTATGATGACCGAAGTTTGGATCCCCTCAAGCCACAAAAAGGCTGAGTATAGTGGTTTGCACCTATAACCGAAGCCCCGGGTATGGGGAGGGGTGAAAGGGAGTACAGACAGCAAGGTCACAGGTCAGATAGTCTGTGTAGAACACAGTAAGTTCCGGCTTCAGAGAGAGACCTTGTGTGAGAAAGGAAGGCAGAAAGCAATAGAGAAAGACCCCTGAAACTGACCTCTGGTGTTCATACATATGAACATGAGAGCACGCCCCCACCACACATACACACATACACATACAGAAAAAAGAACAGAAAGATATATAGTGATTAAAAGGGTCCAGTGGATAAATCTTCGCATAAAGCTACCCTCTCACATATTGAAAGGTTAAGGTAAAAAAAAAATCTCTTAAGAAATGCCAGCCATGTGAAAAGACTTCAGAGGAAAGGCAGAGTTCAGAGAAGACAATTCCAATAAAAGCAGGTGAAAATAGAGTGGGAAATGTTCAAAGGAGAAATGAAAAAGGACATAAAGAAAATGTAAAAAGTGAAATACATACTGAAAGTCGTACAGATACAATAAGCACGACCAAAATTTGTCAGAAGAATAGATGCTTGTTTTGAGTAAAATCAGACAGGTGAAATGAATTTGAACAACATATTTTATGATGATTTATATATGGAAGACAATGAGAATTGAGCTGACATGTTCATAGTTGGTGTTTTAGAAAAAGAACTGAAAAAAATCAATAAAAATATTAATAAATGAAAATTTGAGTTGAATTTTTAAATTGAAGGTTATAGTACATTCTAGGAAAATTTATAAAAAAAAACTATAAACACAAAGAGATACTTAATGTCATTACTGCTTCATGAACTCAAAGAAAGGAGGTATACTTGATCATGTGACCATATAAAGGGAAAGGTGGCCTTCCATTTTCAGTTTCTATACAATGTCAGAAGCCAGAGAGGCAAATTATACATAGTTCTGGAAGCAGAGATGTTGGACTTAAGTTTATTTTATGTTCAAGATAATATCAACTGAGAGACATTCTGAAACAAAGACCTAAATTGTATGCAAACCTGGAGATCTACACACAAACACAGGCACACACGGACATATAAAAAAATACACATGAACACACAAAACATATACACATATGCACACATATACATACAAACACACATATGTACAACATATACATACACACACATATGCACAACATATACATACATGCATGTACATGTACATATACATGTACACACATGGTTACACACACAAATACACATGCACAATACAATCACATGCATTCACAGAACCAAATACACACATACTGAGTCAATATTGGTAGCTTAAGAATGGAGAAACTGATAATTAGGTAATTTGTGAACATTAAATATATTTAATTATAGGTAAAAACTATAGATATTATAGTCACAGAATAGAGTAATTAGAAACTGTCCTAATGCACACAAATTAATGACATTGATGGGAAACAACAGAAGGCAATATTGAACAAGTTAAGTTTCTTTTATCTAGTAAGTGGGTCTTGTTCTTACTACAAAAGGGTAGGAAGTATTAAAACCATGTGTTAATTTTGAGGAGTAGTCATTGTGATACTGAGTCTATGTCTCAGAAGCCCCATAGAGTATCAATTCTTGCCTGGAAAGTGCTATTTCACGGTGTCGTACTAAAGTTGCTCTGATTAAATAAGACATGAGTTATCTAAAATTAAACTTCCTGTACATTTTTCTAGCTCAATTTGGTGGTTTTTATATCATCCCAATAACCATAGTCATTGTTTCCCCAAATTACACCATTTTTACCATCTCTGCTTCGGAAATGTCTTATTGTTCATTACAGTAAACTTTGGAATTGAGATCAAAAATAAAAATAAGGAAAATAAATCTTCCCTAATAATTTTAATCAAAAACTAACTTTATTTAGAAGAGAACATTTTAAGAGAGTGTCTATGATAAGCAGACAACATCTGGGGTTACCAGATAAAGATATTTTAAATTTACAAGTCCCCTAACTCCATAAGTTATACAATGAAGAAGCAGGCAGGAGCTTATTAAAGCTATAAGTGGAAGCTAAGTTTCCCTTCAACAAAGCAAAATGACATAAATTATAACCCCCCTGGAAGCCTTTTCCCACTCCTCCACCAAGTTTCTAAGTGATGAGCCTAGTAGGTCATCCATGTAAGAAAGTTACTCGTGTGTCTATGAACACCAACCCTTGTCTGGTGCCAAGTGGTAGGAAAAGAGACCCTTCCTCTAGAGTCGTGAGTAGTGCACAATGGGGATTGACTTCTCCTGAACCCAGATATGGAATGGCTGTCCAGATTCTTTACATTAAATGGAAAAGGAGTGCTTTTATGTCCCACTTTCCCTCTATCCTTAAACACTTGGTTTCAGAGTCAAAGTTGCTGAGTTGCCACAGAGCAGCTCCCCTCAGAAAGTCAGATGAAGCACCTCCTTTCACCCATGCCCAGCTTTCCTGTCACATGCAAAGTGCACGTTGGGAGGGGAAAGGCATTTCTCCATACCATTGTAAGCCTGAGCCTGTACCCTGTGTTCATTTGCGTAGAAGGACTCTAGAAGGCCTGCAGACTAGTGCATGCTTAGAAAGTGCTATTTCGGGATGTCAGACTAGAGCCACTTTCAAGCTCCGGAGCACTTATTTTCTGTGTTGTATCAACAGCTATAACACCGAGCCATGTTTTTCCGCTTGTGACCATGCTACTATCTCACAAGTGAATATACTCCTTAAAGTTAACAGATGGTCTTAATACTTCCCACTCTTCTGTAGTGGAAAAAAAATATGTTTCACTTACAGTCTTGGACTAGTGTGATTACCCAGGAGAATTATATGTGCAGCTGGGCATGATGGCTCATGCTTATAATCCCAGCAACTGGGGAGGCAGAGGCAGAAAATTTGTCATGAATTGGAGGCCAATCTGGGTTACATAATGAGTTTCAGGACAATTTGGACTACAGTATGAGACCCTGGTTCAACAAACAAATACCAAACAGAGAGGAGGGGGAAAAAAAGCAAATATGGTGTGGTACAAGATAGAGTACTTGAATGTGAGTTTTGTATAGCTGGGAAACAGACTTTAAGGTGGCACTGGATGCCTGAGGATGTGGCTTTGCTTATGGGCAATGACAGCGACTGTTTAATCTTTGTAAAAGATCTCGAGCATTAACATGATATAATTAAAGGAACAAATCTATGGAAACTAATGAAAGAACTACTTATACATCTTTAATTTTGGGCAAAGAAATGCGTCGAGCCAGTGGAGGTTACTTGGAATGGTGCCAAAGATACTGGTGGTGGATGGTAGGTCTAAGCTTGAGTTCTTCCATCTACTGTTCTGGTTTGGGTGTTTTCAAAGATCCTCTCTGAAATTCACTTCCCTTATCTAGAAAGTATAGGCTAACATTCCTGTTTTGTCAAGGATTGATGTGATGTCATAGTGTCAATTAAAGAGTATTTCTTAGTGAGTAATGTGATGCAGAAGAACCTTGACCTGGACAATAAAGATGTAAGGTGTCATTTTCATCATGGCAGGGTGACGTCAAGAATGACTGACAACTGACATTTGTTTCTTCTACACGGGACTATGATGCATATTCTTCTAACATGGAGAATAATTTTTTATAAGCTCTAGCTATGTTTTGTTAAGATCATTCTGAATGAAGTTTAGCAAACACTTGGCAGCCCCCCAGACAACCAACAATCTTAGTCGTTTTATATATACATCTGTACAAAACTAATGTGAGAGGAGCAAAAGCTTAAAACCCTAAGTGACTATATTTGTCCAAGGACAAAGACAACCAAGAAAAAGAGATAGACACTGACTAGGGTTCTGGAGGATGTGGTGTAGAAACTGGTAAAATTTCTGTCTTCCTACTGTTCCTGAGAGAAGCACAATGCATGTTATATTGTAGGCCCCTCTAGCAAGTAGTGTATATTTTCTAAGATGACAAACAGAGGTAATGTTTTTGAAATGAAGCTTTGAGGAAATAAAAACTATGGATTACTGAAATTTTTATTGCTGTAAAATGACAAAAGTGGACATTTACAATTCTCTCCAAACTGTCGCCTGCAACAATTCATACCATGCCAAAGAAGTTTTAAATGAGAAAAGGGGAGAGGACATTCATGAGGAGACTGGACCACAGGAGGGGAGAGGAGACCTGAGTGATGTGTTGGTATTTCTGCTTCCTTTGGCATTCAATTTTCTACCTCTGAAATATGTAGGTAGAGTTGTACAGTCTGGTTCAGCTCTGAAATTCTGTGATGGCGAGAGTCTTCATACACTGTGACACAGGAAGTACCTCACTCACTGGGACTGTTTCTATCAGTCAGTGCAGTTCACTGGACACTGTTTGAAAGTATTTAAACTTCACTGACAATCCTGGTTGGTGTTATATGTAGCATTTATTAGTTTTAAAACCAATACATAATAATTGTGCATTACAATTTCTGGCTACCTTGTACTGTGTTGATGCACACAACATGTAACAACAAAATGATAGGAATTAATACATTTATCACCACAGGCATTTATCATGTATTTGTATTGAGAATATTTAAACTATTTCTTGTAGCTATTTTATAATATATAATTTTTATTATTGATGGTAGCCATCTTACTTTGCTATTGGGTACCAGCAATTGCATTACTAAAACTATATTCAAGGAAAAGCCATCAGTATGTTAAAGAGATATCTCCACTTCATTCTTGATTGCAACACTGATCAGTCACTAAAATATGGAGCCAACTCAAGTGTTCATTGATGGATGGATATATGGGTGGATGAATGGATAAAGAAAATAGCATATATTTTCAACAAAATACCTTCAGTTATAAGAAGAATGAAGTTCTATCATTTGTGGCAATATGGAGGAACCTGAAGACATTCTGTTGAATGCAAGAAGCCAGGCATGGAAAAACTAATCCCACATGTTCATCTCTATATGAGGGCTCTTACAAAAAGTCAATATCCTATTACTAGAGGTTATAAAAAACTGTGAAGAAAAGTGGAGGAGGGATGGATGGAGATAGGATGATTGTTAAGTACAGAAATATACTTAAATATAGAAGGATAACATCTAATGTCCTTTTATATAGTAATTTGGTTGTAGTTTATGACAGTTATTTGCATGTTTCAAAATAAAGTTAGAGAGATTTTTTGAATGGTCCTAAAACAAAAGAAAGGATAAATGCTTCAAGTCCTTGCCCCAGTATCTTCATGATATCATTGTACATAGGTATTGAGATATCACATCATAGAGCATTAGTACCCAGTTACTGTATGCCAGTCAAAATGAAATTTAAAAGTTATACAGACTTCAGAGTAGGATGATGTTGTGTTTGAATGACATTTATGATTAGGCTTCTTTATGTTTTCTATGTATCAAATTCAGAAAATAATTGTGTACATACTAGAATTGTTGAAATGATGGAGGAAGTAATATTTTGTAAGAACAAGGTGTTGGCACTCCTGATGGGTTTCAGAGAAGAGTGACCAGGAGTGCTGGCTTTGGAGTCAGATACCCTCAGACTGATTTCCAGCCCTTCCTTGCTATCTGTCTGGACCAATTCAAGCACTACATCAGGGGATGACAATACCTATCTCTGAGGGATGCTATGAAGATTCTACAGGTTCAGATATGAAATATCTCTAGAAAATAGCCTGGCTGGATATGACGGCTTATGCCTGTAATCTCAACACTGTGGACATGGATGCAGGAAGGTCAGGAGTTCAAGATCATCCTCAGTTATGTAGGTTTTTTTCAAGGCACAACACTAAAAAATGAAGGAAAACCAAAAAGGAAATCACCTGGAATATGTATGTCCTCTGTGTGTTTATCACTGGCACATACTCATCTCAATTACCCACAAAGTTAAGGATGAGCTTGTCACATTATCCTTAAGTTTATTATTACTGACGTATTTAAGAACAAATACTGGTTTTTCTTGCATACACCATAACAGTATTATGGAATAGAATGCAGTTTCTGCAGATATTGATTTAAGAAAAGCAACACTATAAAACACTGTAAAGCATTCTCAGTACACTTTATAGCTTAATTCCTACCATTTTATTAGTAATATTGTGTCCTTTATTTGTAAACTCCTGACTAATTCATCATTAACACATAGGACAGTCTAGCTTGTCAGTATGATGGAAGATCACACAAGAAAGAAAGCAGAAATGTATTCTCAAAGTAAATATGAGCTCAAACTTTTTAGTGATTTTAAGTTTTAAATACAAATTTGGTCATATGCAGTGCTTGAATGACATATTACATGACAGGAATTTAAATGGAGTTTAATCTATTTTACAGGTTTACACTATAAACTCCCTATTGTAGTTGTCCAATGTCAATGGCAATTTTATTTTTATACCAAGAACCATCACTCAGGTTGGCCTTAAAATCTTGATCCTCCCGCCTCTGCCTGGCAACTCCTGGGATTACAGAAGTATACTACCATGACTGTGTGTGCTAAATGTTTTCTCAATAACAGATTCAGAAGCAATAAAGAGTGTTAGTAAAAAAGAATATAGTAAATATGAATTTAAAATCTACAAATATGGGAGAGCCTGCTAAATTCTGGGCACACAAAGATGAATGAGCTCTAATCCTTTCTGTGGTGTTCTTGGCCTTTTGGGCATGGCAATCCGTGTTGTCTGGTGTAACAAAAGCCCTTCTTAACTCTCTTTCTGTAGTTTACTTACAGTATACCAATGAAACATTTCATTGATATGTGAACAGTGATTTCCTGGAGGTGCTGTGGTGGCAATGGGTGGCGTAAACATTCTATTTTCCTGTTGAAAGAAGGAAATTAAGACTGGAAATCCCCACATCTTTTTGAATCAAACACAAATCTTCATTTCTACCAGACAGTAGCTACCTGGAGACTATAAAATTTATAGTCCAGTGCTATCTTCCAGTAATAATATTTTTAAAAACTTTGTTGGGTCTTCTGTTACTGTCTCAAAATATTATGGCTAATATTTTACGAGGAGATATATTTACTTGCATACAATTATGAAACATGCTAGTTATTATGTCTTTAATAATAGATTTTGAAGTTCCTTTCAAAATAGATATTGGCCATCTTTTCCACATGTATCCACATGATACATGTACACCTGTTTACTTCCAACACCCAGTTTTAAGAAGTCAAAGATCCCTGGCTCAAAGAGAAGAAAATATGGTGATGGAAAACTGGGATCCAGCATGACTCTTTGAAGCACCTAGATAAGGTAGATGAAGAAACTGTTAACGGAATGTTAATGTTCTTGCTTAGATCCAATGTTCAGAACTGAGAAATTCAAGAAATGAAGAGGCATGGACAGGGAAGAAGAAGAAAAAAGTTCAAATTATACCTTAGGGCCTGACTATTGAGAGATCTAAAAGGAAATAAGAGATTTGATGACAGGGGAATGAAGTAAATAGTCTACTCAAAGACTGAACATCATTCCATTTCTTTCTCTAATCTATACTGTCAGCTATAATGATTATAAAGGCAACTAAAGTGATCACGCAATCAAGAATGACAAAGTTAGGAGAAACTTATTCTGATGAGATCTGAAAGCTATATTTTATGGGTAGAGAGATACGAGTTTAGATGCCAGTTTCATACTCAGTTCATTGAGCAAAATAATACTAGTAGTTTCACCCCTGGGACCAATGAGTCCTCTAGCCACGTTTCTCGGCCAGATTCATGGTGCCAGTCTTGTGTTTCTATCTGTGGAGCGGGCCTTCAATCCAGTCAGAAAGTGGTTGGTTACCTCCATAGTATTCTTGGTACTGTTGCATCTGTGAAGAAATCTTGCCAGACCAGTTGTTAATATAGCTCACAGGCTCACAGCTGGGTAAGACTATTGATGACTTTTTTTTTTCACTAGAAGCCTGCACAGCACTTTTCTACGTTTTGAAAGATAGCCAGCAGGGAGAACTTCCTGGTCAGTGCCAACTTGATTTCTCCATGTTCTGTAACCAAAATGTGCGGTGTCTTTAGCAGTAGGGTCTTAACTATCTAGTTCTAGTGGACAACCAAGGGAAATGGCAATAGCCTGTATTGTTGGGAGGGGATCTCAAGGAGGAGTATTCCATACCTGGCACTGGGCTTTGTGCAGTGGGCAGCTGTTAATGCAGAAACAATATTGGTTAGTTAGTAAATGTCTATGGAGGGCTCACCCATTAATAAGACATCTGTATCACATTCTCTTCTCCCAAGGTTCAGGGAACGGCATGGAAGATGGGGTAAAATCCAGAAGCTGTGGAGGACTAGAGTGACACAGTGTATTCTAGCTATGCCAGGACCATTGCCCTCATGAATTCACAGCAGTTCATGGTTGCCTGCATGCGATCTACACAAGATCAAACCAGTCAACATTCCAGCATGAAAAAGGGATTGACTTGGGATCCTCACCATTAGTTGAGTTGATAATAACGGTGATATTTGCTGATAGAGGCTGAGACAGTTTTCCTTAAAGGTGTTGTCCAGGCTTTAGTGGATGTCTCTACAGCCGTGTATACATAGGCTGTACAAATTGGACTCAATGGGCTATCAAAAAAGGACATGAAGTTGAGAGGGGTTGGAGATGAGGGTGAGGGCAGGCTGCAGATCTGGGACAAGTTAGGGGGAGCAGTGGGGATGAATATGATAAGGACACATTGTATACATGCATGCAATTCTCAAGGTGTTAATAAAATATATTAGAAAACACAAGAGAAAAAGAAAGATTAGGATAACATTACCGGTTAGCTCAAAGAAATTCTAATAGCTATGATAGAGGCAATACATAAAAAGCAAAATCAAGTAAATGATAAATCTAAATACACTATAGGAACCAAAGTAGATAATCAAAACCAAACAAATGAAATGGTGCATATTAAGAAAAAAAATGGAACCTAAATGCTTTAAATTAATGAGATATTAGAGGCAACAGCATCAAATGAAATAAAAAAGAAAATAGTTTAAGTTATGAATATATAGAAAGGCCTCAAGGAAACCTACAAAATTCAGTTTAAATACATGAGTCCAGGCTGGGGAGCCAGCTCACTGTTTGAAGCACTTGGGGTACATAAATACTGAGTAGGTGAGGTATTCCACTTGTAATTCTAGGCCAGAAAGGCAGAGCCAGGAGATTCCTATGGCAAGCTGGCTGGGAGACTAGTCCTATTGATGGGCTCTGAGTTTGATTGAGAGACCCTGTCTCAAAGAATAAGGCAGAAAATCAATTAAGGATGATTCCATACATCAGTCTCTGGCTCCCACATTCACAAGCATTCACACTCATATACATATGCATACATACCCATACAAACATGGGCACACTGAAGAAAATATAAAAAATAGCTTTATGAAGTGAATTAACAGGAAATGGTAAGTACGGGAGGAAAGGAAGAGAATTGCAAAAGGCATATAATTATATGTGTGAATTTAACTGTGGGCCAGTTGGTTTTATTGTATAAGAGAAGAATCTATTTTCAATTAAAAAGAGAGAGAGAAGTAGAAGAGAAACAAATTCCTGAAATAAATGTTTAACTCAGGTTTTAAGGACAGTGTGTCATGATAAGGTTGATAAACTTTAATGATAATGACAAATCAATGTTTATATCCTAGAATGACTATCAGCTCACATGTGGGGGGAAAATGAGAGTCATCTCCCAAAGGTTCATTAAATGGCAAAATCCTATACAGAATGATTCTAAAACTTCCGAGCACAGCAAAGTATAACCCAGAGTTTCATATCCACCTATGCTTTCTTGTGCATGTCAATCCAAATGCGTGTTCTTGAGCTGTGAATTCAAGTGAACTAGAATAAAACCTCATTAAAAGGAAATGAAAAGAGAAAGGAAGCAAGTAGCCACAATCAGGGAGGAATCAAAGCCTTGCAGAGTACTTCCCCAGGGAGTCAGTCTCCACTCTGCCCCACCCTGCCTCGCCGCACCCCACCTCTGTCTTCCCATAGAGTGCAGGCTGGCTTCAAAGTTATTCTCCTGCCTCACAAGTGCTGGGACTACAGGGAAGAGCCACCACACTTGTAGTCACCTGCCAGGTTGGTCTACATGAGAAGAAAGGCCCAGCTGACCAACAGAAATATGAGAAAATACTTTCCTGTACTTTTAAGAAAAAAATTCAGCCAAACCCAAACTGAAAAGCCCCCCCCTCTGTTTCATAATGAAATACAATAAAGCTACAATAATATCTAGTCTTCCAAAAGGTGAACTGAGCCACAAGATTCAAGTTAGAGGGAATCTAACTGAAAATATGCAGACGAGTCTTTAGCTAGTTTAAATTCTGAGCTCAAAAATCAAGAGCACAGCAATCACTGAATAAAAGAGAAATGATGCACGCAATGAAAACAAAGATGTAACTAAATGATTAGGAGGAGGAGAGAAAGAAAACCCACTGACAGCCTCTGTTCCTTTGCTTTCGTAATATGCAGTGGCTCCGAGCTTCCATTCACCTCTTCCTATACCTGAAGTACTTTGGAGTTTTAATCATTCATCCAAACAAGTACCTTGGTGCATGCTTGCCCCAGTGAGGCTGGGTGGGAGGGTCACTTGAATTTAAGAGATCAAGTCCAGCTTGGGCAGCATAGTCTTTACTTCAAACGGAAACAAAGAAAAAGAGAAACTTGGATCTCAGTTTCATAACTGTGTTCGCTTCATTTAAATTTCTTGTACTTTAACTGATTCAAACACAGCTAGGTTCACTATAGTAAATATCTTTATTGTAACAGGACAGCATGAGACCCAAACCATGATGTGGCTTCCAGTACCAACTTATCTATTGGTTGTTCTTTTTTTCCCATTCTTTTATGTATTTTGAATAAAAAATATCTCAAATTGTGTACACTTTGGTGAAAATTGATCCTGTATTTATTTATAATATCTGAATTACTTATAAACTTTTGAATTGAGTATTTATTGAAATAATTCAAATTCCTAGTTTTTATAAATGTGGTACAGAATAGGACCCTCCTACCAGACTTGTAACAAATGATAGATTTTCAGGTGATGAGGAATGGCAGCGGAACTGTAAATAAATTGTCACATTTTATAAGGAGTCTCACAGGCCATTGATTTAAGTTTTCTCTTCCACTGGATATACCTTTAGGATTTTGAATTGTGAATTTAACTCATTAAAGTTTCAATGGGTTTTACATTGTGGAAAGTGTGAAAGTCTTGCTTTTTAAATGCCTTAGTTTCCATTGAAGTTAGCAATAGTTTAGTCAAAGAGGAGAAACAGTCAAGAAACGAAAGTTACTCACTGCAATTAGAACTTCAAAATAGGGGGAATAGGAACTCCTTGTAAATAAACACCATGCTGAGTCTTCTATTCTAAGTTCAAGTCTGTGTGGACATTGAGAACCCACATGGAGGGAATTGTGAGAATTTTCTGGTTTTGGAACCACACAGGCCAAATGATCAGCACACATAGACTCAGAGCAAGAAACCAATAAGCAAATGAGTTTATAGATGGTATTCTGGGAGAAGTAAAGCTATAATAGAGGAGTATATGCATAGCACCTTAGATTTAAAGAAAGAACAAAGAAAGAAACCAAACAAAATTTTAAAAGAAAGACCATTTTTATTTTGACTTTTGAAAAGTATGAAGTCAGCAAGGAAAAAAAAGGAAATAATAAACCAAATAGAATCTGATTGCGCATTGCTTTACAGCTGTCTGTCATTGAGAAGCCACAGCAGTGAATCCAGCTCGGGGGTGACACAGAGCATGGAGCGTGGACATTGGTCTCTGCCTTTCTCCATGACCTTAGGACTCTACTTCCCCCAGCCTTTGTTTCTTTGTATTCATGGGGTGCTCATATTAAGAGATGACTGTGAAGTTGTTCTTAAAGTACCTGCTAACATGCAGTTCAATCAGTAGTGGATAGTGATAGAATAAGGGGAAATACTAAATAATAATTTATAGTATATTGATTTAAAATAATTTAGATAGAATTGTGATCAGAAGAAACGATGAGCAAAATGAAGTATAGCCTCTTCATTTTTCCTAGTGCATTCAGAGGTTCATTGCCTGCTGAAACCACACAGTGACGTTTTCCCTACTCCACCGCGTATCCACCCTTCATCCTTTCTTCCTCTATTCATTCCTTCTTTTAGCAGTAACACTTGGTACCCACCAGATTTCTAGAGTTCTCCTCCCACATAGCATCTGTGGTCTTTGGAGAGAAAGACACAATGAATGGGCAAAGAAAGAGCTCATTTTAAATGGAAAAAAAATACATTGAGGGAAATAAACTAGGGGTGGAGATGAACATCTGTGTGGAAAGGGTGTCGTAAATGGAAGCATATTTAGGTCAAGTATCTTTCATTCTTGAATTGAATTGTGTCACTTCTGGATCAATTAAGAAATTGTTAAAGACATGGGAAAACTCAGGAGACAGGGCTTCAATCATATGTCATTAGTTTCTGTTGAAAAGTTCCACTGTCTGGTTTGGGGGAATGTATCTCTAAACCAAATGAAAAAAAAAAAAAAACCAAAGAACTAGTAAAATAGCAAAAAACTCATTTTTATAATTTTTATCCTGAGAAGGAATTAGCATTTCTCTTATCTAGAAAAGAATAAGAAATAGAAGATACTGAACCATGTGTATATACTCTTTTTTTATACTGTTTTAAAATTGTTTTCAAAAGTTTGTTGTTTTACAATTTTTATACTGTTTTATGAATGGATCTATAAAATCACCCAACAGCTAAGATGTAGTAGTCACTTTCTAATTTTCTCTGTTACTTTGGGGTGGTTCTGCCTAACAACATAATTTTAAAATTTGTGCTTTACTAAGAGTCTTCATTTTTGGTTAAAGGTACTGATGGCTTTGTAAGACTTAAAAGGATGGCTTGTAGTTTACACAGAGAATCAGAAATCAAAACTAGAATGCTGCAGAACCAACAAATCTTTTAAGATAATCGATATACTATAAGAATATGTAAGAATTCTGTAGCGAGCAGTCTAGTCTTTTGAAAGCATTATTTCGTTACACTAAGGATTTTGACTACTTTCCCCAAACTGTCATTTGTCTTGATTTATTTTGGGGTTAGGTTTGTAGTCCTCTATTGGAATGAACTGAGGTCAATGGCAATAATGCTGGTTTCTGTTAAAAAATAATGCCTACAAATAATTTTTGTTCCAAAAGCTCTTTGATCAGCATTTCTGAGGAGAGAAACATATGGGGGAAAAAAGCTGACAGAGATTAGAAGTCAGACCTTGTGGGGGTGGGGCCACACGGGCCTCTGTTCTAACAGGGAAGTAGGCTGCTTTGGAAGCATCCTGGACTGTGCTGGGCACAGCTTCCAACTTGATGTCCCTTACCTTTTCTTATCTCCATAATCAATATATAATTCTCTGACTCACATGAACGTCAATGGTTATTTACAGTCTTGCCCTTGTCCCTGGCTTTGTTTAAACACAGGAAGTAACTATATAAACGGTGAGACAGATTCACACTGAAGAATAGTAGATGTTCAATATCAAAAGCAAAGACCTTCTCAGACCTTTTATAGAAATCAAAATTCAGGATTTTCTTTTGATTCGGTGACCCAAGTAACTATGCATTGGTCAAACATGTAACTGAGACATAATTATAGAAAGTCTCTTTCTCCTCCCTTGTTTTTCTTTCTTATTTCCTTTTTGTGTCAAAAAGCAGATAAGTGAATTCAGCTACTTCCATCAGGTAAGAAGAAATAATTTGATTTGACATATGTAGGAATATTACCTTTGCTCAGTAGTTGTTTCTTTTGCTCTAGAATATTCTGAGTATAGAAGTTCCAAAACTGATGTTTCTCAAACAGGCAATACTGCTTGCTGGAGTGATATACTATAAATGTGAGTTTAAGCTAACCACGCTTTGATGGTACATGACTGTATTAAAAGCTTACTCAACTGTTTGTCTGTTTGTTTGTTTGTTTTTTTACTGTTTTCTCCACCTAACTTGCCAGAATCTTAGTTATTCCTTAAAAGAATAGGAAGTGCCTGGTATTTACCAATTGAAATAAGATATATAAAGTTTATTAAAGTAAATATGGGCTAATAGCTAAATGAATTTCAGATCTACTGGAGTTAAATAAAGAACAAACTATGTCTATAGTCTAGGACTTCTAAGAGCCTTTAAGATGTGAATAGATCTGAAGGATCCTTAGGATTGGGAATATGACATACAAAATTTGCCCCAAATACTGATTCTTTAAACCTTTCCATGCTGATTGTTCTGAGAAGTACCTTACAAGTCAGTGAACATGAACATTACTTTGGGAAATACTGGTGTGAGTCTTGTTTGGGTACTTTATAGCTCATGAGGCTCTGCCAGAGTAATTCAAGGTAACTCAACATTTTGGTGAAGGGTGAAGACACCCAAAACAGGAGGGGCAGAGAGAAAAGACACCAGAGAGCATGGACGGTAATTCTATTTTCCCATTTTAATCTTAGATTAGTCCTAGGCACAGGCATTGTGGCTGAATCATCAGGGCACTCTGATTATGCAAGCTCCGATTGTGGAATGAAGTCACCACGGCAGGAAGTGCAGAGTATCTGAATTGAGAGTGGCATTGTAATTATGATTGAGTGTTGCAGCAGAACCCGGGCATCATAGGCAGTATCTCCGAATTGCGATGAGAACTTTTGCACTCAGCATCCACAAGTCTCAGGCAAAGCATATTTAACAACTTACGCTTGATCGTGTTTAAAGGATCTTGGCGTGATTCCAATCATCTAGTGATCTCTCTCTTCCTATTGCATGTGGTATATGAACACTTTTAACACTTGTAGGTGAGCATGTCTGAGCACATGCCCAGATGTCACAATAGGAGTCCAGGCATCCTGCTGCATGACTTTCCACCTTATTCCCTTGAGGCAGGGGTCTCTCACTGAACCTGTAGCTAGGCTGGTAGCCAACAAGCCCCAACAGTCCTACTGTGTCTGTCCTTCCCACCACATTAGGGTTGCAGGCCATGAGCATCTATCCATGTCTGAGATTTTGCATGTGTACTGACATCTGAATTCTAGTCCCCATTCTTGCACATCTCAAACACTTATTTCGTTTATTTTTTAAAATTGCCTTTGTGTATTTGAAGACATTTGTAACCAAATACATGCTACATGAAAACTCAGCTTGCTATTTTACCTGGAATAGATGAAATATGTCAGTGACTCTGGAATTTAAAAAAAAATGACTTGATAAGTTACTGTGTTAGCCTGGCTTTTGCAATCAAGTTGTAGAAGGAAGTAGGTATCCTGAAATAAATGGCCCACTCCTAATCTGACCATTAAAGCCATTAAACACAGCTCTGAAATAATTTATCTTTGCCCATTTTGTCAAAGGCATAATGTGAGGGTGTCATGTTAGAGGAGTCTTTTCTTCCCTTTCCTATTTTCTGTTCTTTAGCTGTAAATACTTTGCAAATGGAAGTAGCTCTTATCTCTGGTGTGAATTTAGATCCAACTGTAAAAAGCTTTCCTTTCCCTATTATCAAATTATTTCAGCGGAGCTTTGGAAACATCTCTCACTGTTACAAAAATGTCTATCAATATAGGATGTAAACAGTAGCCTTAGATGACCTGTGCTGCTCAGATTTAGCACTTATTTGAAGTTACTTGTCTACTGAGACTTTTGGCCAAGGCTAAGGCAATTTCATACACAAGAGAGAGAGAGAGAGAGAGAGAGAGAGAGAGAGAGAGAGAGAGAGAGAGAGAGGAGAGAGAGAGGGGGGGGAGAGAGAGAGGAGAGAGGAGAGAGAGAAGAGAGAGAGGGAGAGGAGAGAGGAGAGAGAGAGGGAGAGAGAGGAGAGAGGAGAGAGGAAAGGGAGAGAGAGGAGAGAGAGAGGGAGGGAGAGAGAGGGGAGAGAGAGAGAGAAGAGAGAAAAGTTTATTATAGATAAGAATTACTTACTATTTTGCAAAAGTCACCAGACTTTCCTTAGAGACAGTGTGAAGAAAATCAAAAGCAGAGAAATTAAAGACAGCCGCACTTAAAGCTGTCAGAGTGTCTAGAAATGTGTGATCTAACTTTTTTTTTGTGTGTGATAAGGAAACTTAAATTCCTGAGAGTTATTGATGCTGGAGTATGGTCAGTCTGCAGTGGTGACCTCAAAACAGGTCTTCAGGCTCTAAGACGAATGTCCATCTCTATACCCTTTGCTTCTTTGGTTTCCATTTTCTAGACATGGTGAAGATTCTTTCCATCCATGGAGGTGGAAAGAACAATGCAGAGCTTGTGGCATAGCTCAGTGCTGTGTACTGGTTTAATATTTGCAAGCTCAGGACTTAATTCACAGCACACCAAAAAAGGCACAAACCACGCAGAAATGCTTACAGCTGCCTTGACTCTCCATAGGGATGACAAGGCTGTAAGGAGGAAGAAAAACTAAAAGGAGAAACATAGCTTTGAGGTTTATGGGATAAATATAATGTATATGTTCTTCTATATGTTCTGTTGATGCCCCTGATAGTGTGTATATATACAGTTTTGTATATCAAATTATACAACCAGGATCCACTGAGTCTTCTGGTAACTTCTTTATACAATTGGTTTTGATGTTAAATATCAAAATTCATTTGTTTGTAATGCTACATGACCATTATGTATCCCAGAGTGTTATCTTATGTTGTTTTCTCTTTATCTATTCATTTATCTATTTTATGAAAAGATTCCATTTTAAGCTAGTGTAAAGTCTGGCTTCCTGAGATAGCTCACATGCCTATGGTTCCTATTCTCATTTTCTCATCCCCATACCCCTATCCAGCTTGAGATGTACTTCACCCATTTTTAGTCTTAGAAAAATTTCCATGAGTACTTAGCATTCTTGAAATGAACTGAGCCCAAACATCACAATTTCATTATTAAGTCATTGATTAGTTTATTCCCTTTGTTTGGACTTTTCTTTCTTCTCTCCCTATTTCTAATGTAACTTAATTTTTTTTAATTCAAAGGAAGAGTTTGAAATCTGCTAAGTCAGCCCTTTGTTGCTCCCCAGCCTGTTGTGCATGAGTAATTGACTTTGGCTAGACATACCAAAATTAAATCCTCAGATTGCCTTAGCGTTGTCAGAACGGCGCTGGCAGTCTTCCCTGCTCCTCATAACGTGCTCCCCTTTGTATTTTATTATAGTTGTCAGATGAGGTGAGGGAAGACAGGTTCTCAAGCTAATTGACTTTACAGCAAGACTGCTCCTATTGAATCTACACATCTAATTCAGTCTAATTCAATGGAAAGAGCCCCATAACTGGGGGTAGCAGATATGATTCCTGTTTCTTGGATGGATTACATAACTCCACTCTCTTAATAGAAATAAGGGGTAGAGGATGTAATGTTTAATATCCCTCTCTATCCATTCTAATTCTGTGACTACTGAGCTGGCCCTAATCTCAACTAAGAGGAAGGTTCTGTATAAGTAGGTCATTTATCCTATAGAACTAACTATGTGTTAGTCAACATCAACCCAAACAGGCAGCTCAGCTTCATTTAGCTGCAGTTTAACTTTGCTCACTCCATTTTCCATCAACTCAGCCAGTTACTGTGGGGTGAACCCTCTCCTACAATCATCAATTCATTATTTACTTAGGTTTTTTTTTAATCTATTGAAAATTTTGTCTCTCTCTCCTTTTCTCTGCATCACTTAATGATCTAAGATTCTTGTAAACCTTCTCTTAAGATCTTACCACAATCTCAAATCTGTTCTCAGAAAACCAGCTGTAATTATCACTGTTACATAATAGAGTCTCCTAGAATCGTTAGCAATGCGGAAAGAATCATGTCATGATCGTTTCTATGTATGGTAAAGCTTCAGTAATTTTAATTGTGAAAAAAACTATCCCACAAATTGAACTGTTAGTAAGATAAATGCAGGCTTTTTATGAAAGCTGACAGAGCAGTGAGTGGTGAAGTCTAGTCAAGGATCTAAAGCCCCTGTGACAAACAATGGTGCTGTCACTGCCTTTTAATTACCAGTTCTGAAGAGATTTCAGGCGTTAGAACAAGATTTTAGGAAAATAAAACTGGTATTAGTATAAAACATCTGAAAAACTTCTGGTCCAGTGATCTTGTCAGTGATGTAGAATTCCTCTGAGTTAAAATGATAAAAAAGAGGAAAATTGCCAATATCTTTTGCTTGGAGACAATGAAATATGCACAATTCATTTCTGTTCTCTATCTAAGTTAAGGCCCATTTCATCTTAAACTAACCCAGATCAAGTTTTTATGTCCCCAGAAATACCACTGTTGGGTTGGCATTTAATAATATTTCTTTCATGATCTAAAAGGGATGCGGTGTGAGACCTATCCAGATGGAGGGGAAGACTGATTGAATCCAGAGGAAAGGGGTTTATGCCTAATTACATTTTGATCTGTTGCAGTGAAGATAACCTTACATTTTGTGAAATTCATGCAAATTGTTGATCCTTACTGATTTATTGTATGATCATTTTTCCAGATACTCCAATTTCATATTATTTTAAGTTCTGATTTCATATCATTTTAAGTCCCCTAACTTTTCTCTTGGGAATACTAGCCAAGAGGCTACCAGATTGCAGTGTGCATTTAGAATGCTATTAACTTCATTAGTCAATTGTCATTGTGACTCATTCACAGACCATTAACTGAGAAACCTGAATAACAAAATAATACTGATGTTTTTGATGTTTTAAACTTGGATGAGTGAAATATTTTTGAGTAAACCATCTTGAAACTAATCGTTAAAGATTATAAAATCACTAATATTTAAATTTTAGATTAAAAATTTTCTGTGATGTTTCAATTTTATTAATTTTTGTTCCACATTTGAATTTACCAAATCTAAACTCTTAAAACATAAATTTCTAAAAGATATTATCCCCTCTGTTGGTTCACATTTGTGGATTTGACTACAGATTAAAAATATTTATAAAAAATTGCACATGTGCTGGCCACACGCAGACATTTTCTTGTTATCCCCTGACTGACACAATGTAACAATACTTACAAAGTATCAAGTGTTATAAGTAATAATAGATACTACAGATTATTCAGGGATTGAAAAGAGCACATCATTTTATGTGAGAGTATGGACCAACTGGTGATATCTATGGAGGGTCCTGGAACCA
Organism: Peromyscus leucopus; assembly: GCF_004664715.2. Taxonomy (NCBI): domain Eukaryota; kingdom Metazoa; phylum Chordata; class Mammalia; order Rodentia; family Cricetidae; genus Peromyscus; species Peromyscus leucopus. Next base: position 31,298,552 of record NC_051084.1, on the reverse strand, counting down.
TGCCTCCAGGGCACCCAGGGAAAACTGTAATCAACTGACTTCATGGAAACATTTCCAAGGGACACCAAGTTTTCCATATCTGTTGAGACTTGGTTTTCGGGAAAATGTGTCTAGCTTTAGAATTCATTAAGCACCGAAGCGGAATGTTTGTTTCCTAACTGTTGGCATCAGAGCTCTACATCTGTCCATTGGGGCACACTTTTTACTTTGATGGTTTAAATGTAAAATTTAACAGTTGTCTGTTTTCAATGCCTGACCTAATTAGTTAAAAAATGAGGGCGGTGGTGGCACACGCCTTTAATCCCAGCACTCGGGAGGCAGAGCCAGAAGGATCTCTGTGAGTTCGAGGCCAGCCTGGGCTACAAAGTGAATCCCAGGAAAGGCACAAAGCTACACAGAGAAACCCTAGTGATCTCAACCATAACCAAAAATGATGAAAAACAATAACAAAAGAATTAAATATATACTAGGAAGCTTATGGCCTACATTGGAATCGTTGGCAAATGGGAAAGGTCCCTAGCTTGGAGAGCAAGATAGACGCATGGAGCGTAGATTGCTTATGGAGTTTCGGTGCAGGACCATCTTTCGAGTGTCCTACCAAGTTTGAGAGAGCTCCACGGAAGATAGGCGCAATATGCTGACACAGAGAAGTCCATGGTCTCCGCAATAAACCTAAAGAGAGATAACACACACAACATATACTAAGTGAGCACATCGCTACTCAATAATTGTATGAAGTAATTTTGATCATCAAGTTTTACAGTCTTAAATTTTCTATTCATTTTGATAAATTATTTATATGTCGTGTTTCTTTTGATTGAATTTGAATTCATATGTATTATATCATATGATTCTAATCATTATATTACTCCTCTTATCCATTCTCGCTCACTCTCTTCATCTCCTCTCGTTCTCTCTCTCTTGTTGTCCATGCACTTTATTCTTCTTGGAGTCAGGTTTTGTGTCGTGTGCTCGCTCGTGCCTCTCATAAGATGCAGCCGTGTGCCTTATGACTACCCATGACCTATACGTATATGTTCGAGTGAGTGCCTCAGTGCTGAAGCCTAGATAAGAATGAGCCATCCAGAATTTTTCTAACTAGTATGCGAGTTTTGAGTAGCCGTCGTTGGAGCCACATCTCCCTTTGTCTGGCTGCTACTCGGAACCCATTACGCTACCAGCTTCCTACTGAAGTGTTATAGTTAGCAAGTCGCTCCTTCCCTTCACTCACACCCTCAGGGTAGGCCAATTATTCCTACTAACTATCTCCTTAGAGTTTAACTCATATAATATATTTATTTTCTTCCTATTGTCATCTCTGTATTGAAACTTTCTCCTCATCCATCTTGATCCGGTTACCAGCTTTTTTTCCTCTGCTACTACCTTCTATTGTTACAAGTTTACACCTTCCTCACTCCCTCTCAATTTAATTTTTTCACTTTCTTTATATAATATTAAGTTTTTCCTACGTTACTGTTAATATTCAAATATATTTCTAAAGTTATACATCTTTCCTCTTTCTAATCATAATTCGTATTTCCCTATACGCAGACAAATCCTACATCTCTCTCACACAAATTTCTGATTTTCCGTTATATTTTATATTACCCAATTATTTGTAGTATTCTTACCCACTATTTAGTATTTTACCTCTATTCTGTGTCTATGACCTCGAGTACTGTGCACATATGTTCCTCATCTCTCTGCTCTGTTACTTTCCTCTAGTGTTGCCGTCTTTTTTTTCATCTCTGCACTTACTCGCTAATATAACACTCACATAGACTCATCCTTCACCTTGATATCCGAGATTCAATACAATCTTACTAGTCAAACATCTTCTTTTTCCTGCCCTATTTTATTTAAAGATGATATTATGTAAGTATGTGAGTTTACATATGCTTAGTGATGAATTGGTAACACTCAAATCATCATGTCTGTTCTGTCGCATTTAGATTATTTTAGAGGCCATCGCTATCATCATGCACTACCCACATGGACATTTTCCTCTTGATTAAATAAAACTTGGCCTACTCTCTTATTTATTGTCTATATTCTAGTGTGGGACGACTTATTATAAGGGGTAGTGGCATATATCCTACTTCCACAAGTTCTCTATCATTCGTTTAGGACCCACAATCACAATTACTCATCATCTGTTACACGAAAGAGTGTTGGCGGATCGTCGGGTGACTAGTGACGAGTGATTACTTTGAGTAAGTCTCTCACAAAAGACGACGAAGATAGGTAAGCCACAGGTGCTATATCTTAGGTTAAGGTGAACCCTTTAGTTCTGATGTTAATTGAAATATTATCAGATCAGGTAATCCAAGTGTGTGATTCTTAAAAATGACATGATGAAGCCCACAGTATAGTATAACTTGAAAGGGAAACGATGGAGATTTATTCAAGTAATGCTTTTCTAGGGAGGAAGAATCAATTAGTCACGTGAGAAATATGAACACAAATTATGGATTTCGGTATGGAATGCAATAATGGGGCTGCAGAGAGTGTCATGGCTTTTGAATTAGCACATTCGTAGAAGTTACTGTGAACTACACAAAACATGGGAGTTTGATAGATCCACTCGAGCGTTAGATAAAGATGTGTTCTGAGGATGGACATTAAACACGCAGGTTATGTGCGTGATTATTGTATCTAACACATTACTTTTAGTAGTGTGCGCTAAATGTGATCCGTGAATGTAGACTTCTCTCATCCAGTCGGAACGGTGATGGTTATAACTAGGCTATATATGTTATTATGATTGTTTTATATTATAGTGTAGAAACCAGGTAGATAGAGGAAGCCTCTCTGCAAATCTTAGAAGGAACCTCTTGGGAGGCATGGTGCACTATTATAAAGCAGTGACAACAGAAGACATCCAAACCATAGACTTAAAAGAGAAAAAACAAGTGGTTATAGAGAAGAGTATGAACTTTACAATAGATTACTAAGAGATGCATTCTATTTAGTGGAATATATTTCAAAGGTTTAGTCCACAGCCCTATATTATTAGGGTAAGATTTATTGGATATGGAGAAGGAGTGTATCATTATGATAAGCTTTAGAAATTTTCTACCAGATTTTATTAGTTGAGTCTGAAGAGGATGATGGGGCTAGGACATAGTAGGTGCTGGAGTTTAAAAATCTAAAGTACACAATCATTTGATAAAGGGGTCAGACCAAATGTCAAAAACAAATAAATGATATGTTCATACGTTTGAGTTTAGTCACACGATAGTGAGAATAGAGTTTGCTTTATCTTAACTTAGGCAGATGTAGCACACTACGTGTTTATTCAAGAATAATTGTGCCTGAAATAGGCCAAATGGTATAGTCAATGACCATATAAATCAATGCCTGAAAACATTCTAGTACTGATGAGACCCCATGGGCAAGGGCATTGCTCTGTCAAGTATCTGTAGCCTCAAGCATAGCGTGAGGAATAAGCCTTTTGTAGATGGCCAGACTCCCTGGCTTCATACAGGGTCATTCTCCATGGCTTATCTTGTTAAAGCATCTAAATTCTAGGGAATTCCTATGACTCTCCATGTCATTTTAATATTATAAGACTTTTGTTCGGTAACTCTAAATTCATATTGCCTGCTACGCAGAGCAAGACTCTCTACCTGGAGACTTATTATATATTTAATTGTCTTTTGAAAATATTTTTAGTCTTCATGATTAAGTACAAGTTCCACTAACAATAATTAAAAAAAAGAAACAATGAGAGAGCCAAAAAACAGAAAATCATGGACTTTCAGTCTCTTGTGGTGTACAACTAACATGTATATTCATGGGTGTATGTGTGTCAACAGAGATGCGTTTAAGATTTTACTGTGGAATTAAATTTTCAATGACCATTCAGAAATGTATAGTAAATAATTTCATTAATTTGCATTATATAAGTAAGTCGTGGTGTGTAAGTTGATGGGTTTTTAGAAAAAAGTCATAATGAACTATCGATCTTTACTTGATAGGAGCAGAATTATACAATCCCTTGCACACAAGTTAACTCAGGATAAAGTGCAGTCTCAAGATGAGTCCCGATACATGATGCTAGTAGTGTTTGACTTTGTTCTTTGAGATCGCTTATGTGTCATAAATGAGCTAAAGTATGTGTGATCTTTGCTATTATGTTGGTAGAGAGGCGGGATAAGCCTAGTGAAGATAAATGGTGACTATGCACTTTGATCCACACTACAGAGCGGTCATTATAAAAATTTTCCTGAGAAAAACATGTTCGATAACATCTTTATTTGCACACTAGAATGTCTAAATAGTAGTAGTGTTATTCACTCTCATCCAAAAATACAAATCGTGCTCTTCGAAGTCATTAAAATCCACAGAAGATTCAAGCTACTTTTCCTACACATAGGGACAAATGAAAATTCGATAACAACACCTCACCCCTACCAGCTAAAAACAAGGAACACGTGTTTAGGAAATGAGAGAGAAATGATAACACAAGAGTCTAAGTATATCTCATTGAGTCAAACAAGAGTAATTATTCACTGAGACGTTACTTGGGCCCCTCCTGGGTAAAGGAAAGCTAACAGACACTAAGAAATCGCATTCTAAGAACAACTTTAGATGACACTCATTACGGTTTATATATTCATGTGCCTGATGGAGGGTAAATAAAATAAATACTCACTCACTCACACACTTATCATGAGGTGGATTTATAAATATATTAAAAAAAACCATACTGAAGCACAGTGTCTTAACCTATTTGTGGAGAATGTTCCCATTTTATAAGAGATTATATAATAATTTATTTCTTCTCATCACACTCTCTATCCGCACAGGAGGTATTGGGTTCTTGCGGCTCAGCAGTATAATTTCACATGCAAGAATAACATGAAAATTTGTAGAGGCTGGCCAATTAACACATGAGCCTGTTGAGAGCCTTGAGATCAGCAAAAAGTATTTGGTGAGTGAGCACTCTAGGTACTTAAGAGGATGCAAAAAGACCTACTCAAGCAGATTAGAACAGGAATTTTGCTTCCGTGATACGCTAATATGAACACTAAGATCTATGTTTAGAGAATGCATCTTGCGTAGTTTCTAGTTGATGGATGCTGGCGGGAGAGAAAGAGCCAAGACTCCAGCAGAAATCCCTGAGTGATTGCTATCGGCTAAGAACCTAGTACTTTGGAGGTGACTTGCCTCAGTTAATCCTGCAGACCTTGACCTTATCTTGATTAAAAGTTTCGATACACCCTCTGAAATCAGGTCTTACATCAGTGTGAACGTAACTGATCCCCTTAATTTTTAAAGAGATCCATTGTCGGTGGACTGTCTGGAGAAATGGATTCAAAATGCTACGTCTCCTGCTTGTTAGCTTGAGGTCGAAGGTGGACTTGTCTCGTCTGACTTGTAGTGGAGGTTGATATAGAGGACATTGAGCCCACGATGCTGCGAGAGATGGAAAATATTAGATCGGAACGGTTGTAGTGCACTAGGATAATTCTGCTTGAGTAAAGTTGTTAATTACATTTACTCTTATCTGGAGTAATGAAGCAGAGGAAAAACTCCCCGCGTACTAAAGTAAATGGAATCACAAATACAGAAGTGGTCCAGATTTTACGATTCCACGTGTACGACTCTGGAGAGAGATTCACATTACTTATATGGTTCCAATATAGATATTAATCCCTGTATTATATCATATCATCTCATAGTTCCTCATATGCCAGTCCTACTAATATTCCTACCCTTTCCTCAATCTGTTTGTTCATGCTCAAAAACTTTTGATATGATGAAAATCTCATCGCCTTCTTTTTCCCACTCTAACCTCAGTGTATGGAATCACCTCAGAGGACTGGTGTTTTATTTATGACACAGGCTACAATAATTCTTTAGAATATGAAGGCCTGTGTTGAATACCACCATACATAGTGGTGTTTGACCATGTTAAGTACTCATTACGACTACCTTCTTCGTCATATGAGAGTGTCAGAACTTGAAAGTATGTTAGAGGAACACGAATTCAATTGAGAGTAGTACATGAATTATTTGGGTATGGCAGAGTTTGATTTGGAGTGTTAAAGTTGACACTCTGTGTATCCAGAATCGTTTTTGTTGGATATAAATGTAAATATCACTAAATACTCAAGAAAGTATGGCTTTCTCTACCACATCTTTAAAGAGTAAGCATGGCACTGATTTATTATATACTAGGTGGTGTAAATTTGTACACACGTATAATACTGACTTCTCTTCAATCTATTATAAACGAAAGTTTATATTGTGATGTGCACTTTAATCACAGATGTGGGTATCAATAGATAATAGTGTTGTATATGTGATGTCCTAATATCCTAACGCCATTATGAGAGTGTTTAAATGAAAGTTTATATTTATAAAACAACTGAAAATTCTATATTCCATTTTATATAATGATGTGTGATGCTAATTTATTATCGTAACCATTGTGGCTACATAGCTATTTTCTAGATAACCATAAACACATATATTTCTAAACTTTATTAGTAAAATGCCCTATATATTCTGCAATACTATAATACTATAGGACCTACACTTGAGAAATTTTTTGTTAATCATGAGTTTAGTTTTCGCTGTATCTATTATAAATAGTGTGTAGAAAATAATTTTTTTATTTAAGAGCACATGGGTATTTATAAATTGTTTTATATTTTACGTTATTTCACTGTGGTAAAATAAATATGTGCATTTGCATTGCATGAGTTTTAATGTGCATCATGAGTGTGTGTAGTTCACTGATCTTGAGAGTTTACAAATATGAGATATACGGTTATGAACTCCGGTCAGTATATATATCACGATTAAGTTGCATGGAGGCAGTTGTGAGCTATGCGGTATTTGGGTTCTTGGAAATAGCAAGGATATATCCTGGCCCTCTTCAAAGGAAGCAAGAAAGGTCTTCTACTAGCTTCCAGCCACTTCCTCCCAGAGTTCCGTTGAACAGTGGTCTCTATAAGATTAAGCAGGAATAACAGTAGAGTCTCTCATTTCACCGGTCTATGTGGCATCTCATATGGCACTGTATGTCATTGTTATAGACCATGTCTGTTGTCTCCTTCTGATATGGACACTGTTGTCTCAATCCTTCCTCATAGACTCTAGTTCGTCAGTTACTACTCAAGAACTGGCACAGTTCTTCTTTGATATGTCCTACATGCCCAACTTCTCATCAAGTACTGAATGCCTAGCTGCGCACAAGCCCCTGACAAGACTTACACCACAGTCACCCATATTGCATTAACCAGCCAAAATCCGAATGGACGAATTAGATTTTTTTCTTGTTTTCTTTTAATGAAGTAGAATTAAATTTGGCCATGTGGTATTCCATTTGTTCGACATATACTATTTCTATTACAAGCCAAAATGTTCTCTCTTCTACACGCTATGAGCTCTGTTTCTACAATGTTATGAGATGGCTTTTCCACAAGAGATTACTACAATTCCAGTCTAAGAGGACGTATCAAAGAGTTGTGTATTTTCAATGGTACCTCAATGTAGCCTTTAATGCACCACACATGGAGTGAACAGCTCTTGTTCTTGAGTCTGTGGCTTGTGATCCCCACTCTCCACTGATGATCTATATTAGCTTCTCACCCCTATTGCCCTTAACTCTCGAGTGATAGATGGACTTAAACACACCTCATTATGGTGGCAAGCACTTCTGGTCATATTGAGGCACTCCAGAGAGTCTATCCTCACTTGGTTCCTTGCTACAGATAAGCTGTTTCTCAACTGACCAGCTAGACATCTATGCACATGCATTGTAAGTTGCTCCTCAATAGTACATACTCCAATACGTGTACGCGAGCAAGTGTTTGCGACGTCGTGAGGAAATACAACCAAGTTTATCACATTAAATTTCAAGCTCAAGTAGACATTTCTCATAACTAACTACTAAAATTTTTGCAAAGAGGAACACTTATTATTATTACTACTAATAATATTTAAAACTATTAAAATGTGTTTATTATACTGCAACACAGATAAACAAAAAACAAGTTCAAATCGAACAGCAATGGATATTTCTTTTGATAATACAGATCCAGACTTTTATAAATCATAATGATGCAGAAAGAATTAGGTGGGTTAGGGTTATATAGACAATGTTCTTCTGATAAAATCATTTGATCAGCTTCCATCTTAGACATATATGGATTGAAAATATATCCCAAGATGGCTTTTTATTTTAACTAAAATCACTCAATAGACGAGGAGAAAGAGATGACAAGGAGAATGACACCAGGCTCGCTGATAATACGCATTGTTGGTACGTGTGTGCATGTGTGTGATGTGTGTGGAAGAGAGAGAGAGGAGCAACCATTTGTATTACACCAGAGAGAGAGACATGTATGTGCATTAACAAGAGACAGAGACACCATGAGTGAAACACGAGAGAGGACAGAAATAGAGAACACAAGACACAAGAGCACCAGAAAAGAGTCACCCTGAGGAAGATGGGTAATGAAAGAATAGTTTTAAATCATAATATGCCAATAAACCTTCTATTTCCATGCAAGTTGAGTCTTGCAGGAGTGTGCGTGCTGCTGTTTCTACACAGACAACTGTCAAGAGCTGTCACCACAACCAAACATTAAGAGGAGGAAACTCCAGCTTTGGGAGGCCTATGCTAAATGCTCATTACCCACACGGAAATACTAGCAGAAAAAGAGATTCCAAACTCCAAATCCCACAGCATCCTTCACTGGAGGCAAGGCCTCCTGGGCTACATCCAAGAATGTCGCACACAGCTTCCGTTACAGTCCATATTGCACCAGAAAGCACAGATGTGCACAGAACACATTTTAACTGAGCGTTTGATTTTTTGTTTGGTTGACTTCTGACACGGGTTCTAGAATCAGTATTCTCATTTTTGAAATTAAGATAATAAACGAAAGCTCTGTCTTCTCTGTGAGCGAAACTTGTAGGGTCTGATTGCTACCAACACGGGCAGCTGGGAGGCACCTCCAAAGCTGAAAGCTACACTGCCCCTCACAGAGGTGTAACTTGGTCAGTAACTCAGTGTTTTTAAAGTTTAATTCCCAGAGTGTAAGGGAATGATCATATTACCAAGATTAAGACTGCTTAGACTTAGCAAGAATTGTTTCTCTCCCTGGGTATTACTGAACTTGCCCCATATCTGAGATCCTGGTTGCTACCTGTCACCTATTTCCAATTACTATGAAAAGAACACCTAGAGGTTCTGTCATTAGTACTTGGTCAATCCATTGTCATGTAGATGGTGAAACCCAGCCACTGGGAATGAGGTAAGGCAGGAGTTGCCTTAATTTAAGGCCAGCCTGAGCTACAGAAGACGAGCTATCTCCAAAAGAAAACAAAAAATTAGTCCTGTCACTCTTCTGCTCAGTTTCTTGCCAGTCACACCTCTGAAAGCCAAACTCCATTTGCTGGTGTTCTGCTGTCTGCCCTCCTCCTTTCCAGCCTTTCTCCTTCCTACCACCCACCACTGTGGCTGTTATGATCGTTTTGCTCTGGCAACTTTGGCCCCTCAACTCTTGCTCAAATACACCAGAAACAATTGCTGCTAAGGACCCTTTTCAATTTGCCTGTTTCCTCCACTAGGCGAATCCTCGCTTACAACATTCACACAAATTCACCCCCCTTAGCTGTCCGCTATTGTAGTTCTGGTGTTGGTTGATGGTTGGCAAGATGAGGTGGGGTGGGAGAGAGAGACTTTCTTGAGGAGTGTATTTCAACGTAGGACTTTCCTGTCTAAAATCACAACTCACTCACAGTAGCAAAACAAACACAAAAACTAAACTACACCATAGGATTCATATTTTTTTTGTGCATTCTCAAGAGATCTTAAAATATAACCAGAAGAATAAAAATAGTTTATTTTTGCTTTGTTGTTATGATGTTTATTTTATGACAGGGGGGGTGGTAAAAACCAGCGAAAAGGAAATAAAAAAATAAAAATAGATAAAAATAAAAAGAATTGATTAATAATATATTAAATTATAAAAAAAGAATCATAACAAAAAAAATGAAAAAAAAAGAAAGAAAAAAAGAAAAAAAAAAAAAAAAAGAAAAGGAAACAAAAAAAAAAAAAAAAAAAACAATAATAAACAAAAATATATGTCACAAAACCCAATCCCACTTGTCTGTTCCTATGATTTTTTTGGTTTTTGTTTTATTTTTTCTTTCTATTAGTTTGACCCAAAAAAGCACCAGCAGAAACACCCGCAATGGAGTTTGGTGTGTCAGCCAAGAGTTTGGTCAGAGTGTGATGCAAGAATAAACTGAGCGAAGAGTGACAGGACTAATTTTGTTTTCTTTGAGATAAGCTCTCTCTGTTACTTCGGCTGGCCCCTTAAATTAAGGCAACTCCGTTGCCCTTAACCCTCCTCATAATTCCCAGTCGTCTAGCGTGGTTCCCACTTCACATGCCCAATTGCTATGACCAGGGTTACTAGATTAGACAGAACCCTCTTAGGTGTCTCATAGTATTATGAAGATTACGGTCGAAATGTTAGACTCACACCCACGCCAGATCTCAATATTGGGGCAGTTTGCACTCCTAACATTTACTAAAGGTGAAAAAACCAAATACAGAGAGTGAGAACTGTAAGCACAGTAGGGCCTATGTTATTATTAATGATATAATACATCATTATAGCACCCCAAATACCATAATCCACATGTAACTCAAAACGCAAGCTAGTTTGCGCGTGTTAATTACATCTTTTACAAATTTTGTCAATACAATTTAGTGTTATATAAGTGTGTCTGGGCAGGTATGTGTTTCACACAGCACATGTACTTTAACAATATTAGGACGTAGCAGCGTGTTCAGCGTATATGAGAGTTGCACTTATCAGTCCTTTGTCTTAGTATAGAATTGGTTCTCTTCTCTTTCCCCCTGTTCTCTTCAAGCGCCGATTCCACGGCAATGAACTCCAATATCGTCATTTGGTAGAGAACATAGCCTCCTGTACCTTCGTTCTCAGTGACCAACTAATCCATCATTAGAATTCACGGTGAATGTTTCGCATTTGTTATAGCGGATTATAAGATGCGTCTGATGTAGGTTCCAAATTCAATAACTATGTAATTTTGAAATAAATGAAACAAAACCTAAAAAGGAAGAAAGAAAATTTGGTTGAAACTTGGCAAGTTGGACACCAAAAAATACATGGATTTATAGATGAAAAGAAGAAAAAGTCCCAAATAATATTTCTCTCTCCTCTCGTCCTGCGTGTCTCTCGATTCTTCTCCTCCTCTCTGCACACACCACCACACACAGCACACACACACACACAACACACACACACACACCTTGTTCAGAGACTCTGGTGGCTGCACTGTGAGAAAAACTTTTGTAAGGTCTCACGAGAAAAGGGCAAAGGCTCTGAGCCGGAATCTGGTGGGACGTTACTTATTTCCAAAGATGGGTACAGCACTGAATTCCCCCCAGCATGCTTTGTAATAACGCCATGTTACTAGTCTGCTGTCAGAAGGTTCCCTCTGACGTGTGTGGGACTTACTTGGAGGGATGAGGCAGAGTCATCTCAGAGTGACTTTTGAGGCTCGTGCCTTAGAGATCTACTGCCTCTGCCTCTGCCTCTGCCTCTGCCTCTGCCTCTGCCTCTGCCTCTGCCTCTGCCTCTGCCTCTGCCTCCTCTGCCTCTGCCTCTGCCTCTGCCTCCTCTGCCTCTGCCTCTGCCTCTGCCTTTGCTTTTGGAACATTTCTTCTCGGACATTTTCTTGGAGCCTGTGCTTCGCAAAGACCAAATCACCACAGAAAGAGCAACAGAGCAGAAAATGAGTGCTTCTGCCCGGTGATCCCAGTGGGGCTTCCATCCGACAGCCAGTATCAAATGTCAATCTGAAAATGAGGCTATTTTTGGATTTCATCTTTGGCCTGGTGCTCATGCATACTATCTCTTTCTCTTCTCTCTCTCACATTCAGCACATTGCGTGTTGAGTGATGAGACTAATAAATTAGGAGATTTTTAACCGTTGTGTAATAATAAACTTGCTGTAAGTGAATCTAAAAGGCAAGTGAGAATGAAGATATCTGTGATGCATAGAACTGAAGGTGCCAGTTCTTATTCAGGTGCTATTGGGTTATTTGGGAATCTATGATAACAAAAAGAACAGGAAGAGGAGGATGGGGAGGAAGAGAAGGAAGCAGCTCCAGAGGGAAAAGAACACTTCAAATATATCCTTAAAGCAGGCAACAAATGTCAACAAGCTCTCTATAGAAAAAAATATACTTTTTATGTTTTTGGCATATCAATTATAATTACCTTAATCTAAAAGATAGTTAGCTTTACCAACAATTAAAGACATAGAAATTAAATCAACAATAAGATTGTATCTCCTGGCTACGAGATATTAACACTTAAAAACATGTCAAAACTAAGTAGCTAGGAACTACAGAAATGGGAACTCATGCCACACTTGATAGAACATAAATTGACATTGGTTCTTTGGAGAGCAGTTTGGGAGCATCCTACAAAGCTGATGGAGACCATAGTCTGATGGTCTGAGGAACCCAAGGAGACATACTTCAGTGTTTTCTGTAAATCTCACAACCTCAATGTCCCAGTTACTATAAACACATTCTGGGGCTAGCAAGATGGCTTAGCTGCTAAAGGTGCTAGGCTCCACGCTTCCTCACTTTAGATCAATCCCTGGAACTCACATGGTGGGAGGAAAGAACTTACTATAGAGTTGGGCTCCAACCTTTACATATGTGCCATGGCATGTGCACAGCGCATGCGTGCACACACACACAATTTTTAGATAATTGGTCTGGCTAGAGCGCCATAAAACATATGGGGCATGATAGTGGAGTAGAGTTGTATAAGTTAAGCTTAGACCTGTTATATTTGAGGTAAGAGTGAGGTTATCAATGACATGAGATACAGGCAGAATCCAGCTAGAGTTGTAAGTTAGCTTAAAGGATTGGTCAGGACTAGAGCGAGTAATCAGAGCCCTGTGGGTTATATTCAAAGATAGATCAAATCACGCAGAGATGTTCTATAATTAAAGAACAAGACTGAAGAGAGCCCCAAGAGACAAGGGCAAATGTTTCTCACCTATAGCAGTGATGAATACATGGTTGTCTTCTCTCTCCTACGAAACAACCAGAGTTGTAGAAGCATCTAAGTTCCCCTTAGCAGCTGCATGCAGAAGAGATGAGAAAATGTGCTGGGTGTGATGGGGCTTATGAAAGTTGAAGCAGAGTTCTGGCAAATATTACTGATGGCAAAGAAAATACTTGTTTTCACTAGGTTCATGAAATGAATTTGTGAATTTTCAGTGTTCAAATAAGCACTTTTACACAATTAAAAAACAGGAGTAAGTATAGATTGCCATAAAAACATGACTTCCTAGGGAGGTAAGGGTGCTTGCTACCATGTTCAAAGTCCTGAGGTTGTTCCCAACTCCATTTTTTTTTTTTTTTCGAGACAGGGTTTCTCTTGTGTAGCTTTGCGCCTTTCCTGGAACTCACTTGGTATCCCAGGCTGGCCTCGAACTCACAGAGATCCGCCTGCCTCTGCCTCCGGAGTGCTGGGATTAAAGGCGTGCGCCACCACCGCCCGGCCATCCCAACTCCATTTTTTAAAAGTCAGAATTATTATTATTATTATTATTATTATTATTATTAATTTGGTCTCTAGTCTTTTTTTTTCTTTTATTTTATTTAATAATACCATTCATTTCTACATATCAGCCATGGATTCCCTTGTTCTCTACCCTCCTGCCCCCTCCCCTCCCCTCCAGCCCACCCCCCATTCCCACCTCCTCCAGGGCAAAGCCTCCCCCCGAGGACTGAGATCAACCTGGTAGACCCAGTCCAGGCAGGTCCAGTCCCCTCCTCCCAGACTGAGCCAAGCGTCCCTGCATAAGCCCCAGGTTTCAAACAGCCAACTCATGCAATGAGCACATGACCCAGTCCCACTGCCTAGATGCCTCCCAAACAGATGAAGCCAATCAACTGTCTCACCTATTCAGAGGGCCTGATCCAGTTGGGGGCCCCTCAGCCTTTGGTTCATAGTTCATGTGTTTTCATTCGTTTGGTTATTTGTCTCTGTGCTTTATCCAACCTTGATTTCAACAATTCTAGCTCATATAAACCTTTCTTCTTTCTCGCTAATTAGACTCCCGGAGCTCCACCTGGGGCCTAGCCGTGGATCTCTGCATCCAGATCCCTCAGTCGTTGGATGGGGTTTCTAGCATGACTATTAGGGTATTTGGCCACCCCATCACCAGAGTAGGTCAGTTCGGGCTGTCTCTTGACCATTGCCAGCAGTCTATTGTGGGAGTATCTTTGTGGATTTCTGTCAGCATTGTTTGTAATAGCCAAAGCCTGGAAACAACCTAGATGCTCTTCAACTGAAGAATGGATAAATAAATTGTGGCACATATACACAATGGAATACTACTCAGCAGAGAAAAACAATTACATCATGAGGTTTGTAGGCAAATGGATGGATCTAGAAAAAATCATCTTGAGTGAGGTAACCCAGACTCAGAAAGACAAATATGGTATGTATTCACTCATAGGAGGATACTAGATGTGGAACAAGGATGACTGGACTGCTACTCACATCACCAGGGAGGCTACCTGGAAAATAGGACCCCAAGAAAGACATGGGGATCGTCCAATGACAGAAAAATGGCTGAGATCTACATGAACAGCCTAGACATGAGTGGGAGCAATGAAGGGTGAGGGTCGAGGGAAAGAGTCTGTGGGAGCGGGAGATCCCAGCTGGATCAAGAACAGAGGGAGAACAAGGAATAGGAGACCATGGTAAATGAAGACCACATGAGAAAAGGAAGAAACAAAGTGCTAGAGAGGCCCACAGAATTATTTTTAAGATTGGTGATGGAAATGAGTGGAAGATCCCTTTCCTAGCATGTCAACTGGCCCTGAAAAACAGGCCTTACATTCCAGCTACTCCTGGGGCCACTGCAAAATGATCATAAGTTCAAGTTCCATCAAGGTTACAAAGCATGCCCAAGGCATATTGGGTAAGAGAATAAGACTGTGTCTCAAAACAAACAAACAAACAAACAAGCAACAACAAAGCAATCCATAGCAACTATGGCCTAATACAGAGTTTGTGGAAAAAAAGGTAGATTATTAAATCTACTTTAATCCAAAAATCAACCATTAATCTTACATATTTTACATCAGTATGGATTTTAGTTTATTCATACAAATTTTAAGTTGATTTTGTCATAATGTATGGATGTTTCTACTCTTATGTAGGGTATTATGCTTATGAAGCTCATTAAAAAATGTAATATACAATAAAGAAATACAGATTAATATTCATCTATGACAGCAAACTTATAGTCATATTAGGTATGTTTTCAAGGTTTTACAGAGATATATTTCAGATGGATAGGCAATCTTCAAAGAGCTACAGAATATGGCATTTAAAATGTTTTAAGAACTTAAGACTTTTCTCAACAGTGAGACACATTTGCTTCTGGCATCACCAACTACTTTGAAGAGGATGATGGGCATCAAAGAAACTCCATATGGAGTCTGTTTTCTTTATGGCAAAAGGTAGCCCTGTGGGAAAAGAAAGTGCCCTTGCCTTGACTGCTGACAGTATGCTGTACAGATTGGACAAGCACAACACAAAAGAAAGTGACTGTAGAACTTTGCCAAGACAAGATGGGGCAGTCCTTCAAAAATCGTGCTTCACAGATAAGTCTGTCAGGTATGCTAGGCCCATAGGTTGAAGATGGATGCCCCAATGTTGCAGAGGACCTTTGGGTGACTGTCCAGGCAGCCTGATATCCCTGTCATTAGGTAACATTCCATCCTTCTGGGGTCTTTAATGGAGCTGAAGACTAAATAGTTATAATTATGGTTTTCGTTCATTATAATAGAAAGGAAATTAGATACAAAACTTTGGACTCACCAAGACAAGATAGATAGTAAGTATGTTCTCTAATATTGCCAAATGCAAATGGATGAGATAGTGTTACTGTAATTCTTACTTAACTGTTTTTGTTGTATATAATCTTACTATGTTAAAGTTAAAACCTTCCTTTTTAATTAGACAAAAAGGGGGGAAATGCTGTGGGATAATGCTCATATACACTGTAAAGATTTGTTACTCTAATTGGTTTACTAAAACACTGATTGGTCAGTAGCCAGGCAGGAAGTATATGTGGGGTGAACAGATTAGGAGACTTCTGGGAAGAGGAAGGGCTGAGTCAGGGGTCACCAGCCAGATGCAGAGGAAGCAAGGTGAGAATGTTGCACTGAGAAAAGGTACCAAGCCAGGTGGCTAAACATAGATAAGAATTATGCATTAATTTAAGTGTAAGAGCTAATTAGTAATAAGTCTGAGCTACCAGCTGAACATTTATAAGTAATATTAAGCCTCTGAGTTAATTATTTGGGAAGTGGTTGCTGGGTATTTGGGAACAGGCAGGCGGGAGAGAAACTTCTGTCTACAATGGCCATCTACACAAAGCATGCACACACACAAAGACAGGAAGCTAGGAGGGAGACCAGTTGGGAAGAGGATCAGCCAAAGAAGACAGTGGAAGGAGGAGGAGGAGGATATTATTGTAATATATTCTATCAAGTAAAAAACTGACAAAATAAATAGAAAAAAATCCACAAACAGCTGGCCATACAACCCAATGATAGAGGACCTGTACCATGAAGGAACAGCTGTGTTCCCCAGTACTACAAACAAAATAAGATGAAAAGTATATTACATCTTGATGAACAGTGTATAGGGCATTTACATCAAAAGCCCCATAACTTCCTTCAAATTATACTGATTGAAAGATGAAAGTTTAGACACTTGACATAATGCCATGTTAATCCACTGAATATCTGGAGACTTGGAAGACTAGAGTGCTGCTCATGTGCAAACTCTATTTTGCTCCAGGCATTTTAGAACATCAGTTCCTCAGACCAGAAGTTACTTTCTAAAGGCTTCATAAACTGCAGGGAGGATTCTCAGATTTATGTCACCAGCATTTATGTCATTAGCAGGCATTTGTGTGTTTGGCACAAGCCATTGATTATCCTGAAGTTATATATTTTGAAGAGATATTGATATTGTCCATATGTAGCAGAGAAAAGTAAAGACTGTACTTGGACCACAGGATGGACTTGATAAAGATGTCCTTAAGGATGGTGAAATTTCACTTCATGGGATGGGATACTGATGTTGGAAAGGGACACAGTTTGGTTGCATGGACCTTCCTCAACATGATCTTGTACTGATGTATACAAGACCTGATTTCTAGGTGAATTTCAGAAAGTTCAAAGTTAGTTCACTCTTCATATCTGGAAACAATGAAGTATAGAGGAAAAGACACTTTTTCTGGTCCATGTCTTACTTCTACCTTTCATATTATCTTGAGAAGCATTTGCTCTTTTATTTATATTAAAGTGAATACTAACTGTGGGCATTGGATATGGGTAGACAATTTATTTTTTCCATGATTCTCAAGGTATTCATGCCAAGAAAAAAATCTAGATATGTCTCTTGTAAATAGTCCCTGGAATTCTGGAATGATACGGTGATTAAAAATCTCATGGATAAAATACATTCTATAGCTATATAGTTTAAATTTTTGCAGTTCTTAAAATAGTGCACGGTTTAGGTATGTTCATACCTCTGTTTACACAGGAACAAGAATATTATTCCAGGCAATGGAGAAGAATTGTGGTAGCTCAAAACCTCTCCTTAGTTTTCTAGCCTGGCCACAGGGCCATGGGGTGGAGAACGGCTGCTGAGGTTATTGGGAGAAATTGAACATGACTTGGTTCACAAGGAAGAGTCAGTGATGAGGTGGGGAATCTGATAGTTATTTAGTCTTGTGTTTCCTCACCAACTTGAAATATAAACTAACAAAATTAAGACGAATTTCCAAGAACACTCTTATTGAGATGAGCTTTCTATAGCTATTGTTTTATATATAATTGTAGGCATGCCTTTTTGAATAACAAGCATGTTCATGAAAATGCATATATAAACCAAGCTACTGAAATGGTTTTCTTATCCCATTTTGTTTAATTCACTTCAAGAAATACTGACTGAGCACTACTAAGTATCAGACATTGTGTTCAATCCTAGTATCATTAAAATATTAATGTGATTTCTGCTCTTTAGATATTATATTCTAGTGCATAATAAAGAAATTGAAATCTGTTTCTGGATGGGCTCAGGTCAACAGCTGAATATAGTGACTATCTGTGCTACAGAAAGGAAGGGCACTTTCTAATGAAATTCACCTCCAAACAAACCTAGAGGCAAATCCTTTCAAAGACTGAATGAGTAGCTTTATGCTATAAAACTATTGTGGTAGACTACTCACGCATTAAGTTGAATAGTTCTTTTAAAATCTTTTGCATACATCCTTTGTCTAGTTAGCATAGATGTTTTTAGTTGACATGTGTATGAGGAGGCTAACTATCTGATATGACCGTCTAACCGCAGCATGCTATTTGTGGTCCTTAGTTTATTTCACTCACAAAATAAAGGCACATCAAGCCTCTACACCAATTTATGACCACTGTACATAAAATAGAATCAAGAGCCAAAATTCAGAACCACTATTTTCTATTCCATCCATTCACCTTCGATGATGCTTGCTTGGTGGAATTTTAGAGAAGTGATTGATGTATATTAATAACATAAAAGCTTTATGATGCCCTGGAATAACAGTTGAGTTCTTGGTCAAAGCCCAGAAGGTCTTGTGCTAGGCTCAGTGTGAGAATAGAGAGGTATAAATTATTGGTATTACTCTAAAAACGTTTCCCCCCAAATCTCTGTGCCTTCATCTCTAGAAGCTAACAGGGGCCATTCAGTTAAAGTAGATAATAGGTTTAGGAAATTCAGGAAAAGGAGAAAATACTTTCTATTGCCAGGAGAGGTAATGAGATTGATAAAGGAGAAATTGTAAACAATTTTTTTTTCCTAAAAAGCAAGGGGGAAAATAAACACTCCCCCCTCAATACCCCAATGACCCAACTCCAGAAGACACCTTGATTATGTAAGGAAATGAAATGAAAAAGAATGTTGAAAGGAGTAATACATATGTTCTGATGTCACCCATGAATTGGGGAGCACTGCCTTTAAGAGTTGAAGGGAGAAAAATTAATCACATCCCTTCTCTTCCTCTTTGTTGTGGCTTTAATTTAGTCTTTAGTATGGCAAATGAGACCTCATCAGACTGAAATGTTTGGAAGGCTTTTAAACATGGGCTGGTAGGCTTGGCAGTCAAAATCACTGACCTGATAAAACATAAGAAATTATAAGGAAAATATCGTTTTCACAATGGTATAAGATACTCCATGCTCCTCTAAAATGCTATTTCCTGTCAGAATAAAATGGAACTGTTGACCCTTAATTATAAAGCACACCATAGTGAAGTCTTGAGGCTTGCCAGTTTAGTAAGAAGGGCTGTATTTGGAGCAGTGATAGTAGAAGTCACCTTTAATTGAGAACCTGTGCAGTAGCTAGCAAATCATTGTGTTGGATCACAAAATTTTTGGTTATTTGTACTGACATCATAGATTAGTAAATTCTGAATGGTTCAGGTGAAAACTTGTATATAATCTCTGTGTTTCCCCAAGTTGGTGGTAATTTGGAGATTCTTGGTGGTGGTATTTGGGAAAGAGTCAAATGGAGAACAAATTAAACAAGCGGCAAACAGAACTTTTCTGAGCATCTTTGATGGGTCAGATCGTGACCCTCACATCATCCTGTTTTGAATCTTCAGTTCTATTCTGCATTGGGCAATCAGTTCTTCCCAACCTTCAAAGACTGAGTGTGTCTGCCCAGAATTAACTAAACATCCAATAACTACCTCACACTCTTGTCAATGTGCGAGTCTGATCATACCATGAATCACTTTGTGGCTGCCCTTCTCTTTCAAAGGGAAGGCTGAGTTGCTCCTTTCTGATTTCAGTATTACCTTACTCTTACTGTAAACAATATGCTGCTCTAGGCACGTTCATTCACCCCCATGCTGTCATTTGTAATGATGAAGGACCCCTCTTTCCTAGGGATTTTTCACTTCTTTCTGCTCCCATCAATCGAACATCTGATTGTTTTATTCATCTGATTTCCTTCAGCTCTTTTTGACCACCTGACCCTGGACACTTATTCAAATGGAACTTCATAAGGGTAATAAATTTGGTTCTCTGCTTCCCTGCCTTCTTCTCAGTGCCTAATAGGTTGCCATGGTGTGAGCTCAATAAACGTGAGTGAATACATTAATGATGAGGGTTTGAATGTTGCATGTCACTTTAATTGCCACACTAACTTTGAAATAGGTAATATGATCTCCACTGAACATGTATGATAAAAGGGGTAAAACAGATATGATAACCATGACATTGTAAAGATGACTCACCACTTGACTGGGAGATTCTAAAATCCTTATCATATAAAATGAGATATCATTCCACATCATTCTTCTGCAAAACACAGAGTATTTGCTTAAGGATGAATAGGTTTTTCAAAGTAACCTTAATTGATAGAAGTCTTCTTACCCAATTAATTCATTAAGTGCTTATTAAGGACCTAATGTATGCAGACATTGATTGGGCCTCCGAGACATACTAATGAAGAGTATAGACAAATCCAGAGCTTGCCATCATTGACACAGATACACAGATTATAAAGAAAGCCCGAGAGCTGAAAAAGCCATGCACAGGATTCAAAGGTGATGAGGTAGGACATGACGAGGGAGGCAGATTGGATGGTGTGCTCCTACTTGCCAGGGTCTTTCCTGCCTTCCCCAACCTGTTTACATTTTCAGAATGTAAGACTGACATTTATGCAGTATGTTATTGGTCACTGGTTGTGTTTAACTGTGGAATCAATCTACAGAATGATTGAGAACCAACCTGGAAAGGTTGTGGGCTGGGTATAGATTCTCCTGGCCATATCCCCAGTAATTGGCAGTGTTTTTTTTTTCTTTCTTTCTTTTTTCTTAAGAAAGGCTTGTTTCTCTTGGGAAACTCCATGCTTCCATGCCCTGAGCCTGAGAAATGTCTCTCTCCTTATTCTTTCATCTTTGGATAGATAATTACTCTTTGGCCTCATGGTAACAGAGCACTGTGTTTGGTTTGGAATCTTAAAGACTGCCTTAACCTTTATGATGCTGATGACTGCATCCCTTCACCAACTCTTCCCTGCATCAGTTAAACAGTGTCAGTCCATCATTCATTTCCCGTACACCCAAAATTGATAAAGGTGGTTAAGAAAGGCCTCTTGGATAAACTAATAGATAATACGAGCATCAAGAAAGACACCCCCAAGGAAAATATTCAGGGAAGAAACTTCTAAGCCAAGGGAACACGTGAAATAAAGGAATCAAGAGAAAGATGGGCCCTATGTGTTTAAATGAACAAGACTTTGGTTCAAGGGTAGTTAACTAGGAAAGGGTGTAGAAAGTGTAGTTTAGATACAAACTTATGTTGGTATCCTTCCTCCAACTAATGTCTTTGTGATGCTTTAAATAAGAAAGAGGAAAAATATATAAGTAACATGTTGCATATTGTATCCTTTCCTAATCCTGTTTGCTTGTAAATTCCTGGAGAAGCACAGGGAACATTACTAAAAATAACTTAAATTTTTATTTTCCTCTATTTTTAGAACATTTGCTTGAGTTATTGAAATGCCATAACAAAGGAAAAGGCAAAAAGATGAACATAATTAATAGGGAATGACCCCTATAAGTGATCTTTGCTGCCTACCCTAGCTGCCTACCCTAGTGATTTTAAAATAAACCATTAACTCTTTGAGAAGCAGTTTGGAAATCTAGCATGTATATCAATTTATTTTTTAAATTTTTATTAGTTTTTGTGTGTGTGTGTGTCTGGGAGACCAAAACAATGGCCTAAGAAACAGTAATATGACTTCCTCAGTGTTACCTATAATTACCTTTTATCTTATGTTTATATTTGGTCGATTTTACCTGTCTCCTTCCTGCAAGAAGACAGCAGCTCCTCCTCTTGAGGCTGCCAGCCTTTCATTTGCTGCTTCGGTTGTATTCACATATTCTGAATGGTATTTTCTAGCCGTTTGGGCTCCCTTTGCCTGGCTGATTATATTCCCTTCTGAATTCTCTAAACTGGTGATTAGTGGAATCACAGTTTCAAAAGAATGCTGTTCCTGAGAATGTTTTCACTTCTGATAAACACTTGGTCTTGATGTAGAAAGTGGCTTTGGTGGTGTATAGCAGCTTGGGTAATGCCTGGCATGTTTGACTTTTACAGTGAATGTCTACTGATAGAATGAATGCTTGAGGACACAGTCTCCAGAGAAAATAGTTGAGACAAAGCGCCTATGGAGTCTGTGGCACTAGGGAAATATTTAGCCTACCTGAGTTTAGTTACTGCCATCTATGAAATCGAACGTATGACAATGTCTTCCACTTAGGACTTCTGTATGAATTAAAGGGTATAATGCATCTAGAGACACTATTACTTTTAATATTAATTATTGTACAGCTGTGCACCATGTATTTTTCTCAGGAAGTCAAATTTCACAGTAAAATTTTAGCAGGGTTATTTGACTGTTAGATTTTTCATTGTTTACCAGAAATATTTAAAGATCAATATTAGCTTATTAGCAAGGTAGGAAGTAGAAATCTGTAAGATATAGGTTAAATCATGCTATGCTTTGCTTCCATTTGTATTTTAGGTAGCTATGTGCTCAAGAGAAGAGAGAAAGAGATGACTCATTTTTTCTTCCTAACTTATGAGTGGCATCATATTTACATGAAGAATGGATCTGTGACCTGCTCCCAGCAAGAATGAAAATGCTGGTGCATGTGTGCTTGATCTCTTAACTCAATTAGATTGAGCAGAGAGTAGCCTTGGCATCAACTCTGAAGCCAGGTTAGCTAATATTTGTGTTAGGTGACATCATTCACCTAGTGTAGAATGTGCATATTTGTGTTTTATGTACACACACACACACACACACACACATATATATATATATATATATACACATATAATATATGTTATATATACATATATATCATGATAGAACTAGGGAATATTAGGTGGTATCACAAAGCACAGTTTTATATGTACTGAGGCAACTTGCTGCTTTATAAAATCTTCATTTACTAGTCCTTCCTTTCTACATACATAGTACATGACATAATAATGTTAGTTCTACCAAACCTGCAGCTACAGATTCATTATAATATGACGCCATTCTTCAAAACAGGTAGAGGCATCCTCTTAGTGAGAAAGCAACAGGGACCAATGGTTTTGGACCTTAAATCTCGGCAAGGACACTAATGCTTTCATTTTTTTTCTGTTATATCCATGATGAGAAAGCTTCTTTATACCTAAAAACTATGATAGGAAAAGAGCTGGAATGAATCCAATCATCTTGAATGAAAAGAACTTGTGTCTTGAAATGTTTAGGAAATTCAGATGCATTGGAGCTATCTTGTCTGGGTGTCACCATGGTGTCCCTACATTTTTAGATAAGACTATGGCTGAAGTTGCTTTTCTTTCACAGCCTTTATCACTGTACACACTTTTGAGTTTGAAATAGCTGTATCTACTTTTCCCTCTCTCTTCACCTCCTTCCATTTCCTCATGGACCATTTCAATATGATTTACCCCTGTCTCCCATGACTGTTTCTATGAAAACACTGTGGCCTCTGAGGAGTTCTCGTTTCTGGTTGCATGTGTCCTGGACTACACGTTAGCTGTCGGGGTCCAGAATGGGCAGGGATATTGGAGGAGGTAGAAGGTAGGTATGAAGGGAGCTGCTGTTCCCATTATATATTTTGTCCTTTGTCAATGGAAATCACATTTCTCTAGATAGCATAGGTTCTGCTTCCAAATTACATCTTGAGAGGACTAAGAGAGAAAACATCCACTTAGCACTCCCAGGTCTCTCTCTTCCTCTCTCTCTCTCTCTCTCTCTCTCTCTCTCTCTCTCTCTCTCTCTCTCTGTGTGTGTGTATGTAAATATAGAGAAAATGTATACTTATAATAAAGGCAAGTTAATTAAAACCCAATCCAATAGTCAATACAGAGGATGATTTAAGAAAGGGAAATAACAAACTCTCTTGATATAACAAGTATTGTTCTAGGAAAAAATATGAAAAAAAGGTTAAAATTACTCATATTTAGTGCCATCAAGTGAATTTCTGTATTTCTGATGGGAAAAACTGGGGAAAAAAACCAAATAAACAAACAACAACCAACCAACTAAACCAATAAAAAGATTTTGTAGTACAATCATGGAGTTTTATTTTTTTTTCTGGAGTTTTCACAGGCAGGGAGAACTTAATCACTTCGATCTATCTAACATGATATGTGTGGAGCCTCCTGTGTCATTACTTAAAACAGAGAAGTCAGTAAATACAAAGTTTCCATTTTTGTTACCATACATTACACTGGTATGGATATTTCTAAAATCATAATGCAACCTGCACTTTATTATATATTACTAATCCTTTTTTTTTTTTTTTTTTGGTTTTTGGAGACAGGGTTTCTTTGTGTAGTTTTGGAGCCTGTCCTGGATCTCACTGTTTAGCCCAGGCTGGCCTCGAACTCACAGAGATCCGCCTGGCTCTGCCTCCCGAGTGCTGGGATTAAAGACATGCGCCACCACCGCCCTGCTATATATTGCTATTCTACTATTAATTTCCCCCTTTGCATTCATTCTCCTCTGAAAGCCAGATGCACACCTTGCTGTCATCACGCTAACCCACCCATGCTCCCTTCTACCTGAGAGGTGTTTCTGTTGCTTCTGCTTTGGGTCGGAAGTTGATGGACAGGGATAGAGCCCTTAGCATTTTCTTACTGTTGGAACTGTCCAAAGTCAACGTTCCTGCGGTTCCAAAGGGTGCGGTGACACTCATCGAGGACCACCGTGATGAATGCATCCCTGTCATCTGCTGTGTCAGAAGGGTCTCTCGCCCCCTCTCTCCCCCCTCTTCCATCGGGAAGGGCCTGGCCACCTGTGCAAAACCCACTGGAGCTTAAACACAGATACATTAGCTGGGGATGCCCCTGGTTCAGTCACCAGGAAGAGAATTCATTGGCACAGAGCACCAGGGAATCAGGCCAGATCCAGAATTCTCCTCTGGTCCTGAAATGTGAGGCTCTCAGAAGGAGCTTGGATTGGAATGAAGTCGGCAGCCACCAAAGCATCCATTTGTCTTACACTGCAGAGTGTATTAATCTGTAGACACTGCAGTGTTTGGAAAAATAATAAAAAAAATATTTTGCTCATTAACTTTTTAAGTCATGCTGGCCTGGTGAAATCAATATAACATGTGGTAATTGATTTATGAAATGAAAAAAGCCGTGCCTGGCTGGTGAACTCTGCAGTCGCTGCTCCAGGCACCAGGGCCTTGTGCTCATTAGTGCACTTCCTTTAGCTGTGCCCGAGCCAAAGGCGCAGCCGGAGCTGGAAGGCTCCAGTCCTCTGCAGACAGGCTGTCTGAGATGTAGCGTGCATTGTCTCCCTGGGGTCCCGTGCTTTCTCTGCATCTCTACTCCCATTCAGGTCAGCTGAAGGGCGCTAGCCTCTTCCTCGTGGTACCCAGTGTCCTCAGAACGTCTTCCTGGGGCAGCAGGTCTCTGGTTATACCTCTCGTTTGACATTTTAATCTATGTGCTGCCTCTCCTTTCTCTCCTCACCTTCTCCCTTCTCCCGGGTCTTACCCCATCTGGCCTTGTCTATTCATTGACTTCTTTCATTTTTACCTTTTATACCCTCACAAGGTGAACCTTTATTTTGTCTCTTTTAAAATTCAGAGTCTAACTCTTTCATCCCTAAGACAACATTTGATGCTTCTTGCCAACCCCTGCTAAATTATGCTCATGCATTACCCTTAAAAACTGAAGTGACTCTTCTAAGCTGGGCCTGGCTCTGTTACTTACATGCAGCTATTTTTCCCAGGGACCATAGAAGAGACGTTTATCCCTAGTATATTGGAGGGTTTATTCTTTTTTTTCACTGAGTTCCCATCTATTTAAAACAAAGCTCATGTAGAGCCCCTTGTCTCGTCACTTAAGACAGAAGGAACTGTCCTCAAACTGTCAGAGGTAACCACAAGCAGTCACATCATCTAGAAAAATGAATAGATTGCCAAGCCCAATAGAAGAGTTGGGCATATTCATGTGGATTTCATATCTCTCTCTCTCTCTCTCTCTCTCTCTCTCTCTCTCTCTCTCTCTCTCTCTCTCTCGTACTTTTGATGCCACTTCGGGAGCAAGAAAGCAATAAAAATCATAAGACACTGCAGCAGTGAGTGAACAATAGTGTTCTCTCTTCCTAGGTGGCTGGAGGTTCTTGGAGTTTCTCTACATGGGTCCTGTTTATTGCAGCTCTTGCCACAAGCAGAGTACATTAGTTTGCAGTGCGTCAAAATATTTCCATCCATCTTAAATCTTGCATAATATTGCCCTAGCACCGGACATTACTGTCATTCAGGATGTGCAATATTGAACCAAAAATTAACCACAGATGCCATATTAAAACAGCTGCAGGTTTTGATTTAGCTACAGCAGGAAGAAAATGTTATGCTATGGAAGTTGGCCAGAATTGCAACAGAGATATGCTGTAAATGAGGAGGAGAAGAAAGGAATTGAGGTCAAGCTGCCAAAAAAAGATAGAAATGGGAGCCAGGGAATGTAATTCATATGGTCAGTGGCAATTCAAGAGGACTCAAATCCATGAAGTACATGCCCGAGTGAGCAGATGCAGGGTTAGAGCAGGAGGGCTCATTAGACTGGTAATTAGAGATACAAATGAAGGGAGAAAGAAAACACCTATAAATGTGATTCAATGCAGTGATTCAACTTCAGGACTCACTATATTGATTATGGAACGTATGGCTAGAAATACTAGGGATGCTTGAAATCAATGCTAAGAAGCACAATGCCAGGCTGCGAAAAATGCAAGGCTGTCTTGAACACCCTGGAACCTGAGCTCTTCTCTGAGAATGTCCCTCATGAGATTAAACTGTTGTCATGTTGAAGGAAAGCCTTTGGAGGGTTCAGCTGGACACCTTGGTACTGAACACCAAGGTGGCAAAATTTCCTTTCCACGGAATCGTGGACTTGTGAGCTTCTCATTAACTCTGGGGCCATCTGTCTTCTTGCTCTTCATTTGGCTCATTGAGTCGAAGGTGGGTAGGAAGGTCTCAATAGTTTTGGTTCTCATTCAATTCTGATGTCTGCTTAGGAAATATAAAGGGACGGTGACAGCTGTAGCAATGCTGGGGTTCTCTTTCCTCTGTGGGAGGCAGAAGGAGCTTTCTCAATGTGGCTTGCTACTCACAGAGTGAGCAGACAGCAAGTATTTCCTCACCCTGGAAGTTGGCTGCCTGCAACAATTGCTCTGGTTGTCTCAGAGCATACCCACTTTATGGAACAGACAAAAGCAATAATGGCAATGAAATTAGCAATTGTCTTCTTTGCTAAAGTGATGGAAAGATTGATTATTGACCAGAATAGTTCAGACAAACCTGACCTTCACCTGTCATTTATGTCTGCCTTCCTGGGTCAGATGGGAAATGCTTACTCATGCAGTAAGTCACCAGGACACACATTCTAAGCCTTTCCAGACCTCAGATGGAAAAATTATTCTATTATCAAGCTATAACTGTTTTTATAACTGTGTTTTTTTATGTTTTGCACAGAGAGGCATAAGCACCCAATGGAGCCACCTACAGCTCCATCAGTGCCCCAGGAAATCCATTAAAAAACCAAACTAAACCAGCATTTATACCCAGATTCCTTTTGTCAAAAGTCTGACTCTTCAAAATCCAGGGGACAATGCTGTTCTTTCAAGGACTTTTCTTTTCAAAGAAGGAAATTCTAATAATTAATTTTCTTCTTCTTTTCTTTTCTTTCTCTCTCTCTCTCTTTTTTTTTTTTTTTTTTTTTTTTTTTGAGACAGGGTTTCTCTGTGTAGCTTTGTGCCTTTTCTGGAACTCGCTCTATAGCCCAGGCTGGCCTCAAACTCACAGAGATCCGCCTGCCTCTGCCTCCCGAGTGCTGGGATTAAAGGCGTGCACCGCCACCGCCCAGCCTTAATTTACAAAGAAAGTAAAATCTTCAGTTTTCTAGTGAGGGCAGCGATAACTAGTGAAAGCTGATATCCCTGGGCAATCACTATAAGCCCAGCACCACCTTAAATATGTCACCTCCTCTATCTCATTTAGCCCTCTAGAACACTCTGCTGTGCCATTTTTACTTCCCATTTCACGGACGTGTCAGCTGAGGCTCAGAGTAATTAAGTGACTCTTCCAGGTCACATGGCCAGAGGATGACAAAGTCTTTTAGCAACCAGCAAGCTAATGTCTCAGTTTGAATTCTGGACATAGGTTTTCCCCCCTCTTTTGTCAGACAGAATATCAGGGTGGAAACTTCTGTTGTAGTATGGAAGGGGAAACACATTTATGTGTGCCTTAATGCTATGCAAAGCCTACTAGAAAACCATATTAATCAGTAGATATGTTTTTCTTATTTCAATGTTCAATTTTAAAAATGCTATTTAAGAAATGTGTATTTAACAAAGGATTTTTATTGGACTTTGTGTACTTCACATAAAATATAATTCTTAATAAGTCATACTAAGAAATAATTTTAGTATTGGTTATACATATCAGTATCAAGTCTTATCTCATGCTACTGTGTGTGTGTGTGTGTGTGTGTGTGTGTGTGTGCATGTATGTTTGTGTGGTATATTTGCATGAGTCTATAAATATGCTTGGTGTATGTGCCTATTTGAATGCCCTGGGAGAGGACAGAAAAGGATGCTCAGTGAGCTACTCAACCAATTTTTGTCTTATTCAATTGAGACAGGGTTTCTCACTGAGGCTGAATCTAGGCTAGCCACCAAGAAGCCCTAGGGACTTTCCTGTCTCTGATCCCACTTTCCACATCCCACAGCTCTGGAGTTACAGGCTCCAGTGCAGCTATGCCTGGGATTTTAGTTGAGAAATGGGACCCTTACCCAGATCCTCATGCTTGTGAAGTAAGCGCTCTTACCCATGGGCCATCTCTCCAGCCCCATCATATTACTTTTTAGTCGATAAAGTATAGATAGTCAATGGCTACTGAGGGGGGGGGCGGAGAATCAGTTTTATCCAGAAAAGAGATTCTTTATAGGTTATCCATTTCCAAGTGTTCAGCCTTAAACCAATGTACATAAGAACAACACTAAATGAACTCGTGTGTGTGTGTGTGTGTGTGTGTGTGTGTGTGTGTGTGTGTGTATGTGTGTGTGTGTGTGTATGTGTGTGTGTGACAAATAATTACAGAAGAAGAGGTCATGAATCCAAGAAGGACCAGAAGAGTTATAAGAGAGCATTAAAGAAATGATATAAATACAGTGTCTATACAAAATTCTCAACAGTAAATTATTTTAGTAAAAAGAGAGGACATGGAGGGAGAACTGGGGGCAGGTGTTGGGTGTTCCTGGGTAGAGTGATTTATGGCACACGTGATCAAGATATATTATTCACATGCATAGACTTGTCAAAGAATAATCGTCGATGGGTAAACATGGTGGCCACATGCCTGTAATCAAATTCTTGTGAAGTGGAAGTAATTTGATCATAATTTTAAATGCTGCACTGGGCTTCATGGGAAATTCAAGGTTTGTCTGGTCTATGTAAGAGACACTATTCTCAAACAACCATAAAATAAAAAAACTTTTATGAAATAGCATTTCAAGTTTAGTAAATTCAGTCACCAAAACTTTCCAAATTCCTAATTTCTCACTTCTTTTTTCTTTTTGAGGTAGCATCTATGTAGCTCTGGCTGTCCTGGAACCCAATATACAGTCTAGGTTGTCTTTAAACTCAGAGAGATTAACCTGTCTCAGCCTCCCCAGTGCTGGGATTAAAGGCATCCACCACCACATTCAGTTAAGTCCCACATTTCTTAGTTGTGAATTAAGAAAATCTCTTTCATCCTTATTTCAGTCTTTAATTTTTACAATTTATGGTGAGAACACTTAGCATGAGATCTACTCCATCAAAAATTGTAATTGTATGATTCTACATTAACTGTGGATACAAAGTTGTGCAGTAGTAGGTGTCTAGAGTTTATCATGCAGAACTAAAACTTAATACTCACTGAAGAGCAACCCATGGGGCTTAAGTCTACTACATCATATATTCAGCATGTTAATGCAAATCTGTATGACTAGTGGTATCATGCAGAAGCATGGGTTTGTTACACAACCTTGGTTATTTTATGCTTCTGGGTTTCAGACTCCTGAAAGTTTTGGTATATTTGTGTCAGTTTTCCTACAAACATACATTGGCTTCAGAAATACTAAGCAAGAATGAACTATTCAGTGTAGTTTCTAACTAAAATATAAACAACCAGACATGCAGGAAGTTAGAGACTTTGACTTAACCCAATTTCAATGAGAGGGATATAGGATTTCTAGATAGCAAACTCTCCAAAGAACAGTAAGAGAATCCTACTTTATTTAGTATTGGCAATGGCAAAAATTAATGACTTCATCAGTTAATGATAGATATTTGCTTTTTCCTTACTGACACTGAAAATTCTTCTTTATATATGTACATTCAGATAATCTCCAGATAGAAATGCTGAGTGTTTCTACCTTTCTCTTCTTTATTTGACAGTGAACAGTAAGTCTTTTCTTTCCCTGTGAGGTCTGAGCTACCCTCTTAGTAGTGCTTAAAGTTTGATTGCTAAACATGGGCTCCGAGTTCTAACATTAGATATGTAGAATACAGATACTTCAAGTCCCTTAAACAAACCCCACCATTTGGAGTTTGTAATGTGTCTTCTCATTGGTAAATATGAAATTACTGACATGGGCAATAGAACTACCAGCTGTTGGTCAATTCTCTCAGAAGTCTGTGGACATAGAAGCTATATCAAATTTCACTTGAAATTCCCAGTACGTCTCAATAAAAGAAAGTTCAATTTTGATTCAATAACCAAATGACAAACTCATCAGCACAGTTATTTTAGAAAGTAATTGTCTTCAAAACAAAATAAATACAGTTACAGATTCTGCTAAGAGACCTATTACTCCTTCTGCACCATGCCAATCATCTACTTGAGATTTAAATGAATGGTAAGAAAAAAAAATATATAGCAAAAGTGAATGGATTAGTGAGGTAGGGAACTAATGAGAAATAAAACCAGAAAAGTAAATTTCATTCAGATTGAAGAGGGCCAAAAATGACAAATGAGCATGACTATTTTTCTGTGGGGAATTGATTTTAGATTTTTTAAGTAAGAGATGATGTCATCACAACAATATCATGTGGAATAGATATAGAAATATGTGATAAAGATGAGACTCAAAACAATGATGAGGAAAATAGAAAGAAGCCTTCCAGGACACAGGGATAGTCTACCTTCCAAGATTTTAACTTAAGATATCAACTGAAGAACTTCCTTGATAAGTCCTTTTCCTTGATCTCCAAAGTTGGTAGCTATATTTCATTTTATAGCCCCTAACACTGTGTTATTTACTTTATGGTGTTACATGTTCTTCTTTTTTGTTTTGTTTTGTTTTTTTTTTTTTGGTTTTTTTGTTTTGTTTTTCGAGACAGGGTTTCTCTGTGTAGCTTTGCGCCTTTCCTGGAACTCACTTGGTAGCCCAGGCTGGCCTCGAACTCACAGAGATCCGCCTGGCTCTGCCTCCCGAGTGCTGGGATTAAAGGTGTGCGTCACCACCACCCGGCAACATGTTCTTAATTCAATATTTATAATGTCAAAATGGTTTTTTGACTGGACAATGTTTACCACAGCACTTAACAGGTGAGTTTCCAACACATTTTTTCATAGACCAACTGACAATTTTTTTTGTCATTTATTTGTTTTTTAAACATATAGAAAAGAAGAAGGGTTGAGTAAGGGAAAATACTTAAAATAAGCAGAATCCAGGTTATGCAAATATTGGTCTATTATTATAATTTTAGAATAGATGAGATTTTTACGTTTTACTGAGTAGACATTGATAAAGATTGGCTGTAGAAGGTAAACATTATGATGAGTCAATAGCTTATGGAGGAAATAGTCAAGAAAAGAGAAGATACAGATTTAGAGACGGACTCTGTCCACCCTACAGGCAAAGTGAACTTGGCTGAAACTTTGATGGAAAAAGCAAGATAATCCTGTAGAAGAACTGACACAAAGCTGCCTTTAGTCACCAAAAATATATTCATGCCATGGGGCCAAGTGTTTCTTACTCGATTGGCTCAGACTCACAGAATCAGAAAACAAGTTTTAATTTTTAATTCCTCCTTTAGAATACAGCCAAATATTCACCAAGATCTTCCAGAAATCATTATACCATAGAAACCTGCCTGTCACCTTTCCATTCCTATTATTTATTTGAGAAATTAATTACTTGATCTCACTACCCCCCCTGCCTCTGCCTCCTGGATGATGGGATTATAGGATCATGCCATCATGCCTGGTCCCAGCTTCATTTTTACCAACACAAACTAGTAAAAACTAATTATTATATTAATGTTAGCATTATATTAAAAGAAGAAAGAGTATAGTGAATATCAAGGAAACTTTTTCTTAGTAATTGTCAGTTTTCTAAAGCAAAAGTTTCATATAGTTTCCTATATTCAGTACCATTTCATTCAAACTGGAAACTGACATTCCTCACTTTTGTTTATCAGAGTTCTAGGATATTCCTTCACTTGAATGGTTGTAGAATATGAAACCATTTTGAATAATTAAAAAAGAACTATTACTAACCATCAAATCTTTCATTATAACATCATTTTATATATGATTATAAAGTACCAATGCTTGACTTATTTTTTTACTTATTTTTTAATGCTGATGTGTCTAACACACCCTTATTTCTTTCTACTGTCTTGCCTGTGTGTGTGTGTGTGTGTGTGTGTGTGTGTGTGTGTGTGTTCATGGATGGATACCATTGAACAACCTTAGGTGTTGTTCTTTAGGCAATGGCCGCTCGCTCAGTTGATTTCATCTCACACAGTCTTGGAACTCCCCAAGTAGGCTGGACTGGCTAGCTACCGAGCCCCAAGGATTTGCTTGTCTCTGCCTTTCCCATGTTCCAGATTACAAGCACACATTTCCATGATCAGCTTCTTTTGATGCAGGTTCATGGACGTGAGGTCCTTCTGCTTGCAAGGCACTTCACTGTGACCCATTGTCCTACTCAGAGTTAACATTTTTAAATTAACTAACTATAATGTAAGATGATGCATACATTATAAGAAAATTTGAACACACTCAAATAACAAAGAAGGAGGGGAAAGTACATATTGTGAAAGACATAAATTTGTGTTCTTCCAAGTGCAACTGGGAATCACAATGAATTGACTCTGTCTTCAAACTTGAGAGAGCAGTAAAAGAAGGAAAGGGGTGTACAGCAGGAGACAAAGGTTGAAACTCCATGGCATGTAGAAACAAGACAATGCAGAGCCAAGCTCCCAAGGCAGTTCAGGAAGTGTCCAGAAGCCATAGGGTCAAGAGGAAAAAAATAATTGCACTTATTTCCAAGTTCCTAAAACCAATATTGACAGGATAAAATATACTGAAGTTCATTGCAGCGTTTTAAAACAAAAGCACATGTTCTGACCTTGCAGATAAAAAATGACCTGGGCCATGAATGAGAAATACTGGAAGAAGTAAAATACCCGATGCTAATGCATTGGTAGAGATGACGGAGTCCCTTGTAATGAAAATAAATCAGGCTGACAGCATGCTTCCTACCGCATGTGCCCAAACGTCAGTGCTTAGTGGTGTGAGGGTGGTTTACAGCCTGGCCTGTTTGTACCCACACAGCCATGACAGTGGCAGCTGCCATTTATTGAGATTTTAGTTAAGAAATATTCCAGTTTGGGCCTCACCTACAGTAATCATCAATCAGAAAGGAGAAACTCAGTCTTTGTTTCCTGACTTAAAGAAGTCAACTGGTTGGTGCAATACACTCACCTTAAAGAGAGCACACAGAATTTCAACTTGTTTTTGTGTTTCTTATAACACCTGGGCCTATGTTCTTTTTTTTTTCTTCCCATTGCTGTGTCCCATGTAGTGAAAGAAAGATCAATAAAGAGACAGCTGGAATCTTAGCATACTGAAAAAAGCAAAACCCAAATACCTCCCCCCCCGCCCCCCAAAAAAAACCCAAACCATGTTTTATTTCATTTGTTTGAGAGAATTTCTGTGCTTGGCTTCTTACCTCTGTTATCTTAGAAAGAAAGAATCAAGAAAGAAAAAGAAAAGGAAGAAGAAAGAGAAAAAGGAAGGACCAGGAGTCTGGGGAGATGGTTCTGTTGGTAAAGTACCTGATGAGCAAGGATTAAGACCCGATTTTAGGTGTCCAGATTTCATGTAAAAGCTAAGTGTGGCTTTACACATCCATTAATGTGAGCATTGGAAGAGGGGGGTGGAGACAAGAGGATCTTGGGAATCTCTCTGGCTAGCCAACCCAACCAATCAGTGGGCTCTAGATTCAGTGAGATACGCTGTCACAAAAGATAAAGGAGGTGGGGTGATAGCAGAAGACCCCCAAAGTCACCCTCTCGATTCCATATACATGAACACACACACACACACACACACACACACACACACACACACACACACACATGACCATCAAGAGAAAGGAATATATTCATAGAAAATTAGGCCAATCTCTCTCTAGGTTGGATCCGAATATCATGTGACCTCTCTTTTGTTATTTTTTGGGGGGATTTTCTTAGAGACAAGAAAAGAAAAAAAAAACTGACTTTCTAACCTGCTCTGGTACTTTGTGAAAGTCCAGTCATTCAGATGCAGACCTGGTTATACTTAATAGATATTCAGGTCACTGTGTCTAAGCCTCCACAGTGGGTACTTGCAGCATTTTAGACATTGTTAGAAATTCCTGTGAAATAAATAGGTACTAAAACTTACTCTATTAGAAGTTTTTGTTCTGTTTTGTTTGTTTGTTTCACTTGTTTAGACCTTGTGGGTTTAGAATGAGCAATTTATTTCTGGCTTATCAGTTATCTCACAGCACTCAAACATTACATCATCTGAAGTGACTTTGAAGGAAGGAATAATTGTTAAGTACGCGCTCCACACAAAGAAAACCTGACTCATGTTCAGCAAATACACATCTATTTTCCTAAGTGATAGCATTGGAAAATGAAAAGTAAACGGACACACTGTGAGGGGATAACTTCAAGAAGATTCTGAGAATTTTACTTCGGACTGGCAAAGGTGTGCCCTCTTACAGATGCTTCAGTGAAATACCACATCTAACTCTACTGTGGTTCAGGGCTCCTGAGTGTATGCCATTCAAAGTGTGTGTGTGTGTGTGTGTGTGTGTGTGTGTGTGTGTGTGTGTGTTTAGTACAGTTTTCGTTTGGGGATATCTTGAGGTAGGTTGCTACTGCTACTTGCATAGTCAGATCTTCCATGTTTCAGTAAGGTGTTTCTACTGTACTCACACAGTACCTCGGTGTTGTCCATGCTATGGGAATATGGAGGTAAGGAGACCTGCAAGGGTTTTAAGAGACACATTTCTTCTTCCACCATGAGACAAATAGCTGTGTTTTGTTGTCCTTGGGAACTTTGAAGTTATAGCAGAACCCATAGCTAGTAGCACTCTTACCTGACAGCAGTTGAAATGGTTCTCTGGGATCCTGAAAACGCTAATACATCTTAGGGGTTTTATTGGCAAGTTTCTCTGGGAAACAGATGGGCTCTTTCAGCCTCAGCAGTCAGGAGACAAAGAGCTGCCCCTGAGTGGTAACACAGCTCTCAGGGTGTAAGCCTCCTTGTCTTCAGTATCCAGTATCCTCTTGTGCTTTTATATAAGAGGGGTGAAAACAGTTGAGCAGCTATCAAACATTTACTTACCAAGTAACACCCCTAAATGTTTGATGCTGTAGTTTGACTAGAACAACTTCCTGCCCCCAAAGAATCCATTAGCTAATGACTAAAGAATAGAAGTTTTTAGGAGGGCATACTGCATCTTAACCAGGAGTTCATATGTTCAGAATATATTATGGCTGGTATTCCTTAATGACACTCTTTGTAAGCATTAGAATAGATTAATAATTCACAGGTGCCGCAGATAACTTTTTTCTCTCGGCACAATTATCATTACAGATTACTTCAGAATGTTCTTCATATTTTTTTTTAAACTTTCTTCAGAGGTTTTTAGTATGTTAATGACCAATTCTTACTTTTTTCTGGAAAGGTGTTTCTATTCTCTTTCAAAGCTTTTGAGTTAGAAGTAGGAGTGAATTGAGGAATGCACAGAGGAGGACCGAAATATGAAGTATACATTCTGTGTGGAGTGCCATGGATGGGGAGACCCTAGTGCCGACTCCTGCTGCTGCTCTCTTCACTGGCCCTACACACGCGGTTCATTAATGATTGATCACCTCAGACTTGGGCTTCATTCACTCTTCTGTCAATGGACAGGGCAGGGCTTCTCCTTTTCCTCATTGTTAATTGCCATCCCCACTTTTTCCCGCCTTGTTTCTTTTCCATTGAAACCTTCCTACAGTTGGCCTGGTGACAATCTTCCATCACTTAGATGCCTAACTGTAGTTATTTCTTTACACAAAACACTACAAACTTCATGAAGAAACAAACCATACTCTGTATAGTTGAATGAACTTAGTTGTGTATGAATTATTTAGAGATAAAGAGTGATATGGTATTTAAAAAAGTTATGACATATAATAAATTAGATTCTACCCCGTCATGGAAAGAGTCTTTAGGGATTAGCTGTATTATACTGAAACTACCTAAGGTCAATTCAATTGAGAATGATGATGATGATGATGATGATGTGTGTGTATGTGTGTGTGCGTACATGTGTGTGGTACTGAAGACTGAATACAAGACTCTGAGACAAGTGCTCTAGTGCCTAGCTACACCCCAAGCCATAAATGATTATTTCAGATACTCGTTTTTCACTAAGTTCTGAGTGGAAATAGAAAATTTTATATAGTTTATAAACAGTATGTTTTTTTGGTTCTGCATCAGTACCAAGGCTCTTAGCAGTTAACATTATTGAAATCTTATACAAGATGCTTCACTTTTCTCATAGTGCCACTGTGAGATGGGGAGTATTATTATTCTAGTTTTACAAGTGAAGGGCCTGGGATATAGGGTGTTTAATTTTTCAAAGTAAACGAGGCAAAGGACTCAGGTCTTGAATTCTGATTACAGTGCTATACATTGCTTTTATGCTGTTGAGACAGTGAATTCGAACCACTCCACTGAACTTATACAATGCTTTGCGAAGTAGCCTTGTGCTTTGCAAATTGTCAAGGAGGATTCAGCCCCCTCAAAATGTTTTGTGGCACTAAGGAGGCACGCTTCATGATATTGCCATCTGCATGTGACACAAATAGGTCTACAAGCTGAAAGTATTGTCCTGTCTTTCTGTATCATGTGTCATCTGAAACACGAGGGACCATCAGCAGAACATAGCAGTAAGAGAGAGAAGATGGAAAGAAGGGAGTTAATGTTTGGATGGGATTTGCTAAATTTGTCTTTAGGAAGACAACCTGCAATTCTTTTTTTCCTATGTAGTTTGTTAGAGATACTGGAAATTGCTGAGTATTTTAGGAAATAACTTAATTTGGTTTTATTATACAATGTTTTTTCAATACAACCCAGAAGAGACTAATTCCTAAATCCAGGGATTGTCTGTCTCAATTCAGGACTCCCTGATACCTGTCTGAAATAAGACAAATGGCCTGACTAACAACTCCCAAAACAATATGTGGTAGAGCATCAATAAGAGCTTTTAAGAAAATGTGTGTCTGTTTGTCTCATCAAGCGCTGTATACTGCCGGTGGGAACAAAAACTAGTCCAGACTCTATGGAAGTCAATCTGGAGGTTTCTAAGAAAAAGACCAACCAAATAAAAACCAACTATAGACATAAGTCCACTAGACTTAGCTGTGTACAGCACTCCTTTATATTTTTCCAAAATATTCCAAGCCAACGGGTCAAAGAAGTACATGGTCACTGCAGCAATGTTCACAGTACCTAAGTTTCAGAACCAACTTAGGTATTCAGCAATGGAGGAATGGATGAGGAAAATGGAGCAAATACACACAGTGGGTTTTTCCATCATGAAGAAGAATGACACTTGTTATTTTTCAGGAAAATGGATGCCATGGAAGATAATTATATGAAATGAGTTCAGCCAGACTCAGATAAATGTCATGTTTTCTGACATGTGTGGTTCCTAGATTTTATATAGATATGTAATATATATATATATATATATATATATATATATATATATATGACATTAAGTTAAAGTGAAATTGTATGGAGGGATAAAGGGAACTAACATGAGGGGGGATGGAGTGAGAAAGAAAGGGAGGGGATAGGAGGAGGAATGTGCTCAACATACATGACATGTATATGAATGCTCAGTTTAAAATAGCAGGAGGCAGTAGCCTCCTTGTTCCTTTATTCCAGTGTTTTTAAGTGTTATGCATACAGACATGCCATTTTTTCTGTTAAATGTGTTTCTAAACAACTTCTTTACATCTGTCAAGGTTTGTTTCTGAGCTTAAATGAAAACAACAAATCTGTGGGTTCAGTGGCCATGAACCTCATTCTGCTTTAGGGTCTCTACCTCTCCTACTTTCTCCAGCCACTTTCCCCCCATACTCCTGTACTGCCTGGTGAATTTTAGGGAGACACCGGAACCCTGTAAAGACCAATAACACAGCAACAATAAGGGAAGGCCAAATGGAGACTCCAGGGCTAAGGGGTGTCTTAGCCTAAGATGCCAGTCTTACTGGAGTGCATCAAGTGTCCTTTGACAGACACATTCAATGCCTAGGTCTAATGATGAATGTCCCTGAGAGTCAGCTCTACTTTAAGGTTTTTCCTTGAATCAGCAGCACGTTCCCAGTTCCCACGTCATCCCTAATTCATGAATGTCCACAGTGTCATCAGCTGATAAGCATGTTACTTGTTCCCGCCATCGGCCAGGATAGTAATTTTGGGGCCATTTTAAAAGTGAAACATAAAGTATGAGAGAAACAGTGTGTATTGGTTTACAAAAGTCATGCCATTGTGCCTTCATTTATTATTTATTTAATTTGCATGACAAACTGTCTATATGATTAGTAATTAGAAAAACAAAAGATCCCTCTTCACTCTAGAACTTTACGCTTTATTTATATTTCAAGAGAAGGAAATGGTTTTTTGTTTTGTTTTGTTTTTTCCTGAGAAATGACTGTGGATAAAGTCAGCATCAATGCCCTAATAAACACTCCCATAGAACAAATCCATGAGAGTGAGAATGGAGTGCTCCCTCCACGTCCCAAACTCCGTCAGCTATCCCTTTCTTCTTGTCAGTGGCCTTCCTCAGCAAAAACATCTCATCTCCATGCCCACCCCCAGGAACAGAGATTCTCAGCACTGTTTTCTAGGTATCCTCTACACCACACTCCATAAGAGACTGACTCACTGACTTGCTCTCCATGGCTTGCTCAGCTTACTTTCTTATAGAACCCAGGACCACCCAGAAGTGGCACTGCTCACAGTGAGCTGGGCCCTCCCTGACATCATTTTGATGGGGCTGTCAAGGCTGGAGTGAACCCAAGTCATCTTTCTTCTGTATCCACCACTTGAGGCAACTGGGATTCATGGGATCTCAACTCTCTTTGCCCTTTTCCCTCTCACATGTCTTGATCATTGTATATATGTGTGTCCCGTGTGTGTGTGTGTGTGTGTGTGTGTGTGTGTGTGTGTGTGTGCGCGCACACGTGTAAAATCAACCTTGGGTGTCATTCCCCAAGTGCCATCCCACCTGGTTTTCTGGGATAAGCTCTCTGAGTGGCCTGAAACTCTCTAAGCAGGCTAGGCTGGCTGGCTGACAAGCTCTGGGGATCCCTGTCTCAACCTGTCCAGATCTGGGATTGCAAGACTCAGGTTTTCCTGTTTTCAAGGCAAACACTTAGCTGACTAAACTATCTCCTCGTCCCTTTTCAAATTTCCAAATCCTTTCTTTCACTTCTACCTGGGAAGTAGTAAGTCCATAGGGAGGGCTACAGAGAACTTTTCAGGTGCCCAGATGCTTTGCAAATATTTTATTTAAGCTGTATTTATCACACAATAGAAAATTTATTCTATAGAAGGACAGTTAAAGCTCAGGGAAATGAACAGTCTCTCAATGTCTGCAGCAGCAGCAGAGGTGGAGTTCAAATCTCTGTAAAGGTCTTATGCTTCCCATGGCAGTGTACCATCCCTTCCAGCCTGCATGGTGCCACGTGGCTGTCAGTCACTAGTTCAAGAATGTCTCTGGCAAATGCCGACACCTAGCTTTGTTTCATCTCATGCATCACACCTAAAATAATCCTTGTTAATTTACAGAGTAGGCTATGGTTTTGGCAAGGAGGCCCATCTGCTTCTCCTTGCAAAGGATAAATGTGCAAGACTTCACACAAGACAAGTCCAAAGAACCTCCTCATTCATTCCTTCGGTGACAGCTGTTTTGTGAGTGATTGTTTTAGACACTGGCAACAAATCAGTAAACATGACAGACAAAAATCCTGCTCCTTACATATGGAGTGCATCATTAGGCAAGCCAGATAAAGAAACAAATACTGCATGGTGGTAACTCGTCTGGAGAAGAATAAAGAGGAGTTTAAGTAGAGGGATCACAAAACCCCTCTTAAAGGGGACATTTGATGGGATAGTTTGAAAATTCTATGTTTCCCTTTTCTAAAGGCTCCTACAAAATAGAATTAAAGACAGAATTTTAAAAATCTGCTACCGATATCGTAGCACCACGTTTCTGATTTGCCTCTTCAGATTTTGCACTGGGATGCTTGCTCTAGCAAGATGCCTGCAAAGGGCAATATGCCTGGCAGTCCTTTTCAGTATATCGAAAATGGAGGGTGTTCATAACATTTGGATTCAGTTAAATGCCTTCCATTCCTATCTACGCTCTCTTCTAGGCATTTATGAATGATTAGCTTATACTTTCAAACTACATATTGTCTGAGGAAAGAGATTTTCATTTAGCAATTACTGCTATGCCCTAAAACTTTTTAAAGTTCTTAGCTACTTCTATTCCACTGTCTGGTTTCAAATGGAACAGATTGGACAATCCAATCAAACTAAGCTGGTATTTTTCATACAACATCTGGCCCAAAAGCTAGGTCTGCAGTGAAGCTTATAAATCAAAATGGAACTGACTTGGAAGTGATGTGGAAATGGAGAAATGCCATGATTTTTTTTTGTGAAAGATCTGTGACCATTTTTTTATGTTACTGTAATAGATCCAGAAATGAGCTGCTGTGTCTTAAATTTTAAACATTTTCATTATGAAAATGGTTTGATTGTAATCACTTTACTGGAAAATACAGCTATCTGCACAGAGAGAGGAGGAGGGGAGAGAGAGGAAGAAGGGGATGAGAGGGAGAAGAGAGAACAGTGGTGGCTAGAGATGAAACAGGGTTTCCAAACCTCTATGGAGTGACCCCAGGAAGCCGCCATTCCTGGCTTGAGGCTAAAGAGACTAATGAATGGGAGAACGTGATGCTTCATACAGAGGGGCCAAGAGCCTGGACAGGTGGTTTGAGAAACTGAGGCAGAAGTGTAGATGTGGCAAATTTATTCAAGTCTGGGGAATGTACCAGTTCTTGGTGGATGACAATGGGCCTAAGAAATGGTACAGAACAATGTGTGAGCATCAGAAAAGAGTTGATCTGTCTTCATTTTCGAGCTGGATAGACAGAAATGCAAAAACAGGAGACCAAGTTTCACTAAGGGAGAGCGTGAGAAATTGGAGACTGAAGGCGGGAAAAGTTAGTGTAATTGTACTGAGATTGGAACTTGAGCCTTGGGACTAGTATGGTTCCAGAATGGTAAGCCTGGAAGAAGCTGTAGGAAATCCTCAAACACATTAACCACTTCATTTACCCATTTTAACTACCTAGCTTTCTAAATGGTCTAGAGAGGTTAAGTCTCTTGGTTAAATTTGTGGAACTATCCCGAAGGCAGAGCCCCTGGGAACTGGATCCCCAACCTTTCTGTACATTTTGTTCTCTTGACCCAAGTGCCACCAAAGTGGGAGGAGTGGTAATGTTGACTCCCGCTGAAGAAACAAACCCACTTAGGGAGCATCTCATTTCGGCCGAGCGTGAAGATGGAGTGGGAGTGAAGAGAGAAACCCTATCCTGGCTTCCCGCTCTGAGAGTTTCCTGAGTCTCAAGCCAAGTGATGGGAAACTTTGGACGAGCCCCCAGCCCTCCGAGAACTGAAAGCATTGTGCCTGAATTTCGGGCATGTTGAACTCTATACAGAAAATGATGTTTTGAAGAAAATAAGAGATTATCAGAGGGATGGACCCACAGCCTCAGGTCAGCAAGCCAACTTCGGCAGGAAGCCTTTGCCCTGAGTCTGTAAGATCAACGGCCTCAGGGACCGTGGTCCGGTATAGGTAATTATATTTCTTTTCTCAACCTCCTGTTTGTGGATACTTGTGCTCCACAGGATTTGAGCAAGTGGTGCCATGAGTAATTAAGTAATTAAGGGCCTGTTGAAAGGCTTGGGGGAGAAGGTACTTCACCTTTCACTTTTTACTTGCTCCCACACAGAACCTTAACTCTTCAGGCAAATTCAGTGATGCTTGTCCTGGGCAGGGACCTTTCAAAAGCTTCTGTTGTTTCCCTTCATGCATCTGACAAATACATTTTAAACCTCAGTTCTGCTTAATTCCTTGCCCCCTGTTTGAGCACCCTTGTTTGGAGGACCCCTCCCCCCAAATGTGATTTGGAAAACCACAGGTTGGCAGCAGGGAAGAGAGCATTTTGTTGGTTTGTTTGTTAATGTCAGCTCTGGTGCTGGTGCCGGGACTTGAACATGTGTTATTGGCTCTAGGGATTACGTTCTGGTTCTAGCTGAGCAAATCTTGCTTTGTCTTTTGTTTTCTCAAAGTATTTAATAAAATGGCGGGATTTGCTTGCTTGCTTATTGTGTTCTCTGGCTCAGGAAACATACAAATTCAGTACCCAGCTGCATATTTGTGACAATGACATCATCAATAATCTGTGTGATATGCCATTTTTTTCCCTGGCCCTTTTATTTTTTCTATCAGGGTAAAACTGTAGTGCTCAAAGCTAAGCCTTTTAGAGCCTAGGCTTAAGTCTGCTTACTATTAATACCTTTCAGGAGCTTTTCTAAATGACCTTGGTCACAGGCAGCTTTTCTTGCAAGAGAGCAGGTGAAGACAAAAAAACAAACAAACAAACAAACAAAAAAAAAACCAAAAAAAACAAAAAACAAAAAAAACTATCTTTTTTTTAAAATAAAAGACAGAAACAAACAAACAAAAATATCAAAGTTGCTGAATGTGCTCATTGCAAGTAAATCAGCAGGTTCAATTAGAACGATTATTTGCTTCCTTTCTGTTTAAGCCAGTTTGCATAAATGATACTGAGGTGGACAAACCACCAGAGATCATCTAGCTCAGACTGAGCCTTCCAGAAGGTTGTACCAGCAAAAATAAATGTTCACAATTACATAGCCATGTGAGCAAGCTCCGGTTCTAGTCCCTCTAACCTACAGTCCCTCTGTCTGCCACACACCCTGTTCCAGGGTGGCTCAACTTTGGGCTGTGCCTTGGAGATCTGTGCAGTTGCTGCCTCTTGTTGGGTTTGGTAGGAGACTAGGCTCACAGCTTTAGACAGCAGAAGGAGAGAGAGAGAGAGAAAGAGAGAGAGAGAGGGAGAGAGGGAGGGAGGGAGGGAGGGTGAGAGAGAGAGAGAGAGAGAGGGAGAGAGGGAGAGAGGGAGGAAGGGAGAGAGAGAGAGAGAGAGGAAGGGAGAGAGAGAGAGAGAGAGAGAGAGAGAGAGAGAGAGAGAGAGAGAGAGAGAGAGAAAGGCTCTTACCCTGGCTCTCCCCATGCATTGGCCAGCAGCGGCTGCTCTGTTGTGGTAGTTCTGGATGTTTTGCTCCTTCTCTCTCTTGTTGCTGGGGTAATGGCATCCTGCCATTGCTGTCTGTCCCCCAAATGGTCTCCAATCATACTTGCCTCATCTTAGTTTTTGCCCCACTTAGGAGGAACCTTGCTGTTGTACCTGTTTTGAGTCACCACTGGGATCGACTCTGCCCTCTGTTTCCTGCTGAATCTAGACTAGGACAGTTCTCGTTTTCATTTGTGCTCTGATGGATACCTGAGACTCCTTACCACATTTAATATCCTTTCCATTCTGCCCAAGGCAAAAAAACAAAATAAAACAAAACAACAACAACAACAAAAACCCAACAACAACCTGTACACATATTCCTTCAGGATCAGTTCGTTACCCATCCATCATATGGAAGCACACCCTCCCCCACCAGGTTTTTATGTCTCTCATATTTTCATCCTATAGCAAAAGGTTACACTTTCTTAAAATAGTCTATTGGGTCCATCCCTGTTTTAGGGAGAGAAGGGAGATACTGGTGGCTTGATAAAATTGGCTTTCTACCGACCATAAGGGAAGTGGGAAAGCATCTTCATGGACTACTGAAGGGATATTTCTGCTTGGTCTTACCTGCTTTACCAAGAGATAGTGTGACCAGTGTTGTATGATTGAAATGTATCATGCATTTTATCTTCATATGCTGCATTATATCTTCTTTCCACATTATATTTTCTAATAATTGTCTCTGTTACAGCCCCCCCCCCCATTTTCCCTACTTCATTTCTTTCCCTGAAGCATAGCCATTAGGGACTCCTGGCTACTTCTCACCATTTCCTTTCAAGTCTTTTAACAGGGCTTCACCATTTAGGAAAGTACGGCCTCCAGCTGTTCTCTCAAGGGAGAGGAAGAAACAGGACAGTGGGCACCACAGAGCCTGCCATTGGGCTTGTTTTTCAGGTTCTTTCTGGAG
The DNA here is from genome assembly GCF_004664715.2 of Peromyscus leucopus. NCBI lineage: Eukaryota > Metazoa > Chordata > Mammalia > Rodentia > Cricetidae > Peromyscus > Peromyscus leucopus. The sequence continues at coordinate 31,253,668 of NC_051084.1, read as the reverse complement.
AGTGATGTGCCACAGCTGAATTTAGGTAAAGACAGTTTAATAACCACTTTGGCAAAAATAAAGATGCATTCATTTCACACACAGCCGGCATCCCGAGATTTCGCTCTGCATGGAAGAGAACAATGGGTGAAAATAACAAGGGGAGCACGACTCTAAGATGGCAGCATTCCGCCTGTGGACTGGCTGTTGCTGACCTTCTGTAAAGTACACTTCACTTGGAGGGAAGCCGACAACTCTTTCTAGCTGTCACCAAATTTGCCCTCTCCTTGATAAAGAATAGAAACCCTACAGTTATTTCCTGGATGACAACAAGTGACAAAGACTCTGAGTCCCAATTCTGCAGGATATTCAAATGTGGGTAGCAGTTGCTTTTGTAATGCTCATGCTGCAGAAGAGAAGACACACAGTGCTTCCCCAGTCTTTAAAACCCAATTTATCTTATCCTGGCTAACAGAAAAATATCTTTCACTGGGAAGAACATCCAGGGCCTATAGATGAAATTCTAAATGGTCTTATTAAATAAGAAACACAGAGCCAAATACGGAGTTAAAAGCCCAAGAGATCAGAGCACTAGCGAAGAGCCTTTAGCTTATCACTCACTGCCATCCCTTCCCCACAGAGAGAAACCTTTTTCCTCCATGACTGTGACCATCTTTTTATTGCCTTTCTGTTCTTCCTTCTCATTGACTCTAAACCTAACCACATGACTTCCTTATCACTACCTGTCTATACAGACATCCAGGTCTCTATGGTTGGTACTGGGATTAAAGGTTTGGGTCACCACACTTGGCTGTCCTTGACCACGCAGAGACTCTGCCTGCCATGTGATTGGATCAAAGGCATGTGCCACCACCACTGGACTTCTGCTAAATGGCTCGCTTTTAGCTCTGATCCCCAGGCAACTTTATTTATTAACATACAAATAAAATCACATTTCAGCACAAATAAAATATCACCATAAGGGCCTCTGAAACTCTAGATCAGTGGTCTTCAGGCTTCAGCAGCTTCAGAATTATTTTCTGGGATTGGTTTATAAAAGTGTGTCCCAGATTGAATGAGGTAGCCCCTAGCCTGCCTATTGTCATTTAGAAATAAGACAAATAGGGAGGTCTGCAGACTTTGACATGCAGAATGACAAAAGCTGGCAAAAGAAAGGCTCTTCTTTCTCTGTCAGCTGCATTTGTATAATGCACAAAAAGATCAACTAAATGCCGTGGTTCTGGATCTTCGTCCCTGGGGCAGTTTCTGCAGAATTCTTTCAGATGATCTTAGAATTAGGCTTCAGGATGCCTGCATGGTAAGGGCTCTTGTCTAAAACTGCTAAACTTACAGAGAAGCTTTCTGATCAAGTCTTAGTGGTGGAGGCAAGATGGAGTTGGTTCTGGGAAGGCAAATCTCTTGCCTCTAGAGGTAGAAATGATAAAAAGAAGGTGATATTCATACTACCAGTTGAGAATTTTGTCATCTAGGGTCTTCAAACTGTAGAAGAGAAGCAAGAATGAAGGTTGATCTAGAGCTTATCACAGAGCCTAGGTGACCTCCATTTTGCTCTTGTAGGCTGTTTATCAGAGGTTTTCAGTTACCATCCATTCATCCACCAACCCAATTATACATACATACATACATACATTCATACATACATACACACGTACATACATGCATACATATATAAATACATTTAAGCCATCCATGCATCCATCCCATGCATTTATTAATCTATTCATCCATTCATCTATACATCCATGTATCCAAGCTTGCATCCATCCATCCACCCATCCATTCTCCCACTAACACCGGCATTTCTTGAGTATTTGTTATCTGTCAAACACTGAAAGAGATTGCGAAGGATCTCAGGATGGCTTTGAAGCCAAAGAGACATGTACCAAACTCCTGGCTTTCCCAGCTTCCTAGGTGCATACCTTAATACGGGGTGACTTCACTGCGACTGATTTTCATCTGGAGCGCATTTTATCACTTACATTAAATGTGACTGTGAAATTAAGATATTACATGTCTACGGTGCTGTCTGGACTTGACACATACAGAATAATCAGTGATCAAGATGTTGTGGAAGAATATGAAACAACCATACCAAAATAATCATAACTGATTTCTATTCTCTGCTGATGATCTATATGGGCAACATCTGTTTACCTGCCATCTCTCATATATAATTCAGGATAAAAGTGGATAGTTTTGAGGGATAGAACACTCAGAGTGAGGTTAAGGAGACTAAATAAAGACATTTAGAAGAAGTGTTTGTTTCAGGGGTGAGAAGAAATCATATTTAATTTTGGCTTAGCATGCATGAGATGGAAATTTGGAAAGACCATGATAACATTATGTACTTCACATGCTCCTATTTTCTTCAAAGCTCGTACACATCCATCATCTTGATTCTTTCTATATTCAAATCAGAGCTTATTGCTTACCTTTCACATAAGGTAACCATACAAAATTACACTGCATGTGGATGGTAGTGCTTAGGCCAGAACCCATACGCCTGAGTGTTAGCCTTAATTACTAACCAAAAGTCTTTAATAGTCATCTTTTGGAAGACATTGAATAATTCAAAACAAAATTTTAAGAGACACGTGCGAGCTCTTGAATTCAATTCTCAGGATGCACACATATGCACTCACACACACACATATACACACATAGAGGTAGAGAGAGAGAGAGAGAGAGAGAGAGAGAGAGAGAGAGAGAGAGAGAGAGAGAGAGAGAGAAGTGGCAGGGAAAGTTTTATCTGGGCTAAAACAGTTTCTTAAGAAATTAACATTTTTGGGCCTGCTAGCACACAGTACATTGCTATGGAGGATACAGTAGAGCCTTTGTGGCAGACTTCTGCTCCCTTTTAACAGGAAAGAGGGCCTCTGAGGAAACAGATTCAGAGGCCTTAAGTAAGCCAGCAGAACAAAAGTCGAAAGCTTCGATACGTAGAAGCACCTGGAATTTCATCCAAAGCTATCTAAAAATAAATTTTATCCACAAATCTGTCATCCTACTGCAATTTCCTCTAATAGCAATGTGACATAATTGAAACGAAAACCAATTTTACGTTTTTTTATATATTTACCCATAAATGTGTATTACATCATTGTGAGCATGTGGTTTGCGCATAGGAGTCCGCACTGCCGTCGTAGCATCTGTGAGCAATGCTCTGACTTAAAGAGACGTAAGGCAAATTTGGGGCAAATGTCAAATACAGTGTTAACAGCATAATTTACAGTTACCTGCTCACCCATGAGCACGCAATTAAAACAAAATTGATAAAAGCAGGTACAGAAATGCATCAAGAGCAATATATTTTTAAGTTTAACTTTGGGCAATCTATTTTCAATAAAACCTTCATGTTTACATGAGGTTGAAGTGATTAAACAGCAAAGTCCAACTTCATTTGCAGCCAGAGTTTTGCATTAGTGAGTATGGGATGTGTATATCATTATATAATATTTCTCTTCTATCTTTCCATCTCCAGGAAGGACTTTGAGAACAATGACTGTGCACCGCCCTTGTTTTAAACACTTTTATATCCGAAATTCCTGTGACATTCTGAACAACCTCTGAGCTCAGCTTTATTATTACTGTGTCTCTGTGGTTGAGGGAAGGCAGGCTCAAAGTACTTGTACAAGGTCACAGCGATCCTTCCCATTGAAAACTGTCTCTGGACCCTGTCACTGTGCTTTAAGCAATGACATTAAAGAGAGGCTGTGAATACTTTGTCGTAATCTTTGAACATATAATTCATAGCCTAATATCTCAAGATAATCTCTACATGTCAGAAGTATAATCTAAAGGACATTAGTTTAGAATTGTAAGTTTTGATGATGAAATTATGTTGTGGGAAATAGATGAAATTCCCCAACCCATATTTTAATTTCATTTATGGTTTTTATAAGAGAATGTATCTTTGAATAAACAAATCTGTGTCATAGCTATCCTTAGTGAGCAGTGAGCGTCATTTTGGAAGAAGATGGGATGACTTAAGCTTTGTTGGGAAAGAATGTAGTCAGCAACATCTGATCAAAATATGGGCGATCTGAAAATAAATCTCCTTGATTCATGCATTTTCAACTCTCATTTCAGATGACTGGCGGCGAGCCATTAGGGGATAGTTTTTGTTTTTAATAACTTGGATTGTGGGCAAGAGTACATTGAAAGACAATTAGTGATTTCCCTCTTCATAACAATCACTTCCTTGTGATAGCAAAAATGACGTCATGGATGAATCCGGGTTGTTCATGGAAAAGTCAGACAGATCTTGAGAGAGGAGTTGTCAGCTTATTGGAGGAATGGAATAAAAATGAATCCAGATTGCCTTTAAAATAATACAGGTCGGAGTCTGGGGAGGTGGCTCAGTAGGTAAGAGTGCGTGCTGTGCAAGCACCAGGACCTGAGTTCAAACCCCAGCATTCACAGAAAAAGCACATAACAGATCACATAACAGATCAAATGTGAACGGGGACTTCCCTTAGGCTGGGCCTATTGTTTTTCTCTACGCATTTGGGGCAGTTTCTGAACGAATTCTGTCTTCTTCAGAGGATGGTGCTGAAGTTCAGTGAGAATGGTATCAATAGCTCCAAGCTTTTGAGAACTCTGTGGAAGCATTTCACAGTATACCTACATTCGAACTGCCACTCTCTTCCGTTGGTTATTCACTTGAAGCTAGCTAACATGGATAAGATCCGATTGTGTATCAGGCATCTTATCATAAGTGAGCCAATTTCAGAATATTTAGCTAGTTGGTGATATGCAGTGACCAAGCAGAAGAGGCATTGGCACCATCATAACAATGATAGATTGTGTTTTAAAAATGGATTTGCAGAGAAAATGCCATATTCACTGGAGTTTTGGAAATATCAGCTTACAATTATTTCATTTACCTTTTACTAAGGCCAGTTACCATAGAAGTAATGTATTCTCTCCTCTCTCACACACACACAACACACACACACACACACACACACACACACACTGCTGTGGATATCACTCTATGTAAATAAAACACTGATGGCCAATGACCAGGCAGGAGGTAGGTGGGACAAGGAGAGAGGAGAATTCTGGGAAGCGGAAGGCTGGGGGAGAGACACTGCAGCCACGACCAGGAGAAGAGCATGTAGAGACGCCGGTAAGCCACCAGCCACGTGGCAAGCTATAGATTTATAAAAATGGGTTAATTTAAGATAAAAGAACAGTTAGCAAGAAGCCTGCCACGGCCATACAGTTTATAAGTGATATAAGCGTCTGAGTGATTATTTTATAAGTGGATTGTGGGACTGCGGGGCTTGGGGAACCTGGAGAGAAGCCCTCCAGCAACACACACACAACACACACACACAACACACACACAACAAACACACAACACACACACACAACACACACACACAACACACACACACACACAGCAGGGATGGGGAGATAACTGAACTTCTATTAGTCAGCCATTCTTTAAAGCTATGATGTGGTGGTGAATTTCCCTTATGCTTTCTTTTCCTTAAATGGCACCCTCTTCCTGTCCATCCTGTCTTTAGCACATCTACTTCAGAATCCCCCATGCATTTCCTTGGTTTACCCTGCAGAGTCCATCCCATATGACTTCACAATAATAGAAGCTTTGGCATGTCATAGATCACGTATTATATTATGAATATTAAGATATTACTCAATACTTAGCATTTTTATGTGGTTTCATAGGAGGACCATTTAACTTCTTCATTTTTTATGTTTAGCTTACATTTACATCTCTTGGCCACTCGAAACGTAGAAGCTTTCCCCACGAGTCACTCAATCATGTATATTAATTGATTGCTAGGTAGTTAAAATTGACCAAGGCTATTCCATTCTTATAATTTCTTTTGTTTATGTATGTCGATGAATAAGGTGTGTGTGTGTATGTATGTATGTGTGTATGGCATGTGTGGTATACTAGCACATGTGTGTATAGGTATACATGTCTTTGTATGCAGAGACCAAAGGAATTTAGTGTCCAGCTGTATCACTATCTGCCTACTTCCCCTAAGACAGGGTCTCTCACTGGTGGCCTGCAAGCATTATCAGTCTTCTTGTCCCTGCTCCCCACTGCCCTGAATTACAGGCACCTGTGGGACGACTCTCAACTTTCTAGTATTGGACCTGGGATCCAAGCTCAGATCCTCATGTTGTGTAGCAGGACACTCTTAGCAACTGCGTCTCTCCAAACTTAATCTTCTGAGCTCTCTTTCCAGCCCTATTGAGGCCATTCCAATCATGGAATAAGATGCACTTTTCCATCATTTCCAGATGACTGTGTGATGTATCAGATAATTAACCCCGAGAGAGTCTCTTCTATTCTGGCTTAAAATGCACATTGGATGAATGGGTATTGGGCCTGATGAGCACATAATCTGTCATGAACTCTCAAAACCATAATTGTGAGACAGAGGATTTGATAATTCACATATTATCAAGAGGCTCAGAGATTTCATAAAGAGGGCTGAGCCAAGCCACAACCCAGAGAAACAACTGTGTCTAGTTGTGTCCTCATCTGAAAGTTCTCACTGTTCATGGCTCTTCTCCCTGGTCTAGGTACAAGAACAACTAATTTTTTTTGTGGGGGATGGGGTGGGGGTGGGGGCTGGGAGATGTGCGCTCAGTGGAAGGAACTCTCTACATGGAGAAGAAATCCTCTTATATTGGTGCCAGATCAAACCTGGCTTTACACTATGTAACCCTCAAGAACCAAGCAACATGGCAGAAAGATAAGCTGCAACACAAGAAAGCAATTAAGCCACCACAGAGAGAGCAGAGAAGTGAAGATGTCATGGCTCTGGCCGCCAGGAGGGTACACAGTTACCCTGTGTACCACACAACTTCTCTAGACCTTGTCATCAAATGGGAAACAAAAGTCTGTGTTCTAAGCACCCACCTACACTTGGATCTCAGCAACTATTTACCTCCTGGTTGCTATAGATAATAGATAAGGCTCTCTTGTATCTCCTGATGAGCTGCTGGAAGGTAGTGTCTCTCTAGTTTAGGCAAAAAAAAAAAAAAAAAAAAAAAAAAAAAAAAGTGACATCTGTCCTTTTCAAAGCCTGAGAACTCTGAGGTGTGGGAGGCTGTGTCTCCTACATAGTTCCAGTTACATAAATATTCCTTTCATTGTGAAGCTTCTGCCTCTGTGTAGCTTTGTGACAGCTGCTGTGCATCCCTCCGTTGATGATGGCTGAAGTTATTTCTGTACCTGTTGTGTGATTAGAACTACCAGGGGGAGGGGCTAGGACTCAGTGTGCTGGGGAGGACCGACTTGCCTCCTCTGTTGCTCTGAGCCACAGAATATTGTGGGCCTGGATGGAGAGGCAGGGAAGTGGGTTCTTCGAGGGTCCGGTTGGTTCCTTCCAGTGTCCCCTGTCCATTAAAGATCAAGGTTCACTGTGATTTGAGGACTGAACCTGAAGATGGACTCCGAGCAACATAAACAGCGTTGTCAGGAGAGCTAAGATGAGCCTCTCCATTCACAAGCGACCCCCTTTCCTTTCTCTGTCCTGTGGATAGATCCCTCACTGCTATGGCGTGAATGGTTCTCTATGCAAAGGGGAATATTGTGATTGGAAAGCACTGCAAATAACACTATTTATTTTGGTGGAGAAGCTGTATTTAATGATTAGCGGGAGGTGCGGGGAGGCAGTGCAATGGTTCTGGAAACACTTGTATTCTTAGCCCCCCCCCTCTACATTTAGAGCTCCCCGATCTTGAGTCTATAACTGGAAGTTTCTGTGCCTCAGATTACCCTTGTGGAAAGTGAGTAAACTACATTCACCAAAAGATATGGTAAAGAATATGTCAAGAGAAGCTTTTCTCATAGTACCTCAAGCGAAGTATGCCACTCAGAAAAGGTGGTTTTGATTTGAAGAAACCTTTAAGGGAAAGCTGGGAATGGGTTCAATTAAGTACCACACAACACGGCAGAATGATATGAATTTGAAGAGGCATGGCATCTCTTAATTCTGATAATTAGGAACCCAAATCAGGCCCTATGTGGCTGTACCTCAACTCCTTTGCTATAAAGCAGGTGAAGAACCAACCCACCGACTGTGCAAAGCCTTCACAAAACCCTTCATGGCAATTACTCAGAGCTCTCGGTGCTGTGGTCTCTATATGAACTCAAGCTTTGGCTTTTTGTATAGATTAAATGATTGCCTCTGAATGAGTGTTTCACATGTGATATAAAAGGGCTCTTTAATCAATAATGACTTTATAACACACAGGATAATGTTTCACATTCCAAAACTTCTCTTGATGCACAGCACAATTATGTCAAGCAGTGAGTAGTGAACATTTGTTAAAACATGTGATATACATGAAATAAAGAATTCAGATTCCAAGCTTCTTATGAACATTTTGACAAGGATGCGAGTTAATACTTCTTGTTGAGGAAGACTTCCAGTGGGATGTCTATAAGCAACCCCTTCATAAAGTCACACATTAATGTAGGAAACAGCCCTTCAATACAGTATGCTTTGTCTCAAACTCTGCTTTAACCATGTCTGAGATACAGAAAAACATGTGTAAGGTATTTCTTTTCTGTAAAATTTCCCTGTAACGTAGATAATATGTGCATAGGAGAAAATACAGCAGGAGTTTTAGAAAATGGTGTTGGATATAGAAATAAAATGGTAATAATGTACAATAGGCAATTAAGGTAGAAAGAAGAAATACTTCCAACTCTACCAGCCAGAAAAATTGCTCATAAAAGGACAGAATTTGATCAGATAAGCATGAAATGCACTGGACAAAAGGGAATTTTCTAAGTAGAAGGAAAAAAATGTGTAAGTTGGAGGTAGACTCTCAGAATACAAAGACTGGTTAATTGTGGTTTTGTTGGATCACAGTGGTAGAAAAGCATCATTCAGGAGGAACTGAATAACTGGATGGAACCCACCTTGCTGCCTGGCTTTGCTCCCATGATTCTGAACCAGTCCGAACTCTTATAAAATGCTTTTCCATGTTGTATTTTAAATAGTATGCAGTCCTCTTGTCATACATTGTTAGGATCACAATATAGTTGAGGCAAATATGGTTCTGTGTGTCTATTGGACATACAGGTCTCACAAAATTGGAGCTTGCTGGCATCTGGGAGTCTGCTGGTGTTTCACCAAGCATAAGCAACATGACTTCAAGTTTTACGTAGTAGAAGCATTTGAAATATACACAGTGTTGTTTAGTAGGTTTATCATTATAGTCCAGTCTGAAGTCACATTTTCAATATTATAGATCCTAATTTTTATATTTGTTTCCACTTTTGGGGGAGGGGATGGTTGCCATGGAATTCTCCAAGTGACAGTTTCTCAATATGTGTATTTTAGATTTGATGATACATATACATGGACCTGAACTTATTGTTGGTTGTAAGTCAAACAATGTGGGTGCTGGGAACTGAACCTGGGTCCTCTGAAAAAGCATCAGGCACTTTTAACTATTTTATTATTCTTCAGCCTCATGAGATGCATTTAATAAATAAAAACATATGAGCCTGACTATATAATATCACACTTATAATCACAAAGAAGATAAATTTTAACTTTATTCATCAATAATAAATTTAATCATATTTTTACAGGACCAACACCATACACTTTTCTCAGTGTCAGCCAAACAGTTTTATTAAGAAAACAAAAGAGCCATGTCTTTAATGTATCTGAATTGTGATTTCTGCTTTGATCTAAAAAGTAATGCAAAGCTTCATTCTCAATAAGTACTCCTGGGTGGTTCATGGACCTGGATATTTCACTATGGTGTGTTATTAGACTAGACCACTTTGCGGGAAGATTTGTGAATCATCACTGGGTTTCTGAGAATTAGTTTGCTTAAATATAATAGTAGGACTGACTGTCAGAATGAGGACAGTAATTGATAACTAACACTAGTATTTCTAGCATCATACTCTTAGGTAGCTGCTTTATACATACTACCAGGCAAGGGTGGACACCTTCTTTGCTCTATGGCCTTCCTCCTATAGATAGAAATATTAAAGAAAAGGAGCCATGTTGTATACTATGTTTAATCTCCACACACACACACACACACAAAAAAAAAAAAAAAAAAAAAAAAAAAACTACTCCTAGATAAATAATGCATTAACCAACTCTTCCCAAGTAGAACTTCTAATTTAGAGCCTTGGAAACAGGAATAGGTCTATACTCACAACGTGTCACAAGACAAATACAGTGCCTATCCTTTTTTCTTGAAAATGCACCTCTATGGTGTCTCACATCTAGGCTGTCTGTCATTCTGTTCTTGATCTACCCACTTGCTAGACATTCTTTCTTCCTGTCCACTTTACTTAATTAAAAAAAAAAATTTTGTCAATATATTAAACATAGTTTTGTCTTAATAAAACTTAACTTCCTCCGAGGCACTGTCCCACCGCGTACCTCATATATCATTTTCTTACTTAGGTAATATGCTCCATACAAAGTGTTAATGCCTAAGCCATCAGTTCCACAAGCCATGGCCTGCAGTTCAGCAACTGCGGGAAGAACCCAGACCTAGGACAAGTAGTCTGTTTGGCAGCTCCACCTAATGACAGTGACAGACACATTCCTTTAAGAGATAGGATATTGCTGGACGGTGGTGGCGCACGCCTTTAATCCCAGCACTTGGGAGGCAGAGCCTGGTGGATCTCTGAGTTCGAGGCCAGCCTGGGCTACCAAGTGAGTTCCAGGAAAGGTACAAAGCTACACAGAGAAATCCTGTCTCTAAAAAAACAAAACAAACAAACAAAAAAATCCATATCCCGCCTAAATTCATCAGAACCTTTTTTGTGTTTGGTTTTGTTTTCCAAAAAGATCATATCCACTTTACCATAAGTCAATTTTACTTAAATCAGGACTGTCCAAAAGAAACATTGTTCACCATTTGTGATCTGAATTCTGGTGTGTGAATTGAATTATGCTACACATGAAAAGTCATGACACATTTGACAAATTGGCAGTGGTATTATCCATTAGTAGCCTTTTAAAGATAAGCTGTTGGGTCTGTCCTTCCTTCCTCCCTAACTTTGGTGAAGATAATTTTTTTTTTGTTCTGGGGATGTTTTCCCTGGGGTTCTCCAAATACTCCCTCACGGTGTCCTCTTCCCCAGTGATGTCTTTGCTCTTGTTGGCATCTGTGTAAGAGAATCTAATGCCCTGCCCTGTCTTCTGCCCAAACAGACCATGGAGATTTGGTCCCGTCTTATGCTTGCCTCCCTTTTCTACAGTGTGGCACTGGGCACACCCCTGAACAAAAAAAAAAATCTTCTTGCCTTTCTCAACATCACCCATTTTTAATTCGCTCGCTACGGCTCAACACCGCTAATGCTACAAACAAAGATTTTGGGCCACTGGGACTATTTTTCCTTCTTAAGGTAAAGTTAGTTCAACAGAGAAGAAAAGAAAAAAGAGATGAAACCAAGAGTAAGGAAAAGAGACCCAAACCACAAATTATAAAGTCCTGAACACTTACTAGAGTTGTTTATATCTGATTATATTTAACGTTTTAAATAGAGAGGCAAGGGGTGGGGCAAGAGTAGACAGAAGGACAAGATCACTTGCATGAAAAGCAATGGTAAAGTTATTTAGAAGTAGAACTATTCTCTTTTAGTCTATTGGTCTTTCTAAAAGGAGTATTTTGTGATATCATAAAATAAGTTCAACAAGCTTCTCATTGTGAAAGAAAGCCTTGAGTGCCAGGGATCTGTTTCTTAGAGTCCTTTGGTGTAGAGGGACCTCATAGCACATCAATAAAGACAGCTCTACAAGGGACCTCATTAGAGAGTAATCAGAGAGTAATTGGTCCTCTGTGTTACATGCTGTCCTGGGGCCGTGCCTTGGAGAACTAACAATTTAGGCATTAACACTTTGTGTGAAGTACATTACCTGATTTTTTTTTTTAAAAATATATATCCAGCCTTTAGATTAGGGCTGCTTTTTCAAAAAGTTTAAAGCCTGAGACAAAGAGTTGTGCTGGGCAGGGTAATCCAGGTGGAGGATTTAAGGATGGAAAAAGAAGACTGTGAATTAAAAAAAAAATCTCAGTGTTTCCCTTAAAGTAGACTCTGTACATAGCCAGATTTTGGGGAGAAATATATATTTTCAACCATATCCTATTACTAGTACAAAAAGATAAATAAGAGCAGAGGAAGTTTGTCTCAGATAATTTCTGAGTTACCCTTGCTGTGGAATACATAAGATAGGATGTTTATCTAGGTGTATAAATGTAGTAGTGCAGACAGCAGGAAGTAAGAATATGTCTCTGGCTAAGAAAGTGATTAATTTTATGGCACATGGGTAGATAGGGAGGAGGGGAAAAAGAGAGATAAGAAAAAAATACATAGATCTACAATTACTCTCACCAGCATCTCATAAAAACATAATGTTGAGCCAGAAAGAGGCATGGAGTCATACAAGGGTGCCACTTTATATTTCTGTTTCTATACAATGCTGAAACACATCTACCCCTGGAGCTGAGGTAGTGGCTGGAAAAAGCAGGGGTTGAAGATCATGGGAAGCTTGTTTCTTGCCCCAGAGACAGAAAGCACAAGTGTGCTCAGCTGTCCAGCAAACGGTGCATGAAAAGTAAGTGCACCTCCTTCTTTTGAAAGCTACAGACACAGCTACTACAAGTTAGAACACCGATAAACCAATGATGGCACTGTTACCATCTCTCAACTTCCCACCATGAGGAAATAAGCTGATTACTGTTGCCAAAGAGGAACACAGTCACCTGTGGGTTTCAATTGGTTCCCTGAACAGTTGGTTTTGACTTTAGGTTGGACTAAATCTAGAATCAATTGGGGAAAGGAGACTCAAAAAGGCATGATTTTTTTTATTAGGATGACCCGTGGACAGGTCTGCAAGGGGCTTTTCTTAGTTGTATTAGTTGAGAAGGGAAGAACCACCTTATATATGGTACCAGTTCACCTTGTAGGCCCTGGGCTGAATGAATGGAAGAGCTGAGCATTGGCATGTATATATTAATTCATTACTCTCTGCTCTTGGTTATAGATGTAACGTCCCTAGCAAGTTGACTTCTCTGCAATGGCGGGCTGTAAGCTGGAATTGTAAGCCAAGTCACCCCTTCCTGTCTGGGCACTTTATCCCTGAAATGGAAAGGAAACTTTCCTTTTCCAATTCCTCGCAGATTGACCCGGCAGAATATTTGCCATCCCCATATGAACAAAGCTGCACTAAACACTGTGTTCTATGTTTTATGTTATCACTTGATGCTGTTTTATTACAAAATAGCATCTTTCTCTTTAGGGTTGGTCAGGGCTATGCCGAGTGTTAACTGAAAGTCAACACCACTGCTGAAAACTAGTGCTACAAGGTAGGGGTTCTAGACTGACTTACTAGGAGTTTTCTGGAAAAAATACTCAAAACAAGAAAGACCATTGAAGTATACTATGGAAAGATCCAATATATTTGAATGGTATAGTCAGTTTCTAATTTTGGAGTAATTTCTCTCACACATGCGTTAAAGTGTAAAGAAACATCTAATAAGATTTAACACTTCAAAGTCATTAACTAACTAATTAATGAATCCACATAACGGCTCACTGAGACCGGTGTTAAGGATAAACCAATTCACAGATGTTGCGTTGTTAAGAAACTCTTGTAGCTCTTTTCATCTCTGTTCTTCTCTGAGTCTTGAATATGAATTAATCATTACTGTGTCTCCACTGAAGGACACACATGCTTTCTCTCTGTACTCGATGACATGAATTTTCAAATAGCCAAATAACTCAGGGACCTTGCCTAGTGGCCTGAGCTCCAAGTTTCAAATATTCTTTGACCTATGTTACATTTTATTTGCCTTGAGGAGAAATGAATTTCCATACCTCTGCTGGCAGAGGCTTGACAAATGTCTAATGGGATTCGTTAGCACTGTGCCTCAGTTTCTTTTTCTGTTGGGTGACAGGTATGCTGATACAAACAAGTCAAAGGAGAGAGGGTTTATTTTAGGTCACAGTTCAAGGTATAGCCTATTATGGTATGGAAGTCATGGCAGTAGAAGCCTGGAGGAACCTGTCACAATAGGTCCACAATGAAGACATAGAAGAGGAATATATGCATGCTGTTGCTTAGAGCCTATCCTTCATTTCCACACTCCAGGATCCCAGACAGTGAATGGCACTACCCACAGTGGGTGAGTCTTCCTACCCAATTAAGGCAATCAGTATAACTCCCCCACAGGTATGTAAGAGCCCATCTCTCACGTGACTCTAGATCGTCAAGATAACAATTATCACTAACCATTGCAGACCTCTATGGAGAGTTTACTCTTGCACAATATAGTCATCATTTCACATGAAGTTTGAAAAAAATATTAATATTGTCATATGTCCCTCCAAATTCCTATATAGGTTTTACAGCAGAAATCAACTATGATTTTTTTTTAAGCATTTATTTTTAAAGGGCTGGTGAGATGATTCAGCAGTGGGCAAAGGAGCTTGCTGACAGACACAGCGGCTGAGTTTGATCCTGGAAACTGACATGATGGGGGGAGAGAAAACTGATTACTGCAAACTGTCCTCTGACCTCCACATGCATATGCATATGAACACACACACACACACACACACACACACACACACACACACACACACACGCACACTTACACACACAATTAAAAAAAATAGTCAAGTAGGTAGTAAATTCTTCCTGCCATTTGACTTATGTTAGCAGGACAAACAGTGAGTTTGGGGTTTGAGGATTAGAGGATGACAGAGATGATTTCTCTGGTGATGCTGATTCAATGGAGATGATGCTGTGAGCAGAAACCACACCAGCATTAGAGTCTCTCTTGTGTGCTAAGCAAAACTATCATAGAGTAAGAAATCTATGAACGCGTGTTTGCAGGGTGCTTTCAAGTTTCTGGAAGAAGCCTCACAGGTTGGATGTGATGAACCCCAGGGGCATGTAGTCATCACTGGCAAATCTCTGAATTAGCCACTTAAATGTTTAATGTCAGGCCTTCCCCTCTGCCACTCAAATCAGCTTGCTGCCCTGTGCAAACAAACACCTGCCGAGAGAGGGTAAAGGTCTTTTTCACTTGGCACCTGCTGAGCCCACATGCCAACTTCATCTCTGTGTATCTTCAGAATTGTCTTGGGTCATGAAGTGGTGCCTTACAGACGACAAAACAGTTGCCATCTCATGTCGATAGTCCAACCCAACCAAATGCTGGACTTAACTCCAGCTTCCTCCAACCCTGGGGAATAAAAGCAAGTCTTCCACTGCAGTGATTCGGTTGGAGCACCTTTACAATTCTTCAGGTCTCATCTATGCATGCGAGTGTGACTCTGCAGTTACTGATGGACTGATTTCAGAAGTGCTTGCATATAAAAACCACTTCTGTCCTTTTAATCTTTTTTTTTTCTTCTCTTAATTTCACTTGCCAGCCCCATTTCGAGCCATGCTCTGACTCACTCAGCTTGAATTCTGGCTGGCACAGCCAGTGCAGTCAAGGCTGCAGCTGTTGGCAACCCCCCCCCCCCCCCGCCCTTCCCCGGCTCATCTTGAGGTCTGCAAATGAGCCTTGCAGACTGATACTGTGTTCCGCAGTTTATTTGACAAATCGCTTTTGTGGCCTTTGAGTTTTCATATAACTCATAAATTCCCACAGCCGAGAGAGGCTGTTTATCAGATTCAAATTCCATACATTTGGAAGTAAAGAGGTGAGGATCCTTGCATTCGGAGTGGACCCCCACCCTTCAGATTTATCTACCAATTGTACATAAAACTACCCTGAGAGGAAGCTAGGGTATTCTCCTGCTGGTGCCTGCTTGCAAATGACTTCTCCCCTTCTGTCATAAATCCCGCTAGCATCTTTGAAAATGTGCCTGAGAAATGTATTTGGTGTTTACAGTGCTAGGTTTTAGCGAGTTGAATTGCATTTGGGCAGCGTGTTTGCCTCATCACGTTCTGTGTGACATTGGAGTAAAATGGAGACTCCGGTCATTCAGCTGCAGGCTCTAAGGAAGCCTGTTGTAACTGTGCATTTTAATGAACTGAATCAGCTGAGGAAATGTTGTCTCCACTGTGGTGTAGCTGTCTGCCTCGTGAAGCACCTCCCTGCATACACAGAGGACTTCTTTTTCATAAACTGCCTTTCTTCCATGCTCTTGAAGAGTTTGGGGCTTTTTTTCCTCTTTTTTTTTCCTTAAATTACAGGTGGAGGAGGTTTAATTAACTCTAAAACCCAGAAGCAAACTTGCTTGCATTCTCAACAGCACTTGGAACTAGAACATAGTTGCAGCAGTATTCATGCTATTCCTGGGGCACACAGAAACTCTTAGAGACCTAAATCATTTTGTCATATCACCAGAGAAGGCATCTTTCCTTGGGAACAATTGAAAAACAAATGGAGGATCATACAGGGTTTCCTCCCCTTCCTTAAACTCATCAGTGGGCCACTCAGAGCTCAGCCAACAAAATGGGAATAATTTAACCATCTATTATTTCTGCACAGTGTGCTGCTGAATCTGAAGACTGAGTAGAATATGAGGAAATAGTTGTGGTTAAAGGTGTTATGTAAAAATCTGATCTCTGGAATATTATTTGAGAGTCTCCCCTGGAAAGCTGCTGAGTATTTTCAGAATATTTCTTGCCTTATGACTGGCTAAAGGTTAGTTAATCACCTGCTTTTTTCATTTTGTTGCTTTCAGATATTTCATGTGAAATTGTTAAATTGAAAGGAGATTAATGCAAAACAATATTTTACATGCACGCAGGTTGCACAGTGGCACTTTACCTGGGTTTTTCCCCAGCATAATTTGTTACTGAAAATAAAAAAAGGTTATAAAACCCAACCATTCCCACCTTTCTTCCTCTTTAACACAGATGCAAAGGTTTATAAGAAGTGAAAACAATAACAATGCAGACTCTGGGAACTATCTGAAGCAAGAGGGACATGGATTTGAAAGGATGAGGTGATTGTACTGTAACCTTCGGGTGAATAGGCTGAGACAGAGGGAAGTTGTTATTGGAAGGTTTAAAATTAGGTTAGCTTGGAATCATAGGCAGACAGCAAGACAACACACTATGGGGCTCTTGGAGATTTTTTTGGCCATAAGTGTTTATGAAGAAAAGGTTGCATTACCACCTTCCCATTACAAATGTACCAAAGCGTCCCAAAGATCAATCTGTTCTGTTGATGGCAACTTTTATCACAGTGCCAAACATGAGCAACACCTCACATGGAAAATAATAGCCTGTATGTCTGCCCTGCCTTACAAACCATAACTAAAACGTGACATAAGCATGGAGTAGGGAGAATGTGGTTTCTGCTCTGAATTAAGCTGCAATTTACAAAATTACAGTTTTTCATTTAGCGCCTCAAAGATCTTGAATACAAATAGAATATTTTACTCTCTATTTCATTAAATTATTAGACTGTATCATTTTAATTATTGGTTTTCTAAGAGTTTAAACATCATTACTGGTTTCCTTTTATTACAACCTGAAGGTACATGTTCAAGTCGTGTACATAAGCTAATACATAAAAGTTGGATAGAGAGACAAAAAGGAAAACATCTGCTGTGGAGATGAGGAAGAAGAAATTCAGGAGAATGGAGTCAGGCATGGATGGAATGGAGAG
Organism: Peromyscus leucopus; assembly: GCF_004664715.2. NCBI lineage: Eukaryota > Metazoa > Chordata > Mammalia > Rodentia > Cricetidae > Peromyscus > Peromyscus leucopus. The sequence goes on along the minus strand of NC_051084.1, from coordinate 31,236,049 downwards.
GATGAAGCCATGGGGAGGCCTTTGATTCCCTGTGATTCATATGCTTTCAGCGCAGTTGATTTTTTTTTCAGAAACAAAGACAAACATGAACACTACCACAAGTCTTTAGAATTTGGAATGGCCAATTGTATAGTTCTTTGGAAACATGTATGATCAGAGAGTTGAGGTCCTACAGCCTAGCCCCGGGGAGAAGGTAGGATGCTACCTTTTGAATGGGAAGAGAGGTGAGGTCTCAGAATGTGCCCAAAGCAGGAGCTATACAAAGACCAAGATAAACAGCTGTCTAAACTCAAGATCAGAGGACATTTTCCAGGAATAGGTGGTCCAAGAGAAGGCAGGCACCCCGCCTCCGCTAAAACACAGTGAAGTAATTTAAATAAAATACTATTCCTTGGGTTGTTAAAAAGCCATTTTTAACTTTCAAATAATGTGGAAAACATTCGAAGTCCTGAGAACTATCGTAAGGAAAAGCCACTGTCAGATCATTCCCATCATAGGAACAGTTTTACAACTGAATGTAATTGCCTATACTCTACTTTTAAAAGGGGGCATTTTGAAATTGCCTGTGATAAAATGGAATATTATATGCAGCAGAATAGGATATATCATGAATATATAATAAATATGAGACTGATGCAATTAAGCTTCCAAAGAATTGGTGTTTGTTCTGAGTTGTTTGTAACAGTACTTTATCACAATGGCCAGAAAAGTCTGTACCAATTAATGCTAGAAGAATTAAGAAAAGAGAAGATCTGTTTGCTCAGAAGACAAATGCAAGCATTTTAAGAACTCAAGCAGCCTGTGACATGGTTTCTGTCCTAGGTTTAAAGCACAGAAATTGGGGTCTAGAGTAAGTAGAAGCTGGCTGTGTCCTCCAAGGGCTGAGATGGTTGGGGGTCTGAGGAGGAAAGGCGTTTTTCACAGAAGGAAGTACAGTCCATGAGCAGGAGTTGCAGAGGCAGCGAAGCACCTGGTGTTTGAAGAACCAGCTTGTGCCAGAGAGGGGGAAAGGGCCCGACCTGAAGGCAGAGGTGGCTTGGCTCCTTTTGGAGGTTGAGGATTGTGGTCACACACACAACTCTTCAGTACTAGTCCTGTACCCGTGTCTGAACTTATCAGAGCTTAGAGCCTCTCTTTGTAGTTTAATGGAAATCTCATCCTAATTAAAACTTTATTGGGATATGACTGTTAAGATACATGAGCATGCTTAGATATTAAAGAGCATGAAGAGAAGAGGGAGTCCCGATTATGTGTCAAGTCTCCTCTGGGGTTTTTAGTTGCATTATCCCGGAGTAGTATCTTTTGACTATCCAATTAAGTAATACATGACATGCGGCAGAAAAAAGTGCATAAATATATTTTTACAACATGTTGGCTTTTGGCCCTTTTGTAACTGTTCCATGATGGTTTTTATTAGTTAATATATATTTTTTAAAACAGGAAAACTGAAAGTAAAAGTCACACAGTTATTAGATGTCAGAACAAGATTTCAAAGTAGTTCTTTAAGATCAGTAGCTCATGTTCCTGCTGGTATACCAAGCTACCTCTTCAGGGAGGGGGATGGAGCAAAGAGAAGACATAGCGTGGAAATTCAATGGATGAATTTCTTATACATGACTTAGTGGGTGAGAACTGATAATTTATCCTGACTTGGGTTCTCTAGTTGAGAAAAATGTGGAGGCATCTATGAAGGGTGGTTTAAAAGGAATGTTTGTAAACCAACTTTCCCTGTGAAGCATTTCCCTCAATCCTTTTCTTAGTCACTCTGCTCATGTCTCCTCCTAGCATACACCTTCCTACCTTTAGCTAAGGCAAGAGTTTGTCTTTTTCTAAATGGAAGTGCTCTGGGATCCTTGGATGGCATATTTGCTCTAGATCTGGGAAGAGACATTTAGTCTGGCATAAGGGATGGAGGGATTTCAACATAGTTGGTCTTTTTAAATGGAGAATTTCATGGGAGACCTAGAAGATAGAAGGCAGCCACCCCACACCTGACTCTAGGTTGCATGGAGAGAGGAGCCCAGGCTCCCGAACGGTTCAACCATGACACAAAATAACAGAAAACTCCCTGAAGTGGGGAAGCAGAAGGAATGTGAAACTCAGATTCAAGATCCCAGTGCCAACCTTGGAGAGCAAATAAGTCATCAAGAGGGTTAGGTACAGAATGTCCATCACTGGGGTTATGTTTGAAATGAAATATGTGGTCAGAGTCTATAGACAATTATAAAAATCTACCATGACCTTTCCTTTTTAATTTGTAGCTCCCTTGACGGTTTTTGAGTTTTAGTGAAAACTAATAAAGACTGCACACATCAAAGTATATTAGACCATAAAAGTGAGCGGAGTAGAGCCTATGAAAGTACATGTAGAATTTTGTATTTACTACCCGATTCTCCATATATGTATATGTATAACTAAGTGCACGCTGCCTTTTAATGACATGAATGGGACAGTGTGGATGACAGAGGCTGGGGAGAATACAAGGCTGGCAGATTAACATTTAGTTAGCAGCCAGAAATCTCACATGCAAATCACTGGAAATCATGTATGGAGGAGGTGTATAACTTGGGTTATAATACCTTGTTTGAATGGGGGTGGGAGTTACTTTAGGAAAGTGCCATGAAGTTGAACAGGCAGAAGATGTGGATATATACGATATGGATCTCTTAGCATCATTTACCAAATGACAAGCTTGGTGGAAGACAAAATACATTTACAAAATGACTTCTGCCGTATCACACATTTTAAAATCCCTGTTTAACTCCCAAGCCACAGGTGTTGCGTTGACTCCCCGTGGACATGAGGCAGCACACAAACCAAAGAGTCATACTTTGTACTTCACATTTTTGTGCAAGATGGACAAAACCTTTCCCTAGGTCGACAATGACCTCAAAGAGCACTGTTTGTGCTGCTCCGGGCATTAATGTTGGAGTGTGGCTCTCGTTGCTATAATCCTATCGCCCCCACCAGTCTTCAAGGCTACTGCATTTGTCCAATAACGTATGATCTATGCAGGTTCCTTTAATGCTCTTTCTGACATTCTGATTAATGGCATACAAGGGGGAAACAGAACATACGAGAGATCAATATCAATGGTAAGGAAAACTGTAAGTGAAACAGTCAGATGGAGCCACAAAGTCCACGGGATGGTGATGTTTAGCTTCCTCAGACTTTACACCCACTGCCTGCTGGGTCTTCCCAATTCACCAGTGAATTGCAGCAACGAGAATGCTGAGTAAGTGTTTATATTTAAATGAAGCCCTATGCTTTTTGATGGAAAATAGAAGAAATAACGAGTCTTTGGCAGAAATTGCTTTTGCTGAATGTATATAGAATTTGCTTTATTGTTCAATGGGTGAGGCCAAAAAACATATACACTTCATCCCCAAGAGAACAGAATTCTGGTTATTGATGCTTTTAACTGATGAAATACAGCCGATGCCTTCCACACCTAAAGTCCTTTCCTCCTTGTTTTGAGTTAGTTCATTGGGTTGGCAAAGAGCTTTGGTATTTGTAAGACGAGTGATTCAATTGTATCATCCCCCTTTTTATTTTTCACTGAAAATCATAAAACACTATAGAGATGTTTAGCAGGCTTTAGAGCAAAAAGGGAAGGGCCAGTTGGCTTTTCATTGATATGATATTTAATTATTTATGTAGCCTTTAATGTAAATACATTTTCCATTGGATTATTGGTACTTTCTTTAGTGGAGTGATTTATACACTGAAAGCAAGTGTTGTGTGCATGTGATGTCAGAATAGTGGGCTCTTTCACATAAAGGGAAGAGCAAGTTAAGAGATAGAAGCAAAGAGAGTATCTTTTAGGGAGGAGAGGGACCTCTGAAAATAATAAGAAAACACAGAGAACTGTCAGGAAGCAACTGATTTCTGAACTTGCTGGGAAGGACAAGACAGGAGAACCTATTCTGTTCTCCCCCAAGATAGCCCATGCTGCTCACAGCATCCCTGCTCTTAGATGGTAGTTCTAATATAGATGCCTTCTGCTTAGTCTTCTGCTGTGACCTAGACATCCCTATGTTTCTCTTCCCATAGTGCTCCTTACAAGATCTGGAGAGCTAACTCAGGAACATTCACCTGTTACCCTAGGAACTTAAGCCAGCAAACATCTCTTAAATTTCTCTCTGTTCTCTAGTTGTGTCACAGGAACTCAGCTGGCAAAGACTGCTCACGTTAACTTAAATGATAAGAATTTTGGAATCCCATGTATGAACCACATACTCGGTGAGATGACCAGCCACAGCTGGTGGAGAAAGAGTTGGGATTGTGGTCTTTCTTTGATTAAGGATTTAATTGGCAGAAATAAAAGGAATGAAAGAAATCTCTCTTATAGGCCTCTTTTAAAAACTTCATTGGTTTCCAGTGGTCATAGTTACTAGCAAAGGTAAAGTGGTCCTGGCTCTAGGGGTTCCAATCCTCCACCTGGTTGTATGGGATGGAAACCCAGACATCAGTGCCTATGACCCACATGGCAATAGGTGCTAATCTTGTAGAACACACAGGCCATTCCAGTGCTGCTCAGAAGTGGGGCATCTTGCCACAGAAACCTATTTGTCAGTACAAAGTCAGCAGGCTCAGTGATGCTGTGGGGGGAAGGGCAGGCAGGCTCAACCAGAGGAAAGCCTCTGGCCTGACTTGAGATGCAGATCAAATTTTGATTCAGGTTGGTAAATATTTGACTCAGTGTTCTCTGGTTGGTATTTCTGTATTATATACGTATCTCACATCTACATATATACATGCATATGATTATTGATAGAAATCTTGGCTTTTCTCTTATTCCCTGAGATGGACATAAGGTAATTCAAGATGAAGAATCTTAATCCTGGTGGGAGTCAAAAGGTGAAAGTTCTAGATTCCTTGATGCCAAGTGATTTCACTTTTTGACCTGCATCCAACACAGAACAGCAGCCAACACAATGGACCATCTCACGAAGTGACATTCCAAAAACAGACAGACAGACACGCAGACAGACAGACACACAAACAAACAGGGATCATTTGAAAAAAAAGAGAACTCTTCACATTCACTCTTCCATAAACCGTGAGCGGTCGTCAGTGCAAACTAGTCCATGCGTGGGCATCTCCCGATTTTACAAAGCTGAGAAATGTGCCTGAGTTTGACACAGCAAGGGTTAGAGAAAATGGAATTGGGTCTTAATTTCTAGGCTCTCTATTCTGCCGTGCACAATTGTGATATTTTTCCTTACGTGAAGTACAAGTTACTTTTGGTTTCCTTTGTTTGTAGTATTTTTATTACAGTCTACCCAATTATCAAAATCACTTGCGATCATGGAGGCTAAGTAAAATTCAGGTCCAGTTCGTTGGACTACTGTGGCTAAGGACACAGTGACTTTTGCTTGTCTGTATAGGGTGATAGTGTTTGACTAGTATTTAAGAGCCATTTACCACACACTATATAATACACATGTATTCTGTTCCTCTTATGTTTGTTATTCAAATTTGCTGATAGTATGTTTAGTATGTTTCTTGCACATGGTTTCTGCTAAATACCCCTCATTTTTAGTATGTGTAGCAAAGAGAATACAAGGATAGTGAGGTGCTAGATCTGGATTCTAATGAGAATCCTGGGTGGGGGGGGGGGAGAGAGAGAGAGAGAGAGAGAGAGAGAGAGAGAGAGAGAGAGAGAGAGAGAGACCCCTTGGCTTTTGAATTTTTCATTTATCATGGCTCAGTTCTCATTTGTTGTGTATGGAGCTCATTCTGCCTTCCGCTTTGGGCTAGCGCTCCCATCCGATGCTTGCCTAATCCACATTTTAAATAAGCAAATTGTGTTCTCATATTGGTAAATGTCAAAGGAAGAGACACTCCGTGCACCTACAGCATCCCAACATCCCTTGCCAAAGCTGTGAATGTGACGCTGCATTCTTCTTCCCCAGAAGGAGAGCATAATTTCATTATCCATGAATCATCGCCTCTTAGACTGTACCATCCTTGTCAGAGAGCCTAATAGCACCACTGTTTAGCTGGCTGCAGAGGAGGAAGGAGGGAGAAAGCCCCGGGGGGCGAAGCACAGGTCACTGACATGATCAACAAACTGGAGAGCAGTTCTCATGCCCAAGAGGAGGCCTCTCTCTCCGGATAGCCTCACACATCTACTGACCAGCAAGAATCGACCCTGATTCTCTCAATATCAATGCGGGCGTCTGTTTCCCAGCCTAAGTTACACTATATTTTCGAATCCTGACCGTGAAAAATAATAACACATTAAAAGAAAATGCTACAGACTATTTTGGATAATACTGATGAGTACAGATGCTTAAAACATTTGTCTATTTTTATTGCATTACTGCTTGCTTTGTGTCTTTGGGCATTTACTTCTATCTCTCAATAGCAGTTTTATGGCTTCTCTTTCTATTATCACTGAGAAAATATATAAGCACACATAACTCTGATAACATGGATAATAATTATACTTCACAGGAAAGCTAACGTTAAGTATGATACACAGAGCAGAGAAACCTATGGGGCCAATAAGTTCACAAAAGAAAGGAAGGAGAGAGAGAGAAAAAAAAAAAAAGCTAAAAATGTTTGAACAGCTGTGGTTACTCAAGTCAGCCACTAGAGGTCAGTGCTACTCTATAGAAATCAGCATTGCCAGCGTCTTAGGTAGTTGACTCACCAAACCAAGTTAAAAAAATGGTTAAAAATCTTTGGGGGAGATGTCATGTTAACATCCTTGGAAGGTACAAAGTCATTTAAAATGACTATATCTTGCATAACATTGCTTAAGTCCCTGGCTCAGGGCATTGCCTCTGCTGCCTCTGCATCTTGCGTGGTGAGGTTAATAAACAAATGAAAAACAAACACGAATCACAAACCACAAACATTCAGTGCAAAAGACTAAACTCCATGTGCTCTCTGTTTTGAGGTACTGAGACCCACTTCCGCATCCGTGGGTCTCCACGGAACAGGTCAGCAGGTCAGGCTGTTCTCACATAGATGTCGTCCCCTTGGAGGGAAATGGGAAGACAGTTCATGTAAACTCTCAATAGGAAAAAAGAAAAGAATAGCAAGGATTCTTCTCCAATATGAAGTACATTTTAAATACTTATAGAAATAGATTCTCAGTATACGGTGTGGACATGCCACAGGCAGACACAAGGACAGCAACTTCTGACCGGCTCGCCAGCGGGCTTTGTCATGTGCCACATGGTGAAGGAAGAACTCTCTAGCCATAGGAGCCACAGATTGGTTTAGAGCATGTGACAGTTGGACAAGAGTCCTTCACAAAGGAAAGACATGTGTTTAAAACTTTTCCCCTTTTAATCTCATGCCCTGAATCAAAACCTGTTTTGTCATTTCTAAGGCTTTTCATTTGCTTTTTTTAATCAGTCAGTACATCTCCAGGTAGAGTGAGGCATTAAAAATGAACAGCCTTCAAGATGTTGCTCATTCATTTACATCAGTTTCACACACCAAGTGGTTTTGAGTCTTAGCAATACTTTTCCATGCAGCAAACCCGTTCTGTCTATCTTAGTGGCATCACAGCATCAATAATTTGAGAAAATTTAAAAAGATATATATATAGCTCTCAGTTTGCCTTGACTAGATGTATTTGTTTCCATGATAAATAAAGCAGAGGGTCGAGTAAAAGACTAGAAATGGGCTTTTTTTTTTCACTTCAACAGTGCATTTAATTATTACAGTCATCTTCATAGTACAGATGAAAATGAGGCTGACCAAAGGAAAAAATTAGATGGAATATGTATTCACTGACAGTATAGAAAAATGTAAAATTACAATTTCAATGAAAACCATCTCAGTACATTCACTCACCCAGATCATAATACTGTAAGATGTATCTGCATTAGTGATCCACTGGGACTCTGTGGCCATTTGTCATTAACAAATGTATACTCAATGGTTAGTCATGGATAAACAGGTGCTCATGATGCTTTTGTGAGCTGGCACCTGGGTCTCCTCAAAGTACCTTGAGACATCCACTCAAAATGTTGCTTTTCCTTATTGCTAATAGAAATATGGCTTTAATAATCTGGATTCCTTGCTGTTATATTTCATGTTGACTTGTCTAGATTTTCCATCACAGCCTATGGAAGACCTCCATACTCTATAAAAATGCTAGGAAGAAATAGCCATTCACTTTTTCTTTGCCATTATTATTATTATTATTATTATTATTACTATTATTATTATTATTCAGCAACTCTTCTGAAAGAATATGGATATAGTCAAAGATGTAAGGCCTGGCCAGTCATAAGATGAACCATCCTTAATGTGAAAATCATTATGGTCTGCTCCCAGACTAAAGCTGTCTCTCTCTGAGAGAGAGGACAAAAGGGGGTGACAGAATAAATGTATTTTCCCCGAACCTCACAAACACAGAGGGCGTGGTATCCGTGCTGCAGTCAACAGACTTTCACCAATGACATAAAAACATGCATGCAGCTTGCAGGCTGCCAAGCAGGTTCTGTACAGAATTGCACTGATGGATGAGTTACAATACAGATGAGCACAAGGACACAGTGATATCAACAGCAGCAAACCAAAGGCGAATTGTCACCATGTCAGTCCATTTCCCCTCCAGGGTTGACTTTATGCATCCTTCCCGGGGATGCTGTGGGAGAAGCACGTTCAGACATCTGAACAAAGTGTCAGTCATTACGGGTCTGGTGTGTGTGTAGAACACATCACAGGACACTACAGGACAGCCTCACAAACCCTGACCAGGACAGCCCAGAGCTCAGGATGTTATTAACTACCCCTGGGGTCTTGGAAAATAAGCTGCAAAGAGACCTATCCTGGGAAGGTCCCAGCCACACACGCGTGTGTGAGAAGGTGCTTTCCACCAGCCAGCCTCGTCTCTGAACTCCCTCACTTCCAGTGGACAGTCTGCTTCCTTGGATGTGCCTATTTCATGGTGTGGTTGTGTAACGAATCAACATGTTTAGGGAACACACGGGCTGGAAGGGAATTGATAGTGAATCCTTCTGTTGGATTTGACAGGGATGGGGATGTAAGATAAGGCTGCATGTCTCAAACTTGGTGTTTCCACTGTCTCCTTGGATTCTGCAGTCATCTGCGTTAACCCTTTAGCACTTGTCTGTCTGCATGCCCTGTGATTTCCGAATCCCTGGAAACTGCTCAGGGACCTGCTCTTCCCACCCCCCCAGCCCCCTACCCCCGCCCCTGGGGTAGTTTTCTGGGACTTTCTTTGAAAGGCAGGCATTGTTTCTCATCCCCAGTCTCCAGAGTGTGCCATAATCAAGTCATCTCCTCAGATTCAGTCAACCCTCCAAGGTCCCGGGATTCCTCCTCCCTTTTTTTTTTCTGCCTCTGGCTTTGCCAATGAACTGCAAAACACCCAAAGCTCAAGACTGACCCTCCCAGGTGGAGAAGAAGAGCAGGTGTGGGGATCACTCAGGAAAAGAATTTTTTTTTTCCTGGAAACAAATGTGATGTTAATGAAATCCATAAAGGGTCTTACACAATAGGCATGGTGTTAAACCAGAGTTCCCGCTTCGCATTGATTGTGGTATTTAAATTTCAATGGGTTGATTATTTATGGGAGGAAAATGACCAGTATTATGAACACACTCTCAGAGACAGGGAAGGCCCTTGCCAGCACAGGGAGAGGGAGAGGGAGGGGAGGGGCACCGTGTTCCCTTGATAGTCAGCAGAGTTCAATAAAGCACCACTTATTTTCCCAGCTTTTAAGAGCGCGCTCTCTCTCTTTCTCTCTGTGTGTGTTTTGTTTTGTGTTTAAATCGCAATGGTTCATACCTCACATTCCCTGGAGCCTGATTTGCTATAGGTGCAGGGTCCCGTTCCGTTCAGCAGCATCTCGCTGGTCTCCGTGTTGGTGGGTTTATAATCGACATAAAATTCCTGGGTGCCGGGAGTCATTTGCTTGAGCGACTGCCTTTTCTTCTTCCGGTGCCTTCGCATGAGGGAGCGCTGCTGCAGCTGCTTCACGCTGGCGGGGTACCGCTTCCAGGACACGTACATGACCAAGAGGATAACCAGCACGGACAGGAAGAGGGCTACGCTGCCCGCGATGATCTTATGGAAGGAGATGTGCTCCGTGTCCACATCTGTCTCTGGGCTGGGCTCGGTGGCTCCCACCGTGGGGGGCAGCGGAGGCTTGCTCTCATGCTTGGGCCTGGGGAGCTTAGGCTTAAACGTGGGCTTGGGGAGAGCCCTGGCCAGGTCAAACCTCTCGGTGGTGCTTTTACCACAGATGCTGTAGTTCTTCACCGCGTCGATCACGTTTACCCCCTGCAGCTCTTTGGGACTGGCACAGATGATTGTATTCTCTCTCAGCCCTTTGAAACTTTTCAGCCAGTTTACCAGGGAGCAGATATTCCTGCTGCATTCCCATATATTCCCGGCAAGACTGATGTCATTGAGAGAGATCCAAGAATCCAGAATCTCCTGACCAATAAATGTGAGCTTGTTGGAATCCAGGTTGAGGCGCTGCAGATTGGGGACGCACTGGAAGACACTAGGTCCACTGAAGGCTTCGATCTCATTACCAGACAGGTCAAGCCTCTGTAAGGAACTCCAAGTCCAGGACATGGTTTGCCCTATAACACTGATTTTATTCCACTGCATGTACAAGTTCTGAAGGCTCACCAACCTTGGGAAAAGGGCCAGGTTGAGCTTGGAAAATTGATTGTGCTCCAGGTGAAGTTCTTTGAGCCGGATCATGCCAGCAAAGACATTCCTGGCTAAACTTCGGATCCTGTTATACCCCAGGTCCAGAAGTTCCAGGTTGCGACAGTCTTGGAAGATCCGCACCGGGATGGTTCTCAACGAGTTGGAGCGGAGGTGTAAACTAAGCAGCTTCCTCAAGCCCCGGAACTGTTCAGATCCCAGAGAATGGAGCTGATTATAGGACAGATCCAAGTTCCGCAAATTGGTCACAGGTCTGAAGGTGTTGTTAAGAAAATAAGAGATTCTGTTGGAACTCAGAATCAACTCCTTGAGTCTGCGTATCCCATTGAAAGCATTCTCGTCAATATTGCTGATATGGTTATGGTCAAGGTAGAGCCAGGTGAGCTGATTGAGCCCTTTAAATTGATTATACTTAAGTTTTTGGAGGCTGTTGTAGCGAAGGGATAAACCCAAGCAACCGGCCGATATGCTTGAGGGGATCTCCTGCAGTTTCTGAGATTCACAGTATACCATTTTGCCTTCGCACCTACAACCCTTAGGGCATCCTCGTTCAGCAGAAGAGAGCATGGTCAGAAAGACAGTGGGGGCCAGGACCACCGCTACAGCTGATCCGCGCAGTAGCCTAATTACATTGAAACCTGGAAATAAAAACAACTTAGAAAAGTTATCCCCCCAAAAAAGAATGCCTTTTTCAAAAAGCAAGCAAAGCTAGCCCCCAATGACCATATTTAGAAATGTAAACATTTAGAAAACATTTAACACCAAATATCACCTTCGTAATGTAAGGATGCTGTCTATTTCTAATAGTTAAACATGGAAATAGGTCCACTGATTATCAAATTGATAGTCTTAGACCAGAGAAAGATAATCTTTAAAACAATTAAAGCAGAATTATTACATAGACTTAGGAGATTTTTTCCCTTTTTTTTTTTTTTTTTAAGAAGGAAAGAAGAAAATTGACAAAACATACCCATCCTTTGTATTGTTCAAAGGCCGTCCTTAGGTCTTTTGCTTTGGCTTAGGGGCCGCCTGCATGACAGCCCCTGTCAGCTGCAGGGTAGTGAGTCAGGGCTCGCTGACACCCAGGAAGAAAAATTGGACCCCTTGGGAGATGGACCGATTTTGGAACATTATTCTTTACCAGCCATGCAGAACACTCCAAGAACAAATAAATCCCAACACCGCATTCGCAGCAAAACATCCGAGTCTTCCTAGGTAATAGGATCTTCATGGATATTACGTTTTTGCATCTTTACAGTGTGTGTGTGTGTGTGTGTGTGTGTGTGTGTGTGTGTGTGTGAAAAATTGGCTTCTACAATTTCTTCTCAAAACCCATGATGTATTCCTCTAGACGACGCGGGGCTACCTGTACTGCCACATCTGTATTCCATAGCCCGGCGGTCCCGTGGCGGTGAGCACCCAGTTCAGCCACGGAGCTGCGTTGGAGCCCAGAAGGCAGGAGAGCCCGGTTCCGCCGCGCACACGCTCAGCTCACTCCTGCAGACTGTCATTCTGAAAGCTGCCGGGACTGTTGCTTCAGTTTCAGTGAATGCAGTCTTATGTAAAGCTGCCCCCAGTGGTGAGGAACACTATGGGCATGTGCAGAGCTGGCTCTCTTTTATCTTGCAAATGAGCAGGCTCGGCTGGAAAATGAATGATTCTTTTGGGGTGGCTCAATAGGAAGTGAATGGTCAACGTAATCAATAACTAGCAACGTTTTTTTTTTTTTTTCCCCGTGATTTCCAAGTCTTGTTTTACAATTTGGCAGCAGCAATGCACTGTCTGCGTCGGCTGAGTCGCCCAGCGTGTGCTTCCCAGAGTTTTCCTAGCGCTTGACGTGAAGTTCACGGATCGAATGTCCATTTTTCTTAACCTCAGTGTAGGCTTTGAGCTGAAATTTATAAAATGAATTATTGAGCTTTTCACAAAGCTGCATTAAGAGCATGCCTGTTTGACCTCTTGGAGTCACAGTGATTATATTATGCAAGGTGTCTCCGGACGCTGGACAACATCGGCTCTACAATAGGGGGGAATGACTAATGACACACAAATTAATAGGTCTAGTGGCTTTTCTGATTTCCCCACAAAAGCTATAATTGGCTTAATGGCTTATGACTGGGCTTGTTTTGGTTGCTGGCCTTTTTTTTTTTTTTTTTTTTTCTTGTTCTTTTTTAATCAGAAGAGAAATAAACCATTTTTAGTGCTAGTATTAGAACCCAGAGATCATTTGATTCATAGTTTATTGATTTACTTCTGTTTATTACACTAATAATATTTATTGAGTGCTTTCTAAGTTCTTTAAATGAATAAGTCACCCTGCTTTTCTTTCTTTTTTTTCTTATAATTTTATTTTCTTACTTTTTAAGAAAGATTTTTACTTTATTTTTGGTGCATTGGTATTTTACCTGCATGCATGTCTGTGTGAGGGAGTTACAGACACTTGTGAGCTGCTATGTGGGTGCTGGGAATTGAACCTGGGTCCTCCGGAAGAGCAGCCAGTGCTCTTAACCATTGAGTCATCTCTCCTGGCCCCCTGTTTTGTCTTTGGACAATGACAAGGTGCAGGTCCCTCTGTAATCTACATTTCAAAGGTGAAGGGCCTGGGACTCAAAGGGGTCACCAGCTCAAGGCTCCAGAATATGGCAAGGAATCCATAGAGCTTACAGGAAGAACCAAGTCTCACTAGTTCCTTCCCAATGGCATTGCTGTGCTCGCTGAATCTGGTGAAAGTAGGATAGACTAAGAAGTGAAAGTAGAGAAGCTGTACAGAACTCACGCGTGTTCTCTGGAGTAGGACCCTGTGAGTTTCCTTTGTCTCAGAGGGAGTCAGGGGGAAGCAACAGCTGGTCTCTAAGTTTGCCAGCTGTGTTACCTTGAACAGTTCTCTCACCTTCTCTGTGCTGCAGTTTTCCCGTCTGCAAAATGGACATGATAGCAAAATTACTTCACAGGCCTATTTTGAATACTGAGTTGTATTTTTGTCTTTGATCATGGTACTGGGGATTGAACTGGGGCCCTGGGCTACACAGCCTCACCCCCTATACCATCTTGATATCCCAAAGTGCTTATCTCCGTGTCTATCTGTTATGTATGCTGATGTTGCTTTTTAATATTGAGTATCGACTGCATTAACAATTGGAAACTCACAAAGAACTGCTTCAGCGAATAGTTTTTTGGTAGTACACTCAGTGGGAAAAGTTCTTTATACCTTCATCATCTGCATTTTCTACTTAAAATTAATGTTTTAGTTCTGTGGACTATGTCGAATAAACTAATGCTCATTGTTTCTCTACCCCAAAGCAAAGCATAACACCGGAACTACAGAGTTTGCCATTGTCTATAAATAAGTACTATTCTTTACAATGCTTTGTTTACATTAGGTAAATTGGCTGCATCTCAATTGGGGGCCACTTGGATATTATCCAAGGGTGAACAGTTTGGTCAATGCTAATCATGATAATCATAGGGCCCATGGGCATAGGCCACTCCCTCGGGTGTTATGCTGTTGACAATGCAGTGATTGCCTGGAACTTATAGGTGTTGTGACTATATCTAAAACACTTGGACAGCTTATCCAGTTCCCCAAGGTTCTGATTCAAGGGGATGGAAGAGGTTGTGCTTTTCTTTTTCATTGAGAATTTTGTACATGCATACATTGAACTTTGATCAAATCTACCCTCCAATCCCTTCCCTAACCCTTCCAACCCTGCTCGATTCAAATTCATGTGCTCATATTCTCTCCCTCTCTTTCCAACCCTCTCTCTGTAAACCCACTGAGTCCACTTAATGCTGCCCATATGTATGTGGGTGTGAAATCATCTACTGAGGCCTGGAAAAAAGTTCAGCTTTCTTCCATGAGTGTGGCCACAGAGAGGGTGTATTTTTGATGAACAGGTATGTTTAAGAAACCCACTAAAAAGGAATCAACAATAACAAGTGCTCTCTCAATAGGAGAGAGAAGGGAGATGTCTGATACTAAGTTGTGACCTCCAAGAGGTCACTTTCTGCCTCTCAGTTATTTTTAGCACAAGAGTGCTGGACACATTTTAGATCCATAATATATTTTGTCATAAACACAGTAGCCACGCTATCAGCTCATTATGTAATGGTAGTCTTTGTATATTATAAAATTTGCTGAAATTTTTAATTTTGTGTTTTTGGTAGTATGTATTAATTATACATAGCTCAATGACAACATTTTTAGACTTGTACATGATGTAGTACAGTCATACTCATCCCCTTACTCTCTCTTTGGAATGTAGTTCTTGGTTACCCCCTTTTACCATCCTTAGGCTCTGACATGTGGTCGTGAGGGGCTCTGAAAAGTCAGTCCCGTTCCTGGGTCTCTTGGGGGAAGTGGATCCACAATTTTCAAGACTAAGGCACACAATTGCACCTGGTTTGCTTACTCTTCCTCTAGGTCTACCACCGGATCCCAAGGAGAGTCAGTGCCAGAGTGCTAGCAGGTTGGGAGGGTCCGAGTCTCTAGAAGGAACAATACATGTAATGGTACCTTTATACACTCCTCATTGAATACAGAGATTTCCTCTATTAGTGAGATTGGAAATCATTTCAAGGAAAGAACTTTTAAATGATGTGTAGAAAAGGTGGGAGAAAATCAAATGATTAGCAGGTCTTCACTCTTCCTGGAGATGTCCTGTCTTCATGGTTAAACCATAATTTTCACAGGAATAGTAAATATGCTTTTAAATATTCAACTCAGCACAGTACAGAAGGATAACGCCGAGTCTTTATTATCTAACATCCCAAATGGGACTTCACAACTCGCATGTCTCAAAAAAGCCTAAAGGGAATCATATTTATAGCTTCTTTCTCATTTCTCTGCATTGAAAGCCTCTGATTTTCCTGCTCACCCTTCCTCCTTCACACTGGGAAGTCTGTATGAAGACATCCTTCTTGGCTAACAGCTGCACAGGGCCATTCACTTGTCCATGTGCCTCATACCCTTGTGACAGAAGCACAGAGGAGACCAGGGGAAATAATTATCTCGTGTTGCTTTTCATGGGACAAATACTCTTGCATTATTTATGTCAATATCATTTCTTGTATTACATATCTTGTCCTTAATTTTCAAGCATTTTTCTTGCTGTCTTGGTTTCCCATCTTGTCTTGCTCCATGGTTCTGATCTCATGCTCCTTCCCTGGGTCTTAAAATGGCTATTTCCCCTTAGTGCTGACCACCTGTCTATTTCTCAGAGGTCTTCTTGACGTTCTTGCTCTGAGGGTCCCTTCTAGGTACCAGCTCTTAAGTAGGCATCCCTCCAGGCTTATCCTAGTTCAAGGTGACAAAGTTCTTGAAGAGGGAAAATCATCAATGACGCCAGTTGAAAAATCCCAAGATGGAAAGAACAATTCGAAGCCACATTAATCACTTAAGGCTGTGGAAATTATGCTAAAGATACCAAGTAGTCACTCAAAAGGAAAAAAAAAAGCACTATATTATAATAAGCAATTTTACTAATTTTCTGGTATGGTTTTCAACGTTTTTCCTCTTCTCCTTGTTGACTGCAGCCAGCTAATTGTTTCTGTCTTGCCTTTCAACACAGGCAAAATTATGTCTCACTGTGTGCTTGGCAACTTCCTTTGCAATTGTCACCACAGAGAGGACTAACCATAAACTACCTGGCAACTTCAATTTCCCCAATGCTTCTCAGGCATTATGATTTATACAATTATAAAACATGGCATCACCTAGATAAACACGTCTTTTTTTTTAAATTGCTCTTAACATTACTTTGAATAGCTAAACATATTTTATTTAAATTGAGCAAATGAATCAAGTGGCTATATGTAATGCCAAATTTCAGACCAATATGAAACCAGATTGTCAAATATAAAGGTGTGAAAAAAACGAGATTGAAATCGGATATCTTCAGGGTACCTGGCTTTGGAGATGTCATTGATTTAGCAACTAAATAGTCCAAATACTATTATGTACTAGACACTGTTCCAAATACATGGATATCAGTGTGTAAAATAAAGGTCTGTGCTGTTTTTTAAGTGAATGAAGCAGACACTTTCAGTGTAAACACTAGTTTCTTAATTAGTATTGATGCAGAACCTTTAAGAATTGAGACTCTTTTTATAAAAGGAAGTTACTAGATTTAGCCCAGCTTTTACTTCTGTCCACTCTTCTTTCGAGTCTGTCATGATAGGATGAACCTCTGCCATAGGTTTCCCTGTCACAAAGTCCGCCATGCCTTCCCCCACCAGATGGTCTGAGACCCTTTGAAAATGTGAACCAAAGTAAACATTTTTCTCTTAGATATTGCACTTGCGGAGGTATTTTGTCACAGTAAGGTGGATGCAATTAACATGACTATGTAATGTGGACAATAGGAAGAAAGAAAAATATAAGGATGACTGGGTGTGTAAAGAAAACAGATATGATTTTAAAAAGGATGGTTAGGGACACTAGGAAAATGGCTTCAGCAAACTGAAGAAAGAGATGGGCTCATTCGACTTGAAGATGGGGAGGAATGGCTAGCGCAAAGCCTCAAGGTGGAAACAGGTCACGTGTTTGATGAAGTTCAAGAAGGACAATCAATCCGGAGCAGAGATGACAGCCCTAGAGACGTTAGAGATGAAGCCACAGAGGTCCTAGGTACTGGATTATGCATGGATGTTTATACTCTTGTAAGAATGTTAGCTTTAGTCTGGAATGATGGAACTCTCCCCCCCACACACACACCTCAGAATGGACATATTAAAAAGATCATCTGTTAAAGGATCATTTCTTTGGATTGAAGGTTTTCATTCTTGCCGAGTTCCTATATTGAAACCCCTGTCTCCAGCATGATGATGTTTAGACACAGAGCCTTGTAAAATCATGATGAGGTTCATGGGATTATAAAGATGGGAAGAAGCATGGGTGTACTTGTTTCTTCTTCCTCTGTTCTACGCAATGTGAGGATCCAGGAGAATGACTCTGTCTACATGCCATTATTAAGGCTCTGCCCAGAAGTCAGTTCTGGTACATATCCCTGACATTTGAACTGGGAGGAATTGAAACCTGTTGTTTGTACTGCACGTGACATTTTGTTACTATAGTCCCTATTGGCTAAGATGATCATTCTTGGTCCTGTTATTGCAACAGGGGACAGGATGGAAGCCAGCAAGGGGCCTCTCACAAAGAGAAAGGTGGTGGTCTTGGGCCGGTGTGGTAGCAGAAGTGGTTGAATTCTGCATATGTTTTAGACAAGACAAAAAATGATTAAAAAGAACAGTTTAGAAGTAGAGGTATGAGATAATGAGATTAAAGGTGGATTCTTAGTTTTATTTTTAAAAGAGATCTTCTTTCTTCTTTTAAAAAATTATGAACATGTAGCCGGGTGGTGGTGGACCACACCTTTCATCCCAGCACTCAGGAGGCAGAGCCAGGTAGATCTCTGTGAGTTCGAGGCTAACTTGGTCTACAGAGCGAGATCCAGGACAGACACCAAAACTACACAGAGAAACCCTGTCTCAGAAAAAAATTATGAACATGCAAGTAGTGGTATTTGTGACTTGCCTGACATGAGTTCTGGGAACAAAACTCAGGTCCTCTGAAGAGGAACAGCAAGCACTCTTAACTACTGATCCAGCTTTCTCCAACCCACTCTGCAGTTTTACAGGCTCAGCAATCTGGATAATACTGACGCCATCAACAGCTTTTATGGGTCAAGTTTTGGAAGTAAGATCAAGAGTTCGACATCTGGAATTAAGTTTGGATTTATCACTCACATTTTCTTCAATTTCATGAGACTTTAAGTTCTAAAAATGTGTATTTTATTTGTTTTTGAGGCAGGATCTTACTGTGTATGTAGTTTAGACTTGTCTTGAGTTCAAATTTTCCCACCTCAGCCTCTCAATTGTTGAGATTCCAAGTATGGACTACCAATCACAGATTGTTTTATTATTTAGTTTATTTATTTATTTATTTATTTATTTATTTATTTGTGTGTGTGTGTGTGTGTGTGTGTGTGTGTGTGTGTGTGTGTGTGTATCTTTGTGTACTTGAGTGCACGTGCCCATAGAGCCCAGAAGAGGGCACTGGATCCCTTGGAACTAGAGTTATAGGTAGTTGTGAGCTCCCTGACATGTGTTGGGAACTGAACTCACCTCCTCTGCAAAGGCATTGCACACTTTTTTTTTTTGATTTACATTTTTATTTTTATGATAGTATACTTTGATCACAACACTTCTCCCTTTCCTTTCCTTCCTTAAACCCTTCTATATATCCCTCCCTACTCTCCTTGAAATCACGTCTTAATTTTTTTTTTACTGATTGCTATTGCATATATATATAAGTATATGTACATAATATATATTCCTAAATATAACCTGTTCAGTTCATATAATGCTATCAATATGCATGTTTTCAGGGATGACCATTTAGTAGAGCATACTCTTAACTGCGGAACTATATCTTCATTCCCAAAATCCAACTTTGAAAGCAGCCCTATGATATTAGGATTCAAAGCATATTGTGAATTTAAGAACAGAAGACGATAAAATGACTAGGAAAAAATGTTCCTAAAAGTATATTTGTATTCAGATGCTCCAGAGAGGGATAAGGGATGATGCTATCTTTGTATGTAGCTTTGGAGGACAGTGGAGCCAAATAGTTTAATCAAAATTGAAATGTAAAAATTGCATAGTGACTAGATATAAGAAAATTTGGATTAAGCATTCTAGGAGTTAAGTTTGATGAATTCAAAACATTTTCTGGAATAATTTAGAAAATAACGTATTTATTATATATACCAGTTGACATTCTGAATTTGAAATTGATTTCAGCTAGGCATCTCGGTGTCTTATATGGACTCACCTGTAAAATGGAACCCATAAACCTTCCTCTGGACCTTTAAAGGCTTTGTTTCCTAGCAATTTCCAGGATTTGTGAGTAAGAATAAGCTACATTTGTTCAGTGTGGATCAGGGAATCTATACATATTAATTTTCCTTTGATTCTATCTAGATTTGCTGGCTATGGGTATGTACCAGAGTAAACAATCATCAAAGGTCACCAACATGACTAAGGGAAAGTCAGAATTTACTAATATTTGAAATTCTTTAGTATTCTATTCTACTAAGCTTTCAATATCATGGCTGTCTGTTGCATGCTGTATACTGTTAACAGTTCTTGTTCTGGTTTAGAAGTTGTTTTCCCTAGTATGGAGTTGCACCGTATATTACAAAGTAATATTTCTAGAATGCTGCTGTAGTCCCTGTACCAAGTCCTTTCCAATATTCAAATGCATATCTACATTTACAATTATATTCTGATCTTCATCAGAACATTAGCAAGTCTTGAGAATATTTTTGGTTCCACCTGCTTACTTCAAGGGTTCTATTAAAAGCCTTGTCTGGTTACATATAGTTATGAGTGAACATCTCTGACTTAGATAAGTGCATGAAAAAAGTTCAAAGTCAGACTATTAAAGTGTTCTCGCACTGTCTATCTAGAGAGAAGAAATACCAAATGAACGGAGCTTCACACGGTTGCCCGCTGTAGATACTTGTGTGTGATAGCAGCAGGGCACATTCTTGTGGCTCGTATTCCTGTCTGCAACTTCCTGCAGAGGGACAGCATAAACTAATTTTGAGAACAGGGAAATATCACAAATTGATAAGGCATCACCTTTAAACTTGGGAAACTTCTGAAGACCAGATGTGATTTTAATAAATATTCATTTTTTTCTTTTTTTATGGAAGATACATACAAGTAGAAAAATATAATAATAAATATTTTTATTATCTAATTATATGGTTGATTATATATTTATAACTATATAAAATATAATAAATAAAATAAACTTTATAATAATCATCAGCCTCTACAATGGTCAAGATGTTGTAGTTCTGTTTATTCTTACTATGTTCCTATATACATAACATTATTATTTTCTTTTAGAGTATTTTAAAATCAAATCTCTGCATCCATATATATTGCTAAATTATAACAACATTTAATTTGACATCTCATAGCCTCTTGGTTTTGCTTGTGTATTTGATGCCATTGAGCTGATTGAGATCTTGCATCATGGTTGACAAATTGTTCTATGCTTTGCACATGATGTTTCTCCACTGTGTCATTGAGCTTGCAAAAGGTAAGTTTAGTGGCTTGTGTATTGAGCAAGAGTCCTTCACTCATTTCGACAGAACATTCAGCTGGATACTTGGGAAATCTTACCACTCCTGGTGATAATTTACAACTTGAGTGACTTCTGAGTAATTTAGGGCTTACAGAGTGGAGAGAAATATGTACATCATGGTATTTATGCTAGCAGGGAATTCAGTAATGACTTCCCTGGCAGCACTGGTAGCAAGAATTAATAATAAGGTGCCTTGAGTCAATGTTACACTAATATTCATATTATTAGAACTTATATTGTTTATTTCTATCACAGTTCTCTTTTTTGCTTACAGTCAGCAAAAAAACATTGTTATATTGTTCTTTGCAAAATCAGTTCATGAATTTTTGCATTGATATGAAATGCTCTTCTAATAGATTCTCAACAATTTTTATCAAATGAACAGCAATAAAAATTTATTGGTAGTCCCTTATATTGAAAAAAAATTCATTTTCTAGATTTTTGTTTAGAACAAATTCCATGAAGAAACACCTGGCATCAGAGTCCTGCTGTATAATTTATAGTCTTCCATGTAGTCCCAAGCTTCACTTCTTAAGGTTTCTCACAGTAGAACAGGGGAGTTTTATAGTAGGATAGCTATAAGGGGTCCCTTTCCCAAATTTGTACCTTAATATTTCATGTTTTACTCTGTATGGATGACTGTGATTTGAATGCGAAGTCAAGGTTTTTGAAAGTGGTATCATCATAAACCTTTGGCTGCATGCACATCACATATATCCTATTATAAAAAGAAATTTTGAATACATTTTACACCGTGTGTTTCCATGATTGCATGTGATAGTTTGAAATGACTACACTAATGTATTTTAAAATTTGACTTCCTTGTATTTTAGCACAGAGATTAAATTCCTCAATCACCAGGTGGGAAAAGATAATACAAACCTTGATTTTGAGAAAAAGGAAAATATTCCTTGGGTTCATTCTATTTTTATATCTAAAGCAAGACATCTGGTTGATAATTGTTTTAGGCTGTATATCTAACATGCAATGAACTTCTACATTAGTTTAGTATAAAAACTACTTTTCTACTACATGTGTTAGTAGAAAAGTAATCTATGGGTCCTTAAATTGTTCTAAAATGTATCTCAACTATTTGGGGACTCAGGTTATCTGAGCTGGTGAATCGTCCTTATGTTGCTGATATTTGGTACCCATAACCATTTATTTCCTAATTGAAAGCCAAGCTCAAGAATGTTTGGAGATACTTGGGAGAATTTTGCAACTAACAGCAGAGCCACCATGTGGCAAAAATGAGATTCAATAATTAACTTAAATTGAAAATTCTGTGTGTTGGGGAACCAACCCCCACTTTTACCACCAGGGTACTCTTGAGCAGGGAGAAGTGAGAAACACTTAGATAGAAATATAAAGGGAGAGAGACAGATAGAAACATAGGACAGCCTCTGGAGGGCCTGGGTCAAAACCCACCAGCCCCTTCTGTCTCTACTAAAGGGCTTTTAAAGGAATGCTAAGGAATGGAGCAAAAGACCTCCCCACCCAGCACAGCCAAGTGCAGGAGCAAAAGACCTTCCCCCAGCACAGCCAAATGCAGATAATCTGGATACCTGGTGACCAGGCACATGGTCCAGCCATCCCCTAATGCAGTCCTGCTGTGTAAAGCAAGCTCAGATCTCACTAGGAAACCTGTGCAGGCTACCACATCTATGTATAATTTTTTAAAAAATTTGCAACATTTTTTAATAATAAAGCTAAATATTAACTTCGTTATTGGGAGAAAAGGCCATGAATGCTTCATAATAATATGACTTTTCCTATGGTATTAGGTTGCTAATTCATTTCTCTGTTCGATGAGTATTTATTATGTTCTCAAGCCTTCTTTGGTGCTGTTGATTTTAAGATAAATGCCTTCCATGTATTCTGTGTGAAGAGATGGTAAAAGAAAACAACAACAACAACAACAACAACAACAACAACAACAACAACAATAACACAGGTCCACAGTGTGGTCTTAGCTAGTCTTAGAGGCATGGAGAAACGTGTTACAGCAAGGATAAGGGAGTGGCAATGTTGTAGCAATCAGATAATCCCTCCGGAGTAATTTTAGTTGAGAAAAATTCACATGACTCTATCCTTTGTGATATAATCATCCTTTGTGTTTTCAATTACTCTCACATCAAATGGAGGTACCTCTTTTTTAAAGTACACTCATGTCAGAGTCGACACCAGAACTTGTATAGGGGAAGGGTGGGGCATTCTGTGCTAGCAAGTTCTCCAAGTCTCTAGGCATCAATTGGATTTCTCAAGATATAGTATGACATGGGCTTCCTGGAATTAATGCACACTCCACTGTGGCCAAGTCCTGCAGCCTCCCTGAACCCCCTTCAAATGCCATCTAGAGTAGGTTTTTCTGGGTTTCTCAGTTTGCCTTCTCACTTTGTTCCAAATCGGAGACTTTTCTAACTTGTCATGACAATTTATAGGACTCAGGGAAAGTTATTTATGTCTATAAGTTTATGATAAAGAATCTAGATGGACTATCAGATGAAGAGGGCATAGGAAAGGCTCTAGGAGGTTCCACATAGTTTTGCCCTGTAGAATTTGGCAGTGTGCTACTTTCTTGGCATGTGGATAGTTTCACTAATTTAGAATTTCTCTGCATGCTATAATTTAATAATTTTCAAGGAGACTATAAGATAGAAACAACTGATTACTTAACCTCCAGCTATCCCCTCCTAAAGAACGTGGTTGGGGCTGAAGCTCTGAAGCTTCTGGTCACAGTTTGATTTTTCTGATACTTGGCCCTCATCCTACAGATGTCTAGGAACCAACCAAGAGTTATCACACTGGAAAAAAAATGAACCCATATTACTCGGGAAATTATAGGGATTTGGGGCACTCTTTTTCAGAAATCGGGGGAGAGATCGAATATCTATCATTATGTGACAGTCACCAGTACTTTATGATGGTTTCAGGAGTTTACTTCTTCCTCTCCAACACATTAGCTTAAGGGTGGGCATCTTCTCTGACCAGAATAGTAGCACAGTTGAGATTTCAAGCACCATATTGATAAGTAAAATTACCTACTACAAAGAAAGCAATCAAGTGATTAAAAACATAGTCCATACAATAAATATCAAGCTCCGTTGGCCTTCTTAGATACTCTTTTGTGGTTACGGTACCAGAAACATTTGCTCCCCTGGATCTGACCCCAGTTACAGTTGAAGGCCCCTGAGTCATATTGAACCCCAATATTTCAACAGGAAAGTCACATATAAAAAGATCCTGGACCCGCATCCTCCTACTTCACTTTTTTTTTTTTTTCAAGACAGGGTTTCTCTGTGTAGCTTTGAAGCCTATCCTAGAAATCACTCTGTAGCCCAGGCTGGCCTTGAACTCACAGAGATCCACCTGCCTCTGCCTCCCAAGTGCTGGGATTAAAGGCTGCTGGGATTAAAGGAATGTGCCACCATCGCCTGGTCCTACTTCACTTTTATTGATGTTCTTTGACTCTGTTTCTGATGCCTATGGTGGTCTAGTTCTTTTTGGACATTTTCCCACTTATAAACAAGAATCCTACTGTATTAGCTGATAATGGCTGCGGCATTAGCTTTCTCAGGGTTCTTCAAATGTAATAGGCAAGTAAAAAATGGAGACCATTAAGGGCTAATATTTATTCACAGAGAACTGAATTTTGTGCACACAATTTAAGCTACAAATAAAAAAGGGTTCTGCCGAAAGCATCCATCTTGGCCCCCTCTTTCTAGCTTCTTCTCTAATTATTCTCTCAGAGACAATCACTTTACTTTAGCTACTATTTATGCCACATGAATATTTTTGGATTTTACTGGCATTTTAATACCATGCTAACATAATCCAGGACTTAGTATTTTATATGGTTCCTACTCCCCATGATTAATAGTTCTATTAAGTATAATGCTGACTTGATTGGCAACCTATAGCTTATGAGGCTCTAAACAATGATGCTGAGAATTAAGAGGTATGCCAGATAGTTTTCATCCTTGTTCACTTTTAAAGAAATATTTATTAAAAATCATTCCTACTTTTCTTCTCTGTTTGAAATTTGTGTAATTTTGCCTGCAAACATGGTACTTGTCTGTCCTAGTGTGTTAACAGATCATCAAGTAGTGACGTTTCCAATCACTCAAGCAGTTCAGACACTCCTTACATCTTGTTATACTATGTTCCTCTGCTCTAGTATCCAATCACATCACTCACCAAGGGCCGGGCTGACCACTCTCCCGTCTGGGACTCTCATTCCTGTATTCCATGTGTCCCTATGCTTGGTTTTCTACACAATTTGTTAAACCATCTTTGTAAATGATTCCTCAGAAAGGATGAGTATGGAATGAAGAGGTCACATCCAAGGCCCTTGTTATTTTGTTTTGGGTCACTCCTACCGGTGGATGGGTTCTTGAACATGCACATGTTATAAACCATTTTCTTTCAGACTCTTTCACCCAGTCTTCTGTTGTGGCTACCTACATGACTGCTGAGAAGCAGACATTCTTGAGATTCCCCATCTTTTGAATGACAGTCTATTATTATATCTCTGGATGCTCTTATTCTTTACTTTCTCAGGTATTTGGAAACTGTACTGCTTTAGTTTGAGTCATTATTCATTCACTTTGTAGTACTCGGTGAACCATTAAAGTCCAGGGACTTGTGCTCATTGGCTCTTATATTAAAATTATTTTATTTTATTTATATGAGCATTTTCCCTGCATATATGCCTGTATATGCCTGGTGCCTAAGGAGGCCAGAAGAGGGCATCGGGTCCCCTGGAACTGGAGTTAAAGAAGGTTCACCAAGCCATCTATCCAGCCCCTTGGCCTGGTGTGTGTGTGTGTGTGTGTGTGTGTGTGTGTGTGTGTGTGTGTGTGTGTGTGTTGTGTGTAAATGTATTCTCTCTATTTTCTTTGTTCTCTCTGGAATTTTTTGGGGCAGATTTTAGGCTTCCTAGATTGATGCTTTCTTTTTTCTTTCTTCTTTTCATCTCCTTATCTTTTTATATTTAGAGTGATCTTTCAGCTCTATGATGTGATCCTTTTTACATTTATTAAGAGCATAGATATCAGCAAATAATGTCAAAGCCACACATACTAATACCACTGTGTCAGAGGTTACTGTAATGACAGAGGCGAGACCTCTAAGCCCTGCGCATTTAAAACAGTCACTATATGGTTTCTGTACAAAATGTTTGTTGATGCCTGAACCCCTGTCCAAACTTGAATAATCATATTTGTTCACATCACAAGCTCTGCTTTGGCTCTCTTGGCCTTGTCTTCATAGTGTCCTCTATTTCTCTATTGGAAGCAATGTCTTTTCTCACTCTGAGGGCAGTATTTGAAATTTTTGTTGGATACTCCCAGCTAAAACTTCTCTTTCTTCTGATGTAATTTGTCAGTTTATTTTGGACTATTCCATGTTGGAGGCTTTTAAAAACCATTAAGATTATTGTGTCTTCATTAATCTGATTAGTGAGTCAGGCTCCAAAGGCTGATGGAAAGTTCCTCTCATGCAGGCAAGGTTTAGACTATGGATTTTATGTCAGCAAGATTAGATAGTAAACTGTCTTTTTCATGGAGAAAAACTCTAGGTGCATGTGTGTACGTGTTTATCTCTATCAGAGACGATTACCAACCTCCTTCATGGACTCTCTGGGCCTGTTCCCAGTGTTCTCTGCACAAGACCAGGGAAAGGCCCTGAGGACATAACTCCTGTTTGAATCCCTAACCTCACTACAGGGTATCCATGTCACTTGGGCTTAGCTTCTTAGCTTGAAGTTAACAGAAAATCAATTGTTTCGTTAGAAAGAGTAGGTGGCTTTGGAGGGACAAAAGGAGAGGAATGAGTGATGTAATTATATTATAATCTCAAAAATAGAAAAAGCCTCACAAAATTCACGAAAAGGCAATAGGCTTTGTTGCTTGAGGTTAATACAGAGTTACAAGAGTTGACCATTGTCCATGACCACTTAACTGAAAGTTAAGCCACTCCCCATATTTTTTGTAACTTCTTCCTGGTGCCTCTCAGGCTTGGATCATTGCTACCCAGTGAAGGGTCTCCCTTTGCTAAGTGTGCAAGTTCGTCTATGACACATTCTGTGCTTTCTCATAGAAACCGTTCACCTATCTTTGCCCCCTGTATCTCCCTTGTATTCATTATTGCGTGAGTTTTGAGGTAGAAGAGGGAGTTAAATGGCCAGTTGTCCATGTGTGGGATAAGGATTTTATCAGTAGATGTCATTCATGGTAAGCATGATGGAGTGGACAAAGCAATGGGCAAAATGGTTCTATAGAGCAGAATCCCAGCTCACGGATGGAGATGCAGCTCAAGGTTTCTGTGGATGAGGGAACTGCTGCCCTCCATTGCTATCCACTTCTTATACTCTGCCAGTTAAAGACTGGCCTTTAAAAGGTCTCTGACTCTGCATGCACCCTCTATAACCTCAAAAGCAAAAGAACCTTGGATACATGTCAAAAGCAAAAGAACCTCAGATACATGTCTGTTTTCAAAACAGCTTATGTGGCTGTTCACTTGCATTTCATTTCTTCTTCTGTAGGTTGTAGTTACCCCCCGCCCGCATTTGTTCAATTATTTGTGAAGTTTAAATAGTCACTATTGTGGGTTTTGTCTCACATCTTCCCTTTAGCACTGAGAACAATCCATTCATTTCTAGAGATGAGAAGATGAGTAAACTGTGTTTATCATTTGGGAGAAAAGATGAAAATACTATATGGATGCCTGAAAACAGTCATCATCAAAAGACTAAAAATAGACTTTTAATCTAGTAGGTGAGAACAGAGAAAGCACAATAAAGCTTTTAATATGCACACAAAAAAGAAAAAGGAACAGAAAAACAGTGTGGTAAAAAGAAGAGACCATGAAATAAGACGACTAAAGTATATTCAGGTATGTCCTCTTCTCTATGTATCAACACAGATAATAACAAAACCAAGAGCCGGGCGGTGGTGGCGCACGCCTTTAATCCCAGCACTCGGGAGGCAGAGCCAGGCGGATCTCTGCGAGTTCGAGGCCAGCCTGGGCTACCAAGTGAGTCCCAGGAAAGGCGCAAAGCTACACAGAGAAACCCTGTCTCGAAAAACCAAAAAAAAAAAAAAAAAAAAAAAAAGAAAAAGAAAAAAAAAAAAGAAAATAACAAAACCAAAACAGAAACAGGTGAGATATAAAAATACACAGTGGTGGTGTCATTATGTAACCTTTCATTACATTAAGAAAATTCTGTATTTCACGCGTGCATATCATAGCATGTGCATCAGAGGGAAGTAGTTCTTCTAAGGGACACAGATGAATGCAGAGGTGAATCGGATTTTAGTAGTATTCAGTTTAATTTCAAAGATAAAACATGGTAAACAGGATGGATAAGAACAGCTGTAGTGACATATCTTTTACAGAACAGCACAAAACCCATTGCCTTGTATAATAACTTGAAGATTGACAAAAATAATGGAAGTGAATGCAAAAAAGTGTTAGAAGAAAATGTTTATGAAAGTATCCTTTTGGTTTCATAGCTTAGGTATGGGTGGGAATGGGGTATACTCGGAGGGGACAGGATTTTTCAAACCATTGTGTCCATGAAAGCTATACTTCTTTAATTTTATACTGCATGTTACAGTGATTGAAAACTTAAATATTTTTAATATTTATAATATTAATTAATTAATTTCATTAGTCTAAACCAATAACTTCCTCAAAAACATGAGTTCATAGTTTTGTGATGAAATAAAAATAACAGAATTTTATGTAAATTAAAAAAACCCACTGAGCTGATATCTATATTTCTCTACTTTTTTTTCTCCACTTTTTTTTTGAAACAAAATTTGTTTCAAATTAATTTAGAATGATTTTTCAAATAGAAAAATGGTTAGATTTGGTAGTTTAAAGTGTGTATTTGTGACTAGGCAAATGTTAGAAAACGACTTTGCTGCACATGTCATAGTGGTACCGGCAGACTCTGTATGCATGTCTGTGTTCATGTGTGCATGTATGCTTCTATCTCTTAGAAATAGAGCTAAGAATAGCACCCAGAGGAAAATATATTTTAATGCCTGGTTCCCATTTTTTGGAACTGTTTGGGAAAGATCAGAAGATGTGGCCTCATTGGAGGGGGTGTGTCACTGAGGGTGGGCTTTGAGGTTTCAAAAGCCCATTCCATTCCCAGTCAATTCTCTTTCTACCCCATCGTGGTGTCTCAAGATGTGAGCTCTTTGCTACTGTCCACCACCGTGCCTGCCTGCTGACATAGTCTCCATCAGGATAGTCATGGTCACTAACCCTCTGAAACTATAAGCCCCAAAGAAAGGTCTTCTATTGTGAGTGACTTTTGTCATGGTGTCTTATCATGGCAGTAGAAAAGCAGCTAGACTGCATGTAGACTGGACATGTGACACAAGTTTGTATCTGCTTATTGCCCAGTGTACACTCATATTCAAAGCTGGGAATTGGCATTGCATATTGATGTAAGTTGATTCTTGTCTTCACTGGCTGGGCTGGTATCAAACTTTCTCTTAAAGGAAACAGTTGTCTTTTAAAGGCAACAGCTTATGTTTATTCTATACACGTCCTCTCCATAGGATCTAGTTGAAATCAGAAGACTATGTGGTATATCTAATTTCAAGCTTGTTGCTTTTCTTCTGAGACATGCTAGACCTCTGCCTAGAGAAGCCCAAACAATTAAACATGTTGTCACACATTCAGGCCATTAGTCCTGATCCTTAAGCTTTGTGTATTTTCCATGGATACTTCTAGAAGACTCAAGAGGTTTTATGTAATTTCAAGTGGCTTACAAGCTTTGCAAGTTAAACTTGGAAAATACTTAGTAATACCAAGTAATAGTGATTTAAAGGCTTAAGAGACTTATAGAATTGTTAAGGATTTAAGATTATTTTAGCCAAGCCACACTTCAGAAGTCCAAACACAGAATCCTAAAACGAAGCAGCAAATACCCAATCAAATATGTGATGAAGGTAAGAACTTTGACCTTTTGTTATCAGTCTGTCTTTTATAAGCTTTCTGTCTTCCTCAGAGAGAATTTAAAATCTTTTTCTATGACAGACAATAGTAGAAATCATATGTAATTTCCCTTCTATGCTCATAAAGACTTACTCAGACAACTAGAACTTAAAAATGTATTTATTAAACAAACAAGAGATAGTTCTTCAACTAAATTTTCCTTTATGTTCCCTTCCATTATAATGGTAGTGAATGTTTATTCAGAATGCAGCAACTGTGGCATTACCATTCCAAGGTAATCCCCATTAATATTTTGGCAACTTGACAACATGATCATCAACTTATATTTAATGTGTCATATTCCTTACTTTGGGCAAAATACCAGTGACTTTGTACTTTTGTGATGTTTCTGCAGTGTAGGCAATGTAGGGACAAGATTCAAGGCTGCTTCTTCTCTTCTACTCTATCCATGTTATTACCTCCAGTGGCCAAAGTGGGCTTTTTATTAGGCACCTTACTCTATTAGTAAACTTTTAAAAATAAGTAAGGCCTAGGACTATAACTCAGTGGTAGATTACTTGCACAGCAGATGTGAGCCTTGGGCATGGTCCTCAGCACTGAAGACCAACTAACAAACCCAAATAAGTAAATAAATGAATAAATCAAAATAAAATGTAGGAATACAATGTACAAAAGTATTCTAATAATACAGGGCGAGGAAGTCTGAATGCAGAGCAAGCTGGAAGCAGTCTGTTGTAACCTCTCTCCTTTATGTCTGCTTGTGTCACTTACATTCTGGATACTGGAGAGGGAATTAAGAGGAAAAGCACAAATCTATTCTCATAGTCTGTCCTGGTCAGTATTCTATTGCTATGAAGAGACACTATGACTACAGCAAGTCTTATTTTAAAAAAAAGGTATTTGATTGGGGTTTGCTTACAGCTCAGAGTTTAATCCACTGTCATCATGGTGGGGAGCACAGCAGCACACAGGCAGATATGGTGCTGGAGAAGTAGCTTGGAGTTCTACATCTGGATCAGCAGGAAGCAGGAAGTGAGAGATCCACGGGGCCTGGCTTGGGCTTTAGAAACTTCAAAGCCCACCCCCAGTGACACACTTCCTCCAACAAGGTCATACCTACTCCCACAAGACCATAACTCCTATTCCTTCCAAGTAGTGCCACTCCTTGATAACTAAGCATTCAAACATATGAGCCTACAGGAGCCATTCTTATTCCAACCACCACATAGTCTGCATAATCTAATGTGAGATGCAGGTAAAGAACTTGATACAATATTGCTACTGAGTGTTATCATGAACAAAGGCATGGGAAACGTTGTAACTTGACAGGAATGGCATTATTGAGACTAAATTTACAAGCCCAAGAAGTATTTATTAGCAGAGAAACAATTCCTGACTAAAACAGTTACAAAGATGAATCATAATATACAACCATACCTAGAGTATCCTCAATCATTTCATGACTTCTCAGTAGAAACAGTTATTAACCTTGACTAGCATTCAGTATGACCAGGACCTGTTAGTGAGCAGTTACCAGATATCAGGCATTGAAAAGCCAAGCAAGAATTATTACTGTCTTCAATCCCACAGTTCAAGGTGTCTCTAGGAGTGCATGCCATCCCTTTACTCTGAAGATTTTTTAAAACAGATGAAGCGCAATGGTGACAGTTCAGATAAGATCCTTGTCCACATGCACTGTAACTTGACCAAGACAAATGTAGACCTCTTGTCAGAAATAAATGTCTGGCAGCTTGTATACTACGGGTAACCGGACATGAAGTCATGCTGTCCCTGCAGAGGCTTGAGATAGAAGGTAAAGCCTGTAAAGTCACTGTGAGGTATGGTATACAAAAAGGGAAAGTTTTGAACCTCATAATGTGGAAATCAGTGTGGAGTGCATGCCCCCCTTGGGTCATCCTTGTTACCTAGGCTCTCTGGGTCTGTGGATTGATATCTTAGTGTCTATTTGGGATACTTATTTCCAACTATTAGATATTAGTGGCTTGCTTTGAATTTAGCTGATGATTGAGTGAACTGAGAACTTTAATCTATGTGAACACTCGCACTATATCACTCATAGTGGGAAATCAGGGCAACTCCAAGTTTGGCAGAGGCATAATACTAGTTTTCTTTTATTTTCCCATGCATAGTCACTCAAAATAAGGGTCTGAGAAAGCTACTCAAGTATCCATTCATCCTTAAAAATAGTCCCAACAGATATTTTTTATATGTTTTAAGAGAGTAGGCCTAAGCGATTGATTATATTTCATTATATACATATATAAAATTATCAAACAGCAATTCTTTATTTACAGATTATAAGTTGCCTGCCTTATTGTCTTAACTATTCTATGTGAAAGTTGTTAGAATCATAAAGTCAGGATGGTTACCAGGAAAGCTTCCAATACCAAGTTTATAAAAATGATTTCTTCCTACTTGTTTCCAAATTGGTCATTAGTAAGGAGAAAAATGACAAAAATTAGGAATCCTGGAAAACCTTGCAATCTCTAAAATAGTTGTCACAAAAGGAAAAGGAAAAGTACAAGGTCTTAGTGAAGCAAAGAGAACCAAGAGTTGTAATGATCACTAAAGTGCTACTTAGGGATAGAGTGGAGAGAGGGGGGTTGGGGTTGGACTGAGAGAAGCAACATTTCAACTTAATCTATTCATAAGTTTAATGCAACGTGATCAAAACCACAATAGAGCTTTTGTTCTCAAGCGTATACTTTAAATGTTTTTCATTACTTGGTATTTTGTTATGTAACTCTCAGAGCATATACATAATTGTGGAGGATAACATAATGTGCATTTCTGACCTATCACCCAGGCTCAATGTGAACCTTTAATGGCATATACCAGACTTTATTTGCTTATATTCCTAATTGTCACTCTATACTCATGGATGACTTTGAAGCAAATCTCAGATGTCAAGGACGCTAGCTATATGTAACTCTTAAAGATATGGACAGTTTAAGAAATGTATTGTTTGGGTTGAAAAGACAAATCACTGGGCAAAGTACTTTCTGCATAGTATAAGGACCCGTGTTAAAATCCCCAGCATCCACATAAAAGATGTGACAACTCATCTGTAATTCCCAGGGTTAAATTGGCAGAGGCAAGTTTCCTCCCAGGGAAGGCTGGCTCCAGGTTTAGCAAGAGACTCTGCCTTATTAAACTAAAGAAAGATGGAAGATGATACTTGATATTAACCTCTGGCCTACACATGCATGTGTATAAATAAGTGAACACTTGTGTGTGCACATGCACATGCACACAAACACATTCTGTACAAGCACATACATCAGGAAAAAGCAACAAAACTATATTTCTAGGATGCTGTCATCCTGCTTTTAGTAATTGGAAAATTCTGATGATGTCAAATCAAATACTTGTGAAAATCAAATTCAACAGATACACGCACATACACACAAATACATATAAATTTGTACACATAGTCACTTTGTTTAAATAAATAACAAATCTAGATTCTCAGATTGCATTTGTTTAATATACAGCCACAGTTTCTTGAAATCATAGTCTTTCTCCCTTACCCCCTTTTCTGCCTTATGCTTTATTTTGTGTTAGGACATTTTTTTTAAGATTTATTTTATTATGTATACATTGTTCTGCCTACATGTATGCCTGCAGGTCAGAAGAGGGTGCCAGATCTCATTACAGGTGGCTGTGAGCCACCATGTGGTTGCTGGAAATTGAACTCAGGACCTCTGTAAGAACAGCCAGTGTTCTTAACCTCTGAGCCATCTCTCCAGCCCCATGTTGGGACATTTTATATTAGGAAATCTATATGACTAACATTTTCCCCACTTAATGGACACATCTGATTTGACAATGCATTTTTATTTACTCCTCAGGTTTTTTTTAAATTTATTTTTAAGACAGTCATGATAAGACCCATCAATCAATATGAATGTTTGACTGTTGGACTGTTGAGCCAAAGTGTTGTACTGCCATATATATATATATGGTTTGTAAGCAGTAAGAGTTGTAAGCCATTCCTTCTGATGGACACAACAAACTGAGAACTAGAGCATAGCTTGTTCTAAAGAAGCAAGACAAAAACGGGTGGAATCTACTTTGGGGAGTGTGGTCCTGTACGTATTTTAAATGGGCCATTCCATAATATTTTTTCTCCATAGTTCTTATAGGTGGTTCTTATATTATATGCAAATACAGCCCCTCAATGTCCTGCCTCCAATTTTGCTATGAATTTCTGCCCTTTTCAGTATTTCTTTAGTGTGCCGATCAGATTCTAATCTAGTCACTGAAAAGCCCACTTCACAAAGTGCAGTAGTTACAGAATCTTGTTTCCTTTGAAACAAGAGTTTTGATTTGATGTCACAGTTAATTGGTTTCAATTATACACACAAAGCAAAAGCTGCTGAATCTTATATTTTTATTTTGTTGAGAGCGTTGTACTTCAGAAAATCTGCGTGAAAATCTGAAGTGGAGTCTAAGTGACAAGTCTAAAGGAATTACGAATGCTTTAATTAAGTTATGAGTGCACACGCATAGAGGACAGACTAACTAGTTTTCAGTTACACTTTAAGCATCCTGTACTGAAATGGTTTATTTTTATTGTTCCCCTTTGTTGATTCATTCTGAGAGAATGCTTAGGAGATGACTACTCACTATAGAGCACCGCCTAGAATTTACAAATGTTGAACACCCACTGCTTTCCCGAGAGCATTGTGTGAAAAGCATACATCTGTCTATAAGGAACTTGCCCCATTTTTCTGCTGGCTTCTGGCAGAAGGGCTCCTTGGGCTTAGCTTGGGTTGGTGGTAACTTTTTAGGGAACTTATAGCAAGTTGGAAGGACAACACTAATCACAGCAAAGTAATTTCATTCATTTGCAGAAGGATGCAATGTGCATTGAGTCGGGTGTGGTGTGTTTCCTTACTTTTGTTTCTGAATGGAACAGCTTAAATTTCTAGGCTTTCCCTAGAAATCTTGCTTCCCTTGGTCTTGTCATCACCAGACAACCATCAGCAGGTAGAAAGGGCAAGATGCTGTCTTATAGCTGTGAGTATAGGGTGATGGGCATTTCTTTCTCCATGGCATTCACTTATAATTCTTTGTAGCTGGTTTTCACTTTTTTAATTCTGCTGCTTGCAATAGTATATTGTCCACCTCCTTTAGCAAATTTATGTCATAATGATTTTATTCAATTCTCTTTATTGATATCATGATTATTAGAAAGATTATAACAATTGCCCGAATTATTCCAAAAGAATCCAGAAGGTCCAAATTAGTTGTACTTAGAATATACCTTATAGGGCTGGAGAGATGGCTCAGTGGTTAAGGACACTGGCTACTCTTCTTGAGAAGTCCTGAGTTCAATTCCCATCAACTGTGTGGTGATTCACGACCACCTATAATGAGATCTGGTGCCCTCTTCTGGCCCTCAGGCATACATGCAGGCAGAACACTATATACATAATAACATAAATCTTTAGAAAAAAAAGAATATACCTTATTAGTGGGAATTGCTTGTTAAATAGTTGTTAATGCAAAGACTCAGTTCTTTCCTCCACAGGAATAGGGGATAGTTTATTCTGGAGCCAAATATGAGTAGCCGTGGCCTGCCACATGAATTCAAGTTATCACAAATGCCGTGTTTCAACATGGGAATGGTTCCCTGAGGATTTTTGTAGTTGCAGAAGAAAATAAAATCACAAATCAAGGGACTTTTGAAATCCATTAGTGGAAACATCAAGGAGATGGGTTACAAGAGAATAAGAACATCTCTGCTGTATAGTTGAGTTGATCCCTGATGACATTTTTAGTCTCTGCTTTGGCGGAAGCTTATGGTCAGTTACTATAGTACAGAAGGTTTCAGATGAGACTCATAAGAATGCTAGACCATACAGGGCAGCAAACAATAGATGGGGGCTGAAGATGGCTGAAGTCTGATTGACTATGTGCAACGTGACTCTCCATAACCTTTGATGTTCTAATCAGTGAAGCAACTTGTAGAATTTTTAACACAGGCGTGATTTTTTTTTTATTCTGAGAATTTTGGTTCAGATATTTTAGTTCCTCTTACATATAAAAACACACAGTACAAATTGTTAATAAAAGGGAAAGCACGCATTGATTCCTTTTCGAATTTCCAAATATATTCTCGAAGTCATTTCAGACCTTAGCACTTCCTACAGCTTTTCTGTGGTAGAAACTGGATATGAAAACTCGGGCTCTCACCTCTCCTCACCTAAGCTTAACACTTTGCTTTGTGAGCTCAGATCAGTTATAAATCTCATGGAAAAGCAGAGACATTGGTTGCTTCATATACTAACACCTCAAAGAGACAACTAAAACAGGACAATCGAGAGGATTTACAATTGAGAAAGAAAAAGCATGAGCGGAGTTGAGAGCCATATAATTATCCTCATTCACACTGTGACTGGCTTTAAAGTGACTTACTTAAAATGGTTCCCCGTGTACTCTTAGCCACCTCCTTTCTTGAGTATGTGCTCATTCTGGTCTTGGCGTCTGTCTATAGGATATATTTGCTCTTCTCGAAAGGGAATTGTACTGAATTTTCAGTAGTGTTTAAATCACTTAATCATATTTCTCAATTATCCCATGATGTTAGTTATTTGAATTTCAAGCTGTGGTGTTCTTAGTGAAAGCTTAATATCTTCATTATACATACAGCCATGCTTTGCTAATTAGCACACTGAAAGCTGCAGTTTAACCCTGGATGCCACTATTTCTAGCTTCAAGGATATACTGGATTTTCTCATTTTGAAAAGTTTAGAAGAGAAGCTATTATTATTGGATTCCACTTCTTTGTTCTTTCAGAAAGAAAGTCCCCTTGCCTCAAAAAGTTCCAGGTGCAATATCCATGTGTTGTAGTTCTCATCTATTGCTTTATATATAAAGCATCCTTGAATATTTTCCATAAGAGTAATGCAATTTGCAATATAACTAAAGAAAATTAAGCTATATATTTTTTTCTGGAGGAAAATTTTTACCACATAATTAATTTTAAAAATCACTGTTTATGTTTCCAGTTTACTGGAAAACAAGAAACTGATTTGCAATAACAAAGCTCAAAAAAACATGTTGCATTTTGACATTCTGCTGATTTAATATCCAGGTTCCCAAAGCAAATTTATGGGTTTTTTTGTTTGTTTGTTTGTCTTTTTTGAGTTGTCTTTTTGGCTGCAGCTGTACTTAAGGTCTTTCTTGATAATCTGTTCTTACCTTTCAATTCAAACATGTAAGAGCCATGGTTATTTCTGTTTGAAAAGTAAATGTCTTAAAATTACATTAAGTTTAAGATTTCAGTTATGATTTTTTTATTTAAAAGGTTTAATTGGGTTTGTGTGTGTGTGTGTGTTTGTGTGTGTGTGTGTGCAAGTGTGTGTGTGTGTGTGTGTATGTGAGGCTGAGTGTATGTACTCACATGTGCATAGGACAGGAATCAGTTCTCTCCTTCACCCTCTGATCTGGTAAAGGCTGGACATGACTTTTTAATTTATTGACTCTTGTCACTAAATTAAATCTTAAACTTTGAAAACAGATTAGAGGAGCCAAGGGAATTGAATTTGGTCAGAAGTTTGGCAAACACGGAACAGGCACAACAATTCATGCCTGTGGGGGTGTCATTTATGACTGTCCCTGGCCTAAATTAGGGATCCCTTGATTAGAGACATTCTAGAAAGTAGGAACCTGGTATTCTAATCCAAAGGCTGCACAGGAAGGAAGGTCCTTCAATATAATTCAGTGGAAGCTTGTGTCTATATTGTAGTCAGACAGTCCATTTGAGTATCATTGTGTGATGGCTAGCCTCTCCCTCCTACCTGCTTCCCTCTGATCTTTCTCTAAAATAAAGAGAAAGCAAACTAGGAAAGGTTTTTGAAAACCTAGAAGCAGCTCTGTGCATCTACAGAGGAGCTGGATTGTTTTTTAGGAGAAACACGTTGACTGATAACTCTCATAGCAAAGACCAAGTTTGACTCGCTTCACAATATGATTTTAAGTGATGAATGTTGTGAGCAAAACACCCTTTGAAAATCCTGTCTTCCATTTGTGGAAGAGTTTGACTTCCTTGGAGCTATGGCTTCCATAGTGAGAGGTTCTTTATTAGAACTACCCGACCCATTTATCATGAACTTAAACTGACTCAGACCTATGCCTGAAGAAGCCCCCACCACAGCATTTCTTTTTTTTCTTCCTCCCTTCTGTGTATTTGAAACTGCATGCTTTATCTTAACATGAAAAATTAAAAGCAAAATGTACTGTTCTCATGGTGATGGATTTGATGGGAACATCTCAGATTATGTAAACAAGGGGTCAGAGCTCAATCGAAAGTATGATTCTACACCGGCAAATCACTTCCTGACCAAGGATTTCAACAATAATAATTTCACTCACCAGACACTGGAATGAATATTGGTCTGGATATGAACCTACGTCTTGGGATGGAGATGGACAGAGGTCACTTGGGGACTGGCAGAGATTGCTTCCAGAAATGAGGTGTATGCTCTGAATGTCATGTCTCTGCTCCTTCATAGGAATTCACTCTCATTTTTCATCTGCATCATGATTGTCACTTTCCCTCTAGAAACATTCTTAGAGAACTCTTGGAGTAGCCAACATCTTCCATCAGAGGAAGAAAGGAATCCCTTGGGCCTTCTGTCAATCACAGCCCTCATCTCTGCTCTCCTCTGTTTGGGATGTTTATTCTGTTTGCATCAGCCCCAGTTCCTCTTGTACCATTCATGTGTAACACTTCCAGTCTTTTTTCCCCATTCTTGAACTTTCTTGTCAAAGATCTCTCACTGCCAACCTAACAGCCAACATTTCCTTTCCTCTTACCCTTCTCTCAGTAGCTGTTACCCACTTTTTCATTCTGAAACACTCTTCCTCTGGATGTCTAAGATATCACTCCTGTACCTGTGGCCCAGGGAACTCTGCGGAAGAGGGGATAAAAATGAATGTAAGGGCCAGAGGATCAGGGAGTTTGCTGTGAGACTGAGTCTTCTAGTAATATCAGAAGCTACACCGAATGAAGTCTCACCAACATGACTGCCTAAACATGAGTTGAACAAGGACACCACCAATAAACATGCCAAAGTGGATTGGGGAAAAGCCCATGAGGCCTCCACCCTATACAAAGAACTACAGGCAGCTAAGGAAAGCCAAGAATGGGAGACACCGTCTTCTCCAGGGAAGAGCACACCAATTGGTTATTCAACACCAAACTGTCAGCTCTGAAACATATGTACATGCAACGTTATACAGATCATATTTAGAAGTATGTAAGTAGGCATGTATACATTTATATATGTCACAACAATTCATGAAAAAGCACGTGAATTTGAAAGGGAATAAGGAAGGGCTTGTGGGAATGGAGGTAGAAAAGGGAAGGGAGAAAAGATGTAATTATAATGTTAGGAATGAAAGAAAAATAATAAAAATAAACTTTAGAAAAAGAAAAACAAAAACAAAATGATTCCATGGTCTCCTTTTCATTACTCTGATTTTCTAATGGGTTCCTGAACTTCTTGTCTTGCCTCTAAAGCTCTCTTCCTTTTCTCTCCTCATGTCATCTCAATTATCTTTCATACTTAATCTTCTTAGCTGATATCACTTCATCGAATGTCTTCAACGCTGCATGTCACTTGACTATTCTCAAGTACATTTCTCTTCCTGTTGAGCTCCAAGTTCCAGATTCATTCACACATTGATCTACTGAAATTCCTACTTAAATGCCTCTGGGATATTTTAAACCAAATATATTCAAAAGGGACATTCTGGTTTCCAAGCTGGTACTGAGACCTTTGTTTGCCCTAACCTTGTCTCTGTGAGTGATGTCATCATGTGATCCATTTGTGGAGACTTCAGAAACAAAGTCAGTCTTCAGTTACTTCCATTCATTCACTCATGTGCATGTCTTTTTCACCACAAAATGTGATAATTCTACCTTCAAATTGATCGTTTATCTCCAATCTAATTTTCTTTTTCTTGCTATACCTGATACCTCTGAGAAACTATCTACTTAGGAACTATAATACACTTAAAAAAGAACTTTCAAGAACAGATATTTCCATTTTGCATCAGTTTTAAGTTCACAGCAAAACCCGAGTGGGCATGCCTTTCTTACAAACCATAGATCTATTGTGACACGTCTTTGTTTCCCAGAATTCCTGGTGTGCAACAGTTTACTTGATGTTGTACATTCTGTGGGTTTTGGATAAATGTACGGTGACAAAACCAAGCAACAGAAGAAAGTCTTCTCCACAGCCTGATGGGCACTGCAAGTCCATCTAAGTAGACAATGGCAATCTAGAAGTCACCACACTCTAGTGTCTTAACGCCACAAGTTTGTCATCTTACTGTTGTTAGATCAGAGTCCAGCATGGGCAGCATGAGACTAGAATCATGTAGGCAGGGCTAAGCTCTGCTTCACATGGTCTCTGTTTAGGTCTTATTTGTCATTGATTGGTCCTCAGAAAATGGCGAGCCTCTTCCCTTCTGTATCTTCTCCTCTCTTACAGCGATAGTACCTTACAATCTGTAAGCTGTAGGACCCGTCTTACTCCATTGCAGGTGGTCATGGATCCACTTGTAGGTTCTTGAGGCTTTTCTCCACTTCTTGCATGGGAACCACAAGTTCTCCAGTAAGGGAGTATCTTAATGATCTTAGACTGTCATTTCCCTGACCTTCTTCCCATAGTTACATCTTTCTGTGACCACAGATTTGGAAGGTCTTTCATCTTTAAGGAGCAACCCAGTCAAAGTGGATCTGCCTATATAACTCAGGGAAAGTTCCCAATACCAAAGTCTGTACCTGTAATGGCAAAAGAAAGTCTCTTTCCCTGTAGATTCTTAGGTTCTAGAAGTCACAAACATCTCTGGAGTACCATTGGTTTGTCCCAGAGGTCCCATTCCTGGAATTGTATCTGCAAAACACTTCCCCATCCTAGAAACTTCCTAGTTCATAGCCTTATTCATAGTCTTGTTCCCCTCCCCTCCCCTCCCCTCCACTTCCCCTCCCCTCTCCTCCCCTTCCCTCTCCCCTCCCTTCCCTTCCCTTCTCCTTCCTTCCCTCCTCTCCTCTCTTCTTTTTTCCTCTCCTCTCCCCTCCCCTCTTTCCCCTCTCTTCCTCTTCCTCTCCTCTCCTTCCCCCTTTCTCCCCTCCCCTCGTCTTCTCTCTCCCCTTCTCTTCTCATCTTATATTGTCCCTCCTCTCCTCTCCTCCCATTCCTCTTCCCTCCGCTCTCTCCCATTTTTTATTTGCATTTGGTTTTATACGGTGGTGGCATATTTAGTGAATTCTAGCTCTAAAAATTGGTCCAAGTGAAGCTATAGGTACAAATTCGGTCTAGTGGAGCCATGAGAATTTAGGGACGACACATGCTGTAGCCAAGCAAAGGAGTCTCACATAGATGGTAGCAGTAACCTGCTGAATTGAAGCCTGCTTGATCTGGCTATTGGTTTCTATTCCCCAGGGACATTGGTCCCTGATGTATTTTGGGGTTTGAGGGGAGTTTGCACACATTGATTGTTGATGTCTAGGTACCAAGAAAATAGTTGTATGTTGCATTATCCAAAGCAATCATGAAACTTTATTTCCTCTGCTTTTCCACTATAGCACTAGGTCCTTTGTCTTGATTAAAGCATTAGTAGACTTTCAAAAAATAGAACCATGTATATGTAAAGGCCCCTGTTGCTTTTTAGACAGCAGTTTATTTTGAGATAGATTTTGCTGAGTTCTTAAGAGCTGAGGACCGAACTCATGGCCTTGTGTTTGCTAGGCAAGCACTCTACCACTGAGCTAAATCCCCAACCCTGATAAGAAACTCTTAAGAGCTAATCTTGATATGTTCATGTGGGGAGAGACCAAGTGTGTGTATGCATATATCTGCATATGTGTCTATGTATATATTTGTGTGTATGTCTTTATACATACATATATATGCAAATATGTGTGTATGTGTATATATATGAGTATGTGTGCATATGTGTGTGATTTACCTCAGAATTGATTTGATTTTAAGTTCAGTGGAACAAAGGGGGAGGATTTTAAATTTATTTTTATTTTATTTTCCACCAAAAGAAATCTTTCATTTAATTTCATCATTTCACATTAGCTAAGTAAAATGCTGCAGCTCAGACTTGACATCAAAGATGGGCAGTCTAACAGTTCATGAGAACTTGAATGGAAGGAAATAGCAGATATGGATGGATAAAGGATGGGTGGGGATTCCAGCCTTCCTATAAAATCTACCTGCTGACAGCTAGTGCCTGTTGAAGCTGATGATTAGTTTAGGATGCTCACAGAGGGAGAGAGAAAGAGATTGGTCATGAGAGTATTTTCAATACGCTGATGGAGAACAAGGAGGTTTAAATTCCATGGTCGTTAGACAAGCACCTTTAGGCAGAGTGGAGCAAGTCTTTGTGTCTGCAAGCCTGAAAGACAGAGCCAAAAGCAGGGTCCCTAGGGTGTGATGTGATGAAGGTAGGGGCCAGGGCTTGAGACTAGTGAAGAGGGTTGACTACAAAATAGACATTACAGTGACCCAATGATGCCACTGCTCAAGGGATCAGACTTGTTCCATTCATCCATTCTTTCTGAGGTCACCAGTGCATCATAGTGAAG
Organism: Peromyscus leucopus; assembly: GCF_004664715.2. Taxonomy (NCBI): domain Eukaryota; kingdom Metazoa; phylum Chordata; class Mammalia; order Rodentia; family Cricetidae; genus Peromyscus; species Peromyscus leucopus. Next base: position 31,193,606 of record NC_051084.1, on the reverse strand, counting down.
AACCAAGAATGCAGAGTTTGCAAATGAGCCAGAAGACTCCAGGTAAAGGAACATAAACAATTTTTATAGTATTCTCTAGAAGTCATTATATTTTTTAGTTTTAAAAGTTAATGTTTACCCTCTACATTTCATTTACAGTATTTTTTTAAACACTCTTACCTTGCACCTATTTTTGGTTCATGCTAAAACAAATGTTTAGAGGCTATGAGGCTATGATGATAAGCAAAACAAAACAGGAAGCCATTACTTTTTTCTTCTAAACTTTGGGAAATCTGGTACGGTCATTTCTGCATGTTTTTGAACAGAAGCATGTTACAAATGATGAAGTGAAAAAAGTCCTATTGTCCAGTTGGAAAAACAGATTGGATTAGCAGTCACTGGTGCGACCTGTTAATTTTCTTAAGGAAATATAAGCCTCTTACAATATAATTGCAATGCCAAAAGTATATTGCAAAACAACAACAACAATAACAACCACAAAACAAAATAAAAAACAAAAACAAAAACTAAAAACAAACAAGCTTGCCCAAATTATTTCCTTTTTTTTTAAAAAAAAAAAAAAAAACACTTCTATTATCCTCTTTTCACCAGGGGCTTATTGTATTTTTCCTCCTTTTTGCGATTTTAAAGTTTATGCTGAATTCACAAGAGGGCTAAAATACAACCTTTTCTTGGTGCAGTACCTGGCCACCCAGCTGGTGGCTTTATTCTAAGAACAGTTACCTAGGGAGGTGATTTACTGTCAAGAACAAAATCAGTGTATCCTGCCATCTCCCCTGATGTTTTCCTAACAGACACATTACAACATAGTATATGGGACTCAGAAGGGGCTTGACTGAAAACCTGAACAAAGACAACTGAAATCTGTATTTGTAGTAAGAATAGTTCCAGGTTAAGTTATAAATAGCATGTTGCTTAACGGTTAATAGATAAAGGGTATTACATGTGATTATTAGTCTGTAATTAACGTAGTCCATGTTAATAGCACATGGTTTCATACACTATCTCATTAAACTATGGAAAATAGCAGAAGTACTTTAACAGTAGTACTGTTTGGATGCTTTGAGTATCGTATGTTCAAAAATGGTTGTTTATTTCTGAATGTACTCCAGTTAAAAAATACATTCTTTGCTGCAAATGACTTCAGCTTTGCTGCTTTCTATTTCCACACAGTGAGGGATGTCTTTTGACCCTCTGTGAAACAATAGTCATATCTCTCCAGTGAGTAAATGACTTGACTTCGGATGACGCATTATTGCTTCAGGAGCTTGGGTGCCCTTTCGTATGTCATGTGGAGTGCTGTCAAATTCTGTAATAACCTGGGAAAATGAATTCACCCTCAAACCAATCATTCTTGATTTTTTGCTCCTTTGAGAGGGAGTGATTGCAAAGAGTTGGTGGCCCTTCCTGCCCTTTCTTTTCCCTTTCATCCGTCCTTATGTAGCTACCCACAACCCAACCATTTTGATAGCTCCTGGGATGTAGGTTGGTTGTTTCAGTGTGTCACTGAGTTGTATTATCTGAGTCTTTATTGTCCCTGACCCCTTCATTTCTTATTCCTCCGTATTACTTATTCTTCTATGTAACAGATTTCCCCCAAATTATTGGCATATAATAATAACACGTATCTCATCATTTCTCTTGCATATGGAATTTGGAAAAGGTTTAGCTGATGGTCCTGGCTTGGAGACTCCCATTATGCTGCATTTAATGTACTATATGGGATTCACCATGCAAAGGCTTGGCAAGGCCTGGAAGATATGCCTCCAAAGTGGCTCAGTCATAGCTGTTGGACGGCCTCAATTTCTTGACAGTTACTTGCATGTTTCCTTGAGATTCTCGAAATGTCCATTTGATTTGGTAGCTGGCACTTCACGAAGACCTAGTCATGGACATCATATGCTGTCACCTCTCTGACATATTTCACAATGGGGACAGGTCTGCAGATTCACACAATGCTCACTGTTCCCTTGAAGCTCATTGAGTTTCCTTAAATTAACTATTTTAAATTCTCCATCCATGAATTCGCCTATCCAGGTGCTGAATTTGGACCCTCAGGCAAGGTCATGGGTCCCTGAAAGTGCTCAGGATTCTCATTGTGTAGCATTGCCCAGGAATCTAGGATTAGATAGTTATTCCAGTCTCAGTTGTTGGACTCTGTTTGTGCCTGCAAATCTAGAATTTCAGAACCTTTATAGCACTATAATTAGAATTACAATTTTCTAAGTTTAACTCGCAAAGATTATAAGCTGCTTTATGTAAGAAGTCTTGAGTCATGTGTAAGTTTCTATGGAAAGCATATGAAGCTTAATAGTCAAAACTAATATCCTGACTTCATGATAATGTGTTTGTTTGGGTTTCTCTAGGCAGAGGCCTGAGTATCTCAGAAGGGGAAAACCAAGATCCAAATTATGTACACAAAGTAAGGAATAGTCTCACAACTTTAACTAGTTACTACAATCAATAAATTATATATAAATTGCACACACACATATAATTATATATATATTAGCATATATATATATATATATATATATATATATATATATATATTAGCTTGCAGAGAAAGCATAGTCTCTAATATAGCCAATCCACACAAGAATCAATATTACCATGTGATACCTGTTGCTGGCTTTAGAAAATAGGTTTACATAGCCTGGTGGTGGTGGCGCATGCCTTTAATCCCAGCATTCGAGAAGCAGAGCCAGGTGGATCTCTGTGAGTTTGAGGCCAGCCTGGTCTACAGAGTGAGTTCCAGGACAGGCACCAAAGCTTCACAGAGAAACCCTGTCTGGAAAACAAACAAAAAGAAAACAGGTTCACACTAGGTTGTTCAGCAGACAAGGACTTGCACTACATATTAAATTTACTTGACAGACTCTGTTAGAGATGTAAACACACATGTGTGCTGACACATACATAACCATTGAGCCCTCTTGACCTACTACCATACAACTTTCCAATGCTTTTCTATTAACAACACTTTATTTTACTGTTTTAGATTTCTTTGATTACTTTTTTATGTGTATGGGTGTTTTGCATGCATGTATGTCTGTGTACCATGTGCATGCATTGCCTGTAGAGGCCAGAAGAGGGCATTAGATCCCCTTTGAACTGGGGTTACAGATGGTTGTTTGCCTCCATGAAGGGGCTGGAAATTGAACCAGGATCCTTTTGTAAAATTAGTCTGTACAGTCCCACAAATACATTTTGAACTAGCAAAGTTAAATAATTCTTTAACTTGAGAAGTCATTGTAAAGCATACTTGGTAATAACTACAAACAAAATTTTGAAGCAGACATGATGAGGAAGCATACAGATTTTCAATTTTATGTATATCTAGGTATTTTGTAGAACATTAATAAATTCTATTATTTCTGTTTTATTAAAAAATTATACACTTTATTTTGAGGAAACATTAGATTTAGGTAAGCTAAACATACTGATATGACATATTGAAATGTGCAAACAATTCTACAAAATATGAAATCTTCAGAGGTGTCATATTTTCCCCCAAGGATTTACTTACTATCTATGAATTATATATAACACAAAAAGAAAAACCTTTTATCTAGTACTTTTGCTCTTTAATTCCTTAATCGACCTATAAATGAAGGTTTCCCATGTGTTTTTTTGTTGATATGGGGCTCTTATTTTATGGATAGAGGGTGATTCAAGCCCATATTTGCTGTTGGTGTCTTCTTCCAGGTGATCTGGAGGATATCTAAAAATATGTCATCCCTTCACACCTATCCCTAGGGTCAGAATTAGACCAGATGCCTGTCTACAGTCTCTGATCTCTGGTCAGAATTCCCGTGTAAGACAGAGGTTATGTTTCTTATGTAATTCTGTGTTATTTCAAACCCCAAACTATCCCACTGAGGCCGTCATAGCAGTGGGGGAGGGGGTTAGGTCCAAGACCTATACCACTATGGCTTATCTACTTCCGATCCTATAATTGGGGATAGTGATGCTGGCTAGAGCAGAAGATCAAAATAGACTATAGTCAGGTCTCAGTCTGACACTCAGGTTCTTCTGGAGGCTCCACCCACAGGCCCAAATACAGGTGGGTACCATTAGGGTCATATCAGATTAGTTTTCAGCGTTGGACCTGAGCAGGTCCAAAGCAAAGGCCTATTCTTCTACCCTATCCTACCTACAGTGAATAGAAGCATTCTCTATACCATGATTTCTGAGAGTGGCACACTCCTGGCCACCAAAACTATACTAAGGATGGGTCACTTCTGAGTCTTACAGCTCCAAGGACTAGCACCAGTCAAGGGTATACTAGGGTCCAAACTCTGCTGGTGATGATGCGGACTGAATTTGAGTTCTCATGGAGTGCAGGTCTCAGCCTGGTACCCAGAGTAGTCTATTTTTTTTTCCATCCACAAGGACCATCTTGTAGGTATCTGTGCTTGAAATGAAGGAATGTGTGGTAGAGATAGTCTGTTGGATGTCAAAGCTGATGTTAGACTGCAATGCCCTGTGTGTCACAGCCGCAGAGATTCATTCAGTCTTTGGGAAGAGACAACTGGTGCCCACTTCTGGACTAATAGTGATGTCATACAAAACTTCAGCCTGCCTCTCTGGCCTGAGGATTTCTTCTTTGTGTTGGGATGGGTTTGGGAGCTTTTTCTTGGAGTTTGGGCCCGGGTACTGTTGCTTTCTGGTTTTAACTGGATTTGTGGGCCTGGCTCTGATCCTCAAGGCAAAGTCTGTTACTTTTTGCATCCTGGGTGGAATATTGACACATCTTCTCATTGTCCCAGTTTGAGGGAGTGGTGGGTGGGGTTCTTCTCTTAGCTGTTGGGCTATTCTGGTCTCTCAGGCAGGGGTTGTGGGGCTCTGCTTGGCCCTGACTTCTACTGTGTAGGCTTTATATTAGATTTCACACCTATTTAAACCTAGGTTTAATTTTTTTTCTTACAAGGGAGAGACATCACTCTTCATGTTTTATGGAATTAAAAAAAAGAGGATAGCACAGGTAGATTCTCTTCCTGCTTTCTCTCACATGTCTTTTCTTGTTATTATAATAGACTCAGGCACCATAGGAACAGAGCATACTGTTGCATGTACATGACAATACTATAACAAAACAAAAAAATGTACACACATGCCAATGCTATAATAAAACATAACAAAATTCAGTGCTTTGTTATGTTTCTTTGAAAACCCAGAATGAAGACCATAAAAGTAGAAGATAAACTTGTTGGGAGAAAGAGGGATTGGTGGATGGGATGGGACTAAGAGAAAGTGGGGCAGGTAGAGTCATCAGAATGCACTATACATGTAAACATGGTCAAAGAATGTTTACATACGCATTTGTTGGAAGAACGTGGAGAAAAAAAATTAAGAAAGAAAGAGAAACAAAAAACCCTCCCCAAGAAAACGACAAGGGGCACCGCATTTTCTTATCTGGTTTCCTTATTTTTTTTTTTTGTGAAAATGCTTTGGTGTATGAACAGCTGTTCAAACTGTTCAAAGATTTGACATAGCCGTCATCTAGTTGCACCTTGATCCAGCCCAGAGAATGCAGTGTATCATAGTGAAAAGGTCAGTTAGCTTCAGGTCCTGGATCTGAGCCCTTCTTCTGCCACGTAGAAGCTAGGTGCCCGAGGGAGAGCTTTTCATACTTTGTGTGGTAGTTTTAAATATTAACTTGACATAACCTAGAACCAACTGGGAGGACAGTCTTAAAAAAAAAAACATTATTTTTTTAAGATTATGTGTATGTGTGCACATGTGTGTAGGTGCCTGCATACATCAGAGGAGTTGGATTCCTCCATGAGTTGGAGTTACAAGGAGTTTTGTCAGCCAGCCACCTGATATGAGTGCTGGGGATTGAACTCAGGTCCTGTGGAAGTGTATTACGTGTTCTTAACTTATGAGCCATCTCTCTAGCCTTGGGAAGGCTTTAAAAAATATTTCTATGTGTGTGTTGCCTGCATGCGTGGGTGCTCACCATATGGGTACAGTGCCCATAGAGGCCAGAATAAAATGGAGGAGCCACTGGGACTGAAGTTACAGATGATTGTGAGCTTCCATGTAGGTCCTGGAAATTGAATTGGACCCGGGTCCTCTGGACGAGCAACCAGTGCTCTTCACGGCTGAGCCATCTCTCCAGCCCCAAGGCAAGAGTCTAAATGAGGGGTCATCGAGATCAGAATTGCATGTAAAAATGCCTGTGGAGGATTGTCTTGATGGTTCATCAGAAAGTAGACCCAGGAAGAGGCAGCCCACTATGGGCAATGCCATTCCCTAGGCGAGGCTCTGAACTGTATGAAAGTGAGAGAAGCAAGCAAGGAAGGGTGTGTGTGCTTCTTACTCTGCTGCTGACCTTAGATGCGATGTGACTAGCTGCTTACACTCCTACCTGAACTTCCCTTAAACGACAGACTATAACTCGAACCTTAAGCCACACTACCCTTCTTTCCCCCTGTGTTGCTTTCTGCTAGGTTATTTCATCACAGCACCATTCATGAAACCACGACACTCTTGTAAGTCACGTTTCCTCCCTTATCAATTTAGGAATAGTTTTTTTTAGTATAGCGCAGAGAATCAAGAATAGAAGCAATATCTCTTACAAAATGGAACCTCACTCTTCAGGTTAGTAGTTCTCAAGCCTATCTATCTGATAGAATTACTGAGAGTGGTTAAGATAAACCGCTGCTTTCAGGTACCAGCCAGAGATTCTGAAGGGCTCGGTCAAGGAGGCTGCATGTTGCCTTCGTGTTTGGGAACTTAAAGAGCCTTCAGGTACTCTTATCTTGTTGAAACCCACTGATTAAGCTAGCATTTTTACCTCTTACTCTAGTCCTCTAGTCACTAAATCAATTAGACCAGCAGTTCTTTTTTGTTGTTGTTGTTGTTGTTTAAGACAGGGTTTCTCTGTGTAGCTTTGGCATCTTTCCTGGAACTCACTTTGTAGCCCAGGGTGGCCTCAAACTCACAGAGATCACCTGCCTCTGCCTCCTGAGTGCTGGGATTAAAAGCGTGTGCCCAGCATCCAGCAGGTTGCAACCTGTGGGTTGCAACTCTGATCCTTTTGCAGGAGTCTCCTAAGATCATAGAAAAATACAGATATTTACATTATGATTCATAACAGTCTTAAATTATAGTTATAAAGTAGCAATGAAAGCGATTTTATCATTGGCCACCACAGCATGAGGATCTATATTAAAGGGCTGCAGCATTAGGAAGATTGAGATCCACTGAACTAAAGTTAAAATAGCTCTAAAGCCCATTATTTAAACTTGGTTTTTACATGCATTCTGATCTATTACTTTTTATTTATACTCATGATAAATTGTCTAAATTTTCTCAATATACAGTTGATGCATTTGTTTTGAATCTATTTTTCATTTTGTCAAATGTTTTAGTTTTTACTTATTAATTTTTAAGGATAATATTAATTGAAATAGAATTATATCACTTTCCTCCCTCCTTTTCCTACATCTAGCCACTCCCAGATACCCTCTCTGGAACTCTTCCCATGTCCTCTCTACACCCACAATATGCCTACAATACATACACAATATGCCTATGTATGTACATCACAATGATAATCACTGAACCTCCAAATTTTAACCCCGAACTCAAACTTTCTCTTGTGTTAAGGAGGTCATGTAGTCGATGTTTTAAAGCCATAAGAGAGGGACAAGCAAGTGTTAAAATTCATGGCATTGTTTTCAGGTAGACAATTCCTCCTGAAGATCAGATGACACCACTTTGTTTTGGTGGAAGTATGCAGGCATCCCGCATGCTCTGTAAGAACCACCCATGCCTCTTGTCATTGGCACACTGGACCATGTATTGGCAGTGATGCACTTAGCAGATGGGGCTGAGTACAGGCAGTGAAGTGTGCAAGCTCTCTCTTCGAATTGATTAATGGTTTTTGTGGCAGAAATTCAAGGCTGAAGCATTGGGATGCCTGTCTTTGTGTTGTACCCAGTGTCTGCAATTAAAGCTTTAGGGCCACTCCTTTCTTTTTTTTTTTTTTTACTCCATCTCAAGCTTAATTGATTTTAAATTAAAACAAATAGTTTCCATGACCACATGAGGTACATTTGGGGGTTTGGCTGATCAGGATTAGCGTAATGAAGTCTCCACCCCTTCATTATCCTCCACAAAAAAACCCCAGGAAGATGACTTAAAATGCCATCCAAAGTGGCATGTTGCTGCTAAATATTTTGCTATACACATGGCATTTTCATATCCGTGTCCTATGTAGGGAATCTGTAGGTGTCCTCATGGAGGATGCCAGTGGCCTAATGCAGCGTAGAGTCCCTGTGGGTATTTGGCATTGCTCTACAACCCAAGGAGGCTGCTCGCCAGGGCTTCGAGAGTTATTTCAGGCTAGTTCCTTGTCAAAAATAAAGATGCATTCTGAAATGTGGTTTGCAGATAAAACTTTTAAAATTGTATCTTGTCTGGTTGTCCTTTTCCAAATCTGCTTTATTGATTAACGCTGAGTTCTGAAGCAACCAAGGTCAAGAGTTTACTTTCCCTGTGAGTGATTTGGTTTACTCTGCTCTATTGTCACATAGTCCACTTTTGATCTTGCTGGGGATCTTATGGAGGGGTCTTTTCTTTGCCAAAAGGGAATTGATAATCAGCATCCTTACCCTTCCTTGGAGAATACTGCAAAACCCTGAGAATGAGGCCAGCATGTCAGACGACAAGCAGCCAAAATCTAAAGTTATTTTAATATGCTTCTTGGTGCAGAGCTCTCTGGACGTGTGTGTGTGTGTGTGTGTGTGTGTGTGTGTGTGTGTGTGTGTGTCTATGTGTGTGTCTATGTGTGTGTATGATGAGTCCTTACTTGTCAACTGGAGCCAAAGGCTGAGTTTTTGCTAGGTTGGTCTAGTGGGTAAGAATAAACCATCACACAAGGTATGTGACACAGAACTTCGACCTGGCAACTCTTGCCTGTAGAAATTGTGTACAGTCACTGCAGACTCAACAGGTTGTTGCATATATTCCTGTTTCTCTGACTTTTTGTGTTGGAAGACTGTGTAGCAAATGGCTTGATGTCATGTGTGGATTCCAATCCATGAGTTTGAGTAATATTGGAACTGAGATTCTGTAAGCTCCCTCTTGTGTTATTCCCATGATGGTTACATTTTTGTAGAGACCACAGAAGCTGAAACACCTATGAATACCACAATTGGGAATTACAATGAATGAGAAAATGTCTGCCAGGAAGTAGCCTAGGACATTGCTTTAAAGTGTCTCCAAGGCTGATGTAGAGAGAAGAGAAAGCAGAATGGAACTCAGCTCAGTAACTCAACACTTGCTGTAGCCAGCCTGCTGACACTTGAGAGAAATCTTTTAGAGCTTTCTCCCACTGTTTCTTCTTTCTTCTTTCAAATTATTTTAAGTGTATGAGTGGCTTCAGAGGCCAGAAGAGCGAGTTGTACTCCTTGGAAATGGAGTTACAGACGTTTGTGAGCCTCCATATGAGTCCTGGGAGCTGAACCTCGGGTCCTCTGCAAGAGCAGAAAGTGCTCTTAACGACTGAGCTATCTCTCTAGAATAGCGGTTCTCAACCTGGGGGATCCAGTGACCCTTTTCACAGGGTCACGTGTCAGATATCCTGCATATCGGATATTTGTATTATGATTCATAACAGTAGCAAGATTACAGTTATGAAGTAGCAACAAAATTGTTTTATGGTTGGGAGTGACCACAATGTGAGGAATTGTGTTAAAGGGTCGCATCACTAGGAAAGTTGAGAACCACTGCTCAAGAACCTTTACCTTCTTTCTGTTATAAAGACAGAGATTTCTTCAGGACAATAAATACATGTATAGATTTTACTAAATTCTGATTTCATCTTTTAGGAAAACGGCTGTTATTGAGTGTGATGCTGCTGTGATTAAGACAAATTCTATTTTGTTGACAACTTAACGTAAGATTATGATTAAAATAACTGATGCTAATGAAAGCAGTGGAGAGATCACTGGTGTTCCTCACACTGCACAGCCAGTATTTTCTAAACATAGTACATCGGCTCCATACTTTAAGTCACTGGTAAGTTTTTTTCTCATACCTATTTCTCAGACATGCTTCTAGAGCCCTAGGAGCATCAAAGTCCATGAGCATAGTTAGCAATTCTGACATGATTATCTTTGTTCAAGGAAGAAGAGATTAGGCTGTATTTGAGTAACAAAGACTGTAATATCAACAGCTTGCCAGGGACAAGCTGAGATTTTGCCCTGGCAAAGCCTGCTGGGTGTTCATATTCCTTCAAGCAGTGACCTGGGGGTTGCACCTTTTCATGACTCTGACATCATGGAACAGGGACATGGCTTCTAGTTCTCCACAGCAGAAAACACACACACACACACACACACACACACACACACACACACAAAGAGAGAGAGACAGAGACAGAGACAGAGACAGAGAAAGAGAGAGAGGGTAGGAGACAGAGGAGGAAGAAGGAAAGAGAGGAGAAGGGGGAGAAGAGGAGGAGGAAAGGGAGAGGAAGGGGACAGGAGGAAAGGGAGTGAAAAGACTTACTTATTAGACAACAGTCAAGAACTGACTGTGGAATGTGGGCTTATGAGGAGAAGAGGGAAGAAGACCTACTAAACACAGAACATCATCCCTGACACACTGTCACTTCACTCTTCTTGCTTATCTTCCCTGGACTTCATCACCTCATTATCCATCGCTTGAAGACATCCTTCAGTCTGGCTCCCTGGCTCTGTTCTCTGACATCCTTGATACAGCCTGGACATTGCTGTCAGTCACCCTCTGGAAACACTGCTCTCCCCACAGAGCTCATCGTGCCACAACGTTTACCCTCGGGTACCCATCGCTTATCGAAAGCCTTGGATTCCTCAGAATGTGTCATAAATTTTTACTACAGGCTCCGTGGCTGAGCTTATCCATTGCTAATCTCTAGCATGAATACTAAACTTGAAATTTTCATCTCCAAACTCAAAGTTCCCCTAAAAGAGCTTTGCTGAGGTCTAGCTAGGCACAGTTATTTTCAGGGTCTCTTCTACCTCTCTCTATCCTTAGAGATCCCCAGTCAACGAACCGGAAGTGATTGTTCTCTATGCTGCTCTGTGAGTCCATTGATTGTCCACGTCACTCAGCTGGCCCATGCATAACTTGTTGGTGTCATTAAGTAGGTCTTCATGGTCATTTGTTTTATCTCTTCTATTAGGTCACTTTCAGGATAAGAAGAGTATGTATCCCTGCACACACCACAGACCTCAGAAAGGTACTAAGCAAGTGCTAGTGCATGGGAAGGTGAGCTGAAAAGAATGAATGCATGTGTGATGGACTGGGAAAGCTCTACTTTGCTTTATACAACCACTAAGCTCTAGTTTCCCATGGAGTTATGTTGACGATCTCACAGTGCTTACACTTACATTTCTAGCACACGTTGACGGTATGAGGCCTGTGGCTTAGAAATCTTAGCATGAGTGTTGAGACTTCTAAAGATAGCATCTTCGCTTGTTCTTTTAAAAGGAGGGAATTCTATAGTCTCTTTACTGGTGACTCGACAAAGTTCATGGGTTCAAGCCAGTGGATGTTGGGTGCTATATTCTGCTCTACATCAGTCTATTACTGCCACGGTGAGGAAGAGCTTGCACAGTGTTGATTACAAGGGTTAGAGCCAGGCAGCTTTGGGTTCAAATTCTGGAAACTGCCATTTTCACCAGAGGGTTTTGGTGAGTCAATTCTGTGAGCAAGTTTCTGTGAAATGGGCACAGTATATTCCTCCATCATTGAACTGTTGAGAAGGTAGAATGGCATGCCATCTCCAGGGCCTTAGCTTTGCTCTTAATGAAGAGTTTTTGCTCAAAACCATGTACTTCTACCACTGATATGGCTATTGACATGCTGTTGAAGAACATGCAGGTGCTGCCATACTGCATTTAGCATCTGTGTTGTTTCTGCTATGTTTCTTCTTAGAATCGCCCCACTCTACCCCACAGAAGTCATGGAAGTTATAGTAGATTCACAGGATGGCACTCAGTGCAGAATTTGGTCGGTGGGTTTCCCACTAAATGTCATTCAGGCCACCGCTCTTTGTTGGTCTGCCAGGTACTGGAACAGTTCACCAGGATAAAGCCAGGGGTAGCTTGGGTTATGAGAGAGGGGCTTGACTCTTGAAGGAGGCAGAGATGTGACAGCCTTGACCACAGTTGTTCCTCAAATCCAGTAAAACCCAAATGGCTCTGGACAGCAGAGGACAGCTCTACTTAGAATCCCACATTGATGGTAAGAAAAGGAAGAAAAAGGAAGCCCTTGGTTCCTGCCCAGTCTTGGTCTGCTCTTCTCCCTAGCAGAGTGGCTGAATGATGGTTTAATTTGTTGTGAATACTGGCAGCACAATATGGAGAAAGGGAACTTACAAACATTTAGAATTACCGGGAAGCTTGTGAAATGGTGCATTCTATTCTGTTTTGTACATTTTTATGACTGGGGTGCCTTTTTCCAATTGTGGGTGCTGAGGCTGATGTGAGGAGGATTCGGAGCTCTGTTGTATTTTAAAAAAGATTTAGCAGATATATCTGAATTTTAAGGGACAAAAGACTCCAGCAGACACACAGAGCAAAAATGTGGCAGATTGGATTTGACATTAAGTTCAAAATGTGTGTTCGCAGAAAGGAGAAAATAAAACGAAGGTACAGTGGGAGTGGGGGGTGGTGATTCTGCCTTCATTGAGTTTATCTAAGCCTCTGCTCATCCTTTGCTCAACTTAGAAAAGTAGTGGCTGGGGGGAACAACCAGGAATTTCTTCAACCATATTTTCTTTATCTGCTATTGAATCTATTACTTTTTGTAGCAGGGGAAATTATCCAAACTGCTAGTCCCATTAATTGTGCAAGCCTTTTAATCTTAAAATTTCTAAAACTTACACATGATATACTCATATTGTCCTGGATTATAAGCAAACCTTCTTCAGCTCTGGGTTAAGTTTGGGTATAAAATTGGAATTCATTTTCTCACACTTCTTGGTATGATCTAAAAATCACATTGGGCTGGAACTCCTTATTTTCTACTTTAAGACAAAATACATAATGTTGAATAAATCGAAGTGACTCAAAACTGAGTTTCAAGAGTCAGTAATTTGAGATTGGTCATTCTGCCAGAAAAAGGAAATCTAAATTTATTCATTTATTTATTTATTTATTTATTTATTTATTTATTTATTTATTTTGGTTTTTTGAGACAGGGTTTCTCTGTGTAGCTTTGTGCCTTTCCTGGAATTATTTTTAAAAAAGCATTTCCTTCTTACTTCCCAAGGAGCATTATAAGTAACTGTCTCGTGGGTGAATGGTACGTAGTGTTGCCAGGCAGCCATCTCTCCTCTCTCCTAACTGGTCCTGGCTTCACAGGAAGCACTGATAATGGTTCTTCAGATGATGCTAAGTGTCAGCAGGCACAGGTGAATTATAGGTAGGGGCTAGCCTTAGGATTGGAGCTAACTCCTAGAGCCCCTGTCCATTTCAAGGAAACACAATGCAGGTGAAAATGTGTGCTTTCTATGCAAATGAGCTCTTTAAGAGAAGCACCCCCTCATATCCACACTATCCTGCTCCTCTGTGTATTGTGAAATCTTTGGATGTGAGTTACATTTGGAGCTAAGTCCCTTTAATGGTGAGGATATCCTCAGAATAATAAGAAGACACTGCTCTGAATCTTCACCTGTCAGGGTCTATGCAAAAGTCAGAATGAGAGCAGGCAGGATGTCTTATTTAAACTAGGTGGCTAATAAGGAGGTAGGAAGAAGAGGAACCTTCCAGAATTTTTGTGTTTCTTGGTCTGGAGTCTCTAGAGAAGAAGAAAAAGCAGCAAGAGTGCCACTGACTCATGTGTCTTAGGGCTGGCTTACTAAGTACCTCTAGTCTTCCGAAGAACAAGGTAAGCAAACAGAACTCTTTCTAGGGATTAAGTAGAGAAGCTGGCAAGAACAGATCTCCAGGGTTCAGATATCAAAGGACAACACCATGAGTTACTTTTTCTCTCCTGCTTGGTGTGTGGTGGTTTTCCTTGTAGCCAACCTCTCTCCTTTCTCATTTCTTTTCCCATTCCCCTGCCTCTGATGCTGTGTCCTTGTGTTTCTCCTCAGCTGGGAGCAGCCATAGTCTTTCTTGATTTTCTTAAGGATCAAAATTAATAATTGCAGGTAGACTCAGAGAAGCTTGATAGAGCTGGCCTTTGGCAGATTTTGTATCATGCAGTGTGAGAGAGCAGTGGGCAGTAGCAGGCAGTGGGGAGGGCAGCTTGTGGCATCCTCTCTTGGGGACAGCTTTAACGAAGTCCTCTGGCATCAGAACCCTTCACTACATGCATTGGAGGTCTTGTGAAGATGCAGCTGTCAGAACTCCCATCCTACCAATACTGTCGTCGTTCTTGTGCAATCCTAGGAAGTCAAGATCCCCCAGCCTTGACAGCAGCCAGTGTGACAGCTCCAGGCTAGGCTAGCGGACAACCTTGGCTTCAAAGGCTTGCAAGTTTTCTGGAACTTTTCCAGGGATCAGGGCCTCTGGTTTCTGTCCTCTAGCTCTTTACGACCTGCGCTTCCTTGTCCCATCTTCTCTACTCTGCCATTCACCTTGTTCCTGCCATGGCCACTCTCTCACATGGTTCAGGTGCCTCTTCTCCAGCTGTGGAGATGCTGGCTGTCTTGATGAGCTTGCAGCTCAGCTTACCAACTTTTCTGTGGCTACAGATCTGACACCCTTGCTCTCCTGCCCTGCTGCTGTGTCTGCTTGCTTCTTTGTGTCACCAGCTCGGCCCTCACTATAAAAAGTATACAAGGAAGGCCACCCGAGAGAAGCCTGTGATTGTAAGCAAGCAATGTTGCACCACCAGGAGAGGCAGTGCAGAGAGGTGACTCCCAGCCCACCTGCTGAGCCAAACACCCCGCTGATATTTATCTAGAAGAGGAATGCTTGCACAACTCACATGCAAATGAAGGGACTTGCACCAACCATAGCACATCTCACTTGCAAGTGGAGGTTTGCATTTGCACCAATGACGTCATCGTGCCTTTTGTCCCTGTCATTATAATTCTTCTAGGCTAGGGGAACTGGCTTATCCCTGTTTGGGGTTAAAAATGGTTGCAAGGTCATCGATATTGTCAAGACTTGTGATGATTAGAGAACTCAGGACAAACCCTTTGGAATAGTTCTGAGACTATACCTTTAAGAAACAATCACTTTCACTGTGTGTGTGTGTGTGTGTGTGTGTGTGTGTGTGTGTGTGTATTTTCAGGGCATCCATAGAGGGTTCCACATAGCCATGCTAGCATCAGGGTAAATCTGGCCAGCTGTTTGATTGATAGTTCTTTTACTCAAGACAGCCAGATCAGCAAGAGGGAATTCAACAGCTGCTAGTTAGGGAGTCAAATTCCAGTATATTTGCTTATTTACAGGAAAATGGACATCAGAAGGAATGCTTATAAAAAGTCAAGTAACTAAAGAATATATCATTGTCAGTAATAAGATTTCTATCATTTTAAAATGGCTTTACAATACTTACCACCAGCCCAGTGCCACAGGCAGAGTGGTGGATTTCTTGATGGCTGCAGGTGTATTAAAGACAAGCATTTTTTTTTAAATAATGCCTTTCATGATTATATATGTATACAAAAGTTGTCCATATTGTATGGTGTAGGCAGAGACATTTTAAAATACTGACATTTAGGAACACTAGAGACTATTAGGCATTACCTGTTTTGCCAGGCTTTGAAAAACAAATTAAAAGTGAACACATTTTATAAAAGTTCTTTATCTCATTTTTATTCAGGTTCCTGTAAGATCTAGTGATCTCACTAACTTTTATGCTTCATTATTTGGTCTAAACCAATCTTAGTTTTCAGTTTTACTAATTCAAATTTTCTTTCCCAACAAGTTTTCAACGTGGCATTCTTAGGAATGCAGACTGAGGCTAGTTTGTGGCACATTTGAACTCCTATCCAAGTCTTTCTCCAATGAACACTAAGGAGAGCAGGAAAGTGTTTCCTTTTTCTTCCAGAGGAAGGTTAATAATGACTACAAATTATACAGAGCTATCCCAAGAGACTGAAGGCACAGTGTGAATTTATCTTCAAAACTTGGTCCTGCCTGACATAATCTTTTGGGATTTATCATAATCAGCCCATGGGCACAACACACAATCTTCAGGCACGTGCCACAGACTGACAACTCAGAATTTAGGCTGAACATAAAATGTTGAGTATGCTTGCATGTTGTGGGGGTTCTTCTGATCCATGGGGCTTCTCAGTAGTGATGATCTCCAGGCCAGCGGCTGATGGCTACTTTTATCATTCCATCCTCCTCAATAACTGCATTACTCTCATTGCTATGCCTCAGGCACGGAGATAGATGCTAATGAGAATATCTCCATGCTTGTGGATCAAATGACATTTTACTCTTCTGGTCTGCAATATGGGACCAGGACAGAGCCCAGAAGCTATGACATTGTCACCTTACTACTGAATGCCACCTTCCATATAGTGTGGTAATGAAAGCAGATATTGAATATTTAGATAGATGGCATCAGCCCAGGCTTAGACCAGCCAGTTTTAACAGGAAGGCCTGATTTATATGGTAACTGAGTGTTCTTGAATGACTCTCAATGGTCGGCTTTACATTTTCCCTGTTTTAATGTATATTTCGTCCTCTCCTCCCTCTTTTCCCCTCTCTCCTCTCACTCCTCTCCCTTCTTCTCTTTCCTCTACTTCCCTTCCCTACCTCCTTCTTCCACTTCTTCCATTCCTCCCCTCCCTTGGTTTATTAATTTCTTAAATCAGCGATTAATAGCAATTGGGACAAAGAAACAGTGATACGTTGCTAAGTGTGATAAGACTATTCCATGAGTCTGTATCCCTTTGGGAGAGTTACGTAGCCATTACGCTCACAATTCTCCTATTGTCTACAGCTTTCCAACCTCTTCCCCTCCTCTTGTATTAATATGAAAAATCTATCAATCCCTTCTTCCTCCTACTGTCCTTGGCTGTCCAGCATTCTAGAATGTTCCTCAGTTTAGAGGACCCTTTCCCATCTTCATCTTCCGAAGAACTTCTCCTCGGTTAGGCATTGGTTAGAGAGATGCATGCTGGCCGTCAGCTCACTTTATCCTCTGTAGTCAGTTCAGGACCCCAGGGTATGGATGATACTGCCCGCATCCAGGATGTGTTTTCCTTCCCCAGTTAAACCTGTTTAGAAAACTCTTATAAACACACTCAGAATATTGGTGAAATTAAGGCCACTCCACATCGTTAAAAGGGAAGTTTATTTAGTGGCATAACTTACAAGTGAAGGGATAGGTGGGTTCAGGGTCTGGGAAAGGAGTGTCGCAGTCCGGTGGTGTTCTCTGGAGAACTCTGCTTGGTCTACCTCCAGCATCCAGGGTCCAGGCACCAAGAGAGCTGGCGCATCCAGATCTCGGTCTTCAGGGTCCTCTCTTGGCCCCGCCTTGTCGGTGTGACAGTTACTGAAGCCTCAATGGGGGTTGGAACTTCCAGATCAAGGTTGGAATGGCTACCCACTACATCAGAGATGTGCCTGGTAGGTGATTCTAAATCCAGTCTCGTTGAGGATGAAGATTAACTATCACCACTTCTTCCAGAAACACTCCCCCCCACATGCTCACACACACATGCATATACATATATACTTACAAACACACACACACACACACACACACACACACACACACGTGTATATGTGTATAAGGCACAGGGTGAGTACAGTGCCCAATTTCATTATTTGAAAGTGTTTACATTGCCACCTTACTGAGTGTCATCTTCCATGTGATTCAAGGATTAGAGAAGATGTTGACTATTTATATAGATAGGTAGGTAAGTAGGTATACACATAGAACCAATAAAGAGTCAAAAAAAACCCCACTTTGACAATCTGGTTTGTTGGTTTGCAATGGGATGTTAATTCCTGCAAGCATGTTCATCTATTTGCCCCATTTATTCCCTATAACAATGCCATCCTTGAAAAATGATGCCAAGAGGTTTCATCGCTTTCTTGATGTGAGAATTCGTAAATGGCAATGTTCCTTTTTTGTAGCCATGTAAATACCATCTGAAGGTCCTCCAGTTAGGGGGATGGTAATTGGCCTGGGTTTCCAGCTGAGGTTCTCTGCAGTGCTTTTTCCATGTCTTTGCCCTCACCAAGCCAAGACTCTCCCAGGATATGGCCGGGAATTGCAGCCATACTAACATACACACCTAGTTCTGGAATACGTGGACCCTCTTACTGTCTGACTTCAGCTTCAGGACCCTTCCACCCCCTTACAGCTTCTTTAGACTCTCAGTCTAGGAACCATCCACACATAATTTCCTATCTGTTTCTCTAACAGACACGTATCTGGGAGCTTTTCTTGCTGCCTCAAAATGCTTGCATGTTTAGTCCAGTTTGGGCACTTGGCATCTAGGTTTTATGAGACATCACCTAACCTAGCCTTCCAAAGAGAAGAATTCCCAAAGAGAAAGAAAGTACATATTCACAGACACCCAGAATTGGCTAGTAAAATCCCAGTCAAGGCAAGGTGAGACTTCAAGGAAAAATTGGAACTTTGATTTCTTCTCTAAGAATTGACTTTTATGTAGCTGACTGGGCGAGAGAAAATGATACAGGAGAGAGAAAGACATGGCCAACTCTATATCTGAATCCTTTAATCAGGATTATGTAAGTCTGAATGGGAAAAGATGGGTTGAGAAAGAGAACATGGAATCTTAAATTATGCCAACTCAGGGGAGAATGACAGACAGGGATTAAGATTCTGAGTTCTAAAATGAGAAAGATCTTGATTAGAGTCTTGCTGTTGATAGTTAACAGCTGTGAGATTGGGAGCATCTTAACCTCTTTTGCTCCTGCCTGCTGATACATAAATATGGTTGCTAACACCCACAGTATGGATTAAGTGAGATAATTTGTGTGAAGAACAAAATCAGGACACTGCTTCTTTAGTAAATGAAGGATCATGAGGACTAGGATCTGGGAGTTAGGTGGGAGCTTATCTGTCAGGTGGATAGAATTGGGAAAGCATGTCACAGAAGGACTTGGTTTTAAATTTGAAATTTCATAGAACAAAATCAATTTGGCTGATAGTGTTTCCAATACGCACCATTTGAGCCTCATGGAGTGCTAGTGTAGAAAGTACTTCAGTTGTACACATAATTTATTGTGAATTTGTTTTTTTTTTAATGCAAGTCAAGACCAATTTGACAGAATCAGAGATACATTAAATTTATCATAGAAAGTGATAGAATGTTCACTTATTCAAAGTTGATTCTCCCAAGCACTGGAGAATTTATGCTTATTGCATAACACCCGGTAGGTGCTGGCTGTTGGTGAATTCTCTGATCTGACAGCCCATTCTGTAGTTGCTTCGTTGGGAAGTCCAAGGCAGAGAAAGCATTGCACTGCTGATTTTTCACTTAACGTTGTTCATCTGTCCCCTTTGTTTTAAAATTTTGATAGAAACTTTTGTTGTATTTGAATTCACTGTTCTTGCATGTTTTGCAAGCACAAGTGTTCAAAAAAAAAAAAAACCAACCCATTTTGTGTATCTTTATGGATAACTGATGCTAAGCAGAAGTATTTGCAACAGGGGGGTGTCTGTAATAAAGAAGGTTGGGGAAGTAGAGATGGGAAGATGGAGGCATTCAGGGTCCTTGTTGGCTACAGAGATAGGTCAAGACCAGCCTAGGCTGCTTGAGACCCTGTCTCTGAAAACAAAGAAAGAAAAGAAAAAAAGAGGAGGAAGAGGAAGAAGAGAAAGGAAGGAAGGTCAGGGAAGACTGCTGAAAACTAAGCATGGTGGAAGACTTGTCATCCAGGTACTTGGGAGCCTGAGAAGTGGAACTGCAAAGTCAATGCTCACCTAGACTGCAAAGCAAGTAGCTCAATATTAGCCTGGGTAAATGAGTAAGACCCCATCTCAAAAGAAAGTGAAAATGAAGGCCAAGGATATGTAGTTGTGTGAGAGTACTTGCCTAGCATGTCAAAAAACCCAGTTTCAATTTCTTGGTACCACAATAAACAAGCACACTAATTAACTAATTAGGAATTGTTACCTGATAGAATTTTTATTTCTGTTGCTTAATGGAAAGGATGTTGGCCCACCAGTCATTTATTTGTGGCTTGAGATGTGGTATTGTTTTTAAAACATAAACTGTCCAATCACCTTTACTTCTTGAGAAATATTGCATTTTAATTTTTCTGAATATTTGTCTAATTATTTGTGAGGATGCCTCATGTATCTTTTAATCAAGACATGATGGTTGAAATGCATAAGCTACAGAACTAACTTTGATGTCCATTTTTAAATAAGTGTGTCTATTTTTAGTTGATATATTTTCCAGTAAAAGAATTTTAAATTCACGTATTTTTCTTTCAAGGTCTAAACTTATTCAAGCAATTTATAAAGTCTTAACAATTTAAGCGTTAAGATAAAAAGATTTCTGTGTGAGGTGACAACGCTGTGCTTCTTAGTCAATGATCAAATGTTTCTTAGTTAACACACACAAAAAAACACTTGACTTCTATATTGCTTACACACCTAGGCGGTATTAGAAAGGACAGATTGATTGATGAGAATATAGTAAAACATTATTCTTCTCGGAAAAAATTACCCAACAACTTGAAGTAAAGGCTCCTTCAGAGCAAATGTATTCCCACAGTGCTCAAGTTCTTCAGTCCTCAAGAGACTGAATGTTCTCCGTGTTCCTTCAGCTAATTAAGACAACAGGAAGAGAGCCCTTCTCACTGTTTTTGCCTACACAGCTGTGCACAGCACATATAAGACTGAGACTGGGAAGTCGTTCTTACCCTATTTGTGCCTAAATCTGGGGGGAAAGTTGTTCCTTTCATTTGTTCTTACTTGGTCTGTGTGTGGTAGAATTAAATAGGATAGGTAAGAGATATTAACCCAGAAATGTCATGTTTCAGACCAGTCTTTTTATCCTTTATAATATTTATTTTGTCTAAAAACTTAATTCTTTCTTGGTTTGGCATAGAATCTAAAAGAGAAAAAGAAAATTATGTAACATCTTGGAATGATTAAAATAATTTGTAAGAAAGCTTCAGATGACCCCATTTGAAAAGTTCCTAAAACCTATTTCCTATACAGAGACGATCATTTATTTTCAGTTATCCTGACAGATCCTTCTAAATGGTGACACTTGAAGATTATTTAATATTTATTTATTATTTATTATTATTTGCACACACACACACACACACACACACACACACACACACACACCCCTAAATACTGTATACTGTTGCACGCAGGAGGTCAAGAGGTCCCATATCCCTGGAACTGGATTTACAGATGGTTGTGAGTTACCGTTCGGATGCTCATAAAAAGAAGTAGATATTGAAAAAAGAAGTACCTCTGTTTGAGCCTAGGGATCACATAGCCTTTTCTGATGTATTAACTAGCAAGACTGAAAGCAATAGGTGTTTCTTTCCAGGGTATTTTCATTAGAAGAATCAAAACCCCCAGCTCTACAAAAGCTTTTTGGGAAGTTTTCAGTGAGGGGAGTGAACATTCAGCCCTCCTTTCACAAAGAAGGATGAGTTTGTTTCCTGAATTTAGAACACAAAGCATGGCATAAAAGACTTGGTGGAATGAGGTGGATTCAGATTCCATATGACCTTATAGCAGAACCTAATCCAGCTCTGAATTAATTCTTTATGTAAATGAGAGCAACAGTTTAAGCCTGTGACTCTCAATAATAGAGGGCCAGCTAGACTGGGCATTTTTCTGGATCGACCATGTGCATTCTACCAATGATTCTACAAACGTACTTTGGCTGTCACAGCAAACACACCACTGAGCAAATACATGAAAAAAAGCCACCAATCCAAACAAACAAATCAAGTCCTGCTTCTAAGTGGCATTTCAGAACGTGTGAAATCAGGAATTGGCTTCAGTCTTTAGTTCATGATGATTCAGCTGGGTGACCTGGTTCCCTCTGGGTCTTTAGGGCTGCTCAGTGCAGGCACTTAAAAGGCACTGGGGACTTAGCTGGTGATTTTAACCAGAGCAAAGCAGTGGTCAAAGGGGCTTGACAATAAAAGGCATAGACGAGTGCTATGAATAAGGGGGAACTGGGCTACACGTTTACACTAATGACTTCTCATGTACCTATTGCCCCTGCAGTGGGAGTTGGGTATTAGTATGTGGAGTAACAAGAGGAACAATCAGTGAATGGGGGAACGGTGCTAGAATGAGATTGACCAGAGGAAGCATGTGTGAAGCTTTCAGTGTTCACCAATATCATGAAGAACAAAAATGATTCAGTTCCCCACCGAGGAATGCGATATTGGTCCTCAGCTCTTGGGATGATGTCGAATCTGACTGAATATTTAATAAATGTGAAACGTTAGCGCCCAAATATGTATGAGATATATTCGCCTTTATTTCCTTTTCTCGTAGAAACAGGGAAATTGAATTATATTAGATTGTGTAGGAAAATGTATGCTATTGTAAGCTCCCATGTTTTGCAGTAAATTTAACATTACAATAAAATATTGTCCATTAATAGCAGTAACAGAACATCTGTTTGTCGAATTTACTGCCTTATTATGTTTTTGCAAATCTGGAGTGAAGAATAAGTAGTAATGACTAACATCTGAAGTAGTTTGTTGCTAATTTCCTAATTTGCATAATGCATCTCTTACAAACTGGATTGTCAGTTTACAGGAGACACCAAATGTTCTTATTATGAAATTTGGAAAAAAAAATTGAGCTGAAACATGGCCTACTTGTCTAGCCAAACTGGGTGGCACACTGCTTCCTTGGGATACTGCCATGATAAATTCTAGCAAAAGCATTTAAACTCTTTTATTGTAATTATGAAATGTCAACTGGATGGTACTATTAAAAGGGAATGTGGGGTTATGAAGTGTTCATCTACACTTCATCTTTTAAATCAGTTTTGTGTGGTTAACCGGTAATACAAGTTACAACAGATACTAAAGAGCTACACTGCTTTGAGGTTCAAGCATGGTGGCTGACTTCTGCTACTTCAAAAATGTCAGTAACCCCAGGCATTGTACATGGTTATTAAATATGACAAACAGATTTGATACAAAGTGGAGTTTTACTTGTTTCAGTGCACATAACCTGCCCCCAGTGTTCTATTTCTCCAACCTGCCTTCAGAGTAAGTCGGCATAAATGCTTTTATTTATGCTTAAAATGATCTCCAATTTGATAACAGCTTATCTTCTAATTACCTCATTCATTGGTCTTCCGATGTTAACTGTATCAGATGTCATCATAGGCATACTGTTCATGCATTCTCTCTTTCTAGCTCCTCTCTACTCCAGTGTTTGAGAATGTGACTAAGAAAATATCAGACAGAATATAATTGCAGTTTCATTAGCCTAACACAGGATGTATTTATTTATTTTTCAACTTCTCCTGAAAACCACAGCAACTCTGCATCTGCTTCTCCAACAAGAAGCACCCATCTGACTGTTGCAGCCATTTGTGTTTGCAAGTTTTGATCTTCTTCCATGTGCCTTCTATGATGACTTGGAGATTTTATTTCTTCAGGAATTTTTTGTTCCCTGTCTCTGTCATCTTAAGATTCTTATGTGCTCACCATCACCTGTCTATCTATCTATCTATCTATCTATCTATCTATCTATCTATCTATCTATCTATCTACAAATATTCTATAAAATAATATATTAACTATTAGTATCCTATGTGTCATAGTATCAAGTGATTTTGGGTTCTCGTTTACCATCCATGTTTTAAGTTCTTTTGATGATAAAAACCCTGACTACAGAAGCCTGTTAGTGATAATTTTTAATGCCCATTGTTATCATAAACACTCAATATTTTCAACTTATTGAGGAGATTCAGCCCTTATTGAGTACATATACTACACATTAACTTTCAAATTCAAAACTGCAAAAATATTTTATAGCATGTCATTCTTTCTACTGAATTATAAGACTTTTTGATAATGCCTTGGCTTGATCTCCAACAGTGAGAAATTGGTGTGTGGCAGAAATGCGGAGCGAATGAGAATTAGAGCTATTCTTTTGAAATGTAAATGCACATTTCCACCCTGAAAAATATTGACTTCAAAAGACAGAACTGAATCATATTGCATGATTTAGAGTATTGTGTTTATTTTGTTCACTGGTACTCCTGATGTGTTCCCACTGATAGGCATAACGAGAGTCTTGCCTAGAATGGTATCTCCCTCATACAACATGGAACAGACAAGGTGCCAAAGTTACACACATAGAAAATGACATGTGGAATGCAAGCACTAATGCCACCATGAATTATTCTTTTATGTACTCCCTCTTCACAATGACCTGCATAATAGCATTATCTCTGATTTATAAATGGTAGAGCGGAATCCAGTTAAGGAATTTAATCTTTTCAGTAGTCTGACAACAGTCAGTTATTAACTTTGAATGAATGCTTCAGTAGAAACAGCAAAACGCACCTATCTTTATGGAGCTTTAGGAAACTAGAGGAGCACTTAAAACCAAGTGTTGAAAGGCTGGTGGGATGGCTCAGTGGGCAAAGGTCCCTGGGCACCTCAGCCCAAACACTTGGTACCTTAGAAAACTGAATTTGATCCCCAAAATCCATATGGTAGAAGAGAACTCACTCTTGCAAGTTGTCCTCTGACACAATGACGTGTGTGCCCACACACATATGTACACAGAAAATAAATGTAAAAAATAAGTAAAAACAAGGGCTAATACACACGCATTGCTTTTGACAGGCTCTCCCTATGTATCACTGGCTGGTCAGGGATTCGGAGGTCTGCCTGCCTCTGCTGCCTAAGTGCTGAGAGTAAAGACATGAGACACCACACAATGCCACACATGCCATTTTGAATATAGTTATTTCAAAGAGAAAACATACATCTTGCAGCTAACAAAAATGTGTACGGGAGTGCTACATTTCTACTTAACTAGCCATTCTTTACTTTTTTTTCCTTTAAAAATGTTTGAGCTGAGATGTTTGTTACAACTGAAGGTTGATCATTTAAATGGCTCTAAGGATCAGAAAAATGACTACTGGGAGAGAGATGCACAAAACATGTATTTATAGTTTATAAAGTTAAATAAGCACTTCAAATATTTTAGCCTCCCCTCTTTAATAAAGTATTCAATCACATGATATTAAAATAACATCTACTGTGCACCCATTGTGACAGTTAAGAAGGCAAAAGGATGTTTCTTAAGTAAACGAAGTGAAGCCTTGGAAGAATAGTATGTTGCGCAACTGTGACATATGCTGGTCAGTGTTCTAGGATCCTGAGAAGATCATTGTTCAGTAATAATAATTCAGAAATCTCACAACCATCTCAACAGGATTATAAATGCTACACTGACTTTCTTCTGGGTTTAGAAGGACAAGTCCCTGGCTGGGAGGGCAACAGTTCTGAGGTTCAGGCTTACATTCTACCGTTAATTAGCCTTGTGACTACGGAAGCCACCTAAACTCATGTGGCCTTACTTCCACAGGGGTTAAATGATCAAGTAGACTTTTTGCATACAGCTTTAAATTTCCCCCATTCTCTCACCCCATATTGAGATAACAGCTATCAAGATAAAAAAAAAAGTATGTGCATGCGTGTGAAAGTGAAATCAAAGTGTGACAAATCTAATGCATTGTGAGTAAATGTAAAACAGAGGATTTCTTTCCCCCAAAACACCTATAAAACCTACTTATATATTGCATGTAACTTTTCTTTAAATGTTGGACTGGTGGTATATTTTATTAAAATGCCATGTGGCTGCCTAGTTAGTTATTGACAACATGCTGGAGCCTTTCTGTGTGTTTCTTTTTAACATGATGAGGCACTTACTCCTGTCCTTATTTCTGATAAGGTTTGGCCAATGAAATTTTTCTTAGAATAAAATAGTTCTTTCTTTCAGAGATGCATTAAAAGCAGACACAAATTTGTGCCTGACTAATGACCATTCAATTACAGTATTAATAACTTTAGGAACATTAGCACTCATGTATTCCCATACTTCTATTTTATAACTATGGAAAATGATGTCCTAAGAGGTCAATTTTTATGGCATATCTGTATATGTACAAATATATGGTATATATACAACACATTTTGTGTATATATATTTAAATATAAATGGTGTAATCTAGTATCTTCCTTCCTACCCATTATTTTGTAGTTCCTCCTTTAAATAATTCCCTCTGTCTCTAAAAAAGCAGAAATCTCTATTAAATTGTTTTAATAAAATGCATATTTTCATATAATAATCATGTTTGACATTCTATATTATAATGCAGTTTCAAATGCATAATAAGTGTGTATGTTTCTATTTTGGGTCTCTGTGTACACTACAATGCTGTTGAATTTATCTTCATGAGTAGCAAGTTCCACATTAACAAGATATCTATAATAAATGAGAACACTGTAATGCCTATCATAGCATTTAGAATTTTGATAAATAGAAACACTTTGTACAGCTAATAAGACCAAAACAAATCATTCTTAATCAAGGTAGAAATCGGGGTGGGTATCTGAGTCAAACTGTGAGTTAATGTTAGCAGAGAAAATGTAATTATGAGAAATTTCCAGCATACAAGAAAGAGGTGCTTGCCTTCTAGACCCCTAAAACAGAGAAACAATAATATACAGAAAACTTGTAATGTGCATGTTAATCACATACTTAAATAACTAATATATCTCATGATATGAATAAAGTGACTATATGATGGTGGCATTTCAGTAGCAATTACTGAGCAGAAAAGCCCTCACCTCAGGACAGTCATTGCAGCTTACTGAGTGTGTTCTAGACTATACAGAGCAATGTGCTCTGCATTATGGAATATCCTGTATCTACCATGCTAGGGGACCCTCCATTTCTAAAGAAATCTTTATATGAGCTTGTCAAGCAGTCTTCTGAAGTTGGCCAGACTTCATGCTCCTTGCAGTTCCTACTCTATCACACCCCTTATCCTCTGTGAGCCTCTCATTACTGTGTTTGTTTATCTGTCCCTCTACTTTCTTGTCTAGTAAACCTACTAAGATTGCTTCAAAGCTGAGCTATCTGTTTCCCCCACAGACCTGCTCATCCCCAAACTAGCTCTTTATTTTTGGGCCCAGGAAGAGCAACAACAAAAAGCCTTGGTTTCATCTCCCCACCAGCTAGCTCCTCACGAGCTCTCCTCTGCATCCACAGTAAAGGCCTCTGTTGAGGGTTTTGTCTCGGTCGTTACAATAGCATCTTAGCTGCCCACTCTGATTCCAGCCTCTTCCTGGATCGTCTGAGCATGCTTTATAAACAACAGTCTCTTCAAGTGGCAAGGAGACCATGTTTGCCTAAGTTCATCTTCTGGTCAGGTCTCTAAAGAAACAGACTTGTATGTGCCCGTAGAGGGCGAAGTCCCAGGAACTGTAGGGTGCCTCAGTGAGCTCAGATCTCAGAGAATGGGCAGTGTTAGCCTGGTTTCTTTCAGAAGGCTTCAGAATCAAGAAACTGTTTAAGTAATCTCATTCCTAAGGCTGAGAGGCCCCTGACTCAGAAAGCCATGTTTTAGTTGAACCCAAGGACAGAAAATAAAGTCACTCCCCCAGTTCAAAAATTTGAGGACATATTACTTTTTCTTCAAATAAGTCCTTCAACTAACTGGGCTTATCCTCCTCACATCACAGAGAGTGCTGTTTCACTCAGCTTAGCAATTTAAATATTCATCTAGCTAGAAATCCCGTCATAGGAATGGAGAGCAATGCTTGACTGAGTATGCTGGCACTGGGTAACCAATCACAATGACATCAATTTCACCACAATCGCCGCAGATGTCTCTCAACTTCAAGATCTTTATTTTACTCTCCTTTGTGCTGGGAGCTCTGCCTTGACCTCTGTGCTTCCTGTTCTCTCTTTCTTGTCTCTAGATTCCCGGCTTGCTTGCTTTCCCCTCTCTGTGTGGTGTTCCCTCGGATGATGACCTGGCTCATCTCACCGCCTTCAGGTCTCTGTGTCCCGTCTCTTCAATGGGGCTTTTTATGAAATGAATAATTTGTAAATTTCATTTGTGAACTTCCTACATACCTACCACAGTCACACCATTTCTAACCCCCTTCCCTCACAACTCCTACTGTGTTCATCCACAGTTCATCTCAAATTTGTGACCTCTTCTTTTTTAATTGTTGTTGTTGTTGTTGGTGGTGGTGGTGGTGGTGTGTGTGTGTGTATGTGTGTGTGTGTGTGTGTGTGTGTGTGTGTGTGCGTGCAAGTAACCTCCTGAGTCCATTTCCTGTTGCTCACGTGTATAGGTATTTAAAGTTCACCACTTGGGATTGGATAGTCCATAGGGTGCTCACCCTTAGAGAGGATTGATTCTCCCTCTTCTCTCTGCAGCAATTAATGGCTTGTATCTCTTCGTCTAGGGGTGGGCACCTGTGAGATTTCCCCTGTCCACCTTGGCACGTCGCTGTGCGGGTCTTGTTTAGGAGGACGTATGGCCGAAAGAGCTTCCTGTCTAGACGAGTGTCCCCTGCCCCCGTCACTGCTGGTTTCCCTTAATATCGGTTTCTGTTTTATTTTTTTGGTGTTGTTTGTTTGTTTGTTTTCTGGTTTATTATAGTACATTCTATTGTCTGCAATTATTTATTCATTTTTCAAGTTTTTTTTTTAATTTTCAAGCAAGTGTACTTTGTATATTACTTCCTCATCTTCCCACCTGTCCCCACTCCCATCAATCTTTTCCTTTTTCCTACAGTGTCCCTCTACTTTCATGTTATATATAACTACATAAGTTTATATATGCAATATGTATAATATTATATATATAAATCTTAGAACCACAAATTAGAGGGAAAGTGTGGGAGTTATCTTTCTGAGACTAGCTTAATTAGCTTGATTATCTCTTGTTTTCCTGCGAGGGATACAAACTCATTCTTCTTTATGGCAGAAGAAGTCCTATCGTGTATACAAACCACACTTTCTTCATCCAGTTCTCTGTAGATGGACACCACCATTGGCTTCATAGCCTAGTTAACATGACTTGCACTGCAATGTACTTCGATGTGCAAGTGTCCCTGTGGTATGCTAACTTGGAGTTCTTCCAGGAAATATCCAGAGATGGTATAGCTGCGTCATATGGTAGATTTAATTTTTGATGTTGTGAAAAAAAACCTCATATCAATTTCTGTATTGGCTGTACTATTTCATATTCCTACTAGTGGTGTGTAAGGGCTCTGTGTTGTCTACAACCTGCCAACATTGCTGTCAGTGGCTGCTCTGGGTGAGGATCAGCATTCGCAATGGGAATTCTGAAAGACCATCCAGAGGAGTGAGCAGCACATAGGTAACTTGTTTCCTCCTGAATACAAGGTCCTTTAGAGTCATGAGTTTACCTTTGTTCTTCGTGGTCTTAGTGCTCAGAACAGACTCTTGACAAAAAATTTCATTGCATGAATAAGTTTACAAATATAAGCAAGATGTGGATGTGTCAGACAATATGACAGATGGATTCCTGAGACCCCATCTGCCAAATTTTGGTGCCCTCTTCCATAAGGGGAGGAAGTGAACTAAAACAGAGAGAATTAGAATATGGTCATTATATTCCCCTCATTATGAAGTGGGTCTTAGAGCCAGTGTGAGTTATAGGCAAGAGATAGACAGGGCTTACAATGTTGTTACACTGAGTCTGAATATTTATGGAAGATATATTTGAGAGGAAAGCTGGATAGATGCAACCCTAGATTGTGCCTATAAAATTTTCATGTACTCACAGGGTAAACAAATAATTTATATAACCACAAGGGGAAAGGATTAGAGACAGTTTAATGGTTGTGATTGTCTTATGTATAGTAAACAGTATGATGGTGTAGATACTCATAAAAGGGTAAGGGCTGCCTGTACACAAGAACAGAGGGGCATTGCTTAGGAAACACAGACACCTGAGTTAGACACCTGTCAAAACAAGAGCCATCAGGGAGACTGTGGTTCATTTTAATGCCCCCATTGCTTCTGCTGACTGTGGAATTTGCCATCTGTTTGTTGTATTTTTGAATGAGGTTGGTCCTTTGAAGTGCTATCAATCCACCAGGACACCAGAGAGCCTCCAAAGCCAGGCTTCTGTGTGCAGATGAGCTTTTCTATTCTAACGCGTTTTTTCAACACTCGGACAGGAAGCAAGTGGTTTTCTTCTTAGCTCGTTAGATTCCTGGAAGTGAGGCATCTGAAGTTTTGTGATACAGTCTTCCAGATCATCTCAGCCGTCCCTCCAAATTTTAGGAGGACATGGTGATTTCCTTTCTCCTTAGTCCTCAGCCCCTCTGTCTCTCAACACTCCTCGGTATCCCTATGCTTGTACTCTTGAATATGACATGTTTTCCTTTAAGATTGCAGCAACTGAGCAACATGATTTATCATTCACCCCATAAAATACGGCTGGAATATTGAATGAAACCTGATAAAAGCTTTTTAAAAGCACCACTCTGTATGGGTTCTAAATAAAAGGCAATCTAGATTTTGTAGCTTTTCAAACACGGCTGTTGACCACAATACTCTGATATACTGTTGGTAATCTTGAGATGTGTTGTCAGTCTGGGAGCATCTCTGCAGGTTTTGGCTCAAGGTATTAATTTTCTGCTATAATTACATATAGGAGCATGATTAACTCCTTTAATATATGAGGCTAGGAAAATGGGATTAAAATGTAAGTATTTAAATTTTGGTACCTAGTACCTGTCCTGTATTATTCTTCATCTCATCATTTTAACCCAGATGAGAATAAGAACAATATGAATTAGCCATTTCTTTATCCAACAAGAATTTATTTGGTCTTGATTGGTTAGGTCCTATTAGGGGCTCTATGGTTCTTTGACAAACAAGAACATATAGTAGAGAAGCTGAGACCTGCCTTGTGGATATGTGGCATCTAGTAGTATAATACACTGAGAATAATTCTTGAACGACTATGATTAATAGTATTTTACTGTATTTCTCATATTAATTTTTATTTTTGATAGTGTAATTTAATTACAGCATTTATCCTTTCTGCTTCCTCTATCCAAACTCTCATATACTCCTTGCCACATTTTATATATGTATATTCCTAAATATAACCTCTTCAGTCCGTATAATGCTACCTGTATGTATATTTTCAGGACTGATCATTTGGAACTGTACAACCAACTGGTGTTGTCTTTCCAAGGGAAGACCACCTCTCAGATTCCTAGTTTTCCTCAGTTGCCTGTGGTTCTTTCTGTAGGGTTAAGACATCGTATTAATTTTAATATCTTGTGTCTAAAGCAGAAGTCATCCTCATCTCTGGCTATACTGTGCTCCCAAGCTCCTGGAAATCCTTGAATAAATACTATGCCTAGGATAATAGGTACAGAGATTAAAAATTTTAATTGTTAGTTTTGGAGAGGGGATCTTACACTGTAGGCTGGAACTCATTGTAGCCTAGTTTGGTCTCAAAGTAGACAATCTGCATCAACCTCCCATGTTGGGGAGTATATACATGACCCCCTGTACCCTGCTTAGATTTTGATTTAATTACGCTGGGTTACAACCAAGTAAGCTATGCTGTCCTTTACAGATCTTACTTACCCCTTAGCTGTTACAAGCAATTCTGACTGAAGAGCAACTAGTTAGCTCTTTGAAATCAGTTTTTTTTCTAAGTAGTGCTTACTTTCAGAAACTCATAACCTTGTGATACATTCCTATAAGGACTGCAATAAATTCTTACAGTGCTATCGAAATTCTTAGCATGCTATATAATATTGACACAATAATGGCTACTATTTTTTCAGCATCTATAATGTGCCAGGCATTGTGAAAATGTAACTAGGTATTTTTCATCTTTACAATGATCCCACACATTAGGTAACATTTTTCAGCCTTTCTGTTGAAACAGTTAAATAAATTGCATGGTTTTCCCAGATAGGCAATATTTAGGACCACAGTTCTTGGCCAGACCTGTCTGAATGTAAGGCTTCCTTCCAGACCACACTGCCATTATTTCCTCAAGATGCATTTTTCCAGTAACTACATCTTGCTTCATTGGATGTAGGCTGGGATATAGGCAAACAAATAACATCATCCCTTCTCCCCCACACATTATCTACTGTATTTGCATACCTTGTTTGTTTATGAGATGCCCTTGGCAGTCAATTTAATTTATCCTTCCTAACTGTCCTTTAAGATAAAATTCAATGGAAACCTTATAAATAACCCCCTCCTGTATCTTATGGTTGGAAGTAATCATTTCCATTTCTCAACTTCTCTCAGGTATACACACTATTTTTTTCTTTTTTGCCTCATAGATACTTGAACATCTGATTAATGCTCTCAATTGTTTCTCAAGAGCCTTGAGATCACAGTGATGACTGGGTTATTTTTTTTTATTCTGTTTAATGCCACACCAAGTACCTAGCCTATGACAGATGCTGAAAAAAATTTGCTGAAGAAATACATAGCAAACGAACAAAAAAAGAAGAAACTTGGTTATGGTCACCTAACAAATCTGAGCTTGGGACAGCCAAAGAACGTAATGTGCATAAAAGATGAACAATAACTCTCTAAGATGCCTATTTTTGAAATACCTCTGTTTTGTGTGAAATGATTTGATTTTTAAATATGTCAGCTTTTAAAGGGGGGTTTAATAAATGCTTTGATTTTTAACCATAAGCCAAGTAAGTAAGTGACTAATAAATAAGAAATAAAGGCATTTCTCTGCTCCTGGCCATTAACTTCTGTAACTGGAATGAGAAAGCAAAGCGTATGTGTGGGATGGTTTGGGATGATGGTATTGCCACGGATGGTTTAGCTGCAGTCGTCTTTCATTTAGCCTCTTTTTTTCCCCATGTGTGCATAACTTCACCTTTAATTCATCTAAGATTCATTCAGTCTATCTACAGCTTGTATTCATTAAGGCAACACTAACGCAGGAGCATACTTATCAGAAATTCTGGACCTTTCCTGAGATCTAAAAATTCAAAAATGCTCAGATAGCCTTCAGAGCAAAGGATGGCAAAATGAAAACAGAAAGCATACAGTGAACGCAAAATGATTATTTATACGCCCTCAGTGAAGCATCTTTGTGCCTTCGTGTTTCCTTGGGAGATCAGTTGATTCCCCCTGTGAGTGACTTCATCCCCTTTGCGCTGGACATCACCACTCTGCATGTGCGCCACACAGGCCAGAGGGTTGTTCCTGGCTACTGGCTTCTTACCTGGGTTTCAGGTCCATCTGGCATGTGGATCATGTGTATTGGTTTGCATTAAAAATAATTACTGTCCTGGAGAATTTTGTTTTATGTTATCAAATTTTGTTTTGTGCTATTAAAGTCACAAATTTTTGACTGAACATGTGCTTGGGTTCTCAGAGGATTTGTACCACTTGAACAAAGCATGTTCTTATTCAATTGGGGAGGGTTATTTGACATTAGCAATCTATTTCATTAAGCCTAATTATTTTATATTCTTCATAAATAGGAAAATATTTTTTTTCTTTTAGGTGAATATTTTACATCAAAGGTCAGATAGTAAATATTTTATTTTTTTGCGAGCCATGCATTCGCTCTTGTAAGTCCTCCATATTATGCTAGCTCCCAAAGACAGCAGATACATGAGTGATCATGGTTATGTTGTAATAAAACTTTATTTGTGGCACTGAGCTTTGAATAGTATGTAATGGCTATGTGCCATAACATATTACTTTTCTTTTAAAATTTTAACCATTCCCTTTTTTTGAGGATTTCATACAGATATGCAGTGTATTGTGATTATATTTACCTCCATTACTTTCTCTTACCATATTACTACTCCTCAGTCTTCAATCCTTGAAGAAGCTTTCCAGCTACTCACCCTCTTTCCTTTATACCTTTTCCTTAGTCCCTTGAGGGCAGTTACGGTTCATCGCAGGAATGGGTGTCACAGGTAGAGGGTTCTTTACTGGAGCATAGGCCATTTACCAGTGGCAATACCACTAACGATGACACTTACTCCACGCTAACTATTAAGTGCTGATAGCGTCTCAGAAAGGGGTAGGGCCTCGCACACCTCCCTTATCAGTGATGCAGTGTTGAAGGGCCCAGATTTATGCCAATATCAATAACTGCTATATGTTCATGGGGTAAACATAATTACAATACATTGTATATATGTATGAAAGTCTCAAAAAAAAAGGAGAAATCTTTAAAAAAATCAAAACAAAACAAAAGGAAAGTTTGTCTATTCCGTTGACCATGGACAGTGCCACATAAGGCAATGGGCCACATTTCACTCATGGGCCATAGTTAGCTGAATTCTGATGTCAAGCTGATGATGAGTCAAAAAATCTGTTTTACATTTCATCGGGACTGGTAGTAAGTCTGGACAATGCTACAAGGGCTATGAGACGAAATAGCGAGATCCCAAGGCTAATGCAACATCCCCCAAATCAGCTATGAGTGAAAACCAAATGAAGTTGTAAAACAAAACAAAACAAAATGAATTACCCATAGTGGAAACTTTTTATTCAAAAGAAAGAGAAAAGTTTAAACTACCAACTGTACATTTATTTTTATAATACAGTTTTAAGAGTCAGTAAATTCAAATGATTGATTTTATTATTGCTTGTCTATATTACCAAATACACTGTAGTGCAGTCTGAAAAAAAATGATAGTTTAAAAACAATCTTCATGTTTCTTTATAGTATTGTAAAAGGAGGTGATCACCGAAATATTGATCTTAGTTTCATAGAGAATATTTATTTTTCTGGGAATGATCAACTGTAACTATTGTCTTTAGAAGATCTGTCTTTGATAATTAAGTTTGATTCTTGCATATTCCCAATTCAAGGGTATTGTGTTCTTTTATATATGTATTTTCCCAAATCTTAGATATCTGGGCTTACCTTAAAAATACCTTTATAGTCACAAATGACATCATACTGTCATAAAGAGGAGTGAGAGAAAGATTCTTCCACTTATCAGGTATTTTTTTAAAGTTCATATCCGTGTTAGCCATTGAATATCAGTAATAATTTATTTTAGAGTTTAAAAACAGAAGATATCACAAAATAATATGTAATCAAAGATTTGTTTGATTTTTATACAGCCCTTTGAATTTAATTCTTGTCATGGATGGTGATTAAGTAAGCCAGTCTAAAATTGGAAAAGTACATTTTTAATGAAAGACCTGATTTTCATCTTCACATTAGCTATAATGTCAAGGCACACATCAGCCCGTGCCCTGGTCTACGCAGCTTTTCACCAGTCTCTGCCATCAAATTCACCTCCTGACTGCAGTTTTCAGTTGCTCGCTTGTCCAAGCATGGAGTGAACAACAGATGTATGGTGTTTGTATTTGTTGTGTGCCTGTCAAATTATTATGAGCCTGTTTGATGAAATGCCACATCCTTAGGCCAAGAGCTACAAGTTCAAAGAAAGTAAAAGACTTGAGATAGGACTTGGAGGAACAAGGACACTTCTGACTGGATTAAATTGAACACTTCCTCAGACCCATTGTTGCTCACTAAGGACTGTGGGAACAGTGATGGATAAACTATCTTTTTATGGAGGGGAGTGCTTGAACCAGTCAGAGGAGGAGAGGAGTTTGGAAAGAATATTCCAAGGCAAGGATGAAAACCATTTTGGTGAAGGTCGATGGGATGTCAACATCTTTTATAGAGTATTAAAAGCCATTCAAAGTCTCTGGTGGGGTGGGCTATGATATAAATAAAGGTATAATAAATAGTTCAGATATTAAATCCCTGAAATGACTCTAAAATTTCTTCTCCCTCTCCTTCTCCTCTTTCTTCTTCCTTCTCTTCCTCCTCTTCTTCAATACAAAACTATCTTTCTATCTTTGCAGAAAGAGAAGGGATAAAAATAGGGTTCAGAGAGTTAGTCAACTGAAACTTAGCTGGAAAGCAAGATTTATTTATTTGTTTTTTTACTATTAATTCCTTACAATGAGACTAACTTGATAAGTTGTCAATTTCCAGTTTTAATTAAGCTACATTCTCATAGTTCATATATTCCACCCAGCTCAATGAGAAGAGCAAAAATGATTGCTTTATTTTTGAACAAGAATAATTGCAATTCAGTAGTGTTAACTAATGAAAGGAAAGTGCTCTTACACAATTTACTATAATACATAGGCATCCTCCACAAATGGAGGTCATGTTGTAGTTCATATTGGTTAATAGAACAGGTGTCATGCTGACTGATGTGTGCAGAATAACAAAGCCTTGGCTTTACAAAACATTTAAATAAATTAATATTTTCAAGGAAAGCCATCTCCAACTCATATATTTTGATGGAAAATATAAACAACTGGGTTTATATAATGTCTGTTACGGATTACTTTCACAATATTACCTTCTGGCTGCCCCTAGGCACATAATGACATTGAAAGAAAAGGTAAAGATGTATTTAGATGTAGATGATCTTAATCAAGTTGCAGATTCAAAACTAATTCCTTGTTAAATAAAATGAAAGATTAGGATTACAGTAAATCTGAAGGAATTTATTTCCAGCATTCTTTCTAAAATACTTTAGCATGGGCTTCCCTTCATCACTGTTCTTTACGTTGGATGAGCTCAGTTATAGGAACAGTATTGGAAGATATTTTGGCTACTTTAGGAACAAGGACCATGGGAAACTTGTTAGTTGACTTTTTTTGTGCATCTAATTTGATTTGTATTTCTTAGTTGATTTAAAAAATCATTTGATATCTTCATACTTTCTCACATTCCAGATTTTTCTCATGGTTGTATAAGGAGTTCCAAAGTTAAAAGTTCAAGCTTTCAAAAGATTTCAAAATCTACATTTAATAAATCTTGCCACTTGCATTAGTCTCTTAAGGCTGTCATAACAAAGTATTTCAAGCTTGACTAAAAACAATAGATTTTCTCCCATCTCAGTTTGGAGGACAGAAGTTTGAAATTCAGGTGTTTGCAGGGCTGTGTTCCCTTTGACAGATCAAGAGAGGAAACTTTCTTTGCCTCTATCTAGCTCTAGTAGATTCCACAAGTTGAAGTTCCTTGATTTGTAGCTGTGTTAATCTACTCTCTGACTTATACTTTATGAGATCCTCTTCTCTTTGTGCCTTTATATCTGTGTTTTCTCCCTTGGATTTAATGACTATTTTAACCAGGTGTGAGCTCATCTAGCTTACTGTCTTGATTGGTAACATCTTCAAAGGTTCTATTTCTACAGGAAGTCACATTCTGAAAGTTCTAGTGAATTTGGATTTGAGGGCTACTCTTTCACCCATCATACAAGCTTTAGAGTGTCCCTAGCTCCTTAAAGCAATGGTTCTCAACTTGTGGGTCATGACCCCTTTGAGGGGGGGTCACATAGTAGATATCCTGTACGTCAGATATTTAGATTATGATTTATAACTGTAGCAAAATTCCAGTTATGATGTGGCAATGAAATAATTTTATGGTTGGGGGTTACTACCACATGAGGAACTGTATTAAAGGGTTACAGCATCAGGAAGGTTGAGAACCATGGCCTTAAAGTGTACCAACCAGGAAAGAAGCATGCACAATAACCAGAACAAAATTTAAAGCCATTTAAATTTAGTTGGTCACTATGCTGCAAGATTTGGTAATAATTTTTTATTGCTTGAAGTCTTGTTGGTATGATTATTTTTGTTCTTGAAAAGTCTTGCCTAGCTTGAACATCCAACCAGACTCCCATAAACCTTTACAAAACCATTATGCTGTTTGGCCTTTTTGCCTCCTGAATGAAGTGTTCATTATAAATGCATCTCTGCTTGAAGGTATTTAAATGTGTAATGCTCAAAATAAATAAAGAAGAACAGATGGCAGGACCTTAAAGATCAAATTAGCTTTGTATCCATCTGGAATTTGGAGATGGCTTCATTATTTCCTTCTAATTCGTGCAGTCCTTCTGAAATTCTCTGGTGGAGGATTTTGTGCACAGTTGTGCAATTTAAATATCTTAAGGTAATAATAAAATATGATTTAGTTATGAAATAGAATCTGAGAATAATTCTGTGGCGCTCTAATACTACCAGTGTCATTATAGTTACATTTGGTAGTTTTCCAGAATTAATATTACAGCCTTTATTCTCCTCAAGGACACGCCAAAAAAACTACTTCATGTCCAAGGTGTTTCAACATATCTACTATTCTGAGAAGTTCAGGCTTCAAATATATCCTTAGTAAGTAATAAATTGCTGTACATTAACTTTGAGCAATATTCTGTTTTAATAGCTAGATATGAATCCTGTGTAAGCTTTAAGATGGAGTATATTTTATCTGCCAAAAAACCCCTGGTGTTTGTTTTAATAGCAATAGTCAAGGGCTATGGGGGATAGAATGGGAGGTTTCCAATGGTAAAGCAACACAGTAGACTTTAAATGAAGTTATGTCTCTGCTCTTGCAGTTGATGGGTGAAAATAAGAGGTGCTGGGAAGGTGTCCCTCCTTGTCAGAAGGTTGGGAGCATATGGATCATTCTTCTCTTGTTTTACTAACACCATATACTGTACAGGGTTGCCTAGGTTACTACTATTTTAAACTGAGGGGTGCTTATTGGCAGACTTGAAGTTGCCAGGGCATAAAATTAACTCCATGGCCCATTAAATTAAATGTAACTACCTTTAGAAGCATTCCTGTATTCCACTTCCATTTTATAATTACCACACAGAGCAGCTTAAAAGTAGCTTGGCATTAGTATATTTCCTGTAGCTATAATATAATACTCAAAGCTGAGTAGTATGTAAAGCAAAGAGGTTTGCTTAGCTCACAACTCTGGAGGATGAAAGTTTAAGATCATTTGGGAAAAGTATTGATTTGTCCTTGGAGAAAGTCTTGGGCATACAGCATCACTGTGGTGGATATGTACATAGAAAAGATCACAGTGGAAGACAAGAACCTGGAGAGATAGAAAGAAGAGGTTTGTTCTTTTCATAATGAACATTAGGAAATAACCAGACTCTAGAGAAAACCATATGAATCCCTTCTGGTGGTGGGTCTCTACACTGCCATTTGAAGGTCATTGTCCTTGCACAGGAACCCTTGAAGGACACACATAAATCACATCTACAGCATTGCATGTCTCTCGTTGAAAAGCACTTGAAGAAATTGTTAGCTTTTTGACCTGGCTTTCAAACACACATGCTCCAATATTACCCATGTTGTATGTAACAGTTTCCCTCATTTTAAATTTTCAGCTCTTCTGTTCTCCACAGATACCATACTTATCACCCAGAACTCTCTCCTGTTCTTCTGAATTCCATCTTGGATTGCTCCCTCCATGGGCAAAATCTTTTCTTTATATCTGCCTCACCCAGCAGGTTTGTGCCTTCTCTCCAAGACACTGCTCTTCTCCATCCTAGCTAGTAATGAATTGTGTCATTTGAAATCTTATTTTATTTTAGATTCAAAAATTTACTATTTGGAATGGTATAATGGCGTTACCATTGTCTAATTTTATCACATATATTTCTTTCCCAACTCAAAATAAAATTTGAAACAAAGAAACTAAACACCAACAAGAGGAAAATTCTAAAACATACAAACAAGAGAAACAAAAAATTCCACAAAACTATCATACAAACACAGAGTCTGTTTAGTGTTGGTTAACTACTCCTAAGCCCGGCCTAGAGTGTGAGCGGTATACCAAGTGACATTCCACTGGGGAGAGAAAAAATTCTCCCTTTGCCTGGGAGATATATATTGCAAATATTTTCTTGGTCAATGGTAGGACTCCATGTCTTCTGGCTAGAACTTGTACAGGTCCTTTAGTGGCATGAACATGAAGTTGGGTGGGTAGTGAGGTAGGAAGGATCCACTAAGGAGAAAAACAATGATTAAAATATATTGAATGAAAGAAGGTTTTAAATTTTTCTAAAAGGAAAAGTACATGCACACAGAGTACATATGCAGAACCATCTTTATATTTTCCACATAACCTGGTACCATTTTATAATATTATAAATAAACAATAAGACAACTTATATCTAGTAGTCACTAGAATAGGCATTATTATAAAGACATCATGTATCTTAATACATCCTCTAGAACAAATTGCTGAGGTGTGTTTATTTCAATAATGAGGAATTTGAAGCAGTTTGAGTTAAAGTAACTTTGCTAAAGGTTAAACAACAAAGTAGACATTAAAATGCAGCTTTTAACCTTTATTCCCTTCTACTTAGCAGAGTGTGTGTGCACACTTAAATATGACTGATCACCATGCTTCCTTACATGTTGCTTTCCAGTTTCATCTCACTTATCATCACAAAGTCTTGAGTTGACTTCTGGGAAGTGTGGCAGGTTCGCCTCACGCTTTGACTAGAACTTTCTGTTTCAAATACAGAAAACACAAAACACACTGCTGTTTTCACAAAGGGAACAACAGCTCTGTGGAATGGAAGTAAATCACTGACTTAAAATTTTTAGGCTAGGCTAGAACTGCTGGCTAGTAGGGTATCCTTCTGGAAGCAGCCTGCAACCTGGCTCACATGGGGCTATGGAGAATTGAAGCATCCCATGCCATATGGGCCACAGTTCAAGCTCAGTATCTGAAGCCAAAATCTGCCATGAGGTTCTGTTGATTGTGAGTTAACATTTGATTCTGAAAATTGAGCAGGGAATACAGTTGTTCACAAGTTGCTGGTCTTGGGATAAGAAAATATTTTTTAAAATTCTTCTTTCATATATTATATCCCAACTGCAATTTCCCCTTCCTCCCCCTCTCCCTTCTACCTACCCTCAGAAAAGAGCAGGCCACCCAGGGATATCAACCAAACACAGCATAACAAGCTATAATAAAGATCAGACACATACTCCCATATCAAGGTTGGATGGGGCAACCCAGTGGAGGAAAGGGATCCAACAAGCAGGCAAAAGAGTCAGAGCCCTTCACTCCCACTGCTAGAAACCCCACAAAGACACCAAGTTACTCAGCCATAACATATATGCAAAGGACCAAGTCAGACCCCTTCAGGCTCCCTGATCTCTTTGAATCCCTGTGAGTCCCAGTCAGTTGATCTGTCGGCTGTGTTTTTGTGGTGTCCCTGACCCCTCTGGTTCCTCTGATCCTTCCTTCTCCTCTGCCACAGGACCATGGCTGTACAAGTTTGCACTCCCACCAGCAGGTGGAAGAACATTTCCCTTGCTCCGCATTCTCACCAGCTTGAGCTGTCACTTGTGTTTTTGATCTTAGCCATTCTGACAGGTGTAAGATGGAATCTCAAAGTTGTTTTGATTTGCATTTCCCTGATGGCTAAGGATATTGAACCTTTCTTTAAGTGTTTGTCAGCCATTTGAGATTCCTCTGTTGAGAATTCTCTATTTAAATCGGTACCACATTTTTAATAGATTATTATTTAGTTTGTTGATATCTAGTTTCTTGAGTTCTTTATATATTTTAGATACTAGCCCTCTGTCAGATGTGGAGTTAGTGAAAATCTTTTCTCATTCTGTAGGCTGCTGTTTTGTCCTATTGATGGTGTCTTTTGACCTACAGAAGATTTTCACTTTCATGAGGTCCCATTTATTAATTGTTGATCTTAGTGCCTGCTCTATTGGTGTCCTGTCCAGGAAGTTGTCTCCCATGCCAATGTGTTCAAGGCTATTCCCCACTTTCTCTTCTATCAGGTTCAGTGTATCTGGCTTGTGTTGAGGTCTTTGATTCACTTGGACTCGAGTTCTGTGCAGGGCAATAGATATGGATCTATGTGCATTCTTCTATGATCTGACATCCAGTTAGATTGTTGAAGATGCTTTCTTTCCCCATTGTATATTTCTGATTTCTTTATAAAAAATCAGTGTCCATAGGTGTATGGATTTATGTCTGAGTCTTTCATTGATCAGTGTGTCTGATTTTATGCCAATATCATGCTATTTTTATTACCATAGCTCTGTAGTACACCTAGAAATCAGGGAAGGTGATCCTCTGCAAGTCTTTTATTACGGGATTGTTTTAGCTATTCTGGTTCTTTGTTTTTTCCATATGAAGTTGAGTATTGTTCTTTCAAAGTTTGTGAAGTATTGTCTTGGGATTTTGATGGGGATTGCATTGAATCTGCAGATTGCTTTTGGGAAAATGGTCATTTTTACTATGTTAGTCCTATTGATATATGAGCTTGGGAGATCTTTCTATCTTCTGATATCTTCTCCAATTTCTTTCTTTAAATACTTGAAATTCTTGTCATACAGGTCCTTTACTTGCTCGGTTAAAGTTACCCCAAGATATATTATTTGTGGTTATTGTGAAGAGAGTTGTATCCCTTCTTTCTTTCTCAGCCCATTTGCCATTTGTATGTAGGAGGGATACTGATTTTTTTTTTTTTTTGAGTTTTTATCCAGCTACTTCACTGAAGGTATTTATCAGTAGTAGGAATTTCTTGGTAGAATTTTTGGGGTTGCTAGTATATTCTATAAATCATCTGCAAATAGCAATACTTGGACTTCTTTTTTTTATCTTCTTGTATC
This sequence comes from Peromyscus leucopus, assembly GCF_004664715.2. NCBI lineage: Eukaryota > Metazoa > Chordata > Mammalia > Rodentia > Cricetidae > Peromyscus > Peromyscus leucopus. The sequence continues at coordinate 31,151,174 of NC_051084.1, read as the reverse complement.
CCCTTGATCTTCTTTAGTTGTCTTATTGCTCTAGCTAGAACTTCAAATACTATGTTGACTAGATATGGAGAGAGTGGACAGCCTTGTCTTATTCCTGATATTAGTGAAATCTTTTTAGTTTTTCTCCATTTAATTTGATGTTGGCTATAAGCTTGCTATAAATTGTCTTTATTATGTTTAGGTATGTCTCTTGTATATCTGATCTTTCTAAGACTTTTATCATGAAGGTATGTTGGATTTTGTCAAAGGCTTTTTCAGCATTTAAAGAGATGATCATGTTTTTTGTTTTAGTTGTTTTATATGGTGGATTACATTGGCAGATTTCATATGTTGAACCATCCTTGCATATCTGGGAAGAAGCCTACTTGATCATGGTGGCTGATTTTTTTTAATGTTTTCTTAGATTCAGTTTGTGAATATTTTATGGAGTATTTTTGCCTCAATGTTCATGAGGAAAATTGGTCTCTAATTTTTTTTCTTTGTCAAGTCTTTGTGTAGTTTGGGTATTATGGTTACTCTGGCCTCATAAAATGAATTTGACAATTTTCCTTCTGTTTCTGTCTTGTGTAATTATTTGAGGAGTATTGGTATTAGGTATTCTTTGAAAGTCTGGTAGAACTCTGCACTAAAGTTGTCTGGCCCAGGGTTTTTTCTGGTTTGGAGACTTTTAATGAATTCTTCTATTTCCTTAGGGGTTATAGGTCTACTTAAATTTTTTATCTGATCCTTATTTAACTTTAGTAAGTGGTATTTATTGAGAAGTTTATCCATTTTTGTTAGATTTTCCCATTTTGTGGAGTACAGGTGTAGCATGAATCTTAAAGAGTCTTCATTAATAAAACAAACCTGGAGCCAAGTATTGGGGTGAACACTGGAAGATCAGAGAGACAGAACAAGCCACAGCTACCTCACCTGGCCAACTTCTCAGCTGATTCTGTTTCCTCAGACTGGAAGCTTCTGAGTCCTCATCCAAATGGATCTCAGCTGAAGTGCTGCTAGAAAGCCTGAAAGCTTAATCAGGCAAAAAGCTTCTGGTTTCTGGTCCTCATGCCTTATATACCTTTCTGCCTTCTATCATCACTCCCTGGGATTAAAGGCTCGCTTTCTGGGATTGAAGGCATGAGTCACCCACCATGCTTGGCTGTATCCAATAGATTTCTGCCTCTGGAATGCTAGGATTAAAGGCGTGTGCTACCACTGCCTATCCTAAGTATCTAGTGGCTTTTCTGTTCTCTGACCCCAGATAAGTTTATTAGGGTACACAATATTTGGGGGAACACAATACCACCACATACAGTTTTTTTGTTTTGTTTTGTTTTTTTTTTTTTTGGTTTTTCGAGACAGGGTTTCTTGTGTAGCTTTGCGACTTTCCTGGAACTCACTTGGTAGCCCAGGCTGGCCTTGAACTCACAGAGATCCGCCTGGCCCTGCCTCCCGAGTGCTGGGATTAAAGGCGTGCGCCACCACCGCCCGGCACACATACAGGTTTTTGAAGTATGACCTAATGATTCTTTGGATTTCTTTAGTGTCTATTGTTATGTCTCCCTTTTTGTTTCTGATTTTGCTAATTTGGATATTCTCTCTTTGTTTCTTAGTTTGGATAAGGGTTTTTCTATCTTGATGATTTTATCATAGAACCAACTCTTTATTTGATTCTTTGTATTGTTATCTTTGTTTCTATTTTATTGATCTGAGACCTTAGTTTGACTATTTCCTGCCTTCTTTTCCTCTTGGGTGTGTTTGCTTGTTTTTGTTCTAAAGCTTTCAGGTGTGTTGTTAAGTTACTAATATGCTATCTTTCCAATTTCTTTATGAAGGCACTTAGACCTATGATCTTTCCTCTTAGCACCACTTTCATTGTGTCCCATAAGTTTGTGTATGTTGTGCACTCATTTTCATTGAATTCTAGGAAACCTATAATTTACTGTTTTTTATTTCTGCCCTCACTCAGTAGTCATTCAGGAGGGAGCTGTTCAGTTTCCATGAGTTTGTAGGCTTTCTGTTGTTTCTGTTGTTCAAATCCAGCTTTAGTCCATGGTGGTCTAACAGGATGCAGGGGGCTATTTCAATTTTACTGTATCTGTTGAGTTTTGCTTTGTAACTGAGTATGTGGTCAATTTTGGAGAAGATTCCATGAGTTGCTAATTAGAAGGTATATTCTTTTGTGTTTGAGTGACGTTTTCTGTAAATATCTGTTAGGTGCATATGGGGTGATATCATAACATCTATTAGTTCCATTATTTCTCTGGTTATTATTATTTTTTTTTGGATGACCATTGGTAAAAGTAGTATATTAAAGTTTCTACTATTAATGTGTGAGATTTGGTGTGTGATTTAAGCTTTAGGAATGTTCCTTTTTACAAATGTGGGTGCCTTTGTGTTAGGGGCATCGATGTTAAGAATTAAATGTCATCTTGGTGCATTTTTCTTTTGATGAATATGAAATGTCCTTCTTCATCTCTCTTGATTATTTTTTGTTTGAAGTCTAGATATTAAAATAACTACACCAGCTTGCTTCTTGGTGCCATTTACTTAGAAAATCTTTTTCCAACCCTTCACCCTGAGGTAATGTGTATCTTTGATATTGAGGTGTGTTTCTTGTATGCAGCAGAAAGTTGGGTCCTGTTTTCTTACCCATTCAGTTAGCCTGTGTCTTTTTAATAGGAAATTGAATTCGTTGATACTGAGAGAGATTAATGAGCAATGGTTGTTAATTCCTATTTGTTTGTTTTTGTTGTTGTTGGTGATATTGTGTATGTATTTGTGTGTGTGTGTGTGTGTGTGTGTGTGTGTGTGTGTGTGTCCCTTCTTTGTGTTTTGCTAATGTGAGATTATTTATTGCCTGCATTTTCATTGGAATAGTGAACCTCCTTGGGTTGGAGTTTTCTACCTACTACCTTCAATAGGGATGTATTTGTGGGTAGATACTGTTTAAATTTGACTTTGTCATGAAATACTTTATTTTTTTCATTTATGATGATTGAAAGTTTTGCTGGGTATAGTAGTCTGGGCTGACATCTGGTGGTCTCTTGACATTTGTCCAAGCCCTTCTGGCTTTTAGAATCTCTGTTGGGAAGCCAGGGGCAATTCTAATAGGTTTGCCTTTATATGCATCTTGGCCCTTTTCCTTGCAGCTTATAATATTCTTTTTTTGTTCTCTATGGTTTGTGTTTTGATTATATGTTGCATGAGGACTTTCTTTTCTTGTCAAATCTATTTGATGTTCTGTAAGTTTCTTGTGCCTTTATAGGCATATCCTTCTTTAGTTTGGGAAAATTTTCTTCTATGATTTTGTTAAATGTATTTTCTGGGTTTTTAAGCTGGAATTCTTCTCCTTCTTCTATTCCTATTATTCTTATGTTTGGTGTTTTCATATTATCCCAGATTTCCTGAATGTTTTGTATTAGTAATTGTAACTGAAAAATTTTTCTCTGGTCCTGGCCAGCCCCATGGACCCCACAGTCACTTATAAAATAATCACTCAGAAGCTTATATTAATTAAAACTCTTCAGCCACTAGCTCAGGCCTACCACTGACTAGCTCTTACACTTAAACGCATCCCATTTTTGTTAATCTATATGTCACCAGGTGTTCTGTGACTATACCTTTGTGCCATTACATGCTGCTCCGTGGACGGTGGGCTGGTGTCTCCTGACTCAGCCTTTCTCTTCCCAGAATTCTCTGCTTATCCTGCCTATACTTCCTGCCTGGTTACTGGCCAATCAGTGTTTTATTAATACAATTTACACAAAAACATTATTCCAGCATTTTCCCTTTTCTGTTTAATTAAAAAGGAAGGTTTTAACTTTAATATAGTAAAATTACATAGAACAGTTATCAAGAAAGAATTACAATTATAATATTTAGTCTATTTGTATATGGAAAATTAGAGAGAATATTCTATTTGTGAGTCTAAAGTTTCATATCTAATTTATATTTTATTATAAGCAAGGAAAATTATAACTATCTAGTCTTCAACTACATCAAAGACCTCAGAAGTATACACCTATGATTTCCCACTGCAACTTGGTTTCACTTTACACTTGGGCACTCTGGTCAGTACCATACATCTGGTATCTGGTTCTGATATCAGTTTCAGTAAGCTACTCTGTGAAATCTGTTTCCCAGGAGAACCCTTACTCCACTTCCCACCTAACAGAGCATTTAGGGTTATCTATCCATCTACCTTTCTTTCCCTCTAAAATCTTGAGGTATAATCTGCTACCAGGTCATCACAAATGAAAAGAATATTTAATAGTTTTGTCTTAATGTTCTTGCATTCATAATGGAAAATTGATAGACTAAGGAAAAAAATCTTGTGGGAAAGGGCAGTAAGAATTAAATATATGCCAAGTACATGCAACTTAAGAGTTAAGAGTGCTTTCAAACAATTAAGTAAGATCTTTAAATAAATCAAACTATGCCAAATAAACTATGTTTAAGGCAGCATCAAGAGAACCATCTTCTTTCCAAGGTGAATTGTGAGCAAGGCAGAAGAACTAGATGACCCATTTCTTTGCAGCAAGAGATGGGTCAGCTTCCCCTAGGCAACATGATCAAAACAATCATTATTTATTAATAAGAGGAAGAGGCAAATTGGTGAATTAAATTGACCAAGGAGATGGTGGATGACACACACAAATGCCCATGTTAGGATTGTTTTGAAACTGAAATACATAAGCTGGATTGTGGTATATCACTGTTTGGGGTGGGGAATGCACAAGTGTGTCCCAAGTTGGGTGCCATTTGATGATGTGGCTCAGCATGTGCCCTGCCCAGGCCACCCTCAGGAGTCCATCTCCAGCACTTGGACAATAGACAACTCAGCAAAGATGTGTGGATGTTAAGTAATGAGAAACTAGCTAGCAGTCTGAAGAACAGTGTAATTGGTGAGAAAGAAGAGATTCATTTGTGACCAATGTAATATGTAATATGTGACTGTAATCCAAAGGATTTCTATTTCTTTATGCCTGATGATGTACTCCAGACTGTTGTCACTTCTGTGGGCTTGCAGAATAATCCAGAATTTCCCTCAGATGCATAATCTTGCTTAGCAAAGACTGTAAATCTATTACACATACACATTTTTTTGCTGAGTTGTCTATTGTCCAAGTGCTGGAGACGGACTCCTGAGGGTGGCCTGGGCAGGGCATGTGCTGAGCCACATCGTCTCCCATGACTCAGCCTTCCTCTTCGCAGAATTCTCCTTGTCTGTTTATCCCACCTATACTTTCTGCCTGGCCACTGGCCAATCAGTGTTTTATTTATCAACCAACCAGAGCAACACATTCAGAGCATACAGAACATCCCACAGCACCTCCCCTTTTTTTGTCTAATCAAAAAGGAAGCGTTTAACTTTAGCATTTCAGTTACAAGTAATTTCTTAGATTTAACATTCTCTTTAACTGATTAATTGATTTTTTTCTACTGTGTCTTCAATGCCTGAGATTCTTAATTCTATCTCTTATATTCTGCTGGTGATACTTGTGTTCATAGTTCCTGTTCTCTTTCTGAATACTTGCTTAGATTTTCTATTTCCAGAATTTCCTCAGTTTGTGTTTTCTTTATTGCTTCTATTTCCATTTTCAGGCCTTGAATGATTTGCTCCTATCTATTTTTTGTCTTGGCTTTCTTGGCATTCTTTAAGGGACTTATTTATTTCCTCCAATTTTTTTAGTTGTCTTTTTCTTGATTTCTTTAAGAGATTCCCCCCCCCCATTTCCTCTTTAAGGACCTCTATCATCTTCATAAAGTTGGTTTTAAGGTCATTTTCTTGTGCTTCAGCTGTGTTGAAATATTCAGGTCTTGCCACCCTAGGATAGCTGGTGTCTGGTGGTGCCATATTGCCCTGGCTGTTGTTGATTGTGTTCTCTCTCTCTGTGTGTCTGTCTCTTTATTTTATTTTATTTTATTTTATTTTATTTTATTTTTTTGGTTTTTCAAGACAGGGTTCCTCTGTGTAGCTTTGTGCCTTTCCTGGAACTTACTCGGTAGCCCAGGCTGGCCTCAAACTCACAGAGATCCACCTAGCCCTGTCTCTCGAGTGCTGGGATTAAAGGCGTGCGCCACCACCGCCCAGCGATTGTGTTCTTATACAGGCATTAAGCATCTGGCTTTAGGAAGTTTAAGGGTCTAGGTGCTGACTTCTGAGTTCTCCTTTGTTGGAGGGGTGTTTTGTTCCTTCGTTTCTGTTTCTTTTTTGGCCTTCTCATCTTTATGGCCTCGATTTCTGGTGGCCAGCATGACCTCTGATCCAGTAGGGAGTCTCTGTCCAAGTTGGCAGCTGGATCTGGTGGCTGCCTTGGCCTTCGGTGCAGCAGGGGCTTTCTGCCCAAGGTGGGGGGTGGGATATGATGATGATGATGAGAATAGGGTTGGGGGCACTGAGTGAGTGGAGGAGGTCCGAAGGTGGGCTGCATATCTGTGGTTCTGGGTATCTTGGCCTGTACCTGTTCTGATTGTTGGAGCCTGGACCTGTTCTGGCACCTGGGCAGCTGAAATCCACCCGAGTTGGGGGCATGGGCAAGAAAATATTCTTGATGACTTGAGAAAAAAAGTAGAACCAAGCTGTCCCCTGAACCTGTCCCTGGGTTTGTAATTTCCCTGTGTGACCTGAGTACAGGAAAGATAGCTGTTAGAGGACCTGCATCAGGACTGAGTTTCTGTTAGGAGGTGTGTATTGAAGGAGCCTGGGATGTGAATGTCCAGAATACACGAAGAATTCTGTCACTAAGGAAGAGAGCTACATAACTAATGTGTGTAGAATAAATATATTTCTTTTCTTTTTTCTTTTTTGGTTTTTTGAGACAGGTAGCTTTGTGCCTTTCCTGGAACTCACTTGGTAGCCCAGGCTGGCCTCGAACTCACAGAGATCTGCCTGGCTCTGCCTCCTGAGTGCTGGGATTAAAGGCGTGCACCACCACCGCATGGCTCCTTTTTCAAGTTTTATTGTGATGTAATTGTTAAAAATTTTGTGGATTTATGATGTGACGTGTTGAAATATGTATACATTATAAACTGATTACCATAAACAAGCATGCCCTGCATCTCACATACATAGTTATCATGTGTGTGTGTGTGTGTGTGTGTGTGTGTGTGTGTGTGTCATTGCACATACCTGTGTGTGAGTGTGTTCAGACTGGAGAAAGATGTCTAGTGCCATCTTCTATCACTTTCCACATTATTTGCTTGTGATGGTCTCTCACTAAATCCAGAGCTGATGGAGTTTTTTGATTAAGTTCATGGTGAACAAGCCCCAGCAAGTCTTCTGTCTTGGTCCCCATCCCTCCTTCCTCCTTTCCCAGCACTGGAGTGATAGGCATGTGTGCCCATACACAGCAGCTTATATGGGTGCTGGTGATCTGAATTCTGCACCTCCTGCTTGCACAGCCAAGTGTTCATATCCCCTGAGCCATCTCTCTAGCCAACTTTCCTACTTTCAAGCAAAATATTTATTTTTCATGTGTGTATATGTTTCTGTGTGGTGCCTATAGAAGTCAGCAGAGGCACTGGATCCTTTGAAGCTGGAATTATAGATGTGTGTGAACCACTCAATGTGGGTGCTGACATCCTAAACTCCAGTCCTGTGCTATAGCAGTACATGCTCTTAACCTCTAAACCACCTATTTCCAAATTCCCCCTTTAAATAAAATATTTAAAAATATTTTATGATGTGTATGCATATATACTAAATTTTAAGAACTCTATTAGGCAAATGTTAGTGGACAGCTTTGTTAATTTTATGTCTTGACTATTACTAATTGTATTTGCACTGGGCGGTGGCGGCATATGACTTTCATCCCTCCCAGGACTCAGGAGGCAGAGGCAAGCAGATCTCTGTGAATTCAAAGCTAGCCTGGTCTACAGAGTGTGTCTCAGGACAGCAAGGACTGTTGTTACACAGAGAAACCCTGCCTTGAAAAACAAAGAGTACTGCAAAGGTGGGCATGTTTGTACCTCTTTTGTATATTGACTTCATTTCTTTTGGCTGTGCCCTAAAGTTGGCTATGCAAGATTACATTCCCACTAACAAGGAAGAAGTATTCCTATTTCTTTACACACACACACACACACACACACACACACACACACACACACACACGTGTGTGTGTGTGTGGTCATTTTAATAGTCGCCACTCTTGCAGATATGAGGTGGTAGTTCATTGTTGCTTTGATTTTGATTTTGATTTACATTTTCCTGCTATTTTAGTTACCATGGACAATTCTTTGAAATATGTCTTGGGCACATTTCTATCTTTGGAGAAATATCTGTTGGAAGTAGAACATGGTTTACAACTTGGTTATTTCTTTTGTATTTTCTTCTCAGGTAGAATAGTATCACTTGCTTTTCCATTCCAATGCAAACACGAGGCAGTTTTCAAAGTTCAGTTTATTTCCTAAAATGAGTATGCCTCATTATTGTTCAGAATCTCTTTTCCCAACAAAATATACAGGGTGCTAGATCCTGTGAATTAATTTTTATAATTGCATATTGCTTATGATAGTGTTAGGCTTTCATGTTTCTGCATTTCACAAAATATATATTAATACAATGCTCTGCTAATAACACATATAGCTGTCAAAACTCAAAATATCCTTACTACTTGGCAACCTACTTTGTTATTATATCAGTGTACTTTCTGATCATAGTAAAATATCACATACTCAGTTCTCAGGAGAAAGATAAGAAGGGTTTTGCCTTGACTCATAGCTCTGGAGATGTGGGACTGAAGGCGCTGTCAGGGGCCTGAAATAGAGCAGGGCATCAAGTGGAAGGAGGCTTGAACAACACGTGTCTATGTGTCTTTGGCTCTCACTTCACACAGAGCCACCATGATCTAGTCCGGCAGTACCCCTTGAAGGACCTTATCTAATCTTCTTCATCCAAGGCCCTGCTTCTAAACACTCTTCAGAATTCAGTATAATTGAGTGGGTTTCATTTTCCACCTGCTTCGTAGCCTACCCTGGAGATTAAATCTCAACATATGAATCCTCAGGGGACACACGAAGCCACGTCCACACTACAGCAAGTGTGAGCCATCCATAGCAATTACAAAGGAGGAACTTCACTCTTCAAGAAGTTAGAGCCACAGCAGAGTTAGTCGTCTTTAAGCAAATATTGAAAACAAGTGTTTGTGAGGGAATATCAATTCAGTCCCCATTCTGCTTTCAGAGAGAGGGAGGAATTGCATTGTAAATCATCAGCTCTGTGATATAATGAAAAGGAACAGCATGAAAATGTTCCCTCTGACACACATGACTTGATTCATGAAACAATTTCTTTGTACCTCTTAGGCTACTGACTGACTCCTTTATATAAATCTACCTGAAGATTCCACAAAGGATTAGCCAATCATCAAGATGGAAAAAAAAAAACCACCATTAGATAAAACCATGCTCTGAAGACTTAAATAAGAAATATTGTATATGTATAGAGGCACATGGCATAAAGACAATAATTTATAAACAAGGTCCGAGGTACTCTTGGGATTTCATTTCTACAAGGCTAAGTGACTTCCCTAGTCATTAATTTTACAAGCCTTCACACATCAATAGGCTAGACTGTTACAAAATAAATGACTGGTTTTAAACCATAACAAGAAAAAGATGCACGATTTCCACTTAGTTATTGGCTAGGAAAAGCTAGAGGATAGAACCATTCCTTATAATTGAGGTGCATAATGAGTCTTATTTGGAAAAAGCATGAACTAGAAAGAAGGGTAGCAGTTGGTATGAAACTTAAGAAAGATGATTAGTTCTTTGAAGTAGTGCAACTCAGGGGTATGCAATTCTTATTTAAAAGGAATATAATCTAGTTAGAAGAATTTATGTCTAAATTCAGAGCAATGGCAGTTGGAAATGCAACCGACAAGCTGTGTGAGCTCAGTATTTTCTGACAAGGGGCAGAGCAGAGCTCTGACTCGATGTATCTGTAGTTGTAACTGAAATGTTGTTCGTTCTTCAACAAAGCAGTCTCATTTGACACCAACTGTTTATCAAACAACAATTTCCATTTGCTGATCCTCCATCCTTCATTAGTAAAAATGGAGCTTTCCAAGTGAATAAATTATTCTGCCCCCACCTAGTGAACATTCTAAAAGTGACTCAAGTGATAGGAGGACAATAGAGAGCATTGCCTGTGTGGCTGAAAAGAACAAGAAGTAAAGGGCCATACCTTCTCTGTTAGTAATTCCCCCAGCAAGTTAGGTGTTCAAAAACATGCCCCAGCTTTCTCCTTTTGTTTCTGTGGCAGAGTCCAGTTGAGACGCTTGTTCTAATTTGACAAGAGCCTCCTGTCTCCTTCTTGGATCTCTTTCTGTATCCTTGCTACTTCCTTCCCTCATATCCTTAGGAATCAGCTCTTTCCTGCAGAAAGAAGTCTACTCAGTAGCTTCATTTCATTGCCTCTTTTTATACTGGCTGATAAAGCATGGTGTGTACCTGATGAGTGAAATTATGTGTTCATTAGATGTTCAGTAGGAATGCCTCATATTTTCCATTCTGTCTTCTCTTAACCATTATTTCTTAGTATCTCCACATGTTTGCAAATATCCTGATGAAGCTCATATCAAATTTTGCTTCATGAAGGAGAACGTAGTTGATAGAGAGTGGGTGGACTCTGGAGTGAAAAGGATCTGAGTTTGAATACTAAGAACTGGCTGGTTTTGATCAAGAACCCTGTAATCATTGTGAGCTTTCTTTTCTCATTTACAACATGAGAGTATCAGGTTTTAGTCTCTCTTTCAGTCTCCCAGAAACCAGCATATTCCTTGCTTTCCCTTTCTTGGATAGTCGTCATTACCCATGTTTTTTTGTTTTTCAAACCAACCTCTGATTCTGGTTGGCAGAGTCCCTATGCTGTGAACTCCCTTCAGCCCATTTTGTCTTCAGAAAGAATATCTGGCCACACATGAAGTCTTTGCTGAGGACTATCTTCTTCTTATGAGTTATTGTGTTGGTCACAGTATCAACCACTGCTATCCCTAAGAAGGGAAAAAGACTTATCTGACACCATGTCTTTCTTGGTTCTGTGCAGTCACATCAAATGCCCTAGGGCAGAGAGCTCTCAGCCATACTTGTACCTCTTTTATCCCATGTTTTCTGCTCTTACACATAGGGGCTGCTTCTCTTCCTCCTATTGGTTTCCCAAAGAATGCCCCAAATATCAATTTCTGAAGCATCTGGTGCCCTCATCATAAAATGTGTACCTGGAATAAAACCACCATGCTGTTGTTTTCACCTATCAGGTCTACTAACTCTGATTTTTAAATTCACCCATCACACAGCACTTCATAGATCATCATATTCATTTTCAGTCCTCAATCAGGAAAACCAATTAAGCTCTCTGTGCTCACTTTGCAGTTATATAGTCACACGGGCCAATTTAGGCTTGAACACATCTTCTCCACATTCGCTTTCTCCTGTGCTTATTTTATCCACTGTGGTATTCTGTGCCAGTCCATCCTCTACATTGTTGTGCTCCATTTCAGCTGAGGCTCCCTAGTGGCCGTGTTTGGTTTCCCCCTCCCTGGTTCTGTAGGTCTTCCACTTGCCTCCTATCGTTAGCAAATGAGTCTCACCTTTATTGCCTTTTTCTCACGGATTGTACCTAGTACCCATCTACTCCCCACACCAACAGTCATATATTATGTGAAGAGTTGAAAGACAGGTTAAGAAACTAGCATGTAGCAACCCTCAGAATCATTAGAAGCATGCTCATGGAAGGTGTTTGCCTTTCCTCTCTCTGGGTAGAGAGATACAGTCTTTCCCGCCTTTGAGCCTCCAACACTCTTCTTTCATCTCTTTCTTACGGTGATGTAGTTATACTTGACGTCACATTAGGTCAAGTGCTTGCTCTTAAATTAAAAGTCCATTATCTATGTCCTTAAACCCAGCACTTGGGAGGCAGAGGCAGGTGGATCACTATGAGTTTGAGGCCAGCCTGGTCTACAGAGTGAGTTCCAGGACAGCCAGGGCTCCATAATGAGATTCTGATTCAAAAATTATTTAAGCATTCACCCCACATCATGGGATGGTAGATGCCAGTGCATGTTTGCTCTCAGCACATGATTGTGAATTTTAGATGCTTTGCTCCCTCATTACATAATGTGTCAACTCAGAAGAAATACTGCTATGAGTGGATTTATATAGAACGATTTAAGTCATTGAAAAGTGCCTGGATTTACCACTGAGAAATCTATATAGTCCAAGAAACAAGGGTGGCATCCTTAGTGCTGTTTTAATGGTAATTGTGACATTTGGATATCTTGAACAGTTTATCAAAATTCTTAGAATTGAATCAGTGCAGCCACCTCTTATAAGTTTATTTAGCTTGAAAATAGTTCAGTATCCCTAATGTGAATGAGTTGGGAAGAAAGCTAATTAAATTTGTGTAGATTTGTTTTAATCCCTTTAAGAACATACAATAATTGCAACTCTTACAAGTACTCTGATACTGCCTTGTGGAGTTTTAATTAATAGATAAGGATGGTCTCTCTAATTAGCTCATCAAAACACTCATCTGAGCAATGTCAGCCCTACATATGCTGCGATTACACTGTTTGTGAGTAAACAGGTACTTGGAAAGCACTTAAAGACCAGTTAGGAGAATGGAGGCGTCTCCGCTCTTTTCATTATGTGGTTAACATGTTTCACCACCCTCCTCTTCTTTAGAAAAGGACAAATGAGGAAAAGCAGCAATCTAACAGGTTTGGTCACATGAGTCAACATGCTGACCCATTCTAAATCAACACAGGTCAGATGAATGTTTTCTGAAGATTCAGCAGACACTAACTACCACACTGTGGCATTACAGCAGTGGTACGATGTCTTTTCTCAGGTAGACAATTCCAAATTTCTAATTTTATCTATAAGAAAAATGTTGATTTTTCTCCTTTTTCTTTGCAGACCTGGGGATGGAACCCGGGTCCTTGCACATGCTTTGATCTACCACAAAGGCAAACCCTTTGCACAGTGTGCAATTCAGTGTGATTTTGTTGATCTAGAATATAGTTGCTATGGGTAGTCTAGTGAGGCTAGAACTTTCTGTTTGAGTGTCTTTGAGTCTTAATTCTATGGTTTTTGGAAACAAATGAGCAGTGCAAGTTTAAGAGAAAGAGCAAATGGGAAAATGAAAATACTTTAAGGCTAAAGAAAATAACAGTCTTGATGGCTATTTTAATGCAGGTCTTTAAGCAATTCTATATCTGAAGCACATGCATTTGAATTTCTCATTCACTGATCTCATGAGAAAAAACAAGGTATTTCTGTTCTTCAGGATGTTTAACACTTATCTGAGTACCTTTTCACTCATTCAAGGCTGACAATTGAATACCACCCCCCCATTCTCTCTCCCTCTCTTCTTTCCTCATTCTTTCCCTCAGAAAAGTCCCAGATACTTTAAATATCTGAGTGTGTGTGTGTGTGTGTGTGTGTGTGTGTGTGTGTAATGAAACTTTAGTTATCCTGAAATTATCTATAATACTGAAGAACAGATAGATCAGTTGAAACTAATGTTGTCTCATTCAGTTTGCCTGTCTTTTTGTAGTACTTTCCTCCATTTTGGGTGATGGGGACTTCTTCCATTTTGAGAAGAGTAACTTGCAGCCCAACCACTGTTAATGTCTTTTCTTCAGCCTGGGATTCCCCGTGGTCACCACTTTGCATATTTGGAATTAGCTTTTGAAGCAATATCAAGGCTTTCAAATTCAATGACTTGAGGGACTTTCATTTCCAGGGCTGATAAAGTATTAGGTGAAATCCTAAGTGTAAAAAAAAAAAAAAAAATCAAATACTGCATCTCAATTTCTCAGACAACTGAGAATGGTCAGTTCTAAAAGCCTGGTCAGAGCTGGTATTTTCCAAAAGCATAGAAAATGCTCATCCAGGAATAAGAAATACAAAAATGTATTTTTTTTTTTTTTTTTTTTGTGTGTGTGTGTGTGTGTGTTGATATGTGCATGATAACTTCCATAATAATTTACTCACTTTTTCAGCCCTTGTTCTTGGCTTTCTTAGTTTGAAGTCCTTTTCTGAGGTCTTTAGAGGAAATTGGGAGTCACAGATGAGCCTCCTAATCGACTTCACACCTTTTGCTGGAGGGATGTGACAGACCAGATCTGCATACCCTTTTCATAGGGCATTAAGTATTATTTTTGGACTAGAGCCTGTATAGGATGACTGGAAAGTTGTATTATTATAACTTTTGGTGCCTTGTGCTTGGATAGGACATTTGTTAGATTGTGTCTCACTGGCTTGCCTGGCCAGCCATGCTGGTTTATGATTGGTCTACAAAATAATCCGTGTCCTGTATTAGCTAAGAACTGTCATTTTTCCTGTCTATTCATCTTCTAGGCTACGATCTCCTCCCTCCAGTCATGTCTCGAACAGTGTCCCCTCCTTCCTTCCTCCAATCACCTATGTGAACGGACAGCTAAAACGCCACCAGAAAGCCATCAGCAGTACATGCCGGGGAATGAACAGCATGAGATCTGAAAGGATCAGATTTCAAAAGCAAACAGTGATTCGGCCTCTCATTGTACACCTTCCATGGCCCCGTCACACCACCACAGCCCATTCTGTCTGATACTTTCACGGCTTTCAACTGTTTTAAACACCACACTTCCCTGTTCTCTCTGGCTTTTAGACTTCTTGATCCTGCTTATTTTAAAAGCATGAGTGTATGGACATACGTTGATGTCACAGGTCCTGGGAGCCTCCACAAAGAGGGAGGTGATGAAATGGCGGTAGAGTGGAGACAGATCAAGGTTCCAAAGATTCCTTAAACTTCTTATAAATACCTAGGAGGGCAGTGTGTTACCCAAGGTCACACACAATGTTCTGGCTAGTTCCAAAACATGGGGCCTTCCTGAATTTTACCTGGTTTCTATTTCAGCTATGTGCCAGTGTTTCCTAGATGAATTAATCTAGTTAAGCAAAAATTTATTAAGTAGCTTTGTATACCAAAAATTCCTGATGCACAAATTCACAAACTCCATATAAACACACATACACATTCATATGTGTACTAATATATTCACACACATGTATATACTCACACAACAGCATACATATACAAACCCACTCAATCTCCCATGCATATACACACTTACATAAATATATATACACACAGACCCACTCAACACACAGACACACACACACACACACACACACACACACGCCCACACACATATATATATATATATATATATATATATATATATATATATATACATATGTACACATCCATATCTACACTCATTATTACACGCATACACACATACATAAATATACACACTCACACATCTACCACATCCAAATACATAGCCACAAGTGCACACATACTTATACACATGTGCATACATTCATATACATTTACCCATCCAAAATATACACATTCACACATACACATTAATATACACAAATGCACACAGAAATAGAAATATGTATACACATACACATATGCACACAAATATACATGCACATACATATTTGTGTACACCCATGCATCCACACACATATACATACAGAGATATGGTAGCCATTTCTACATAAATTATTGCTAAGTGGTGAAGGCATATTGTTTTCCTGTGAACTTTAGAGGTTTCTTCAGTATCTGGCCTGTCATTGCTTTCTAAGCAACCATGGCTTATCTTTGAAAATTGTCATGCACTTTGAAACCTACTTGTCTTCCAGAGTCAGTAGCTTTTGTGAAGGACTAGCTTCTAGAGGCAGAGGAACATAATTACATCTAGTGTACCAGCAGAAACCCTTAATAACTAAGCCACAGGCACTACACACACGGTTGTTGAAGCAAACTTGTTTGTTCATGAACCCTGTAACCCCGCCCCAGCCTGTTTGCATTGGTGGACACACAGCGTGATTATGTGATGAATGGAATGACTTCACTTACTCTGTTGGGTATTGAGTTCTTACCTCCTTTTCCGCTCTTTCAAGTCCCACATCACAATAGACTTAGAAATCTTGAGTCTTATACTAACATCTCTGCACTAAAATAAACCACTTAGGCCTCATTTGTGCAGAGATTTCTTGTGAAAAACTCCGTTATTGCTCTGACTGATACAAAGGCTGATGGGGGATGGAAGTAACAGAAAAGGCCCTCCAGACTTAGACCTGCACAGGATTGGAGATGAGATGGGAGGGAAGATGGATCAGACCTGTCCTGTCACCGTGGTGAGATGAGAGGGAAGGTGGACTCCTAAGAATTTAGAAGCCATAGAGAAGAATCTCAATACAATTGTGAGCAGAAGAAGAAACAATAACTCAACTAAGAAACAGGGTGCACACGGGCATGTCCCTCACTTGGGCAGCATACTAGAGCTGACCCTGGTGTCAGGGATGCAGGTAAGCTGGCTCTGAGGGCAGAAGAACAGCAGAGCTGACCCCACCCTCCTCCACTGTCTGCCACGTGGTGGCATGGGTGAGGGAAACATGCCCCCCCCCATCCTACCCCTTGCTACCTGGGAGGATCATGAGAGTGGGAGAACTAGCTCTGCCCCTCACCAGCTACAGCACACAGTAGAGCAGATCCTGCACCCTACCAGGGCAGCACACCAGAGCTAACCCTGTCATCTGGGATCCAGGTGAGTCAGACTGGAGGGGCATGAGGGCAGGAGAGCTGACCCCGTCCCCCATCCCTCCCTTTATAGTACTGGAAAGAGAGGGCCCTGCACTTTGCCTGGGAAGACAGTTAGAGTTGACCTTGGTGGTATGAGTGTGGGTGACCTGGACCCCAGGGCCTGAGAGTGAGAGAACTGGCCTTGCTCCTTATGGCCTTTGGTTGGCTAGGCAAAGCAGTGCTGGAGGGCTCACCTGGGTGGTGACCCTTGGGGAAAACTGGTGGGCTGACCAGCCCGACTACCACCCAGGCTCAGATTCAGGGCTAAGTGTTGACCCACCCCAATATCCACCTCATCTATGAACTGTTGGAGCATGTGAAGGAGACGAACCTACAGATTCCAAACTGCAGGATCCCCACGACACAGAGCAACAACAAGATATCCAAGAGGAGCCCCAGTGAGAGCCCATTATTGGTGGTATAGAAGAAGCCAGGGGCCTCAAACCAGACAAGTGACTCATGGCAATGACCACTTGCAAGTCAAGACAGAAGGACTAAAGAGGAAAGTGAGTCAACAGGCCACGCTACAGCTTTCACCACTAGATTCTTCTCCCTTTTTTTTTTTTTGTTCTGTTTATTTTATGTTTTTGTTGGTTGTTTGTTTTCTGTGTCTTTTTGTTTTGTTTGTTTGCTTTTTCTTCTAAATTTTGTTTTCTTTTTTGCAGGGGGAGGTTGTAAGGGCAGAAGGCAGATGTGGGGGAATGGGGAGGTGGGTGGGATCAGGTTGCATGATGTGAAATCTGCAAAGGATCAATAAAAGTTATTAAAAACGGGGTACAGCTCTGTAGGAGGCATCTAAGTACTTGTGTTCAGAGATAAGTACTGGGGAAACCAAGAACATTAAACATACAGGGTTGTCTTTAAAAAGGGAGAGATGTATAACCTGTTTTCTGCCCAGCAGGCTGGGAGCAGATGTGGTAATAATGTGGTGATCTTTGTGCTGTCTGTATGGCCAGGCCACACTGGCTCCCCCAGACCCTTATCTTGAGCTTCTTTATCTCAGTCAGTCTATAGTGCTAGCCTCTCCTGGACCTTTATTTATTCATTTATTTATTTTCAAGACAGGGTTTCTCTGTGTAGTTTTGGTGCCTGTCCTGGATTTTGCTCTATAGACCAGGCTGGTCTTGAATACATAGAGATCCATCTGGCTCTGCCTCCCAAGTGCTGGGATTAAAGGCATGGACCACTACTGCCTGGCTCTCGACCTTTATCTTGAGCACTGTATACCTGTTACCTATATTCTCAGTTACTCTATAGAATCTCTAATTTATAGAAATGTCACTTGGAGTTTCAATGTAGTCATGTCTCAAACGTTGTCGTGATCATGTGGTTGAGATAATTATCACCAGGAAACATTTTTTTTTTCCAAATTGTGCCATACTTAAATATGCCTAAAATAAGATGTCCAGCGTCAGACTCTTGAAGTCTGAACCAATACCAGCTACTGAGTCTTGTTGAACCAAATATCCTTATTACCTGTCATGAAACAGCACTACCTGGCCTTGCTTGTCACAGATACCTCCTCCCTCCCCCCATGGCTAAAGAGGGCATTCTCAGAAGAGGAAACACAAATGGCCAAGAAACACTTAAATGTTCAACATCCCTCATTACCAGGGAAATGCAAATCAGAAGTACTTTGAGATTATTGTCTTACAACAAACATAATGACCACAATCAGCAGAACAAATGACAGCTCATGCTGGAGAGGATGCAGGGTAAGGGGAACACTCATCCATTGCCAGTGGGAGTGCAAACTTGTACAGCCAATGTGGAAATCAATATGTTGATTCCCCAGGAAGCTGGAAATAGATCCATCTCAAGATCCAGCTATACCACTCTTGGGCATCTACCCAAAGAACTCTCCATCTCACTACAGACACACTTGCTCAACCATGTTCCTTGCTACTCTATTTATAACAGTCAGAAATTGGAAACAGATTGGATGTCTGCCAATGGATGAATAGATAAAGAAAATGTGGTACATTTACATAATGGGATATTACTCAGCTGTTAAAAAAATGAAACCATGATTCACAGGTAGATGGATGGAACTGAAAAAAAAATCAGCCTGAGTGGGATAGCCCAGACAAAAATATGATATAACACAAGGAGAAACATGATATGTATTCACTTATATGTGGGTTTTAGCTGTTCAGTCTTCAAAAAGCAATCCATATAACAACAGAGATTAGGTACAGAGTAAGGGGATTGGGTGGACGTTTGGATCTCTCTAGGAAAAGGAAATGGAATAGATAGTTGTCAATGGATTGTGGGGGTGGAATGGCAGGATCAATTGGGAAGTGGAAGAGGAGAGGATTGAAGGGGTAATATGGAGAGGTACAGCTAAAACTAAGGGCCATTTGAGGAGTCATGTGGAAGTCTAATACTGTAGAACTTCCTGCAAAATACATACATATATATAGGTGGTGTAAATACAATCACCAAAAACAGAGGAGATGGAGCTGCAACTGGGCATCTTTGGTCACCAAAAAAGCCTCCAGTTCTGAGAATGGGTTACATCTAATAGAGTTTTTGCCATAAGGGATGCATGGTAATAACTCCAAACCCCCAGGCTATTGCCAAGGTTATTGGTTGCTCTCCACAGGCTGATGGTAATGCACTATTATAGAAGACAACACCAACACAACTCATTGAATACAGAAACATAGAGCTGGTGCCTACCTAGACATTGCATGGGTGAGTAGATAGGCCAGGAACCTAGGGGAAAACCATGTACTACTATTTTGCTAAGGGAAACAGCAATAAAATGACATTCTGCAAGACCCATACAATAACTTCTAATGACATTCTGCTAGACTCATAGATCAGTGTCTTGCTCAGCCATTGTCAGAGAAATTTCCTCCTGTAGTAGATGGGAATAAATATGGAGACCCACAGCTAGACAATATGCAGAGTTTGAGAAATCTTGAAACACTCAGTCCTAAATGGGATGTCTCCATCAAATCTCTCCCCCCAGGGCTCAAGGAACCCTGTGGAAGAGAAGGCACAAAGATTATAAGAGCCAAAGGAGATGGAGGACACCTAGGTAACAAAGCCTTTTAAACACAGAAGGACTGATGCACATATGAACCCAGAGACAATGGCAGCAAGAAAAGGCCCACACAGGTCGGTGCCAGATGGATTTCTTGTGCTGAGAGGGAAAGTGGACACAAGACCCCATCCTTAACCCATAAACTATTTCCAAATGTTAACTGCTCACAAACAAAAACTTCAACAAAGTAGTCAACCTGGGTATGCAAATGCTTTGAAGGTTATGCTCCATGTCTAAGTGTAGATGGGCAACACAATATGAACTCAGTGGCACTTCTGGAGGTTCCCTGTCTCAGAATGCTTTGTCGCCTCACCAAGGCTTTATTTATTTAGATATTTATTTACCTTAGAGGTCCCTTATGTCTATATTATGGTTTCTGGTTTTGTGTTGTTATGAGATTCCTATGTGTGTGAACGTGTGTGCCTCTGCTTCTACATGTGTTTCTTGAGCCTTTTTTTTGGGGGGGGGGCTTTTCTTTTCCTGTTGGTTTGTTTTGTCCTCTTCTGATTTGTCTGTTTTTATTTTCTATTATTATTATTATTATTATTATTAATATTAGATGCGTGTTTGTATTAATGACAGAGAGAGAGGGAGAGAGGGAGAGAGAGAGAGAGAGAGAGAGAGAGAGAGAGAGAGAGAGAGAGAGAGAGAGGAGAGAGACAGAGAGAGAATTTGTGTGAGTGAGGAAGTGGGGAGGATCTGGGAGAATTTGGAGAGGCGAAACAATAATCAGAATACATTGTATGAAAAAAAATCTATTTTCAACAACAAAAAGATAAATAAGAAGAAGCAGGGGCTTTAGGAAGGTTTGCATACCCTGCTGCTGCTGATTTAGGTTTTCAGGAACACAATGATATATGTATGTGGTATATAATGATGATGGACCTACTGGAATCCATTGATGTGTCCTCACTGGAACCACCAAAAGCTCTGCTCTCTCAGGATATAGTTTTCCTTAAATCTTTGGGGAAAACAGAGGGAGAGAGAAAGAAGCACAGAGAATGGAAGCTTAGTGTGGGCTGCTAACAGGAAACATTTTACAAAACTACTTCTTGAATGGCAATTGAATCAACTCATTGTCATCAAGCTTTAAGTGAATGAGTTCTTGCAGTTGGCAAAGTTGAATAGGAAATGCTTTAATTTTGTTGTGGCTCTGGTCCAATGACAAGAGTCTTTTCAAGTGTGGAATTGCAGAGCTGTACTGAATGACTCCAAGTGAACTCTGTGTAGGTTAAGCTCTTTAGTGTGGGGTCATTGCTTGCTAATAGCAACTTGGTTGAAGGGGTGTCTCAAAGCTTTGGGAATGTGAGGTTAGCAAGTCATGCATGGACTAGCGATCTTGCTTGCCCAACACTAGATGATAATTTGGCTCATCATTAGTTTACAGAGATGTAATTATTCAAATTTTATGTTATATTGCCATTGCCTAAAAGGCTCAAGATAAGGCTTTGTAATGGCAAAACAGTAAAATGTTACTGTTCAACAATCCTGGCTCAGCTCTTGATCAAAGCTCTAGATTCAAAGAAAGCACATCTTTTCAGGGCAGCTATATTGTAAAACTATATACAGCATGGAGTATTTTACTTCTTAGTAAATCATCTGAGACTTTGGGTAAATTTCACTTCTGAGATGCAATTCGAGTATTGGAAGCTGGTTATTGAGGGTGAGTCAGGATTGTTACAAAGATGACCCACCAGACAAGAAGATGAAGTGAACTCTTTGCATTCCTGTAAAGGACATGAAGGGATGGAGAAGGATATCATTGTCTCATAGGAGGCACAGAGAATATTTTCCAGAATATGTAGCTTAGAAGTACTAAAGGAAAAAGAAGGATATGGATTTTTCCTTTAATCTTTTTCTTACTGTCTGTTTATTCAGGAACTCACTTGTTTTAAATGTTCAGCTTACTGGCTTGGCCACATTTGATATTTGAACTCTTCCTCAGAGTGAATCACTGGAATTTTACTCAAAAAGCCCCACTGCACTACTTGCCCAGTAGCAGAAGCTCTTCTATTTGTCATTTATTTTTATTTATCTGTACTTTCTAGTGTACTGTTTTGCTACAAAGCCCGTTGTCAAATCAAGTTCTGAGTGTCCGACACTCGGCATGACTGGTCTCTATTTGGGGAAATTTACTCGAAGTTTTGTTGTGAGGAACGGATCCTCACATGATGCTCCTGTTAGAGCCCATGACTCACCAGAGAAGGGAGCAGAATTAACTTGGAGCATCTGTTTGGCTCAGAATTTCTACACTAGGGGGGCGGTGGAAATCAGGCAGCATATCAAGGAGATATGTGTTAATGTGCATTAACTCCAGCTACTTCTATAGCCTTGACCTCAGTGACATCATGCTGTTAGCTGATAGAGATCATGGTTAGTGTATATATCCCACAAAATTGACAAATGTCTCAAATCGTTGCTTTTGGTGTCCCCTACCCAGGGGCTCTTTAAACATTTGCCACCATATGGCCTACTCTAACTAAGACATCATTTAAAGAACAAATGTAAAGGAATAACTAATATGAGTGTTCTGAATATGTGGTCCTTGAATCCACGCATTAGCATCAGCCAGGGATGTTTTGGAAATGGAGATTTTCAGATCTTACCTTTTGCTTACCTACTCAGTGTCTTCAGTGGGGTCCACAATGCATTTGAACAAGGACTCCTTCCAAGTGGAATTGAAAAATATACTGAAGTCCAATAATAAGTTCTCTGGGGGCTAAATGATTTAGGAAGAGTAAACTATGTTTAATTAACTGTATGATGATTATAATTGAATGATTAATTATCTCATACCTGTCCCTTGCTCTTATTGAGCTTCCAGAGAGCACTTGCTAAATGGAATTGCTATTTATAGCATCTGTGGAGCTGCTATAGGTAGGAAGTGTCAAGACCACATCCTTTCCATGTTCACAGCAAACAGGAACATCATCTGGTGCTCAATTTCTTTGGCTGAAAACATGGGACAAGGGCAAGTCACACATTTCTAGTGGTGTTAAGTGTTACTCAGGAAGACTTGTTCCAAGTTAGCCGGACATCCCCCTGCCCCATCAGAGTTTCTGATTTCCCAGCCTTGATCTTTGGCATCACTAAAGAAGTTCCCAGTAACAGTGTTGCTGCTGGTTCAGGGACCATCCTTGGAACAGCAATGTTCTAGAACGTCTCTACATTATTAGCCTGCATGTGAGCTTCTGCTCTGTGCTTTCTGTTCTCTCCCGTTCCACATTTAGCCTGACTGTGATTTCTCCTCCGAGAGTTCAGCCCACATCAGATGGGGCATGATTTTTAATGTGCGGGAGCCTGCTGAGCCCTCCATTTCCTGTCAGGATATTGTTCAGAGTCATAATGCGCTTTGTCATTTTCTTTTTCGTTCTCATACTTGTTTTTTTTTTTATTTTTTTTTTAAGAGCTGGCACTTACTTGACTGTTATGTCAGATGAAACTCAGCTGCTTTCCCATGGGAATGTTTGTAGCCTTATGTGTCTCACCTTGATGCTATCCAGATCAGTCAGCAAGTTGCATGGGGGTGTTCACCCCACCACCTTCTGATATAACTTATTGATTTCCTTTAGAACCACTTAAGGCATATTCATTGCTTACTTTTTTTTGCCATAACAGAACAAAGGCTCTTTCTGATAAGTGATAAACTTAGTCTCAAGGTCTGTTTGGTTTGGTTTGAAGTCTGAGATAGGAAGACTTGGGGGCTTATGTGATGAGCACTCAGGAGATAGCTTAGGCAGTGAGGCATTGGCTTGTAAGTATGAGGACATGAATTTCACCCCAGAACTCATTTAAAAACAACAACAACAACTAAAGCGATTGCCATGGTGGTCTGTACTTCACTGGCTAGCTAGCTTAGCCTACTGGTGAGAAATTCTGTCTCAAAAGCCAGGTAGAGGGTACCCGAGGAATACCATACAAGATTTTTATCTAGCTGGCACACACACACACACACACACACACACACACACACACACACACACACACACACATACACACACACACACACACACATTTGAGCATGTGCACGGATGTATGACAGTTACAGAAGGCTTGCATGCCCTTTTCTTGAACTCAGTTACGATGGTGACACTTTCCACTGAACTCTTTAAAGGCATCCTTTGAATATAGGTGGTTCATGTTACCTGTTCCTTTTTTTATTGAAGTTAAACAGTCACATAACTTTTTATGTTCCTCACTAAACTTGCACGAGAGTCCATTAATTTGAGACCTGTCTCGCTCACTCGGTACTTGTAGGCCACTAAATTTGCCAGACTTTATTTCCTTCATTTATAAAATGGAGATCATGGTGTCTGTGCTGTTTATTTCATATAACTAGTGTGAGGCTTTCAGTGATATCTAGGGAAGCGTTTGCTCAATTCTAAAATGGTGTGCCATCCTGAAGCATGATTACTGGTGTTTACTATCGTCCTCAGCTTTGTCAAGATACAAAACCAACCCTTAGGATGTGATATCTAGCTTGCTTGTGTGGCATCTTTATAGACCTGAGGAAGCCAGCACTCAAGTGGCATGTAATTATGGTCTTCATAGATAGCTTGAGCATAGAATGCAGGCCAGAAACAGTAGATGTAAAAGCTTGATAGTGGCTGGATTTGAAAAGTCAGTAGCTTGGAGTGATGGCTTCCTTTCAGACTCCATTGGCAATTGGGATTGAACCAGATATTCTAGGGGTTCAGTTGCATAGGTCATTTAAAGAACTGAAATAGTAGGGGAGTAAGACCACTGATTCCTGGTCTTTGGAGATGCTGCAGTAAATTTTTAGCTCAACAACTAGAATACTCTTGACTATAAAATTTCACTCACTGGGAAAAGGTCAGAGTGGATCAGGGATCTTATACACTGGAGATAAAAAGTTCAAGTTGGCAAATATGTGTGTTTATAGTATTGGAAACCAGGTTTGTGAAATCCTATAGAAAAAGCAAATGTTAAAGCAAATGGAAAGACAGGAGGCATTTTTTCCCATCTCTGTTAGATTCTTGTGGTTTTCAATTAGATACATAATTCACTGGGGATTTCTTTTTAGTTCAAAGATTTGAAATCACTTCAGCAATATGTTTGAAAACTATGCATACTATCCAAATATGTATGCATCACAAAGTTGCCAGAATGAGCGTCTGAGGGCATTATCTTCAATATTTATTAGCTAGCTGATGGTGGATTAGTCAGTTGACTTCTCCAAAACTCAGTTTTCTAATCTAGAGAACATAAACAGTAAACCATAGCTTGTTTATCTTTTCTGACTGGCAGATGAGAAAATGCCTCTGAAAGAAGTTTAACAGCTATAGAACATAGTAGAATATGGTATTTCATAACTGCTTCTTACATATGGATTAACGTGTAGTAGATGCAGTTATAGTTATTACAAATTTTAGAAAACCATGTGTCAAATGCAAGACTCTTTTGGGAGGATCAATGTAAGCTAAGTGGGCATAATCTATAGTTCTTCATCCCCATGCTAAACCTCCTGGAAGGTTGGAAAAGAGCAATCCATCTTCCAAATTCAGTTTCTTTATCATGACCCGAATGAAGAGGTAGAAGCCACTCTCTTCGGATCCCTCAGTGATTCAGACTCAGGAGGAGATCCTAACACTGTGAATGGCAGATCCCAAATTCAAATTCCTCTAGAAGGCAAGGACAATGATGTGTAAGCATGAGGATAAAATAGAACACGGATATAAATACAATTCTTCAGAGTAAAAATAGCCTATTGCACGGATTCAGGAAGGGGTGCTCTGCCTTGGAGGAAGTTGATACAAAACCATATGGGGATTTTAGATATCTATTACCTCAAATAGAATGTGGTGCATTTGTTTAAGGAAGAAAATGCTGAATAGAAAGTTATGACTGCTTCAGAATGATATGATGTTCAGACATTTAGCTACAGAGTCAAGACATTGGAGTTCTGGTCCTCATAATGCCAGAGCCTCCTGGTGTAATCTCCATCAGGCCATTTACTATCTCTAGGCTTTAGGTTTTTTTCCCCTGTGTTTTAAAATAGGATGTTCATTGAGATTCTTAATACATTTTTAAATTTATTCTTTGATAGTTTCATATATGTATTTAACACATTTTATTACCGTCACCCTTCATTACCTTCTGGTATGCTGTTGGCTCCTCCTTAAGAACTTCTTTACAACACACCCTGCTCTCTCTTACTTCTGTGTCTTCTCATTTTGAGTCTGACTAGGGTTGCATCCATAAACATGGATGAGGGATTAACAGGTGCACTGCCAGCTTACCAGTGGCTATCAAGCTACAGAAAAAGATCCTGTGTCCCCTACTATCCAATAGGGAGGGATGAGGCCTCATGGAACCCTCCTCTATCCATACTAGAATGTTCATAGGCCCCATCATGTGCAGCTCTTACGCAGGTAACCATGCCCATGTTGTGCCCAGAAGTCAGCAGTCTTCCCCATTCTCGAGCTCTTCCATTCTTTCTGACCTTCCTCTGGATGCCCCCTGAGCCATGATGTGCATGTGTGTATGTGGTGGTGGTGGTGTGTTTTATAGACATCCAATCAGGATAGTACATTGAACAGCCACTTGTTCTTAGAAGATTTACTGATTAACTATGCTAACTTCTACCCACTACAAAAAGAAGCTTCTCTGACCAAGGGTGGGTGCTGGCCTGATCTGCGAGTAAAACAAATATTTAGAAGGCAGTTCAATATATCCATTTAGCACAACAAAGCAGTAGCAGTAGATTCCCTACAGGGCCTATGGTCTTACCAGCTATAGGCATTTGAACAGGTTTACAGTACCAGACTTATGTTCTTCTCTGTGTACTATACCTCTGATCAGAAAGCTGTTGTTCTCATAACTATCATGCAACTATTGAATCGAAGGGATCATCTTGCCCAGTAGGTTGCAACTGTAGCACGCCTGGTGTGCATCTGGGTGAGACCCTGATGACTTTTCTCTTCTAATGTACCTTCAACACCGTGGAAGCTAGAGAGGAAACTGCTAGCTCTGTTCCAGCATGACCTTGTTATGTCCTGCAACCAAGATACATAGTGCTTTCCTTCATCAATAGATTTTTTTAAAAATCTTTGTAATCTGTATGTGTTTTGCCTGTGTGAATGCTATGTGCACCTCAGCAGTACAGTGCTCAAAGAGACCAGAAGGGGGAGTCAGGACCCCTAGAACTAGAAGTAGAGATGGTTTTGAGCAGCTGTGTGAATGTTGGGAATGGAAATTGGGTGTTCTGCAAGAGCGATGACTTTTCTTAACCATTGAGCCATCTCTTCAACCTCAGGCAATAGGATCACACATCTACTTGTGGTAGACCACCAAAAGTAATGGCAATGGCTTGGATTGCTTTGGGAGCCTCTGGAACACCTGTGACTAACAACACCATGATAACAACCTATGGTTGGCACTGGGGTTTTGGTTTAATAACCTGTACTCTCTCTGAGGGAACAGCATTATCCACCCACACAGATTACTTCATTTTTTTAATTTGTATTTTTGGAGACTGGATATATTCCTATATAAGATAACAATTTTTAATTGCAGAAAAAATTGGTGAGACTTAAAAAAATTAGAATATATATATTTTTAAGTACAAGTATTTTCTATCTTATTTTTCAGTGAAACTTAATTTAACCAAATCTTATTGGCTTAGTCAGTAGTTATTTTTTTAAAATTTATTCTGCTTAACTGGTGTGTCCCAAGAACTTTTCCTGTGCCTTTACATTTTCCTGTAACTTTCAGGTACAAATCCCAGCAGGGTCCATCTGGCTAACTTTCATTCCAAGACAGATAAATGGAGCTGTATGTACTTTTGCTGTGCGCAGGCTTGAATATCTAGCATGAGCCTTTCCAAATTAAGGCTCTGTCTATTGCTTACATTCAGTGTCTTTGACTTCACTGCAGGACTGATTATCTTCAACACAATGGAGCAATCAATTTGCTACCAGAAATGAATATTGCTTCTTCCTAAATGATGGAAATATTATCTTTAATATAATAAGCTTGACCTGAGCACACATGACTTAGCAATTTTTGGTGCCCCTGGATTTTGGAGCATACTGGGCTTTTCAGGACAATGTAGGCATATAGGTGTGTTATGCAGTGTGTTAGTATAAGATTATGTACACAGATATGTTATCCAATGTTTTAGTGTAACAGTATGTACATGGGTGTGTTAGGCAATGCTTCAGCATAATAGTATGCATACAGATATGTTACTCAGTGTTTTAAGATATGCAGGAAGCTTTATTTATAACCGATGTTACATGTTTGAGATGTTTATAGTGTTCATTATACAATTGGTTTTTTTTTTTAAAAAAAAATCTTTATTTGTCCTCTTTGATTCTTAGAACTTGAATGTCTTTCAGTTTCACAAG
This sequence comes from Peromyscus leucopus, assembly GCF_004664715.2. Taxonomy (NCBI): domain Eukaryota; kingdom Metazoa; phylum Chordata; class Mammalia; order Rodentia; family Cricetidae; genus Peromyscus; species Peromyscus leucopus. The sequence continues at coordinate 31,123,117 of NC_051084.1, read as the reverse complement.
TAAACTCAAAAAGCCTTTTTTTCCCCCATAGTCCTATTAGATCTAAGAGAATGTACCTGCTTAAGGATGTTGTGGTCAGAACAACGTGGTTTGTTTCCTTCCTTTCTACCCTGTCCATCCATTCCTCATCGCTTGTCTTCCTGTTGCTTTCCTCCATAATGCCCACTTCTTGCCCCCTTGCTCTTCTCTTTGGTGTTCTCTGTTGAATTGCCTCTGCAAGGAGGTAGGCTGAGGATTTATTCTCTGCTAAGGTATCTGCCTTCTTGTTGCGCATGGTCAAGAAGAAGAACCTTTGAAGTCAGCAATTGTAAGGAAGGCCATGGGAAGCATCTCAGAAGAAATTCAGATGTGAGTTCACTGAATGAAGGCTTGGACTGTGTGGGACAAATAGCCTAGACCGGTGGTTCTCAATATGTGGGTAGTGACCCCCTTTGAGGGTTGAACAACTCTTTCACAGGGGTCACATATCAGATAATCCTGCATATCCGATATTTACATTACAATCCATAACAGTAGAAAAATTGCAGTTCTGAAGTAGCAAAAAATAATTTTATGGTGTGTGTGTGGGGATGTCACCATAACATGAGGAATGGTGTTAAAGTGTCACAGCATTAGGAAGGCCTGAGAACCACTGCTCTAGACAGAGAGAAGGCCTACAGTAAAGTCATGAGATATGGAACGCCACAATAGTCATACAATAGTTATATTTGCTTCAAGCCTCTGTGAATAAAGCTTGCACGCAAAAGGAATTAGCTAGGAATGGCATTAAAAAGGTCCATATGTTACACTTGGCTTTTGGGCTATGAATATAAAGAACAATGTAGACACATCGGAGAGTTACAAAAGAAAACAGCACAATTGTTTACAGGGTGATAGATCATAAGATTAGTTATGGGATTGTCATAGAATCCCTGATGATAGACATTACTATATACCTCATTGGATGGGGTGGGTTGAATACTGAGGTAGGTGTTTTATTTCCACAAAATTTTAGAATCCTGTGTTTAATTTTGAAGTAATTTTCCTTAAAACTACCATCAAAGACACCATGTTTTAATTAAGGATTTAAAGACAGCCAAAAGGATAGATTTGTAGCTGTGAGGGCATGAGGAGTTCAGAACTGATTTCTGGACGCCGTCTCATTTTGCATAGATGCAAAGAGACTGGAGCAAGAGTCAGAACATGGAATTTAGGTCCCATTTTTTGTCACTAATGAGCTATTTAACTCTGGGCAAATAACCTCTGCAGGTCTCCTTTCAATTCTAATCTTCCACATGCTTTTGGAGAGCCCTTGGTAAGAAAACTCTCGGGAAGAAAAATCTCTAGGCATTTCTTGTATTTTAAACCTCTTAATACTGTTTTAATCCCAATCGGTTGCCATATTGAAATTGTAGATGCACCAGGCAAGAGACCTTGCTATCAGGTATCAGAAATCTAAGCCTGCAACATTATTGATGTCAAACTTGGCTCAGACTCTTCTGGGGCTTTCTGTCATATGCATCATATTACACATGTATGAGATGTCTGTGGTAGATGGACGACAGATATTTAACTTCTGAGAATTGTAAACTTCTGTAAGGAAAAAGTGTGATGACATATGTAGTAGATTTCCAAACCTAGGTCCCCTTACTAGTTCCTATTTGGACACATAACCCTCCACCCCTGTGAGAGCTTGTTGGAATACAAAGATTGCTGGTCCTACCTTCCTAGAGTCTCATCACTAGGTGATAGGCAAACAGGGAAAATCACTGTTCTCTAGGGCAGTTTTCCAAAGTGCCATACCTTTTGCCCTTGTTTTGCAAATTATTCCTTTGAACAGAGGGTGGACATAAAAATAGATTTGAATGCCACTGTACTACAATATTTTCTAATTCATTTATACAGCATCTTTATATACTAGCACACTAGAGATTCTGAAGTCTCTTCTATAAAGGAAGTTCAGATTTGTTCATGAGTTTCTCTGCCTCATCTGACCCCTCAATCACCTTCGATGGGACACCTTTTTAACAGCCCTTTGAGTGGAAGTTCCATGATGGATGTTTACAAGGAATGCCAGAGTCATTTTTCCCCCTACTCATTGAAAAATGGAATGGAACAAGGATATAAATCCTTTGTGGTTTAAACAAAGGCACAGATTCGTGGAAATGGTGAAGGACTATCGGGAAATACTTGGACTGAACAAATGGGCCCATCACATCGTCAAAAAATCTTCCTGGCTTTTGTATAGGTCCTCCATTTCATAGTCGTTGAATACTTGTGAATAACACAGAAGAGAGATGACAAACTGCAACCCACCAGTCCTCCAGCGTCTCTCCTATCTAGCATATATGGATCTGGGCCCTGTAACTCGGTTTTCACTGGAATCCTACATCAAACATGTGGGTGACCTTTCTGAGGTCATAGCTCTCTGTGTGATAGGGCCTGAACAACTGGTTAATAAGATGAATCAGGACAGCTGCTGAAATCAACACAATGTAAAGTTGTTTCCTAAGCTGAGCATTCCTAAGCTGAGAAATTACACTGTGTTTTGATTTATCTATTTGATTTTTTGTTTGTTTTGAGATCGGGTCTCATGTAGCTTAGATCAGCCTCAAACTCACTTGATGGCTGAGGATGACTTTGAACTTCTGATCCTCTTGTCTCAACTTACTGACCCCTGGGGTGATAGGCATGAGCTATCTTGCCCACTTTGTGAGGGGATGGAAATCGAACCAAGCCTCCTATGCATGCTAGGCAAGCTGTCTGTTGCCTGATTAACTTCCAGCCACATTTAAATATTTTAAAATGGTTATATCCCTGTTTGCTATTCTGAGAGGAGCCTAAGATTCATGGTGAGATATTTACTTTGTGATTTAATAACAGTTTCTTGATTACTGTGAATCAGGCCACAGTCCTGACCCTGGCAATACTAGGGAGATGAGGCATTTCTGCCTCCTTGAAAGGGCAGCTTAAGAGGAACCATTATGTATACACAAGACTAAAACAAATGTGATAATAGTGTTAGGGTTCCTATTGCTGTGATGAAATACCATGACCCAAAAGCAAACTGTAGAAGAAAGGCTTTATTTGGCTTATACTTTCCTATTTCTGTTTATCATCAAAGGATGTCAGAGCAGGAACTCAAACAAGGCAGGAACCTGGAGGCAGGAGTTGATGCAGAGGACATGGAATGAATGATCTTGCTTCCCATGGCTTGCTTTCTTATAGAACCCAGGACCACCAGCCCAGGGATGGCACCAACCACAATGGGCTAGGCTCTTCTCTATCAATCACTAATTAAGAAAATGCTTTATAGGTTTGCCTACAGCCTGGTCTTATGGAGACATTTTCTTAATTGTGTTTCCCTCCTTTCAGATGGCATAAAACTACCCTGCTCAGGTACTACGGAGATAAGTCAATGGGGCAACTGGAACAAAAAGAACAAAATACTCCTTTTGGCCTGGGGGAATCAGAAAAGTGTTCACAGATCATACTCATTTGGCTTAGTCTGGTTTCTTATTTCCTTCCGAAAACCTGTGCTGACTCCGCTATTCAATTACCAAGAGAAAGTTAAGATTTTGCTGCCTTGCATGTGAGCTCATATGCGTTTCCAAAATAAATTGTGTTTATGTAATAATTTTTACCTTTTCTCCTCACTCATCATTTCCATCTTGATATTACTTTGAATTATACCCTCACAACAGCCTCAGTTTGAGCTGAGTGTTCACATTTCTGGTACAAGCTAATAGAATTTTTCATTTGCGTTTGGTTTGCAGATGTTGAACACATGGCTCTTAGGGATGGCATTATTCTTAGAAGGATGACAGTCTTCAAACATTTTGATTAGCACCTCAATTTTACCCACTTCTACATCTTGAAGTGAGCCCGTGTTTTTATATCTTCCTAGCTCCATCTTTTACAAAGCTCTATTCTTCAGAAAGGCAATTTTGGTCTTCAGTTTTCCATCTACCAAACTATTGTGAGGCTTTCAGAGAGGTTTGATAGCTTTTAGTTCCAGAAATTGAATATTTTACTTAATTTTGCAAAGAGCTCAAAGAAATACATCTGCATCAGGAACAAATACAACTTAGATCTTTGCAATAGCTTGCCAGTTTATAGTACTTTATATCTTGTGAAATATTTTACCTTTGTGATTTAACCCTAACAGTGCCATTGGAGACCCAAGGAAACTAGAGCTTCATGAGATTGATGTGTTATTCCACAGGATGCAGCTATTATATACAATAGCTACATTTCTGCAAGTGTCTAAAATTCAAATTGATGGAGGTTTACTTTTAGCTTTAAACTCAGAAAATAATAGATATCATGTAATCTTATAGTAATTTTATAATGCCATAAGTGAATAATTTTTGATTTATGAGATCAAACACACAGACATTTTAAACAACCATACCTCTCTATAGCTTATTTATAGTAAATTGCCAATGCAGCTTCAATAAGATTGATAAATACTGCTACAACCAACATGAAATCATACTGACCATTTTTAAAATTTCACAGCATCCTTTTGTGGCACTTCTTTCCTATCCCTTCTCTAAAAATTTTCCTATATAATTAGGACAATAATTTAATTGTCCTAAATAATTGGTAATTGATAATTAAATTTAATATAATATGAGGATAGCCATGTTGGTCTCTGCAAGCAATCTTATATATCCACATTGAACTGAAGACATGGACATTAGAAATTTACCCAAGAAGTTTTTTGGAGGTTACAAAATTATTTGGAGTGACTCTTAAGTGTCTGCTCCAGTGAAAGCTACATCAGGCAGGGTGAGTTAGGAGAACATTTTGGTCTCGGGGCAAGATGAAGACAAAGGTGAACTAGGAATGAGGGCTGCAACCCAAAAAAATACAGAAGAGACTTTTGACACAATAGAAACAAAACAGTGAGAAACTACAGGACATGAGAAAGCTTAGGAAAATAAGGTTGTAAGCTTAAGCTAAAAAGAAAACAATTAAGGACTCTCTTTATTTTTTTCAGTTTATTAGAATTTTCTGATCCGTAGTCAGACGTGTTATCCATTGCGCCACTGGCCCGTCGATTGGAGTCTAATTAGCGAGAAAGAGGAGGGTTTATATGAGTGAGAATTGTTGAAATCAAGGTTGGATAAAGCACAGGGACAAATAGCCAAATGAATGGAAACACATGAACTATGAACCAAAGGCTGAGGGGCCCCCAACTGGATTAGGCCCTCTGAATAGGTGAGGCAGTTGATTGACTTGATCTGTTTGGGAGGCATCTAGGCAGTGGTACCAGGTCCTGGGCTCACTGCATGAGATAACTGTTTGAAACCTGGGACTTATACAGGGACGCTTGGCTCAGTCTGGGAGGAGGGGACTGGACCTGCCTGGTCTGAGTTTATCAGGTCAATCTCAGTCCTCGGGGGTGGCCTTGATCTGGAGGTGGTGGGAATGGGGGGTGGGCTAGGGGGAAGGGGGGGGGGGCAGGAAGGGGGAGAACAAGGGAATCTGTGGCTGTTATGTAGAACTGAATAGTATTGTAAAATAAAATAAATAAAAGAAAAAAAAGAATTTTCTGAACAAAATTTATTTTCTGAGTGTACACAAATACACACAAAGCAGATGAAACACCAATTTATTGGTTCAAAAATATTTAGTGTTTGGGTGGAATGTTTTTTAAATGTCTGTTAGTCCATTTGATTTATGAAAATTTTTTTAACTCCAGAGTTCTTTGTATAGCATTTGTGTGGATGACCTGTCTATTGGTGAGAGTGGGGTGCTGAAGTTACTTAGTGTCACTCTCTGAGGATGTGATTTTGGCTGTAGTAGTCTTTTAATTTTTTTGAAATTGGGTGTCCTTATATTTGGAGTCTAAGTATTGAGAATTATAATATCCTCTTGGTGAATGTTTCCTTTAATGACTATGTAGTGTCCTTCCCTACATCTTCTGATTAGTTTTGGTTTGAAGTCTATTTTGTCAAATATTAAAATGATTCCTTGCTTGCTGCTTGATTCTGTTTGCTTGCAATACCTTTTTCTAGCCATTTACGCAAAGGTAGTATCTGTCTTTGATTGTGAGGTGTGTTTCTTGGAGGCAGCATAATGATGGATCCTGTTTACTGATCCAGTATATTAGCTAATTTTTTTTTTTTGGTTGTGGTGGTGGTAGGGAATTGAGACCATTAATATTAAGGGCTTTATTGAGCAGTGCTTATTAATTCTTGTTATTTTGTTATTACAGTGTTGTTTATAGTTTTTCTTTTTTGATTACTTGATATAGAATTGTTTATTCCTGTCATCCTTTTGGACTTAGTTAAACTTCATTTTGGATTGAAGTTTTCCTTCTAGTGTCTTCAGTAGAGCTGGATGGGTTGGTGGAAATTGATTAAATTTGTTTCTAGTATGAAATGCTTTTCTTTCTCTTTCCATTATGATTGATAGCTTTCCTGGGTATAGTAGTATCCAGCTGGGATGGCATCTGGTCTCTCCTAAATTGTAGAACACACATCCAAGCCCTTCTGGCTTTCAGAGTCTCCATTGAAAATGAATCTAATGAGCCTACTTTTATATGTGAGTTGGTCTTTTCCCCTTGCAGCTTTTAATATCCTATCTCTGTTCTGTATATTTAGGTAACAAACAAAACCCTCAATAGCAAGAATAGGTTATTTCTTTTTGAGTTGTTGGTCAAAGGGGTCATATAGACCCTTACTCAAACATTAACAGGCTATTGCCAATGCTTTTCTACAACCTGACAGTAAGACATTATTGGTGTAAACACCACATACTTAAGTCATCCAAGTGGCACTCGACTAGAAGCTTCACCTCTGATGACTAGCTGCTGTGGGATGTCCTGTATGCTATAAATATATGTTGCTATGATTGATTAATAAAGAAAACGCCGATTGGCCAGTAGCCAGGCAGGAAGGATAGGGTCGGTGGGACAAGGAGGAGAAGAATTCTGGGAAGTGGAAGGCTGAGGCAGAGTGTTGCTACCAGCCACCACCACGAAAAGTGAGAGGTAAGGTACCAGTAAGCTATGAGCCATGTGGCAAGGTGTAGATGAAGAGAAATGGGTTAATTTAAGATATAGGAACCAGATAACAAGAAGCCTGAGCTATTAGACCAAACAGTTTAAATAATGTAAGCGTCTGTGTATTTATTTTATAAGTGGGCTGAAGGACTGCCGGGGCTTGGCGGGAGCTGGAGAGAGAAACTCTCCAGCTACAACTAGCATTCATGGTTCATTTATCAGAATAAATGTGGAGAGGAGAGGAGAGAAGAGGAGAGGAGAGGAGAGGAGAGGAGAGGAGAGGAGAGGAGAGGAGAGGAGAGGAGAGGAGAGTACATGCTATTGAGAGTAGAAGGATAATCATCACCCTCATTCACCTATGAACCCTGTACACTACAATAGTATTATTCCTAGCCAGTATGTCCATTGGTATAATAGTGACACAAATGTTATGGGAGCAACTAAGACTGGATTGAAGGCCTGTTCCATGAGATAGATCCCACACCTGGCACTGTGAATAAAGCCAAGAACCTGAGACTAGATAGGTCATGTGTCTCACAGGCAAAGCTATTATTCTGATAAATGAACCTAGCAAGAATGTTGCTATACACACAGATTAGTCCATCACTGAATCCTCATTAGAGAAACTTCTAGTAGTGATCATTAACGTAGAGACCCCAGGCTGGATAGAAGTATCCCCTCACGTCTCATGGATCTATATAAAAGAGGGCACAGACAGATTGTAAGAGCCACCGATGGCAGATGACTCTAAGGAAATAATATCTTCCACATGCAATAGCTGATGCACATGCCTGTAATGCTTTTGGGGGAAGATGAGAGAGAGAGATGGGGGGAGAGAGAGAGGGAGATAGAGATAGAGAGAGAGAGAGAGAGAGAGAGAGAGAGAGAGAGAGAGAGAGAGAGAGAGAGAGAGAAAGAAAGAAAGAAAGAAAGAAAGAAAGAAAGAAAGAAAGAAAGAAAGAAAGAAAGAAAGAAAAAGAAAGAAAAAGAAAGAAAGGAGAAACCCTGGAGGGCTCCTGATCTCATCTTGGCTTACACACTGGTAAAAAAACAAAGAGTCTCTGTCTAAAACAAGATGGAGAATCAACACCTGTGATTGTCTTCTGAACGCCACACATGGACTATGTATACACTTGAGTGTATACACACACACACACCACATCACATGATAAATATTTTATTGAATACCACTCTGTGTCAAGAAATGTTCTAAGGGATGATGAATGAATGTATTTTTGATATCTAGACATTTGGAAGGGCACTGACTTGTGGTGTGTGTGTGTGTGTGTGTGTGTGTGTGTGTGTGTGTGTGTGTGTTTGAGTGGGAAGAGACACATAGGGAGACAGAGAGGCAGAGTGAGATAGAGACCTACAAAGATTATTTGAGTGTATTTTATCCTTTAAATGAGCTTTATTCAATGAGCTACAAAAATAATAATACAGATTGATCTTGTCTTTCACCCTGATTCTTCCACATTTAACATCCACTATAGCTATGTAACACTTTGAAACTAAAATAAGGCTGATATCGGTACACTGCTTCTATTTACCCAGCTCCAGATATAGTTTGATTTTTTTTGTGATGTTGCTAATGCCCCCATCCATTCCCTGGGTCCCATCTGAGGTACCCCACAACATTAGGTACTACAGACCAATTGGCTGTACAGTCTGTGGAAATTTCCCAGGCTTTCCTTTTTTGATGACCTTGGACATTTGAGGAGCACTGGTCAGACAATTTTTAGAATTTGCTTCAATTTGGTTCTGTCTGATGTGGGTCCCCTGCTATCTGTCTTTGAAACAGCAAATGCAAGTTCTATCTACAAATCATGAGTTCATTTCATTAACTGTGTGTTTGGATGCTGCAGACCTTTAATCTTTTGTGAGCAACAAAATTCTCATTCCCCTCAAGGCCTCTCTTGCATTACCTATTCATTTTGGGTGCCCATTTAATATTTCAGCCCTACCAGAATTTCCTGGAAAAGAGAGCTTCCATTGGCATAGCAGACACGTTAATGACAGATTCTAGGAAACCCTTTGGAGGAGCTGAGGCTTTCAAAGACCTCACTTCTAAACTCCATGTCTAGAATTGCAGCATCAGAGGTGGAGATGGTAGCTGTGCTATCACCCGCCACTCAAATCATCTCCTGGGTCGTGTGAGCTTTGTATAAGTTGCTAATTGTCGATCATATATTTGCATCTTGAATTCTAATGTGTAGCCTCTGTCACACTTCACCCTTTTCTCTGGTGCCAAACCCTCCCTTGATTTGAAGCTCCCAAAACTGAACAAGGAAATGCTAAGTGGTATCTTATACATGACTTTTTAAATTGTGACATTCCTCAAACATCAAGAAATATATTTAGACTTACTCTCTAGAAAAGTAGTATGGCAGATCTATGTAATTTTTCTTTCTTTTTTTTTTCTGAGACAAAAGAGAAAAAAAAAAGCCACATTCTCTCCTTTTTGTCCATTATACAAAATTCAATTATTTCTGGTTTGTAAAACTCTTGGAGAGATTGTCGTAAGTTTTCAACCTGATGGACATCATGAGCTCTGGTGCAATTCTGGCCACTTGGGTTATTAGCAGTGTGAGGATGAGTACATCATGCAGAGTCTTTAGGTTTATCTATTGAGTGCCGTACAGTTGAAGAGATGATATCTATGTCCTAAATCTTGTTTAAGAATCATTAGGGAAAAAGCATGTGAAGTGCTCATCATAGTGCCCACTACACAGAAAAATCAGTGAGTAATAGCTGGTCTGAATAGTACTCTCATTTTTGAGTGCCAGCATGGGACAGGTCCAGGACCTCTGCAAACGTTACCAATATCCAAGGACGATCAACTTGTATAGTGTGTGCTTATGACACACACATCCTTCTGTAAACCTTAAATCTCTACTTATAATGCTAGAACAGTGGAAACGCTATATGGTTTGTTATGCTTCACGGCCTCAGCGAGAATGACAAGGAAAAATAGTGAGTTCAATACAGTTTTCTTGCTGAATATTTTCTCTCAAGTGTTGTTTGACAGTGGGTGGAGAACTTGTAGATGCTAAAAGACAACTTCATATAGGATGATGAAGAAAGTTTTAAGATCCCTGTGGCTAGGGATTATGGGCCAGTTGGAAAAGCACTTGCTGTGCAACCACTGAGAGCCCAAGTTTGACTCCCAAAACCCACCTTAAAAAAAACGCCAAGCATGGCAGCCCGTGCTTGTAATGCCAGAGGTAGGGAGTGGGGTGCCTGGGGGCCCAATGAGGCTTGCTTATTGAGAGAGTTCTGGGCAAGTGGGACACTGTCTCAGAATAATAACTGAGTAAGTAAATAGCCACAAAACACAACAACAAAAGATGATTAACCCCTAGCTTCAGGTGCTTGTACATACACATGAATCCATATACACTCACTTGTACACACGTATTATTAATACCCACACCCCACCCACACATCTCCAGTGTTTTAGCCCTGAGTCTAGTACTAGCAGCAGATGTCTTTGACTGTCTCTAGTGCCTTTTGTATTGCTTATACATACAGGTTTTCAGATTGCACTCTTCTAGTCTTCGTCTTGCCAGATACCAGCCATCTCCCACCACTCCATTCATTCTTCTCACAGTGAAATATAGGTCATATAGAAAAATGTCATTAATAGAGAGGCAAGGATGCTTTTGCTTTGAATTTTGTTTGGTTTTACCTTTCCAAGACTGAAAACAGCCTAAGCGAACCTTGAGCTTTCGGTCCTCCTGCATTTGCTTCCTAAGTACCAAGATCACAAGTCAGGCACCATCATGCTTATCAGAATATGACATTTTAAAATGTTTAAAAATCCTCACTGCTACCTCAATTTCAATAAGAAGATCAGTCATTAAAATATAGTGCATTCAAGATTTTGCTCTAGGGACCACTTAGACGTTGTGAGCAAATAGGAAAGTAGTATTACCAAGCATATCTATTTTTCTTTCTCTTCTTCTCATCTGGAGCTAGAGGCAGCCACTGGCATTGGCATCCTCTCTGATTGACTGTGGAGAGCTCTCTCCACCAACAAGGCATGTGAACAAGTTGTTGATCCATGTTTCCCTGGCCTCTGAACATAGTTCTGCACTTGATAGGAGGCCCTGAGAATCTGATCTAAGACTGTGGCTCAGGAGAACTGTCACAGGCCCCCTCCCATGACTCACAAATCCTGGCTTTGCAGGGAGTAGTAATTTTAGTTGTCTTCCCAGTGGGTTCTGCCATAGAGCCTTCCTTTTATCTGTTCCTGCCTCAATTAAGGAACTCAGCTTTTTTTGTGTGTGTTGCATGTGGATCAGATGCTGCACAGCGACAGAAAGAGATAATCCTACACCTGCAGGAATGTCAGGCTTCCATACTCGCTAAATCAATCCACAGGGCCTGCTCTGCACAGCCAAGCTGGGACTTTTTTTTTCCTGGCAGGCCTTGCTAGCAGAGGGTTAGTGGAAGAGGCTTCATCCATAAGCATTTATGTTTCTTTTCTCCACTTCACCCTCATAAGTAGTGGAAGTAGTAACTTTCTCTAATGGGATCCGTGCCCCATGGTTAAAAATAATGGCGACAGATAAGAATCTATAGTGAAGGCATTTAATTGCGGTCTGTTACATGTAGCTCTGCAGCCTCATTTAATGTGGCATTGAAGAAGAATTCAAGGACACATAAGTGCTATAAAGGTGTTTTTAGAGGACCCATCTACAGGGGAATGAGTATGTTTCAGTAATTGTACTTATAAATCTTGAAAAGCAGTGTGTTTCCAAAGGAAAACTTCCTCTGAGAGTGTTCAGAAGATCATGAATAGCACTGGTTACCACTCCCCTGTCTGTTTTGATTGATTAGCAGTGGTGCCTTAGGATACTGTGATGAGTAGGATTCTAAAGCTCTGTAGTAAAATGCCATGATTGCTTAGTGATGCCTGATATTGGTTATAAAAGTCAGGACATGATGGCCCATGAATTGGATGTTTATCATCTGTAGTTACCCTTTCTTCTTGCCCAAACATGGCTCAGTAGTATGGAAAATTTAAATACGGTGGTTCATAAAATATACAGGATGAAATTGTGAGTCATAGAAGCAGTATTCCAATCATCCCCTCTTTAAGCTAAAACATAGTAATTTCTGTGTACTGTGGCCCTAGGTCTGAGCAAGTGCTTGTCTGTCTAGGAGAACGATGTCCTGAACAGTATTGCCAATATCTGTCATACATATTAGCAAGAGTCTGTAGTAGAGCAAGTGTCTCCAGAAAGAAGACACAAGTTATTTACATTCTTGAAGAACGTTACCAGAGGGGGGACAGACATGGTGTTGTTCCAGTTTGTTGAAAGCAGGGTAAACGCTTATGCTCTTAGGACTCCAAGTGACACTTGTGAAAATAGACAATGCTCTGTATTGCATAGCCCAATGGCATAGCTGAGGGGCTGTTGACTTTTGCCCGTTTCATTGATAATGTGAGATTTTCCACTGTGTGAGTCACTGAATATTTGGAGTCCTTTAATTTTTCCCTGTCATAAGTCTCATAAAAACTCCTATTAAATTCTCTTGTTGTTCCTATTGATCTCCATGGTCCAGTCCTTTGCATTCACTCAGATGTTTACAACTGCAATATGCCAATAATGATAGTGGGACCTGATGATAAAATATTATATGCTTGAACATACCTCAATATACCATATTTTTGTATTTCGGCTCCCGGGTTTTCACGTGGATTAATGTGCTTTATTGAGATTTCTCTTTGCTTGAAACTATCAAATGCATGTAGTCACATTTTACATATACTAACATCGTTTTCCTGAGTAACTTAAAATAAGAGAATGCATGTATTTGGAGAGAGAGAGGGAGGGCAGAAGGAGGAGAAAGCGTGCTTGAATTTCCTTCAGAAATGCCTCTAATTAAGTAATTCTAAGCAATATTATATGCTGTTAATGTCTGGAACATATTGAAGTGGGTGGATACAGGTTGCCGAGTTAGCAAGGATGGAAGTAAGGCATATTACACATGAATATGTTGTAAGAAAGATAGATTGTGTTTGTAGATAGCAAAGATAACTTTGGTCCAGTATTTGGAGTTTTACTGCTAAGAATTATTGTTTCTTGATGATACCCATATATCTTATTTAGTCATAGCCAGGAATTATTAACTTGTTTTATAACTAATGCTAAGCCAAACAACCCACCAGAGAAAACAGAAGTCACTGACAATCCTGTTATCAATCTGTAATTAACATGGGATCAAAAAATTAGTTTCCATTTCTTGTGTGCATTTTCACATAGTTGTTATGGCTTCATTTTTTTTTTTCTCATGTTAACCAGGCATGGTGGCACACAACTATAATCCCCAGCACTCAGGTCACAGATGTAGGTGGATCTCTCTGAGTTCAAGGACAGACTGATGTACAGAGTGTGTTTCAGGACAGCCAGAATTGCATAGAGAGACCCTGTCTCAACCAAAACCCAGAACGTAACAAATGTCTGTAAAACACTGAAAAACATTCTTGATGCATTATTTCTCTGTGCATGCTCACAGGTTAGTCGGTTTTGGCATTTGTCATAGACTCCCTTCTCAGGTGTCACTAAGTCCTTTCTATCAGCAATTTCACAACTTTTCAATGTATTTGCAAAGTTGTGACCTGTCATCTAATTGTAGCATATTTTCATACTCTCAAAGAACCTCATGCACATTGCTGCTCATTTTTATTCTCTCCCTCAAATGTTAGCAAAGATTATTTTGCTTTCTGTCTCAATGGATTTACTCTCTGTGGGCGTCTTAATTTAATCTTTTAATGATTTATTTTTGATGATACATATGAGTAGTTGCCTATGTGTTTGTATGTATGTATTATGTATGCACGTATATATGTATTATGCATGTGGATATGAGTACCGGTAGCCTAAGAGGCCAGAAGAGGGTTTTGGATTCCAGAAGGGAGCTGGAGTTACAGATGACTGATGTTAGTGCTGAGAACTGAACTGAGGTCCTCTGCAAAAGCAGTATACATTCTTTTCTTTCTTTCTTTCTTTTCTTTTTCGAGACTATGTTTCTCTGTGTAGCCTTGGTGACTGTCCTGGCTCTTGCTCTGTAGACCAGGCTGGCCTTGAACTCACTGAGATCCATCTGGCTCTGCCTCCTGAGTGCTGGGATTAAAGGTGTGCACCACCACCGTCTGGCAGTATACATTCTTAGTCACTGTGTATTTCTTTAGCCCCACTGGGGGCATATTTATAAATGTACAGTGTGGCCTTTGTGACCAACCTTTCTTCCATTTAACACAGCATTTCCAAAGGCTATTGATGAAGCAGCTGCTGCAAATGTTTTATTCCTCTTCAGCACTGTCTACTAGTATATATATATATATATATATATATATATATATATATATATATATATATATATTTTGCAGCAAGGTTATATTTTGTTAATGTACCTATTCCTAGACAAGTCAAATGACTGGGCATCTCTAGGAATTCCAGCTCCCTTCTTTTTCCAGAACCAGTGATTTTCACCATGAATGCATGCTGTTGGTTTTCCAAACAGCCACAGAGTTGTGTATGGTAACAGGGAAAGATGGCACTCATAAAATTTGCTTTTGTGATGACACAGACTGTTTTGTTTTCTTCTCTAGGGCACACACTTCAGTTTGCTTTAGATCTTTGGTTAATTTTCAGAGTTCAGAGAAGATTTGTAATGACTTTTGCTTTCATTCTTATGACTTGTGTAAAGGAGAAAATCTTGTGAGTCATTATTCTATTTTTTTTTAAATTTGCCCTCTGTGCTGGTATTAATTAATAAGTTGCCAGTTTGCAGGTGTGCTTCCTGGCCATACTCAGGAATTCACTGTGGTTTTCCATAGTCTTTTTTCTTCTGAACTATTGTATTTCTTTAGTTTTTATTTTAAACATACAAAACTTTAAATGCCAAAGAAGATCAAGCATATTCTCTAGGATTTCACTGTCTTTTAGAAATAATTGTTATTAATAAATGGATTATGTTCATATAGATTATTCATCATAGTTTGACCCCAAGTGAAATTCTAAAGGAACTTCTTAGTTCAAGGTTTTCATTCTCCTTCCCCTGTTAGACTCCTTCGTCTCACTTTTCCTAAAAAAATGAAGTTTCTTCCCCCTACATTTCTCCTCTAAATATTTTGCTAGAGATATCACCACCCACCCTGGAAGCCTCTATGTTTCCTCATGATTTTGTTATTTTATTTTATTTTTTCACTGACTCCCTAATACCTACACTTGGTTGAGATGACTTTTGAGACTTACGTTGTTCCATAGAGACCTTAATGATACCATTTGCTTTCACGATATCACCATTCACCAAACTTCTTTGCTTAGCCTGCTTACAAGTCATCTTTGATATTTCTCCCTGTATCATTTGTCATCAGTCTTGTTGAATGTATTTTCTAGTGTTTCTGCTATCTGAAATGCCCACTTGTGTTTCAGCTGTAATCAACTTGATTCCGTCTGCCTTCAGCCCTTGTGAAAGGGTCTGTCTTAATGCCTTTCACTCAATGTTTCTTGTGCATTCCCCTTCTGCCCTCCCTCCCTCCACCCTTCCCTCCCTCTCACTTATCTCCCTCTCTCTTTTACTCTAGCTCTCTTGCTGTCTCTTCCTCCTCCATTTTTTGCCTCCTTTCCTCTTTCCCAATAAGAAATATTCCTATTTTGTGCCTTCCAGTTTAGAATTCTTTTGACAGGGTCTCATGTAGCTCAGGTTGGAACTCTTAAAGAAACCAGATTTGGCTTTCAACTTCTATTTCTTTTACTTGCAACTCCTTAGTGCTGAGATTACAGGTGTGCACCAACACACATACTTTATGCAGTGCTGTGGCTTGAATCTAGGACTTAATATATACCAGCAAGCATTCTACCAACTGTGCCCTCTCTCCAACCATATTTTGAATCTATCAGATGGTAATATTTCTGGAGTCTTTTACTCTCTCCAATCACAGTATGATCCTTCTAAGGGTAGAGTCACATTGTCTTAATTTTCAAAAAACCTTCATATCCAGTATAGTGTCTTGGATATATTAAAAACAAAATTCATTTGTGCTGAATGATCATTGGTCCCTAGAAGAATTTATTAAATTAATCAACTAATTGCATGTGAATTTTCTCTTCCACTGAAGTTATTATTTCATGCTGTTTGAAGCAGTTCATGGTACTGATTTATTGAAGTGGCATTTGAGAGTTAAAGTTTGCTAACTCTGGTGGAACTCAGGCACCTGACAAGCATGACTTACAGCATAGATTTCCTATTGTTTCACAAATTGAGTAGACACCTGCTATCACCAAATAAGATACCAAAATGCTTTTAGTGATAATGAATAGGAGGAAAAAAAGGCTCCTGTATATTTTCTTAGACAAAATACCAGGACACAGCTGACAGGATAAAACGCACAATTGGAGGGTGGCTGCTGCAGAGGAATCTGCCTTGGACTAAGAATTTAAAGATAGATATTACATGAGCAAAGGGCTTGGAAGATGAGCAAATTGAATACTTGAAATCTCTGAGCATGCTGTACTTACAAACACCTGTGTGTCTTTCTTGTCTCATTAAGAATACAGAACTGTGTTCACAGTTTTGTTCCTTGGACAGGTAGCTACAAAGACAAAACTGTGAACTATTATCATAAGGTATTCACAGAAGCTATTGATTTAAAGAATTATCAAAAATAAGTGTTGCTGTGGTTTCTGCAAAGTAGTGACAAAAATTAGAGAGGTGACCTAAAGTTCAAAGGAAAATATGCAAGCAGGAATTGATACCCTCACAAGTCAGTGAGATTCCTCCAGGAATTTTCTTTAATTCAATTACAATTTATGATGGACATTTTTTTCTCTATTTAGTGTGCATGTATGTACATGTTTATGCACACACATCCTACTGTGCCTTTGTGGAGAAGGACTTGGGGGAATCAGTTCATTCTCTTTCTGCCATGTGGCTCTCTGGTATTCAAATCAGCTGTCAAGATTGGTGACAAGCACCTCTATTGAATGAGCCATGTTGCTGGCCCTGAGCTGGCTCTTTTAATTAATTTTTTAGCAACAAGGAAACAAACCAAGAGAATGAAAATGATGATCAAGAAAGAGGTGGCAAACCTGGATTTCTGCAGCTCTTTCATAAATGGCTAACATTTTTCAAAGCTTTCAGTGTTCCAGAAAATTAAGTACTTTAAATATATCAATCGATCTACTCCTCATCACTTGAAGTAGAGACTAGATTTACAGACTAGGAAATGGAGGTCTAGAGGGTTGACTGTCTCATGAAAGTCATGAAATGCATGTTAATGTATTATCAAGCTAGGGTTATAAGTCAGCCTGCCTAATTCTAGTTAATGGTATCTGGCCATTTTCATATGTTTTCCCTTGCTCAGTCTTGTCAAGTGAATTCTTACTTAATATTTTTGTTATGATAAGATATTATACAATTATATTCACTGTCAACAAAGTAAGATTGCTACCATCACTTTGCAACAATCAAAATTTAGGTATTAGCCTAGAAATATTTACAAATAATCCTCACATTCAACTCACTGTTTTCAGAACAAGTTTGACTCCTGGCTTATTTGCTTTATTATCTTTGGTGATGTTTTCCATTGAGCTTAAATTATTTGATTTGTTTTAGCAAGGAGGAAATGCTCAGACATTGGTGCATGATTCATGGTCAGTTTGACTATAGTAAGAAAGGGAAAACTGGTTTGATTCTAAGGCATCATATTCAATCACCTCACTGAGATGGAGCTAGTACAGGTTCTGAGTTCAGCTCAAGAGGCTGGAACCGAAATGGGACTGGTGTGGTCACCAGGATCACTCAGGAATAAAAGGCAAACACCTCAGAAACTTTGCTCACATGAGGACACTGGAGTGACAGTTATCATTTTGCTTAGTGATTGAGATAATTAAAATAAAGTGTATACATAATTCCAACACACCCTGCAAATTTCAGTGATTCTTGGTAGGAAAATGCTGTTAGTAAGTGAGGGCAGCTGATTATTCCTATGACCTAATACAATTATTGGATGTGGGAGCCTGGGATGCTACACATTCTGCACTGCTCAGAATAATTCTCCTTTTTAAAGTAAATTATTTGTATGTATGCGTGTGTGTGTGTGTGTGTGTGTGTGTGTGTGTGTGCGCGCGCGCGCATGCGCACGCACATATGCATCTGCCACAGCATGCATATGGAACTCAGAGAACATCTTACCTGAGTCAGGTCTCTCCCTCACTTTGATTTCAAGCATTAGTCTTGTATGACACGTGCTTTTACTGTCTGAGCCATCTTCCTGGCCATAATTCTTTACTTTTAAGAACACCTCTACTCAATAGTGCTGGGGGTGAAGGGATGCTTAAGAATTGTAGCTGCATTATTATGTGGTTTCTGACATCTGAAGGACATTTGGATCTTATTTCTGTGACCTTGGACTCTGTAATGGCTCTTTCTGATTGTCAACTTGCAACACTCAAGAAAAGGGAACCTCAGGTGAACTGCCACCATCAGAGTGACCTGTAAGTGTATCTGTGAGATTTGCTAGATGGATAATTCATCTAGCATGGTCCAATCCACTGTGAGCAGTACCATCTCTTGGTGGATGGGATGAGCCATATAAGAAAGGTAATTACTGTGAGCCAGGGAGCAAGCCAGTAAGCAGTGTTCCTCCGTGGTCTCTGCTTCCGTTTCTACATCAAGCTCCTGCCCTGACTCATGTCTATAGTGTACTGCAACAGGTAAGCTGAAATATGCCCTTTTTCTCTCAGTTTTTTTTTTTGTTTGTGGTGTCTATTGCAGTAACACGAAAGCAAACTAGGGCAGACTCTATTTCTTCTTGTCTCACTTAGCTGGTCCCAAGATGTAGGAGGCGACTGTTCTGTTCTCTTTCTTGTTATTGTTCTGAAGTTTAGAGAGTCCCTGTCCTTGCACCTTGCACCCCACCCCCAATCTGAAGCACCTCGAGAAACCCAGCCATCTTTGCTGTGCAGTGTCCCATAGTACTGGCTGTCTTCTGTGGGCCGTGCATGTCCTGACTGCATTGCACGACATATGAAGTAGCACCTGTGTAGCATCCTGTGACTTGGTTCTCTTTTGGTCCTGTGCTATTTACTTGAAAATAAACACCCACACTGTTGTTTCAGTTCATGTTCATCAACGTTTCAATGTGTGGACACATCCCAACTGAACTGAATCTTCACACCGGGCCATGTGCTCTGCCAAGTACTGAAGATGCTGAGATGAAATGAAGCGGGAAAGGAAGATGATTAAACGAATAGTCTAGTCAGAGAGTACTCATTTTTATGAGAATGGCAATCAAGATGGACAAAAGAACTACTGAAGGAGCTTGTGAGGGAGGCACTACATAGGCAGGAGGCCAATAGTCTCAGGGTAGAGGGGATCAGACAACAATAAGGGGAGGTTTGAAATAGTCAGCACGCAATGGATGCTAACATACTGCTGCTCCCAAGGCATTCATTAGTTACATAAATCTTTATTTAGAGGAAGCATTGGAGTAAGTTAAGCAACAAAATATGCTCAGGTTCTAGCTGAAGTGGAGGAGGTATTTTGGGCATGTGAATGAGCAAGATAGGAGTCCATAAACTCAGCTAGAAATGTCTAACTAAAGAGGTGTGGATACAGGGAGCCTACAATAAGTCAATGGATGGAAATCTAGGGTTGAGAGATGTTTCAGAAGTATCATCAAAGGGAATATGGGGACAGATTGGGTGTGGGAGTTAGAGAAGGCAGTGATCTGAGATGACTTCAGCGTTCTAGCTGGATGGAAGGTGTTATTTTCCAGGGAGGTAGAGGCTATAGAAGAGGAGTGGCTGTAGAGATGTGGGGGACGGCATGGATTGGCAGAGAGGCTGCAGAGCCAGAACACCTCCATTCCGTGTTTGTACATCCAAGTGTTGGAGCTATAATTTTAACTCTTGTTTAAAATAGGATCTATGCCATGGATGAAGGAGAATTTCAAAATTAGAAGTACATCCATTAGTCTGTTAAAAGTGAATTATGAAACAAAAATCATAATTATAGAAACGTGCCTGGAAAGTATTTGGCAAAAGTCAGAAGTCCTTCTAAGCAAACTATAAATTAAACAGGAATTAAAAAAGCTTCCTGAGTTCTAGCTCCAAACCCCAAACAGGTAACCAGAAGATGTATTAGACACTTCAGTAGAAGACACACAGCGAGGGAACTGTCTTTGTCATCATTTTATGTTAGTTAGCATTTTGAGTGAGTCACTTAACTGAATGAAAATATCAGAAGAAAGAAGAGAATAATGATCATTGTTTATGGATTATTTGATTGTAAGTCTAAGCAGTTTAGGAAGAGCCAAAATACAAGAAAAATATATTAAAATATGAAGCTAGTAATGGGGAAAATATATATATAACCTAGGGTGTTTTATAAATGGCTGCAAATCTGTATCTTAACAGTTAATGAGATAATATAAATAACTGGGTATGAATATCATGCTCCTAGATGGGAAGACATAGCATTCTGATGATGTCATTCCTTGCTATATGAATATATCGATTTAATGCAGTGCTAACTGAAGTCCATGCCTTGGAAAAATCCCAGATCTTTATCCCTGTGCATATACACACCACACAATATATTTATTATGAACTTCATGTAGGAGATTGAAAGTTTCTAACTAATGCTAGAATCACTTCTAAGATTGCAATGTTTAAAAAAGCTTAAACAAGAACATTCACAGTGGTATAGGGAATTGAATAATAAGTGCCTTCCAAAACAAGGGTTGCTAGCACCACCTCTGTCTTGTGCAAATTAGTTTGTTTTCAAAAGCAGTGTTTTCTATCATTTTACATATATACTTTAAAAAATACAATTCACAGGGCTAGGGAGATAGTTCAGCAGTTAAAAACACAGCCTGCTCTTGTAAAGAACCTGAGTTCATTTCCCAGCACCCTTACTGGGCAACTTACAAACTGTTTGCTACTCCAGCTCCAGGGGGATCTGACATCCTTTTCTGGCCTCAGCAGGCACCTGAATTCATGTGCATAAAATTACACATAGACATACTTTTAAAGTTAAAACATTTAATATATACATAAATGCAATACATAATTTAAAAAAATTAAACTTAAAAATACCACTTTTTGATATTTATCATGATTTTTTTCATAGTTTCAGATGAGTCATGAGAAAACAATTCATTTTAAATGTTTGAATATGAATAGTTACATAATCATATGCCCCCAAATATTTAAGTCAATATCAGGAGTGCTTAAGAATTCTTTATCTAGCCGGGCGGTGGTGGCGCACGCCTTTAATCCCAGCACTCGGGAGGCAGAGCCAGGCGGATCTCTGTGAGTTCGAGGCCAGCCTGGGCTACCAAGTGAGTCCCAGGAAAGGCGCAAAGCTACACAGAGAAACCCTGTCTCGAAAAACCAAAAAAAAAAAAAAAAAAAAAAAAAAAAAAAAAAAAAAAAAAAAAAAAAAAAAAAAAAAAAAAAAAGAATTCTTTATCTAGCTTGAGCATGTTATGTAAGTTTGAATAGATATTTATCTCTTGAGACAGATTCTAGCTATATATCCCAGGCCAACCTCACACTTGCAACCCTCCCATCTCAGCTTCCTGAGTGTCAGGATTGGAGGCCTGTGATATCACACTTGGCTCTGCTAACCCAGTATCAGAAAGTCACTCCTCGTCTTGAGTAAACATGTATCTTATATAATTTATATTCCACTGGGGGGGAGCCAATAAATATATAATATATACCTAAAATGAATAAATATCTAAAACTGCAACTCAGCCCTTAGTGCTATGAAGAAAATAAAGTGGGTGTTTACAGGGAATATGCATTGGTACTGTGGGACTGGGAAGACTTACCTGGCACGAAGACATTTGAGCCTTCTGTAATAGACAGGGCCAGAGAAGGCAACAATTCAGAGAAAATGTTTACAAAGACCACAACTGCACTAAATGTCCTAAGAGAAGGATTTTGGTGTATTTTAAGGGCATCAAAAGAATCAGGGCAGAGTCTAGGGTGATGGTGATAATGGCAGGTTCATAGGTGAAGTAGAGGATGTAAGACTGTGTATAACTTACTGAGGGTATTTAATGTTTTTTTTTTTTTAACATGTTTAACATGTTTTTTTTAACACAGCATGAGAGCAATGGGCTATGTCTAATATGACTTAATCACCTTGATAACTATGTAGAGACTGGGTTTTGCAGGAAGAGGGTAAAGGCAGAAATAAAAAGATCATCCAGAGCCACAGCAAAGCAGCCATCCAGGGTTTGAAGAAACTTACCTACATAAAAGTGAGGCTAGATGGGGAGGTGAGCAGCACCTGGACTGAGGGCCTATTTTTGAGATAGAGATAATATAAGCTGCTGACATCTGGACTGTTGGCTGCACACAGTACAAGCATTTAGCAAGAGCAACTGGATTGGATAGAAGGGGTTCTTACAGATAGAAAGGTCCTGAGAAGTTATATATAGGTTTTTCAAGTTTCTCTTTCCCAGTGGGTGAACTGAAGAGTTCATTTTGTCATGACTGCCTGTTGGGAGGACTCAGGCAACATAAAATTGCCTTCCCAATAGCCACTTAGACGTTAAGCATCTTGTATTGCCAGTGGTTCTATTTGCTAGCTGCATACTGCCACTTCCTCAATAAGCACTTCATGTTTTGGAGTCTTTTATCCATAACTATTCCTCTCTTCTGAGTAGTTCCAATGTGTTGCCTTTCCTCCCTTCTTCTTCCTTCCTTTTTTCTTCTTTCTCTTTTCATCCATCTCTTTCTCATTCTTTCTGCTTTTAAAAGGAAATTGATGGAGGTACAATTCACATAATACAAGCCACACATATTTAAAGTGTTCAATGTGACTATTTTTTTTTTTTTTTGTTTTTTTTTTTGTTTTGTTTTTGTTTTTTGTTTTTTGAGACAGGGTTTCTCTGCGTAGTTTTGCGCCTTTCCTGGAGCTCACTTGGTAGCCCAGGCTGGCCTCGAACTCACAGAGATCCGCCTGCCTCTGCCTCCCGAGTGCTGGGATTAAAGGCGTGCGCCACCACCGCCCGGCTCAATGTGACTATTTTTGATGTGTACAAACCCAAGGAATTATCAAACAAAACAAATTGACCAAAATGACAACGATTTCTGATCTCCCAAGTTGTCCTATGCTTCCTGATTGCTGGTCACACTCTCTCCAGCTTTACTCCTGAGTGACCACTGACTTCTTTCTCTTAATTGCTGTTGATGTCTGTTCATCTTATTAATACAAATACAAATCTAATCACACAGCATATGAGAGTTTCGATCAGGGCATCTATTTGGCATGATGTTCTATAGATTTGTAAAGGTTTTTACATTCACTGATCATTTTTATTGATGAGTGTTGTTTTAATATGCACTGATTTATTAATCTGTTGACAGATACTTCTATTTTAATTTATTACAAACACATCCATTATGGATATTCCTGTAGTAGATATTTGTAGACTTTTCTTTTGGTATGAGAAATATGTGGGGATGGGTGGAGTGAATTAGAAGATTGTTTTTAGTTTAACTGTTTCAGTAACTACTAAAGTGTTTCCCAAGGTTGCCACACCATTTTATGTTCCCACCAGCCATGTGTGTAAATTTCAGTTGTTTTAAATTATTTTCCAGTACTTGGTGAGGTGAGAGGTAACATTTGTGTGTGTGTGTGTGTGTGTGTTTGTGTGTGTAAATGTCACACTTGTACATGTGCCGGAGGATGCCAGGAGAAGGGACTTGGATTCTCTGGAGATGACTTATAGGTGGTGATGTGCCATCTCACATGCATGCTAGGAACCAATGCCAGGTCCCTGCTGTAAGAGCAGCAGACATTTTCAATGGCTGAGCCATGTTTCTAGCCCTATACTTGTCTTTAGAGTATGGTTTTATTCTCTGACCACAATACTACATATGACATCCAAACAACAGAAGAATTTGACCAAATGTATGAGAAATTTATGGCTGATACAGTCTGCAGTATGCTGAGTTCGTCTGTGGGGCTACATCTTTTGAACACACTCAGATAAAACACAGTGGCCTCACAGTCACGGCACCCCATTTGGGTATGTTGTGATACAGTTCAATAGGACCTCCAAGTCTATTCTTTTAGATTTTTGCTGATAAAGTTCTGCTGCTTTATCCTCACTGTAAAGTGTATATGTCACAAATGATATTCAACATCATTCAGGAAATAATTTGCAATAACTTATCCTATGGGCACAGATACAATAAGATAGTTAAATTAAAGATACTGAGGCTGGGATCAAACAAGCAAGAATGATGAGATTATATTAATATAAAACCCAGGATAAGGGAAACTCCAGAAAATGAGTTCCTTGATATCTTAACTCTAAATGAATGTGAGAGGTTAGATAGCTCCATCAAATTCAGGGAGCCATGTCAGAGTGTGTGGCAATGCATGTTTCTCTCAAATTTAGCTTTCAGAGGAAGAACTGAGGTCTAGAGAAGGCCTCTGATCTCCCCTGTCTTTCACTCCTCTCCCATCCCTCCCCTCCTCTTCCTTTTCCCTCCTTTCCCCTATCTCCCCTTCCTTTCTCCCACCACCTTCTTTCTCTTTCACTTTTTCCTTTCCTTCCTGCCTTATAAAACAGACAGGGAGCCTCCTCAACAGAGGCAGGGTGTGTCCTATGTGGTCATCAGTCTAACCATTGCGTTTGGTTAGACATTAGCCTTCCAAGTACAGTGCAGACTTTTGGCTTCTCTCAGCAATGACCAGGAAACCTTTCTTAGATATCCATGAGAAGGAGTTTTTCACCCCATCTCTCTGCAGGGCTTGCTCTTTGCCATTTTAATCACCACTGTCTACTTTTCCTGAGATCTCCTGCCCCCCCCCCCCCCCCCGCGCCCCCGTCTGTCTTTGTCTCAGTAATTTGTTCTGTATCAAGTTGATTCCATTTCCTGAAATCCTTATGACCCTATAATGTAAAATACTTCCAAATTGTATGAAGGCTCCATTGAGCATGTGGCTGTGGTGAAGTCTTAGCCTGTGGGTGGGTTTATGGAATGACGGTGTTCGTTCTGTGAAACAGTGTCATAGTTCACCTGTTTCCTTTCTCAGTTTTTCCTGAGAACAATAAAAGGTTGAAAAACAAGTAAATTCCATCATGTCTTGAGAAATCTTTCATCATTTGTCTTAAGTATATAGTAAACTTTGTACAGTAATTAAGAGCTGATCTTGAACCATGAAGTCAGATTACCTGGTTGGGGGCTCTAATTCATTGAGTGTGTGGTCCCCACTGTGTCTTATTTATCTTCCTACACTACTGTCCTCATTGCTAAGTAGAACTGACAGAAGTATCAACTGTATAATGGTCATTGCCAAAATTAGTAATTTAATAGTTAAACCAAGGTCTGTATAGATAGTTTGTTGTGAGGAATTGCTATTCATATCATGCTTACACTTCAACATTTATTTTTTGTAAGGTTTGCTTTCAATTTATATTTATCTATTTCCCCAAATCAGTTGTCTAATCTCTTATTCATTTGTTAGTTCATTCCTGAGCTTTTCATGTTTCTAGTATCAGAATGACTCTTTTCTCCTCAAACTGATTTTCCATGTGATTGGAAAATAGTTCAAATTACTAATGTGGATGGTCCATGAGTAGCAACTTCCAGTCTAGCCAGACAAGGTGAGAAATGGTAGGAAGGCTGAAACATTTTCTTTGGCATCCTCCATCATGGGAACTTGGTTGATACATATTTTTCTGGTTGTTCCAAAGACTCAGGTACATTACATTCTCTCTGTGTTCTGGAACAAACACACAAAAGTGTATTTTTCCAGAAAATAAATAACCCTTTCAAATCAAAACCTTCTGCTGAAGATTATGGATGGTCATTTAAGAGAACAGCTCTTGAACCATCAGCCAGTACTGTCTCCAATCTACATCTCATGATTTATCTTACAATTTGAGTTCACATATGAAACTATAAAAGTAGTGGCTTGGGTTTTAGTTAGAAAATATCATTTTTAAAATGCATTTCTTTATGTTTTTATGTTCTACAAATCATTGGTTGTTTGTATAACCAAAAATGGCATATTGTTTTTAATATAGTATTTTTATTTCTTCTTTGAGAATTTTATAAATGCATATAATATATTTTGATCCCATTCATCCCCTACCTATACCCTCTTACCTCCAGGTCCCACAAGATCCCCTCCCTATATCATGTTCAATACCCACCCCAATAAATCGCTGAATCTAATTTTGTTCCCCACTTATATGTGTAGGGCTATTATTGGAACATGGTTATATGTGTACACTTATATGTCTAGGGCTACACTTAATATGTGTAGGGCTATTATTCATTGGAACATGATTAACTTAGCAGGGGTCATCACCCTAAAGAAAACCAATTTTCCTCTCTTAGTAGTCATCAGCTGTCAATAACCTTCTATCTAGCATTCAAGGATGGAACCTAGAGTAAAAACTGCCAAAATAATCTATTAACACATAGTTGTTTAATCTTCAAAGAAAAACAAGTCTAAACTGAATACTCTATTATTTCCTTCAATGTGTTTTGAAGAATAAAACTGAGGTCTAAAGTTTCAGAGGTCCCTAAAAGCATAGCTAGATCTGTTGACTTTTCAAGAGGGCTCAAAGGACACAGCTTCTCATTGTACTCAGCTATGATTTATTATAGTAAAAGGGTAGAAAGCAAAATCAGCAAAGGGGACAGATGAAAGTGACAGCATTAGAAGAAACGAAGCTCAGGCTTCTTAGGATCCTCTCCCTCTGGAATTAGGCAGGCACGTTTAATTCCTCCAGTAACAAAATGTAATGACACATGAAATATTACCTACCAGGGGAGCTTGGTTAAATCTCAACTTCCAAAGTTTCCATGGTCATGGAAAAATCTGGAAGGCAAATAAGTATTTAACATAAACCACAGTGTTTGCATAAACATTTGAACATTGTTAACTACTCTTGTCAGTTGGAGAAGATATCTTACTAGTGTAAAGAACTGTTTATCCTTCAGAATCCCAGTTTCAGCCAATGGCCAACTTTAGAATATAACTTCCTAAATATAGCAGTCTCAAGCCTGCTGTATAAACTCTTTGCTACAACACAGGAACTAAATGCAGAGTATCAATCTTAAAATATTATTTAAATTAAAACCATTAAAGAATAGGTTTGAATAGTTAACAACAAATAACCTAGTCAGCAATCTCATAGATAAATGTGGCCTTGATTTTCTCCTTGTAATATTTCATGAAAGGCATTATCTATGTCTCTTATCTTTCAGAGACCAAATGAAAGAAAAATGGAATGACGTGCTGTAGACATAAAAAGACAGCGAGGCAGCGCGTGGGCTGTAGACGAGGGTTTGCTGTTCCCTACTTATTATTGTCTGAGAAAGGCATAGGTTTGGGTAAGAGTGGTGCTGAGAGAGGATACAGGTGAGGTTGCAGGGAGGGTACCAGACTGACAATGTGAAATGAAGGCAGTTGGAACAAATGGGCCCACTGACCCAAAACCCAAGAACTCAATAAACAGAACAAAACAATGACAAAATCATAAATTAATCTGTCTCAGAGAAGAATCCAGGAAATTCTCGTATTGCTAGACATGGTTTTGATGTTTAAGAAGCCCACTTAAAAGAGAGTGATATATTCTAAACACAGACACACACAGACACACACAAACCACATATAACAGCCATTTTTTAACTGACAGTGTATGCATGTATGAACATGTTTGTGTGTTCACTCCTATGTGTTTACATGCCTGAGTATTCACCCAGGTCAACCTCACATGTTGTTCTTCAGAAGGACTAGCCACTTTGCTTTTGAAACAGGGTCCCTCACTGGGCTGGAGCCCACTGATTCAGCTAGGCTGGCTAGACAGTGAATCTCTGGCACCTGCCTGTCTCTACCTCCTTGCTGCTAAGATGACAAATGCCTGTCACCATGCTCAGCTTTTTGTTATGGTTTCCAAGGATCAAACACAGGTCCCTATGCCTATGTGGTGAGTAGTTCACACATCACTGTGCATTTTTCCCTCATAGGAAATCAGGAAGACTGTTAATCCTACTTAGCAATTAAAAGCCTAGATTTTGAAATTGGAGAGCTAGAGCTGAAACAATAACTCTGTTCTCTATCCTAGTTTTGTGAGTGATTGGTAACCCAGCTTCTGTATACTCCACTTGATCATTTGTACAGCAGAGATCATGCTGGCAATGAGATGTTTATAAGAGGTACTTGCCTATGTGCCCAACAGAGGACATCTACTCAATATGTTCTGCAAGTGGTTCCCCAAGCTGGTGTCTAGCAGGTGACAGAGTGGTAGTCTGAACCGATAGGGTGTGTGCAGTGAGAAGGATGTTCAAGTAAATTCTCTAGATGAATAACATGAAAAGAAAATAAAGACACCAGGTATAGACTTGAGCAGACTTGGGAGGCATGGTTTCTGCCTTCAAAAGAAGGATTGTGTTTTTTGAAGAGGAATTTGAACTCATTACAATTTCAGAAATTGAAAGTGAGAGTTTTATACCTGGAGAACGATGGAAAGGACATTCCAACCAGACAATTCATGTGAGGGTGCCATTGCAGATTTACAAGCAGTTGATATCGGTATAGTATAAAATAGAGTTAGAGGTAAGGGGGAAAAAAAGGACTCAAAACCAGAACAAAATTAAAAGGAGTTAATAGTTCCCCTGCCTGGAAAAAGAACGTGACTTATATATTGTAGCAATATGCAAATGAAGACAAAACATCTATAATTAAAATATGATGTATTTAAATTAAGAGATCTCATAAATGTTACAGTTTACTATGTCTTGACACATGTGCCATCATGTAGCTTATAATTAAGTATTCATTAAGTGTTTTGAACATGTCAACAATTTTATTGGCTCTTTATAATCAAATCTGTAGGCCATACCCCCTCAGACAATCACTCATTAGATTTCTTCATCACAAATGGGATTTGCTGAATTTGAAAAAATTCATATAAATGTAAAGGTCTTTTCTTTTTTTCATCACTAAAATAGTTTTGAGATTCTTCTGTGTTAGTACATATATCAATAAATATCACACTTTTGAATGAAGATGCTACAAGTTACATCATAGTTATAATGGTACATGTTTGAATTATTTTCAATTTGAGGATATTAAGATTAAAATAACTATGTATAATTAAAATATTTTGATACATATATACATAGATACTCCTTTATTTTGACATATATTGGGTGAAATTTTATGGTTATAGATATAAATTTAATCTTGTGTTTAAGTGATAGATTTTTCCCAAAGATACAATACCCTTCATCACTCCCACTGATGTATGAAAGTACAGGTTGTTCACATCACCACGAATATTTGGTATGGGCCAGTCTTGAACTCAGTCACTTTACTACATAATGAAGTATCGTGAGGTCCATGATGATGTTTGGTATTAAGTTTTCATGTGTTTTAGATTTGTGAAGTGTCTCTTCAAATTAAAAAAAAAAACTGTAGTTTTTTTCAAAGAATATATTAAATGTATTAGCAGTTAGTTCTCTGACAATTCCATACACATATGTAGTGTGTTCTGGTTACTCCCCCCATTTCTTTCTTAAGAAGATTGCTCCTTTCTTTGAAATCATCCTAACCTCTCTGAAATAAAGTATATTTGGAATTCTTTAAAAACCTTTGTGCTATGCCACTAATAGTTTGTCTAAATAGACTTCTTCATCAATTTGACATTAGTTATCATAGATCAACCTTTTTTGAAGATTTCAAATTGTATATGTGATGTTACTTAGAATGTAGTATTCAAACATTTCCTATCTTTTTCTGTATTCTCAAATAAATGTGGAGCCTGATGATTGTGTAGTATACACAACTTGAAAAATATAATGTCTGCGTATCTATAGAGGATTAAGTTAGAGGTCTCAGAGATTTAATTAAGGTAATTTAAAAATATCTTCATCCATATAAAATTATATTGTTATATAAATATATATGTCATATAAATATTTAAATATGATTGTTCATGTTTTACATAACAAAGATTACATTTACTTTCCATTTATTCAATGTTTTCATATTTTAGGAAAATTTCAACATTGTCATATTTCATTGCTCTACTTAGTTTTTGGTTGTGAGTCCTGGTCTTTAATGGTAGAGCTCTCTATCTAGCCCTATCTTTCTTAACTTTTGTCTTATTTTATTCATGTGTACCTTTTCACCTTTAAATGCTTCAAATATTTTCTCATTACTTTATTTTTTCCCTGAAGAGTCATTCTGGGCTTTCTTTCTCCTTTCTGCAGGTTTTATTTAAGTCTTAAAGTATCATTTTTAACAAGACCTTAACTAGGTATTTAGGATATATTATGAAATTACATACCATCTAAAAGGAAAGAAAACATTGCTGAGTGTGCATCTTTTAATTGCTTACTCTCTTTACATTAATTTGTTGGAATAATGCTCGAGTAATTTAGTATATCTTTGTTATTGTTTATCACTGTTGCATATGGATCACGGAAGGAATGCAGGCAAAACACATTGAAAGGTTCTTGAAGTTCTTCACAGAGGCTTTTCTTCTACATTTCATTTTGATTCGGAGTCATTTGCCTTTAGGTTTTGTTCAGAAATCAATACGTTCAAAGCTTGAAATCACCATATTTTAACTTACCTTAAATTTCCAAAAATCCCCATTTCCCCACATTACCTCAGTTTTGTTTTCTGTACACTTGGATTTTGGGTGTTAGAGCTGCTGCTGATGTTGCCCTTTTCTCTTACCTTCATCTCTCTTCTCCTCTCCGCTCCAGCGTTCATGCCTCAATTTGGATTTTTTTTTATTGACTATTTCCCATCATAGTAAACTAATCTTTTCACACATTCAGTTAGCTCTTGATCCTGTGTGATGGTTTCTTCCTTTCAGATATTGGAATTTTCAGTGCTAAATTTGTGCATCTGATACTGATAAATATTTAATAATTGGCTGGTCTTATCCCAATTCAGGGCAGCCAATAATATTAAACATGGGACAACTGCAAAATCTATTTATAATGATAATTGTAGTAGTATAGAACATCACTAGTTTTCAACTTGTTTTGAGGATTTCATGAATATTTTGGTGAAAGCACAGTAAATACTAAGTAATAACCCCAGCTTAATGAACACTGGTTCTTTTTAAAATGTAATTCTTCATTGATTTTTGCTACATTCATGGAGACATAAGCAATTCTGGAAAGTTCCACTATACAAGTTAGCTAGTGTGTGTTCAGATGCAGAAGCATTACCAACATCAGGAAGAAGTTAAATAGATACTCAGTGACAAGAGTCCTTTTAAGATAAAATGTTTTTCCAAATAGATAACATATATGAAGAAATCTATAATAATTTACAAGAGACCTAGTATCAGGTTCATTGAAATGAGACTGGAGGCCACTAAATGAGGCAAATATGAATTCATTATGAAATTTTTAAATGTGTAAATAATTATTCTCATTTTAAGCTTAACTCAGTTTGTACAATTAAGAAAACATCAACTCAGAATGAGCCCTATCTCTACCTCTCTGAGTTATGGTGGAGTAAACAGCTTGAGGCCAAGGACAAGGGCAATTGCACACATCCCAGAGAGAGAAAGCCTCAACTCAGGGTAGTTTTGCCTTCTAAGAAAAATTCTCCTTTAGAAACAGCACAATCATACACACAGTTATTGACAGTGTCAACATGTGTCATTGGCTTTACACCACACTCAAGGTCACAGTGGCATTGTGCTCTGCCAGCTTTGCCCAGGGACAAAGTTATTAAAGAGGAGCGAGTAAAGGGAAATTGAACGGTTCTGGGTTAAGTGCTGGGAAGCACTTGAAGGGTTTCTTCCATTTTGGCATTTATTTATGCACAATGGCTTTAGTATTTAAATGTGTTCCTTTTTATTGCTGAATCCATTGAGGCGTTGAACTGTATCTTTGTGGGGCTTCTACTGTGGTGAAAACAGAGGATGGCCATCCTGGGAACTATAATGTAGTTATCATGTAGATTAGCTGGAGGTATTTTTGCCACAAGACAAGAGTTGGGGCACACATAAATTTTTTTCCAACTTCAAGAAATATGGTCCCACTGTAGCAGAAATTTGGTTATGTCTGAGGAGTTGGTAATAAACACAGAGAGTAAAGAAAAAAAACACAGTCACCACAGGCACTTTGTTGGTTAACAAATTGACTTCTTACCCTTGGTTTTTCAGTAGGAAATATAACATTGGCAGGCTCTTCACTAATTCCACTTGTTTTCATTTTGAAATGGTGTCAGCAGATTATAAAACTGAACAGTCAGTTTATTCTTCACACATTTCAAGCTTGTAAATACAAAAGGAAGAATAATTATGAGGGAAAATAAAATGGTGATAATGAAAAGCAACGCAGATTGTGGACTGGGTGAAGGTACTGGACTCATGGTATAGTGATGTTCAGGTCATCCTGTTGAATTGCACTTGTTTCATTATATCACTCATGACCTCAGAACCTATGTGCTTTAGGATATAGCTGGAGTTTTATCCATCCATCCATCCATCCATCCATCCATCCATCCATCCATCCATCCACCCATCTATAATACCCAGTGTTTTACTCTGCTCTCTTAAATTTGCAATGATATTTTATTTTGATATATGGCACTTCACCAGCTTATTCAAGTAAAGGCTGGGTGCTGTAAAAAAACCTAAAAATTGAAGCATTTCATCGGTGGTTTGTGAGCCTTACCTATGTTTTTGTATTAACTTAACATGTAGGTAATATATCCTTGAGCATGAGGCCCGATTTGGCTTCACCTAGGTCTTTCAGAATCCATTTCTGTCTAAATAATTATTATGGCTCCTTAGTATTAAAATGCACTAGTGTTATTAGATGGAAACTTGACCAGAAGGTGAGTGGGACAGTTTGATCTTCAGTGACTCAAAATTCCAAATGTGTGTGTGTGTTACCGCATATGTGACTAATAGCTCATGAAGGATCCATGCTCAATATAACCACGGTAGGGAGCAAGGTCAAGGATGTGATCCCAATACAAAGAATAAATAGAAGTGATTTTTTATGCTGTTGCAGAAATTTTAGAATACTGACATATCAGCAGATGTATCATATGTCAAAATCAATGTAACAATAGCTCAAAACAAAGATGTTACAGTAAAATGAAACTTAGAAAATACTCATAAACATCTGCACTATGTGCTGTGCAGTGTAAGGTAGAGAGTCCAGGATGACGGCTTAGCAGATTAAATACTTAATGTGAAAGCACGAGCAACTGAATTTGGACCCCCAGGATCTATATAAAAGCCGAGTGTTGCTACCCATGAGCTCTCAGAATCTGCCTCTTTTACCTCCAATGACATTGACAGTCTAGCTGAAACCGAGAAATCCAGGGTTAGTGAGGGACTCTGCTTCATTGAATAAGGTAGAGAGCAGTAGAGGAAGACATGCCATTGTCAACCTCTGACCACAACATGTGCACGTTCAAGTGAGTATATCTACATACGTATATACCAATATGTGAATACACAGAAATAAAATAAAAAATAATGAAGGAGAAGGTGTACTCCTACAGCTAATAAAACTTTCTCTCCTATGTAATATAAAAAGCAATGTTCTATATGTTGCGGCTAAGGCAGATAGAATGCATATACAGAGATAATGCACGTGCATGTTTCCTGGTAGATACTGGGCAGTTAGCCAAGTATTATTTATACAGGTTTAAGTTACAACTCTCCATAAGCCAGTTTCATGATAGGAATTTCAGCATACAAAAATAATGTAATTGTGGATTTGATACTCATTATTGATCAATTACAAATGTTATTTTAATATTAGTTCTATCAATAACTAGTTTCTAGTTTTATTGGCTTCCTATTCTCAGTTCTATATTTGTAACATGGAATGATTTCTGTGTATATTTACTAAGATTACCCTCCCTCCCAATAATTTGCCTTCTGATGAAAGGCACCAGGTGGAAACCATTCAGTGCAGTGCTGGGCATCTGATCAGGGTAGGGTTGGGCAGGATCAATTCATGTGCTCTGAACCACTGCTGGTCCAGGGGTAGCCATGAGCCCACTGTGTCTTCCATCACCTGGTCTTAGAAGGAACTGAGAATGTCAGACTCCACCTAGATGTCAAGAATCAGAATGTGCTTTTCTGCGGAGACCCGCATGCAAAATGTAGCTCGGGAACTAGTGTTTAGGACCCTTGGAAATTAAAACAAAGCTTTATCTGAATTACTGATACTGAATTTGCATTGAAATCCTCAAATATGGATTTCTGCATCAGTGGGTCAATGGGATCTGATTTGCAAAGTATGGGAAGCAGCTCTACACAAACTACCAAGAAGACTTGAAGAGGACAGAATCCGCTTACGACTGGACTTCGTTATCCAGCTGCAGCATTAAATCTGGATACAGTTCTTCCAGCATCCCAGAGTCTCAGTCAAATCACTCC
This sequence comes from Peromyscus leucopus, assembly GCF_004664715.2. NCBI lineage: Eukaryota > Metazoa > Chordata > Mammalia > Rodentia > Cricetidae > Peromyscus > Peromyscus leucopus. The sequence goes on along the minus strand of NC_051084.1, from coordinate 31,088,684 downwards.
AACCAGTCTGACAGTGGAGTCTCTGACACCCTGCCAACAGGACACACCCGTTCCCAAAGCACTGTGAGCTCCATCTTCTCAGAAGCCTGGAAGCGTGGTACTCAGCTGGAAGAGTCCAGCAAGAGGACCAGAGTTCAGTTCCCAGCACCCACGTCAGGCAACTCAAAACTGCCTATAACTCCAGCTCCAAAGGATCCAATGCCCTCCTCTGGCCTCCAAAGGCATCTGAACACGTGTGGCATACATACACATAAATAAAAGTAAATTCTTCAAAAAATAACATAATATGGAGATTAGACATAAATTTGACAGCTATTCTTATAATTTCTGATCACTTGAAGATCTAATCAAATACAGAATACCTGGTTTTTTTTTTTTTTTTTTTTTTTTTTTTTTTTTTTTTTATAGAAAGCCTCTCTTACAGCTAAATGTTGAAGGATATTATGAACATTTTCAGAAGACATTTACTCCAGCATACAGTGGATTAGAGTTACACATGTGGCTGGAAAAACAAATTCCAGAGGCAAATGTATCATTATATCTTATAATTGATGAGTGTAATATGTGTAGTCTTTTAAAATTAAATCATTCCTTGCCGGGTGGTGGTGGCGCACGCCTTTAATCCCAGCACTCGGGAGGCAGAGCCAGGCGGATCTCTGTGAGTTCGAGGCCAGCCTGGGCTACCAAGTGAGTTCCAGGAAAGGCGCAAAGCTGCACAGAGAAACCCTGTCTCGAAAAACCAAAAAAAATAAAAAAATAAAAAAAAATAAAAAATTAAATCATTCCTCAATGGCTTGTGCAAAAGAATTGTGAGTTTGAGGCCAGTCAAGGCTACACAGTAATTAAGACATTGTCTCAAAACAAAATTTAAATTATATTACCAGAAACTCCTGTAGAAGTATTTTGAGTCTTATAAGTTATGTTCTATCTTCTAAGTTAAATCTTATATGTTTTTCAGTTATACTTGTTAAACATGTGTCAGGTTGTAGTATTTGAGTATCTCATACACACCTACACACTTACACACACACAGATACACACACATATACACACACACACACACACAATTATGGTCCTTGGTAATACAGAACTTTTCTCAGACTACTGGTTGCTTTGACAAGAAACTTCGCTAGGTATATTAAGTACTAACAGACTCATAAAATTCCCAGTGCCCTTATAAAACAAGTAATTAATTCAACACATACTCCATAGATAATTACAGAATTTGTATGTGTCAGGTGTATGCTAGGTACTGAGGACAGAGAAGGGGAAAATTAATCCTCTTCTCTTGTAGTATTGTGGTTGATCTACATTAGCCAATTCATCATAGTGATGAATTCACCATTATAGACTGCAATAACCATTTGTAAGAGTTGTGAGGGCCTGGGAATCTTTCCTGGAAGACATGGCATTGGGGTTAAGACTGGAAAGGTAGGGAGGAAAAAGCCAGGACAAGATTATAGGAAGTGAGGAATGGAAAGGGAATTCTGGCGTGGGGGATGAGTGTGGAAAAAGCTGTGTGGAGGGTGGGGTGGGGTGGATGACATGTGTAAGTACATGGCTGAAGCATGAGGAGCTGGCCTGAGATGGAACAGAGGTCAACTCAGACAGGAACTGTAGCGTGACCTAAGGACTTGAGTCCATGTTTAAAATCTTTCAAAGAGAAACAATGTTTCAGGATTTATTTGTTTTAATTTTATGTGTAGAAATCTTTTGCCTGCATGTACATATGTCTGTCACATGCATGCCTGGTGTCTGAGGAGGTCAGGAGAGGGCACAGAAGCTCCCGGAACTGGAGTTATGGACAGTTGTGAGACACCGGATGGGTGTCAGGAACCAAGCCTGGATCCCCTGCAAGAGCAGCCAGTGCTCTTAACCACTGAGCCACCATCTCTCCAGTCACTGATGTTCTTAAAGAGAGAGTCACGACAAGGATGCAACTTTTATCATTCATTTGTTTGTTTTAAGATTGCATTGAATGTGTAGTGGAGAATGCATTCGGTAGAATTATAAGAGGGAATAGGTAACAACAGACAAGTTAGAGAATTATGACAGAAATCCTGCTGCTGCATGGCTATTTCTTTTCAACTGCTTTCAGCAAGATTTCCTGAAAGGAGACTCTTAAGACTCAGGAAAACACAGACAAGTACATGGTTTGGGGCACCCACAACAGACTCAGGATGTTCAGCAAGTGTGTTTATTGTCTTTCTTGTTGATGCACCAGAACACCTGACAAATTGACCTGTGTAAGGACGGTTTATTGTGTTTCCGTTCAAGAACACACTCCACTGTGGCAGGGGAGGCCTGGTAGCAAGAGCTGAAGACAACTGCTCACATTTCTCCCATCAGGAACCACGGAGCACGGAATGCTCATGCTGTTTGTCTTCTTGCCCTGCAATCCAGGATACCAGCTCACGGAATAGTGCTTCTCCGATTCAGTTAACCTCATCTAGATCATCCCCCACAGGCACGCCCAGAAGCTAACCCAATCTAGATAATTCCTTCCATATACCCAGGGGCTTATGTCCTAGGAGAGTCTAGATCCAGTCAAGTTGACAACTGACCTCAACCAGTACAGAAAGTTACAAAATTCAAAAGCAGTCTATGAAGTGTTATAAACGCAGTAAACAGTTCTCGGGGAGAGGAGTCTCTTCCACAGAGCTGCCTGCCAGTTGAGCAGAGGGTTCCAGAGATGTGGTTTTCATGAACCCTCACTCATGCTTTTCAGTGATGCTGTTGCCTTTGAGTCACACGCTCTTGTCAGTAACTCCTTACTCATTCCGCTGCGAGGAGCCTCAGGAAACTTAGTGGTTCACCATGTTCATCTTGGGTGGAATTGTTTCGCTGGTCTTTCTTGGTGCTCTGCGGGGTTCAATGTGTGTCTTCTCATGTGTCACCCACAGTGGGATGCAAGACAGTGAGGAAGTCGTGATGGTCAACAGAGCTGAAGAAGTCTCAGGGGGATGAATGAAGGTCTCGATCAGCAATTGTGTGGGAATAACAAAGCTAAGGTGATATTTCTAGAGGACCCAAGTTCAGTTCTGGCAACCACATGGGAGCTCACAATAGTCTATAACTCCAGTTCCATGTGTAAACTTCTTTTGGCCCCTTCTAAAATGTTTTTACCTTCACTACCGCTATGCCCCCCCACTATTGTTTAGTTACAACAGGTTTATGCCTTACATAAGTGGGAAAGATGGTACTTAATCACAAGTACCAACAACCAGAGACTAAGTATCTTTTGTTCTGCAAACCATAAACCAATCCAGGTCTTAGTTCACCGCAGGGTTTAGAGGGAGTAATGCTAGATTTGGTGAGGTTAAGTGTATTTGAATGCTGTTTATCTCTAAGTCTATTTCTAAGAACAAATGTTCAGGGACTGAAGAGACTGCTCGGTGGTTAAGAATAACACTTGGTATTCCTGTAGAGGTCCCGATTCAGTTCCCAGAGGACCAGGGTTCTGGTTCTAGAACTCAATTGGTGGCTCACAACTATCTGTAACTCCAGTTCTGGCGGGGCCTGTGCCCCCTTCTGACCTCCACAGGCACCAGGCACACTCCTACAGCGCAGAATTATACACACAGAAAACACTCATAAAAATAAAATGAAAATTAGTAAATCTATCTTAAAAAGAGACAAAGGTTCTCCAAGCATAAAAATTGAGTAAAAGAGATGTTTAATTTATAAAATGGTAGAAAAAAGTATCCACTTTAATGCTTGTAATAAGTTAACACACTTATTTATGAATGATCTACCTAAATTAAACACATGATTATCACATTTATCACATTTCAGTTTTGCTATTTAATGAAGTACCTAAATCATTCCTTCTGATGAGAGCCCAGCTTCAATAGTACCTATTGGCAATTATCTTACAACTCCAAACGTTATGCTTTTAAAGTGGTTGCACACCTGTGTGATCCAGGTTCACACGCCATTGATTGACTGACTCCTTTTAAATAAGGTCTCAGAGATCCAAGAAAGCCAAACATCACCTCTCACTCATGCTGGCATGTAGAATCTTGGTGTCTGACATCTAGAAGTCTTCCATAGGAATACAGATCTTCAAGTGCAGTGTTTGGGTTTCCCTGCTCTTCTTGGCCTGTGGTTTCCTTGCTGTGCGATGCTCAGGATGTCCTTGCTGCTATGTTCTTTGGAGCTGGTTCATTTACCTGTTTCCCCGAGGTTGACATGAAGAGGAATCACCACTCTCAGCTTTGTGACAGCAGACATTGAAAGGAACCATCTCTGCCTCTAATGTTGCCGGTTCTCTGAAACACACTGCAAGAAAGACTACAGGCATCATTTTTAATTCGGGCACCCATTATTTGATGTTTATAAGCCATTCCTAATTCCCAGACCAGAATTTATGGCTGGTCCTGGTGATTATCATCACAGTAATCCACTGCAAGTGGGCTGTGCTTCATTGTGAGCATTCTGCCACTTTATCCGTCTTCCCTGACATCCGGAGCTGATATAGAGCATCACATTCAAATCACCAGGTCCAGACAGACTTAGATTCCGACTCCTGAAGTCCATCTCCCTGGCCTAGGTAGGCTAGTTTCCACCATCCAGGTGATGAAGAAAGCTGACCCTTGGGAAAGAGAGGGGGTAGGAAGTAAACTAATATAAGTATAACTAGTATGTTTACAATACTTACGGATTCAAGCAAATGCTATTCTTTATTAAGTTCAATTTTCTGGATCTTGTTCAGTGCTAACTAATAAGGAAACATGGATGTTTCATGAAAAAGAGCCCATAAACCTTCTACAACATACATTTAAAAAAAGGAGGGGCGGTCTCTTCTTTGGGATCATAAGCAAAATAAGCATATTTCGAACATGCCCATAAAAATCCCTTCTGCCCATATTAATACAGTTTTAGCAATACATGTCTGCAATTACCCAGCATCACCAAAACTTATGTTTTAAAAATGGCTATTGTGATGGTTAGTTTCATTTGTCAACTTAACACAACCTAGAACAACCTGGAAAGAGTCTCTCAGGACCATGTGGGTGAAGTCGGCCTGTGGGCAGGCCTCTGGGGGATTGCTTTGATTGCCCTTACGTGATATGGAAGAACCAGCCTAAAAGTGCATGGCACCTGGTTTTTGACTCTGGGCCATATTATAGTGGAGAAGTCTAGGTGAGAACCAAGCATACACGGCAGATTTATTTTTCCCTGCCATTGAGTGTGGGCATGAGGTGACCAACTGTTTCAGGTTCTTGCCACCTTGACTGCCCTGCCACAGTGGACTATAACCTGGAATTGTGAATCACAAATTTGTCCCCCACATTGCTTTTGGCCCAGTAATTTTTTTATTATTATCACATCAACAGAAATGATACTAGGACAGTTGTGTGATCTACATCCACACATAATGGACTCACACCCCTTTACATTCAGGCACAAAGGTCAAAAAAGCTGAACATCATATCCAAATAATCCCAGCCCAGGAAGTCTTGGTGATGTATGAATTCCAGATGTCTGTTGTCTTTGGATAGAGACTGTTTACTTCTGCTTCTCCGATACGTGAGTATTCTTCAGGCTCTGTTCCTTAGCATTAATTAAAGCTTACTGAAGGACTTTAGAAATCTCCGCACATTGATTTTCTGTAGAGGAATCACTCAATAAATCTTCATTTATTGTTGCCCGTGTATGCTCCCCATGCTGTAGACCCAGGGCTGTCTCATTTCCAGTCTTGCTGATGGGACTGGAGACAGGACTGTCTTTAGTCACCAGTACCACCTTAACCGCATGCTTCAGTCGTGGCTTGTCACTTGCCCCCATGGTTCAGGTCCAGGGTGACTCTGGACACCGTGGTGATGGGACATGTCACATTCTCAGAGGCAGTGTACAGTTAGCCAAGACCTGAGAATGGTCAAGCACAGCTGCTGCTTGGGGGGGTCTGAGGATAAAGAGCAGCGTAGTTCTTGAGGAGGGGGAGTTGCAAGCATGCAGAATATAGTGAACTGATCATGCTCCAAGGAAGCAGTAGATTAGGATTATTTGTCCTTCAAATGGGACAGACTCAGTTAGTGCTGTCTCTCAGAGCATGGGAGTGGCCATTCTGACCAGGCTTTGTGCTGAAAATCTGGGACACAGGGGTCCAGGCACAGGACAGTGTTCTGTCTGCTGTGGGAGGATAAGCACTGTGTCCTTTTGTCAGAGCACAGCCTCAGCTTAATCCCCAGTGGTCAGGACATAGCAGCATCAGGGTGTAGGCGGAGCCTTGCCCTGTGGGGTAGGGGATAACAGAAGTTCAGCTTGAGGTTGCTGAAGCTGGGGATGGCTCACCGGGCAGAAGTGATTCAGGAGCAGCACATCCTTGAGGACTGGAGAGCTCTGTGGCTTCTCACCTCCATGCAAGGACACACGCCAGCAGCAGTTCCTGCATCAAGATGGGGTAGTGCATAGCTACACTGGCCGCAGCAAGGAGGATACAGTGCTGTCTTCTTTTCTCAGACACACAGTTGGATAAGATTCTAGGCAGCACACTGAGGTGGACTTGGTGTCAATGAGAACTATGTAAGACCCTAGTGGTGGGACTGGATGTCTTTGTTAAGACTGCAAAGTCTCTCTTGGTTTTAAGTTGGTTTAAACTGGTGAACGAGGGAGATGGCATGGAAGAGGTATAGGGTTTCCTCTTGGATCTGTGATATTACCTTAAATGTCTGTATTCTTTAAGGTTCCCGGTGCTCTAACACCTCCCTTTACTTATCCCCCCCCAAAAATTGGCATTGTGTGTGTGTGTGTGTGTGTGTGTGTGTGTGTGTGTGTGTGTGTGGGCAGGTATACTACAGCTCATGTCTTGAAGTCAGAGGACAACTTTGTGGGACTCATTTTTTCTACCTCTACCATGTCGCTTCTAGCAATCAAGTAAGCTCAGATGATCAGGTTTGGGTGCACACACCTTTATACACTGAGCTGTCTCTCCAGCAAACCAAACTTTTTTTCCCTTTCCTTTGGCTGTCTCTTTGGTGGAGCAAACAGGTTTGTACTTGTCTGAGAACAGTTTTCTTTAAAGTTCCAGTGTGACTCTTATTTTATTTCTAATACTTTAAAATATTTATTTACTTTTATGTGTTCAAATATTTTAACCTGTGTGTATGTGTATTACATGTGTGCAGTGCCCAAAGAGGCCAGAAGAGTGCATCAGATCTCCTAGCATTAGAGTTACAGGTGATTATCAGTTGTCATGTGGGTCCTCTGTAAGAGCAGCAGGTACTCTTAACCTCTGAGCCATCTCTCCAGCCCTGTAGTGTGAATTTTAAAATTTTAGAATGCTGTTAGTATGGCTCTTTGTGAGTCTGAAGCAACACCCAAATGGCCCTTGTCTTCCTTTTGATTGACTGAAGTGAGTTCCATTCTCACACCTGTATTCTACATAGTTTATAAGAACCCTCTTTTCTACTTTTCTTCTCAAAAACACATGATTAGCATGTGAGATTCTCCTAAAGTAGCCTTTGAAACTTAACACTAAAATAAAACATTTAAAAGACAAATAAAGCAAAGCAACAATATTTGTGTCCCCCACTACACAATTTTATACTACTCTTAATTTTACACAGTAAAGTCTTCTCCTAACTGTCCTTTAAAAGCCAATCAGTGCCAATACTTTTCTAGTTATCGTAGGGTTATTTGTAGCACTTATGTTTCTCTAGCCTCAAGATCCAAACTCTTTCATGTTCCCTGCCCCCCAAGACCATACAATTCTTGATATCAAATTTCTGTCTTAGTTATTTTTTTATATTGCCATGACCTGATACCCAACAGAAACTATTTAAAGGAGAGTCTTAGTTAGGGTTTCTGTTGCTGTGAGGAGACACCATGACCATTGCAACTTTTATCAAGGAAAACACCTAATTGGGGGTAACTTACTTACACTTTAGAGGTTCAGTCCATTATCATCATAGTGGTACATGGTGGCTTGCAGGTAGACGGTGCTGGAGCAGTAGCTGAGAGTCCTACATCTTGCAGGGAATAGGAAGGGCACTGTTTTACTGGGAGTAGTTTGAGCATAGGAGATATCAAAGCCCACTCCCATGGTGACACACTTCCTCCAACAAGGCTCCACCTCTTAATAGTGCCACTCACTTTGGGAGCCATTTTCTGTCAAACCACCACAAGGAGGCAGGTTTTTATTTTAGTTCATGGCTTGAGGAAATGTGGTGGTCCTGTATAGTAGAGAAAGAAGGTATGTATGAGAAATTCACTTCTATGGTGGCAGGAGCTTGCCCACATTTTAGTAGACCAGAAAGCAAAGAGCTTAGATAAGAAATTGGGCCAGGCTTTACCCTACTGCCTGTACTCAAGTGACCTGCATATGCCAGTTAACCCTCAACTTCTAAAGACTCCACCAGACCCCTAACTCACAGCATCGCATGGGAACCTAGAGTTCAAACATACGAGGCAGCATGGGGACATTTTACATTCAAACCTTAACACATGCTTTCCTAGTGAGACCTTACCACATTGGTGGGTGTAAGAGTAAGAATGACATTGGTAATCTGGGACATTTTAAAAATCTATTTAACTTTCCAAAAATTCTTGACCATAGTCCATACATTTTTTGACATTTGTGCCTTTATGATCATAAATGTGACATTTCATCCACAGATGTATCATTGACTTTTATCATATTTTTTGAAAACTGTTATTATGTTTAAGTATATCGACATGGAATTCTGTGAATTTATCTTAGTTCTAATTTTTAAGAACTTCTTATTGTGTATGTGAGTGAAGCTTTATGATCTATGGTAGATAATTTCTTATTGTGTGTGTGAGTGTAGCTTTATGATCTATGGTAGATCATATGCTATGGCCCATGTGTAGAAGGTGGAGGGTATCTCTCAGATGTCAGTTTTCTTCTGCCTTTATATGGCTTCTGGAGATGAAATTCTACTGGATAATCTCACCAACCCTTTGTATGTACATCTTTGTTCTTCAGTTAGGGCTACATTTTTAAATGAAATGAAGATAAATTATGAATTTCAAATAGTAGGTAGAGTTTGAAAGTAGAATACTGAGAAAATAATTTTGGAGCATGAACTATTGATAACTCTGAAATATTACCCTCTGAGTCCATATTGTATCAGACTACACATGAGCCTACATACTGTTCATGATTTTTTTTTCTGTTAAAAATATATGAACACATCAACTTTTATACAAATGATACTTTGAGCAGGAAAGAGAACTTGCTGTAAAACACACTTATGTGCCTTACTGTAGATAAAATTATTACCTACTTATCTTGAAGGAAACATTTCCACGTGTCAAGTTTCTTTTAAGTGGAGGCTGTCTTTGTAGAACTTCTCTGCATTCTGTAGTGTCTTCAATTTTTTAAGTTATGAACATTGAAAAGGGTAAATGAAGATACCAGTGATGGAAAAATATTTATGTTACTCAGTAACTATCGATCCATTATACTAGTAATCAAATATCAAAATAAGAGCATGTCTTCAGGACACGGACTTACATTGATGATAAGGTACCTGAATGGTTAATGTGGGTCTGCCTTAGATTTCATGTATACAGGATATGGAATTATTCTGTTAGACTGTTGATAATTCAGACTTCATAAAGCCCTCTTCTGGCTAAAGTTTGGCATATTGAGTATTATTAAAAAAGGTCTAGGAAATGAAAAAAATGGGGGTAAAGACTTAGAAATCAGGAAGGATAGCAGAAAAGAATGTATAGCAAAACCAATGATGCTGTGTTTGTCTACCTCCCATACACAACATGTATAGGAAAATGGCTATAAATAACTTTTCTGTGTAAAAGTTGGATAATTATGTATTTGACTTTTGCACATCTTCCAATGTCATTATTTATTGGACTTTGATAGTGACTTTGCATATTGTAGGAAAAGTGCCATAGTAACTTAGTATAATTTACAACCTAAGCTCCGGTGCTTTTCCACTTCCTTCCTGCCCATCATAGCTAATCCTGTAGGGAGAGGCACAATGTCCCTGAGGCTCTCTGCTGGGGTCAGCCACCCAAACCCAGAGGATTTCTAGAATGAGCCTGACCTCATTCTGAGATGTGTGTCAACATCTTGTGATGATGACTCAATAAAGGAATTTTGGGAAACTGAAATGTCAGTGTAGACAGGATATACAGTTTAACCTTTAATTGATATTAGAAGATACGTGAACTTTGGCCGAGCTGTTTATATTTATTTTCCATTGATGATTTCATAATGTTCAAGGACTTGACTTCTTGTATGCCAAGATCTCTACAACCTTTCTGGTGATCACAAGCAAGCTTTCCTTTAGAGTAGCAAATTGTATGTATCCATTTGTTCATCCAGCTTTCCCAAATACTCTTATAATATTCAAGGATGAGTATTGCCTGTAATCCTTATACTCAGGAGGCTGAGACAGTAAGACCTGAAGTTTGAGGCTTGCTTGATTTATATAGCAAGATCATGTCTTAAATAACTAAACAAAAGCCCCCCCCCATCAATGTCTTACTCAAATTAACAGATTGAGTACTAATTGTATCAATACTTTGGTAGAAATCTAGTTGGGACTAAAATGGTTTATGAGCTCTACCTTAGGTGACTGCTAATAACAAATATGTTAAATATAAGTCATGAAACAGTTACTGACTTACATTCTTTGCATACATTACCTCACTGAATTCTCAACTACCCCACATTGTACATGCCGTTATCATTGCCCTATAGATTAATAGTCAGAAGCTCAGTTTACACAACTGGCATGTGGTTACTTTGCTTACTACCAACTTTAAGACCAGGTTAAATTTTTTTGCAGTATGAGGGATGGAACCAACCAATTAATGACATTTTAAATGTAGTACATTTAAATGGGTAGAAAATATATTGGCCACTCTTAGAAAAATAAACCAAGGCAGAATTTCCATTTGCTTTTCTTGTAAATTGACATGGTAATTTTTCATTTTTCATTCCATTGGCCTTCCATATTATATGCCTATTCTAATAAATTAGAAGCAACAATAAAGGAAACATACACCCCTTGAGACTGAGAGGTCTCCCATTATTTTGATATGCCAAATGAGAACATTATAGGTTACTATAAAATATGAAAGAAATGACAGAAACTTAAACATAAAAAGTGGAAAATCCCTTGAAAAACAGATGTTCTTTTGACTAAATAATGTGATTATTTCTATCTTTATATTTTCTCCATGTGAGTCTTATAAAAACCATTTAAGAACTGTCAATGTGTGTACTGTCTTTGAATATTGCCCCATGCCTTTGGAAAACCTTCAATTGTGAAATATCATTAGATACTTTGATGTATATATTTTATAATGTTTAAGTTGGACTAAACATATCTAGTACCTCAAATATTTTTCTTTTCTTTATGGTAAGAATATTCAAAACTATTTTTCTAGCTGTTTGAAATATGACTCTAATATTAATTTCTAGATTTAATGTACTGTATAATAGCATACCAAAGATCCTTAATCCTATCTAACTATAACTTGGAACCCATTGGTTAGCCTCTCCTCTCTTTCTCTTCTTCTCATTCACCCCTGCCTCTGGAAATTATCACTCTATGAGACTCAGCACATTGATTTTACTCCCTTTAGATAGTCCTAGTTGTTGAATTTCTGTATCACATGGGTAATTTAATTTTATTTTTATATGACCCCTGTACTATTCATCATAGTGACTTATAATATCATATATTCTTCTCCTCAGTTTTATCAATTCTCTGCCCAACCACATTAACAGAAACATTGTTATCTTTTGTCTTTTTGTAGTAACTGTTCCAACTTGAGTGAGGTATTATGGTTTTGCTGTTTGGTTCGAATTTCCCCATTGATTAGTGATTCTAAATACTGTTTATTTTTTCATTTGTTTATTGATTAATTCTTTCCTTTATTTTGAGAAATTATATAGGCATATTGGAAACTTTTGTATTTCCTTTATTCATTTTTGAGTGTAGAGTATGTATATGTGAACATATATGGGGAGGCTTGAGGTTAACAGTAGGCATCTTTTTTTTGATTGATGTCCACTTTCTATTCAATTTGTAATTGTATGTGTGTGGGTGCATGCATACTTGCATGCATGCACATGTGTGCACATGAGGTACCCATGGAGTTTTAAAGAGGGCCTAGGATCACCTGGAGCTGGGGTCACAGGCTGTGGTTAGCTGCCATCATCAGTACTGGGAACTGATTTTTGGCTCTTCATAACTGCTGAGTTGTGTATCCATCATTCCACCTCACTGACTATTCAATAAACTTCTAAGATCTGTCTATGTCTGAACTCACTAGACCTGGGTTACAGGTGCACAGCTTAGCCATCTTCCAAGCCCTGTTGTCCACTTTTTAAATGGGCTATTTGGGTGTTTTTGTTCAGATTTTTATTGTTGTTGTTGCATTTTCTGGTAGCAGGTCCTTGTCTAAATTATAGTTTGGTGCAATTGTGATTTTTGTTTTCTGTCCTTTGATGATCTCTTTCAAAGAGTCTTTTTTTTTAAAAGATTTATTTATTTATTATGTATATAGTGTTCTGTTTGCATGTATGTCTACAGGCCAGAAGAGGTCACCAGGTCTCATTATAGATGGTTGTGAGCCACCATGTGGTTGCTGGGAACCGAACTTAGGACCTCTGGAAGAGCAGTCAGTGCTCTTAACCTCTGATCCATCTCTCCAGCCCCCAAAGAGTCTTAATCATTTCACTTCCATAAAGCATTTTTTCCCCTGTTCTCTTCTACCAGTGTCTTTGTCTCATTCTACTCTAATACAGTTACTTTTAAAAGTTAAGCTATTTCAAATGTCAGAGTTGATGTTTGGTTTGTTTTACGTTTATTTCCATATCACAGTGCTTGCTTCAGGAAGATTATTCAGTATGCCCAGTGAAGGCGTCTTCCTGACATGCTACAATACAGTGGGATTCTAAGAGAAGAGCTTTCAGTTTGCACGCTTGTCTATTTGTATATCTTTCATGCCTAAAAAATGTGGTCTAAAATCTGTTCCCTCTGCTATTTGTTAAGCATAAAATATTTTTAAAGCTATTTCTACAGAGAAGAACTAAGTTTAAGGGCATCATATTTCATCTTCACCATGAAATAAAGATTTCACACTAAAAAGGAAATGTTTCATTTCAAAGCTTGAGAAAAATGGCATACATAAAATAATATCAAAAAATAACAAAACAACAATCAAAAGAATTTTTCTTGCTGTTTAAATTATATCCAGGGAACTTCTACATTAACACATTTACTTGGTTATGAATTTGAGAAATTGGTGTTTAAATCCTCATTTTTACTATTTGGGCTTCATTGTTTTTAGGGGTGAGCCTCAGGACTACCATGTTCAAATGTCTAATTTCATATGTGCTGTTTCAAGTTTATGTTACACATGTTTCAACACAGTTTCAGTGATTGTTTATACAAGAAATTGTTTAACTAAAAGCATACTATTCTGTAATTTTGGGGGAAAAATGTAGTTCTGTCATAGAATTTGAAAACCATAACGGAATATAAGGATATTTAGTGGCAAACCTTCATGTTTGGAAACTGAAGCACAACAATATTATGGGATCTGTTGACAACAGATTGCTTTACTTCTGTATTATTCGATGAAGAACTTTGGAACACTTACGATGTGCAAGCATTGTTTATGATATGAGCATCAAAATATGTGCAGGAAAGTTCCAAACCTGGAGGATAAAAAAACGGCTTTGGGAGTGATACATCCAAGTAAGCAGCTACTCAATTCTTGTTATTGAAATGCGCATCCTTGCGCTGACTAACTTCTCTTTAGCTGAGCATCTCTGTTCATAGTCCCATCACCAGTCACTCATCACTGCATAGCAGCATGGGTTGCTGTCTTCCTCTCACCTGCCAGCAGCTGCCAGCCCCCATCCTACCTCGTTTACTCAAACAGAGCCCCAAGTTCATCACTTTCCTTTATCCTGACCATCACTGGATTCATTTCAACACCTCATTCCTCTCAGAGCCTTTGGCCGTGACCATCTAATTCTCATTCTGCCTGTGTTCCGATGTCCTCAAATCCACTGTGCAGACTCCAGCCCCTTTGATATAATGGCCTGACCGTTTCACTCACTTGATTAAATTGTATGACTCTCAGTTGTCTGTAGGACCAATTTCATTTCTTAGTGTGGCAAAGGCCAACAGGTCAAGCTTCACACTTTTTATGCTAGTTGTCAAATATTCCTTAAGATCCTGGCCTTGGCTCAAGCTGCCAGTCCCCCCCCCACCCCATGTCCTTTTCTCTTATCGTCACTTTCCTGACTCCCAAATATTCTTCACTACTCATTTATCGCTTCCTTGGGCATCCTTCCTTCCCCTCAGCTTAATGAGAGTGCTATCCAATCAATCTCTAGATTGTCTTAGATGTTTCTATCAAATGCTGTGTCTGTGTTTATGTCTTCTGCTGAGGCAGACATGGTGTTGAAGGTATTGCTGGCCCTTATGCAGTGCCCATCACAGAACATATCATAAAGATTTATTGATTACTTTAGTCTGTTTATTAAACCAAATGCTATTTGAAAAGACCAAGAAGTGTAAGAAAGGATGATGGAAGACAATGACTAATGCCAGCTGAGAAGATCCCCCAACATTCTCCTTAAAATGTATTAATTGAGCTATAACTTGAAAGGTGTCCATACTGAGAAAAGCAGGAGGTAAGAAGTGAAAGAATTTCTCGTAAGTGGCACTTCAGATTTGTGATTGCACTCTCTAGAACAAAGGACTCATAAGGAAGTCTCATCATTTGTTGGGAGTAAATCTAAGATTAAGTCCTTGTAAGGCCTTAGACACCAAGATCACAGATTTGTTCTGAATTTCAGCAGCAATGGGGATGGAGGGAAGAATTTTAAAGCAAAGATCAGGTATAATTAAATCTCAGCTTTATCTACTCAGGCTAAGTCGCTTGAGGATTGTCAGTTTGGTTTACTGCCTGGTTGCTCTCTAGTATATTGGATTGTCATTTAAAGATTACTTGCACGCAACCAAGAAGTTAGGTATTTAACACAACGCTATTCTGCAAAGCCTTCTGTGGTAAGGAACATGTTCCATATCCATGGTGTTCAGTATAGCAGCCACCAAACACACAAAAATTTTAATACTTTAAGTGGAGACACCAAGGGATGAAATTTTAATATTGTATAATTTAAATTTATATTTAAGTTAAAATGGCTATGTATGATAAATGGCTATTACTCATTGAATAACGCAGTGTTAGAAAGTTCTCCCAGGCTGAGTCCCTTGTAGGAAACAGGTGCACCTAGGTTGGGGCAAATCAAAGACAGTTAATTCATATGCTTGTTTCCAAAGGTGTAGACAACTGTACATGAGAATCATGAGATAATTAACTATAGTTTGTGAAATAGAACACTGATGGAAAGGTTCTTGGTTAAGACTATATACCGGCACAAGCTTGGATGACATTGAGACCATATAAGTCACAAAGTGATTCTAATGATGTTTTACTGAATAAAATAATGCGCAGGATTGTTTTCTTCAACAAAGCCTTTCCTTATGGCAAGTTCATTGAATGATGAGAATGAGTGGTTTTTCTCTACACAGTGCTGATCCTTACCATATTTCCCAGTGTCTCTCTCCCTGGTGCTCTCTGAAAGTCATTCCTTTTCCATTAGCAGGGCTGTGCTGGCTTAATGATGGATCCTGTCAAGGGTTCTCTAAAGGGGCTTCTTCTCTTCTGAGCACTTAGTGATAGGCAGGCCCTGACTGTTATCTACGGTTGTGTTTTAATATCCTGCCCTATCCATCTCACATCTCAGAACACAGGACTTGCCTTTAGCCCTAGCTCATTGCTTGATGATTTGTTAAGGCTTTGAAAACAGAAGGAATGAGGTGCTTTTAAACAGGACAGGCCTATTTCTCCTTGCTTTATTTATTTTTATGCCATGCAAAAGGAATAAAGAGGTATAAAATGGCTCAACTGAAGCCAAATAAATCTGGATAAATAGAGCAAGAACCCAATAAAAACCTGGGGGTAAGAAAGAAGAAAGGTATTGGGGATGGGAGATAAAAGGAGGAAATAAAAAAGAAAATTTAATAATTCCTGTAGCATTAGGGTCTATTTATTACTACCCAGGGAACAAAGTACCTTTGACCCAATGAAATATTTTAAACTAAGGTTAAGCTCTGGGTGGAAATTAGGAAATTATCTTTAAAGTCCTTATTGAATCTTCTCATGCTGTCACCTCCCGTCACCCTTTATTAAAGCTTTGTGTGTGTCTGCTGCTAGGTCTAGGCAGGCTGACATCTTTTACTTGTTCTGATGAATCACACAGCACAGAAGCTGGTGAGGGTTTTTTTTTTTTTTACAGCCAACACAACAGGAGTCTCTCATATAATTTCTTATGCCAGGGCAGGGGGTGAGAGGGCGTGGGGATCTCTGTCCTTACTCCTGCCCATGTGGGATGATCACTGCCTTCATGAAATGGAAAAAGACATATCCAGGAGCTAATAATGCACAAGGCTAGAGAATAGAGGCTAGGCTCTTTAGGTAAAATTAGAAACTGCATTTAGGCCCATTGTAGATCTGTTTATACCATTGCTTTTTGTAGCCCTGACTTAATCCTTCAAAATTTTCTGTTGCTAATATAAAGACTGTTTAAGTAGAGCTGTTAAAGTAATCACAAGTTTCATTTGAATACATTCTTCATCATCACTTTGGTATTGAGACCTTTTTTTTCCCCTCGGTTAAATGACCCAACACCAATATATCCCACTATGCTTTCCTTCATTCCCCTCTTCTTTTACTCTGGACAGTTTCTATCATGTGCACATTTTATATCTTTTAAAATTAATTAAAATCTCTTATTTTTATGTGTGTGTGCACGTGTGTTTATGATGATGCACATGTGTATACATGCAGAGGCCAGCAGACGATCTATGCTGTTGTTCCTTAGGCATTATCTGTGTCCATTAGTACAACCTAGTAGATATATGACCACGGATACCAAGCATCTTGCAGAGTATTGCATGCTCTCAAGTGATTGTCGTTTTTTGGCCATCTATATGTTGTAGTTTAGTGGGTACCAGCAATTGCTAAAGAGTCATTTGGTTGTGTCTTCTGGCTGATTGGTAAACTCCAGGTTCATCACTACCTCTCTGGCTTGTTATGGAGCCCTAATTAAACCAGGTTGCACTTTGAATGAAGTTGTTAATTTATGTACTCATCAAACCGGTTCAATAACTCCCTTACAAGTAATTACGGTAAGGGTGCTGTGAAGGCATAGAGATGAAATGAGCCTGTTGGAAAATGCCAATGAAACAAGGAGAGGTAAGAGTTCACTGTGATCATGGGAATTGTTTCAAGAGGAGCTATACATTGAGGGAATTCCTTTGGAAACCACGGAGGAACAGCAAGGATTTTAACAGGTGTCTATGTGTAAGAACTGGGGAAAGGGATAGAAAGCCTTGCAAATATGGCACTTCAGAGAGTAGTATTTGAGAAGATGGCAGGGCACCAGAAGAATCAGGTACATCTGTTCTGTACAATAGATGATCTTGATTTTGTTGTTAAGACATTGTTCTATTGGATGGCACTGGTTTTTCTGTGAGTTTGGTCTAGAGAGAGAGGGTTTGATGTGCTGCCTCGTCTGTGCTGCGCTTCAGTGTCTCTTTCCATGGGGTCTATTCTAGCAGTTCAATGACCAGCTGCTGATTTTTCAGTTTCCTCTCAGTCTATTAATTTAAGAGCAGCAGCAATTTTCTTAGAGGTGAAACACATAATGATTTTTTTCCAATCTCTTTTTCTGGGAGGTATCACGGAGAAAGTATGATTAGATTCAACCCAGTTGTCTCCCACAACAATAATATGTAGCAAATGTCAACCAAGGTGACTCTGCATGTGTGAAGAAGTCCAAGCCCTTAGGTTAAAGGATGTAACAGAGAGAACTGTGCTGCTTACAGAATGAAAACGTGTTGCACAAATTATCTTAAGGAGCCAAAAGCAGCATCCAGTTCGCACTTAAAACAATTTGTTCTTGGAATATTGTCAGCTAAAATTGTGGTCAACTTTTGCAAATTGTATGAATTTGCACTGCATATTTTATTTAGTGTTTAGCAAAACTCCAATATGGCTCTGCATAACTTACACAATACACCAAGAAAATGACTTCAGAAACTCCCACGGAAGTTGACAAATTGGGCATCTAATGCTTTTAAGCTAATTGCATGCTTAACGGTTAAGGAGTTGACTTGTTAAGAATGAAGATCAGAGTTTGGTGGAGACAATGCTCTGCCTGCTGCCACATTGAATACGATCAAACCCCTGTATCAGAAATATTACAGACGCTCAAAGAAGAAAATAATGTGCGCTTTAATCGCTGTGCTACTTAGTGTTTCAGTGAAGTGCTCATGAATCATATGCACTGTCATAGCAGTTTTGAAAACTATTCTTGAATTTTTCAAGCTGTTATTTTCAGGAAATTTCGAAAGCAAATTGCTAAGTGATAAAGAGTAATTTGGTAGCATTGCTTATGTCAGTGTTGTGCTTCCTTGCAGACTGGAAAAGCAGAGAAGAGTAATACCCTGAATGCCGCCATAGACAACATGAGCAAGAAGACAAGAGACCTCCGCAGACAGGTGAGAGGAAAGGGAGGCACCGGGCAGGAATCAGAAGCAAAAGAAGTGTCATTCATTGCTGTCCTGTGTATTGTTTTTGGTCTTTTAAAATTATAGAAGAGGAAACCAAAAAGCAAAGCTTATCCTCTCCACATTTACGTGCCTCAAATGTTCTGCAGCAAATAGACAGAAGAAAAAGTAGGTGCCCTAATGTCACGTAGAATTGCAGTTGAATCTTGGCTCTGTCCTCATCTGATGGGAGTTCTCGGGCATAGAGTCCATCTCTCATGGCCATCTCCTAACCTGTGAAATGCAATTAACCATGTGAAATGGGGCTTTGGATATTAAGCACCTGCATATTGCTGCCCTGGAGAGATGGCTTGGTTGGTAAAGTGCTTGGCTTGCAAGCAAGAGGACCCGATTTCAATCCCCACAACCCTCCTGGGAAAAGGCCAGGTGCGGTAGGGCAGGCTTGTAATCCCGGAGCTGGGGTGAGGGAGACAAGTGGATTCCTGGGCCTCTCTGCCCAATCAGCCTAGACTACCTGCTGTGCTCCTCATAGGGGCAGGCTCTGACACAAGTAAATGGTGTATGGATCGCCCTTAATGACATCTGAAGTTGCCTTCTGACCTCACATACATGTGCAACACACACACACACACACACACACACACACACACACACACACACACACACTTGTGCGCAAATAGACATGTACACATGTACACACATTCACTTCCACATAAAATAAAATCAGTATATATGACTGTCTGGCACACTCAATGTTTAGAGATGCTGATAGGCTGGTTTTAAGACAGTACTGTGCTGGTTTTTTGTTTTTTTGTTTTTTTGTTGTTGTTTGGTTTATTGAGACAGGATTTCTCTATGTAGTTTTGGTGCCTGTCCTGGATCTTGCTGTGTAGACCAGGCTGGCCTCAAATTCACAGAGATACACCTGGCTCTGCCTCCCAAGTACTGCGATTAAAGGCATGTGCTACCACCACCCGGCTCATGTGCTGGCTAGTTTAAATGTCAGCTTGATACAAGTAGGCAGCATCTGAGAGGAGGAAACATTACTTAAGAAAATGCCTGCAGAAGATCGCATTGTCAGCAAGCCTATAGGTCCTTTACTTAATGATCAGTGAGGGAGAGCCCAGTCTATTGTGGGTGGTGCCACCCCTGGGCTGGTGGAAATGGGTTCACTAAGAATGTAGATTGAACAAGTTGGTAAGCAGCATGCCTCCACAGCTCTGCATCAGCTCCTGCCTCCAGGTCCCTGGTCTGTTTGAGTCCCTGTCCTGATGTCCTTCAACAATCAACAGTGATGAGGAAGTGTAAACCTGTCAAACCCTGTCCTCCTTGGCCATGACTTCCTGTAACGGCAATAGTTAACTGAGACAGGTACACACTGAATTTCTTGTCCTAATGCAGAGAGCATCATGTAGTTTCAGTTTTTTTTTTCTCTTCATGATTTGTGGGTGCTTCAGAAGATAGTTTCTCTTGAGGCACTCTATTGGTCATTAGTCACCAGCATCAGAGGATCAGAAAGGATTTTACTAAGCTGTTGAGAAGCCCGGTGTTAGGACACAAATTAATTCCCCTCCCTGCTTAGAAACTTAGCCAATTTCCAAGGCCTTTGCTTCCTACTCCTTTTCACTGTTAATTACCTTTTTTTTTTCTTATGGACAGCTATAACATGGTCACCATTAACTCATAAAAGCAGGGGGAAAGGCTTTTAACCAGAAGCTTTTAATGCTATACATTATCTTAGTTAAAGGGGAAGAGTTAGAGAAACGGCTGGGAAGAATTAGAGAAATGTGGGCCATATTTTAATTCAGAAGTAGATCCATATACAGAATAATAAGGATCCCCAGGTAGTGAGGTTGTGTCACAGCAGAATTTTAAATTCTGTGAAAATCATGTTTTCTCAGCATTAGGGCCTTGATGTGAATTCTCTTTCTGCTGTCAGCTGTTAGAATTATGGGATGTAAAAGTCAAAAGTGTATATATCAGCACAGCCCCTTTGGGACACTGATGAGAAAGCCAGACAGTGCGGTCAGGGACTAAGGAGCAAGGAGCATTGAGTCAAGACCTAGACAAGGACCCAGAAATGTGGACCCTCAGAGTTGGCCTTTTTTGTTCTTGTATGATTTTTATTTTCTGTCTTCCCTAGGATTTTTTCCCACCCCTATATTGATACAGAGTCTCCTGTATTCCATGCTGGCCTCAAACGTCTGATGTCCCAAGTGTCGAGGGCTGGGGTCACAGGGATACACCACCATGCTACGTTAATTTTTTTCTGAGGTATTAGGTACAAAGCCAGATCTTTCTGTATGCTTAGCAAACACTTACCAGCTCAGCTACATGCTCCCCCTCCCAGCACTTCTTCAGAGCTTCTACCCCTCCTGCTCTCCTCAGGGTTTAGAAGAACTATTTCTATGACTGTCAACCACAGTATTTCTTGTCCCTGTCTCTTCCATCTAGTTTGCCACCAGCAAATCCATGCACAAAATGCTAATCTACATTCATACCTCCTCAACCTTTACAGTTATTATTTTTCTCAAGGACTTCAGAAAAAGCAATTTCTTACACATTGAATTAGAAGATATAGTGAATCAAACTTAACATGCCCAGTTAAGTCTGAATTTTAGGTTAGCAACAAATATGTCTTAACATAATTATGTTTCAAACGTGGCATGGGACATACTTTCATTTTTTTTAAAAAAGTGTTTAAAAATTGAAGTGTTTGCTTCAAATTAAAATATTCCCAGATGTCCTACATTTTATCTTGCAATCAGGCATGATTTGTCTTCTCACCATCATTGGTGAGATCCAGACTGTCACATCAGGGCAGCTAATACTTCCTCCTAGTCATTTCAGTTTGTAGAGAACAGCTGTGCTCTGGAGCACAGCTTTGGTTTCTCCTTTCTCGAACCACCATAAATAGGAGCCATTGTGATCCCAAGGAGCCACCACTGGGGACCATCAGGGCTCTTTCCACATGGTCTTCACTTGTGATAGTGGCAGCAAACCAACAACCATGTCAAGGCTCAGGAGGATATTAAGATCCAAAGTTGAAGAGTAGAGTTTCTTCTGCATTGTACATTCAATACAGCCATAAAATTCACTCTAAACGAAGGACCAAGCAGAAGCTCTTTTTCATTTGCAGAAACAGTGTGTGTGTGTGTGTGTGTGTGTGTGTGTGTGTGTGTGTGTGTGTGTGAAGACATGAAATGAAGTGGACTCTTTGGAGACACCCGTGATCTTCAGGGCTACTATCCGTTGCTCTGATTCTCATTATCCAACTACTCTTTCCCCACACCCAAGATGACTTCATTTCCCACTGTGAAGTCTATGTTTTGGGTATATAGTTTGTGTATACACTTGAGGTCTGGGAATGTAACTGTTGGTTGAGTGCATTCTTGGTATGCTTGTAGCTCTGGTATCAGTTCCTAATCATAAACTGGGCATGGTGATACTTCTCTGTCAAATCAACACTCAGGATAAAGAGACAAAATGATCAGACACACAAGGTTACCCTCTGCTATAAACAAATTTAAAACCAGCCTGGAATACATGACACTGTGTCTCAGAAAAAAAAAAAGTCGAAACAGTGAAATGAGTAATCTCTACGTCTTTTTATGCTTTCAACATTGAAGAGTTTATTCTAAGCACCTTACATATGCTCTTTTCTCACAAAAGCAAAGCCCTTCTCTTAAACTGCCTTTGAAATATTTAATGATCACCTCTTGTTCTAGAACTGGTTTTATTTTTAGTAAAACATCCTAAGAACCTCTCTTTTTACTCATCCATCCTTATCCATTTCATAACTGTTACTTCTTCATCAGTAACAGAAATGCCTTAGCTTCAGATCAGAGAATGATTGAGTTTGTAAGAGGAGCCATATATATCTTCGGAATGTCTAAAGAGTTGCCATTAGACATTGTGGAGCAGGAAGATGAAATGTTCTAGCATATGACAAAGTCAGATTTTTGTTTCACCTTTCTTGCTCTCTGGCTTTCTCACCTGTTTTATTAGGGATCGAGTCAAAGATCTTGGCATGGATTTCTCCATTCTCTGTGACTTGATCACAACATTTTTGTTCTTTAGGGTTTTTTTTTTTTAATCTCTTTAGTTCCTCCTCACCAGAGATACACACCCACCCACTCACCTCTGATAGAAGGCTCTACTAACTTCTCAGCAAATGACCATCTCCTCCTTCAGCACACAATTGCGCAAGCTCATTGTGTTCAGTGTACTGGAAGAAGGCTCGTGGCATCCTGCGCTCTGCCCCTTCTCTGCTTCCTGGCCTTCTCTTTCTCATCTTAAGTTACCTGAGTTCCAAAATCATACAGAAACGACTCCTTCCAGCAAACCTTAGCTCTTTTCTCCAGCAGGAATTCCTATTATTTTCTGAGAGCACTTAAAAACATAAGGACTCCACCTGTGAGTCTAACCGGTGAGTGGGAGGAGGGATTATATGAGCAAGATGGAAAAAGTACAGGGACAAATAGTCAAACTAGTGGAAACACAAGAACTGTGAAGCTGAGGAGCCCCCATGGAACTGGACCAGGCCCTCTGATTAAGTGAGACAGTTGATGAGCTTGAACTGTTTGGGAGGCCCCCAGGAAGTGGGACCAGGACCAGTCCTTGGTGCATGAGCTGGCTTTTTGGAACCTAGGGCCTATGCTAAGACACTTTGTTCAGCCTTGATGCAGGGAGGAGGGGACTGGACCTGCCTCACCTGAATCTACCAGGCTGGGCTGAATCCCCAGGGGAGACCTTGCCTTGGAGGCAGTGGAAATGGGGGTTGGGTTGGAAGGGAAGACTGGGGGGTAGGAGGAGGGAGGACAGGGGAATCCACGGCTGATATTTAAAATTATATTAACTATAAAATAAAAATATTTAAAAAAGAAACACGAGGACTTCTTTCACAAGAGCTATCCCTTCCTTGCCTATATTTGGTTCTTTCTCTTAGGGAGGATTTTCTTCCCAGTGGATTGTAAATGTTTCTAATGGTAATTATGATCAGATCTCTCATTTGCTGAATATTTGCAGAACTTTCTAATAAGTTTTTGAGTTATTGATTTCATCCTTGAAAAAAGAAATAATGCTACAGTGTTATATTAGTTCTCAGGTGTATTCATTTGCTAAACTTTACTTGTTAGAGCCATGGTTCCATCCCAGGTACAATTTAACTAAAGTCCATGTGTGTAATCACCACACCAGAGGACAAAGAAAATGACTTGTTGATTTGCAAAAACCCTAGAACAATATGCACCGATTTTACTGTCACCCATTTTTTCTCATTATTTCTTTTACACATTTTTCAAAACTTTACTTTTCTTTACCCTTTCAGCCGGCCTCCTATTATTTACTTGAGAATTAATTACTTATCTATTGGAACACCCAATAAATGAAGAATGTTTTTAAATGTTTGTTACTTCATTAAAAATCAAAACATCCAAATATATTCGACTTCTGCTGTCTTGTGAAGAATGAGACATACTTAATTTTACTAAAGGCAGAATAAAAGTCTCCCTTCTTTATATTGCTAAGAGAAGGCATTACGGTTCATAGATGCTAAAGTAATGATATATTATAGCATTTAAAATAGAATTCTGACAACAGCAAACAAAAGAAGTACATGCCTCCGATTGATTATCTCGTTGTTTGATTGCCTGGCTAGAGGCATCTCTGCTTCTCACATTGGCAGCTCAAACACAATACTTGGAAAGCTATTATCGGCTCTTGTACCAATCATCATCCACATATTAAGTTCTCATGAGACCACATCCCACAAACTTGGCACAGTGACTAGACACTGAATTGTTACTTGATTTAGTTCTTATTGATTAGCCGAGTTGTGCAAAGCATATTTTTCTCACTTACTTAAGATTAAAATGGCATCTGTATACACAGAGTTTTTCTGATTTTTGAAAGGAGGAATACTTTCCTGAAATATTTTCTTTGCCTTGTATGCCTCTTCTCCTCACAATTCATTCTTTTCCTTCATTTGATAAATCTGGTAGGCTTCCTTACAGTTTCCACATGGGGCTTTCACTTTTGTGTTTCAATTGTAGAGAAATATATTATTTTATTTGAGATACTAAACCACTTGTATCAGCAGGAAATAAAAAAAATGATGCCTCAAAGCCTTTTATTAAGCTATAGTGAGAAAATATAGAAAGCCCCTCAGTTTGGCTCTGCTCCGACATCATTCATGCTTGACCACAGCAAGTATTTATTGAAAATTCATACCCCACAACTCCTATTGGCTTCCTACTAACTTCAAATTTTATCACTATGGCTTCATGTGTTAGAGTCTTGTTTAGAATGTTTTTTATGTCATCCAAGTGAAAGAAATATAGTAAGCCCCTGGACAGAAAGACAGCATGAAAATAAATAAGCTACAGGCTACGTAATTAATACATGTATAGACAAGGTGTAAAGAGAATGTCTCGTAGGAATTAGTCAAGACAAATGAAGAAGACTGCTTAACAGAACATCCTAGACTTTCTATATTTTGTCCCTAGCCACCTGGCTAGTTTTATCCCATAATAATCCTGTTTTCATAGTCAGCAAAATGTAGGGCCTGACAGAGTTACATTCAGTGATGTGCAAAGCAGAAGTGACAGAGTATGATCTGCAAAGATTAGCGTATAAAGACATGGAACCTATCAGAGGGGAATGACCAGGCATTGCCAACAGAGGAAGGTGCCTGTTTTTAATTGGATCTAGTTCACAAGACCAGACATATAGTACTAGACTTCAGTGCAGGGAGTTTATTTGGGAGGTGGTTCCAATATAAAGTATATATTGTAAATACCGAGTGAGGTGGAAAGGAGAGGGTATGCATGGGAGGCTGCAGCTATAGGCAACAGGGACTTAAGGACTTCTGTGAATCAGAATTTCTCTTCAGGTTGTCTGGTCAATGGTGGAAGCCAATTCTAGCAGCTCTTGCCACTGTTTATGGTTGTTCCTGAGGATGTGAGCTCTCTAGACCTTTCAAGCTGCAGCTGTGCTTTACCTGACTACTTCATAGAGACTTAGAGTCAGCACTGAGTCAGAATAACAGGAAGATGCATAGGATGTCTTCAGAGGACCTAGTATCGAGGCCCACAGCAAGAGCTGAGACTTTTGAGAGAACTCTGGGATGTTTAGTTCAGCAGTTTGTTATTTGCCAGGGTTAAAGTGCTTTCTGGAAGAAAATAAGGCCTGCTCTTAAAAGCTTCAGGCCACATGTCACAAATTTTTGACAAATTTCTTCTGTCGTGAGGTAAAAAAGAATAAATGTCTTATGATGTGAGACAACAGTCTCTGACTCTATATTTTATGAAGAAATTGTATCATTTGAAAAACCATAGGAAGGCAGTGTGACATTTTAGCTTTGGTTTTCCATTTATGAAAAGTAGCCTATTTTTAAGCATGCATTTCCAGGTAGCTAATATTAAATTTTGCTTCTTTATCTCACAGTCAAATTACTAAAAATCAAATTTTATACCCTGCATCTCTGTTATCTTGTACCCTAATCACTCTTGAAGAAATAGGAGTAGGATTTCTATAACCAATTTTATATAAAGCTTGCAGTTGCTGTGTTCACCCATAACCTTCTTAGAGATCAAACTCTATAAACAAATCTCTGTTTTATAAGTTCAGTTCTTTCAAAGTTTATATATATATATGTATGTATATATATTATATTATATATGGCATATGTATGTATGTACTACATACATATATATATACATGTATATATGTGTACACACAAACACACACACACACACACACACACACACACACACACACACACACACATGATCTTAGTCTCCTGGTTTAATGCAGTGTTTAATGCCTCACATTCCTCTGCTAGATTATATGTGTTTATACATTTTCCTCTTCACCTTTCTCAGAATACCTAGCTCTTGAGATGCTGTTCAGAAACACTTGTTTCATTGGATAGAGTCAGGTATCTCAAAGAGTCCACAGTGATTGTGAAGATAACTGTTTGGTAGGATGTACATATTTAGAGAGTCACCACATTGAGATTTATTTGAAGTTTGTCTTTTAGTTCTTATAATTTGTACTCTTTATT
The DNA here is from genome assembly GCF_004664715.2 of Peromyscus leucopus. Lineage (NCBI taxonomy): Eukaryota > Metazoa > Chordata > Mammalia > Rodentia > Cricetidae > Peromyscus > Peromyscus leucopus. Next base: position 31,062,020 of record NC_051084.1, on the reverse strand, counting down.
TGGCCATCCTCTCAGCCCCTTTAAGTCCCGTTCTTCCATGGACCTGTCTACAAATGGTGGTGCTGCCAATTGTGCCCTTGAATGTCTCCTCACTGTGTGTCTGTCATTAAGGTTCTGTCTGTATTTTTTGCTTGAGCAAACTCCAATATTCTGACTCCCAGAGATGAACTCTAGTGAAGAGGTATCTCTCACAGCCAAGTTACAAGTTCCAGAAAAGAATGGGGTGGGGGGGGGGCTGTCACTACAAACTCTTCCCTGCTCTTGAGACCCTCAATACATCTCCCCTCTGTTTCTAAAATGGACACAGCATGTGCTTCCCAACTGTAAATCTAGCCTGTGCCCCTGACTTCTCTGATCCATTCCTCATGAACTAAAAACACACTGCTCACTCATTTAGGCCATCACCTTCTCTTGTGACCTCTCATCTTCTATACCTTGTCATAGATGCCCAGTAAATATTAATTTGTTACCATAGTAGTTTAACCTACTTCATAGTGAGCAGAAAGTTTCACTGAGGACCTTCCTGCAGTCTATGATGTAATTGGGAGCTAGAAAACTTCATAACGCTTCTCAGCTAGCTCTACCAATATGAGTGGAGGTGTTTTTGTACAAGAAGCTGATTGTCCCTACATATTTATCATTGATAATTATTATAGAAAAACAGCACTTTTTTTTGAAGTGCTGGGAATTGAACCTATGGCTTCACACACGGAAGGCAAGTGCTCTGTCACTGAGCTATATTCCTAGCAAGATAATGCTTTGTACAAATAAAGTTCTATCATTCTGAACCTGGAAACTATACCAATAGAAATTCTTACACTATTTAAAACTAAGCAGTCAACTGGTTTTAAAAATACCCTAACATGTAACCCTCACAGATGTCAAATTACAAGTTTTTTTTTTTTTTTTTTTTTTTAAATCTGATCATTATCCTTATCCAATTTATAGAGAAGTCACTAAACTGAATGAGCAGGCTGATCTAAAAGCTTTAAGGCTCTTTAATAACCATTGATGTTGTTTCTTAGAGTACAATATCAGGATGTTGTAATCCTTGTAGTCTCAGTATTAGAAGTACAATAAATTAATTTTCAATGCCATTTTTAAATCTCAGAAAATTTCTGCTGAGTACAGCGATTATCTGAAGTCATTTATATGCTTCCATGTAATTTAATTTAAAAGAACTAATTGTGGCAGAATGTTACAGTTGTTCAATAATTTAAGGTGTGAAGGCAAGAACAATTAATGCAAATGGAGAAAATTGGACATCAAACTCATTTATTTTTCTTGCTCTATTAATCTGTTATCATCTGGTGCAATTTGTGATCTCACTTGGTTTAATTACCATGAAGTCTACAGTTTAGATAATCAAAATGTATCATCAATTTTTCCAATAAGTTAGAATGTATTTTATAATTTTGTAATTATTAAAATACAATATGTGCATTTTATTTGTACACATGCTGGACTTACTAATCATGTAATTTCCTTGAGGGAAAAATATTGAATTACCACTTATAATTTGAATTATGTGCTAAATAAAGTATGATAAAAAAAAATGAGTGTCTTTTGGGAGCAAGAGACTTACTGCTGCCTCATTTTTTATCCTGAATATTTTGCTTATAAAGGGTGTTTACACACTGTGCCACATATTATGATTGTCAGGACTGCTTAAGAAATGTGTAAAATGAACTTTTAGAACCACCGCGATCCTGACCAGAAAATAACATGAACTTTTTCTCATAAATAAAAGGCATTTTTTTTCTTCTTCTCAGCTCCGCAAAGCTATTATAGATCACGTATCAGACTCTTTCTTGGACACAACAGTTCCACTCCTGGTTCTCATTGAAGCTGCTAAGAATGGTCGAGAAAAGGAAATCAAAGAATATGCTGCGATATTTCATGAGCACACAGGCAGACTTGTGGAGGTAAGTGTGTTGTAGCTGCAGCTACTTCAAATCCAGGAAAACAAGGTTCCTTTCTCCATTTACAGTTGATTTCTACTCATATAAAAGCAATTGGCAGCATATTACAAATGCTACAGAGTTGGGCCTAGGTAATATGGAGGTATATGAGTCAAATGGTATAAGCCACCCTTCAGTGGCTTGAAAAGAAGCAATTTATTTATAAGGATCTGTGAAATTGTGCTCACTGTTATTTCAAATTTTAAATATCAATTTTTGTGGCACTATACAAAAGAACAAGCTAAATACATAGTTCTGTCCTGGTGAATATTTTCTTACCATTCTGGCTTTAATTGATCAAATACTCCATGCCATGTGTTTTATTACCTGGGTTTCATGTGTGTTTCCCTCCTTCTTTGTAGAACACACAATGTGACACCACATCAAAAACAAGACAGTAGAATGTGCAGGTTTGAGAGTCCCATGAAAAATTAAGTAGAAATAGTGGTGTAGGGGAAGGGAGTGTGATAAACCATAATTCCCTCTGTTTAACAGCTGAAGATGTAATCATGACCCCAGGGTTTTCAGAGCAGGACGGCAGATTGCTAACAGAATTATGAAGGGTTGTAGATAAGAGATTCTCAAGAGTCAATGAGTTGAACCTGTCACATCATGGGTATCAAACACACAGCTCAGTAGAGAGCCTGAATGGAAGAATTTCTTAAGGCAACAGTACTCACAAGGCCACGAACCAGAGACTAGAAGGGGGATATGTTTTGCCAGGTTCGTAAGCCAGAGCTCTTTCTTGGCTGCCACTTAGCAGTGTGTCTGTACCAGTTTTTGTCTTTTGAAACAAAGTCTCCCTTTGTCACCTTGGCTAGTTTCGAATGTATTATATATACCAGGCTGCCCCTACACTCACATGATCCACCCGCCACTGTCTCCCAAATGCTGAGATGAGATTGGTATGCTAACATGCTCAGCCATTTGTCTCAGTTACAGTGACTAGTATCTATTAGGATCTCCTGTGCCCATTTCATGCTGGTGATTAAACATTTGACTGCCACCTCTTCCTACATAGTCACGAGCTCTGAAGTGAAATGTGGTTATTTTGCCTAAATTGCTCGTAAAAAAAAAAAATGTGAGAAAAATAATCGTAACTCAAATTAGAATCATAGTAACACAGATTTTTTAAACACGTTTAATGTAAATATATGGAACAGATTCCAATGTAGCTAGCATTCGTACTGTAATCTCTCCTGCTTGACTCTAGTCTCTACAGCTAGAAAATGAAAAATACATGGATGAATACTTAATTGCTAAGATCATGCCATTCCCCAAGCTGCCCACCTCTGGCTTAGATGTCGCTTTTGAATTTTTCAGGAACTCCTTGAGACAGTGCAAGTGTTATTATTCCAATGAGCATTTTATGGAAATAAAGTTATAAAACCAAAACCAGTCTAGTTAGTGTCAGTGCTGAATTCAGGTCAATAATTTTTTTTTTTTTTTTGGTTTTTCGAGACAGGGTTTCTCTGTGTAGCTTTGCGCCTTTCCTGGAGCTCACTTGGTAGCCCAGGCTGGCCTCGAACTCACAGAGATCCGTCTGGCTCTGCCTCCCGAGTGCTGGGATTAAAGGCGTGCGCCACCAACGCCTGGCTTTAGGTCTATAATTTTTAATGAACAGATTCCATGATCTACTGTTGATACAGTTGTGTTTCATCTTTCACATGTTCCTTCCTCAAGTATTTAGTGATTCTCAAGGAGAGCAGGGGCAGGTTTTTATAAAGAGATGCCTAATTGAGCATAGCCCTTGACAGTTGTAAAACATCTGTCTAAAAATGAGTTTCTGTGCTGAAGCCACACCAAATAATGGGGGAAGGGCAGAAATATTTGTGTGATATACTTTGAAAGTAAAGTTTGGTTTCTGGAGATAGCATTTTTTATTCCAATTTCTCAGTTTAATCTGTCAATGAAAACCTTGTTTTTATGCTGCCTACCGGAAAATAATACATTGATCAAACTGTAAAGAGTCAGTGGGTGGGGCCAGAGATACAGCTTATGCTGTAGCCCTGGGAATCCTTTCAGAGACGTCTACTCAGGAGAAGCCTAGATACTAGACTGTTGGAAACAATGATTGGGCCAGTCATTATGAGCATAGTTGGAGTTTATTAGGAAGTGCTCTTAAAATGGATTTAACCTTCAAAGTTAATAGAGTTGTTTAAAAGGATAGTAAGCATCTCCATGTGGGTGTTGGCAACTCAAAAGAGAATTTCTCTTAAATGTTTTTACGATAGTCATGTGTATTATTTTGGAGTCACATCTCAAAGAGTGAGTAAGGGACTCAAAGATCATTGAGTGGTTCCTAACGCGCCATGTTTAGGATTGGTTGTACAAGACAGTTCAGAAATGCTTTGACCATAAATGGAGCTGATAGTCCTGTCTGTGAGATTTCCCAGTAAGGTTTTAAAGTAGTATTGGCCATATTCAAAAGGCATGAATATGAATTAACTCAGGGCTTACGTGTGGTTAATAGATAGTTTTATATTCTTACTTGAAAAATCTCCATATAAAAGGAAGGTTGTCTCTGTGGGCAGCCTCCAGAGCAAGAGGTAATTGTGCTAGAATCCTTAACTGTCAGCCAGGGCAAGACTTCATCAGGACTGCAGAATGATGGTTCCTGTTCCTTCCTACATCCTTTAATATCCCCTGTCTTTCTAGTCATTTCCCCAAACAACTTTACTAAAAGTTCTATGGACAACTCCTCTTGGAGATTTTAAACATTTCTGAATATTCTACCCATTTAAGAGTTATTTTTACTTTACTTTAACCTAGAGTTTCTTCAAGTAAGTTTTCCTAATGCTTCCTTTCATGTGGTTTTGCTAAAGTGCTCCCTTCAAGAACACCTATGAATATTGTCTTAATATTTTAACCAAATGATCATTCGCTATCATGCAGATAGAGCTCTAAGAATTCGTTTTAAATGTTCAAGGATTTTGAGAATTCCCTATTCCATGTGAGCATTAAAGAGTAAAGGCTTTTGGAATTATGAGCTATTGGGAGACTGAGAATGGGTTTTATTTAAATCTGAATATCCCCTTAACACAGAATAAAGTGATTATGGAGAGCTGTAGTAGTATCTGTATTTCCATCCCATTCTGATGTTGTGGGGACATTCTGGTCTAAGTCACTTTCAGTTTCAATGAGTTTTTACTATGCAGAATAATTCCTAAACTGACTAGCTTAAAGCAACTATTTGTTACAATCACTCATTCATCTTTAATTAGCACAAAGGTGAGTAGTTCTTGTTTAGGATTTCTCAGTAATTTGTCATTCTCATATCTTAGCTGGATAGAGTCTACCAACTATTTGCCTCAGTTGGACATGCAAGATGGCCCATGCCCATGCATGCTAGTTACCAACTGAGAGGTCTGCATTGTTGAATGGAGATCAAATATGGCTTTTCCATGTGACTTGAACTTCTTGCAGAATAGGTACCAGGTTCTGAGAGGGTCAAAACAGTAGCAGCAATGGTGGATAAAACACATCACTGGGCATATAGCCTGAGGAGGTCTTTCCAGTGATTTTTATCCACGTGAGGTTGGGGGTCTTGATTAATACCATAGAAAAGAACTTATGGTGAGTCAGTAGGAAGCCAAGGTGGGGTTGGTTAAGAAGAAAAAACAGAGAGTGGTACATCGCACATTGGAGAGGTGAACTTTCTCTCTTCTTAGGATATAGAGCTGCATGGAAGTGTCTTTAAAAGCCCAAGAGATGGTCTCTGTGACTCTTGAAGCTACATTGTTGAAAGGGTGCAATCTATATCTAAGTTTAAAAGAGTAATTAAAATATTTGGGTATTTTATTTTTTATTACAGTTATTTGTGTTGGGTGGGTATGTGTATAGACATGCTCATGCATGTGCAGGTCAGAGAACACCTTGTCAAAGCCGGTTCTCTTCTTCTGCCATTTGTGTCCCAGAGCTAGACCTCAGGTCTTTAGGCTTGGCAGCAAACAACTTCACTCTTGAGCTGTTCTACCAGCTCAGCTATATTTCATGTTGTTTTGTTTTGTTTTGTTGAGGCAATGTCTTACATATAGCTCTGGCTCTCCTGGAATTCCCTTTGTAGACCAGGCTGGCCTTGAATTCACAGAGATCCACCTGACTCTGTCTGTCTCCTGGCTGCAGGGGTTAAAAGTCACACACAACAAATGCCCAGCTCAATTTATTTTTGCCGATTGAGTTTTCCTTTAGTAAAGGTAAAGTGTTTTATGCAGCACATTATACACATTTACATATGAGAACACGGTACTGAGAAAACATCGATCAGCAGAGGTACACACCAGGCAAGGATTATAGTATCTCCACCTCCCATCTTGTCATAGGAGTGCTGAGATTACATTCTGGCTTTGTGTGGGTTCTGGGCTTCTGAACTTAGCTCTTCATTCTACCATAGTAAAAGTTTCACCCACGGAGCCATCTCCCTAGCCAACACATATATTTTTTTTATCATGAATATGGCTCACGATTTGAATTTTGAGATTTTCTCAGAAAGCAGAATATAGACATTTTAGGTGATTAAGTCAGCTGTGCTGAAATCCTTAACTGTCAGCCATAAGAGACCTCAACCAGACTGAGGGAGTGGTAGTCTCTTTTCTTCTCTCATGGGCCCTTCATTTTCATCCTTGTTCCTATCTTGCCTCAGCAAAAGCAAACAAGAGACAGGAAATGGGAACAGCCTTTCTCTTAAAGCTCAGACCCAGAAATTGCCTGAGCATTTCTACTGTGTTCTTCTTTCGTGAAAGTAATGGTACAGCCTGATAGATCTAATGGGAGGGTTGACTCTATGCTCAGCAGAAGGAATAGCCAAACATGTATAGCTGCCGATTGTCTGCTGTGTGTCTCCCAACAGGGATTTCATTGTCATTATCTTTTTTTTTTCATTTTAGGAATATATTTTATTTATTTTTATCAATTTTATACATGTATACCTTGTATCTTGATCATATGTACCCCAAATTGCCCTGAACACCTCTTAACACCCCCCCCTCATACCTTCATCACCCCCAGCCACTTCCTGCTGGAATGTTGACTGATCTTGTTGACTTGATCTTGTGTCCTACCTGTCACATAACCACAGTAGTATTGAGTTTGGGAGTACAACAGCCATGCTATGTCCAGGAGACAGCATCTCTCAGCACTCTTTCCCATTCTCAGGCTCACCCTGTTCTTCCAGCCGTTCTTCCTCCATGTTCCCTGAGCCTTGACCTAAGCTAGCACATTCATTTGTCCTCAGTGTTTTGACTACTTAAGGATCTCTACATGAACTGCTGCCCGCTGTGTGGTTCTGAGGTCCTCTAGAGCCCCCTGGACCAATGATTTGCAGAGTGGAATCCTACTCCTCGTTCTGAGATGCTCATGTAATAATAGCCCATGCGTTCTGGGAAAGCATTGTCCACTTATGCAAGGAATCTGTGTTCAGACTTTGCCTTCTTTCATTATATTAGTTTATTATATTTAAAATTTCACTTTAAAAAGTGGTCCACCCTCCATGCCTTCCATTTCTAGATGGAGTTTAGAAGGTAATGTCTAAAGTCCCTCCTTTGTTTTTGTCAATTGAGAGATTTGTAGCTTTCTAAGAAATACCAAACAAATTTTTTTTTAAAAAAATATAACTGCTTATCCACTTTCCTTCTAAAAAACACTTCCACATTTATCTCCCAGGAAAACATTTGTTTTGAAAGGAGACACTTAGTGAAAGCAAGAAAGAAAACCATTATTAATTTACCATAGGAATTTTTTTTACACAAGAATTAATTTACACAGGAGCCTTGTGAGAGTTCTGAGAAATAGGAGAGCTTAAATACATTAGTTTCTGAAGACATTGAGTTTTCCTTGTGTAGGTAGCTCACCAGTCCCCTCCTCTCTCTCTCCCAGCACCCCACACTGACATGCACGTATACCCATCTTATTCCCAAGCTGGGTCATTTGATATATCAGGGCAGGGAGCCTTAAGTTCTAAATGACTTGGAGAAAAAGCTATTTTCAACATATCTAGGTCTTCAGACCTCTACTATATTTGTCAGAGAAATCTAAAATCAGTGAGCTAGTTGAAATCAGACCTAAATGGGAGAAGAAAGCCCATTTAAAAAGAATTCCTATCAGATCTTCTAAGACAAACTTTGTATGGTTAAAAGAACTTTGTAAATAATGGATGACCTATAACTTAAAAAAAAAAGAAAGAAAAGAAAGGGACTGAAGAAAAAGTAGAGAAGGAGAGATCCAGGTACCTTGGGTATTGAATAAAGAAATGGAAACTGTGGGTTCCCACCCCTAAACATGGAATGAAAAATCTGAGAAAGAAAAAATAATTTTCTCCACTAGAGTCTCAGTGGGAATGTTAACCACACAAGAGTAGGTCCCATGCTCAGGAGTAGCTGGCCAATAAGAAATAAACTCACTGGTGTTTTTTTTTTGTAGAACTTTTGTCTCATTTTGCTTAGTTTTAGCATTTGTTTTTTGTCTTACTGGTCTTTTGCTTGTGCATTTTGGGTTCCTTTGAGGGTTTGTGTGTATGTGAGTGTGTGTTTCTTGTTCTTTTGCTTGTTTGTTTTTATTTCTGATGTTTGTTTTTTAAAGAGAAAGAGAGAAAAATAACAATGATGGGTTAAATATGGAAATGGAGAGGATCTAAGAGGAGGCAGAGGCAGACAGATATCTGTGAGTTCAAGGCCACCCTGGGCTACACAAGATTGATCCAGTCTAAAAGAGAAAAAGAGCCAGGCAGTGGTGGCACACACCTTTGATCCCAGCATTTGGGATCTCATGCCTTTAATTCCAGCACTAAAGGAGATGGAGACAGGAAGTGATATGGATGGGCAGAGAAAGGAATATAAGGCAGGAGGAGACAGGAATTAGGCTCCCTTTCAGGCCGAGGATGTGGTAGAAATAAGAAGTCTCTCTAGTGGCTGGCTCCTTTACTGATCTTTCAGCATTAACCCTGATATCTGGTTCTGGGTTTTTGTTATTAAGACCAATTAGAATTCATGCTACATTTAGATACAGTGGAAGGATGTTTAATAAAAACCTGGATGGTACCAGTAATGAGAGAACCCACAATTGCTAATTGCATTTTACGTTGAACTCAACAAAATCCAAAGCTTTTCATACTTGGAATATCAGACTAGTTATTGTCTCTTGGAATCCCCAGAGCCGTGGTATGGAATATGATAAGAAACCATGTTAGCAAGGAATCAACAGGGTAGCATTTATAAAGTCATCTTAATTTGGCCATTGGTAGCAAATGTAGTCACTGAATTGTGATCACAAGTACTTTGATGTCACTCTGATAGTGAGTTGGAGCAACATTAACGCTCAGTCCTTTCACTAATAACATCTATTGAGAACATGAATTTTATCTTAATACAATTATCTAGGAAGTAAGGGTTGTGTCTGTTTTGTTTCTGCCTCCTCTAACAGCAGTTGCTGTACAGCTGGTAGCCAGTCTGTCCTGCAGGAAGGTAAACACTAGAAGGCTTAGTTCCCTTTCTCCCTTGGCTTGTGGCTATGTCTGAACTCATTGATCAAGCAGAGTGTTCCTTGACTCTGTTGCACATGAGTACTTAATTTCTAAAATTTATTTTTAATTATGTGTATCTGTGCATGCCTGTTTGGAAGTTTGTGCATTTGAGTGTTGTTGCCTGTGGAAGCCAGAGGGGGCGTCAAGTCCCTTGGCACGACAGTCCTAGGTGATCTGAGCTGCCTGATGTGGGTGCTGAGAACTGACTTTAGGTCTTCTAAAATCAGTATCCACTCATGTGCTGGGCCTTCTCTTCAACCCTTCACATGAGTATTTTAAAAAATCCCTTACTACAGTGTCAGTAAATGCCTTTGTCATCAATTATCAAGAGCAGACACAAACCACCTGCCAAGGAATTTTTTTCCCCAGGAGTTTGTGATAAGTAACATCTTAAAGTTCCTGGCTACCTCAAGAAAAAAAAAATTCTCAGTCTAACTTTCATCTGGTGATTTAAAACAGCTTTCAGAAGAATGTCATTATGCTGAATAAATGCATTGTTTATTATGACAACTATTATGTAATTCATTTTCCCTTTTTTGTTTCGAGACAAGGTCTTTTTATGTAGCCATGACTGGCCTAGAGGATGCTGTGTAACCCAGGCCACCCTCAAATTTACAGCGATCCTTTGCCTCGCCAATGCTGGGATTACGACTTGCACCACCACACCCTACTGGCATTTTAGCCATATTTTAATTTATTCCTGAAAATTTGCTCATGCTGAGCCTTACCACTGATGCTAATTAAAATAATGATGGTGTGGACGTGCCCCGTGTGTTTCACCATATTAATTACCATTAAATATGTTTCTGTTAATGATGTAGGCAAGAGAATTTTCTGTGAATTGGGGTAGTTGCTTTCTGTAAGAAGCCAGTTTCCTTGGTACTTTGACTCATCAAAAATTCATCTATCTCGATGCACCCTATTTTAGTATGCTTCATGGGAGCCTTTCATCAAAAAGGAAAAAGTGGGTGGACATTTAATTATAATACTTCCCTACTACCTACAAGGCTGATTGTTCCCACTCGCAAAAAAATGGCGAGCCCGATTTAGCAAAGCCCCAGTGCCAAAAGAGGAGGCTTCAGAGGGGCCCCTGCTGCCTGCAAGAAGTGCTGACTACTGTCAGCTCTCTCTCCTCATGTCTTTGCTTTCTGACAGAATGCTGTTCAGATTTCACACTTCCCTTTAATTGATCATCTGTTATCAAATAAGGATGTGTTCGATTATAAATAAACACAGCTTTTAGAGGCCCATCTTCTTTTTCCTCCTTCTCTCCCTCGGAAAGACCCAAAATAAAAAAGATAAAAAATAAGCCCATGCCTATGCTTGTACACAAACCAACAACTGTTCCCAGAGAATGTCTTGGAAACTCTCCTGTTTTGGTGGGGAGGGGATGTGAGACTGAGTCAGAAATGCACTTGAGGAGAAAGAATACAGCACATGGGGTTGGCTGCAACTCCTTGCATTAGGAAACTTCTTGTGGCTCAACATGATGCTGAAAAGCTTGACCTGAATGCACAGAGCTCTTTTTCCACATTTGAAAGTTTGGTTTTTTCTTCTTCAATTTTCTACTTTTTCTCTTTGCACCCATGGTGCAAAACTATCCTATGGTGGAAAAACAGACAGTTCTCCGAATGATGTTGAGATGAGATGGAATATTTGTGTTTTGAAATTTAGAGGTAGGAGCAAAAACTGTGGGGTGGGAAAAGTTTAGGGATTCAGCAAGACATCATAATAGTCAGCTTGAATCTCTAAGACTGGGCAAGAGTGTGCCCTGGGGAAATAGAATCTCAAGTGGGGGAATAACAACACAAATACAGCCATACTTAGATTCCTATGTTACAGAATGCAGTAGAAATGAGAACTGGACGGAAGTGTCTGCAGGAGCATAGGGTTAAGTCAGGGCAGATGAGGGAAGGCTTTGAATACTTGGTTGCCAGGGTGAGGAGGCTCAACCTCATCTCGAAACACTGGATTGTGTAATAGAGTCGGGGAACAACTGCGGCATCTCACCAGGAAAGATGTGAAAGCAAATCCTGTTTTCTTTGGAGATGGAGTATTTTGTATGTGCACATAAAATTTCTAAGCATTAATGACAGATCCTAACCTCATACACATAGATTTGCATTTACCAAAAAAACCTCCTGCATTTAAAACCTAACTCATTATGATAACTCAAAGAGAATGAATAACACTTGTTTTAATAAGGAAGTTGGAACAGAAATGCAAGTAGCCCAGGATTTAATGGCTCTAGATACATGCTGACCAACAGAAATAGAAAGCAATTATGGTCTTAAAATTTTAGTAGCTACACTAACAAAATGTGGAAATAAAAAGAGACAGGTTAAACTAATTTTAATATATTTCACTAAACTCAATATGCCCACAATATTATCATTTCAGCCATTAATTGTACAAAAGTCATTAATTAGATATTTTATCATTTTTATGCTTAGTCAAATCTGAGGTGTATTTTAAACTTATAATTCTTAATTTAAAGTGGCCATGTTATAACTGCTCAGTGGCTATGTATTAGACTGTGTGTGTGTGTGTGTGTGTGTGTGTGTGTGTGTGAGTGCGTGTGTGTAGGCCAGAAGTTGGTGTTGCTTGTTGTATTAGTTAAGTTTCTGTTGCTGTGATAAAATGCCATGACTAAGGCAAGACAAAGAAGGAAGAGTTTATGTTGACTTACAGTTCAAGTGGGAGAGTCCATAATGGCAGGAGGTACATCTTAAACCTGAAGCAGAGAAAGTGGAGCAGGCTGGAAGTGGGGTGAGGGCTAGAGACTCTCACAGCTCACCCCAAGTTACATATGTCCTTCAGCAAGGTTGTACCTTTCATGACCTTCCCAAACAGCACCACCAACTGGGGTCCAAGTGTTTAGATGTCTGAGCCCATGGGTGGCATTTCTCATTTATCACTACTATTACCTCTCTTGCACCCATCTTCATGTATATTTTTGGAGACAGGGTCTCTTCCTGAACCTGAAGTTCATTGACTTGGCTATGCAGGCTAGCCAACACCAATAAGCATCAAGGATTCATCTGTCTCCCTCTCTGCCCACGTGCACAGAAGTATGTTGTCCCGTTGGCTTTTTACATGGGTCCTGGAGATCAGAACTTGAGTCCTCATACCTCTGCAGGAGGGACATTACAGAGACATCTCCCTGACCTTGGACAGTACATTTCTAGATAGATAATGAACAAGTTGAAGGAAGGTATTTTCATTCATTCATTTGCTCCTTCACTCAGCACATCTTCAATGTTCATTTGGTGTCATAGACTCTTCTGAACCATGTGAACTGTGTTTAAAGCCTTGTTTGTGTCCCCTTCACCTGACTCTTGAGAAAAACAGCCATCAATATATACCAAAATTAACAAATAAGTAAAATCACATGTCAATTGGTCCCCTAGAAAAAAATCTTAAAATATGGTGAGCAGCATGGCAAAATATGTACATTGAAGTTTGTGTCCTTATGAGATGCCCTTTGAAAAGTGACTGTACATCTCTTATCTTATAAAGGAGACACTCTGACTTTACATGAAAATATTAGTAAGATCCAGTTGCATGATTATTAAAGTGCCAGGTGCTATATCCTGTGGATACCATTGATCCGTGAATGTCAAATTTATTTCCTTTTTTCTACTTAATTTCCCCAATAATCTTATGTGGAATGAAATAACTTGCATCTACAACTAACAAGTATCCCATTCCAAAATACAGATAGAAGCAGAAAACACACCAGAAACACAAATAGGCTAAATATTGGCATGGATAAAATCTGATCAAATGATACATCCGTAATTTTGACACAGAATTCACTTTTTGGTGAGGCCTCTGAAACTGGAACCTTCCCAGTTTTACCCTCTATGATAATACCTGGCCAAGAGTTAAACAGTAAGCCTGCTAATGCTTACTAATGAATAAATTGCAGGTCCAGAAGCCAAATTTCCTTTTAGTTACCAGCATGATCATGCAAGTTGGGTTCTTTCTATTTCTTCACATCAAATCACTACACATTCAATTAAAAATTACCAAAGGGGTTCCCACATGTGTTCTTCTCCATAGGACTCATTTGTATGGAACCCCACTTTTAACTAACTGGTTCCATTTTTATATTTGATGTTTTTATGCAGGTGAGCTTTATTCTCCTGCCTAAGTGATGCAGGCTAATTTCTAAACTGTGGTAGACAGAGGAGGTCAGTTAACCAGATGTATTGGATCATTGATTTTTTTTCTCTTATGGGATAAAATTAACTTTAAAAATGGAGAAAGCTAAAGATAAAACTCAGTTGGTAGAATGATTGCCTAACATGCAAAAAGCCGTGGGTTTGATCCTCAGAACTTGATACAAACAAGTGCAGTGGCACACCCCTGTAATCCCGGGGTTCTGGAGGTGAAGACTCCTGGGGCTTGCTGTCCAGCTTACCTAGCTGAATTGGTAAGTTCCAGGTTCTATGAAACTTCGTCTCAGAAGAGCAATGTGGTGAATGGCTAAGGAAAGATTCAGCATCTACCTATGGCATCCATATATGTATGTACACATATGTGTATGATGTGAATCTGCACAGAAACGCACCAGCCCTAGGCAGTTGGTCCTGAACTGAACAAAAGCTAGCTGAACAAATGAACCTGTGTGTGTGTGTGTGTGTGTGTGTGTGTGTGTGTGTGCGTGTGTGTGTGTGTGTGTGTGTGTGGTGCTGCCCACAATGGGCTGGACTCTCTCATATCAATCACCAACTGAGACAGGGTACACCAATCTGACTGAGCTAATTCATTCTTTCGTTGAGGTTCCTTTATCCCAGATGACTCTATATTGCATCAAGTTGACAATAATGACTAATCAGGGCAGTCCTTATCACAAAAAGAAGTCAAATTTACTCTGTCTTTTGTTGATTACTTGCCTAATTTATAAATGTAGCACGAAAAGACTTAGACTTCCTTGCTTATTTTGATATTTTTGTGAAGTTATGGCGGCCAAAAGAATGTCAGAACTTTCTCAGTGAGTTTGACTCATCCTTGGAACCAGCCTAGCAAACAAATACTATAAATGCTTTCTTTACCATCTTTCTCTCTCTGTAAGTCTACCTCTCCCCCTTCCACTCCAGCTACTGACATTGTTAAATTATTATTCCATATGTATCAGGGGAATATACATTGACTTTATATTTTTTATGTTATCAGCATTCTTTGTAAATAATACAATATGTTTGCAAAAAACATCTATTCTTCCAAATTTCCTGTTTCAAACAGAAGCTATGCTAGGCACCCAACATGTAATCTCTGGCAAAGGAACTAGCCATTTCCCTTTTGGATCTTGCTACTAGGAAGGGCATGAATACAAGAAGTGGCAGGCAGTCTTTAGTGTTTGGATGAGTGATGCATTGGATGAGCAACAGGTGCTGTGGAGACATCAGTGGAGGTTGAGTTAATGATAAAATATTCTGGTTTTGAAGAGTTGGTTTCTAAGCTATAAGCTGATAAGCACTAGTAGATTAAAAGTTGACTTAGGACAGGAAATTGGGAAAGAAGGAAATTTGATAGCCATAAGGACTGGAATATTTAATAGCAAGGAAGTAGAAGGTAGACATCTGTTTGTCAACATATTCATCCTTTGACAGGGCTCAGGGATGTATATTCTAAGGTATGTGTATGTGCTTTTATTTTATAATGGTTTACATTTTCACTCAGTGTTAGGAATCCAAGTGACTTCAGGTCTTGTCTTACCAGTAACTGTTATCAAACTTTTGTTTCCTGTCATTCTATGATGCAAACTGTGTTTGCTTTTTATGCTTTTAATTTTCATGTGTCTACTAACATTATTGAACATCATTTTATAACACTATTGAGTTGTAATTAATCTATCATATAACTCTCTCCTTGGAGATATTCATTTCATAGTTGTTGTTTTTTTAAGTTGGTCCACAGAGTTGTGCCTTCATCACCAGAATCTTATTATCTTCCAAACTAGTTAACCATGAGTCTGTATCTGGTCCTTAGAGATCTGCATACTGTGGTCTTTACCTGTAAGTAGAACTCTGTGTGGCATTCATGACTTGTTTCTCTCAATCAGCCAATGTAGCACATGCCAGCCTAGAATATTTTTTTAAGCTAGTTTTGCTGGAAGGATAAGCAACATTTTCTTCTTCTGTTCAAAGGTTGATTGACATCTCAGTTTTTGTGAGTTTGAACTATTTGACTGATTTTGAGAAAATGTGTGTATATGTTTTAATAAGCATTTAGTCTCATTTCCTCAGGATGTCTATATAGATACAGGATCTCTGGGCTATATAATAACTGTATTTTGTAATGGTAATAGGTTGTAGGGTTTTTAATTTTCATCAGCACTATTTCCATGATTCTGTTGATGGTTTCATGATTTTTGCATTGCTTCAATGATAGTTTTATAGATGAGATAATTATAGATAATTTTATAGAGAAAAGCTTCAAAGTATCTTGTCACCTGTAGAACTTTTAATCTTGATGACGTCAAGTTAAGCACAGTATATCAATACTGTTATACGTGAGTTATGCTTTTCTGTTTTGTCTTTTATGGTGATTTTTTTCCATTGTTTTCTAGAAATTTCATAATTTTAAGATATACATGTAGGCTTGTGCTCTGTTTAAACTAATATTTTATGTCATATAAAGTGGGATTCAAGGTTCATTTGCTTATTTATTGCATAGAAACAATCATTTCACCATTATTTGTTGAAAGTACTATCATTTCCCCACTCACTCACGTGACACCTTTGGCAAGTATGAATTGACTTGTGTGTTGTCAGCATGCCCCTGGTCTCTTTGATCAGTTTTATTGATCTGTATGTCTAGTGTGTCTATCTTTTTACAACACAAGGTTGTCTTCAGAATGAGTTTTATAGTAAGCATTGAGATAAAGTGGTCTTACTTCGCCCACCTTATTCTTTTTAATATTTCCCTATAAATTTCAGTGTGGATACATCAATATCTCCCAAACTACCACAAGCGTAGACTAGAAGGTCACTGAATCTCAGTTTGTAAAGAATTGATGTCTGCATTAGTTACTTTTCTATTACTATTGTGAAAATACTATGACCAAACACAACTCCAGGGAGAGTTTATTTTGGCCTAATAACTCCAGGGGGCTAGATGTTCTTAATGGTGGGGAAGGGGCTGTGGAAGCTGAGAGATCATATATTTATCTTTCTGTAGGAAACAAAGTGTGAACTGTAAATGGGGCAAGGCTATCAACTCTCAAAGCCTACCCCGCTGGCATACTTCTTCCAGCAAGGCTGTCCTAAAAGTTCTACAATGTCCCCAAACAGCTCCACTTACTGGGCTGTTCAAATCCATGACACAATCTTCCCTCCTTCCTCCAAATTCCTTCCCTACATTCATGTCTTTTTGTTTTGTTTTGCTTTATATCTCACTGAGTTTAGTCAGAACAGTCTTTGTGACCATGGGCTTGACATTGCCCTTGGGAGGTTGCTAGGCTCCATAGTAGGTATACAACTGTAGGGAATGTTTCTTCCTCCCCTAGAGTCTATCAGTAGCCAATAGTTCTGTTGAGAGGTATGGTGGCTTAAATGAGAATGTCCCCCATAGGCTCTGATATTTGAGTACTTGGTCCTCAGTAGGTGGTGCTGTTTGGGTAAATTTAAGCGATGTGGCCTTGTTGGAGGAAGTCTATCACTGGAGGGAGATTTGAGGACTCAAAGCCTAATGCCCTTCCTAGTGTGTCTTCTCTGCTTCTTGCTTGCAGTTTAAGATGTTAACATTCAGCTGATACTCCATAATGTTACTCTAATGAGTTAAGAGTTTAAGAAGAAGGGTTTGGTTGTTGTTGTTGATTCTCTTTATGGACGACTTATACAAATAGGTGCATAGGTAGTTCAGAAATAGACCTGCATAAAGATAGTTGATTGATCTTTGATAAAGACTATAATGAAGCAGAGTCTTTTAAAAAAATTATGTGGAAGCAACAAGACATCAAAATGTAAAATATAAATCTAGACCCAGTCCTTAAATCCTTAAACCAATTAAGATCAATATACAGTGCATTATAGATCAAAATTTCAGATGCAGAAATCTAAAATGTCTATCAGAACACATAAGAAAACAAAACTGAACAAAGTTGGGTAAAGAGATGACATTTTAGATATAACAGCAAAGCCATGATCTATGATACAAACAACTGATACGTTAAAATTTAAGACTGGAAATTGCTCTTGAAACTAATGTCAATGGTATGAGAAAAGAAGACATAGATTAGGAAACATTTTCAAAGGATGCAACAGATTAAAACACTGTCATCCAAATTATACAAAGTGCACTTAAACCTCAACAATATGAAAATGATCAAATGCACCCAAAAAGGACCCAGAGACAGGGTTGTTTGCTTAGCATGCAAAAAGCCTTGGGTTCAATTCCCAGTTTCCAAAGGAAAAAAAAAAAAGAGATAGGCAAAAGACCTTAAGAGACACCTAACCCAAGAAGACATACAGCTAAGCATATGAAGTGGCAGTTATCTCATGAGTGAATTGCATATACTAAGAAGAAGCTATCAATACATGCTACAAAGAACTGCTGTGGGTATCGCTCTGTATGATGTGAATGTATTGCTCTGATTGGTTAATAAATAAAATGCTGATTGGCCAGTAGCAAGGCAAGAAGTATAAGCGGGACAAGCAGAAAAGAGAATTCTGGGAACAGGAAGGCTGAGTCAGGAGTTGCCAGCCAGATACAGAAGAAGCAAGATGTGAAGACAGAACTGAGAAAAGGTACCAAGCCGTGTGGCTAAACATAAATAAGAATTATGGGTTATTTCAAATCTAAGAGCTAGTCAGCGGTAGGCCTGAGCTAATGCCTGAGCAGTTTTAATTAATATAAGCCTCTATGTGTTTACTTGTGTCCTGGTGGCTGCAGGACTGGCAAGTGAGAGAGATTTGTTCTGATCATGGGCCAGGTGGGACACAGGAAAACTCCAGCTACAAAGAACAGCCCAAATCTGCAAAACACTGGCCACACCCAATGCTAATTAGAATACAGAGAAACTGAGCTGTCATCCAATACTAACTGGGCACATAAAATAGTGTAATGACTTTGGAAGAGAGCTCAGCAATTCCTTCAGTCAATAAATGTAGGCATGGCATAAGATCCAGCATCTTGCTCCTTGATATCTACTAAAAATAATAGAAAACTTAGGTCTACAACAAGACCTTATTCAGTATTTTATATGTATGTACACACAGTGTGTGTGTGTGTGTGCTAGCACGCGTGCACTAATATATATGTGTATGTGTGCATGTGTGTAGAAACCTGGAATCAGCATCAGTCTGTTCATCAGGATCAAGCCACCTTATTTTTTTTTTTTTTTTTTTTTTTTTTTGTGAGAAAGGGATTTTCCCTTAACCTAGGGCTTTCCAATTCTACAATACTGCCTGACCAGCAAGTCCTATGGAGCTCCCTGTCTCCAGGTCCCCAGCACTGGAATTACAAGTACATGCTAGCACACCTGGCTTTTATGTGGGTACCGTGGCTTCAATGCAAGAACATCAAGCACTTTATTGACTGAGCCATCCCTTCCCTTGTCTATTTTTGTAATATTTTCATGTATGCACTCTAGTGAGATCCTCCCATGTATTAATTACTTGGAAACTCTTGTACTTCTCTGTCAACTAGAAGTTTGTCGGATGTTCCCCGGAAGAGCAGCCGCACGATGACATTTATAGTCAAAATTTCAGATTTACTTGATTCAAAAATCCCAACAACATATGCAGCATTATCAAGAATTTGAGCAGAAACATCAAAGTGTTTCTATCACCCTTTTCAAAAAAAAAACGATCACCCGGAAGTCAGGGAGAATGGCCGCAGCATTGCTTTATATACTCAAAAGATGCACAAATGGATCCACACTTTGTTAAGAACTCTGGAGGATTTTATCTCTGCATCCCTGCATTCTTCTGATTTCCAGAGCCGCTTTGCAACTTTGATGTTCTCATTCATGTTTGACACAAACAAGGTGCGGATACCTTGGAAGCCATGGTCGAGCCAGCAGGTCTTGTGGCAACACCTGGCAGTGGGAAGCACTGTCAGCAATTTGAAGAAATGGACTGTCACCATCAATTCTCCCAGTGAGATGTCCGGACTGTTTTCATAGAAGCATTCGACCCATGAGTTCAGGCCAGTGTTGGGGGATGGGATCTACTTATTGTGTACCTAATTTTATGACCCCTGAAATCGAGACAAACTTATTATTGTTTCTTCCACAAAAACTGCAATAGCAGACTATTTATTTACCACAAGGCCAGGAGTCTCTGTTTCTGAACCCCTGTTTTCTAAATGTCCCAATGTATAAAAACTACATTTCCATGAGCCACCTCTATATAGTTTTTGGGACTTGTGGTCCGTCAGATATATGAGCAGGGAGATAATAATTGATTAGGTCTGAGCTGTGACTGGCAGAATGCTAAGTGACAGCATGCCAATAGAATTTCCAAGATTCACTCTGTGTTTAAAAACAAAACAAAACAAAACAAAAAACCAAAAAACCCTGCTGAGTTGCAAACAGACTGTAGAGATTGGTGTGTGGAGGGGAGTGTGAAACCTGTAATCAGCCCTCTGTTGTGTTTGTTCTGTTATTCCTGGTGCCCGAGATCAAAGCCAATGCCTTGAGCCCATAGGGGAAGTTCTCCATCACTCAGCTGTACTCCCCACTGCCTGCAAGCATTCTGATGGAAGCTAAACAGGTCTCCAGGATTCCATGGTATGATCTTTATAAAAACACAGATTTAGCAACTTCTGACTCACAAGTATGGCTGCCACTAACCATTTAGTCTTGAGGAATTCAAGATCATTTATTAATTCTCAAGAGTAGGAAGAACAATCTTATTTTTGTTGTTAAGGGACTGACCCAACACCTTTTCTCTACAGCGTAGAGGAAAAATGAAAAAAAAAGTGAAAGAATATCAGGGTCCAATATAGTATGTACTTTCTAAGCAATGTTCAGGTGACAGTCAAAACATTTGAATTATGTTCTACTCATCAACTTTGGGTAGTATGGCTACCAATATTTTATTTTGATACATATTTAACTCCAAATATCTTAATAAGATAGAAATACTTGGAAAAATTCTTGGATAATTTTGAATAAAAATGTACAAAATATGTGATTAATACTCCTTTGTTACCTACATATCACAATTCTATGACATTGTATCCTTCTTTTCAAACACACACACACACACACACACACACACACACGCACACGCGCGCGCGCGCATAGACACACAATATAATGTGTCTATTTTAAGCAGAAAATTTAAAAAAAGACATTTAATGTGAGGACAAACATTAAGAAATGGCAGTATTGGCATGAAAATAGCTGTGTAAAACTTGTCACTTATGGAGTGTTAAGGGACTTTCACATCTGGTCCTCTCTTTGTCCTTACGTGAGCAATGCTGTTCTCTAGATTCTCTGGTAGTGACTGAACCTCTTTATGATTCAGTTTCCTGAAATGCATAATGGAAATAATCCTACCCTACAGAGTAGTCATGAAGATAAAATTATATGGTTAATGTGCAAGAGCTTAGAAATGAAAAAATTACTATGCAGGTGATGCTTGTAGTAATAGTTATCCTGTATGTGCCTTTGTATGTCAGACAGTGTTACACACATTATCTCATTTAGATATTATTTGCATTATTTTATACAAGGTTAAAGATGGTGAATCAGCCTAACAAAGTCACACAGTAGAATATAGGGCAAGAATATGCACCTGTATCTGAATGGATTCAAAGCTCAGAACCTTTCTTTCTCTCTCTCTCTCTCTCTCTCTCTCTCTCTCTCTCTCTCTCTCTCTCTCTCTCTTTCTTTCTTTCCTTCTCATTCTCTCTCTTTCCTTCCTTCTTTTTTAAAATATTATACCCTTTATAAAATATCCCTGTTAGTTCTGACAACTGATTTTGCTCTTAAAGTCTATTTTTCTTCATGTCACCTCGTTACTGTTAACATTTTCTCCAACCAACAAGACCGTCTTCATTGTACCTGATGGGGCAGTCAGAAGGATGAAAGGCTTCATGCTTCATGTCTTTTGGATTAGACCAGTAAGGAACATGCTGATGGATGGCAGAGAGTGAGCTGGAAGAGCCCTTTTTGTAAGTGTCATTAGTATGGATGTTTAATTCATTCCTCAACATGGGAAACATTGAGTTTCTTTTCTGTCTGGTTGTACTACCAGGACCTAGAATAATGGCTGCATGCATTTTCTAGCACTGGCTATAGTTTAATGGGAATAAGGAGGGACCATTGTATCATAGTTAATCCAGTGATTAAATAAGTACAGGTAGTTCAGATGCACATTGTTCTAGCTGGTCTTTGTGTTATTGTGTTAAAGCACTCAAACCAGAAACAACTTGGAGAAAAGGTTTTATTTGGCTAACATTTGCAGGTCACATTTACACTCATGGGGAGATGAGAATGGGAACTCACATAGGGGCAGAGGCAGGAAACCATGGGGGAATGCTACACCCTGGCTTTCTCCCTCCCAGGAGTTAGCTTTCTTATACAGCCAAGCTCACCTGCCTTGGGATGGCATCATCTGCAATGGGCTGGACGCTCCTAGCCAATCAATAATCAGGACAGTTTTTCATAGACATGGCCACAGGCCAATCTGATCTGGGCAATCCCCCAATTGAGTCTTCCACAGATGGCTCTGGGCTTTGTCGAGTTGACAGCTAAAGCTAACTAGGACATGTATCCTTTATAAACTGACTATAAACTGACATGACTTTAAAGGACTGTTTTTTTTTTTTTCTGTTTCAATATTGAGTTGTTCATTCTGGGACTTTTGTTTCTTTATGTAAACTTTAAAATTACTCCATCAATTTCTACTGAAATATTGATGAAGATTTTGAGTAGGAAGGTACTGAATGTATAGATGAAGTAGAGAAATTTACACCTTCATACTGTTGAATTTTAAAGTAAGTTTTAGGTTTGACTATCCTGTGATATCCAGATATCCTGTGTATTTTGGTAACATGTTTCTGAATTGCAGGGCTAAGACCAACCAACACAAGATCTTGCTCTGCTGTGTAGTTTTGACATAGTTTACTGTTCATCCTTGGAAAATTCCAGAATGCCTACATACGAGATTGTCACACCAAGTTTTCAAACATTTCTAATTATGTAGATAGTTGTATATATGCTTTATACTCTAAAGACATGGCTCTTGAGTATACATAGTATGTGGCACTGTATGGAGAACCATGGTCGTTGTTACCGAGGAATAAGACTGGGAGATGGTAGCACAGTGAATGAAAGCTGCAGCATCTTGAAGTCAGAGTCCACTGTAAGCAGGTGACTGAGTCTATGCCCATCACACTGAAGAATGAATCCAGGGTTTCAAATGGTGATTCTTGGCATACAGAAAAATTCTATGTTTGTACGGTAAAATAGATTTAGTATCTAGAGTTGAAGGAAGTTATTTTCAAAGTCATTAAACAATCTCGGAGGGGGGGTTGATTCTTGAAATATTTTACTGCAATTGATTTCCCAATATAAAGAAACCCTTAGAAATCCTCCAGACAAAGAGTGATTATACCTCAGATTTGTGAATAAACTCAAATGAGCAATTTCATTTATTGAAACACAGAGAGGCATAATTATAGTCATTATTTCCTTCCATGTCAATTGCTAAGAATTTTATTTTGGAGGCATGGATTAGGTAATAATCCTGTTTTATTAAACTGTTTCTGAGTTTTTAAACTAACCAAATTAACCAATTGTAAATTAACACATAATGAAATAAAGCTAAATTCTTAAAATATAAATGGGAGTTAAACTATTTCTTTACTTATCTCTAAGAAGCTAATAACTGTAAAATAAAATCTAGAAAAGTAGTCACATAGGTCAATAGAAAGATCAGCACCAAGTCATGAAGAAAATAACCTGTTTTTGACCCAGTTGCCTCTCTAATTGAGTGATCCTGACAAGGTGCTAACTGTTCTTTCAAAGTGGTAAAAGTTGATTGACTGCAAGATAATTTTCTTTTTTTTTTTCTTTATTCATTTTACATACCAATCCTGGTTATCACCAAAACTAAAACAAACTTGTGACTTAAGGGAATATGTCAATCAAACATGATTCTGTGTCCTCCATCATAAAGAACTTTTTGTGCATGTGTTGGGAGTGGAACCCAAAACCCTTCATATGCTCAGCATTATTCTAGCATTAAGCGACCTCCCTAGCCCCAAGCTCCTTAGTTATTTAAGAAATGGTAATTTGGCCAATCTAGAGAAATCAGAATATACTAAGAGAAGGTAAACAGACAAACTCTAACAAATTTGCTATACTAGCCTCTGTTACATCCAAATTTTGTATAAAACCTAGTAAATATGACATAGCATCCTTTCCCATCATTGAGTCAATCATTTTTTGAAGACTTTAGGCTTCAAAACAGTGGTTCTCAACCTTCCTAATGCTGGGACTCTTTAGAGCAGTTCCTCATGTTGTGGTGACCCCCAACCATAAATTATTTTCATTGCTACTTTATAACTGTATTTTTGCCACTGATATGAATCATAATGTAAATACCAGTGTTTTACCATGGTCTCAGACGACCCCCATGAAAGGTTTTTTCAACCCCTGAAGGGGTCGCAACCCATAGGTTGAGAACAGCTGCTTAGAGACTAGGCTTCTCCACCTCAAGCCATTTCTAGAGTAACTGCAGTCCTTCCGATACAGGTTGGCCTCTCCCCCAGTTTCTCCTCTTCCTTCTCTCATGGGAGCGCGTTTTCTCACTTTTGGAAGACAGTCTTCCCGCACAGTTCTCTTTTAAAATAACTAGAAGCACTTCAAGCCAGACACATTACTGTCTGAAGAAATAATAGTTGTCCTTATGACAGAGATGTGGAAATCATGTCTTTTAGGAATTATATGACAGTAGCTCTTCAAATGTCCTTAGAGCATCCATATTATCCCTTATTTTGTACAGAAAGTATTTGCAAGACCTTCCAATAAGGATTAATTTGCATATGAGCAAGCTTCTCCATTTAAATAAAAAGTCATATCCTGATGACTTTATGACTTTTATTTGAGCAAGGCAATTTATGATACTGTTCCTAGATGCAGGGACTTACCCTCTTTAGAGATCAGACATTACTTTGTACTTAAATATATGAAATGAGACTTCATCAGATTTTACATATCTGCTAAAATCTTAGGATGGAGATTTACCCATATGAAATACAAATGTCTTTGAAGCAAACATAATAAGGCAGCAGGGAGGTGTCCTGGGTTAGCCAGAACTTGTGTGGTTTCTCACATCATGTAGATGAGGGCATTTTTAGCTCATGTACTAGACAGTTATGAATCTTATCATTTTATACCTTTCATTCCACATCCATAGGAATAGGTTGGAACTTTGGTTATTCACATCTTTATTCTGAATTCATGAGTATCTGGCAGAAAGCCTGGGATGATGGGGAATACTATAAAATACAAATCTGTAAACTAAACAATATGAGATGGAATTAGCATTTATTAAAATACCCTTTAACCAGAGGTGTATCATAAAGTAGTAAAAATAGTTGAGGTGGACGTAAATATGCCAAATAGAATTGCACATAGACATTGGACCCCTTGGTCTTGGTAAGTAGCTATGTTCATCATGTATAAGCATGCAGGTAAACATGAAGGCCATTTTTAGTTTTAAAATTCTGAAATTGTTTGTTGTCAGTCTTTGTTTGATAGGACTATTGTAAATGAAAATTAAATGACCTTTCTTGGCATAGCCATATATAAAATAAAATATCTCTCTTCTCCCATTTTTGAAGCAGACATTTCACTCCATGGTGCTTATAAAGCACTTTGCAAATGGGTTCAGACTCTGACCTTTGACCTTGTTTCAAGGGCAGACTTGTGTTCCTGTTCTATGAAGTTTGTTTGCACACTTCCTTCCCTGACACAACCTTTCCTTAATCAATACCTTAGAAAGCCCTCCTGGACCAGCAAGATGGTTCACTGGTGCAAAGTGTTGGCTGCATAAGCCTGACACCCTGAGTTTGATAAGTGGAACCCACTATGGATTGAGAAAGCTGGCTTCCAGAAATTGTCCTCTGACTTC